>NC_136057.1:91556727-92943864 GCF_964261635.1 Lissotriton helveticus | reverse complement strand
CACCTCCCCACCATAAAATAAGTGAGGCAAAGGAAAGAAGAAAGATGTGAGCGAGATATGGCAGGTGTGCGTGCTGAAATGGCTTTATGGCCGTTTGGGCCTAGATACTATCTTGCTTGGCCACTGGGAGGGAACTGACCTAACGAGCTCGGCCTGGGGCAATGGTTCTAACTTGTACTGAGGTCAGGAAGAAGTCGATTAAGGAGTACGTGTCCTTGTGGAATCAAATTCGACTGGATTAAGGCCTATGAAAAGGGCAACATGCAACTAAGGGTTCAGAAGGTAAATGACGATTTCGAGGTGAAATTGTCACTCGAATATACTGGAAATACATGTCCTTGATGTACTCGTCATTTCCGGTCTTTTGATACCAAATTCGTCCTATTTCGACGAAGTTTTTATTCTCGAGTCCGGTACTGTTACGGATCCATATTTTTCAGAACCACAAGTGCGTTAGACAGTTGATCTTCATCCAGTGGGCAATTCCAGTCGAACAGGAATGAAACTTCACCCGGGTACTGGGCGTCTTGGCCATGAGAGACAGTTGTGTGTCAGTATAGGAGAGGACGTTGATGTTATGAGAGTGGGGATTCTAGCTAAAGGGATCATGTATGCGTTGAAGAGGGTCGGGCTCTGGGAAGATCTGCGTGGAACTCAGCAGACAAGGTCACCGGCATGCAACGTGTACGGTGACAGGTTGACTGACTTGGTTCTTCCAGTCAGGAAGAAGCAGATCCATCGGAGTGCGTCTCGTTGGATTCTGATCTCCTGGAGGCGTTGGATAAGGATGGGGAGGGAGACTGTCTCAAACTCTACAGAGAGGACCAGGAGAATGAGATCACCATGTCTCTTCTGTCCAGAGTCATGCGGATGTCATCCATGGCGGGGATGTGGACAGTTTCCAAGCTGTGTTTGGTTCTCAAACCAGACTGAGTAGTTTTGAGGAGCTGTTGGTCCTTGAGGTATTCAACAAAGTGTCTGTTGACCATTTTCTCTAGGATGTAAACTGGGAATGGTAGCAGGGAGATCGGCCTGTGCTTGGCGAGCGTTAAAGGGCTTAAGGGGGTTTCTTCAGCAGTCGGAGGACAGTGGTGTCTTTCTCTCAAACAGTTCTTCCTCGGGGTTTGTAGTAAGATTGAGAGATCCACCCCCAGGCACCACCAACTCTGAATGCTGTATTAGCACAGAGTATTGGAGTGGCCAGGCAAGGGAAAGGGGCTTAGGGGATAGGAACTGCGAGGAGCGAGATTTCAAAAAGAAAGCATACATAATATTCAGATGGAACCTAAGTTTTGAGTTCCCCGTAAAACTTCCCCCGCTTTTGAAGGATTAGTTATTTTTACCCTGTTTGGTGAACTTAGAACTCTCTCTCTATTCTGCTTTTTTGAGGTTTTCTGTTGCTATACTGGCTCTCTTAAAATTAGGCTGCAAGATAAAGGGGATCAGGTGAAGCCACTTGTTCAACGCTAACCTTTTAACACCTTAGCTACACCTGATTTGAATTTGAATTTGAATTTTAAAATATTTCTTAAGCGCACTTTTACCGGGACGGTTTCATGGCGCTGGATAGCAGTGTATCGGTGGAGGCAAGACAAGGAACTAAGGTGCTACAGATCTGGAAAACAAAAACGTCTTGAGTAGTTTACGGAATTCCAGATAGGACGATGAGGTCCTAAGTGCAAGAGGAAGCGAGTTCCAAAACGATGGAGCCAGCACCGCGAATCTGGCCCCTCCGGACTTCTGCTTCCTAAAACGGGGGACTGACAGGAGAGCGTGGTGAGTGGAGCGGAGCTCTCTGGTCGGGAGGTAGGGTAAGATGGCTTCACAGAGGAAAGCGGGGGCGGTCCCGGCCCTAGCCTGATACGTGATGCAGCCCAGTTTAAATAGGGCCCTCTCCCTCACCGGTAGCCAATGCAAAGACTGCAACAGAGGGGTCACATGGTTGGATTTAGAGAGACCATAAATCAGGCGGGCCGCCTGATTTTGTATCAATTGGAGCCGGCGGATCAGGTAGGCCGGGGCGCCATTGTAGATCACATTCCCATAGTCAAGGCGCGATTGCACCATGGCCATGAGGATGAGCTTGAGTGCGGTGACAGAAAAGAATCGGGCGACCTTACGGATGGTGCGGAGGGAAAAAAAACAAGCCGACACCACTGAGTTTATCTGTGCGTGAAGAGTGAGCTGGGGATTGATGAAGATGCCCAGGGTTTTAACTTTGGGAACTGGGAGGGGAGGGGGGCCAAGGGAAAGGGGCCAAAAAGCGGGGGACCAGGGACTGCAGCCACCACCCGTCAAGACCAATTCGGTCTTGTCGGGGTTTAATTTAAGGTGGTTGCAGTTCATCCATCCTTGAATGAAAAGCATGACCCTTTGGAAGTTCAGGGCAGAGGTGGGGGAGCAGGAAAGGTTAAAGATAAGTTGGAGGTCATCGGCGTAGTTGAACACCGAGACCTCCATCTGCTGTAAAGAAAAAATGAGGGGTGAGATGTATAAATTAAACAACAAAGGAGACAAGGAGGAACCCTGGGGAACACCACAGGTCACTCTCCGGGGTGGAGCAGCGAAGTTGGCTAGATGGACGGCCTGCTCTCTGTCTGTTAGAAAAGATCGGAGCCAGGTCAGGGCCATGCCCTCGATGCCCGCCGCTTCGACACGGGTCAACAGAATGCCATGGTCCACCGTGTCGAATGCGGCGGACAGATCTAACAGGACCAGGGCCTGGGGGCGGCCGGTGTCAATGCCTTCCCTCAGTTTGTCCATCACCGACACAACTACCTTCTCGGTAGAGTGCAGTGGGCGAAAGCCCGCCTGGCGGGGAGAGAGGCGGCCAGTCGATTCCACGAAGGAACTCAGGGTCCTGGTGACATGGGCCTCTGAGACCTTGGCCAGATAGGGAAGGAGGGAGATGGGACGGTAGTTAGCAGGCAGGGAGGGATCAGTGCCTGCCTTTTTCAGGATCGGAATGATGACTGCCGGTTTGTAAGCATGGGGGACAGTGCCAGTTGTAAGGGAGTGATTAATTAAAGTAAGTGGAGGGGAGCAACAGTTGGAAAAAAACTCTTTCAGGGCAAAAGCAGGACCAATGTCCTGGGGGGAGCCCGATTTTACCTGGGCCAGTAAGGGGAGGAGAGTATCTCGTGTCAAAGGGGGGAACTGGGTAAGGGGTAAGACAGAGGAGGGGGAGTGAGCAGCAAGTGGTACCGGGAGTGATGAAGGGATGTTGGCCTTAATGAGGGCTACCTTCTCAATAAAGAAGGAATTAAGGGAGTTACAGAGGGTTTGGGATGGGGGAATTTTAGGAGTCGCCCTGTCAGGGGCAGCGAGCTCATGGACTGTGGCGAATATTTCTTTAGATTGGTTTTCTGCTGCCAGGATTCTGCCGGAAAAGTACTCAGCTTTAGCTTTTAGTATATCCCTTTTATATTCGTTGAGTACCGAGCAGTAGCTTATTTTAAGAGAGGGGCAGTAGGAACGCCGCCACGCTCGTTCGGCTCTGCGTGTCGCAAGTTTTTTAGCTCTAAGGGAAGGGGTAAACCATCTGTTGGCCGCATGGGCACGTTTGATGGCCACTCTCTTAAGGGGGAGAGTAGTGTTGCACGCGTTTGACAGCCAGGTGTTAATGGCTGTGAGCTGAGTGGAGAGGGGTAGGCCGCCGAGCTCGGGGCTGGAAGCTGCAAGGGAAGAGCAGATCGCGGGGAGGTCAGCCTTATCCCACTTTCTGGCCCAGATGTTTCTAGGCGGGGGGGGGTTTAGGCGGCCGTCCAAGGGCTACTGCAAAAGAAATAAGAGAGTGGTCTGACCAGGAACAGGGCGAGATGGTGGGGGAGTTGATGGGGATATTAAGGGTCCAGATTTGATCTAATTGATGGCCTTTGGTATGGGTAGGCATACTGAGTTGGGGAAGAAAGTTGAGACTGGTGAGCAGGGCCGTGAACTCCTTGGATCTTAGATCTTCAGCTGGGTCGTTCGGCCAGTAGTTCAGGTCCCCAAGCACCAGAATTGCGGAGTTGTTCACTACTAGAGTGGCCAAAAGGTCCTCAATAGAGGAAAGAAAATCGGGGGTGGGTTGGGGCGGCCGGTAGATGAGCACACAAGTCAGAGGAACCCCAAAAGAGGAGGAACGGACTACTAGACAGTCCACGGCGGGAATAGGAAGGGAAGGTAGTGTCTGGAAGTGGAAATCTGTACGGGTGATCAGAGCAACGCCTCCCCCAGTTTTTCCCCCAGGGCGATCCATTCTGATGGCAGAGTAAGTGGAGGGCAGCATGGACAAGAGGCTCGGAAGGGAGTCGTCCCTGAACCATGTTTCCGTAAGGAATAGTAGGTCTGGCTGGCGGGAGTCAAGCAGATGGAATAACTCGAGATGGTGCCCAGCGGCAGACCTAGTGTTGAGGAGGATCGCTGTGGTGGTAGGCAGGGGGGTACCCAGAGTGCGAGGGGACACGGGACCGTGCTTAGGTAGCAGACGGGTGGGGAATGAGGAAACATCGGACGGCTGTTGCAATAGCTCGCTAGGCCGTAAGAGTACGGCAGAGGAATTACGTAGGTCAAGAGAGGCAATACGCTCTCGCACTGTAAGAGGGGGGGGGGCGTGGGTGCCAGAGGGAGAGAATGGTCGTGGAAGAGTACATGATGGGTGGATGGGCATAATGGCCGGTCCCGGGCCCCGGCCAGCCGCAAACGGGCGCAGACGGGCTTAACTCTGGCGTGACTCCGGCGCGCCTACGACGCGCCCGCTGCGCTCGTCCGCTGCTCTCATAGCGGTCGCATAGTGGTCGTTTAAGTAGCAGTGTGACTAGGGGGGTGTGGCTAGGATGGATCAGGCCGACAACCCAACCCAAGATGGCGCCCGCAGTCGCCGGGGTCGCCATTAAGCGGTCAGCCCACGGCGGGTTACTGGCTTCAGGCGGACTGTGAAGGTGAGTGTGGCGGCTAGTTGTCAGCAGGGCCACTGAGGGAAGGTTAAAAGCGTTGTCGCTGCTTGTAGTCAGCAGGACGAATGAGGCAAGAAATAGGGGTAAAATTGCTCGTATTCAGCCTAAGAGACCAGGGTTTTAAAATAAAATATCAGCGCTCCAGCAGATGCGCGCGAGCCCTCTGCCACCGGGCTGCGAGCTATCGCTGGTGAGGAGGGTCCTAAGTAGCAGTGTGACTAGGGGGGTGTGGCTAGGATGGATCAGGCCGACAACCCAACCCAAGATGGCGCCCGCAGTCGCCGGGGTCGCCGTTAAGCAGTCAGCCCACGGCGGGTTACTGGCTTCAGGCGGACTGTGAAGGTGAGTGTGGCGGCTAGTCGTCAGCAGGGCCACTGAGGGAAGGTTAAAAGCGTTGTCGCTGCTTGTAGTCAGCAGGACGAATGAGGCAAGAAATAGGGGTAAACTTGCTCGTATTCAGCCTAAGAGACCAGGGTTTTAAAATAAAATATCAGCGCTCCAGCAGATGCGCGCGAGCCCTCTGCCACCGGGCTGCGAGCTATCGCTGGTGAGGAGGGGAGGAGGGTCCTAAGTAGCAGTGTGACTAGGGGGGTGTGGCTAGGATGGATCAGGCCGACAACCCAACCCAAGATGGCGCCCGCAGTCGCCGGGGTCGCCGTTAAGCGGTCAGCCCACGGCGGGTTACTGGCTTCAGGCGGACTGTGAAGGTGAGTGTGGCGGCTAGTCGTCAGCAGGGCCACTGAGGGAAGGTTAAAAGCGTTGTCGCTGCTTGTAGTCAGCAGGACGAATGAGGCAAGAAATAGGGGTAAAATTGCTCGTATTCAGCCTAAGAGACCAGGGTTTTAAAATAAAATATCAGCGCTCCAGCAGATGCGCGCGAGCCCTCTGCCACCGGGCTGCGAGCTATCGCTGGTGAGGAGGGGAGGAGGGTCCTAAGTAGCAGTGTGACTAGGGGGGTGTGGCTAGGATGGATCAGGCCGACAACCCAACCCAAGATGGCGCCCGCAGTCGCCGGGGTCGCCGTTAAGCGGTCAGCCCACGGCGGGTTACTGGCTTCAGGCGGACTGTGAAGGTGAGTGTGGCGGCTAGTTGTCAGCAGGGCCACTGAGGGAAGGTTAAAAGCGTTGTTGCTGCTTGTAGTCAGCAGGACGAATGAGGCAAGAAATAGGGGTAAAATTGCTCGTATTCAGCCTAAGAGACCAGGGTTTTAAAATAAAATATCAGCGCTCCAGCAGATGCGCGCGAGCCCTCTGCCACCGGGCTGCGAGCTATCGCTGGTGAGGAGGGGAGGAGGGTCCTAAGTAGCAGTGTGACTAGGGGGGTGTGGCTAGGATGGATCAGGCCGACAACCCAACCCAAGATGGCGCCCGCAGTCGCCGGGGTCGCCGTTAAGCAGTCAGCCCACGGCGGGTTACTGGCTTCAGGCGGACTGTGAAGGTGAGTGTGGCGGCTAGTCGTCAGCAGGGCCACTGAGGGAAGGTTAAAAGCGTTGTCGCTGCTTGTAGTCAGCAGGACGAATGAGGCAAGAAATAGGGGTAAACTTGCTCGTATTCAGCCTAAGAGACCAGGGTTTTAAAATAAAATATCAGCGCTCCAGCAGATGCGCGCGAGCCCTCTGCCACCGGGCTGCGAGCTATCGCTGGTGAGGAGGGGAGGAGGGTCCTAAGTAGCAGTGTGACTAGGGGGGTGTGGCTAGGATGGATCAGGCCGACAACCCAACCCAAGATGGCGCCCGCAGTCGCCGGGGTCGCCGTTAAGCGGTCAGCCCACGGCGGGTTACTGGCTTCAGGCGGACTGTGAAGGTGAGTGTGGCGGCTAGTTGTCAGCAGGGCCACTGAGGGAAGGTTAAAAGCGTTGTCGCTGCTTGTAGTCAGCAGGACGAATGAGGCAAGAAATAGGGGTAAAATTGCTCGTATTCAGCCTAAGAGACCAGGGTTTTAAAATAAAATATCAGCGCTCCAGCAGATGCGCGCGAGCCCTCTGCCACCGGGCTGCGAGCTATCGCTGGTGAGGAGGGGAGGAGGGTCCTAAGTAGCAGTGTGACTAGGGGGGTGTGGCTAGGATGGATCAGGCCGACAACCCAACCCAAGATGGCGCCCGCAGTCGCCGGGGTCGCCGTTAAGCGGTCAGCCCACGGCGTGTTACTGGCTTCAGGCGGACTGTGAAGGTGAGTGTGGCGGCTAGTCGTCAGCAGGGCCACTGAGGGAAGGTTAAAAGTGTTGTCGCTGCTTGTAGTCAGCAGGACGAATGAGGCAAGAAATAGGGGTAAAATTGCTCGTATTCAGCCTAAGAGACCAGGGTTTTAAAATAAAATATCGGCGCTCCAGCAGATGCGCGCGAGCCCTCTGCCACCGGGCTGCGAGCTATCGCTGGTGAGGAGGGGAGGAGGGTCCTAAGTAGCAGTGTGACTAGGGGGGTGTGGCTAGGATGGATCAGGCCGACAACCCAACCCAAGATGGCGCCCGCAGTCGCCGGGGTCGCCGTTAAGCGGTCAGCCCACGGCGGGTTACTGGCTTCAGGCGGACTGTGAAGGTGAGTGTGGCGGCTAGTCGTCAGCAGGGCCACTGAGGGAAGGTTAAAAGCGTTGTCGCTGCTTGTAGTCAGCAGGACGAATGAGGCAAGAAATAGGGGTAAAATTGCTCGTATTCAGCCTAAGAGACCAGGGTTTTAAAATAAAATATCAGCGCTCCAGCAGATGCGCGCGAGCCCTTTGCCACCGGGTTGCGAGCTATCGCTGGTGAGGAGGGGAGGAGGGTCCTAAGTAGCAGTGTGACTAGGGGGGTGTGGCTAGGATGGATCAGGCCGACAACCCAACCCAAGATGGCGCCCGCAGTCGCCGGGGTCGCCGTTAAGCGGTCAGCCCACGGCGGATTACTGGCTTCAGGCGGACTGTGAAGGTGAGTGTGGCGGCTAGTCGTCAGCAGGGCCACTGAGGGAAGGTTAAAAGCGTTGTCGCTGCTTGTAGTCAGCAGGACGAATGAGGCAAGAAATAGGGGTAAAATTGCTCGTATTCAGCCTAAGAGACCAGGGTTTTAAAATAAAATATCAGCGCTCCAGCAGATGCGCGCGAGCCCTCTGCCACCGGGCTGCGAGCTATCCTAGACACTGCTACAAGGATACATTCCCTAAAGAGTTTCATTAAACATTTCTCTCCCTCTCCTTCAATAGTTCAACACCCCTGGTTAAGTCATCTGGCTGTGATAGAAAGTTATATGAACTGAACAATAATATTCATGAATCATGTTCTTTATTCTTCAGCCAAATGGGTTTGTCTCTGTGGAGCTGCCTTCCCTGGAATTGTTTCAACTACTAATTGTCTTGACTGGTAGCGCAAGAAATCAGGTTACATTTAGTCTATTCCTTCGAGTTAGAACCAAAATTATGATGAGACTTGAAACGCTAAAAAGTTCAACCAACTCAGCCCTTACCAGGGGTTTTACTCTCTCCCGAGTGGAGGCCGGACTCAGCCCTTACCAGGGGTTTCACTCTCTCCCGAGTGGAGGCCGGACTCAGCCCTTACCAGGGGTTTCACTCTCTCCCGAGTGGAGGCCGGACTCAGCCCTTACCAGGGGTTTCACTCTCTCCCAAGTGGAGGCCGGACTCAGCCCTTACCAAGGGTTTCACTCTCTCCCGAGTGGGGGCCGGACTCAGCCCTTACCAGGGGTTTCACTATCACCCAAGTGGAGGCCGGACTCAGCCCTTACCAGGGGTTTCACTCTCTCCCAAGTGTAGGCCGGACTCAGCCTTTACGAGAGAGTGGGGTTTTGGGTGCTGCTGGTGTGGATGCGGTGAGTGTTGGGTGTGGGTAGGTGCATGAGAATTTGCAGGAAGCGCAAGATAAGGCTCCCTCGATGTTGTGTGGGGCAGTGAGGCACCAGCTTGTGGAAGGGTGGCTGGGGTTGAGGGCACGGAGGGTCGCAGTAGGTAGTAGTGGGAATGGACAAGACCAGGGTTCCTGTCACTGGGCATCGTCCTTGCATGGATGGGCGCAGACTGGCTTGCCTTTGGCATGCCTTCAGGGCATATGGCCATGTCTAAACTGGGGTGGCGGAGTGAGCTAAAGAATGATGTTGGATTAAACCCAGATCAGTTGACTGGGGGTGAGTGCTTGCAATGTTCAACACTCCTTCCATCATCCCTTTTGGTATTGCTTTTTTGGCAGTAAGTTGGCATGGTATGCCCAGACGTGGCTCCCGTGCTCACTTTGCCACTGAATTCAAGCTAGCCTGGCTGATGACGGCTGATTAGCCAGAAACCGGTCACAGGATGCTTGTTTCCAGTCCAGGGAAGACATGGCTTGGCAGTTCGGGCTGGACTGTTCCCATGAGGCACAGGGTCAGACTGATTTGCATATGGCCATGTCTGCACTGGGGTGGCGGAGTGAGCTAAAGAATGATGATGGACAATGGGCAGAAGGATAAGATCCCCTCCCCCTTTGGACTTACATTAGGGAAAGAAACCAGTGGCTGTCGGTGGCATCAGTTGCATGACAGCTACTGCAAGAAAGTCCGGCTCAAGACCATCTTGAGTGTTTTTAAAGAATGCAGTGCCATGCTGAGAGCATGTGGCATTGGTAGATTATCATTCCACACACCCGTAAATACTAATTTTACACTCCCAGAAGTATTTAGAGACACTTGTATGGGAAAATGCAAGTGAGCGGGTGTAATTAGAATTGGCTGTTTCTTTTCCCCCACTGGTCTTCGATCCTTCGAAGAACTGAAAGAAGATTTTACTTTGAATTTGCTGGATTTTTTTAAATTCAAATGAGAGATCTTCTTGAACGGAAAGGACGGGAACAGGCTAAATTTGGGAAAGTTTAAATTATTGAAAGGATAACCCAAAGTAGAGTAAGCAGCTATGGACAAACCTCCAAAAAATGAAAGGTGAAGGTAGGGCTGTCCGACGAGACATTTTTTATGTCTGCTAGGTCACAGGCACAGTTTAATAAAACGTGTTTCTTTTTGTATTATACACCTGACAAAATCTCGAAAAGGGGTTAAGGGAAGGGAACATGTTGTCCTCGCTGTGCACTCTGTAATGCAGAGAGGGTTCATATTTTTGCATCATGTCAGGTTTTGCAGAAATGTAATAAAGATATCATAACGTTTTTATCAGAAGTGTTAAAAACTGAAATAACACATAGGGGCTGATTCTGATGCGGGTTGGAAAGCATTCCCACCCCGGGCCTGATTCTGATGCGGGTTGGAAAGCATTCCCACCCAGGGCCTGATTCTGATGCGGTTTGGAAAGCATTCCCACCCAGGGCCTGATTCTGATGCGGGTTGGAAAGCTTTCCCACCCAGGGCCTGATTCTGATGCGGGTTGGAAAGCATTCCCACCCAGGGCCGGATTCTGATGCGGGTTGGAAAGCATTCCCACCCAGGGCCTGATTCTGATGCGGTTAGGAAAGCTTTCCCACCCAGGGCCTGATTCTGATGCGGGTTGGAAAGCATTCCCACCCAGGGCCTGATTCTGATGCGGGTTGGAAAGCATTCCCACCCAGGGCCTGATTCTGATGCGGTTAGGAACATGTGCTCAACCAAATCGTATCTGGAAGCATCCGGATGCATCGTACTTGGTCGGTCGAACTCTCCCGATACGAGTGGGTCGGAAACCATTTCCAACCCGATTCGGTCGGGAAGCATTTCCAACCCGCATCAGAATCAGGCCCTGAGTGTGTAATCCTGCTCAGGACTTTTGAGACTAATCGGCGTAGGGCAGGGCATGAACTGATTTTTATTTCTATGGCGGTTTTACGAATGTGTATCGCGACTGCCTGGGTGTGTGCTAATGCACCGACATTTCAACAATGGCTTGGTAAGTAGTTAGCAATGTCTAGAAACAGCCATATATAGGCGAAAAGGGAGGAATCCGTGTAATAAAGGTATGAAAATCTGGGACCCTCTCCGTGTCTGGATTCAAACTCAAAGTAGAGATTGAAGATGAGTAAGAATTTGCACTTTATTGAATCTGCACAAATCACATTAGGATAAATCTTCTTTTCCGGGATTTTTTTAGTCTTTTTTAGTAAATTCTATTGTAATTCGAAATTTGAGATGGAAGCAGTTTATTGCCTTACATGAAATAATGTAAAGAACTTTGGGAAGTAGGTGATGTATTAACTCTTACTCCTGTCTGCGTGGGGGAGGGGTGGGGTGAAAAATGCAAAATGATTATAGATTCACCTTGTCAAGTGACGCTATTCGATACATTAAAGGGGCTGAAAGATGCAAAATGGATCAGGACATTTCCCTAATTTCTCTCATTCTGAGGTTGGATGAAAGCGTGCATCGTGTGTAGCGCCTCGAGTCTGGGGTGTGGGATTAAAGCGCCTCGGTCCAAGCCACAGTCCTGCCCCCGGGGGGCGCCTCTGGGCAGGTCCAGGGGAGCAGTGTCCCTCTTCCGGGCCTGTGCATAGCGCCCCGAGGCTCAGGGCGGAGTCAGAGGCTCTGTCCTTAATGAGAATCCTTCACCGAGAGGCCGGTCCAGAGGAGGGGCAGAGGAGGAGAGGCCAGTACAGAGGAGGGGTAGAGGAGGAGAGACCGGTCCAGAGGAGGGGCAGAGGAGGAGAGGCCTGTCCAGGGGTCAGAGGGGGTGAGGCCTGTCCAGAGGAGCAGTGTCTCTCTTCGGGGCCTGTGCATAGCGCCCTGAGGATCAGGGCGCAGTCAGAGGCGCTGGATGGTGTGGAATGAAGTCTGGGCTCCTCTGTCCTTAATGAAAATCCTTCACCAAGAGGCCTGTCCAGAGGAGGGGCAGAGGAGGAGAGGCCTGTCCAGAGGAGGAGAGGAGGTGAGGCCTGTCCAGAGAAGGAGCAGAGGAACTGAGGCCTGTCCAGAGGAGGGGCAGAGAAGGAGAGGCCACTGGAGTCAAGCTATCCTGGCTGAGGACGGCTGATAGCCAGAAACCAGTCCTAGGATGCTTGATTCCGGTCCAGGGAAGACATGGCTTGGCAGTTCGGGCTGGACTGTTCCCATGAGGCACAGGGTCAAGACTGATTTGCATATGGCCACGTCTGAACTGGGTTGGCTTGGTGACCAAAATAACGATGGATTAAACCCAGATCTGTGACTGGGGGTGAATGTTTTGCCATTGTGCAACATTCCGTCCATCATCTTGTGTGTTTTGCTGTTCACCCTATGAGGGAAGGGTATGCCAAGACTAGGGTCCCTTGCTCACTAAGGGCCCGATTCACAGAATTCACTTAAGACTCAATCCTAAACTTACTACTATTTTGGTATTCACAGAATGCATTTACTACTTTTGGTATTCACAGAAGTTAGGATTTTGTCTTAAATTTGTCTTAAGACAAACTTAAGACAAAATCCTAACTTCTGTGAATACCAAAAGTAGTAAATTAATTCTGTGAATGCCAAAAGTAGTAAGTGCATTCTGTGAATACCAAAATAGTAGTAAGTTTAAGATTGAGTCTTAAGTTCATTCTGTGAATCGGGCCCCAAGCCTCTGGAGTCAAGCTATCCTGGCTGAAGACGGCTGATAGCCAGAAACCGGTCCTAGGATACCTAATTCCGGTCCAGGGAGGACCTGGCTTGGCAGTTCGGTCTGGACTGTTCCCATGAGGCACAGGGTCAAAACTGATTTGCATACGGCCATGTCTGAACAGGTGTGTCTTGGTGAGCAAAATAATGATGGATTAAACCCAGATCTGTGACTGGGGGCGAAAGTTTTGCCATTGTGCAACATTCCGTCCATCATCTTGTGTGTTTTGCAGTCCAGAGGAGGGGCAGAGGAGGAGAGGCCTGTCCAGGGGTCAGAGGAGGAGAGGCCTGTCCAGAGGAGGGACAGAGGAGGAGAGGCCTGTCTAGGGGTGCAGAGGGGGTGAGGCCTGCCCAGAGGAGCAGTGTCTCTCTTCGGGGCCTGTGCATAGCACCCTGAGGATCAGGGCGGAGTCAGAGGCGCTGGATGGGGTGGAATGAAGCCTGGGCTCCTCTGTCCTTAATGAGAATCCTTCAACAAGAGGCCTGTCCAGAGGAGGGGCAGAGGAGGAGAGGTCTGTCCAGAGGAGGGGTGCAGAGGAGGAGAGGCCTGTCCAGAGGTGGAGAGGAAAAGAGGCCTGTCCAAAGGAGGGGCAGAGAAGGAGAGGCCTGTCCAGAGGAGGGGTGCAGAGGAGGAGAGGCCTGTCCAGAGGTGGAGAGGAAAAGAGGCCTGTCCAGAGGAGGGGTAGAGGAGGAGAGACCTGTCCAGGGGTGCAGAGGAGGTGAGGCCTGTCCAGGGGTGCAGAGGAGGAGAGGCCTGTCCAGGGGTGCAGAGGAGGAGAGGCCTGTCCAGGAGTGCCGAGGAGGCGAGGCCTGTCCAGGGGTTCAGGGGAAGAGAGGCCTGTCCAGGGGAGCAGTGTCTCTCTTCGGGGCCTGTGCATAGCGCCCGGAGGCCCAGGGCAGAGTCAGAGGTGCTTGATGGGGTGGAATGAACTCTGGGCTCCTCTGTCCTGAATGCGAATCCTTCACCGAGAGGCCTGTCCAGGGGTGCAGAGGAGGTGTGGCCTGTTCAGTGGTGCAGAGGAAGGGAGGCCTATCCACGTGTGCACAGGAGGTGAGGCCTGTCCAGGGTGCAGAGGAGGAGAGGCCTGTCCAGAGGAGGAGAGGAGGAGAGGCCTGTCCAGGGGGCAGAGGAGGAGAGGTCTGTCCAGGGGGGCATAGGAGGAGAGGCCTGTCCAGGGGGGAGAGAAAGAGAGGCCTGTCCAGGGGTGCAGAGGAGGTGAGGCCTGTCCAGAGGTGCAGAGGAGAAGAGACCTGCCCAGGGATAAGAGGAGGTGAGGCCTGTCCAGGGGGGGCAGAGGAGGAGAGGCCTATCCAGTGGGCAGAGGAGGTGAGGCCTGTCCAGGGGTGCAGAGGAGGAGAGGCCTGTCCAGGGGTGCAGAGGAGGAGATGATTGTCCAGAGAAGGAGAGTAGGAGAGGCCTGTCCAGGGGGCAGAGGAGGAATTCCTGTCCAGGGGTGCAGAGGAGGTGAGGCCTGTCCAGGGGGCAGAGGAGGTGAGGCCTGTCCAGGGGTGCAGAGGAGGAGAGGCCTGTCCAGGGCGCAGAGGATGGGAGGCCTGTCCAGGGGAGTAGAGGAGGAGAGACCTGTCCAGGGGTGCAGAGGAAGTGAGTCCTGTCCAGTGGGTCAGATGAGGAGAGGCCTGTCCAGAGGAGCTGAGGCCTGTCCAGGGGTGCTGAGGAGGAGAGGCCTGTCCAGGTCTGCATGGGAGGTTAGGCCTGTCCAGGGGTGCAGAGGAGGTGAGGCCTGTCCAGGGGTGCAGAGGAGGAGAGGCCTGTGCAGGGCGCAGAGGATAGGAGGCCTGTCCAGGGGAGTAGAGGAGGAGAGACCTGTCCAGGGGTGCAGAGGAGGTGAGTCCTGTCCAGGTGTACAGAGGAGGTGAGGCCTGTCCAGGGGTCAGAGGAGGTGAGGCCTGTCCAGGGGGGCAGAGGAGGAGAGGCCTGTCCAGGGGGCAGAGGAGGTGAGGCCTGTCCAGGGGTGCAGAGGAGGAGAGGCCTGTCCAGGGGTGCAGAGAATGAGAGGCCTGTCCAGAGGAGGAGAGGCCTGTCCAGGGGGCAGAGGAGGAATTCCTGTCCAGGGGTGCAGAGGAAGTGAGGCCTGTCCAGGGGGCAGAGGAGGTGAGGCCTGTCCAGGGGTGCAGAGGAGGAGAGGCCTGTCCAGGGCGCAGAGGATGAGAGGCCTGTCCAGGGGTTCAGAGGAGGAGAGGCATGTCCAGGGGTGCAGAGGAGGAGAGGCCTGTCCAGTGGGTGGTCAGATGAGGAGAGGCCTGTCCAGAGGAGCTGAGGCCTGTCCAGGCGTGCTGAGGAGGAGAGGCCTGTCCAGGTCTGCATGGGAGGTGAGGCCTGTCCAGGGGTGCAGAGGAGGTGAGGCCTGTCCAGGGGTGCAGAGGAGGAGAGGCCTGTCCAGGGGAGCAGTGTCTTTCTTCGAGGCCTGTACTCGGGGCGGAGTCAGAGGCACTGGATGGGGTGGAATGAACTCTGGGCTCCTCTGTCCTTATTGAGAATCCTTCACCGAGAGGCCTGTCCAGGGGTACAGTGGAGGTGAGGCCTGTCCAGGGGTGCAGAGAAGGTGAGGCCTGTCCAGGGGTGCAGAAGAGGTGAGGCCTGTCCAGGGGGCAGAGGAGGCAAGGCCTGTCCAGGGGTGCAGAGGAGGAGAGGCCTGTCATGGGGTGCAGAGGAGATGAGGCCTGTCCAGGGGCTAGAGGAGGGGAGGCCTGTCCAGGGGTTCAGAGGAAGCGAGGCCTTTCCAGGGGTGCAGAGCAGGAGAGGCTTGTCCAGGGGTGCAGAGCAGGTGAGGCCTGTCTACGGGTGTAGAGGAGGTGAGCCTGTCCAAGGTGTTGCAGGGGAGGTGAGTCCGGTCCAAGGGGGTGCAGAGGAGATGAGCCCTGTCCAAAGGGGTGCAGAGGAGGTGAGGCCTGTCCAGGGGTGCAGAGGAGGAGAGGCCTGTCCAGGGCTGCATGGGCGGTGAGTGCTGTCCAGGGGTGCAGAGGAGGTGAGGCCTGTCCAGGGGTTGCAGAGGAGGTGAGGCCTGTCCAGGGGGTGCAGAGGAGGTGAGGCCTGTTGTCAAGGGTTGTGTTTACTGACAGTGCAGACACTCCTAGGAGCAGAACGATGAGATTTTTCAAATTCCACCCCTGGTTTTCCCACAGCCACCAATTGAAGAGTTAACTAGTGGCCGTGGGAACCCAGCTGGGGGAAAGGGTAATGGGACAGAGAAGAGACTGCCTGACCTTCTGGCTCTTCCACTCTACTTCTTCCTTTCTGCCTTACTCCGTTTTATTCCTTTCTTACTCCCTCTCTGTCTTTAAGCATGAGTGGAAATCGCTGTAAAAGAAAAGAACACCATTACTAATTTCCTTAATTCCTTCTCCACTTTCTTACTCTTTTTCTCTCTATTTCCCTACCCAGAGTGCCTATGGCTTTTGATCCTCTTCTATTCTACAATATAAGTATTTTATTCTTTGGTAACCTGCATTATAAACAACATTTTAGCACCCTTTAACTCTGTGAGTTCATTTATTCTTTTTCACTCCTTCGTTCATTCACTCTCTGCCTTACTTTCTTATCTTCTGAATTCTTCTTACTTCTCCCTTAGAAACCTTCTGGAGCTTCCGCAGTCAACCAAGCGACAAAGAAATCAGGAACTGAAGTATTCAATGGGTAAGTATTAATTCTTCTCTTTATATATATTTTTTCCTAATTACTTTAAATTGGTATTTCTCTCTAGTTCTAAATTACCTAACTAACCGACGCACCGAAGCGCTCTAACCTGCGCCTAAGACAGCTACAAAACTGCACTATTTCTATCTAACTAGTTCTAAAATCAACCGGCGCACTTCACAGCTTGTCTAGACCTCACACCCGTGTCCAGGAGCGCAAGACTAGACCGGCAACTTCCACCGCGGTCCTCCCTGTTGGTAGTATTGGGGAGAATGCCCAGTTCCGCAGTATAATCACCCGCGACCTTTTGCCAGCGGGTGATCTTTGCAATGCCGGTTCAATGGCAGATACTGCGGGACAAAGAAGAGCTTTGATTCCTTTTTCCTGCACCCTGACTGTACCCCCTCGCATGGTTAAGCCTCCAGGCTGAGGTTTGTGAGGAGTTTACGAGTGAAAAATCTTAGTTAATCAGGGAGCATGAACATCTGATTGTTCCACCCACGACCTATCCTCTGGGCCAAAACCCTTTGAGTCTACAAAGATAGAAGATTTTCCCTTGAATGGATTTTGAAACTAGGATTGTTTTAACTTCAAATTCTTCTCAACCTTCCACTAAAATAGGTTCTCAGTTTCTCAATTCTTTCAGATGAGGTGGAACCTTTTTAAGATGAGAAACATGAAACACTGGGTGTATTTTTAGCTGTGGTGGTAGTTTTAGGTTGAAAGTCATTGGATTCACTACTAGCTCCACAAGAAATGGACCTATAAATCGGGTTTGACATTCTCTATTTCCTTTAAGCTTTAGGTTTCTTGTGCTTAACCAAACCCTGTCCGCTGTACTCACATCTAGTTCAGGTCTTATTTTTTTATCAGCACTTTGCTTGTAGCATTCCTTAGCTTTCATTAAGTTCTTGGTGGCAGACTTGTGTACCTTGCTAAGATGCTGTACAAAGTTTTGTGCTGCAGGCACCGACACTTCTTTAGAGGAATCCACAGAATTTGGATGTCTTCCATAATTCAAGTAGAAAAGGGAAAAACCAGTAGAGGCATTCTTAGCATTATTATGTTCAAACTCTGCAGTCCAAAGAAGATCACGCCACTCTCCCTCTTGATCCAAAAGAAACAGTCTGAGATACTTTTCTAGCTCTTAATTGGCTCTTTCAGTTTGACCATCTGTTTGTGGAAGAAAACTCGTTGGGTAACGTGTCTCAATTCCCAAACCCCTTGTGTCAACCTTCCAACAATGGGATAGAAATTGAGATCCTCGATTTGATCAAAACCTTTGGAATACCATGTATCTTACAACACGTTAATTGAATTGTGTGGCAATATGTTTTGTAAATGACTTCCCTTTCAGGGCAACAAAATGCGCCATTTTTGAGAAGGAGTCTTCCATGAGTAATACTGAACTGAATCCCTGACTAGAAGGCAATTTAACAATCAAATCCATAGTCACAGTGTGCCAGGAAAATGGAGGGGTAGGCAAAGGTCTCAATAAACCCAGAGGAGCCAGCTTATTTGTCTTCCCCATTGTACAAATCTCACAGCCTTCCACATAAACTCAAACATCTTTGGACAACCCTGGCCACCAAAACTGTCTCCTTAACAACTCCTCCGTTCAATGGATTCAAGGGTGACCAGCCAATGGACTGTCATGACAGTCGATCAACGCTTGTTGTTGAAGTTCTTTGATTGGTAAGTACAAGGCCTTGGAATGAAACGGTAATCCATTGACAATTTCTTGAGTTGACTCCTTCTCTGCCCAGGTCCGCATTTCTTCAGAAGTTAAGGCTTCATTGACCTTGTCTACAAGAGTTTTCTCACTAGTGGCTCCAACGATCTAAGTTTCAGGAATTATCTTTTGATCTCCGTTAGATCTGGGGGTCTCTGGTTGGCACAGGTAGGTTCTTGTGACAAGCAGGGACCCTCTCCTCTAGTCAGGACAAGGGGATTACACTCCTAAAATAACCCCTGCTTATCCTCTAGGTAGCTTGGTATGAGCAGTCAAGGCTTATTTCAGAGGCATTGTAAGTTAAGCAGTTGTGACCACATACAGTAACCCAGTGACAACACTACAAATGGACACCACACAGGGTTTATATAAAAAAAAGTAGACCATAAACTACAAAAATACACACTATGATTACTTTAAGATGGTAGATTTTAGCTTAGTTCAGTGCAGTTGTTAGATGCGATACTCTGCGTCAATGTACCTTAGGTCGCGTTGCGCTTCCACGACAAGCAATGTCGCAGCAATGGGAAATGCGGCAAAGTACAGCTGCAAAGAAATAAAGACGTGAAGATCTTCCAGATGTGGCATGCTTCTCGGGGATGCGAGAAGATCTCGGTTCGATGCGTGGACTATAGCGGCAACATCCAAGAAGCGACGGCAGCTGCTCCAGCGGTGACGCTCTTCACCCACGATGCGTGGAGCTTCCACACGATGCGACAACTGCAGCGGCAACATCCAAGATGCGAAGGCAGCAGCTCCGACCGTGGCGCGCTTCTCGGGGGATGCGAGGTGCTCTTGGTCGTTGCGGTGCAATGCGACAGTTCCAGCGGCGACACCCTCCTTCGGAGTTGCGACGGCAGGCACAGCGACAGCGACATGCTCCGACCTTGTTGCAAGAATCTTCTCCTGATGCGGTGCAAAGCGACAACTACAGCGGCGACACCCTCCTTCGGAGTTGCGACGGCAGCAGCAGCGACGGCGACACGCTTCCTCTTTGTTGCGACATGCTTCTCTCCAATGCGGTGCAGTGCGACAGTTCCAGCGGCGACACCCTCCTTCGGAGTTGCGACGGCAGGCAAAGCGACGGCGACAAGCCTCTTCTTGTTGAGTCGCGCTTCCAGCTCCTTGCGACATGCAGTTCCTCAGAAGGCCCAAAACAGCAGCAGGCACGTCCACAAGAACTCTGGGGAGCTTGGGGTGAAGTCTGTTGTCCCTGAGACTTCAGCTGGAGGCTAGCTCTTTTTCAAGCCCTTGGAGATCCTTCACAAGTTGAAAGCAAGGTACACAAAGTTCCTTTCTCCTTTCTTTGGCAGTAAGGCCACCACTGCAGACCAATCCCCCAAGCAGCACTTCAGCTTGGGAATAGTTTCTCTTCAGTGTCTTCAGGTTCCTCTCCTCAGTAAAGGTTTTTTCTTATAGTCCAAAGTGATCTAATTTCATGGGATCAGGGTCCGAATATTTATACCACAAAATCCTTTGTTCTCTGAGGGGAGAGGGGCCTCTGCCCAGTCCAAACCAGTTCTGAGGCACTCTGTTTACCAGACAACTCCTTTCCTTTCACAGTACAGGGCATGCACATCAGACGCCCCACAGGAAGGGAAGCCAACATTGTGGAAGGCAAGTATAGTCCTGGAGCACTTTGTTTACAGGACTCCTTCTCTTCTTTCAGAGTGCAGGGCAGAGACATCAGCCGCTCCCCAGGAGGTGGAGCAAGCATTATGGAAGGCAGGCACAGCCCTATTCAGAGTTCAGGTGCAATTCCTCCCTCCCATCTAAATGCAGATCTCTCTATTCACCACTCGGTGACTGATCCTGTCTCTTGGAATCCCCCAGCCCTGTCACTCACAAAACTAGACAAAGGAATACACAACCTAGGAGAGACAGGCTTGAAAGGTTAGGCAAGCAAATACCTACTTTCTAAAAAGTGGTATTTGCAAACACAGAATATTAAAACCAACTTCACTAAAAGTTGTATTTTTATTATTCTGAGGTCAGGCATACTAAACTCGAATTTCTACCATGTTCTCTGAGTCAGTTAGGATTATAAAATGTAACAATTCTAATAGCCCATTCTGGCCTATGGAGAACAGGTAGCCTTGCAATAGTGATACAACAAAAATGGCTGTAATTCACTATTAGGACATGCCACACACATCAGGGCTTGTCCTACCTTATACTTACAATGCACCCTGCCTACCATAGGGGTGTCTGATATGAAGAAAGGGGAAGGTTTAGGGTCTGGCAAGTGGGTGCACTTGCCCAGTCAGCATGACAGTACCAGACTGCACACAGGCTCTGCAATGGCAGACCTTAGACACATCTTCAAGGCCGCTTCTGTAAGTAGCACAACCAGTGCCTCAAGCCCAACAGCAGCATTTGGAATTACACGCCCTGGGCACACTTAGTACACTAGACTAGGGTCTGATAAGTACACCAAATAGCCAAACATGGAACCACTGATTAATACATTAATTTATAATAGGGAGAGCATATGCACTTTAGCACTGATCAGCAGCGGTAAAGTGCCCAGAGTCATTAAACCAATAAAAGAGGTCAGATAAAATACAGAAGGAAGGCAAAAAGTTCAGGAATGACCCTGAAAAAAGGGCTAAGTCCAACAATCTCTAATGGAACTCTTTCTTCCATCAGTGTCAATGCGAGACACGGCATCTACCTTTCCATTATTTCTTCCCGGCCGATAATTATTACAAAGTCATAATTAGCGACATACAGGGAGGGACCCCCTAAGTTGGCATGGTGTGAGCGTTGTGGCAGACTTCAGAAACTGAAGATTCCGGTGATCGGTAAATACCGTCACCACATGTTTTGCTCTGAGAAGGTAATGTCGCCATGCTTGGAAGGCATCTATGAAAGCAAGGAGTTCTTTATCTAAAATAGTATCAGTTATTTCCACTGGTTGCAATTTTCTAGAGTAATATGCCACCGGATGCAACTGTTCGGTCTCTTAGTGTCTCTGTGAAAGTACCCCTCCGACGACCTGTTCAGAAGCATCAGTCTCCAGGTAAAACGGTTGCGTAGGATCCGCATGCAGCAGAATTGGCGCAGTGGAAAAACTCTTCTTCAGGAACTGAAAAGCATCTTCTGCCTCGGCCGACCATTAAAAAGGTACTCCTTTCCGTAGCAATTTAGTAACTGGAGGTACCTTCAGGGAAAATTCTTGAATGAATCCGCGATCAAAATTTGCAAACCCAATGAAGCTCTGTATTTCTTTCACAGAGGTTGGAGAAGGCCAATTTAAGACCGCCTCAATGTTTTTAACATCCATGGTAAGACCTTCTGGAGCAATTACAAATCCCAAGAAATCCACAGGTTTCACTCCAAAAGCGCATTTTTCAAGTTTTATGTAAAGCTTGCTTTCCTTCAGGCAATGCAAAACTCTTTTGACCTGTTGCTGATCTTCCTCTGATGAGGAATAAATCAAAATGTTGTCGATGTAAACAATCGTGCATTGATCAATGAACTCCTTCAGGACATCATTAATGAAGTACTGGAAGGCTGCAGGAGCGTTGCTCAAACTGTAGGGCATCACTTGGTACTCATATAATCCATACTTTGTTCTGAATGCTGTTTTCCATTCCTCTCCACTTCTCACTCAAATTAAATGGCACTCCCCATGTAAATCTAACTTCATGAAGATTTTTTCATCTTTTAGTTGATCTAGAACATGGGTACTCACAAACTTTCTCTCGGGGACCAAATTTACATTGTGGTTTGTGGCCGAGGGCCGCAGCAGTGGGGGCGGAGTCAGTGGGGGAGGGGGAAGGGGCTAGAACGAAAAAAACTGTGGAACTGTGACCATGAAGTTGAACACAGGCCCCTGCAGCTGACGCGTTCATCCACTGAGCCAACAGACCAGCATACACACACAGCTCTCTTTCTCTCTCTCTCTCTCCCTATCTCTCCCTCCCTCTCTCTGTCTCCCTCTTTCTATATCTCTCGCTCCCTCCTTCCCTCTCTCTCTGTCTTACCTCTCTTTCTCTCTCTGTCTGCCTCCCTCTGTTTCCTTCCCTCTCTCCGTCTCCCTTCATCTGTCTCCCTCTATCTGTGTCCCACTGTCCATCTCCCTCTGTCTCCCTCCCTCCGTCTACCCTCTGTCTGTCTCCATCCCTCTCTCTGTCTCCCTCCCTCAGTCTGTCTCACTCTGTCTTTCTGTCTCCCTCCCTCTGTCTGTCTCCATCCCTCTCTCTTTCTCCCTCCCTCTGTCTGTCTCACTCTGTCTTTCTGTCTCCATCCCTCTGTCTGTCTCCCTCCATCTGTCTATCTGTCTGTGTCTGTCTCCCTCTGTCTGTCTCTCTGTCTCCCTCTGTCTCTCTCTGTCTGTCTCTCTCTCTGTCTCTATCGCTGTCTGTCTCAATCGCTGTCTGTCTCTACCTCTATCTGTCTCTGCCTCTGTCTGTCCCTGAATCTGACCCTATCTAGCTCTGTCTGTCCCTGTCTCTATCTGTCCCAGTCTCTCTCTGTCTCTGCCTCTATCTGTCTCTATATGTCTTTATCTGTCTCTATCTCTATCTGTCTCACCTCACCCGGCTCTCACTCCCTGCTGCCCTCCCACCTCACCCGGCTCTCACTCCCTGCTCTGCCCTCCACCTCCCTCACCCGGTCTCTCACTCCCTGCTCTGCCCTCCACCTCCCTCACCCGGGCTCTCACTCCCTGCTCTGCCCTCCACCTCCCTCACCCGGACTCTCACTCCCTGCTCTGCCCTCCACCTCCCTCACCCGGGCTCTCACTCCCTGCTCTGTCCTCCCACCTCACAGGGCTCTCACTCCCTGTTCTGCCCTCCACCTCCCTCACCTGGGCTCTCACTCCCTGCTGCCCTCCACCTCCCTCACACGGTCTCTCACTCCCTGCTCTGCCCTCCACCTCCCTCACCCGGGCTCTCACTCCCTGCTCTGCCCTCCACCTCCCTCACCCGGACTCTCACTCCCTGCTCTGCCCTCCACCTCCCTCACCTGGGCTCTCACTCCCTGCTCTGTCCTCCCACCTCACAGGGCTCTCACTCCCTGTTCTGCCCTCCACCTCCCTCACCCGGGCTCTCACTCCCTGCTGCCCTCCACCTGCCTCACCCGGGCTCTCACTCCCTGCTCTGCCCTCCACCTCCCTCACCCGGACTCTCACTCCCTGCTCTGCCCTCCACCTCCCTCACCCGGGCTCTCACTCCCTGCTCTGCCCTGCTGTCCTCCCCCCTCCCACCCCCTCTCCCCTGTGTGTCAGCCTGGCTGACACAGCCTCCCGGGCACGCCAGTACTTCACACGTCTTTAAACGACCATTTGTTTGTTAATGAGGCTTTGTTCACCTCTTAGTGCCCCTGCAGCTTCACTCTTGACTGTTACTAATCACCACAGGGTATGGGATCCCAAGCAGCAAGGCCAAACCCTGCCTTATATATATCACAAAAATGTTGCCAGCGCTGCTAATCCTAATTCGTAGATTATTTGTCTGACTCACACACGAATAGAACACTATGTGAGAAGTGTTTGATCTTTAGAATAAATCTTTTAGATTAGCATTTTCATTTCAAAACTTCATTTTTCATTTAGTTTTTTACATTTAAATATTTCAACAAAGCATTTAAAAAAACATAACGAGAACACAAACATTTACTGATTATTATTGCTCCTCCCTTTCAGACTCATTCATAGACACTATCCCTAAAGATCTTTTTCATACATACTACACACATTCATCCTCCTAACACACTAATACCAAAAAGCTGTATTTTTTACAATTTATATACAGTTTATGCAATTAAACCATAGAATCACATTAGAAAACATAAATCACTATGATAACAATATTATTGGATTTTCTTATGGTTTCAATATGACAAAGTCAGGACCTTGCCATATGACTTAGTCATATTGAAACCATAAGAAAATCCAATGACTGGTTATTGGGCCGGAAGATACATTTGTACCCTCAACAGCCCTAACTGCCTCACTTCTCTCTTTAGGTAATGCCTCAGACCAATTTTCGAGGCATATTTGAGGTCACAAAAGTTCCCCGTAGCACCGGAGTCCAGCATCACGGCCACTCCTGAAAGAACTCGGTCTTGAAATCTTAGGGTCCTCGTCAGAATAAGGTGTGGAGCGGAAGATTGTAGAATATTGGCCACCTGATGAGAAATTGGAGTTGTATCCTTGTTAGCAACCTCCAGCCCAACTCCTTCTACTAGTGGTGCAAAGAGTTTTCCCTCTTGAAGGTTTTTGGCTTCTTGGGACATTTCTTTACAAAATGTTCACTGATACCACAATAAAGCCATAGATTATTCTGTCAACGCTTTGCTTTCTCTTCTTTGGA
Organism: Lissotriton helveticus; assembly: GCF_964261635.1. Classification (NCBI taxonomy): domain Eukaryota; kingdom Metazoa; phylum Chordata; class Amphibia; order Caudata; family Salamandridae; genus Lissotriton; species Lissotriton helveticus. Next base: position 92,919,721 of record NC_136057.1, on the reverse strand, counting down.
AAGGGGGCCTCTAATAGTTCCAATTTGCATAGGTTTGACTGCATGTTCTTTATCACCAGATTTAACAACCTCTGTGCTGACCCGGTCAAAGCGTGGTATACTGGGCCGAAATTTGCATTGTCTTTCACCCCTTCTTTCCGTTTGTCGATAGTCTATCTCAAAAATGAAATCAATCAAAGCTGAAACTTCTGTAGGGCGATTTGGGATCTGTGACACCGTATCCTTTAAGTCATCTTTCATACCCCAGTAGAACAAGGCTGCCCTTTTGGCCTCCGGCCATTCAGTTTCTACAACAAGTTGGTTAAATTGGGCCAGGTAAGTGACACGCTCTCGATTCCCTTGCCTCTACTCCAGTAATTCATTATCCGACTATCAAAAATTCACAAAAACACTTTCTTGAATTCCTCGAAGTTATATAAAATTGGGGAGTCTTGGGTGACCAGGGGCATTGACCATGAAGCTGCGTCTCCATTGAGATACGACTAGATGGAAGCTCTACAAGATTGTGCATCTGGGAAGACAGTGGGTCGACACATGAAGTACAATGAGCACTGAGTTAAGAAATGTGGGCCTTCATTTAAAATTTGATTACCATATTTTTCTCCCTGACTCCTATCAACTCTTGTTGAATCTCCTTAAGAATATTTCCAATTTTTTTTTAATTGAACCCTTTAGCCATTGTGCTCAGGTGAGTATTGGCGTGAGCACTTCACTCTGTTAAGGGTCGTGGATACTCACAGTGCCAACACTCCCAGGAGCAGAACTATGAGATTTTCCAAATTCGGAGCAGAACTATGAGATTTTCCAAAGTCCACCACTGGTTTTCCCACAGCCACCAACTGAAGAGTGTACTAGTAGCCGTGTGAACACAGCCGGGAAAAAGGGGAATGGGACAGAGAAGAGACTGCCTGACCTTCTGGCTCTTCCACTCTACTTCTTACTTTCTGCCGTACTCCGTTTTTTGCCTTTCTTACTCCCTCTCTCTCTTCAAGCATGAGTGGAAATCGATGTAACAGAAAAGCACACCATTACTAATTTCCTTCAATTCCTCCTCCACTTTCTTACTCTCTCACTTTCTCTCTCTCTCTCTCTCTCTCTCTCTCTCTCTATATATATATATATATATATATATATATATATATATATATATATATATATATATATATATATTTGAACAAGATGCCTGTGGCATGAGAGGCACACTGCAGGGCTCTCCCCTCCGGGTTGAAATGTCTCAGCGTGCTTCTGCACGTTGCAAAGAGTAATGTGCCCGACGCGTTTCTGGGGGACTCCACCCCGGTCATCAGGGGCTGCTTCCAGTCAAATCTCAATGTACTTCACGTGATTTATGGACATTTTCTATCAGGCAAATCCATAGGCAACCATGTAGCCTTGTAGTTGGAATTATGGGATTTGTAGTCCGTGGTGAAAAGTACACGTTGATAATCTTGGGTGCATGATGCTTCAATTTGATACCTTGAGTAGGCTTGCTTTTTGTGTTTCAGCACGCTGATTATTAGCATGACGAGTCCTGCGCTCCTTCACCGCCAAGAAGTTTGGATGCTTCAAGCTTCATCCCGCCGCTCCTCCTTTCAGAACAGCAGGCGATGGTGCCCTCTCCACGGCCAGGCTGCCGCGTGAAAATATTTGAACAAGATGCCTGTGGCATGAGAGGCACACTGCAGGGCTCTCCCCTCCGGGTTGAAATGTCTCAGCGTGCTTCTGCACGTTGCAAAGAGTAATGTGCCCGACGCGTTTCTGGGGGACTCCACCCCCGTCATCAGGGGCTGCTTCCAGTCAAATCTCAATGTACTTCACGTGATTTATGGACATTTTCTATCAGGCAAATCCATAGGCAACCATGTAGCCTTGTAGTTGGAATTATGGGATTTGTAGTCCGTGGTGAAAAGTACACGTTGATAATCTTGGGTGCATGATGCTTCAATTTGATACCTTGAGTAGGCTTGCTTTTTGTGTTTCAGCACGCTGATTATTAGCATGACGAGTCCTGCGCTCCTTCACAGCCAAGAAGTTTGGATGCTTCAAGCTTCATCCCGCCGCTCCTCCTTTCAGAACAGCAGGCGATGGTGCCCTCTCCACGGCCAGGCTGCCGCGTGAAAATATTTGAACAAGATGCCTGTGGCATGAGAGGCACACTGCAGGGCTCTCCCCTCCGGGTTGAAATGTCTCAGCGTGCTTCTGCACGTTGCAAAGAGTAATGTGCCGACGCGTTTCTGGGGGACTCCACCCCCGTCATCAGGGGCTGCTTCCAGTCAAATCTCAATGTACTTCACGTGATTTATGGACATTTTCTATCAGGCAAATCCATAGGCAACCATGTAGCCTTGTAGTTGGAATTATGGGATTTGTAGTCCGTGGTGAAAAGTACACGTTGATAATCTTGGGTGCATGATGCTTCAATAGTGTGCCTCTCATGCCACAGGCATCTTGTTCAAATATATATATATATATATATCAATTCAGGTCCACAAGCGTAGCAGCGCTACGGTCCTGCACTCCCCTTGAGAAACTCCAAAAATGATTCAGTATCAAGTGCGCTCTTCCAAATTCATTTGTTTATTTCAAAGCAGCAACGTGATGAAACAATGAAAACAGCCCAACGCGTTTCGGCGAGACAACTCGCCTTGGTCACGGGTAGTTTCAAAACAGTGAACGAACATTAAATAAAGTTTCACGTGATTAAGTGTAATGAAAATCAAAAAGGGACTCAAAACATTGCAACACATAGCGTGGCCATCTTGGAACGGAGTGTGTTTCTCATAAATCAGATAGTCCACAGAAAAATAAATCTCTGCCTTATGCCTTCCAAATAATCATCTGAAAGCATCAGTTTGAAATTACTCAACTTAATGCAAGTAAGTGCGTTTCTAATACTCAATCATTTCATTGTTGCTAGAAACCAGTATTGTCAAATAATATAAACACAATATAGACATAATACCCCCAGTTATTCAACAAAGTCATTCTGACATTCGAAAGCAATTCATTACAAATTAAATCCTGGGTAAGTATTACATTTTAAACTTATACATCATTGAATTGTAAATTTTAAATTTTAAATTTTAAATTAAGCATTTCTAGGTTTTGCAATACAGCCCATGTGGGCTTATTTTACTTGCAAACATACTGGTCGCAGTTGTAAACAGTTGTCAATCGGAACAACTCATAGTAGTGATGATCATAATTCCACAAGCGAGTTTCACTTGCCCTCTCAAACCGCACTAGATAAATGTCTACATGATTTCAAAAAGTCTCAAGTGAGTGGTATATACAGTGCATAAACTCAGACCGCTCCAGGTATAAATATCTCAGTAGAATTTCTTCCTGTGCACCATTAACCTTTCAATACCTACAAGTGAGACATAAAAGACAGAAAAAGTGGACTAATCAAAATACTGATGAATTAAAGCATACCAAGCTGCCACCATCATTGTAATGAGTCACAAGCTAAGTGAATTGAACAGTGAAACATACAATAAAAAATTATTGGTTAAAATCACAGACTGCGCTATGAAGACTAAGGGTCCTATTACATATCTCAGTGGGTAAGGCCACGATCAGCTACTGAGGAACTCAGCATATACAGGTTGCCTGTACCCTAATCCCCCAGGTGCCATTTCATCTCTTCTTCAGAGTTCAGGCCTCTGGGTATTAGGGTATCGAGCTCCAGAATGTACCTGTTCTCCATTTGTCTTAACTTGCGAATTTTATCGCCACCTCTTTTCATGTCAGGCAGTTTGTCGATTACAAAGAATTTCAACAGATTCCTGTTGCTTTTGTGAAATTCTTCGAAATGACGTGCAATTGGTGAGGTTTGGTCTTTATTCTCAACAGATCTCATGTGTTCTAAAACACGTTTTTTTGCAGGGAACATTGTGCTCCCCACATATTTTTTAGCACATGGGCACGTCAAGACGTACACACAGTACTCTGAAAGACATGTAAGATGTTTATTAATGATCTTTTCAGTTGCTTCGACAGGGAAGAAGACTCTCTTAATGTTGTGACTATGCCTACAGGCTTTGCATTTCATGCAGGTGTAAAAACCTTTGATGTCACTCGTTTTCGTTACAGTCAGACTTACTTCATTCTTACTTAGCCTGTCCTTCAGAGAATGAGCTTTCCTGTAAGTTACCTTAGGATTTTCAGGCAACACCTCATTCAAGGTAGGTTCAGTTTTCAACACATTCCAATGACATTTGAAAATGTTTAACACTTGCCATGATTTGGAATGGTAAGTAGAGATGAATCTAACTACCTCTTTGGTATTCCCAGGTTTTAAGACTTCACTGGAAACTAACAGAGATTGGTGACTAATTTCACTGGCCTTTTTCCGTGCAGCTTCTATGATTGAAGGTTGATACCCTCTGTCAATAAAGCGTTTTCCCATGCATACACTCTCAACCACAAAGTCCTCTTCAGTGCTACAATTTCTCCGAGCCCGGAGAAATTCACCAAAGGGAATACTTTTGATCAGGGCTCTCAGGTGTCCACTTTCCGCGTGTAGTAAGGTGTTCCCCGCAGTTTCTTTGCGGTATAGACTGGTGACTAACTTCTTTTCTGACACCTTCACATGCAGATCCAAAAACACCATACTCTGAGTATCCATGTGGCCTTCCAATTTGATGTTCTGGTCATTATTGTTAAGGCCCACAACGAAACTTTCTGCTTCGCTTTGTGTGCCCTTCCATATAATGAACAGATCATCGATGTATCGTAGCCATAGTTTCACATGGCTACGGTACATCTCGTGAGTCTTCTCCACTTGCTGCTCCCAGCTTGCCATGAACAAATTCGCAAAGCTGGGAGCAAAACAAGTTCCCATCGCCGTCCCTTGTCGTTGTTTGTAATAAACATCATCGAAGACAAAGAAGTTATTTTCCAAACAAAATCTCATCATCTGAACAATCATATCAGAATGCTTTAGATAAGAGATTGATCTGGAACTCAAAAATTTCCGACAAGCTTTTATGCCGTCCTCATGCTTAATGGACGTGTACAGACTGCACACGTCTAACGTAATTAGTAGGTAACCTTCCTTCCACTCGAAATTGGAGACTTTATTAATAAAGTCTCTACTGTCCCTGAGATATGAGGGAACATTCTCAACAAAGGATCTCAAAAAGAAATCGATATATCTCGATGTATTCTCCAAAAGAGACCCAATCGAGGATACTATTGGCCTCCCAGGAGGAGTTACTGGGTCTTTGTGTAACTTAGGTAGTAGGTATAGGACAGCTACTCTTGGGTTCCGATTTAGTAAGAAGGAGTACTCATCCCATTCAATGATGCCACTTTCACGCCAATTTTTCAGCATTTCATAATAGGCAATATTACTTTGTTCAATCGCCTGTAAGGAGGAAACTTCATAACATTCCTTTACATTTAATTGCTTCATGCCCTCATTGATATAATTACCAGCATCCATTAATACCACGTTCCCCCCTTTGCCCGATTGTCGAATAACAATAGAGGGGTCGTTTTCCAGGGACTTAATAGCTGATCTTTCTGCTTTAGTTAAGTTATCATTAGACCAACACTTTCTTTTAGCAAGATCCTTAAAATCATTTATGACCAATGTCTCAAAGGTATCAATGCTGCAAGCAGGTAATGTCGGATTGAATGTAGATTTGGATTTGAAATGATTCGGACAATTCAGATCCGTTCTATAACCCAGCGATGCTGCGTCATTGGGAGTGTTATCTGGAGTACCAAACTCTAAGTCTCTCATGGCAATTAATGTTTCTACTTGCACGTCATTTCGAAGAATTTCACAAAAGCAACAGGAATCTGTTGAAATTCTTTGTAATCGACAAACTGCCTGACATGAAAAGAGGTGGCGATAAAATTTGCAAGTTAAGTCAAATAGAGAACAGGTACATTCTGGAGCTCGATACCCTAATACCCAGAGGCCTGAACTCTGAAGAAGAGATGAAATGGCACCTGGGGGATTAGGGTACAGGCAACCTGTATATGCTGAGTTCCTCAGTAGCTGATCGTGGCCTTACCCACTGAGATATGTAACAGGACCCTTAGTCTTCATAGCGCAGTCTGTGATTTTAACCAATAATTTTTTATTGTATGTTTCACTGTTCAATTCACTTAGTTTGTGACTCATTACAATGATGGTGGCAGCTTGGTATGCTTTAATTCATCAGTATTTTGATTAGTCCACTTTTTCTGTCTTTTATGTCTCACTTGTAGGTATTGAAAGGTTAATGGTGCACAGGAAGAAATTCTACTGAGATATTTATACCTGGAGCGGTCTGAGTTTATGCACTGTATATACCACTCACTTGAGACTTTTTGAAATAATGTAGACATTTATCTAGTGCGGTTTGAGAGGGCAAGTGAAACTCGCTTGTGGAATTATGATCATCACTACTATGAGTTGTTCCGATTGACAACTGTTTACAACTGCGACCAGTATGTTTGCAAGTAAAATAAGCCCACATGGGCTGTATTGCAAAACCTAGAAATGCTTAATTTAAAATTTTAAATTTTAAATTTACAATTCAATAATGTATAAGTTTAAAATGTAATACTTACCCAGGATTTAATTTGTAATGAATTGCTTTCGAATGTCAGAATGACTTTGTTGAATAACTGGGGGTATTATGTCTATATTGTGTTTATATTATTTGACAATACTGGTTTCTAGCAACAATGAAATGATTGAGTATTAGAAACGCACTTACTTGCATTAAGTTGAGTAATTTCAAACTGATGCTTTAAGATGATTATTTGGAAGGCATAAGGCAGAGATTTATTTTTCTGTGGACTATCTGATTTATGAGAAACACACTCCGTTCCAAGATGGCCATGCTATGTGTTGCAATGTTTTGAGTCCCCTTTTGATTTTCATTACACTTAATCACGTGAAACTTTATTTAATGTTCGTTCACTGTTTTGAAACTACCCGTGACCAAGGCGAGTTGTCTCGCCGAAACGCGTTGGGCTGTTTTCATTGTTTCATCACGTTGCTGCTTTGAAATAAACAAATGAATTTGGAAGAGCGCACTTGATACTGAATCATTTTTGGAGTTTCTCAAGGGGAGTGCAGGACCGTAGCGCTGCTACGCTTGTGGACCTGAATATTTGTAACAGGGTTGCCTTTGCCCCTGAGCTGCACCGCTGTCTGGGTGTCCCGGCGCCGCGAAGGATGTGAACCTGAATATTTTGAACAACCGCCGGTTGACCACGTTTTCCCCTTTTTTGATGCCATAGACACAGGAACTGTCTATTCCGCTGCACGACTTGGTGACGGACTGGAGATTTAACACGGCTCTTTGTGGACCTGGGAGGTACGAGGCAGTCACGCCGGTGGTTTCCCGGAGCTCCGTGAGGGTGAGTCGTGTTCAATTAAATTTCCGGGGCTGTTTGCTACAAGGCGGCGAAATTCGTTCGTTCGTTTATTTTGGACATACTCGCCTGGTTTGCGTCACTGCAAAGGGCGCGGGTGTTCCTGTGTACTAGTCGGAACATTTCCGAATTGGCAATTAAGACTGTGAACGTGACTTTCCTACGCCCGTTTTCCAGCAGAATTACATTCTGGAATAAGAGTGCGAGGGTCCTTGAGAAACAAGTAGTGATTTCACTAATTACTGTGCGCAATTCTTCCAGATACAAGTAACTAAAAAACTTACGCAGGCAGGAGGGGGGATCCCCACGTGAACATTAACAATGGATGAGGATGCAGAGGCGCGCAGAAGACTAAGGGCCCAATCTATGTTTGTACAAACCGCAAAGGGCTCTGGTGGTAATGAGCCGATATCATCTGGCAAGATAACGACAAATAAATATCAGAAATTGGAGAAGTTAATAAGGAAAGAAATATCACGATGGTGGGAAGCCATCACCCTAGAAAAATATCAGGAAGAAAAAAGAATTCCAAGAGGATTGCGAATATTAATCGCTCCTTCGCATGAAGAACCAGATATGGAATTGGCGGAGGAATGGGCCGAAAATTTAATGGACTGTTCACACCGCATGCTCTCTATCCTAATTAAACATGCCTGGAAAGATAGAATGTCGTTGCTGAAACTAATTGCGGAATTAAAGGATGAGTTGATGAGGGAGGATACAGCGGAGAATTTCACAAAGAAAATGGATGAAATAAACAAAAGAATGACCAAACATGAGGATGACATTATCGCCAAAAAAGAGAGAAAGTTTTTGAGAGATAAAATCGATTATCAAGAAGGCCGTATTTTCACCTTTGGCCGCAAATACGATAACCTTCAAAGAAAAGGAGTGCAAGGAGATATAGATGCGGCAAGCGCTGTGGCAACAGTCTCAGAGGAAGAAGCAATAGAGAGTGATGTATCAGAGGATGGTCGGCAAGTGGCACTCAAACCAGGCCCCAAAAATTTAAATAAGGCTTCAAATTTTTGGGTGGAGTTCAAAATGATGAATCAGACTGCGCAACAACAAAATTGGCAAGCAGACAGGGGCCGGGGACAAGGAAGGGGATACCGAGGAAAAGGCAGAGGAAGAGGCAATCCTGGAGGAAATACACCAAAAAACAACAACCAGTCAGGAGGGGTGGCTGGAACAAGCGGAAGCACGACAACCCCAGTTGGAGTGGAAACACGGGGTCAAAAGAAAATACGAGGAAAATAAATCAACGTAACGTGGTAAATCTTTCCTCTCATATTTTGTCTAAAATAGAACATGATGTATTGCAATTTGGCCTCTCTTTCTGCCCTTCGGCAAACTTTAATTATTCCCAGGAACGAGTAAACTTGTTCAAATTTACTAGAAAACTGCGGCTGCAAAAATGGAATAAACTTAAGGTAAAAAATACAGCCAACATTGCTCCTAGTGTTACACCAGCTAAAGAGACCATTGAGGAAGTAGAAACATTAATTGCCATGAGAGACTTAGAGTTTGGTACTCCAGATAACACTCCCAATGACGCAGCATCGCTGGGTTATAGAACGGATCTGAATTGTCCGAATCATTTCAAATCCAAATCTACATTCAATCCGACATTACCTGCTTGCAGCATTGATACCTTTGAGACATTGGTCATAAATGATTTTAAGGATCTTGCTAAAAGAAAGTGTTGGTCTAATGATAACTTAACTAAAGCAGAAAGATCAGCTATTAAGTCCCTGGAAAACGACCCCTCTATTGTTATTCGACAATCGGACAAAGGGGGGAACGTGGTATTAATGGATGCTGGTAATTATATCAATGAGGGCATGAAGCAATTAAATGTAAAGGAATGTTATGAAGTTTCCTCCTTACAGGCGATTGAACAAAGTAATATTGCCTATTATGAAATGCTGAAAAATTGGCGTGAAAGTGGCATCATTGAATGGGATGAGTACTCCTTCTTACTAAATCGGAACCCAAGAGTAGCTGTCCTATACCTACTACCTAAGTTACACAAAGACCCAGTAACTCCTCCTGGGAGGCCAATAGTATCCTCGATTGGGTCTCTTTTGGAGAATACATTGAGATATATCGATTTCTTTTTGAGATCCTTTGTTGAGAATGTTCCCTCATATCTCAGGGACAGTAGAGACTTTATTAATAAAGTCTCCAATTTCGAGTGGAAGGAAGGTTACCTACTAATTACGTTAGACGTGTGCAGTCTGTACACGTCCATTAAGCATGAGGACGGCATAAAAGCTTGTCGGAAATTTTTGAGTTCCAGATCAATCTCTTATCTAAAGCATTCTGATATGATTGTTCAGATGATGAGATTTTGTTTGGAAAATAACTTCTTTGTCTTCGATGATGTTTATTACAAACAACGACAAGGGACGGCGATGGGAACTTGTTTTGCTCCCAGCTTTGCGAATTTGTTCATGGCAAGCTGGGAGCAGCAAGTGGAGAAGACTCACGAGATGTACCGTAGCCTTGTGAAACTATGGCTACGATACATCGATGATCTGTTCATTATATGGGAGGGCACACAAAGCGAAGCAGAAAGTTTCGTTGTGGGCCTTAACAATAATGACCAGAACATCAAATTGGAAGGCCACATGGATACTCAGAGTATGGTGTTTTTGGATCTGCATGTGAAGGTGTCAGAAAAGAAGTTAGTCACCAGTCTATACCGCAAAGAAACTGCGGGGAACACCTTACTACACGCGGAAAGTGGACACCCGAGAGCCCTGATCAAAAGTATTCCCTTTGGTGAATTTCTCCGGGCTCGGAGAAATTGTAGCACTGAAGAGGACTTTGTGGTTGAGAGTGTATGCATGGGAAAACGCTTTATTGACAGAGGGTATCAACCTTCAATCATAGAAGCTGCACGGAAAAAGGCCAGTGAAATTAGTCACCAATCTCTGTTAGTTTCCAGTGAAGTCTTGAAACCTGGGAATACCAAAGAGGTAGTTAGATTCATCTCTACTTACCATTCCAAATCATGGCAAGTGTTAAACATTTTCAAATGTCATTGGAATGTGTTGAAAACTGAACCTACCTTGAATGAGGTGTTGCCTGAAAATCCTAAGGTAACTTACAGGAAAGCTCATTCTCTGAAGGACAGGCTAAGTAAGAATGAAGTAAGTCTGACTGTAACGAAAACGAGTGACATCAAAGGTTTTTACACCTGCATGAAATGCAAAGCCTGTAGGCATAGTCACAACATTAAGAGAGTCTTCTTCTCTGTCGAAGCAACTGAAAAGATAATCAATAAACATCTTACATGTCTTTCAGAGTACTGTGTGTACGTCTTGACGTGCCCATGTGCTAAAAAATATGTGGGGAGCACAATGTTCCCTGCAAAAAAACGTGTTTTAGAACACATGAGATCTGTTGAGAATAAAGACCAAACCTCACCAATTGCACGTCATTTCGAAGAATTTCACAAAAGCAACAGGAATCTGTTGAAATTCTTTGTAATCGACAAACTGCCTGACATGAAAAGAGGTGGCGATAAAATTCGCAAGTTAAGACAAATGGAGAACAGGTACATTCTGGAGCTCGATACCCTAATACCCAGAGGCCTGAACTCTGAAGAAGAGATGAAATGGCACCTGGGGGATTAGGGTACAGGCAACCTGTATATGCTGAGTTCCTCAGTAGCTGATCGTGGCCTTACCCACTGAGATATGTAATAGGACCCTTAGTCTTCATAGCGCAGTCTGTGATTTTAACCAATAATTTTTTATTGTATGTTTCACTGTTCAATTCACTTAGTTTGTGACTCATTACAATGATGGTGGCAGCTTGGTATGCTTTAATTCATCAGTATTTTGATTAGTCCACTTTTTCTGTCTTTTATGTCTCACTTGTAGGTATTGAAAGGTTAATGGTGCACAGGAAGAAATTCTACTGAGATATTTATACCTGGAGCGGTCTGAGTTTATGCACTGTATATACCACTCACTTGAGACTTTTTGAAATCATGTAGACATTTATCTAGTGCGGTTTGAGAGGGCAAGTGAAACTCGCTTGTGGAATTATGATCATCACTACTATGAGTTGTTCCGATTGACAACTGTTTACAACTGCGACCAGTATGTTTGCAAGTAAAATAAGCCCACATGGGCTGTATTGCAAAACCTAGAAATGCTTAATTTAAAATTTAAAATTTAAAATTTACAATTCAATAATGTATAAGTTTAAAATGTAATACTTACCCAGGATTTAATTTGTAATGAATTGCTTTCGAATGTCAGAATGACTTTGTTGAATAACTGGGGGTATTATGTCTATATTGTGTTTATATTATTTGACAATACTGGTTTCTAGCAACAATGAAATGATTGAGTATTAGAAACGCACTTACTTGCATTAAGTTGAGTAATTTCAAACTGATGCTTTAAGATGATTATTTGGAAGGCATAAGGCAGAGATTTATTTTTCTGTGGACTATCTGATTTATGAGAAACACACTCCGTTCCAAGATGGCCACGCTATGTGTTGCAATGTTTTGAGTCCCTTTTTGATTTTCATTACACTTAATCACGTGAAACTTTATTTAATGTTCGTTCACTGTTTTGAAACTACCCGTGACCAAGGCGAGTTGTCTCGCCGAAACGCGTTGGGCTGTTTTCATTGTTTCATCACGTTGCTGCTTTGAAATAAACAAATTAATTTGGAAGAGCGCACTTGATACTGAATCATTTTTGGAGTTTCTCAAGGGGAGTGCAGGACCGTAGCGCTGCTACGCTTGTGGACCTGAATATTTGTAACAGGGTTGCCTTTGCCCCTGAGCTGCACCGCTGTCTGGGTGTCCCGGCGCCGCGAAGGATGTGGACCTGAATATATATATATATATATATATATATATATATATATATATATATATATATATATATATATATATATATATATATATATATATATATATATTTCCTTACCCAGAGAGCTCATGGCTTTTGCTCCTAATCTATTCTTCAATATAACTTTTATTCTTTGGTAACCTGCATTATAAACAACATTTTCGCACCCTTTGACTCTGTGAGTTAATTTATTCTTTTTCACTCATTCGTTCATTCACTCACTGCCTTACTTTCTTATCTTCTGAATTCTTCTTACTTCTCCCTTAGAAACCTTCTGGAGCCTCCGTCATCAACCAAGCAACAAAGAAATCAGGAACTGAAGTATTCAATGGGTAAGGGTTAATTCTTCTCTTTATATTTCTTTTTTCCTATTCACTTTAAATTGGTATTTCTCTCCAGTTCTAAATTACCGAACTAACTAACCGGCGCACTGAAGCGCTCGAACATGCGCCTAAGCCTGGCACAAAATTGTGCTCTTTCTATCTAACTAGACTACAGAAAGAACATAACTAATCTCTGAAAATCCATTGGTGCCTCGGTTCTAAAATCAACCGGCACACTTCACAGCTGGTCTAGACCTCGCGCCCGTGTCCAGGAACTCAGGACTAGACCAGCAAATTCCACCGCGGTCCTCCCTGTTGGTAGTATAGGGGAGAATGCCCGGTTCCGCACTATAATCGCCCGCGACCTTTTCCGAGTGGGTGATCTTTGCAATGCCGGTTCAATGGCAGATACTGCGAGACAAAGAAGAGCTTTAATTACTAGTGCCTGACCTGTGTTATTGCATTGTTTGCATCCGATTCTTCTACTGCTTGGCCCGTGTTATTGCATTATTTTCATCAATCCTAGTGCCTGGCCCGTTTTATTGCATTATTTGCTTCAATCCAAGTGCCTGGCCCGTGTTATTGCATTGTTTGTGTCAGATTCTCCTACTGCTTGGCCAGTGTTATTGCATTATTTGCTTCAATCCAAGAGCCTAGTCCGTGTGATAGCATTGTTTGCATCAGATTTTCCTAGTACCTGATCTGTGTTATTGCACTGTTTGCATCAGATTCTCATAGTGCTTGGCCCATGTTATTGCATTGTTTGCATCAGATTCTTCTAGTGTCTGGCCCGTGTTATTGCATCAGATTCTCCTAGTGCCTGGCCTGTGTTATTGCAGTGTTTGCGTTAGATTCTCCTAGTGCCTGGCTGTGTTATTGCATTGTTTGCATCAGATTCTCTTGTTGCCTGGCCTGTGTTATAGCATTGTTTGCATCAGATTCTTCTGGTGCCTCGTCAGTGTTATTGCAGTGTTTGTGTCAGATTCTCCTACTGCTTGGCCCGTGTTATTGCATTATTTGCATCAATCCTAGTGACTGGCCCGTGTTATTGCATTATTTGCTTCAATCCAAGTGCCTGGCCTGTGTTATTGCATTGTTTGTGTCAGATTCTCCTACTGCTTGGCCCATGTTATTGCATTATTTGCTTCAATCCAAGAGCCTGGTCCGTGTTATTGCATTGTTTGCATCCGATTCCCCTAGTACCTGATCTGTGTTATTGCATTGTTTATATCAGATTCTCCTCGTGCCTGGCCTGTGTTATTGCATTGTGTGCATCAGATTTTTCTAGGGCCTGACGCATGTTATTGCATTGTTTGCGTCAGATTCTCCCAACCCCTGGTCTGTGTTATTGCATTGTTGACATCAGATTCTCCTCGTGCCTGGCCTGTGTTATTGCATTGTTTGCATCAGATTTTTCTAGTGCCAGACCCGTGTTATTGCATTGTTTGCATCAGATTCTCCTGATGCTTGGCCTATGTTATTGCATTGTTTGCATCAGATTTTTCTAGTGCCTGACCCGTGTTATTGCATTGTTTGCATCAGATTCTCCAAGTGCCTGGCCTGTGTTATTGCATTGTTTGCATCAGATTCTCCTCGTGCCTGGCCTGTGTTATTGCATTGTTTGCATCAGATTCTTCTCGTGCCTGGCTTGTGTTATTGCATTGTTTGCATCAGATTCTCCTCATGCCTGGCCCATGTTATTGCAGTGTTTGTGTCAGATTCTTCTACTGCTTGGCCCGTGTTAGTGCATAATTTGCTTCAACCCTAGTGCCTGGCCCGTGTTATTGTAATGTTTGCATTAGATTCTCTTGGTGCCTGGCCCGTGTTATTGCATTGTTTGCATCAGATTCTCTTGGGGCCTGGCCCGTGTTATTGCATTGTTTGCATCAGATTCTCCTCGTGCCTGGCACGTGTTATTGCATTGCTTACATTAGATTCTTCTGGTGCCTGGCCTGTGTTATTGCATTATTTGCTTCAATCCTACTGCCTGGCCCGTGTTATTGCATTGTTTGCATCTAGTGCCCGGCCTGTGTTATTGCATTGTTTGCATCTAGTGCACGGCCTGTGTTATTGCATTGTTTTCATTAGATTCTTCTAGTGCCTGCTCTGTGTTATTGCATTGTTTGCGTCAGGATGTCACAACACCTGGCCTGTGTTATTGCATTGTTTGCGTCACGTTTTTCTAGTACATGGTCTGTTATTGCATTATATGTGCTGCTTTTGGTATGGTATTATTCTAATAGTTGCAGCTTTTCTAACAAACATGGTACCTTTTATCCCAATCAAGTGCATCTGACTGCAAGGACACTGCCCTCTTCCTGCAGTGTTGTGTGGCATTTTAGGCTCCGAGTGAATTTTCCCGATTCATGTACTTATATAGGTACGATTCACATTGCCCTTATATAGGCATAGAAATCAAGTCCTTACTTAGACATATCCCATGCAGACCAAATATAGGCATGGCTACTTCCACCCGTACCAAACGTCATAACGATTACTTGGAAAATCAGCTTAAGCAGTTAGGGAACTTCCCCTTGCTCGAATATTGATTTGTCCAAGAACTCATGTACTTTGCAAAGAACAACTGTTCCCAAGGGGTTCTTTCCTGATGTTATTATGCCCGACTTTATGTCAAAATGTGGCATTCCTAGACACCTTCAAGGTATAAATATACCTCCACTTGCTCTAGAAAGACACAGTGGTTCGGAGCAGTTTGACTATACACTTGCCCGACGGAGCTCGCTAAAGCAAGTGCTGAAGGAAGCCGACCCTCCAGCTGACGCACTGATCAGGAAGCTGTCTCTTCTCCTGCCGAGAATCCAGCTCCAGTGTTTCCAAGCTCCCCTTGCGGGGAGTTGGGAAGTCGAGTCCCAAGACAGAGATACCAGACCTCCTTCTTTCTAACGAAGGTATGGAGCTTATTAGAACCTGGAGAAATCTTGGATAGATTCTTGGCAAAGAAATCTAAACCTATTCTACACAATACTTACTTCTTCCCTTGAACTAGATTTAGGTTAGGTACATCGGGGTAGGCGTATTTTAGAAGCACCAGTTGAGTATTTTAGCCTGTGTATTTATGTATGTATTTTTATATGGCCTAGAACCTATACAATGCTCTTACAGTATTATTTTATAATACTATTCTCGCTGTACGCATTATACTTTGCAGTCTGCTTAACGATTGTAGCAGTTCACTTCTCTTGTATGAGAAAGAAGACTGTTCAATAAACCTTTTTATTGAAAATGCCTGTATTACTATTTCTCTGCAACTCTGTAGAAACTAAGCATGCACGATTGACTGAGTAAAATACGTATCTATTGTTTCCTCCACTCTAGAGATATGTTTCTCATTCTTGGGAAACAAAGTTCTCATGTTTATGCGGTTGTCAGAAACTAATCCCTGCTTGTGAATTCGAGAAAGTTTCTAGTGACCACTGAGCTAGCTGACACTCACTATTAAGTTTAGTATATTCAATAGAGACCTTGTCGACCTCAGTCCTACGTCTAATCTATAGGATATATTATTCCAATGCGTAGAGCCTATTGGGAATATAGGAACTACGCTACAGCAGTAGCAATTTACTTCCCATTTATGAAGCAACAGACAGCACAGCATGCCTGCCAGAGATGTCGTAGGGTCAGAAACAGTGCATAGGTAAATAGGTATGATGCAAAACAAACTGATGAGTAAGATTTTAAAGGAAGAAGCTGCTGTGATAGACGGCAAAACATCCCTGTCAAAACATCAGCAGTAGGACAATGGTACATGGAACGCTAATAGTAGATTTATTTACACGTCTATGCAGTGCGTGTCACTTAATGTTCTTTTCTTCCACTCTCATGAGATGTTTTTACAAGGCAGGCAACTCTGAGCTCACTGAGTGTGGAGCTTCCACGAACCCAGAGACGGGCCGTTCCAAAGACGGTAACAGAGAAGATTGAAAGATCTGAGTCTTGATCCTGGCAGATGGACGGGTGATCCCTGAGGGGGTGTAGTTGGTCTGTGTGTTGCCACGGCTGTCCAGGGGGTGTAAGAAAATGTCAGCAATTTGTGGAGGGCCTTCTTTTGGGTGAGAACCACCCAGCTTCATGCAATACGGACTAGAGGGTTTGTGTCTGCGCAGGATGAGTTACATTCTGATAGTAAAATGGAGGACCTTGTCCGAAGGGGATTGATGTTACCAAGGTTTAACATCTTCAGTTACGGCAGATAGAGAAAGTCCATTTACCTCTAGGTGCTTGAAAAGCTTTCTGCACTCTGCTGGTGCAGGCAGGATGTTTATTCTCTAGTTGGAATTTGCCAGGGGATGTTCAGATACAGTGGTTGAATCAAACCTTGGAGCAGCACTTGTAGCGTTGACTCTTGGAGTCTTGTAGTGTGTGCTGGATGCGGTAGAACTGTCTCAATGCTCTACGGAGCTCAGAAAATCCAGACTCTCTGTCCTCTCAGAGCACGAGGTCTGTGGCTTGACCAGTTGAACTGCAATAAAGAAGATGACCTGGACCAGTTCTACCTCTGTGGAAAGGTAGCAGAAGGTCCAAGGGTTTCAAGGCTTTGGACAACACTTAAATAAGTACGATTAGTTGGTGGATGGAGACACACTCGAAGCTCTGGACCTCTTGGGCTTCAAGTTAGAAAGACAGGTTTGAGAAATTGTAAGTGTGGTCTCCACATAGAAATAATTCAGTTAGCCAGGATTAATATCCGTTTTTTCCAGCTCGTAGTATGGAGGACAGAGACATTTCTGTTTGCAGAAAAAGTTTCTTTATTTTGATTCACACAGCAAAGACAGCCGACACGTGTTTCGCCCCCTCTTGGCGATTTGCGCCGGGGCTTTCTCAAGGCTGTTGAAGAGGAATGAGAAAGAATGTTTTTAATATAATGTGGTTTAAGAGCAATTGACCCCAAAAAAGAACCTTAAGAACACCAGGTGTGCGGAAGTGCTTAGAAATGATTCTGTGATGCTTTATCACCTTAACAGTCTGGTATCCGTGCTTAGAGAAACTGATAGTGCCTAGTTAAAGTGCAGTGATTTGGGAGGAATCCAAAAAGCCACGAAAGATTAGGATTCAGAAAGAGCAGTGTAGATATATTGTAATCTAAAAGGAGTGCAGCAGGGTTAGGTAAGCGTAGGAGCAAATTGAGAGAAAAAAGAATGTCACCCTGTTAAGTTAAACAAAAGAAGGGGGAATCCCAGAGTATTGAAGAAATAAGGATGAGGAAATAGAGCAGGGAGTAGTCTAGTCAGTGAAATATAGTCATAATACCTCAATAGGATAAGTCTCATAAAAATTTCGATTCAAGGTAAGTACAGTGTCCGATATATAAAAATATAAATCTTCAGTAGTAAAATATTTCCTGTTAAGTAAAACAGAACAGTTCATAAATGCAATTGTACCGACATCCAAGCTTGTACACAGCATATTGAGTGAGGCATTATGTCAAACAGGCTTTCAATAAAGAAAGGACAATCTATTCAAAAAGGCAGGTTACCAACAAAAATGCCCGAATTCATGCTATCAATTCATGGTGTTATGCCCTCTATATTGCAAAAACTTTTTAACCTCATTTCATCAATATCTGCTTAGTTCTATTCAAAAAGGGACACAAGTCAGAGTTTGTATAGCTAGTCTATATAGGTCCATTTTGCATAATGTTGTCACACAGTTTTTTTTTTGTTGTTGTTCATTTATGCCACATTATTTCATTGTAGTATCATAGTAAATAGCGGTGTATACTGATGGTGTGTGAGCAGCTAGCTTTATTGTGTATAGGAAATAACAAGTTGCAAACATTTCTATTCTGAAAAAAACGGGGATAGAAATCACCCGTGTTTGACAACAAGCTGCAAGGGCAGATAAGTATAATTTTAAAACAGAACCTGCTATTTAGGCTAGTGTCCTCGTTATTTGGCTTCAGTTGGATTTACGAGTGGGTAAAAATAGTAACTTGCGAGCATTTCTTTTTTATGCAAGCGGGGATGGAAGTTACCCTGTGTTGCAGGCGGATTTGCGCGTTGTTAGAGAAGAACAGCTTACGAGTGTGTCTTTTTTAATCAAGCGGGGATACGGCGTTTACCACTAGACCGCAGAGAGCAAATCAGCACAGTTTAAGGGACGAAACTTACTTTATGGGATGATGCCCTCGTTCCTATAGTCCTCCCGGCATGGTCGTTCCTAGGTCAATACCTCCCGTATCTAGCAGTCGCGGGAGCCGGTAGTTAAAGTGGATGACCCGGAAGTAGAGGTCTTCAAAAACGGGTCGGTCTTTTTGGTCGTTTTTAATTTTTAATTTTGAGTCTTTATTCATTTTTATTGTCATGATGAGGGTTCTCCGTATTTGTTTTAAGGACAGTGAAAACATATCGTCACAGCGGAAGTATTGTTTGACAGTGAAAACATATCGTCACAGCGGAAGTATTTTAAACTGAGGAAATCCTTTTTAAAGGTATCCTGATCAGTTTAGTGAGGCGGACGCCATTTGTAAGTGGTGCAAATACCCAGTAAGTCGTGTGGTTATACAGATTAGCCAGACTAAAATATTCACACGACTTATTTGAACACAATTTATGTTATTTTTCATGATGAGAGTTCTCCGTGTTTATTTTAAGGACAGTTTGACAGTGAAAATATATCGTCACAGCGGAAGTATTTTAAACTGAGGAAATCCTTTTTAAAGGTATCCTGATCAGTTTAGTGTGACAGACAAACACACTCACATAATAGATGAGATGCCTGAATAGATATGGGTTCATGACCTGTGTTGACTTTCCAGAGAGAAGCCACCATGTTGGATTACGTTTTCTTTATTGCTATTCCCGTTAGAAAAATGGGGAGACACAATGGCATAATATAATCTCCGCGTATGGCCAAGGGTGGTCTAGAAATGTAAATAGATCATATCTTTCTTGGCAGAAGATAATCTACGTGTATGTGTATAAGTGTATACGTGTATAAGTCGTGTGAATATCCTACTCTGGCTAATCTGTATAACCACACGATTTACTGGGTACTTGCACCACTTATAAATGGCGTCCGCCTAACTAAACCGATCAGGATACTTTTAAATAGGATTTCCTCGGTTTAAAATACTTCCACTGTGACGATATGTTTCTCACTGTCAAACTGTCCTTAAAATAAACACGGAGAACTCTCATCATGAAAAATAACATAAACTGTGTTCAAAATAAGTCGTGTGAATATTTTAGTCTGGCTAATCTGTATAACCACACGATTTACTGGGTATTCGCACCACTTACAAATGGCGTCCGCCCCACTAAACTGATCAGGATACCTTTAAAAAGGATTTCCTCAGTTTAAAATACTTCCGCTGTGACGATATATTTTCACTGTCAAACTGTCCTTAAAATAAACACGGAGAACTCTCATCATGAAAAATAACATAAATTGTGTTCAAAATAAGTTGTGTGAATATTTTAGTCTGGCTAATCTGTATAACCACACGACTTACTGGGTATTTGCACCACTTACAAATGGCGTCCGCCTCACTAAACTGATCAGGATACCTTTAAAAAGGATTTCCTCAGTTTAAAATACTTCCGCTGTGACGATATGTTTTCACTGTCAAACAATACTTCCGCTGTGACGATATGTTTTCACTGTCCTTAAAACAAATACGGAGAACCCTCATCATGACAATAAAAATGAATAAAGACTCAAAATTAAAAATTAAAAACGACCAAAAAGACCGACCCGTTTTTGAAGACCTCTACTTCCGGGTCATCCACTTTAACTACCGGCTCCCGCGACTGCTAGATACGGGAGGTATTGACCTAGGAACGACCATGCCGGGAGGACTATAGGAACGAGGGCATCATCCCATAAAGTAAGTTTCGTCCCTTAAACTGTGCTGATTTGCTCTCTGCGGTCTAGTGGTAAACGCCGTATCCCCGCTTGATTAAAAAAGACACACTCGTAAGCTGTTCTTCTCTAACAACGCGCAAATCCGCCTGCAACACAGGGTAACTTCCATCCCCGCTTGCATAAAAAAGAAATGCTCGCAAGTTACTATTTTTACCCACTCGTAAATCCAACTGAAGCCAAATAACGAGGACACTAGCCTAAATAGCAGGTTCTGTTTTAAAATTATACTTATCTGCCCTTGCAGCTTGTTGTCAAACACGGGTGATTTCTATCCCCGTTTTTTTCAGAATAGAAATGTTTGCAACTTGTTATTTCCTATACACAATAAAGCTAGCTGCTCACACACCATCAGTATACACCGCTATTTACTATGATACTACAATGAAATAATGTGGCATAAATGAACAACAACAAAAACTGTGTGACAACATTATGCAAAATGGACCTATATAGACTAGCTATACAAACTCTGACTTGTGTCCCTTTTTGAATAGAACTAAGCAGATATTGATGAAATGAGGTTAAAAAGTTTTTGCAATATAGAGGGCATAACACCATGAATTGATAGCATGAATTCGGGCATTTTTGTTGGTAACCTGCCTTTTTGAATAGATTGTCCTTTCTTTATTGAAAGCCTGTTTTGTAGTGTAGCTCCTATTTTCCCAATAGGCTCTGCGCATTGGAATAGTGCCTACAGCAGTAAAGGCCTAGGCCAGACGTTAACTAGGTCTACTACTGTCGATACTAGACTTAATTTTTGGGTTTGCCAGCTAAGCTCAGAGTTCGCTAGAAACTTTCTCGAATGTTCAAGGAAGGATTAACTCCCCTGATTAGACAAGAAGGGATTTAGTTTCTGACAACCATAGAACATGACAACTTTGCTCTCCCCTAATCAAGAGTCAATCTCGAGAGTCGTGTGAGCACAAGGCAATTATTTTACTCAGTCAGTACGTGCATTCTTAGTCTCATCAGAATGTAGAGAAAAGGAAGAGACGGGCGTGTTCAATAAAGATGTTATTTATTGATCAGTCTCTTTTCTCGTACAAGAGAAATGGATCGATATTATTGCAATACTTATAGTTAAGTAAAGTGCATACATTAGAAGCAATAGTATAAAATAATACTGTAAAAACATTGATATGGTTTCTGAGCCATATGATGTTTAAAATGAATAAAATATATTTACATACATATATACATTTGACTAAACGTACTCAACTGGTGTTTCTAAATACGCCTACCCCGTGTACCTGACCTAAGTCTAATGCGTGGGCGGGAATAGAAAGTTACAGTTTAGTTTAAGTTTGTTTTTGCCAAGTGAATAACTAAAGAATTCTCTAGGAGGGGTTATTCAGTTCTGTACCTGGAATTTAGGATGAATGAGGAATGGTATCTCTTTCTCTGCTCTCGATATTCCAGGCTGCCTGCGAGGGCTGCCCAGAAGCGCCGGTGCTGGGTCTCTCGGCTTGAGATAGCAGCGCGTCTTTCAGCGCGTCAGGAAGGCGGGGCTGCTGCCTGCGGGGTCTGCTTCTGCTCTCGGCTTCGGCAAGTATGGCTGCTCCGTCTTGTCACCACGCGTGTGTTTGCATAGGGCAAGGTCGGCAATATTTATACCTTAAAGGTGCCGGGATTGACGTAAGGATGGACATAGGTACGTCAATAAAGATGTCATACGACTTGCTCGTTAGCACATTCTTTACTAAAGTTCTCTGTGAAATCAAAACAATGGCCGCACGGATTATCCAGGTTGTCATAGGTTTGATTTGTTATGAGAACGTCGTATGCCTTATCAGGGGCTGGAGGAATATCGCTTGTCTAATTAGATCTCAAGCGTTATGACCTAATCAGATAACACGTTCCTGTGCCGTAGTGTGACTGCGTCAGATAACGGTATCTGCATCATGGGGAATTTCTTGCCTCATGGGCTGACTGTTAGTTAACTAGCTAGTAAGTTTAACCAGAATAGGGTCAGGAATAGGGGGATCGAATCAGAACCTATAGAAATACACGACACCCACTCCACGCTAACTATGGTCATATCTACTAATCTATGCATAGTATAACATAGTACAACATACTATAGAGTATAGTGTATACCTTACCACCCCAAAATACACAAAATGCATTTCGAAATTTTCAAATATACTGAAAAATTGCAGTCATATATATTGTATGCACTTAAGCTATGAATTAAATGCAAAAGTAAACACGCATTGTTATGCATTATTGCTTGTTGGTATATGAGAAATACACATGAAATGGCTCTTAATATGGCTATACAGAAAAAAAGTCGAAACCATTTCATCACATAAAATCTATTGCGAACATACCAGCGGGCAGCTAAAGTCTATAAAGTCTATAAAGTATCTAAAATAGAAATCTTAGTTCTCTAGGAATAGTCTCTTACTTTAAGCAAAAAATCAGTGTCCCGGGAAAAAATATATAGAAAAATATTTTAGGGGCTTGCTGAAAAAAGTTGCTGTCCGTGAACTGGATTGTAATTGTTCATGTGACTTTATTTTTAAAGTTGAAGGCCGAATTCAGGGAACGCCGTGTGCGAGTTTACTCAAAAGTCTCTATTTCTGTTCCGGAGAGAACATCATATCATTCAGGCTTTCGAAAAAACTGTCAACAGCTTCATGGGAAAGTTCCTCTAAGTCGGAAATAGGGGTAACCATGCATTCATGCGCATGATTGTCTCCATTGACATTCTGATTTGCATTGCTGACAGAAGGTCGTACCTGTTCGATGCTGCTTTCATCTTGAACTTCACTACTCTTCAATCGCAGTGGTGAAGATTCCAGGAATGCCGTCATCAGAATTGGCAGCCTTTGAGGGCAGCACAGTGCGTGAACCTTGGTAGGAACCAACAGTGTATCTGCATCCACCGGCGCATCCGATTGTAGCGTCAGACAGGTGTCTAACACGCATTCTTCTCCGCATAGCAGACACCTTAGTACAGGTAAAACACACCTTTGCCACATTGGTCGAAATGATAGAAACCAAGTCATGTTTAGGTCTCTAAGCCGGGATAGTCCCAGGATTTTTGATATCCGGTCCCGGTATCCAATGGCTAGGATCGTATCTTCCATTGTCGTGAGATTTTGTTCTGTGACATGGGTTGCCATAACGAAAAATAAGGACTAGGAATAGGATTCCTGCAATTAGTCCTAGGATCAGGGGAAGTCCGCCAAAAATCGAATGGACGAAGTCTGGAAAAATACCCAGTATGGCTTTGAATGGTGTTAATGCCATCGAAAATACTGTCTTAAATACCTTTGAGACCCCTGTGGTATCAGAAATATTTAAGATTTCGCTCAGGATTTCCGCGAAATGTACGGGGGAATTAGTTGATAATAATGTATGTATCTCTGCAGTCGTCCTTGCGACTTGTAGATCATACGTTTCTTTAGATGACGTGAGCCTTGTAGGCGTCTGAAGAAGCACTGTTTTCATTCTGCTTAAAGTGTCTATTCGAATAGAAGTAATCTTCAATCCGGGCCATACCCTTGCCTCCTTGTCTGGAAAGGAGCTGGGAAACAAAGAACGTCCACAGCACTTGACCTTCGCCGTCGTAGTGACGAGATAAGGAGTACCGGGCATAAGACTACAGCATCTGCGGTCTACAATAAGAATGTAACTCCCATTATAGAGTCTTTGAAAGAATGGTTCTATTTCAGTTGCAGGTGCGCCTTGCTGGTGACATGAAAGGTTGTATGAATTCCCTTCACAGGCTCCGTGCAAACTAATACCGTTACACAGAAGCGTGCCGCTTAGTGACATAGCACAATTGTTGCCACTAAGAAACACTTTCTGTCCTTTGTTACTGACACATGCATGTGAATAGGGCAGGTTCCATGTTGTTTTAAGGTACCCCTTTCCCAATTTCTCGTACATGCCAGCCTGTATATATTTTTGGCAGTATTGAAACCTGAAGGTTGAGATTGGAATATTTATGATTCCGTGGATTATCCATTCACTGACAGGTCGTTCTGACATTGTCAACGGTAATCTTTCTAGTTTTTCAATGCTCAAGATTGTATAATCAGCACCCTTCTGAGCCATACCGATTTGTCTATCAGTAAGGTTAAAGATTTCGAATAGTGACGTTGTGTTGATTAAACGCCAAGGCACATAGCCTGAACGCAGATTTTGTAACGTCCAGCCAAGCTGTACAATAGAACGCAATTGTGACTGACCATGTTGTAATAACAGTAAGTCTTGCGATAATATATCGATTGCTGATGACACAATGCTGTCCAATGAAAAAATTCTGGAGGACAGAGTCATTAACCCATTGTCCACTACAGAAAGTGATTTTTCCAAATTAATACGGTCAATTTCCCGTATTCTTTCTGCTGTCTCAATTTGAGTAACCTTCCAGGCCTCATTGTATGCTGCATATACAGAGGCTGCTATGAAACGCTTATGACGCTGTTTGCGTGGTCCCAGTATGAAATCACGCAAGTCAGCACCATCAGTAAGTAAAGTTAGGTGTTGCTTAATTTCAGGCAGTGTGGAAGTTTGTAGCCATTGAAGGCATAATTTGCCCACACTGTAGGTTGTTATTATCCCTGGGTGATGTCTTTGGGGATATCTAGGGTCTGGCCTGGTCATTTTGAAACCCTGTGTTTTATTCAGGAATCTATCTTGACAGTTATTTGTATCTGTGGGCCAGATCAACCATTGTTTCCAATCAGGATGTGTTCTGTTTTGGTTAAGTATATGGTTTATGTCTATTTCTTCATCTGTTTCAGAGTTATTGCTAAACATTGTTGGCTTTGGAATAGACAGGTTATTTAAATCTTTGATTTTGGCTAAGCCAAGACAGGTGGTTTGTTGAACGGTGTCATTTAAAAATATCATTTGTTCTGGGATCATGCAGGCTCTAAACAAAGCTTCTAAACCCTGTACTTGCCATTCTTTTGTACCCCAAACACTTTTCAAATCAACATGTTTGTCCCAATAATCAAATCCAAAAGTATTCATTTTTTCAAAGAAAGAATCTGAATATATCAATTTTGTGTTGGTTATCATGGTTTTCATCCCTGTCTTGTTTGACAATTTGTAATAAAATGTTTCAGCATTAGTTATGTTAAAACCTGAAAAATATGAATATTTGCCATATACGGTTCTAGAGCTCCCTTTTGGAGGTGTAGCACAATGTTCCCATTGATTAAAATTTAAAACATTTCTAGGTTGTGCAGATTTATGCAAGAAATGGTTACCATAATGGTTATAGCAGTACATGCTGTCATAATTTGTAGAACCCTGCAAATAATCATGTTTTGTAAATTTAGCAGACATTACTAAGTCAGACATCATATTGTTTATACTTTCAAAGTCCCAATCATCAGCAAATGAGTTTGGTTTTGCAAAATCACTCAAGGAGATCTTGATTTGGTGTGGATATTTCAGGATCTCGACCGGACCATAAATTTCATAGTCAGTGTTGTCCCAGGCTACCCCACCAGGTATTTGAATTGCTGTGAAGTTGGCTGAAGAAAGTTCTGAAGAAAGTTCTCGTTTCTTGACGTGTGAAGATGTGTGTGGTTTGAGGACCAAGTTGATGTTCTGACTTGCTGTGTCCATTTTAGCATATTTTCCCTCAATGAAGCGTCCCAAAGTAAATACCATGATGAGCCAAAGTATGAGGATAAATGCACCAAAACCCACCCAAAATTCAATCCATGGAGAAACTAGATATGTTTCTTTCAGTTGTTTTAAAAGTTCATTCCCTTTGTCTTTAAAGGATTTTGATGATGGCTGTGTCTTTTGTTCGCTGAAGCCTTCAGAGGAATCATCGAAGTTGATGAAGTAACCGGATGCAGTTCTGTCAATTGTTCCAATTGGTTCAGGATTTTTGTTTCTTGCATTTTCACTTGGTACTTCTGTATAGATTGGTGTGTCTCTGCTAAATGTCTTTATTTGGGTTTTCAGAGGTCTAAGTTCTATTGCATTGTTGCATAGTCCTTGTTGTTCTTCCGTAGGCGTTTCGAATGTGATGAGCCTCTTTGATAGGACCTCTGTACTGGTAGCAAACCTTGGTGTTCTGCTACTTATTGGGAGTCCACTTGGCCTACTGTTTGTTATCGGCCACATGTTGTGGTTTTACCAGGTCGATGGATACAACTCGGTTCTCCTTTTTTCCAGCAAGTGGCGGTAGTACAACTGATCTTGTCCCGTTGACAGACAATACAGGAACTGCTTTTCTGTAAGAAGGCCCAAATTCCTTCTTTACCGCGATCTTCTCCCTGACTAGATCCCCGACTTTTGGAATCCAGACAGGTCTTGCTGGGACAGGTGGTGATTCTTCAGTGGTCGTTGGCTGTTCTTTCAACTGTATGTTGCTCAGGTCTTTTCTTGTTTTGTTTAAGTCCTGCAAAATAGCCAAACGGTCTTTGACATCAAAGCTTTTTTCTGTTACCACTGAAGTCTGACTATCAAGGTCAGAGATCAACATCCTAGTTCCGAATAATAATTCGTACGGACTGAATCCCTTCAGAGAATTTCTTGGCAAGTTATTAAGACTACGTTGGACACTTATTAGATGTTTGACCCACCCAGCTCCCGAACCTAATATCCTTTCTATTATAGATTGCTTTCTGTCTTGGTTTTTTCTTTACACCATCCCATACCCTCAGGAAGGAAGTGCGAAGATTCCCGCTGGGCTGTGCTCATTTGGCCATTCTTTCCCCCCCCAGGCTGGATTGCCTGAGTGAAAACAATGGTCGAACGTAGCATGCTCTTAGCGTATATGCCATTTAGACTCGCAAATCTTGTATAACAGTCCGGACGTCAGCCGAGTGCTGTGGATCTACATTATAAGTGGGAACTAGCCTGTATATGTTAATCGCAAGCCATTCTTTTTAGTGGTGATGTTATCTGCCTTGATACGACGAGGTATTAAACTGCTTCTCTCCCCACTGCGATCTCTGTTGCAGTTTGGGCAGTTTTTTACAAACATGGTGTAGTGCAGGCTCATGCCTGGCCACCAGTACCGTGATTGTAATTCTTCCAGAGAATCTTTTAATTTAAGGTGTCTGAGACCCTCGCCCATGTGTGCGTCTGCGATTAACAAGTTTCTCCTGTCCATGTTTGGAATCACTCTATCCCCCACTCCAGGGATTCGAGCAAAAGGAATGGAGTTTGCATCTATGATGTATGTGTAATTGAGTGGATAGTTGATCGGTAACGCCGAGCAGTCGCCTTTTGATGACGTTTTTACTGCCAGCAATGTTTCGCCGTCAATGTATTTTAATGTACGCTTTTTTCGATCTACGGGAGCCGGTTTACTGGCTGCCGCTGCGGCTGTTTCAGCCAATGAATTCCCTACAACGTGAACGCCATCACGCTGGTGACTCAGTGAGTGTGTCACGTGAGTCTTTGGTAGTTCTTTTTTCAAAAGAGCTACCTGTTCCCAGAGCAGTCTCTGCTTTATTGGTGCATCCGTGTCATCTTTGTAATCGTTCTGAATCCAGGTCTGCAAATCCTTGTTATATGCTTTGACGCAGAAATATGAATCTGACACTATAAGTGTCGGGAATTCGCGATCCGCATTATCTAGCGCCATTTTCAAAGCTAATATTTCAGTTTGTAGTTCTGAATTAGTTTCTACTGAGTGTGATTTTGTTAATAGAGGTCTTAGTTTACCTCCGTGCCACACTTCTTTTGTAATCTCACATGTGGGATTGTATGCATGTTCTCCCCAAACGGAGGGTTGAGCATGTCCGTCTGTATAGATTACACAGGCGTAATGTCGTAGAGGCAGAATGTCGATTGGCAGAGGATACGTTTTTTCATATTTTAGATTTTTTAATTCTTCTAGTTCTGGATCAAAGAAGTAATATACTTTGTCCGTTGTGATTGAATTTACCCATTGTAACCATTCTGGATCCAATGTTGTTGTTGGTAAATTACACGGTGTTGTTAATGCCTCAAAAGCTGATTCTGCTGTTCTGACTGTGATATGTCTACCGTCAGCTATGTCTTTTTCTCTAGCTATTGCGGTTTGAACTGCTTGAACAATTTTTCCTTTGTTGTTGAATCTCTGTTCAGCTTTTGTGTACAAATGTGATTTGAATGCAATTGGTACCTTATCTCCCTCATTAGAGGTTAGGTATGTGAATCCGCATCTCCCTGGGATGACTCGGATCACAAGGTTGCGTGTATTATCACGGGTTTCTAATTTTGTTTTAATTAGCATGTCTGTTTGTAAGGATCTCAAAATTTCTGTGTGTGCTTGAGTCCAACTGGATCTTTTAAAGTCTGGTTTAATTAGATCGTAAAGGGGTTTGACCCTTTCTGCGTAATTTGCAATGTAAGTTCTTCCGAAATTTAGGAAGCCTAGAATTGACTGTAGGTTTTTTAGTGTTTTAGGAGCTTGGATTACGGCACATTTCTCTAGGAAATTGTCTGCCAGGCTCTTGCCTTCACTTGATAACTCATATCCTAAGAATAGGACCGTCAGATGGGCAATTCTGGACTTTTTGAAGTTGAATTTGTAACCCTCTGCAGCGAAACCAAGTATTATGGTGTTCACTCTTTTCAAGTGGGTTTCCAGGTCATCATCTGTTAAGTAAATGTCATCGACATAAGATAATGCTTCATCATCATATAGTTGTAGTAATTCTGTTACTCTCGCTGAGAATACCCCCGGGCTGTTCTTGTACCCCTGGGCTAACCGACAGAATTGTTTTTGAGTGCCATTTACTGAGAATGCAGTTAAATATCTGCTCTCTGGTGCTATGTTTTGACAAAAGAATCCGTTGGAGATGTCCAAGGTTGTTTTGTATTTTTTGCGCACTATGTTATTCATTAGTGCAGCACTGTGTGAGTTTTGCACTGCAAAAGTTTTGCAACATGTGTTAAGGTGTCGGTAATCCAAAACTAGACGGTACGAATTGTCTGGTTTGGAGACCGGAAATAAAGGATTGTTCATTTGTGAGGTGCAAGTTTCAATCACCCCTTGGTATTCTAGCTGATCTAGTATTTCATTTACTTGTTTTTTTAGCTTCTTGCTTAATTGGGTACTGCCTTTGTGCAGTAGGTTGTGATTTTAACTGGACTTTGTGAGGAGGAGAATCCTCATCCCATCCTACATGATTTTTATATAAAGCAGGTGCTAAGGCCACTGCCCACTTTCTAGCAAGTGTATATTTTTTATGAATCGGTATTTGATTCGAGAAGGCAGGCATAATTACTTCTTCGCCATGAGGGCATTCCCTGACAAACTCTGGTGGCCAGTCTTTTTCAGCTAGAAGGATGTCATAGCCCTTGGATAGGTTATCCCAAAATAGTCCCCTTATTTTCCTAGTCTTATCTCCCTCTATACGTAATGTTATCTCGTATATTTTGTGGGGCTTGCTAACTCTGGTATCTGCAGTTTCCACTTGAAGGTATTCATTCGTGTCCACTGTCTCCAGATGATTCATAAGGACTTTGCGAGCTATGCTCACCTCTGCTGCGCTGTCTAGCATTGTCTGAGCCCATTCTCCGTTTTTCAGTTGTGTCCTCAGTATTCTCGGCATTGTTAACTACCTTGATACTGGCTACCTTCTTTTTTGGAAATTGTGATTTCTTTTTCAGTTGAGCAGGTTCCTTGTCTTTGGACTTGGCGTGCTCTTCTGATCGTCCTCTTCTTTCCGATTTCTGCGAGGAATTCTGAAAAGATTGAGAGGGACGTGTATCAATGTCTTGATATCTATCAGGTTTTTTAATATTATCCCTATTTCTAAGGTTATATCTATTCCCAGAGGGTTCACTCTGAGGTGACCTTTGTCTCGGGTTTGGAGATTTCTCTCTTCGCCTAGGAGACCTTCCTCTGGACTGGAATTTCTTTTCTTTAGGATTGGATTGTTTATTTCCATCCCAGTTCTTTTTTGGTGAATTATTATTAAAAAATATTTTTTCTGGACTTGTAGTCAGTTGCGGTTTTACTGGTATTCCACCTAGACTATCTCTGCCTAGTTCTTCATAGGATTTTTCTATGATTCTGGCAATTTCAGCTGGTTGGTCTGCTATATCTGTCTCTTTTAACCTCTGGCGGATCGCCACGTTTGCTGCCTCACCTTTTATGTTGGCTAATAATATAGCCGAGACCTGCTTGAAGTCTTTCAGTAATTTCATACCAAGAGTTAAAGCAGGTTCTGGACCGTATTCATCTTGAATTTGTTTTAGCACATCTGGTATCACCGAAATGGATGGGACACCGTGCGTTTTTGTGTAGATGGAAGCAAAGACTGTACCCCAAGTGTCACAGTCCTCAATGTGTGGTGCGATTCCCATTGGGAGACATATAGTCAGAATCCTGTGTTTTTCTAATGGGGTGGTGTCAGGAAACACCGCCTCTATTTGGGTAATTTTCTGTGCCAACCAGAATGGTATTTGTTCCCGTTTAGCTGGAACCTTACCTAGGCAGGATTGGATGTTCTGTGGTGTGATTTTATTTGTGTTCCCCTGGTGAGGGGTCAGCTGTGGAAGTTTAATCGCTGGCTGAATTGTTGAAGTCCGCATTACATACTGAACTAATTGTCTGTGAATTTTTAGTAGTTGTTTTAGCTGTATTAACTGCTCTGCTGCAGGCATTCTTTCGATGTCTGGATGTGGTGTGTATCCGGCTAGGACCGGCCACGTTGCTCCTGGTCTTCCTAAAGGACCGAGCCTTGTAATGTGATTGTTATGTATTAGGGCGCCATCAAATAAGAGCAAATGCTCTTGGAATTTGAGTGGTACTTCCACCTCCTCAAAAGGAGTGTACTCATTAGGAGGTTCCTCTACTTTGTAATAGTGGAAGTACTTTGTTACAGCATTTGCTGCTGGAAAATTTATCCATGTATAGTATACCTCTGTCTGCCGATATTCGTGTGCCTCGATTACGAATATGACTGTGCCACCTCTAGGTGTCAGTCCATTTTCTATAAGTTTTAGAGTTATAGCTCTCCTTTTGGCGACCTGGATGAGTATTATATCCGGGTCTGCATCGAGTGCTGTAGTATCAGCTGCTGCTATTTCAGTAGCTAATCTAATTGCCTCTCTTTCTTCATCACTCTCTGTCATTTTACCGACAGGAAGCTTATGTCTTTTGTTTGCAGATCAGGTTTCTTTATGGAACAAAGAGTAGGTGCACAATATTTTGGAACTGTTTTATCCTTCAACGTTGACTAGACCAAGAACCATACATAGGAGTTCCCTCCTGCGAGGTTTTGGAGGATATAATAACCTTTCACCCACTCCAGACGTCTTTGGAGTATTTAGGAAAAGGGGTCTGAGTGAGAAAGCACGACTGAGTTACTCTAAATGTCTTACGTTAGTTTTATCGCCCTTTCCAAACACGTTGGGCGCCATGTAGTGTAGCTCCTATTTTCCCAATAGGCTCTGCGCATTGGAATAGTGCCTACAGCAGTAAAGGCCTAGGCCAGACGTTAACTAGGTCTACTACTGTCGATACTAGACTTAATTTTTGGGTTTGCCAGCTAAGCTCAGAGTTCGCTAGAAACTTTCTCGAATGTTCAAGGAAGGATTAACTCCCCTGATTAGACAAGAAGGGATTTAGTTTCTGACAACCATAGAACATGACAACTTTGCTCTCCCCTAATCAAGAGTCAATCTCGAGAGTCGTGTGAGCACAAGGCAATTATTTTACTCAGTCAGTACGTGCATTCTTAGTCTCATCAGAATGTAGAGAAAAGGAAGAGACGGGCGTGTTCAATAAAGATGTTATTTATTGATCAGTCTCTTTTCTCGTACAAGAGAAATGGATCGATATTATTGCAATACTTATAGTTAAGTAAAGTGCATACATTAGAAGCAATAGTATAAAATAATACTGTAAAAACATTGATATGGTTTCTGAGCCATATGATGTTTAAAATGAATAAAATATATTTACATACATATATACATTTGACTAAACGTACTCAACTGGTGTTTCTAAATACGCCTACCCCGTGTACCTGACCTAAGTCTAATGCGTGGGCGGGAATAGAAAGTTACAGTTTAGTTTAAGTTTGTTTTTGCCAAGTGAATAACTAAAGAATTCTCTAGGAGGGGTTATTCAGTTCTGTACCTGGAATTTAGGATGAATGAGGAATGGTATCTCTTTCTCTGCTCTCGATATTCCAGGCTGCCTGCGAGGGCTGCCCAGAAGCGCCGGTGCTGGGTCTCTCGGCTTGAGATAGCAGCGCGTCTTTCAGCGCGTCAGGAAGGCGGGGCTGCTGCCTGCGGGGTCTGCTTCTGCTCTCGGCTTCGGCAAGTATGGCTGCTCCGTCTTGTCACCACGCGTGTGTTTGCATAGGGCAAGGTCGGCAATATTTATACCTTAAAGGTGCCGGGATTGACGTAAGGATGGACATAGGTACGTCAATAAAGATGTCATACGACTTGCTCGTTAGCACATTCTTTACTAAAGTTCTCTGTGAAATCAAAACAATGGCCGCACGGATTATCCAGGTTGTCATAGGTTTGATTTGTTATGAGAACGTCGTATGCCTTATCAGGGGCTGGAGGAATATCGCTTGTCTAATTAGATCTCAAGCGTTATGACCTAATCAGATAACACGTTCCTGTGCCGTAGTGTGACTGCGTCAGATAACGGTATCTGCATCATGGGGAATTTCTTGCCTCATGGGCTGACTGTTAGTTAACTAGCTAGTAAGTTTAACCAGAATAGGGTCAGGAATAGGGGGATCGAATCAGAACCTATAGAAATACACGACAGTTTGACATAATGCCTCACTCAATATGCTGTGTACAAGCTTGGATGTCGGTACAATTGCATTTATGAACTGTTCTGTTTTACTTAACAGGAAATATTTTACTACTGAAGATTTATATTTTTATATATCGGACACTGTACTTACCTTGAATCGAAATTTTTATGAGACTTATCCTATTGAGGTATTATGACTATATTTCACTGACTAGACTACTCCCTGCTCTATTTCCTCATCCTTATTTCTTCAATACTCTGGGATTCCCCCTTCTTTTGTTTAACTTAACAGGGTGACATTCTTTTTTCTCTCAATTTGCTCCTACGCTTACCTAACCCTGCTGCACTCCTTTTAGATTACAATATATCTACACTGCTCTTTCTGAATCCTAATCTTTCGTGGCTTTTTGGATTCCTCCCAAATCACTGCACTTTAACTAGGCACTATCAGTTTCTCTAAGCACGGATACCAGACTGTTAAGGTGATAAAGCATCACAGAATCATTTCTAAGCACTTCCGCACACCTGGTGTTCTTAAGGTTCTTTTTTGGGGTCAATTGCTCTTAAACCACATTATATTAAAAACATTCTTTCTCATTCCTCTTCAACAGCCTTGAGAAAGCCCCGGCGCAAATCGCCAAGAGGGGGCGAAACACGTGTCGGCTGTCTTTGCTGTGTGAATCAAAATAAAGAAACTTTTTCTGCAAACAGAAATGTCTCTGTCCTCCATACTACGAGCTGGAAAAAACGGATATTAATCCTGGCTAACTGAATTATTTCTATGTGGAGACCACACTTACAATTTCTCAAACCAGTTCTACCT
Source organism: Lissotriton helveticus (assembly GCF_964261635.1). Lineage (NCBI taxonomy): Eukaryota > Metazoa > Chordata > Amphibia > Caudata > Salamandridae > Lissotriton > Lissotriton helveticus. The sequence goes on along the minus strand of NC_136057.1, from coordinate 92,885,716 downwards.
CTACTGACCTTTGAATTGATCATTGAGGAACAAAGCCCTGCCTGGAAGGAAGATCTGCACAAGGCACAGCTGACAGAAGTCCACCATGGAAGGAAGATCTGCACAACGCACAGCTGACAGAAGCCCCTGTCTGGAAGAAAGATTTGCACATGGCACAGCTGACTGACGTCCTGCCAGGAATGAAGATCTGCACAAGGCGCAGCTGACAGAAGTCCTGCCTGGAAGGAAGATCTGCACAGGGCACAGCTGAGAGAAGGTCTGCCTGGTGGTGACCTCAAAGTAGTGAGAGATCCACAAACCACAAGACCCTTCAAGCCCAGCTAGTCACACTGGACACAATGTACATCAAAGGCCTGATTTAGATTTTAGCGGATGGTTTATTCCATCACAAATGTGACGGGTATCCTGCCCGCCCCACTAAAAATGCATTACATACTGTGGCAATTAAAATAAGGCAGACAGGATATCTGTCACGTTTTGATTCGGCCTTGGTGTAGTTCGCAGAGTTTTACTCTTGCGGAACTCCACGAAACTCCACACTCTACAGGAATTCCGCAAGTGGCAGAGTTTGTTAAATTGCGCTGCTCTCACTGATCTTTAGTGCCAGGAGTTTGTCCCGCATTGTAAAATCAGCATGAGCGGCACTACGCGTCACGCCAGAGGGCGCTGCTGCTTTCTGCCGCTCGAATTGACATTCTAATTGAGTGGCAGCTTCATCAACGAGAACGGCAGATTTCTACACTCAAGTGGTCGCGACCTCCCTAAATTAGAAACCTCACCAGGAGGAGGTCTTGCGCATTATATATTCTCACAAGTGCTCGCCACCTTACCATTGGCGAACCGCTTGTGAAAAAAAACTCAGTTCTGCATCACTTTGTGGAGTTTTTTGGAACTCCGCACCTGTGGGCAAAACTTCGTACGCTCCCCTGGCAGATCGGAATTCTTCCACCACCCCTAGTTTTGAGGCAATAATCTGTTGGACAAACTCCTAACTAGGCCCTATGTCTGCAATAAGTGTTGTAGAAGAAGTGAGATCCATGGCCTTGTGACTGTCAGGCCATTATCAGACTTCTGATGAACCCCACAGAGTGAGTGCGCAGCCAGAGGGCAGTAGAGAGACCGAAGGACAGGAAATGAGATAAACTAGAACATGGCAAATATGGAAAGGTAGAAATGCTGCATCACCTGTGGATAACTGGCAACTCCTTCCGATCTTCCAAAGGCCCATCCAGTCACAAAGTGGCATCCTGGGCCCCAAACGGACAAGATCATGCCAGATGCCATGTATTGGTGGAAAAGGGGGGAAAAGAGTAATATGCACACAGCTGATGCGGGGATATGTCAGGTAAATTATTGGTTGTGATGGATTCTCTATAAGTACTAAATGACTAATATTGTTGAATATTAAATTATATGAATCAACGTTTGTTTGCCTTATCTGCGCTTATAATGTATAGGACAGTCCTTACAGTGACCCATCGTTCTGTTTGACACAAAAGCCCCGGAAGGAGCTGTATCTTACAGAACTTTATCTACTTTAGGAAGAACTAAAGACTTGCTTTTTAAAGTTGTCTTTCAGGGCCAGAACCGGCTGGGTGCTGTAAGCTTCACTAGTTTCAGGGAGATAGACAGATGTTATGGCGATAGGAAACCCCCCTCAACTCACAATAATGTTCCAGTCTTCCAGGTTAGAAGAAACTAGAAATGCTTGTACCAAGGGAGCTGTTGAAAGTGTCAAAGGTGGCTTATGAATAGCGGGTAAAGACAGGAGTTGGCATTTGAGATGATCTTAAGTGCATAGGAAAGGAACGAGAAGAAGTGTATGAATGGAGTTACTTTTGTTGTATACTTCGTGAAGAGTTACTGGAAATTTTACAGCCCAACCTGATCCATCTCTTTTTCTAAAATCTATTGTTGTTTCAATAAAATCTTGACCATATGCGTCTAACTTAAGCTATACCTCTAGCAGTTGGGTGCCCCGGGAGCGCCCTTACTCTGTAAACCCTGGTAAATCCCCTCCTTTTCCGACATTAATAAGATGTCACCTGATCAACATATCTTTTAGTTAAATATCTGTATATGAAGAAATATTCCTTGCTAAGTTTCAAAGGCGGTAAAGAAGAGGGGGGAGATTTACTAATAATTCTGCACTGTGTTTGCGTCACAAAAGTGGCACAAAATGGCGCAAAATCTTTTTTCCTAATTTACTTTCCAGCGCTAAACTTGTTTTGCGCTGTAAATAACGTAAAAGTAATGTGACACTTTGTGCCATGGGGGCCTGCCAAGGGGGGTGCATGGGGGTTCCCGTGCAACCACCCAAGGTATCTCACGCTAAACCCAATTTACCAAATACAGTAGATAGGGTTTAGTGAGAGTAAACTGCACACTTTTAAACTAGGTGCAAGGAAGGAGAAATGCTTTCATTTCTCCTTCCTTTTCTGACTTTGCATATGTGCTGCACTATTCAACACGCATACAAAGTGGGAAAAGCTTTTCCTCGTGTCTGGCATAGTATTTTGTACAGGAAGGCTGTCCTTCCTGTACAAAACCTATGCTGGACTCACACACACACTATCGCGCTCTGGAGCTAAGGTGTGTGCATGGCGCAGGGCCACTGTAATCGGTGCCAGAGCAAGGGAAAAGGAAGGAGAGAGCCATATCTTTGAAAATATGGTGCTTTCCTGCTCCCTCCCTGTCGTGCAAAGCAGCGCAGCCTCATGGGGGTTGGGAGGGGGGGTTGCGCTGCATTGCGTGGAGAATGTCTTTTACAACCAGTTAAACATTGTGAATTCTCATTCCATTATGTTTCAATTTAGTAATTTTAAATATCTTTACATCCAACAGAAAGCAAGCCTTGAATGTATGAAGAAGCTAATGCTGTAAATCTTCAATAATAGCAGAAATAATGAGCTACAGTATTCAGGAAAACATCAGCGCAGTCGGCGACAGAGAAACCTGCACACAAACTGACAGTAACTGGATGAAGCAGTGAAGGGCAGTTCGGTGGATGTAAGAGACTGAGCTGAGCACCTCCATGACACAAGACGAACAAATAACCTTAGGAAAATTAAGGCAACAACAATAACAAACCGCCTGCTGTATAAACAAATGTCCAATACCAACTTTGATTATGGTATCGGTATGATGTGATTACAACCACAATTCAGTGCTCTGGATGGATTGTAAACTCTTTCTGGCCAAACCACAGCAACCGGAGAAAAGCACAACAGAGTGAAGCCAGACAGCTGACGGGTAAAGGAAAGATAAGTTCTTATATCTACAAAACAAAAGGCTGTTCCAATTTGCACCGGCCGGAAGGAAGATACAACTTTACCCGCAAGCGTGCATAGCCATAATCCAATCTAAAGGCACAATCGGCTACAAAGACACCTTCTACGTATAAGGAGTGTGGCAAATATTTGGTGGCTATTGCATTTTATTGTTAAAACAGAAATCAAACGTGCAAAATACCGCACACATTTAAAGTGTGTGAGAAAAACACAAGTACTTTATCAGCCATATTGGCCCATCAGGAAATGCAGTCATGGGATGTAGACAAATATATACCCGACCCACAGACAGTAACCAAGAAAGAAGAATCATACACATGCAGCGAGAGCTTTAGTTTGTCATCACAACTCCAGCTTCATCAGCAGACGTACACAGGACAAAAACCATTCAAGTGCAGTGAATGTGTAAAGAGCTTTAGTACGTTATCAGAACTACAAATACACCAGCGAACACATACAGGGGAAAAGCCATTCAAGTGCAGTGAATGTGCAAAGTGCTTTAGACACTTATCAACCCTCCAAACACATCAGCGAATGCACACAGGGGAAAAGCCATTCAAGTGCAGTGAATGTGGGAAGAGCTTTAGTCGATTATCAGGCCTACACATTCATCAGCGAACACACACGGGGGAAAAACCCTATCATTGTAGTGAATGTGACAGTAGTTTTAGTTACTCTTCAGCATTAAGGTCTCATCAGCGAACTCACACAGGAGAAAAGCCATTCAAGTGCAATGAATGTGGGAAGAGCTGTGGTCAGTTATCAGACCTAAAAAGTCACCAGCGGACACACACGGGGGAAAAACCCTTTCATTGTAGTGAATGTGACAGTAGTTTTCACAGCTCTTCAGCATTAAGGTATCATCAGGGAACTCACACCGGAGAAAAACCATTCAAGTGCAATAAATGTGTAAAGAGCTTTAGTCACTTATCAAACCTCCAAACACATCAGCGAATACACACAGGGGAAAAACCATTCAAGTGCAGTGAATGTGCAAAGTGCTTTAATCGATTATCAAACCTCCAAACACATCAGCAAACTCACACAGGAGAAAAACCCTTCAAGTGCAGTGAATGTGTAAAGAGCTTTAGTCAGTTATCAGAACTACAAATACACCAGCGAACACATACAGGGGAAAAGCCATACCATTGCAGTGAATGTGACAGTGCATTTATTGACTCTTCACCATTAAGGATTCATCAGCGAATACACACAGGGGAAAAAACATTCAAGTGCAGTGAATGTGCGATGTACTTTAGACACTTATCAAGCCTTCAGAGACATAATCAAACACACACAGGGGAAAAGCCATTCAACTGCAGTGAATGTGGGAAGCGCTTTAGTCAATTATCAGTGCTAAAAAGTCATCAGCGAACACATACGGGTAACAAACCCTATCATTGTAGTGAATGTGAGAGTAGTTTTAGTTACTCTTCAGCATTAAGGTATCATCAGCAAACTCACACAGGAGAAAAACCATTCAAGTGCAATGAATGTGGGAAGAGCTTTAGTCAATTATCAGACCTACAAAGACATCAGCGAATACACAAAGGGGAAAAACCAATCAAGTGCAATGAATATGGGAAGAGCTTTAGTCAATTATCAGACCTACAAAGACATCAGCGAATACACACAGGGGAAAAACCATATGATTGCTGTGAATGTTTGAAGAGCTTTAGTCGGTTATCAACCCTACGAAAACATCAACAAACACACACAGGGGGAAAGCCACTCAAGTGCAATGAATGTGGGAAGAGCTTTAGTCTACTATTAGAGCTACAAAGTCATCAGCAAACACACAGGGGGAAAACATATAAGGGCACTGAAAGTGAGAAGGGCTTTTGTCAATTTTCGATCCCGCACAGCCCTCAGTGAATACACTCCTTAATTTAACTCACATGGAAATAAAGCTAGAGATGCAGAGATTCCGGAAAGAACTTAAGAACATCAAAAATAATATTGACCCATCTGAGGACATAGACAAGAGCTGAACAGTGCAGTTATTGTGAGAGGAATGAATTACAGAAAAAGATAAAATTCTAATTATGTGGAACATTGAAATACCAGATGATAGAAGACCCGACTAGCAGTAAAGAAGAAAAACAGATAACAGTATTTGCAGAATTATAAAAGTGTTTGTTTCCAGTGATTGTTCACTTCCGTACACATAGCAAAGCGACATGATGCACCAGGATACACAGTGGAAGCTGAGCACAATGTGGACCAAAAGAAAAGAAACATTGTTGATTTTTATTTGGTGAAGAAGAGATACAAAGTAAAACATTAAATCACACCTGACCACACTACCTGTAAAAGCAACACTGAGCAATACTAGGACTAACAACGGTATTTTCAGCTATCTTGTCGGATTAGTAATAAAACCTATGAACTCAAAACACCCAGAGTGGACATGTTGTCAGGGCTCTGGAGATGGGAAGCTTCATTGAAAAAATGTATGTATTACTGTTAACACATGCCACTGCAGTACATGTAATGAACTAAAGCGAAGCAACGGTGTTCAAGAAATAACCTATTTTTAGATATAAAAGAGCATATACCTTGTTTTTAAGTAACGTTTGCTGCATCTTTTACAGACTGATATCGGTTGATGAATCAGCTTGTGCCTTGGGCCTTATAGCTAAGTGTGACCCGTGGCTCCTCTCCGACTTGGCTCTCTCTGTTAATTCAGTGTCTTGCCAAACTCTACTTTTTACCAGAATTGAACCACTGTAAGCAGCATACTCGGAAGAATGTGGTGAAATAGCGAAAACCGTGTGAGAAAAATATACACAATTGATAATACATACGGGAGAAACAATGTAGGAAGCACAAACCCAAATGGAAAAAACAAACTTGCATTTATTGCTAGTTGTACATATTCATATTAAAAACATTTGATGCGAGAACATAAAAACCAGAAATTCATCTAAACAATCAATCATATACAAATAATGTATTCATAACACAATTGCACAAAAACATATATTAAAACAGTGGCAAACAATATTAGTTATCGACGCGCGTTTCGGCGTTATCACGGGAACGCCTTCTTCAGGAGCCACAATAATTTCGTTTTTTTTTTAAAAGACGAGTAATTTCGTCAAGGTATAAGAAGAAGCCAACTGTCGGTCTTCTGTGCGAATATGCTTAAAGCTAACCAGTGGCATAAACCGAGAGGAGCTGAACTCAGGATATCTGTTAGCGTCCCACACCAATTTCTTCAGCACTCAAGGTTGGAAATACGGCAGGCGAATATGGTTAGTGGTAACATAAACAAGAGAGGGCCACGCTCCGAAAATCTGCTCTCGTTCATCAACTCTAAAATCGGTACGAATATACTAGGCGACGGGCATTAACCTCAGCCTACGGGAGCCACGGGCTGGATAACTGTTGGCGTACCGCAGCCGTTGGAAAGGTATCTCCAGTACAATTAAAATCAAGGATGAACGATAGCATCAACATACGGGAGCCACGTTCAGGATGACTGTTGGCGTCCCGCAGCCGCTGGAAGAGTATCTTCGATACGATTATGATAGAAACCGGACCGTGACATCAACCTGCGGGAGCCACGTTTCAAATATCTGTTGGCGTCCCGCAGCCGTTGGAAATGATGATTGAAATAGCGAAAACCCACATCAAAAGCATATATGTGCCAGGACAATCAGTTGCACTCACAGCAACTCGTCTTCCACACTGATTGTCCCTTGTTCTCAAATGTTCTGAAGGATTTGTTGTATGAATGCCAGAAGTGGCAGTGACATTCATGAAGCTAAAGCTAACAGGAGTTTGTGGGAGATGGAGAGGAGGAGATATAAAGAGAGCGAGAGAGACAAAGAAAGGGGGAGAAAAAGAAAGAGAGAAATGGAAGGAGGGGGAATGGCAAGTGATTTGTATTCACCTTAAAATAGAAGAAGCAGCCAAATACATGTCAATGTGTGACATCACCAGAGAAACGAGCTGAATACCTGTGAATTTATATATTTATTTTTAATACTTATAGACCCATGTCATGCAAATAAACAGGGAACAAGTAAGGAAAATAGTGATGGAACCAATTATCATATGCAAATCGCAATGACGTCACATGTAGTGATGTCACAAGAAGTGATGTCGGGCCTCATAATAATTTTCACGGAAAAGGTTGACGGCCTGTTTTAAAAACAAAAAACAAGAAACATAAAATAATGTAAAAAGAAGTTTTTGGTTTCAGTTTTTATACATCATGTGTTTTTCCCACTATCGGTTTGTAACTAAACTCGGAATTGACTGAAAGTGTAAATATTTTTAAACAGATATGTGGAACTTGGGAATTACATTTTTAAACAGTTCGGCAAATGAATAAAATGTGCTTTAATTTGCTTTTGTTTCCTGACGTTCTTTATCCAGCCCCTAAGCCCCAAAGTGTTTCACATTTACAGTGTTTTAAGCAATAGAAGGGCTAATTTTGTCTAGTTCTCTGTTCCTCTCGTGTGGAAAAGTAAATTTTGCCATGTTCTGTGTCCCTACGTGTCCTCCATCTTATGTTATGTGTGCATGCTTAATATGCATATGTATTCCCCATGTCCGATTAAAGACGCAATTATAGTTGTGTCCACCTCTAGTATGCCAGTTCCCAGTCCTCGTGAATACTACGAATATCAGGCCTATGTAAAGCTACGTTGCCACGTTTCTCAGTGTGCACGTTATCTCATTGTAAAGTCCCCGTTTCTAGGCCTCAAAAGGGCCTGGACACCAGATTCAGCTTCTGTCTCCTGAGCCCTCGCTGAGGAGCGATACAGCCCCCACCTGTATTCCTGACCCTTCACTTACTTCCTGCCTCACAGTGCCCGGTTCAGCCTGGCTCTGCCTCTGAGTCTGCCAAGAGTATGTTATGATTCTAGTTATCAGTCCAGTCCTCCTTCTCTGCATTCCTAAGCTACTGAATCGCATCAATAGTTTCCGTCATTGTCTAGCCTTTACGTCTCCATGCAAGAGAAATACTGTGTTTAATGGTCATTTAATATTCTTCATCACGCACTACATGTAGAATAATGCATGCTCCAGTCTTAGAGTCTGTTAGCCTTTACCCCGATAACTTTTGGATTCTATCAGCATGTTCTCTAAACATCAGATACTAGATACTGTTTAGGTACATGTCGCCCTGACTCTCCAGACTTCAGTCTCTGCTCCTAGCACATAGTTCATAGCCCCCAGCTTCTCCTAGTAACACGTCACTGCCAGTTTGCGCGCACCATTAGGTTAGAGGTCCCGGCTCCTTAGGTAGCCCCCTCCATGTTTCCGCCCCATTTATGACATATTCTGTTACGTTTACATCACATGTCTATGTATACGCCTCCTGTTACACCTACTTTCACCCTTATCTATCGCGACCGCTATTGACCACACCCACTGCTTCGCCTACTGTAATTCACTGTAATGCAACTGTTTTAGTATATATATGTTGTACATTGTTATTAAAAGCCAGCGCGCTCATCCCAGATCCAGCCCCGGCAGCTGCCGGGCCCTGTCCTCCTATTCCTGTGCAGGTTGTCCTGTTCCTGTCCTTTATGCTGTATTAAACCTGCAAACTCCTACTACCTCGAATCTTGACTCTTATTTATTGAACTATCTGTTATTACTATGTCCAGTAAAACCTAGATCCGGTATTATTTATTTATATACCACATAATGGCGCCCGAACAGGGACTTGCCCTTTCCCCACGCGCCGGTGAAGCCACGCGTGCCCCCTGACCCTCTGCAGCCGTGACGGAACCATACCGGCCACGTGCAGATATTTCTGCTTCAAGTATCCCTCAGGCCCACGGAGGAGACGGAGGTGGCGGTCCAGCATCCAGACGAGTCCCGACCAGAGCCCAAGCCGAGAGTCCAAGGTCCGAGGTATCCGGAGGCCCACCCGTAACAGAAGTCCGAAGTTCGTCTGTCCGGCGTCGAAGCAGTCCAGTCCAGTCCGAGGCCTTCCGTTCTTGCTGCCCGGTGAGTACCGTTGATGGGGTAGTATCTAGACAGGGACAATCTAATTGTCTCTGGTCCGTGGGGTTTGGTGGTACACATATCCCGAAACGAAGTGTCCACTTCGGTGGATGCGGGTCCTGACGTGTCTCTTGATGAGACCGGTGAGTTTCGTACTGTTCCAGCAGTGCATCTAGTTTCTGTTCTAGTCAGTTCTGCTCTCGAGAAAATTCATGTATTCTGTTTTCAGTATTCCAGGTAGTATTCTGTTCGAACTGTTATTTTAAATGTTCTTCATGTATTTTAATGTCGTGGTATGAATGTGGAGTAATTATCGTGTTCATTGTGTATTGTAATTACGTATTGTGTCTAAGTTACAGTTCAGTCATGCCGTTATTTTCTAAATTACGTCAGCTAAAAACCAGAAAAGGTCTGCTAGAAGCAGCAGTTCCTGTCCCGCCTAGGGACAGTCCAGGTCATTTTATGTATCAGAAGCATGGCATAAGCGCCATATTGTATCTAGATTTATGGGTAGAGTACACCAAAGAGTTAGAGGAAAAGTATAGATGGCCCGTATCAGGTACGTGGGATGCCGAGTGCATCATGAGAGTAGAAGAGGCATTATGGAAAAAGAAAGCCAGACAGTCACAGAAAGATGCCATCGAGTTATGGCGCAAAGAATCTCATAAGAGAACCGAAAAAGAAATCAGAAAGTCAGAACTAAGTAGAGAATCCTTAGAACGAGCCCAAGAAAGGGAATTAATCGAGATAGGTGAACGAGTTAAAACCGAACAGTCAGACAGACAGAGGAACGCCCTCATTAAGGGTATGTATCCTCTTCTTGCCGAGGGCTTGCCAAAAGCTACCCCGGAGGCATCCAGTAATTTTCCGCCACCCTTAGTTCCGACCAAGCTACGTCACAAACCGACCGCAGCTGATATTTTTATCTCGTCCTATTTGGACGACACAGTCCCAGAATATGCAAATCCTGTTCTGAGGCCTGTGTTTGCAGATGCAAGAAGCAAAGTAACATTTCCCAGTCGCAGGCTAAGGAGCTAGGTGGAACTGAGTCCCTTTTCTAGATAATAGGGGGGGGGGCCCATCAAACTGTGTCAACCCCCGACAAGTGCCGTGCTGATAAAGCAAAAGTGAATTTGAGTACTTTACGATGAATTGAAATGAGAGGAAGAGAAGAAGAGAGCGAGGTGCAGGATGTATTAAAGAAAATGAAAAAAAAAGACACTCAAGACTTTACCCTGTTTGTGTAGAAGCATTTTACGTAAACAAGTTGTGCTGTGCGTTTTGAACATGCTGTCACCCCCCTTTGTATGTAAATGAGCTTCTGTAATCAGAAACCCCAGTCAACCATCCCTTCTCACGCGGATGATAAATGTGAGCACTGTAAGGTAATCACAGACAAGGGCTACATTGAGAAATAATCAGCTTCTAAGTCACACAGCTGTTGTTATGTAGTTCTTTATTAGTTTTTTTAATTTACTTTAATTTGCAGCAATTCTCCAGGTTACTTTTTCTCAGTATATTGTTGTAGATCGCTCTTCGCGCTCCATCAGTTAAACGTGAGGTTTGATGTAGGATTTGTTGCAGGTGTTCCTAGACCATGTCCCAATCCCTTTGTCCTTGATTTGTTGGCATGTGTTGTGTCCGCACACTTTTCTAGGATGGGCCTTCTCAAGGTAGAAGGCCCTGTAATAGGAATAATGAATCAGACAGATATGAAATTGTATGTAAACAAATATGTGCCTTTCAGTTATCAGGCATCACCAGACTCACATCTACACATGTAATTGAGCACCAGACTAAAGTGACTCCTCCCTGTATAAATATGTGCCATCAGTAATCAGGCTGATGGTTCTGCTGAGGCTCACATTAAATACAGTTTCTGGGATTGCGCTCATTGGCCTAAATTTTAATTGCTGAAGTTTCACACAGTTTCGCTGATGCGCACAGCTTATAAGGTTTGTGAATATTGCGCATTGTAAGCAGATCACTGAAGTTCACCCTTAAGTTATTTATTTTATTTAGAGAGTTTTATATAGCACGAACTTGACCCGTGGGTATCAGAGCGGTTCACATAAAGTTATACATTATGTAGAGCTGTACTTCACACATAAAGCAATTACAACTAATAGAATGAGTGAGGTAGATAAGTCTAGGGTGTCTTATACTCGAATAACATAAACATTCTCAATAATATATTGATTGAGGTATATAAGTGTCGTATAACCTGAGATTACCATATAAATACTGTAAATACGTGTCGAGCTAACTATTAAACATTTCTCGTTGAGATGGGGTAGTATCGATATAAGTCAATAGAAACTCCTGGCATATGACCAAGGATTTGTATGGGAAAGTCAGTGTTCCTGTACAACGTGCTCATCATCGCTCTTTATTAGTGAGATCTTCTTCCCGGCTAAGGGGACTGAGTCTCCTCCAGGATTGAGTCTCCTCCAGTTTCTTGGTGACGACTAGATCACATTGTTTTTATGTCAGGAACTTGCTCATTAGGAAGATCTTAGTTTCCCTTGTGAACCTTGTCGTGTCTGTAATTTTTCTGATACTTGGAGGAAGCGAGTTCCATAATCTGGGGGCTGCCCCTGTGAACGCTCTGTCATAAGTTTTCTTTTTCCTGAAGATAGGTGGTTTCAGCATCAGCAGATTCGCGCTTCTTACTGGTCTGTCTCCACCAGACAGCTCAATCTTCTGGGCCAGGTATTTGGGTGTTTTGTAGTGAAGAGCTTTGTGGGTGACACATGCCATTTTGAAATGGATTCTGGCTTCGTATGGTAGCCAGTTTAATGCTTTTAGATGCGGGGAGATGTGGTCAAATTTCCTCGATCCGGTAAGGAGTCTTGCTGCCACATTGAGGCATGCTTTCAGCGGGGCTGTGGAGATTTTTGGCAGGCCTGCTAGGGATGTACAGCCATATTCAATCCTTGAGATTACTAACGATTGTATTGCTAGTTTGAGGTCTGCCGATGCGATGAATGGTTTCACTTTTCTTAGGTAATTCAAGTGAAAGCGAGCGTTCTTTGCGATTGAGTTGATGTGAGCTTTCATGTCTAGGTTCTTGTCTAATGTGATTCCTAATGATTTCGCTGAATCCACTAACGTAGGGGTACAGTTTAGAGCTGTGATCAGATTGGTCCATTCTTTTGTCTCTAGATACTTCTTTGCGGATGCGATTAAAAGGAATTCCGTTTTTTGTGCATTGAGCTTCAGGTGGTTACTTGTCAGCCAGCTTAATGTCATTTTCAAGGCTCCATTCATTAACTTGATGTCTTCCAGGGATTCTATCCTTAAGTATACTTGTGTGTCGTCCGCGTACATGTGATAGGATATGTTAGCGTTTCGGAGGATTTCTGTCAGGGGTTCGACGTACAAGTTAAAGAGTGAGGGAGAAAGTGTCGATCCTTGGGGGACTCCGATTGAATTCGGGCATGATGTGGATAGCATCTGGTTGACCCAGAATCTTTGTGATCTGTTATGCAGGAATGATTCAAACCATTTCAACACCGTTCCTGTCATTCCCATCCTATTGTGAAGTCTTTCCAGCAGTTTTTCATGATTTACGGTGTCGAAAGCCGCTGACAGGTCAAGGAGGACTAGTAGACACGTCTTATTGCAGTCAAGGGCCTGTACTGCGTCGTCAACAATGTGCAGGATCACTGTTTCCGTGCTGTGTCCTGTTCTGAATCCTGATTGACAGTCGTCCAGCAACCTAAACTTTGAGATGTGTTGGCTCAGTTGGTTCTGTACGCATTTCTCAATTAGTTTGGCCAATATTGGAATATTGGTAACAGGGCGGAAGTTGTTAGGATCTGCTGGGTCCATTGTAGGTTTCTTGATGATCGGGACAACTTGGCCCGTTTTCAAGCAGTCTGGAAGGATCCCTTGCGATAGGGAGGCGTTTATTATTTTAGTCCAAATTGGGATGATGACGTGGTTTATTTTTTGTAGACATTTGGCGGGGAGAGGGTCATTGTAGTGGTTATTCGGTTTGATATCCGCAAGTGTTTTGGCGATGACGGTCTGATCGTAGGTCTCGAAGGTATCCCAATGTGCTTTATTTTTCGCTTCATTGTGTTTGAGTGTGGTTGTGGCAATGGTCAGATCTTGTGGTTGTCTGTGCAATTGGTCTGCTGCCGCCTTGAGCTCTATTTCCAGCTTGGTGGCCTTCTCTGTGAAGAACTTTGAGAATTCTTCACAGCTTATCTGGGTTATGGTGGTTTCTTGAGCCGATTTTGCTAATTTGTTGGATTGCTGCCTAAGAATTTCAAATAGTTTCCTTGGTCTATTTTTGGCGTTGTCCAGTTCCGAACTAATATATTCTTTTTTGGACCTAAGGATCTTTTTGTTGTATTCGTTTCTGATTTTTCTGAGTGATTTCAGTTCATGCGTTGATGGGTGGTCTCTCCATTTTCTTTCGGCCATTCTTAGTTTCCTTCTATCATCGTTCAGTGATTCGTTGAACCATGGGTTCTTGTCTTTTTCCGAGACTCTTTTCAGTTTTAGTGGCATGGTGGTGTTAACTATGTTTGCTACAGTTGTAGTGTAGTCCTCCGTTAGTTCATTCACATTCCTCAGGTTGTTTGGTGGCTTCAAATCTTTCTCACAATATTCTACTAGCTGCTCCATGTTCTGTTCTTTCGTGTTTCGAGTCCACTTTTTGCGTTTGACGGGCTGTGATTTCTTTTTCCTTTCCTGTGTTGGAATCAGGAAGATGATGGCATGGTGATCCGACCAATCGCATGGCGTAACTGATTGGACACTTATGTTCTTTTTCCTAGATAATATCCAGTCCAGTGTGGCTCCTTTCGCGTGCGTTGGCTGTGTGCAGACTTGGGAAAGATTTAGTTCATCCAGGAAGTCTTTTAGCGCGATGATCTGTTTATCTTTCTTGTCTTCCCAGTGCAAGTTGAAGTCGCCCAGGAAAATGTTGTTGGAGTGGGTGTTATTGTTATCAGTTATAATCTAATCAAGTTGTAACTAGGTCAAAACATAGTACGTACATAACGCAAAATGTCAATGACCCTCCCTTCTTGTTCACATCTCCAGAAATCTCCTCCGTCATGGCTGAAGTGAAAGAAGGTTTTCACACATTATGCTCGTGTCTGTGGCACTTCCTTAAGCGCAGAGAGGAAAGCCTCATTGTTAATGCATTGTTTGGGCTCTGAGGGACAAGAATTCTTTAAACACCTTCCTGAACTCTCTGATAGTGACTCTGCCACTCTTAATGAATATGAGATCTGCTTCAAAAAGTTGGACTTGCACCACCTTCCCAAAGTGAGTACTGTCCTTGAATGATATCACTTCGGGAGAAGGATGCAAAGGCAGGATGAGTCGGTCGAACAGTACATAACTACCTTGTGCAAATTGGCTTCCACGTGCAATTTTGGTGCAGCTTTAGAGGAGCGCTTAAGAGATCAGTTCATGTTGGGATGCGCCCTCGACAAAACGAGAGACTCCCTGTGGCAAAAACAAGAGCCATCGCTTCAAGAAGTGCTGACCATAGCCAAAAGTCACTAGCATTCAAAAGCGTGTGTTGATATTATACCCAAAGACACTTTAGGTGATAAAAATGAGAACATTGATGTCAAGGTGGTGGTGGATAGATTCATTAAACCCAAACCGAGCACCACTTCAAAGCCCTTTAACACAAAGAATGTTCAGGTGAAGTGCTTCAGGTGAGGAAACCCTGGCCATATGGCCAACTTTAAAGACCGCCCAGGCTGGAAGGCCATGAGAAAAACTTGTGAGAGAAAAGGTCACGTCTCAAAGAGCTGCAGAACCGGCAACAAGCATGAAAAAATCAGGGAAGTTGAAGTTTATGAAGAAGAATTGGAAGGAATCAATATTCTCCCAGTCACAGGGCCCTCAGGAGGTAGTTTTGATCAATGATACTCCCGTGAGCATGCTCTTCGACTCTGGGGCTAAGATACCTCTAGTCCCCAAAACATTTCATGAGCGTTATCTGCTGTGCAAAGTCACCCTGTTGAAGCCAGACATTAGACCAAAAGGTTAAGGTGGAGTGACTATTGATTTGCTGGGTTATTTCTGGGGCACACTTGACTTCAAAGGGAGAGTCATCCCTGGTAAAATCTATGTCTTGATGAAGCGGGACTCGCTCATAAGTTGGTCCCATCAATGTGATCTACATATCAAAATCTATGTCTTGATGAAGCGGGACTCGCTCATAAGTTGGTCCCATCAATGTGATCTACATATCTGCCTTGATCCTAATGAGAATCCCTCTGTCTGCGTAAAGGACTTACCACCATTTAGGGTTGTTAGTAATGCTAATCGAGATTGGATCAAGGAATTCCCTGAGGTCTTTGCTGGTGAGCTGGGTGTGTCTCAAATTTATATACATCGGATAAAGGCCAAATCTAGCGCTGTTCCAAAGACAGCTAAGGTTAGGAATGCATCTCTGTTAGTAAGGGAGAGCATGAGAGTTGAATTAGACGATCTCTTAGCCAAGTGTATCATTCAAGAAGTTGAAGCAATGGAGTGGGTCTCTCCTGTTTTTATGGCCCGCAAAGCCAATGGGGAGGCCAGGCTTTGTGTCGGCTCGAGGGAGCTCAACAAAGCAGTTATTGTTGATCCTTACCCTTTACACAACATAACTAAAATGCTGTGTTCTCTTGAGGGGGCAAGGCATTTTTCATCCTTGGACTGGACCTCCGCCTATCACCAGGCCAGGCTACACTCCTCTTCAGAACATTCACTCCTCTTCCCAGGACCTTACCTCCTTTGTAACACCCTTTAGATTTCTAAGAATGCCTTTCGGACTGATTTCTGCAGCCTCAGTTTTACGGAGGGCGATGGAGGGCATTCTTGGAAGCCTTCAGGGTATCAAGGTGTACCAAGATGATGTGCTCATCTTTGGTGTGGATCTTAAGGAGCATAATGGGAGGCTGAGGTCAGTATTGAAGAAGTTACGTGATGCTTACCTCACCCTTATTGCTGACAAGTGCAAATTTGATGTCAAAGAATTAGAGTACCTAGGGCATTTTGTGTCCGCTGCAGTCATCAAACCTAAACACTCATTGGTAAACACCCTTTGTAATTTGTGCACCCCTTTGAACAAAGATGAGTTTGTAAAGTTTCTGGGCTTGGCTGAATTTTATCACAAGTTCATTCTGAACTTTGCAAGGAAAACCTCTTGTTTGAGGTCTCTCCTCCAGAAGGGAAGCACATTTGTTTGGTACAAGGGCTATAAGGAAGAGTTTGA
Source organism: Lissotriton helveticus (assembly GCF_964261635.1). NCBI lineage: Eukaryota > Metazoa > Chordata > Amphibia > Caudata > Salamandridae > Lissotriton > Lissotriton helveticus. The sequence goes on along the minus strand of NC_136057.1, from coordinate 92,869,222 downwards.
GTGAATCTGAATGAAGCACCTTGTCTAGGAATTTTTGACCCCACAAAGGTATCTTATCTCATGAATAGAGGTTAGGAGCAGTTCTTTTGCAGAAGGCTGATAGGGAGAATAAAGCCATTCTTTTAGTCTCTAGGCCCTTGAAGGGTGTTGAATGCTACTATTCTGTTGTGGAGAAAGAAGCTCTGGGTGTTTTCTGGGCGGAGCGCAAGCTGAGAAAGATTTTGTGGGGGAAAAGGTTCAGAAATCTTACTGACCACAAACCTCTTAGGGAGGTCTTCCCCAAGAAAGGCATTGACTTTGTCTCCGGTAGGATACGGAAGATGGTTTTGGCTCTACAGGAATTTGACTTTGACATCTCATACTTACCTGGTTCCAATAATATCCTGGCAGACTGTCTGTCAAGGCTCGGGGGTGAGGAGTGTGAAATGACAGATGATGTTGAGTGGTTTGGAGGTGAAGAACTGGAGGAAGGCATTAATGTGTGTGTGATTAGTGAAGGGTTGATTTCTGAGAGTGAGTGGAGGGAACCTCACATGAACGATTTAGACTTGCAGAAATTCCTCACCATGGTCACAGGTGACTGGTGTGAGAAGAAGGACTGTGAAGAGGTCCTCGAAGGCTTTTGGCAAGTTAGGGAAGATCTGGCACTGGAGGATGGTCTCCTCATGTGTGGTAGTAAGTTGGTTGCACCCCTTGCACTAAGGCGGGGGTTCCCAAAGTGTGCGCCGCAGCACCCCGGTGCGCGTGATAAGAAGCCAGGGGCGCCGTGGCGCCGCCTATGATGTGGCTCCTTTGTGCTGAACGTGATCCCAGCCCTCGACCTCTGCATTTAAATGGCTCAATTAAGAGCTCTGTGAGGTTACGGAGAATGCTGTGGACATCTTGACAGTGCACCCGAGTAATAAACCAAGCTTTACATGGAAGGGTTTAGAAGCCTAAAAGAAGGCGAACCAGTTGAATTTACCTTCAAGAAATCTTCCAAAGGCCTTGAATAAATATGGGTAACGGGCCCCAGTGGCAAGCCTTGCTCAGGAAGCGAGCGAGGGCCAAAAGGGAAGATCGTACAGAAACGAAAGCCAAAGCGAGACAGGTAAAGCTCTCTCTTTTCCATTTACACAGTAATTTAATTAGATATTGGGTGCACGTTGCCGAGTATATTTCTTTTGTTAGGAGAGCATAAATGTTAATCTTTATCTATCCCGTGTTGCAAGTGGTTGTAATCCTTTTTTTTAACAGTTCCGTAATAACTTTATTTAGCGTTTTGATAATGTAACTTTGCTTACATTTTGTAAAATATCTGACAGAATGCAGTCTAAAAGCAGTTTGTATTGATAACAGTTGTGGCGCATTGTGCTCATGCTCTTAAACATGCATGCGCATTTAAAATAATCAGTGTCACCTATGTATGAGACTTCTTGTGTGCCAGTTACCTATAAAATGGTTTTGGATATTGCATTGCCTGGGATCACTGAGGCAGCAAAACTACACTTCTCTGTGTGCGTTAATATCGTAGTTTTGCAGGAATTAGGAGTCATTTAATATCTTTCTTATTTCTGGCCTAGTAACGATTTTTAATCTTAACTTGAAAAACCAATGCATGTGAGAAAGCATCAGCCATTGTCCCTGTCGCCCCGTGTTGGTATTTGGAGGTGGAATAACATTTAACACATGTAACTTCGCTCCAGTAACTCATGCAACTTGTAACTATGCTCTGAAACAATGTTCGTCCTCATGTAAAGCGCTCTGATACCTCCGGGTCTAGCCAGCACTATATATAACTTTTCAAATAAATAAAATAAAATAAAAAAAACTGTAGCAGCGTCGAAATGGCTAAAACTGCAGCTGCCTAAAGGAAGAGATAGATAAAATGCTGTATCCCATAAAATGTGCAGACTTTGTCTCCTCGACTTCAGAAGCACGATTAATTGAACGCGTGCGTTCCCAAGATTGCACATCTGACTCGGCGCGAACAAATAGGTTTTCCTTGGGAACACGTGTTTGTCTCTGAAATGAAAAGTTACATGAATTCGTAAGACATGACCATTGTGTTTTTTTGTGTGCAATTTTACAAAACGGGACAAGACGCAAAGGAGTATCGCTTTGCATATATCACATGGTTCCTAGGGTTTAAGTGTGCTTCATGAGACAGTGAAATGTAATTGCAATTAAAACCAAGCAGAAAAATCACTACATTAAGATACATATCAGAACGTACATGCTTTGGTTTTATTTTTATTTAATGCGATTTTATATAGCGCAAACATTACTGGAAGGTGTCAGAGCGCTTTACATAAGAACCAGTTGCGATACATAAGGACTTAGGATTACATGCGTTACGTAAAAGATACAAGCAGAAAACAATGGCAAATGTACAAGTTATAAAGTCACACAGGGAAGAGATATAACAGAAATAAATTGCAAATGTACAAGTAGTAAAGTCACACAGGGAAGAGACAAATATAAAAAATTAGAAATGTACAGGTTGTAAAGTCACTCAAGGAAGAGATACACATGGATAAGCTCTAAGAGTCACATAGGAATGGTAGAGAGTACAAAGGTCTACTGAGGTGGTTCCCAAAGTGTTTACCGCGGCACCCCGGTGCGCCGGTTAAAAAATGGTGGGGAGCCACGGCCAACTGCCAATTAGGTCAAGGGAGCCACGGGTCAAAAAAGTTTGGGAACCACTACACTAAGGGATAAGCTAGTAAAGAGTGCTCACGCCTCGTACATGGGCATTGTCAAGACAAAGAAAATAATGAGGGAAGCATCTTGGTGGCCTGTCATAGATGTACATGTAGAGAGGTTAGTGCGTGAATTTGCTGAATGTGCGTGTTGTAACACGATATTGATGTGCAGGATGCAACCCATGGTTATTAGGGAACAGGCTACTAGTCCGTGGACGGACATTTCTATAGATATTTTGGGACCTGTGAAGCTGAAGACTCGGGATCACTATTTGATTGTGTGTATTGATATGTTTTCCTGTTGGCCTGATATCAAGGTGGTTGATTCCCTTGAGTCTGGTGTAGTGATTGAGTTTCTAGAAGAGTTATTTGAACATGAGGGTTTCCAGTTAACACTCTTGTCAGACAATGGTGTTCAGTTCGAATCACTGACAGAATATCAATGTCAAAAATATCGGATCCGAAATATTGGTGTCAAGAATATCGAAGACCTATCTACATTATGGTAAGTACAAAAATATCCCCCCTAAAATATTGTTATAAAAAATATCGTTGTTAAAAATATTGGGTTTTTTTAAAGTTAAAAAAGAATGTAAAATAAGTAAATAATAGATATATTTAAAATAAACATAGTTAAAAATATGTTTACAATTATGAGTAATACATATAATGTAAAAAAAATTAAACATATAAAATATAATATATATACTTCATAATATTTACAACTAAGGGGTCGATTCCGATCTCGGTCGGAAAGCTCACCAAGAGTTGTCCGTAGCCTTATCTTATGACCGAATCGTTCCAGGAGCCGGACTCTTCGGGCGAAGAAGTACGATACGGAAATGTGGCAAATTCCCGACTGACGCGTACGCTCCGACTCCATCTACAATTTCCATACACGACGGATCCATAAACGAACAATCAAGTCGCACGCAACCATTTTCACTATTTTCCGTGCGTACAAGTACGATGCGTACTTCCTACGTGCCGAACGGGTCACCACGTCCAGCACGTCAGCATCCGGGAAAGCTGCATATCAGGTACCATTTGCGCCAGAATACAATCCACAGCTACGAGACGGATCAGCTAGCAATGGGTACGAGACGGAGCAACAAGCAGCGTGTACGAGACAAACACATCATGAATCCCATTGTGCAGGTTATACCAGTACTGTACATCTATGACTGGATCAGGAACAGACGCGGACGGCGCAGATGGTAAGTCAGACACCCACCACACAAACAAACGAAACTTACCCGCCAAATGTCACACACATCCAGGGGGTCCATATCCTGTACACTAGCAACAGGCCACTGTAGGAATTGCATGGCTATCACTACTACCAGCCCCACTGACAGGGGACTTGTTGCTAATCACTACTACCACCCCCACTCATATGGGGTATGTTGCCTATCACTACTGCCATCCCCACTCATAGGTGATATGTTGCTTATCACTACGACCACACCCATACATAGGGGACTTGTTTCTTATCACTACCACCACCCCCATTCATATGGAGTATGTTGTCTATCACTACTACCACCCCCACTCATAGGGGACTTGCTGCTTATCACTACTACCACCCCCACTCATAGGGTGCTGTGTGACTATCACCATCAATACCCCCACTCATAGGGGACTTGTTGCTTATAACTTCTACCACCCCCACTCATATGGGGTATGTTGCCTATCACTACTACCACCCCCACTCAAAGGGGGTATGTTACTTATCACTACTACCACCCCCACTCATAGGGGACTTGTTTCTTATCACTACTATCACCCCCACTCCTATGGGGTATGTTGCTTATCACTACTACCACCCCCACTCATAAGAGACTTGTTGCCCATCACTACTACCACCCCCACTCATAGGGGACTTGTTGCTTAACACTACTACCACCCCACTCATATGGGGTATGTTGCCTATCAATACTACCACCCCCACTCATAAGGGACTTGTTGCCGATCACTACTACTACCCCCACTTATAGGGGACTTGTTGCTTATCACTACTACCACATCCACTCATGGGGTATGTTACCTATCACTACTACCACCCCCACTCATAGGGGGTATGTTGCTTATCACGACTACCACCCCCACTCATAAGGGACTTGTTGCTTATCACTACTACCACCCCCACTCATAGGGGGTATGTTGCCTATACCTACTGCCACCCCCACTCATAGGGGACTTGTTGCCCATCACTACTACTACCCCCACTCATAGGGGACTTGTTGCTTATCACTACTACCACCCCCACTCGTGGGGGTATGTTACCTATCACTACTACCACCCCCACTCATAGGGGACTTGTTGCCCATCACTACTACTACCCCCACTCAAAGGGGACTTGTTGCTTATCACTACTACCACCTTCACTCATATGGGGTTTGTTGCCTATCACTACTACCACCCCCACTCATAGGGGACTAGTTGCTTATCACTACTGCCACCCCCACTCTCTGGGGACTTATTGCTTATCACTACTACCACCCCTACTCATAGAGGGTATGTTGCTTATCACTACTACCACCCCCGTTGCTTATCACTACTGCCACCCCCACTCTCAGGGGACTTGTTGCTTATCACTACTACCACCCCCACTCATAGGGGGTATGTTGCTTATCACTACTACCACCCCCACTCATAGGGGACTTGTTGCTTATCACTACTACCACCCCCACTCGTGGGGGTATGTTGCCTATCACAACTATCACCCCCACTCATATGGGGTATGTTGCTTATCACTACTACCACCCCCACTCATAGGAGACTTGTTGCTTATCACTACTACCAACCCCACTCATAGGGGGACTTGTTGCTTATCACTACTGCCACCCCCACTCATAGGGGGTATGTTCCTTATCACTACTACCACTCCCACTCTCAGGGGACTTGTTGCCTATAACTACTACCACCCCCACTCATAGGGGGTATGTTGCTTTTCACTACTACCACTCCCACTCTCAGGGGACTTGTTGCTTATCACTACTACCACCCCCACTCATAGGGGGTATGTTGCTTATCACTACTACCACTCCCACTCTCAGGGGACTTGTTGCCTATCACTACTGCCACCCCCACTCATAGGGGACTTGTTGCTTATCACTACTACCACCCCTACTCATAGGGGGTTTGTTGCCTATCACTACTATCATCCCCACTCATATGGGGTATGTTGCTTATCACTACTACCACCCCACTCATAGGGGACTTGTTGCTCATCACTACTACCAGCCCCACTCATAGGGCGACTTGTTGCTTATCACTACTGCCACCCCCACTCTCAGGGGACTTGTTGCTTATCACTACTACCACCCCCACTCATAGGGGGTATGTTGCTTATCACTACTACCACTCCCACTCGCAGGGGACTTGTTGCCTATCACTACTGCCACCCCCACTCATAGGGGACTTGTTGCTTATCACTACTACCACCCCCACACATAGAGGGTATGTTGCCTATCACTACTGCCACCCCCACTCATAGGGGACTTGTTGCTTATCCCTACTGCCACCCACACTCATAGGGTGCTGTGTGATTATCACTATCAACACCCACACCCGTAGGATGGGTGATGCGCCACACATCCATCATACACCAACGTTAGGTATGTCAGCAAAAGACATCCCCTCTAACATCATGACAACAGTGTGTAGTCTGTGACAAATGCCCACAACAGTGAATATGACTTTGAACATACAATGTAACTCTCATCACAGGTGTGACCAAACACTGAGTGTAGACTACCAAGTCAAGCATCACATGAGCACTGAAAATTTGCACTTACCCCCCTTCACTGTGTGGAATAAAAGTTAAAAGTGGGGTTCTAAACTGCAGAAAATGTTGAGCATCGTGGTAATGGGGTCTAAACCCCCATCATCACAGTGACCAAAAGGTAAGTGTCATCATGGTAAAAGCTGCAAATGCCAAACAGCATGTGTGATTCCTGGTCCCAACACATGAAACACTTTAGTGGCAAAGGAGTGGTTGTGTCACATACCCACAGAGATGTGGTGAGGCTAACAGTGCAGTGAAAATAAAACATACTCACGGCCATGTGCAGACAAGCACCACCCATGGGGGCTGACATTGCATTCAGTGTACAATGACACAAAAGCAGAAGTGACCATCATATGCATACACACATCTCAAATATAGACACACAAATCTATACATCCTGTGTAGACTGTAGGTGTCAGGTCACAAACTCCCCATTCCATGGCAGCAATTGGACATAACAACCAGCATGAATGTGCAGAATGATGAGATATGACTCACAGTGAAAGCAGGGAAAAACACCCAAACAACATCTAGCCAATGGCCCACAACAGCAATACCAATGCACCGGTGCAGATGCACAAACTCAAACAGGCAACCTCATACTGCACATCTCATACAACATGTGTATGTGTGTGTCTCAGTATCCCCAGGCAACTACACAACACATGAGGGGGGATGAACTACAATGACACAGATGTGGACACAGTGCCATACAAAAGTAACCCTTGAATAGGACACCCCTTGGTGGGCAATCAGCCATTGTAAGATGAGAGGGATCCCAAGAGACACATGAGCAGCAACTAAAGCAGCAAGAGACAGACCCACAACATCACTACCCCCAGGGACCATGGATTGGGGTGTCTCAAGCCTGTATGATACGTCCACTGTGATGACAAAGGTATATGTCGTTCAAACTGTGAAACTCAGACATGTGTCATGTGCCACAAACATACATCACACCTCCACAAAGACAAATCACTCAGCATGGCCCATCATCCAGGGACAAAAGGGAGGTAGGGGCCGAGCCATGCAAACATTCACATTTGTCCACCCTCAAAACCAGACACCCTGAACTGCACCAATGTGCACCAGTTAAGCCCACATGGACTGGTGACATCGCACATGCACCCATGACAAACACAGTGATGTTGGGAGGATCTAAGGTGCACAGACTCATCACACAAGGACAGTCTACAACCCCGCTGAATGACAGACATACTGCACAGTATGCGGTACATGGCCATGACGTCAAAGCTCCCGTAATCTTCGGGATACCTGCCACAGTCCCAGGACAATGCAGAAGCCAAGGAGAACCACAATGCACACATGCTGACACCTGCCAACATTGCACCTCTGAACCTGACGAGTGGGAGCAGTCACACACACATACACGTGTCTTAAGCACTGAAAGGTACCACCTAGGGACAACTACATGATATTGGGAACAAACAAGTGCCATGGGGACCCCAGACTGTGTCCCATCTGCGTCTGATCACATAATCACCACTCAGAACTGACAAATCCTAATGATGACACACCAAAGAACAGTAGTGTGTCATGCACCCACATTTCTGAAAGCCCAGGACAAAGATGTGGGGTGAACACAGGACAACTCAGCAAGCATCACCAACACAAACATATTAAGGGGACACAGTCTGTGTAGAAAAAGGGATGGGAACACACACAGACATACCCACACAACACACACCATGCGCCCAGGCAATGTCACTTCAGCCTTGGTACGGGAGTGTCCCTTAAGTCATCTGCACATACTCAATACATATGTCTAGCAAGTTGCACAGAGGACACAGTTGACTCTTACACCAATGATGCCCACACCTGCATGTCCAGTGGAGCGGGGCCCACAGTCAGGGAAATAGACGAATTGGACAATGGGAAGCACATCATATGTGCATGGGTGCAAGCCACAGATGTGACCATGCAAATGAAATGTTAACACCCCTGTGCAAAATGTGTTAATCATGACACACCCAGTTTGCTGCTAAGGATGACAACGATACCGACCAGAATAGGATACATATCTCATGGACCACATGGAGTACATCACATCAACACCTCAGTTTTCAACATTCAAAATCCATCATTATAACAGTAAGGTCATGGTAAACATCATCAACATAATGTACAGCTAAATCAAATTCACAAGGATAACAACAAATGCTTTATTCAGCAAATGGGAAAAAGTCCAGAAAAAATAAAGGCCAATGGCCAGTCCATAGCAATAGTCCAAATAGGGTGTGAGTGACAACTGTCACCGGTTGCTTGCCTGCACTGCTAAGGACAGGGGACATCCACTCGTAGGGGCATACATGGGGGCAGGCCAGGCACCGCAGGGACAGGATCAGGGCTCAGCAGGCGGAGGCAGTGAAGGGGTGGTGGGTGCAGGAGAGTCACTGGCAACTACAGTGGAGGTGTCTGACATAGTGGGTGCCATCACAACTGTGGGGCGCAAGTCTGATGGGATGGGTGCCGGCACAACTGCAGTGGGCAGGTCAGATAGAGTGGACTGGTTCCCCACTGCAGTGTCCAAGTCAGAGGGGTGGTCGTGGACTCCACCGCAGTGCCTAACACCATGGGAGCTCAGGTGAGGTCGGCAGGACAGAGGGGGGAGCCACGGTCCCTACACCAGTGGCACAAACAGGTTGACCGGGGGTGGAAGAGAAAGTGGTAGGGGCCTGAACATTTTTGGGATGGTGTATCTGTTGGTGGGGGAACCTGGGGCAGGGTGTGGCGGGGGAACCTGAGGAGTGGTGGCCTGGGGGATGGAGGACAAAGACTGTGTTGTGGAGCTGCGGGGCGGGGGTGGGGTCTTGCTCTTCTGGGTCTCTTGTGGTTGGGGCCTCAGTCTGCCTGTGCCTGGGGAAGGTATTCGGGTGTGAGGGGCACTCCCTTCTGTGTGCGGGGACTTCCTCTTATCCTTGTACGCTGGATCAGCTGGATCGGTGGGGAAGAGGCCATGGTCACAGAGGAAGAGCTGCTTGGACGATGGGGTTGCAGGTGAGGCAAGGGAAGAGCACTTGGAGGGAGAAGGATCGGAGGACTGTGGAGTGATTGTGGATGCCTGTGTGTGTGTTTGAAAATCATCCCCTGTGAGTGTGGTATCAGTCCCCTGGGGTTGCTTGCGTGCACATTGGTTTGGGTGTTTGTGTGCTGCTCGTGTCTGTGGGTTTGTGTGACTGTGCTGGTGTGTGTGTGTGCTTGGGACAGGTAGGATGCTAGGAATTGTGGATTGGGCAGAGGTAGGAGGGGTGAGGGACTGTGGGAGGAGGAACACTGCTGCCGTCAGGGAGGAAGCCATGGACTGATTGGTCCTCAGTAGGGCAGGCATGCCCGATGACATGCCCTCCATGAACAACACCAGTAGTGTCAACAAACTGGTGAGTGCATGGAGGACACTTAGCATTGATGTCTGCCCTATATAAATCTGTCAAAGCAAGTCCACAGACTCCACACTCAGGGCAGCAGGGGACACAGGGGCAGGGCACTCATACCCCTCCTGGCCTTGCACCCATATGTCTGTTGCATGTTGGATGCTAATACCCCAATGTGAACACATGCACCACCTACACAGTTGTCGGATATGCAAGTGAACATGTAGAAGTTTGTTACTATACACACATCACATCTCTTGCCACTGACTCACTACAGGTGTCAGGATGAAGGGATGGCCAGAGTCTCATTTGACATGCTTGTGATGCATACCAGCACCAGACACCATGATGTCCTCATGTCCTGATAGTCAGTGCCACAATGGGGTGCATCGAGCACATTTGACTCCACTGCAGGATCCCTCCTAGCAAGTTCAATGCCATGGCACAGGCATGCCTGGAAAGTCATTCTTCACTGTCACATGTCACAGGGGTAGGGCAACCAGAAAACAGCAGTCTGCACTGTCACTCAATCATAGGTCATGGGGAATACAAACTCTGTAGCTGACAAGTGCACATGTCCATCCCCTGCAAACAACATATTCCGGACTCTGATGACCCCACATCATACAAATCAGACATATGAGTGACTGCGAACACAAGTCCCTGAACATGAGCACCTCCCAGTCTGCTGTGAATGAAACACAGCTGCCTGAACTTCACAGTTGCATACACCATTGTGCACAGTCAAGTGATCACACACCTATATGTCACACAGGTCTCGTCTCCTATAGTCACATCTCAGATGGCCTGATGACCCTCAATCTTATGAACACCCCAGTTGTCCTAAAAAGGAAGCCACACCACAATGACACAGAGGCAGACTCTGGAGCGCACATTTCACTAAGCACCATCTGCAAGTTTATACACTAGAGTGGGAATACAAAGTGTTTTAATGCCTTGGAGTAGGCATGACTGCCCAGGTCAACGTGAAACAGTGTATAGCCCTGGGCAGTAGGCAGGTGGCTAAGCAAGTATGACACACTTGATATACATACTCTTGAGGCCCCAAAATTGGTCTCACCTGCTGCTGCTTTTTCTGTGTTTTAAATACCCCAGGCACATGTGGCGAGTCAGATCAGCAATTGGAACACATATCAAAGGCGCACACAGATCACATGTCAGATTTCAGGCATTGTGTAAACAATTGACTCACCCAAAAAGCACACAACAGAGTCCCGGTAATAGATGCTGTCCAGAACCTTAAGGATAGCTGACTGCAATGACACAGTGCCCAAATGAGACAAGTCACAGACTGTAAGGGCCACACCTGTGGATCAGATAAGGAGGTTGCAATACACAATTGAGGGACATGAATCCTGTACTACAAGACGAAATGTGGAAGTGTAACCAGGCCAAAAGACTGCAAATAGCATTTCAGACATAGTTCACAGGTTAGTCATGGATTTACCCCCAACTTGCTGCTGTCTGGCCTTCGGCTGCCCATCCAGGTCCGGGAAGATCCCCGCCAGAATCCTGAGCATGGGGGGGGTCAAGGTCCGGTGTCCGCCCCTCCTGTGAGGAGGCAACAGCTTCAGCTGGACACTTGCGATCCTCCGTGTCCAGGCCTGAAGGTCCTGACACCTCTTCTGGCAGTTGCGGATCCGGCGCTTGTAGACCCCCACTGATCTTACTGCCCGGGCGATGGTCAGCCAGATCTCCTGCTTCTGGTGGGCATCAACCTCTGAGGATGACAAAGAGAAAAGGCAATTTCTACACATGCCACATATTTGTGCTGCACACAGTTGGATATACATGTAGTCATCACAAAGGTAAATGAGGTACACAAGTAGTGCACCCATGTAAATGGACAATTGTCCTGCATGTCTGACATGGTAACAGTGCCTGGGAAGTAAAAGCTTGCACAAATTCACTTTTGCAGCAGAAACCCTGTTCAGCACATGTACATACACACTTCGGGGGTTGAAACTACTCTGTGAGTATGCTTGCCGCTGGTGTACTCACTGCTAGTACTGCTAGTCAGACAACATGCACAATTAGGAAGGCAGTGGACTGCACAATCACCTGCTCCTCTGGTTTCCCATACAGCTTGCAGTACTGTGGAAGGAGGCCATCCAGCAGGGCCTGGTTCTCCTCTGTAAAGGCTGGGGCTCTCTCCAGAGTACGTGCCATTGCAGTAGCCAGAGGATGCAGAGACAGCAGCAGAGGTAGCAGAGGTGTGGTCCTGTAGCAGGTGGTGCAGGCAAGTGAGCTCTCTGGGGTCAGCCAGCCTTATATCTGTGCTGCAGAGGCAGAATCTGTGCCATGTGTCCTAAGTGATAGGTCCAACACAGTTGAATCCTATGAATCTGGCCAATCCATGGAATTGCACGACTCGTACACGTCTTCCGCATTGTTCAAAATTTCACCTTCATGACACCCTAGGATTTGAAACATTGTTGTAGGTAGCCAACTGAATTTCCAGCGCACAACTCATACAAGTTTTGAATCTGCGTCCATCTCCATGACAGTCCATAGCCAAGGAGTGCGCACGGCTCGGTCAACTAACTGTACGACGCGTAGTTTGAAAATCCACACGCACCCATCTCCATACGTTTCAATGGGCTATGCGTGCGCACGGCTCGGTCCATGCCGCACGACGCGTCTGCATAAAAGTCACCCACGTCGTTTAACATTGCAGTCAATGGTTAAGGCGTGCGCACAGCTCGGTCTATGCCTGCACGACGCTTCTGCATAAAAGTCACCCGAGTCGGCTAACATTGCAGTCAATGGTCAAGGTGTGCGCACGGCTCGGTCCATGCCTGTACGACGCGTCTGCATAAAAGTCACCCGTGTTGGTTAACATTGCAGTCAATGGCCAAGGCGTGTGCACGACTCGGTCCACAACTGTGCGATGCGTCTGCATAAAAGTCACCCGGCTCGGTCCACAACTGTGTGATGTGTCTCTGTAGAAGTCATCCGCGTCGGTTAACATTGCTGTAACTTGTTTATGGATTCCACACACAATTACTTGCCAGGGAACTCCGGTGCACACCTATAACACCACAGCCTTTGCCTCATTGTATCCCGAGGCATGTAATGCTGCATTACCTGTGTGTGTAAGGGGGCAGCATTTGGTTTGTTGTGTGGCACTTTGGTGCAGCCCTTCCCAGGCTGTGCACGGGTTGATGGGGACAGAATCCTTTGTGTGTTGCGCACATTACCATTATGATGTGCAACTGTTCAGTTATGAGTCATGGACACAGTTGCAGGTCGGATATGTGTATGACATGTCACATACACCCTGAGTCTTGGGTGGGATGGTATGTACGTCACAGTGAGACCCATAGCCACAATTCTGATGTACACCCACAGTCTGTGTGCATGTTGTGTCTCAGATGTCTCTGATTTCATGTGCCCCATGGGAGACAGTTTCCACATCCATGTGGTTTGTGCATCAACATTGATGTTGTATGTGTGTCTCAGATACGTCCATGTATGGCCTGCGAAGACAACAGGGGCCACTACCTGTGGGACTCATGGTTGTTTTGTGGCGTGTACATGATACGCCATGTCATGCCAGTATCCATGTGGCAATACAGGGACCCTGGGTATCTGCCTGTCAAAGAACTGTGACGCCTGTGAGATATCAGCCCTCACTTGTCACTGAGGTGTGTGTTTAGAACGTGACAGCAGTACATATGTACTGTGACACAGCCTAATGATTTGCCATTGCACTACATGGAACTTATGTACACATGTTGAGTTGAGACGTGAGATGATGGGCATGTAGGTGACATATGTGGCCATACCCAACAGCACACACCTCAGTTCATTGTGTATTGTCATGATGTATCATGTGATATTTTGCTTGGTCGTATCCACATGGGTGGTTGAATTGACAAACCTCCTTTGCCCTCTCTGTACTGCAGGGCACAAGCTGTCCATAGACCGTTCCCAGACCTTGAACCCATGGTGGAACGCGACTGCATCCGACGGTACCGCATTGCCAGGCCACTGATTAAGGAGTTGGTGGAGCAGTTGGCGCCACATCTGCTACCTGGCCGGACATACCCTACAGGACTGACCCCAAAGGTGAAGGTGATGGCAGCCCTGTACTTCTTTGCTACTGGTACCTTCCTGTACACTGTGGCTCCTGCTGGAGGGATGTTGCAAACAATGTTCAGTAGTGTGCTTCGCAATGTCTTGGAGGGAATGTTGCATTTCCTTGACCTGTGCATCACATTTCCTAGCCCAGGTCAACTCACCGATATAAAGGCTCCTTTTTATACACTGGGGAGGATGCCAAACGTCATTGGAGCTATTGATATTACACATGTGGCCCTGGTACCGCCACGGGCACATGAGCAGCAGACGTAACGGAACAGGAAATATTTCCACTCCATCAATGCTCTAGTGTTATGTCTAGCGGACATGTGTATCACAGTTGTGTGTGGACATTTCCCCGGTTCTGCGCACAATGCCTACATCATGAGGAGTAGTTGTAGTGCGACGATTATGTCACAGATGCCAAACCAGCGTGCCTGGCTTGTCGGTGTGTACTGACTGTTTACCATTTGTGTATGTTTGGCAACGTTTTATTCCACCCTCTTTCAAAATTCACCTAATGCGCAATTGTTTGTATGTAGGTGACTCTGGATACCCCAACATGTAGTGGTTGCTGACACCCCTCAGGAACCCTGTGACAGCTGCTGAGATGCGCTACAATGAGGCACATGGTCGGACCAGGAGTGTGAGCAAGCAGATATTTGGTCTCCTCAAAAGCAGCTTCCACTGCCTGGACAAGACCAGAGGGGCCCTCCCATATGACCCTGCACAGGTGTGCAAAGTTTTCATTGTATGCTTATTGCTACACACCATGGCAGTGCAGAAGGAATTGCCTCTCTTCCAGGATGACGCTGACCAACATCCACCACCTGTGCAGGATCCTGCCCTCGGCCACGATGCCAGTGAAGAGGATGATGAGGGTGACGTCCGCACACAGCTCATCAACAACTTCTTCACCTGAATGTGAGTTTATAGGGTTGTTATGTCAATGTATTGAGATAGCCTGAAATGTATTGGTGCTGCTCTGTTGCTGTTTGAGTGTGTCTGCTGTGCTTTTGACTGTGTCTTAAGTCTGTCCTTCCCAGAGTACTATGCCTGTTGTTTGGTCAACTCTGACCCCCAACACCCAGCATCCAATTCCAGGGTGGAAGTTGTCGATTCCCATCAAGTGATGTACCACACACCCCTGGACTTCAATTCTTCGACACTTGGTGAATGTGTGCCCACTGTCACGTGGAATTACCTTGCAACTGTTGTGGAATAAACATGTCGCTGATGTGTAATATACCAGTGCTTCACTTTGTTATGTGCGTTGTCTGTCTTTACACATCTGACTGACATTTGCTTACCTCACCTGTGGGCTTCTTACCACTGACTGTGGATAGGTGTGGTGTCTGTGCATTCCACTGTATTTCAACATCATTGGAGGCGATGAGTTACTTGGCCATGGTGAGTATGTGTTTTGGTGCCCTAGTGGTGTGTCTCCCTCTTATGTGTCACATCACCATGACTCACATAACAGTGATCACATTGCTGTAGTAGTTAGCATGCACTGTGTTCTTTAGCAGCTCATCATCTCTATGACACACACTAAGTTGGAATCACAACAGAGGCAAGTATAGTGTAATAGTGAGTTTATTTACAAACATGTGTGAGGATAGTGCACTGGGTGGTAGGTGCTGTACAATCCAAAGTTCACAGATGAGTTGGAAGTGTTGGTAGCTGAAATGTCTAGAGTAAAGTCCTGTTAGACCTGTCAGCCCTAGGGTGGTCTTTGCCTATTTTTTTCGCCCTTGCCTCATTTTTCCCACCTTCTTTTTTGTTGGCCTTAGGTCTCCGAGCACCTTCCCATTGCTAACCAATGCTAAGGTGCAGGTGCTCTCTACTTCAAACATGGCTGCCATAGGCCCCTGCTACTGCAGTGTGGTCTTTTTGTGTAGCACCCTAGTTGCCAGGAGCTGGCTAGAACCCTAAAACATTGTTGCAATACCAGCCTGCCTTGCCTGCCCATAGTTAGAGTAGGGTAGCTCCTGGAACCTTCTAGAATAGGGGCGGGGTCTGCTTTTGCCGCCTTAGAGAGTGGTCACCTGACCTGGGCATATATAAGAAAAGGAGGGAACGTTTTTAGTCAGTTGGGGCATCACTGACCTGGGGGACCCTACGCAGGAGACTTAGGCGGTAGGGCCTAGTCAGGAACCTATGCCACTGGGGGAGACAGGGTTTAGGCGCTGCCCACCAAGCTGTGTGAGGAACACTGAACTAGCCCCCTGATCTGGCCTGGCGGGAGGGGAACCCAGGGACCACCTACAGTGACCTGCTGAGGAATCCTGTCAGCAGCCTTCAACTCAACCCCCCCTCTTCAAGCAACTACCTACTAAGGGCGCAAGAACCATCTAGCGCCAAGAGGACCCTCTAACTGCCCCCAGGACTGCTGGGGATCAACAGGTATTGGTGCTGTGTCATCCCCTGCGCCCCCTGACTCCACCTGGGTCCTCTTTGCTGCTCTGCCACTGTCGTGTGGCCTGCCCTGTTTAAACTGCGTGAACTGCCTACCGTGCCCCTCAGCGGTACAAAAGGGGGTGGGGATGGACAGAGCATCTGAACCAATCAAACACTCACACCCAGTCAACAGATCTGTGTTTAATCCATCACCGTTCTTTAGCCCACTCTTCCACCCCAGTTCAGACATGGCCATATGCAAATCAGTCTGACCCTGTGCCTCATGGGAACAGTCCAGCCCGAACTGCCAAACCATGCCTTCCCTGGACCGGAATCAAGATTCCTAGGACCGGTTTCTGGCATTCCAGCGTCTTCATCCAGGCTTGCTTGAATCCAGTTGCAAATTGAGCAAGGGACTCAACGTCTGAGCATACCCTGCCAACTTATGGCGAACAAAGCGGTACAAAAGGGGGTGGTGATGGACAGAGCATCTGAACCAATCAAACACTCACACCCAGTCAACAGATCTGGGTTTAATCCATCACCGTTCTTTAGCCTACTCTGCCACCCCAGTTCAGACATGGCCATATGCAAATCAGTCTGACCCTTTGCCTCATGGTTCAGTAGTTCTAAATGAAATGTCACTTGCATAATGAGATGTTGCCTGTTTTTCACTTAAGTGTTTAGACCTGCAGAAGGAGCTGGTTATTCTTGCATAGGAAAATGTTGACTAATTGCCTCCAATGACCTAATAACATGTTTATCTCTGATGAAATGCTTTGATGAAATGCTCTGATGAAATGCCTTGAGGAAACGCTTTGATGAAATAGAGACACTGTGATTTTTGACTACCCTGACTCTGCTCTAGATAAAAGCTATTTGATTTTTACTCAAACTCACTGGTGTGGCGTCAGTCATTGTGTGCGTTTCCCAGCCTCAGTGGATGTGTGTGCTGTATGGTCACTTTACTCCTAAGCTTCCGGGTGCCTACCTGCTCGAGCCAAGCTACCCCCCGGGGAACTGGTGACCCCAGTTCCTACATTGGTGGCGAGCGGTGGGATCAGGACCTGTGGCTATACAGCACCCTCCAGTGAGACAGAGTGCGCCGCAATTGGACTAAGACACCGATTGTGTAAGCAAGCCTAATCAATTGACCCCCCACTGTCTAACCTGAGTGTGTACAGTCCTGTTTTGACCCAATACTGTTACCTACGTCCTAGTGTCTTTCCCTTTGAGTATCTGGGTCCCCACCTGTCACAATGGAGTTCCAGCTAGCTGACCTGGAAGAGTAATTCCAGCTAAGGGAATTTTGTCTGGAGATGGGGGTGCCTGTTGGGCGGAGAGCCGCAAAGGAGGAGCTCCGTACAGCCTTGAGGGCATGGGTAAGGGCCCACCCAGAGGGGAGAGGGGATGGGGTACAGGAGGGGCAGGATACACAAGGGGAGGCGGGTGCTCCAGGAGAACTAGACCTGCTCAATATTTATGTTACTGAAAATGTGTTGCCAGGAAGACGTTCCAGGGCAGGCAGTAGTGGGTCTAGAAGGAGTACGTCGTCACATGAATATGAGGACAGGAGGGAGGAGAGGCAATTGAAATGGGAGCTTGCTAAGCTAGAACACGAGCGGGAGAGAGAAAGGGAAGATAAAAAGTTCGCAATGGAAGCAAAGAAGCTGGTGCACGAGCTTCAGCTTAAGGAGTTGGAGCTGCGAGCCTTGCAATTAAGTGCGCCAGGAAGTCCTAATGGTGGCAGCATACCAGGGGCTCAACACGAGCCTAAGTTTTGGTTACCCAAAGAGGTGATAGCGAGTTACACTCAGGGGGATGACATCGCCAAGTGGTTGGAGGCATATGAGGTGGGCTTGACAGCCCATGGGGTGCCTGAGAGCTACTGGGGAGGTGGCCTGTACCGATACATACCCCCAATGTCAGGGACACCCTCCTGTACCTAGAGAAGGCAGACCAGTTCAGGTATCCCCCCATGAAGGAGGCGCTACTTAAAAAGTTTGGCCTCAACCCCGAAAGGTATCGCCAGAAGTTCCATGGCAGCCATAAGCTGTCCACACAGAATTGGGTAGACCTTTTTTATGCCCGTAAGGCTATGGATGGTTGGGTGCGTGGCAGCGAGGTGCATGATTATGAGGGCTTGTACAACTTATTTCTGAGAGAGCACCTCTTGGATAAATGTTTGGATAAATGTTTGGATAAATGTTTTCTGGAGCTGCGCCAACATCTGGTGGACCGCAAGCTGACTGATCCCCGTGAGCTTGCGGAGGAGGCGGATACTTGGGTTAGCACCCGAATGTCTCACAAGGGCCCCGGGGGAGATGGCCCAAAAGGCGGACAGGGTTTTCCCCAGAAAAAGAGGAGGGAGATAAAAAGAAGGAGTTCTCACGAGGCCTACAAAACAGACAGTTTGGGAGAGGAGTAGGTACCCCACCTCAGTCCAGTTCCCCAAAACCCACTTACCCTGACAAGAGTCAGCAGCCAAGAATTGTCCGTTGCTACGAATGCGTGGAGGTTGGACACTACAAGGGGGATCCCCAGTGTCACAAGAGACCCCCAGTCCCCACAGGAGGCAAGAGTCCCTGGGTGGCTAGTGTAGCGCTTGGGATGGAGCTGCCCCTAGATAGGGAAGGGGAGTGGACAGGCCTGACCCTGGTTTCACTCGGGGACAGAGAGATGGTCCCAGTGACGCCCTTATCATCGAACACTGCTAAGTACCAGTAGAGGGTGAAGGTTAACGGGGAGGAGGTGGAGGCTATGAGGGACACAGGTGCCAGCATGACCACCGTAGTGAGGTGGCTGGTGTCCCCTGAGCAAGTGATCCCTGCCGTATTCCATCCAGCCGTGTTGGCTGACGGCAGTCTGAGTTACTATCCCATGGCTCAGTTTCCCATTGAGTGGGGAGGAGTTAAAGGCCCGTTGAGAGTTGCTATAAGCCCTGCCTTGCCTGTGGACTGTCTGCTAGGAAACGACCTGGAACATACCGCCTGGAAGGTAGTGGAGTTTAAGGCCCACACTGAGATGCTGGGGTTACCAGGATGGACTTGCGTGGTCACGAGGTCCATGGCTGCCCGGCAAAGAACTCAACCCGGGTTGGAGCCTGAGACAACGGCCCAACCCAATGCTGGTCGTGAAGAAGAGAAAGTTGTGGAGGACACACCCCGTGTGATGGATGGGGAGCCCGCGGAGGTAACCCCGGAGTCCGCAGAGGTGGATGTTGTTCCCGTGGGGGACTTGCCGACCCTTGCCGAGTGGCATGTGGAAGGAGGGCCTACCCGGGAGGAATTCTGTCGGGTGCAGAAAGAGTGCCCCACGCTTGAAGGTATGCGGCGGCAGGCCGAAGCCCAAGCGACCAACCAGGAGACCGGCAGTTATCTCGTGTGCTGGGAGGATGGCTTCCTCTACAGTGAGCCTAAGGTTCCGGTGCATGGGTCCTCGAAGGCCTTAGTGGTCCCCCAATGCTACCGGGCCTTCCTATTGGAATTGGCGCATGAAATACCCTTAGCTGCACACGTGGGCCAGGACAAGACCTTTGCGCGGTTGGTCCCGCATTTTTATTGGCCCAGGATGAGAGTTGCCTCATACACCTATTGCAAGACCTGCAAGACTTGCCAGGTGAGTAGCTAGACTGGGACTAAGGTGAAGGTCCCTTTGGAACTGCTCCCGGTTGTCGGGACCCCTTTTGAGCGGGTCGGAATTGACATTGTTGGGCCGTTGGACCACCCGACTTCTTCGGGACACCGGTTCATTTTGGTGTTAGTGGACCACGCCACCCGGTACCCAGAGGCTATCCCTCTGAGGACCATCACTGCACCTGTGGTGGCGCAGGCCCTGATGGGAATTTTTACCCGAGTGGGATTCCCCAAGATCGTGGTGTCAGATATGGGCACAGCTTCATGTCGGCCTACATGCAGGCCATGTGGAAGGAGTGCGGAGTGACCTACTGGTTCTCCACTCCTTACCACCCCCAGACTAACGGGCTCGTAGAGCGCTTTAATAAGACTCTGAAGGGGATGATCCGGAGCCTGCCAGAGGATTTGAGGTGGAAGTGGGACGTCCTCCTCCTTTGCCTGCTGTTTTCATACCGCGAGGTACCACAGAAGGGAGTCGGTTTCAGCCCTTTTGAGTTGGCTCTATGGCCACCCCGTTAGGGGGCCCCTCAGCCTTGTCAAGGAGGGGTGGGAGAAGACTTCGAAGAAGCTTCCCCGTGATGTCGTCAGCTACCTGTTGGCATTCCGCAGCCAGATGGCCCTGCTGTGGAAGGAAGCCTCAGACAACCTGGAGGCTAGCCAAGCCGTCATGAAGGAGTGTTATGACCACAACGCTCAGACAGTGGAGTTGGACGCTGGACAGAAGGTGTGGGTCATGGAGCCTGGGGAGCTGAGTGCCCTCCAGGACTGGTGGACTGGTCCGTACGAAATTGTGGAGCGTCGAGGCTAGACCACCTATGTCGTGGATTTGAAGACCCCCCCGACAACCCCATCGGGTGCTCCACGTCAACCGCCTGAAGCCGCACCATGAGCCATCTGAGCTTGCTCTCCTCATGGTGACGGATGGGAGTGAGGAGGAGGAGAGTGAGCCTCTTCCTGACCTTCTGGTGGCCCAGGAGAAGGATGGATCGGTGGAGGGAGTGGTCCACTCCTCATCCTTGACCCCAGAGCAACAGAGGGACTGCCGCCAGGTGTTGGAGCAGTACGCCTCGTTGTTCTCCCTCAGGCCTGGAATTACACATTTGTGTACCCATGATGAGGACACAGGGGACAGTCCGCCTGTAAAAACCAAGTCTTACCGGCTGTCCGATAAAGTTAAGAACAGCATCCAGGGTGAGGTGGCCAAAATGCTGGAGCTGGGGGTGATCAAACCTTCCAGCAGCCCTTGGGCTAGTCCGGTCGTGTTGGTGCCAAAAGCGGCCCCACTGGGCACCACACCAGAACTTCGGTTCTGGGTGGACTATCGGGGATTGAACTCTGTCACCAAGACAGATGCTCACCTGATACCACGGGCAGATGAGCTGATCGACCGGCTGGGAGCAGCCCGGTACCTCAGCACCATCGACTTAACATCAGGGTACTGGCAGATTTCCATGGCCGATGGAGCGAAGGAGAAGACAGCGTTCTCCACCCCCGAGGGCCACTTTCAATTTAGGGTGATGCCCTTCGGGCTCAAGAATGCTCCGGCCACTTTCCAGCGGTTGGTGAACCAGGTGCTGTCTGGCCTGGAGTCCTTCTCAGCGGCGTACCTGGATGACATAGCTGTCTTCAGTAGCACCTGGGAGGACCACCTGCAGCATCTCCAGGAGGTGCTGCAGGCTCTGCAACGTGCTGGACTGACCATCAAGGCTAGCAAGTGCCAGATTGGACAGGGATCTGTCATCTACCTGGGACATCTGGTGGGTGGGGTAAGAGGAGAAAAATTGCGACCATCATAACCTGGAGCCCCCCAAAACCCAAACTGAGGTCCGAGCTTTCCTCGGCCTCACTGGATACTACCGCCGGTTTGTCAAGCGGTATGGTACCATCATAGCCCCCTTGACGGAGTTAACGTCCAAGAAGCAGCCACGAAAAGTGATCTGGACGGCTGCTTGCCAAGAGGCGTTCGAGACACTAAAGCACGCGATGTGCACCGCTCCGATGCTTGCAACACCTGACTTCACGAAAAATGTCATCGTGCAGACGGACGCCTCTGAGCACGGCGTAGGCGCTGTGCTCTCGCAACTCAACAATGACGGCCAAGACCAACCAGTGGCCTTTATCTCCAGAAGACTCCTCCCTCGGGAACAACGATGGAGTGCCATCGAGCGAGAAGCCTTTGCTGTGGTCTGGGCCTTGAAGAAGTTGAGGCCATACCTTTTTGGCTCTCACTTCCTGATTCAAACCGACCACCGACCCCTTCGCTGGCTCATGCAGATGAGAGGCGAGAATCCCAAGTTGCTAAGGTGGTCCATTTCCCTACAGGGGATGGACTTTCGGGTGGAACATCGGCCCGGAGTTGTACACGCCAATGCTGACGGTCTCTCCTGGTTTTTCCACCTTAGTGACGAGAACTCCCTAGAGGTTGGGTAGCTCTCCCCACTTTCGGCTGGGGGGGACGCATGTTGGACCTGTCAGCCCTAGGGTGGTCTTTCCCTATTTTTTTTCACCCTTGCCTCATTTTTCTCACCCTCTTTTTCGTTGGCCTTAGGTCTCCGCGCAACTTCCCATTGCTAATCAATGTTAAGGTGCAGGTGCTCTCTACTTCAAACATGGCTGCCATAGGCCCCTGATACTGCAGCGTGGTCTTTTTGTGTAGCACCCTAGTTGCCAGGAGCTGGATGAAAGCCCCAAACATTGTTGCCATTCCAGCCTGCCTTGCCTGCCCATAGTTAGAGTAGGGAAGCTCCTGGAACCTTCTAGAATAGGGGCGGGATCTGCTTTTGCCGCCTCAGAGAGTAGTCACCTGACTTGGGCATATTTAAGAAAAGGAGGGAAAGTTTTCAGTCAGTTGGGGCATCACTGACCTGGGGGACCCTATGCAGAGACTTAGGCGGTAGGGCCTAGTCAGGAACCTATACCACTGGGGGTGACAGGGTTTAGGCGCTGCCCACCATGCTGTGTGAGGAACATACAGAGTTACAGCCTTTGCTTCATTATTGATGGTCATTTCACACATTCAAGGCTTGTTTTCTGTTGGATGTAAAGATATTTAAAATTACTAAATGGAAACATAATGGAATGAGAATTCAGAATGTTTAACTGGTTGTAAAAGACACTCCGCACAATGCAACGCAGCCCTCCCCCCATGAGGCTACGCTGCGTGTCGCGACAGGAAGTTCTTCACAGCTTGAGAGAACCTTCTCTGAATTCAAGCAAATAGAACTGAGGAATCAGCAAGTCTCTGGTATACCTTCAGTGAGACCTCCGCTCCATCAGAAAGGGAGAAAATTCTTCATAGCTTTAGAGAACGCTTCTCGGGAAGCAATACATCAGAACTGAAGAATCATTGAAGAATCACCAAGTTAAACCAGCAGGAAGGAGAGAGTAAAGAAAGGGGAGATGACAGGAATGGCCCCGTTCGCCAATTCGTCGGCAGTGTTGAAATTAAAGATGAGACTGAATCAAGGTAAGTTCAAGCACCTTTATTCTGTCATCCACTCTCCGTAACTGACCACATGTCCAACATTCCAAAGAGAACTCTAGGGGAACGTTCCAAAAAGTAGGAGGAGGCGAGGAGAGGGGGAAGATACCAAAAGGGGCAGGAAGGAAAGAAACAACAGCGAGGAAGGAGCCAGGGGAAAAAGGAGAGAGATTACAACAATTACATCATGCCTTCATTGTGACACTACAAACACCTTTGTTACAAGTTTGTACATTCGATTTTGTGCAGAAGAACTGGAGTTTCTGATCTAAAGGACGTTGCAAAAAAAGTAACAGTACTTCACTCACTGGGTTTCTCATGGACACCTTTGGTCAGGTAAAACCTTGTGGAACTTGTCCATGGAAAACAGCTCTGTACTTGGGAAAAGCCTGACAAAATCAGGGCAGAAAGGTGGACATCAGCTATAATTCGCCAGTGTTTAGAGAAAAATGCCTCGCAGTGCAATATTCAGCATCATAGAATGTTCAAAGCCTACAGTATCGTTGATTGAAGTTATGGAATTTCTGATGCGGTGCCAGCACAGATCATCATGGGATCAGCGTCAAGGTGCAAGAGCACGGCTGTCACTTGTCCATGCACATTATAGCATTAGCCAGTCAATGAACCATCACACATTCACAAGGTTCTCCCAGTCAACTGCTCCACCCAAGAAGAGGATGGACAGGTCCGGACCCTTCAACTGATCACATGAAGGGGATGGGAGAACTGGATGGTGCCTGGGGGATGGAATGATATAGGGACTGTATGTTACCGCTACATGGAACACACAAAGCCACCTCATTAATATTAATGAGCTCTTTTCAGCTCCAGTATGTAAGTATATACAGAGAAAAGACCAGTGTATTCATATTTAATTACACATGTGTTCCCTTGATTATAATAATCACATTTTAATTTAATTCATTAATCGCTTTTGTTACAAAGAGGCTATGAATGCGGCTCATAGGAAATATAATATTCATTTATATCATATAGGAGAACTTATGCAGCAGAAGAGTATGGAGGGTATTAGGAGAGACCATATGCTCAGGGGGATGACTGTGGACACATTTGACAGTAATACAAGAAAACTAGGGTAGAAAAAGGGTAATGAGCCCCCCTGAAAGATAGGCAAGGTGGAGATTTACGACCAAATGCGACATTTGAAAAAAGAAAATGAATGGAAAGAAGAAGTGAGGATTAGCCATCAAGAACGGACGGTGTAGGAGAAAGTACACTGAGTTCATTGAAAATGTAGCTTCTAAGTTGTTCTAATATGTAGAAGGAACACATTCAAGATTTTTGAACAGATATTTTAGAGCAGTGGTTCTTAACCTTTTGGCTTCTGCGATTCACTGTGGGTCCGAAGCTGTAACACAATAGGCAGCGATCTGTAACTGTTCTCAGTGTGTCCCAAACTTTATTATGTATCAATGGGCAGCGTGTCGTAACAGGCTGCAGTGGGCCCAAGTTGTTGTATGTATAAATGGGCAGTGAGCTGTAACATGCTGCAGTGGGCCAGAGTTGTAGTATGTGTAAATGGGCAGTGTGGCGTAACAGGCTGCAGTGGGCCCAAGTTGTAGTATGTATAAATGGGCAGTGAGCTGTAACAGGTCTCAGTGGGTTCCAAGAGGTAACATAACATAACATAACATGAGTATTTGTAAAGCGCATGTTCACCCAGAGGTATCTTGGCACTGAATAACAGATGTTTATTGTTACCCAACTCAACGGTACTCATTTTATCGACCTCAGATGGATGAAAGGCTGAGTGGACCCGCCAGGATTTGAACCTGTGATCATGAGGTCGAACACAGGACCCTGAAGTGGACGCATTAGTCCACTGAGCCACCAGACCCAGCTTTCTGGTAACATGAATCAATGAGAAGGAGGCTGTAACAGGTCACATGGGGTCCCACGCTGTAACATGTATCAATGGGCAGCGAGCTGTAGCAGGCCGAAGTGGGTCCCAACATTTAATATGTATCTGAGGGCCACGATCTGTAACGGGCCTGAGTGGGTCCCAAGATGTAACATGTATCTATCGATGGGCAGTGAGTTGTGGCAGGCCTCCGTGGGTCCGAAGCTTTAATATGAATCAAATGGACAGCGATCTGTAACAGGTTACAGTAGGTCCCAAGCTGTAATTGCCGTTATTAGGCCCCAAGCCCGTGACACGCTCAAAGGCCTCATTGGCCTCAAGCAGCTCTGGGCATCAATCAGCCCCAAGTAGTAGCAGACATTAATGTGATTCCAGCTGTAATCAGCATCAATGGGTCTCAAGGTGTAACAGGTAACAATTGCCTTCATTCTATACTATGCATCAATGGTCCACAAGCTCTAACAGGCATTAATGGACCCCAAGCTAGAATAGGCATTAATGGATCTCAAGATGAGCGTCACAATAGACCATGTGCCTGGGTACGAGTTGCTTGGTAAAATTACTGATTCCAGCTGGTTATGGCACCCCTGCAGCATGCAATGATGAGCTTGTGTTTCCAGAATGGAGAAAGATGATGTAGACACGAAATTACCAGGCACTTTACTGCAAATGGATATCTATAGTTCCAGGGACATTTATTCTCCCATTTATCACCTTAATTGGGGTTGTGGGTGGGGGTGTAGCTCCACGGTTTACTGCCCAGGCCTCTTTTTACGTTTAAGGTACTTGCAGTGCCGAGAAGCTCCTCCCAGAGATTGCCACATCTATGGACAGGTGTGGGGCTTTTAATTTTTTTTTGATCTTATGAAAGCGGAACCTTTCTTTCCGTGTCTTTCTGCTTCTCCCCTTTTGAGCACAGGATATTTCCTAGCTACTTTTGCCCACTTTCTTTTTCTTTTTTCCTGAACTCAGAGACACATGAAATGTGTTGCCAGGGTAATAATGCACCTTGACAGCTGGAGCAGGCACTACACATGCCCCAGCAGCAGGACGCGTGTATCCTGCAGGCCTCCAGGCCTTCACTCCAGGGGCAACAGTCACTGAATGTACCAGAAAAGAGGGAACGTTCCTCACACCAAAATCACCCACAATGCACCATTAAACTGTATATTATCATGGACGTCATTTAAGGGGCGAAGCTGCGACCCATGGCTTGCCCTTTGCTACCCCTGGCACTGCCTTTGCGACCCCTGGCCTCAGAGGTGCCAAATTCAGTGCCAGGAAACACCCTTGAAGGAGCAGGTTGTAGAAAATCACCTGAGTGTGCCCTTATAATAAGACATCCCTGACACCTCTAGTGGGATCTGTGCGCTTACACGCCGATCTTTGCTGGAGATGTTGGGGCCTGTTGGACCTCTGTTATTTGTTTTCTGTGTTTGTTTCCTGCTTTCTTTGGTCAAGTGACCACTGCTGAGGCTATGTTCAGTTCTCTAATGGTCTGAATTATACACAACCACACTTCGGCACCTGATTCACTCCTTGATTCCCTTTCCCGCTCCCTCCTCCCACAGACACAATGCTCACGAGACCAGCAGCATCTTGGTTATTTGACCCCTGGGATATGGCATTCCCTTGCCTGTGCCACCTTGCCCTACCCCTGCCAAGCCATAACAGGGGCCCACCTTCTGTTCTAGTGGCTGTTGGCACTAACCCCTGCCATGGGGACAGTCCCACACAATAAACTGCTCTCCCGAAACATTTGCGCCTTAAAGTCACCTAACAAATGTAAGCAGGTTTGGCGATACCTCCTAAGACATGATCTGGACATCATCCTTCTCCAAGAGACACATCTCCTGAGGGAGTGCAATCACCAAATGTCACACCCAAAATATCTCCTTTGTTACTGGGCACATGCCCCTACTGAAACGCTGGGAGTGGTGAGTGGACACACTGTGCAAGGGGTGATCCAGCTCCACAACCTTCAAGGGTGTCAAGGATAAGGAAGGACGCCTTTTAAAGTTGAGTATCTTAAGGGGCACACGTCCTCTCACCCTGCCTAACATTTACTCCCCCAATCAAATGTTCGACATTTACATTTGGAGCATCCTTTGGGATCAACAAGCAGATGTGGTGGGTGATGGTATAGTGGATGGAGACTTATCTTGCTCTGTAGCTTTGTCTGTAGCATGGCTTCATATCATGGCACCACCAGAAAGTCTGCTAAGCTGAAGCATGGCATAGCAGATCTGGTGTTAGTAGACGCTTGGCGTTATAGATATCCTGTCTTGCAAGATTACTCATTTTACTCTCATGTACATGCCCCCTACTCCCCTATTGATTATGTCTTTCATACATACTCCTTACTCCGGGATCTCGATACCCCAACCATCTCATACATCTAAATCTCAGATTATGGTCAAGTGGAGCTGGTATGGACTAGTGGCTCGAGCTCCCATAGGTGACCGTCATAATGGAGCTTCCCCCGCATCTACTTACTGACCCGGTAGACACAGAAAAGATCCAAAAAGGGATTATAAAGTCTTTTGATCTCAATGCCCTCCTGGACACACTGCATCAGATGCTTTGGAGCACGTACAAGGCTCACATTAGGAGGGTTATTTCTTCTATTACCAAAGCCAGAGTGAGGGAGGCCGGACTGGTAGAAATGGACATATCAGCAGACGTTAAGGCCCTTGAGATGCTTGAGCAAATCACCCTCACCAGACACATCAAAGGACAACTTGCAATCCTGTGGGGACAGTTGAGAGTGCATAGGACCAACAAGGCTGAACGCTCTCCACTGGCCTTAAAACAGAAGTATTATTAGGGGAAGAGCAAGGTTTGCTCATTTCTAGCCCGCAAACTATACCATCAACAAGCCAAGACCCGTATTTCTAAAATCCAGACAGGGGATGCTCCCTGGGCAACCACTGAGAGAGCTAAGTGTTGGACTTGGCCTTTTCCCCCAAAATTTTTCGCTTTTCCCCCCCCTAATTTGAAATGTCTCCCCCATGGGATTAAACCTGTATAGGCCATGAGTGGTGTGAGTCCCCTTGTTAAAAATTTAATGTCAAGTAATGGTGTGAGCACTTGTAAATTTCCCCATTTTAGAAATGCACCTGACTAAATGCACTGTATGTAAGATGGATGCCATGGCCATGGGTTGTTTTGCCACTGTACTGCCATAGGTCAGCGGTCTAGTTATTATTACCCAGCTACCCCTAGCTTTTGGAGGGAAAGCCTGGCACCCAGGGTGCTCACCCCCTCCCCTTGAGCCAGTTTAGGCCAGTTTTGCCAACATTCTAGAAGGTTCTGGCACTGTCTGGGAGGAGGGTATAAGTAAGGGGGATGTGCCACCAGAGAGTCAGTCAGAGCTGGGACAAGAAAGAGAGGGGACCTGCTGCAAGGTGCTACCGCCACATGGGCCTGTGAGCTGGGCCCTGTACCCCTAAAACACCCCTACTATGCTGTCCCTTGGGCCCCTGAATTAGGAGGGCCCACCCAGGTCCCTGACACTGTGGGGACCGGGAATTACGCCAGCGCTGCGAGGAAGAAGCGCCCAGGAGGTGAGGAGTGGGACTGTCTACCCCCCTTAGTAAGTTGTGGTCCCTGTGGAAGCGCTGGACTGGGAGGAGCTGCCCGGGGAGAATTGTGCCCCCGAGGAACTGTGTCTTGCTGACCTGCCTCAGAAAAATTGCCCCTGGACTGCCTACTAAGTGCTGGGGCTGGGTGGCCTGAAGGAACTGTGAGGGGAAAGAGCGCTGGAGGAGCCTACCCTCGTTGTGGCGCGCTTGCTGCATTATTAATAATTAATAAAAGGGAGCCTACCCCTTATTGTGGCCGTCCTCACCGCCGCAGCCCGAGGAGTGTTGGCGCTGCCTTGCGCCGGTGGGATATCGCCGAAAATCACCGCCGCGGACCGGCGCTGTAAGGGAAGGACCCCCGCTGTGGTGAGCCTTGTTGCGGCGGCCCCCGGTGCCAGGAGGGGGCCACCGAGGTGAAGAGAGGGCCACGCTAGGCCCTGAGGCCGTCAGGGCCCGCGTCACGTGACGGGGGCGACTGGCCGCGTCATCGGCCCGCCCCCCCGCCAACGCCGCGCACTGATTGGCCCGCGCGGCCATGCCCCCGGAAAGGGAGCGCAGGGATTGGCTGCTGGCCGGGCAGCCAGCGAAGGACAGGCTGACCCTAAGCCCCGGGTCCCCGTGAGGAAGGGGGGACCCGGGTGAAGCACCAGTGTGGGGCCCCCGTGGTCGAGGGGGAGCCCCGCCGAGAGAACGACCGGAGTGGGAGCCGACCCCGCCGGTCTGTGCCCCAAGAGAAGCGCGGCTGGCCATCTGGAGGGAGCCCTCGGTTGTGAGGAGAGCTCCGTGTGGAGAGTGCTGCGTGGCGGGGCGGGACCTCGAGGCACATTGCCTGTGCCTCCCCCCACCGCATTGAAGCCCCGGGTCCCCGTGAGGCAGAGGGGCCCGGGAGAAGCAGGAAGAACCCGCTGGGAGGGGCGCGAGTGAAGCGCGGTGCAGAAGGGGCCTCGAGGCACATTGTTGGTGCCTGCCCCTACCGCCAAGGAGCCCCTGGACAGCCCGGTGATTGCGGGCGACATTATACGGTGTGGAGGGTGGAGAGGGCCACGGGACACAGGGTCGGTGTCCGCCCCACCCCCTCTGTTGACTGAGTGGGGCCCAAGTGCCCAGAAACCGGGTAAAAGCTGCTAGCGACTGCTGCCTCAGAATACCAGGATACCAGTAAGGCCTACTGAACTGCCTACAGAAGCCCCTGCTCATCCTAGAAGTCACAGGGGAACGGTTTGATGTGCATAGCCAAGTGGGATGCTCATTGACATGCACATTTTTGCCTGCTGCCTGATTTTCCTGGAAGGACTTAGGCCTGACATCCCAGTTATATGTGTATGCCCGAGGAGGGTTTGCCCTAGGTTGAGGTTCTTAGGCCTGGAAGTTAATGCCCCTGTTAGTGGTGGGCATCCCCAGGCGCTATGCGGATGAGGCTGACTGCCCCCCTCTAAGGAAGTATTGCTCGCCCGAGGAGATATTCAGGGGTGCTCATGGAAAATGTGATACAGGCCTGGTGCATATGTATTGATGTCAATGTACTGCCTGATGTTTGTGTTGCCGGTTGGGGGGCTAAGGAGTCATGTTCCCCAGGTTACCTTTGATGCCTAGCGCGCATATCTAAGGTTTGATTGAATACCAGGCCCCTACCTGATGTTAATGCAGCGTTTGTTCTCCTGATGAGATGTTACAGGAATGCTAAAGAATTAGGATGGCACGAGGTTATCTGATTTTCACTAAAGTGTTTAGGCCTGCCTAAAGGAAGCTGCTGACTTACGGCCTACAGTTATATGAGGTTACTGATGCCAATGCATATTAATGCTTCCCGCCTGATGTTTGATATCCCCATGATGATTTATTGCAGGTGTTCCTGTATGTTGGGATTTACTGTGATGCCCTGAACTTTCCCTTACAGGGGTCGTGGTGGAGTGATAATGCAGGTTATGTGTACTCATACTAATGGTATTTTGCATTACAGTCTATCACTAAGGATGAGAGCCTGAGTTGGCCCCGTCATATTGGCCCCAGGTTCAATGTTAATTGATTCTTCTTTATTTCAGATGGACTTACAGACTCAGCCCCTACTTCCCATGTAAATAATCCCCCTTTTAAAAAAAAAAAAATCTTTTTATTGAATTCAAATAACAAGAAACATAGAAATAAAACGAAAGCAAGGCAGTACAATACAAATGTGTCACTTCGTTGCTGGTGGGGGGGTACATACACAAATCAAATGTCAGAAGTATACGATGAGATTTGGGGGAGGGGAGGAGACCAGAAGCAAACAAAATATCGAAACACCTGCCGAGGAAACATCAGGTTGGGAGGATGACAGGTCAGTATTCAGGTCCGGAAGGGGGGGAGTACATATATTACCACGATATGTGTTCCATTGAGTCCAAGTTTTCCCCCATTTGCGGGGCGTGCCACGGGAAACATAAACAGTCTTTTCTCTAAACATGTACCAGTCCATGTTTTGTTGCCACACCAGAATTGTCGGAGGCCTCTGGGCGCCCCATAACTGGGCAATGTCACCCATCGAAGCTGCGCCTGGTCATAATCATTCGGCTCCCAGACATTCATCAGACACCTCCGCGCCTCAGGCATTGATTGCACACCCGTGACCTCACTCATAACTTCATGCACGCGAGTCCAATAGCGTAGCACAGCAGGACATTCCCAAATAATATGGAGAAACGTGCCCACCATACCACAGCCACGCCTGCACAATCCATCCGCTGAGAATCCCATGCGTTCCAGACGAGGACCAGTCACGTATACCCTATGAAGAATTTTGAGCTGGACAAACCGGAGGCGTGCCGGGATAGCCACCTCCTTCGGGGAAGAGATCGCAGCCTGCCAGTCTTTGTCATCGAGTTCCAGACCATCACTAGTCCATAACTCTCGAAGGTTATCCAATAGGTCAAGTCTGGTATTAATTAACTTTTTATATATGAGCGAGATCGTGCTATCAGGGACGTGCCCATCCAGTATCCAATGTCAATGGCTGGTACAATGTCAAGTGTGTTTTGAAGCGCATAAAGAAACCGTGGGAGCGACATCATCTTAATTAGCGCCGCTCTTCCCAGAGGCGAGAGAGGGAGCCTACCCCACGCAGTCACATCAGCACGGAGGCGCTGAAGCGGGGGCAGCAAATTGCGTTCATAACGAAGCACAGGGTCCAATGTGATAAAGATTCCCAGGTACTTGAATCCCTCCAGCTCCACCGAGATAGGACAGTCACGAGGCAGGAGAGGAGCCTCGCCGGAGAAGACATAGACGCAAGACTTCGACCAGTTGATGACAAGACCGGAGTTTTTACGGAAAGAAGTCAAAACGTCGAAAAGGACGATCAAGGACTTCCGAGGCGACGTAAGGTACAAGATCGTCTGCGTATAGGGATATACGATCTTCAAACTCCGGAGTCCATCTAATGCCCTTCAGAGATGGCTCCCATCTCAGCCAGGCCGCCAGCGGCTCCAAAGCAAGGGCAAACAAGAGAGGGGACAAAGGGCAGCCCTGGCGCATTCCCCTACCGAGAGCGAAGGAGGTCGCGACACGCCCGTAAATAATCCCCCTTGATACACTTGGCTCTGGTGCCAGTTGGCGCCGTGTTACGATGCTGCCACTGTTATGCATTTTTGCTTTACAGGTTGGAGAAACTAAACTTCTTAATTTTCCAACTCAAACTGGTGTCCTGCCTCTTTTGTGGTGTGCCTGGTGTGTTGACTGTG
Source organism: Lissotriton helveticus (assembly GCF_964261635.1). Classification (NCBI taxonomy): domain Eukaryota; kingdom Metazoa; phylum Chordata; class Amphibia; order Caudata; family Salamandridae; genus Lissotriton; species Lissotriton helveticus. The sequence goes on along the minus strand of NC_136057.1, from coordinate 92,836,551 downwards.
GGTACTGTGTGAGTGCTTCACATGTCCTTCGAAGTTTGGCCTGCCCGCTTGGTTCCATGCTACCCCCTTGGAGATTTGGGTAACCCCATTTCTTACATACTCTACAAGAAGAAACTCTGGACTTCGACGTTCTGCTCCACAGAAGACTGAAGAAAATCTCCCTTGTGGGCAAGGAGTGTCCACCCTGCAACTGCAGGCACCATCAAGCGTCCAGCGGCTTCACTTTGTCGTCTTCCCTCGAGGATCCAGACTTCAGAGCCCGACGAGACCCGGATTCCCAGACCTCTCCGACCTCTACCTACATCTGCAGCACAGCTGAGACCCGTGGGTGCGACGAGACACGTGGGACCGGCCATCTTGAATGAACCTGCACTTCGCTTCCAGCACGACTCCCGAGGTAAACTCGACCAAGTGCTTTAGGGACTGAGAAGCCCCAGCCCCGAGCAGCCCCTGCACCAAAGATCAGCCCTCCAGCATCCACGAGATCTGCGTGGGGCCCTTCTGCTTGTTTGCTGCTCGACGCGTTGTCTGGTCCCTTGCCGGCTGGCTAGTGGCCTCCTAGGTGACGAACCTTTGAATCTTTGCTGCTGGTCTGGTTGCTCCAGACTGGCCCTTGCTCCCTTCCAAAAGAGGGGCACCCCGGACTCTCCTAGTCCGCACCAGACGCTTTCTCCACTCAACACGTGATGCATTTGCCAAGGCCTGTTGACGCCGATTCCGGATCCAACACCGCCGACAGCGAGAGCCTGCGTGGGACAGCTCGTGCCTCCATCCTGGTCGTCGAAGACACCTCCTGGTCCACGTGGCTGCAGGGTCAAGCGTCCACTCTTCACCTGATCGCGACGACGACATCTGGTTCCTTCCTGGTTCCACTCCAGTTACTGGCTAGTGACTGTGAACATTGTCTCCTCTGCTTTCAGGTCCTCTTCTTCACCGATTCACCCTTTGATCGCCCCGGACATCTTCCTCCTGGTCGCCTGCAGCATCTTTTCTTTCAGGCTCCATTGACTTCAACGCGAGAACCCGACACACTTTGGCACCTATGCACCCGCAGTTCGTGGGTGAGGTAACGAGAGCATTTCGGTGCTCAAGGGTAGTTTAACTGTCCTAGTGTCCAGTTCCACAGTCGTTTTAGTCCTACCTAGTCAGGATTGTCCGTACTCACCTTTAACTTGAACTGTACTGTCCATAGACGTTGTTATGCATCTCGCGTGTGAGTTCACACTCTGCACATGCGTTCCGTGGGCCTCCTATTACTTACCTAGAGTTAGTGTAGCGTGGTCCCATCGATCCTACAGCCTCTGGACAGCTCCATTATTTCTATCGACTTTCACATTCCACTTACTTAGTATATAGTTTGTCGTGCCTCTAGGGCACCATTGTAATTTTGTGCAACTTGTCGTATTTTTCTTAAGAGATTGTCATGTGCTTAGCCCTCTGACCTCATAAAGAGTTCAGAGGTGGTGTTATTAATAAATATACTGTTTATTTTCATAACAACCTGTGTGGTGTCCTTTCATCTGGTATTCAAGGGGTTATATTGTGGTAAAACAACTGGCTTCACATGCCAAAAGAGTTTAGCCTAAGACTGCTTTGTCCATGCTACCATTAGGATAGCTGGTCTATAAGGTTGATTTACAACCAATCACCATAAGGGTTGTTTGGACTGATACAAGGTGATCACTAGAACTAGTGAGCATCATTTATCAGGCCAACTTCTCACATTGGTGTGCAGCGGTTGGGATTTGAGCTTGCTGTTGTTTTTACCACATATAATCTTGAAATATCATTTGAAAGATCACATAAGGTACTCTAGGTACATATAACAAGCTTAGAAATACTCTGAGTTCTAGCTGTTGTGGTAGAAAGGGCCTAGCACACCCTGACTACAACTGTTAGCAAGGGATCAGTAGGAAAACCCATAGTGTAGGTAGGTGCATCACTTACACCTCACTAGAAAGCATGTCTACCCATTGAGAGACTTCAGAGACTCCCCTAGTGGTTAGTGACCCTCCACCGGTTCTTTCCATTCCAGATATGCAGCTCTCAGTTTCCAGGAGATGAGACAATTGTGTACCTCCAGGAAATTGAAACAGGGTTCTAACCCTACCACTCCTTTTCTGTTAGGTCTTTTAGAGACATATGATGCCAGAAGGGCTGCTGATATAGACCCTCTAATCCAGATAGGAGCATGCCAGCCTTAGAAGGTACTCATGGTGATCCAGACCTCCCTGAAACAGAGAATGTAGATGAGGAGGAGGATGAGGAACCCTCTGGGGATGAGGCAGACAAAGGTCATGTAGTAGTCAGCAGACTAACCAGGGCCAACTTAGACATGCATAGGGAAGGAACTGGGGGACCCCCAGTGCTGACCCTAAGCAGGCCTAACTTTGGAGTTAGAACAGATAGATCTCATTCTAGGGACTCCAACAGATCTGTACACTCTCATGCATCTGCTCAGAGGAGAATGACTTCCCCTCAGAGGAGAGAGCATGAAGCAAAGATGAGGGTGGCTAATCTGAGGATCCAAAGGGAAGAACTTGCCCTTGCCAAGGAGAAGCTTGCCTTTGCTAGAGAGCAACAGTTGAGTGGGGTAGTCCCCACTGGTGGCAGCAATATCCCTAGGGATAGAGAAAGGGGTTTTGATACTAGAAACCTGAGTAAAATAGTGCCCTCCTATAAGACAGGAGATGATATCCACAAGTGGATAACTGCTTTGGAGAGAGCCTGCAAAGTACTGCAGGTACCCCAGAGTCAGTGGGCAGCTATATTGTGGCTCTCCTTTGAAGGTAACGGAAGAGATAAGCTCCTCACTGTTAGAGATGAGGATGCTAATGATTACCAAGTCTTGAAAAATGCACTGATTGATGGGTTTGGGTTAACAACTGAACAGTACAGGTTAATGTTCAGAGACACCCAAAAAACTCAGGCTCAAGATTGGACTGACTTTGTTGATTGTGCCACTAAGGCTTTGGGAGGCTGTTTACTGGGAAGTAAAGTTACTGATTACTAAGCATGAGCGCAAAATCCGCTCCGATCGCGGATTTTGCGGATTTTCGGTAAATCCGCGATCCGCGAACTCTCGCGGATTTACCGAGAATCCGCAATCCGCGATCGGAGCGGATTTTGCGGTCAAAAGTTCAAGCCTGCATAATTTACGATGGCGCCGGCAAGCTGCCAGCGCCATCCTCAAATGGTTACTTAATTAGCTTCGACAGGAAGCTCTAACAGATAAGATAAAGCAGGGGCTCGAGCGCCTGCTTTATTTTATCAGTTGGAGCTTCCTGTTGAAGCTAATTAAGTAACTTTTGCAGGATGGCGCTGTCAGCTTGCCGGCGCCATCGTAAATTATTTACATGGTGTCTGAAGGGCAGGGTTCATTCTGGCACGACGCATGTGCCCTAGTTGCAGCTTAAATTCAGTGACTCAATCATCAGCCAAAAAATAATCGTGAGCGTTGTGGAGGCTGGGCAGGTGTGCCTTGTGCGCTCGCATGGAAGCCCCGTCCGTTTGGCCCCGCCCACACACTCGAGGTGTGCACCGTCTTCCCGCCATTTACCCACTATGATGGACATTTCAATCAAGGGACCCCTGCGCACTTCGGCGCGATTGCATAGCAACACACACTTGGTCGCTGGAACTAGTTGAAGCGCAAATGCAGTGACTCATTCATCAGGCCAAAAAAAATCGTGATGCTGGCCAGAGGCATTTGTTATGTTATGTTATGTTATAGTGGCTTTTATAGAGCGCACGGCTACTCAAAAAGAGTGTCCCGGCGCTTTTAATTAACAGGCTGCAGTGAAACTAACATAACACATTAAAAAGAGAGTAACAGCTACACAGTCAACAACAGAAAAAATAAAACACCGAGGACCTACTGGGAGAATAGCCACGTTTTAAGGTCCTTTCTGAAGGCTAATAAACTAGATGCTCCCCGAAGAGACAGGGGCAAAGAGTTCCACAGTTGGGGCGCCAGTAAACCACATGAGCGGCCTCCCAGGCGTGCACGCTTTACTCGAGGAACGGTCGCCAAAAGTAAAGATTCTGACCTCAGGGAGCGCGCCGGTTGGTAGAAGGTGAGTCTCCTCTGGAGGTACTTAGCCCCCGTCGCATGGAGCGCTTTGTACGTCAGAGTCAAGGTCTTAAAGGCGATCCGCTTACGGATTGGCAGCCAGTGCAAGGTCTGTAACAGAACCGTAGCACTGGCCCGTCTGTTCAATCCATAGATTGCACGCGCCGCAGCGTTCTGCACAACTTGCAGCCGCTGTAGCAGGTATTCTGGCAGGCCCAGGTATAGAACGTTGGAATAATCCAACCTGGACCCTATCAGGGCCTGCACAGTCAGCCTCCTGTGCTCCTCCGATAGTAGGGGAAGAAACCTCCGTAGCATCTTCAGGAGGCCGAAGCACATACCCGACACTCCGAGGATCTGGGCCTTCATTGTTAGCCCCGTGTCCATCTTCACTCCCAGGTTCTTAGCCCATTGGGATGAGCACGAAGGGGGGGCCATGTTGATAGGCCACCAGGCCTGCCACTCTGGTTCCACATCACACCCGAAGAAAAGTACCTCAGACTTATCGGGGTTGCACTTGAGGCTGTGTAGATGGAACCATTGAAACACAGCCTCAAGGCAATCCCGGATACTTTCCCCCTCAAAGTCCACTCCTCTCTTACACGAGAAGAGGAGCTGGGTATCGTCGGCGTACGATACGATCCGGGCCCCGAAAGACTCCGCCAAAGCCGCCAAAGGGGTCATAAAGATATTAAAGAGGGTCGGGCTCAAAATAGAGCCCTGAGGGACCCCGACTCCCAGAGGCGGCATCACGGCGGAATCCGGAGCGGCCCAGACCGTTTGCCGGCGGCCGGCTAGAAAGGAAGAAAACCAGCTGAGCACCGTTCCGATTTGCATCTTTGACTTTCACGAGCGCAATCCCCGTGCCTTTCCTGTGACCAGGGGCTTCTGTCTCTTAATCTGCTGCTCTGATCGGTCTCTGACCTTTTGTATACACAAGAGGCATGTGCGCTCGCATGGAAGCCCCGTCCGTTTGGCCCCGCCCACACACTCGAGGAAGCCCCGCCCCCAAATCCGCCGATCCGCAAAATCCGCGGATTTTGCGGATCCACGATCCGTGAATCCGCAAATTCGTGAATCGTGGATCCGCAAAATCCGCAAAATCCGCCCATGCTTACTGATTACACAGGATTGTATAATCTAATTATGAGAGAGCAAATCTTAAATAATTGTCAGAACCAGTTGTTGCATCAGCACTTGATTGACTCAGATCTGACCTCTCCCCAAGAATTGGGAAAGAAGGCAGACAGATGGGTCAGGACAAGGGTCAAGCAGCAGAACCAGAACCAGGGTGGGGGCCAGAAGAAAGCAGACCAAAAGGGTAATGATAATAAGCAAAATGACCAAAAGTCTTCAACAGGGCCCCAACAACCTAAGGAGGGTGCTATCACCCGCACTATTCAACATCTACATGGAGCCACTCACCATCATCCTTAAACAAGCCAACATTCCCTTCCGTCTCTATGCCGACGACACCCAGATATACCTAGAAACCTCCTCCCTAGCAGTCATGCAAAGACTAAACATCACCCTAAGAGAAGTACAAGAGTGGCTATCCCGCAACCATCTGAAACTAAATCAAAACAAAACGGAAATTCTTCTCCTAGCCAGCAAGGAAAAGACCCCGCAGATCACGGAATGGTTAAAGGCTATTGATGCTCTAGACTGCACTCTCATCCCAGCAGCCTCAGTGAAGTCATTGGGTATCACTCTGGACCCCAACTTGGATATGATTAAACACATCAAGAGCACCGCTAAAGGTGCCTTCTTCAACCTAAAGCTACTAAGTTAAATCAAATCCTTCATCCCATCAACAGACCTCAAACAAGCCACGCAGTCCATTGTCCTATCCTGATTAGACTACGGGATTGCCACCCTCACAGGCACAGCTAAACTACACCTGACTCCACTTAGAACAACACTAAATGCAGCAGCCAGAATGGTGTCGGGGTGAAGAAATATGAACACATCACTCCCGCGCTAACTGAACTCAAGTGGCTCCCAGTAGAAATGCGTGCTAATTTCAGAACTGCCTGCCTCACACACAAAGCTCTACATACTGGCAAACCCACCTATCTAGCTGCCAAACTCAAGAAAGCGGGACAGACAAGAAACCTCAGAAGCACTAACTCTCTGCTTCTCATCCCTCCGAAAACCTGCAAACAAAAGACTCTATCTAGATCCTTCACCGGAAATGCACCCAAAATCTGGAGTGCCATTCCCATACACATTAGGACGAACTCTTCCTACAGAGCCTCCAAGAGCCAGCTCAAAACGCTCTTCCTCAATCAAACCCTCACAAAGTAAAAACGGATTCTCTTTAACTCCCGACCACAGAACAAAAGACTAGAAACTACATCAAAGCGGATTACCGAATCCCTTAGACCGTGGACTCACTATTTACCTGAGCACTCCTGGTGTTACAATCTGTTTATAACAATGGAATCTGTTTACATAAATGTTGTAAAGCGCTCCGATACCTCCGGGTCTGGCTAGCGCTATAGAAAACTCCAAAATAATAATAATAATAATAATAGGGTGGGTCCCAAACTTCCCAAAAGAAGAAGAATGATGGTCCTAAGAAACCATGGTGCCAATACTGTAAAAGTAAGACTCACTGGTTTAGTGAGTGCACCAAGAAAGGCCAAACTCCTACCACTACTGTCCCTAAGACACCTGCACCCCCTAGTACAGTTAGTAGTGGTAGTGTACCTCCCAAGGCTATAGTTGGGTTAACCCTGGGAAATGAGGTGGGTTCTGACTTAGTTAGAATTCCTACTCAGGCAGTTCTTGTTTGTACTGGGGACATGGATATGACCCCTACTATAAGTCCTAGTACACTGGGCAAATACAGGCAAACACCTTTAATTAATGGAAAGATGGCTCAGGCCTACAGGGACACATGTACCAGTGTCACTATGGTGACACCAACATTTGTGGACCCTGTCCAGATCATGCTAGGTTCAGACTACCTAGTGACCAATGCTAGCAATGTCACTACCAATCACAGTATGGCAGTTGTTAATTTCTCCTGGGGAGGGGTAACTGGCCTCAAAAGGGTTGTAGTTAGTTCAGACCTCCCAGTAGATTGTCTTTTGGGCAATGATTTGGAATCCTCACTGTGGTCAGATGTGGAGTACAGGACTCATGTAGAAATGCTAGGTCTCTCCTCACATGTCCTTGCTGTGACCAGGTCACAGGCCAAGAAATGCCCAGCTGAACAAGTGCTGGATCCTGGAAGAATGGACCAGACACTACCCAAGAGAAAGAGCAGTAGGGGTAAGGCTGAGCCTTCCCCCCTGCCTCAGGTTGAGGATCAGTCCTCTCAGGAGGCTGACCCCAAGACCCCAGAAGGAACTGTCCTAGAAGAGCTTGAGCCTGAACAGGTTGAGTTTCTTGGAACAGGGGGACCTTCCAGGGCAGACTTGAGGCAGGCACAGTTAGACTGTTCCTCTCTTGAACCCCTCAGACAGCAGGCTGCTGCTGAGGCTGCAGGGAATGCTACAGGTGCCCATAAGGTATATTGGGAAGATGGACTCCTATACTCTGAGGCAAGAGACCCCATGCCTGGTGCTACCAGGAGGCTGGTCATCCCCTTGTCTCTTAGAGGTTTCCTTCTCACCTTAGCCCATGAGATTCCCCTTGCAGGTCACTTAGGCCAGAACAAGACTTGGGACAGGCTTGCCCCACACTTTCACTGGCCTCATATGCCTCATATGATTGTCGCTCATGTGTCACCTGCCAAGCCAGTGGCAAATCAGGTGGCACAACAAAGGCCCCCCTTATACCACTACCTGTGGTGGGGGTTCCCTTTGAAAGAGTGGGGATTGAGGTTGTTGGACCAATGGACCACCCAACAGCATCTGGGCACAGATTTATACTGGTGATAGTGGATCATGCCACCAGGTACCCAGAAGCTATTCCCCTTAGGACCACTACAGCTCCTGTTGTGGCCAGGGCCCTACTTGCAGTTTTTACTAGAGTTGGGTTTCCTAAGGAGGTTGTCTCTGACAGAGGTACAAACTTCATGTCAGGATACTTGACCGCAATGTGGAAGGAATGTGGTGTAAACTACACGTTTACCACACCCTATCACCCACAGTGCAATGGGCTTGTGGCGAGATTCAACAAGACCCTCAAAGGGATGATAAAAGGGTTACCAGACAAGCTTAGACGAAGATGGGACATCCTTTTACCCTGCCTTCTGTTTGCTTACAGAGAGATCTCACTGAAGGGGGTTGGTTACAGCCCTTTTGAGCTTCTGTTTGGGCATCCTGTAAGAGGACCCCTATGTCTTGTGAAGGAAGGATGGGAGTTACCTCTCAAAAAGCCTAAACTTGACATAGTGGACTATGTACTTGGTCTCCGCTCCAGGATGGCAGAGTACATGGAGAAGGCATCCAAAAACCTTGAGGCCAGCCAAGAACTTCAAAAAGCTTGGCATGACCAAAAGGCTGTCCTAACTGTTTACCATGCAGGACAGAAGGTGTGGGTGCTGGAGCCAGTGGCCCCAGCAGCCCTCCAAGACAAGTGGGCTGGACCCCATACCATCATTGAGCAAAAGGGAGAAGTCACCTACCTGGTGGACCTTGGAACTCCCAGGAGCCCCCACAGGGTGCTTCATGTGAACAGGCTCAAAGCATTTGTTGACAGGGAGGACATGAGCTTGCTTATGGCCACAGGTGAGGGTCAGGAGGAAGAGAGTGACCCTCTCCCAGACCTGCTCACTCAGAACCCTGATGATGGGTCAGTAGATGGTGTAGTCTTTTCTGACAGCCTCTCTGAGCATCAACAAGGGGATTGTAGACAGGTTCTTCAATCCTTCAGACAAATGTTTTCTCTGACCCCCAGTCAGACAAACTGGTGCACCCATGAGGTGGACACTGGTGACAGTCTGCCTATAAAGAGTAAAATCTACAGGCAACCTGACCACGTCAGGGACTGCATAAAACAAGAAGTACAAAAGATGTTGGAATTGGGAGTCATTGAACCCTCAGAGAGCCCTTGGGCTAGTCCTGTAGCTCTAGTACCAACGCCTCACACCCAGGATGGTAAGAGAGAGATGAGGTTTTGTGTAGACTACAGGGGTCTCAATGCTGTCACTAAGACAGATGCCCATCCAATACCTAGGGCAGATGAACTGAGGATGTATGACGTTACAACGCATACTTTTACCACGCCTACCATTACCACGCAATTTTTACAACGCAGGATCCATTACAACGAAGTACCATTACCACGCATGTATTTACAACGCATATACCTTTACAACGCATACAATTACAACGTAAGTATTGGTAAGTCTATAATATTTTTTAAATTTTAATTTAATTAAAATTAATATAATGTAATTTAATTTAATTAATTTAATTTAATTTAATTTAATGTAATCAATTTAATTTAATGTAATTTAAATTTAATTATATTTAATTTTTACCCTGTACCCTTTTACCCAAAAACCCAAAACTGACCCTGAACCCTAAAAATACCCCTTTACCCAAAAACCCAAAACTGACCCTGAACCCTAAAAATACCCCTTTACCCAAAAACTCAAAATTGACCCTAAACCCTAAAAATACCCCTTTACCCAAAAACCCAAAATTGACCCTGAACCCTAAAAATACCTCTTTACCCAAAAACCCAAAACTGACCCTGAACCCTAAAAATACCCCTTTACCCAAAAACTGAAAACTGACCCTGAACCCTAAAAATACCCCTTTACCCAAAAATTGAAAACTGACACTGAACCCTAAAAATACCCCTTACCCAAAAACTGAAAACTGACCCTGAACCCTAAAAATACCCCTTTACCCAAAAACTGAAAACTGACCCTGAACCCTAAAAATACCCCTTTACCCAAAAACTGAAAACTGACCCTGAACCCTGAAAATACCCCTTTACCCAAAAACTGAAAACTGACCCTGAACCCTGAAAATACCCCTTTACCCAAAAACTGAAAACTGACCCTTAACCATAAAAATACCCCTTTACCCAAAAACCCCAAACTGACCCTGAACCCTAAAAATACCCCTTTACCCAAAAACCCCAAACTGAGCCTGAACCCTAAAAATACCCCTTTACCCAAAAACCCAAAACTGACCCTGAACCCTAAAAATACCCCTTTATCCAAAAACCCAAAACTGACCCTGAACCCTAAAAATACCTCTTTACCCAAAAACCCAAAACTGACCCTGAACCCTAAAAATACCCCTTTACCCAAAAACGCAAACTTATAATATTTTTAATAAAATGATATACTTACCAATACTTACGTTGTAATGGTATGCGTTGTAAAGGTACCTGCGTTGTAAATACATGCGTGGTAATGGTATGCGTTGTAATGGATCCTGCGTTGTCAAAAATGCGTGGTAATGGTAGGTCGTTGTAAAAGTTGCGTGGTAAAGGTTGTATACCATGAACTGATAGACAAGTTGGCTTCTGCAACTTTCTTAAGTACATTTGACCTAACAGCTGGCTATTGGCAGATCAGGTTAGCTGAGGATGCCAAGGCCAAAACAGCATTTTCTACCCCAGGAGGTCATTACCAATTTGTGGTGATGCCCTTTGGTTTGAAAAATGCACCTGCCACTTTTAAAAGGTTGGTGAACCAAGTTCTCACTGGGTTGGATGACATTTGTGCAGCATATCTAGATAATATTGCTGTCTTCAGCTCCACCTGGGAGGATCACCTGACCCACATGAGGAAAGTTTTGGAGGCCCTGCAAAAGGCAGGCCTCACTATCAAGGCTACTAAGTGCCAGATAGGGCAGAGTCAGGTTGTGTACCTGGGCCACCTTGTGGGTGGAGGCCAGGTTCAACCATTGGAGAGCAAGATACAGGCCATAAAGGACTGGGCTGCTCCAACCACCCAGACACAGGTCAGAGCTTTCTTGGGCCTGTCTGGTTACTATAGGAAGTTTGTCAAGAATTATGGATCCATTGTGACACCACTTAATGACCTGACAAGCAAGAAAATGCCAAAGAAAGTTCAGTGCACAGTTAGCTGTCAGAAGGCATTTGATGACCTAAAGCAGGCCATGTGTACTGCACCTATTCTCAAGAGTCCTGACTACTCCAAAACCTTCATTGTCCAAACAGATGCATCTGAGTTGGGTGTGGGAGCTGTTCTATCTCAACTGAATATTTATGGTCATGACCAGCCCATTGCTTTTATAAGCAGGAGGCTGACCCCTAGAGAGAAACGTTGGTCAGCTATTGAGAGGGAGGCCTTTGCTGTGGTTTGGGCCCTGAAGAAGTTGAGGCCCTACTTGTTTGGAACTCACTTCAAGATTCAGACCGACCATAAGCCCCTCTTATGGCTAAATCAGATGAAGAGTGAAAACCCCAAACTTCTTAGGTGGTCCATTTCCCTACAGGGGATGGACTTTACAGTGGAGCACAGACCAGGGACTGACCATGGCAATGCAGATGGTCTCTCCAGGTATTTCCACTTAGAACAGGAAGAATCACCTGGTCAAGGTTAGTTTAATGTCCCTAAGTTTGGGGTGGGGTTATGTAGGAGAGTGGGGTCTGCAATCCTATGGTCACCCCAGATTTTTGCTTTTTGCTTCACTGGTTTACGACTTTCCCTGTCTGTGGGCCTGCTAATCAGACCCACAGCCTAGCTGTTCTCTCTCTAAATTGACAACCATGTACTTTAGGTGCATTTACCAATTGGTACTGGGCCACCTTATCAGTCCCTGTACAGTATACCTTATGTACCCAGGGCATAGGTGTACCCAGGGCCTACCAGGGGCTGAAGCATGTATTATGCCACCCCTGGCTGGCCATCTAAAACTGACACAACTGGCTGCACGACAGCTGGGGCAAGGTGGTGTAATCACCCTTTGCTGTAGATATAGTATACCTATATCTAACCCTAAAATGGACACATATTCTCCTATCAGTCACTCCTATGGCAGGCCTTAACAATCCTGAAGGCAGAGTGCTTGGAATTATGTGAGATGGTGCTCTGGCATGAGCTGAGCCCATCTGCAGCTTGCGGAACCAAGTCCTAATAGCTGTTCCATGATAACGCTATACCATATACTCTTAAGTGCATTATCAACCTCGCGGTTAAATGCTAACTCTGGTATAACATTATCAAAACATGTCGAGTAAGGTGTCATACGAATTGGAATACTACCCCCTCGCCAATTCTAGAGACGGGGGTAGCATTCCACCCTTCTAGAGGGACACGACATGTATGTAACTGTAAACCCCGGTTAAAGTTAACTCGAGCCTTGGCATCACAAAATGGATGCTGCCACCATAGACACAAGTCTGACCTCCTGCTGCTGGGAGTCCTTCCAGCGAGGGCGGCTTGGACAAAGGGTTCCCTGCCTTGGGAGGTGCTAGCACCACCCCAGACAGGATTTTGTGTATTGAGGTAGGGAGGCCTGAAAGGAATGAGACATGCCTGGGGCACACAAGGTGCCCTGTGCATACACCGGTTCAAACCAGTTGCTGGGGCACTCCAGCCCCAGCCCTGGAGGGAAACCGGACAAAGGATAGGGGGTGTAGCCACCCCCCTTCCTGGTCCCACCCAGGGGAGAGACCTAGTCAGTAGTGCAGCCCCCATTAGCAGGATAAAGGTAGGAGCGGGTCCCATTCCAAATTAGATTAATCCTGAACTACTCTACAAGAAGAAACTCTGGACTTCGATGTTCTGCTCCACAGAAGACTGAAGAAAATCTCCCTTGTGGGCAAGGAGTGTCCACCCTGCAACTGCAGGCACCATCAAGCGTCCAGCGGCTTCACTTTGTCGTCTTCCCTCGAGGATCTAGACTTCAGAGCCCGACGAGACACGGATTCCCAGACCTCTCCGACCTCTACCTACATCTGCAGCACAGCTGAGACCCGTGGGTGCGACGAGACACGTGGGACCGGCCATCTTGAATGAACCAGCACTTCGCTTCCAGCACAACTCCCGAGGTAAACTCGACCAAGTGCTTTGGGGACTGAGAAGCCCCAGCCCAGAGCAGCCCCTGCACCAAAGATCAGCCCTCCAGCATCCACGAGATCTGCGTGGGGCCCTTCTGCTTGTTTGCTGCTCAACGCGTTGTCTGGTCACTTGCCGGCTGGCTAGTGGCCTCCTAGACGACGAACCTTTGAATCTTTGCTGCTGGTCTGGTTGCTCCAGACTGGCCCTTGCTCCCTTCCAAAAGAGGGGCACCCCGGACTCTCCTAGTCCGCAACAGACGCTTTCTCCACTCACCGCGTGGGTTGCATTTGCCAAGGCCTGTTGACGCCGATTCCGGATCCAACACCGCCAAAGGCGAGAGCCTGTGTGGGACAGCTTGTGCCTCCATCCTGGTCATCGAAGACACCTCCTGGTCCATGTGGCTGCAGAGTCAAGCGTCCACTCTTCACCTGATCGTGACGACGACATCTGGTTCCTTTCTGGTTCCACCCCAGTCACTGGCTAGTGACTGTGAACATTGTCCCCTCTGCTTTCAGGTCCTCTTCTTCACCGATTCACCCTTGGATCGCCCCGGACATCTTCCTCCTGGTCGCCTGCAGCATCTTTTCTTTCAGGCTCCATTGACTTGAACGCGAGAACCCGACACACTTTGGCACCTATACACCCGCAGTCCGTGGGTGAGGTAACGAGAGCATTTCGGTGCTCAAGGGTAGTTTAACTGTCCTAGTGTTCAGTTCCACAGTCGTTTTAGTCCTACCTAGTCAGGATTGTCCGTACTCACCTTTAACTTGAACTCTACTGTCCATAGACGTTGTTACGCATCTCGCGTGTGAGTTCACTCTCTGCACACGCGTTCCGTGGGCCTCCTATTACTTACCTAGAGTTAGTGTATTGTGGTCCCATCGATCCTACAGAATCTGGACAGCTCCATTATTTCTATCGACTTTCACATTCCACTTACTTAGTATATGGTTTGTCGTGCCTCTAGGGCACCATTGTAATTTTGGGCAACTTGTCATATTTTTCTTAAGAGATTGTCATGTGCTTAGCCCTCTGACCTCATAAAGAGTTCAGAGGTGGTGTTATTAATAAATATACTGTTTATTTTCATAACAACCTGTGTGGTGTCCTTTCATCTGGTATTCGAGGGGTTATATTGTGGTAAAACAGCTGGCTTCACATGCCAAAAGAGTTTAGCCTAAGACTGCTTTGTCCATGCTACCATTAGGATAGCTGGTCTATAAGGTTGACTTACAACCAATCACCATAAGGGTTGTTTGGACTGATACAAGGTGATCACTAGAACTAGTGAGCATCATATATCAGGCCAACTTTTCACACCCTCCGAAACCAGACTCGGAAGTTCCGAGAGCTGGCCGAGGCAAACCTCGAGGCCAGTCAGGAAGAGATGAAACGTTGGTATGACCAGAATGCCACTCTGGTCGAGTTTCAACCCGGGCAGCAGGTCTGGGTGAAGGCCCCAGTGGAACCCTGTGCCCTACAATACAAATGGACCGGGCCTTTCAAGGTGGTGGAACGCAAGAGCCAGATGACATATCTCATCGATGTGCAGTCCCCCAGGAACCCCTTGAGGGTCCTCCATGTGAACCGCCTCAAACCCCACTTTGTGCGGTCCGAGCTGAGTTCTCTCCTCGCCACTGATGACGGAGAGGAAGAGGAAACGGAGCCTCTCCCCGATCGCCTGTGTGCGCAGGAAAAAGATGGCTCCGTAGAGGGAGTGAGTCTCTCCTCCTCCCTCACCCCTGAGCAGCGTGAGGGCTGTCGCCAGTTACTGGGACAGTTCTCTGACCTTTTCTCCCTCATCCCCGGTGTCACCAGCTGGTGCGTCCACGACGTGGACACCAGGGACAGCCCTCCGGTACGGCACAGAGCCTACCGCGTCCCTGACAGAGTCCGGGCCTGCATCAAGGACGAAGTCTCTAAGATGCTAGCTCTAGGAGTGGTCGAAGCCTCTGACAGCCCATGGGCCAGCCCCGTGGTCCTGGTTCCGAAGGCGGCCGCCCCCGGTGCTGTTCCCGAGCTGAGGTTCTGCGAAGACTACCGCGGGCTCAACGCAGTAACCAGAACCGACGCCCATCCCATTCCCCGAGCAGACGAGCTTATTGACCGCCTAGGGGCTGCTCGCTATCTCAGCACGTTCGACCTGACCAGTGGATACTGGCAGATCGCCCTCACAGAAGGGGCCAGAGAGAGATATGCCTTCTCCACCCCGGATGGTCACTACCAATTCCGGGTGATGCCCTTCGGGATGAAAAACGCCCCCACCACCTTCCAGAGGCTGGTTAATTAGGTACTGGCTGGGTTAGAGGAATTCAGCGCCGCGTATCTAGACGATATCGCGGTGTTCAGCTCCCACTGGTCCGAGCACCTCCAACACCTCTGGGAGGTACTGACAGCCCTGCAGAGGGCCGGACTCACCATTAAGGCAAGCAAGTGCCAGATCGGACAAGGGTCCGTAGTCTACCTGGGGCACCAGGTCGGAAGCGGCCTCGTAGCCCCCCTCCAGCCCAAGATTGATGCAATCGTGGCCTGGGAGGCCCCCACGACCCAGACGGAAGTGTGGGCATTCCTAGGGCTCACGGGGTACTACCGAAGGTTCATAAAGGGGTACGGCAGCATCGCAGTCCCCCTCACGGAGTTAACCTCCAAAAACCAGCCGAAGAAAGTCAGCTGGACCCCCGCCTGCCAAGAGGCGTTCGAAACATTGAAAGAAGCCATGTGCACTGCCCCAGTACTCCAGGCCCCCGACTACTCCCGAGAGTTCGTGGTCCAAACGGACGCGTCCGAACATGGCATCGGAGCCGTCCTTTCCCAGGTGAACGACAAAGGCCTAGACCAGCCAGTGGCATTCATTAGCCAGAGGCTACTCCCTCGAGAACAAAGGTGGAGCACCATCGAGCGTGAGGCCTTCGCGGTGGTTTGGGCCCTGAAGAAGCTGAGGCCCTACCTGTTCGGTACTCACTTCCGGGTCCAGACCGAATACCGACCCCTCCGGTGGCTAATGCAAATGAGAGGGGAGAACCCCAAACTGTTGCGCTGGTCCATCTCCCTCCAGGGGATGGATTTCACTGTTGAGCACCGGCCTGGTGCTGACCAAGCCAACGCAGACGGCCTGTCCCGATTCTTCCGCCTCAGTGAAGAGAACCCCCAAGAGGATGGGTAGTTCTCTCCGCCTTTCAGCTGGGGGGACGCGTGTTGGACCTGGCCTCGTGGCGTGGTCCCCCCGTTCCTCAGCATCCCCTTAGCGTAGCCCTACACCCAGAGTCCCCTGGTCGCCCTGCTCCCTGTACGCCCTAACCCCGTAATCAACGACCAGCCCCGCATGTCCTGTCCCGCTCCCGGCTCCGAGCACCCAGAACCTGCATGCCCCACAAAGCCCGGCAGCCATTTTCCTTTCCCGAGGCCCCTGAATCCCTGGGCCAAGCATGACCCCGGCACCAGCGAAACTTAGGCTCCAAGGCGCGCCAGTCCCGGTTGGGGGGTGGGGGGTAAAGGGCTCCCCGAGTGAGATAAGCGAGGGAGTTTCGATGGCACCTCCGGCCTCCCCTGAGAGACTGGTTTCTGTCACACCTTTGGGCCTCCCCTGTGGGCCAGTTTCGATTGCCCTTCTGGCCTCCCGAGTGCTGGCTCCAGACCCTGCTGGGCGTCTCGGAATTCCCGGACGCATCATCAAAGGATCAAAGAGCCAACCGCCGGACCTCTCCAACGACCAGCCCCCAAGGCCTGAGACCTCCGCCTGCGAGGGTCCGGACATCAAAGGGCCCCTGCACTATATCAAGGCCCGCCCCACAACTAGCGGGCAGTTGTATCCTGGACAAGAAAGCCCTGCTGATCTGATCGCGGCTGACCCTTGGGGAGAACTGAACCTCTGAACCCTTCGAGCCC
This sequence comes from Lissotriton helveticus, assembly GCF_964261635.1. Classification (NCBI taxonomy): domain Eukaryota; kingdom Metazoa; phylum Chordata; class Amphibia; order Caudata; family Salamandridae; genus Lissotriton; species Lissotriton helveticus. The sequence goes on along the minus strand of NC_136057.1, from coordinate 92,819,650 downwards.
TGCTGACGCTGTCGCGGCTCCTCCTCGTAACACGGAACGGGAACATCGGAGCCCTGCTGGCGTGGCTCATCCTTGAAAAGATCTAACTAAGACCTCCGAGCCCTGCTGACGCTGTCGCAGCTCACCCTTGCCAAGACCGAACTAAGACCTCCGAGCCCTGCTGACGCTGTTGCGGCTCATCCTTGCAAGGACCGAACTAAGACCATCGAGCCCTGCTGACGCTGTCGCGGCTCCTCAAGAACAACTCCGGATCGAGCCCTGCTGACCTCGTTGCGGCTCGAGGAGTACTCTGGTCCGGCTGGACCATCGACGCTACCAAGGCGACCTGAGTCGACTCGAAGCGAGTGAAGCAGCCAGTGCGACCATCATCTTCCGTACCCCCCGGCTCGAGGATTGAGAGCTGTGCGCAGGGTACATTTCATGCTGGCCTAAAAACAGACTGTCCCGCTTCCCTCTTCCCAAATCCCCAAAGACTTTACGATCCCTCGATCGCTTGTAAATAAGAGTGCTAATTTCTTCTTACTGTTTGATAAAGAACTTATTACTGAAAACCAACGGTGTGGTGTCCGTTCGTAAGTGTGGTGTGAGCTCAGTGGGTACGATCCTAGACTCGAAGTCCCCCCCCCGGTGGGGACCTCACGATAAGACTCGGAAATATCTGTGGGGGAGGTGGGTCCCGGGGTGGTCGGGTGAGCATAACCTGGCCCTCTGAGATCGCCCAGTCCAACAGAATGTATGTGTCCCTGGTAGTTCCTGATGCATGCGTTGTACAGGCTCGAGTCTGGTATGTGCGGACTTGTGTGATTGAATGCTGAGAAATGATGTATGCAGCATGAATGTGTCTAGTGTGGAAGTGCCACTTCTAGACATGGGTGTGCGTGTGTAGTGAGTGTGCTGACACGTGATTGGCTGGAGCCTGGCTCCAGGATGTCTGTGTGGGTCTGCCCCGGTGGTGAGTGTGGAGATTAGCATGCTGATGTGAGGGAGGGGCTGCACCTGGGTCCTGAATAGGGCTTGGCTTTCCCCACACAATGCTGGCTCCGCCCCCTGTGGTGCGTCTAACGACCCTAGCCTCCCTAGTGAATGAAAGGGGTCGTGGAGCCATCAAGGGTGCTCCAAAACCAGCTGCGACTGGTTCCCCCCACCCTGCACCTACAGACGAAGGGATTTCAAGTATAAGAAGGGGCTGTGTCCCCTTACAATTTGTTCTTTTCCTGATCTTACTGAGGGGGGCTGCTGCTGCTTGCGCCAGGAGGAACCACCACTTGGGACTGCCTTCCTGCCTGGAGGGCACAGTGAGCTGGCCCCTGACCCAGCCTTGACCCCCCCTCCTGCCTTACTGCATTCCTGAAGGACCTGGGGCTGACCTTTGACCTGGACTTTTGCTTTTGCTCCAAGCGCCTGGAAGCGCTTTATTTCTCCCCCTACGTGCTTGATGGCGCTCTATTGGTATTTCTAGCGCTGAGAGCGCTTTATTGCTTATAGTGCTTGGGAGCGCTGTAATTGCCCCTCTAGCGCCGGAAGCGCTTGGTGTTCCTCAAAGCGCAGGGAGCGCTTTATTTTTTTACTAGCGCTTTGGGAGCGCTTTATTTATCTTTACCGCCGGTGCCCACCCAGCATTGCCCTTCGAAATTGTCCCCGTTGCCGCCCAGCCGCGACCAGGAAGTCAAGCAGGCCGGGACACCCCGCGACATCATTCCCCGGGCCGCGCTCTGATTGGCTGCCGGCCCGGGACCTGACTGGAGAGAGAGAAGAAGAAGTCTGCAGCCGGCGCCTGCCACGGGGCTCCCAGGAGTGAGGGAGAGCCCCGTGGTGACCGGCATAGGAGAGCAAGGAGACCGCGACTTCAGGAGAGTCCCGAGGAGCGGGAGCTCTCTTTCTCCAGCCGCCATCCAGCCCGGTGAATGCCTGCAAAGGGGAGGGGGCAGTCGGGGCACATTGCTGGTGCCCGCCCCTCCCCTCCAGTGCGAGGGCCGGAGTGGTTGTGAGCCCGTGAGGCTCAAGGCGGCATCTTTATTGTTTAAAGCCCTAAGAGGGCTCCGGGGGCCTTTGTTCATTCTGAGTCCCCAGAGGGGGGACTCCAGCGCAGGCGGCATTTGTGTAGAGCCCACAGAGGGCTCCGGGGGCATATTTTGTTGGTTGAGCCCGAGGCTCCAAAGTGCCCCCAATTGTTTAAGAGCCCCGAGAAGCTCAGAAGCGCCTACCTGTCGTGAGAGCCCAGAGAGGCTCAAGGCGCCCCAAGTGTTCCCGGGTCCCCCATGAGGGACCCCACCGCCCAGTGAGGCTGCATCTTTGTGTGTAGAGCCCAGAGAGGCTCTAGGGGGCATTTCTTTTGGTTCTTGAGCCCACGAGGCTCCAACAAGTGGCCCCATTGTTTGCACCAGTTGCCCAGCACTTTATGGGCAACTGCTACGTTTAGGCCCCTGACTTTGGGACACAGGGCGGCCTAGCCCTAGAGAGGCCAGTTGGCCTAGGGACAGTCACAGGTGGTGACTAATGTGAGTTTGGCGCAACTTGTGATTTACTTGCTAAGGTGATTTCTGCGCAATTGTTATTTCCTACACCTCTGAATGTTTTTAGGCATCATGTGTTTTCCTTCCTTACACCGCTGAATGTATGTTTATGCATCATGTGTTATGTGCTTATACCCCTACAGGTATTGTGATACTTAGGTGGTTGTTCTTGCTAGTACAGGTGGTGCTAGTGAAGTCCTAGTTCCATGCTTGACATTGTCCTAAGGTGTTTAGGGTTGCGTAGGTGGTACAGTGATTTTCTATGCTATGTTCTAAGTGCTAAGTTCTAAAAGTGCTGATTCCTGACAGTGGTCCAGGTGGCCCTGTCTTGTACATATCCCCTGTAAATTCTGCCCGTGCCTGTTGGCACATTGAAAAGTGTGTGTTTTCATCTAATGTGTTTTGGTGTAATACAAAGGCTATTTTTATATATAACCTTGTGTGGAGTTTCCATTGTGGTGAGCCTTGGGTGTTGTTGCTGGGGTTGCGTGCGCAAACACTTAACTCACATTGCCTCCGAGTTTAGCCTTATTGCTCGTGCTACGTTACCAAGGGGGTGAGCAGGGGTTATCTTGGCATGTAAATCCCTTGCCCTGGCGTGGAAGTGGTGGTCTCTGACTGACTTTGGCGCAAGCCCTGGCCAGCCAGGGATCCCATTTCTAACACATGTATTCTCCAGTCTGAGGCGCTGTGACCCTTGCCGCACACGCAAGTCTGAGGGCTTGGGTCATTCATGTATTCTCCAGTCGGAGGCGCTGTGACCCTTGCCGCACACGCAAGTCTGAGGGCTTGGGTCATTCATGTATTCTCCAGTCTGAGGCGCTGTGACTCTTGCCGCACACGAAAGTCTGAGGGCTTGGGTCATTCATGTATTCTCCAGTCTGAGGCACTGTGACCCTTGCCGCACATGCAAGTCTGAGGGCTTGGGTCATTCATGTGTTCTCCAGTCTGAGGCGCTGTGACCCTTGCCGCACACGCAAGTCTGAGGGCTTGGGTCATTCATGTGTTCTCCAGTCTGAGGCGCTGTGACCCTTGCCACACACACAAGTCTGAGGGCTGGGTCATTCATGTATTCTCCAGTCTGAGGCGCTGTGACCCTTGCCGCACACGCAAGTCTGAGGGCTTGGGTCATTCATGTATTCTCCAGTCTGAGGCGCTGTGACCCTTGCCGCACACGCAAGTCTGAGGGCTTGGGTCATTCATGTGTTCTCCAGTCTGAGGCGCTGTGACCCTTGCCGCACACTCAAGTCTGAGGGCTTGGGTCATTCATGTGTTCTCCAGTCTGAGACGCTGTGACCCTTGCCGCACACGCAAGTCTGAGGGCGTGGGTCATTCATGTGTTCTCCAGTCTGAGGCGCTGTGACCCTTGCCTCACACGCAATTCTGAGGGCTTGGGTCATTCATGTGTTCTCCCGTCTGAGGCGCTGTGACCCTTGACGCACACGCAAGTCTGAGGGCCTGGGTCATTCATGTGTTCTCCAGTCTGAGGCGCTGTGACCCTTGACGCACACGCAAGTCTGAGGGCTTGGGTCATTCATGTGTTCTCCAGTCTGAGGCGCTGTGACCTTTGCCGCACACGCACGTCTGAGGGCTTGGGTTATTCATGTGCTCTCCATTCTGAGGCGCTGTGACCCTTGCCACACACGCAAGTCTGAGGGCTTGGGTCATTCATGTGTTCTCCAGTCCGAGGCGCGGTGACCCTTGCCGCACACGCAAGTCTGAGGGCTGGGTCATTCATGTATTCTCCAGTCTGAGGCGCTGTGACCCTTGCCGCACACGCAAGTCTGAGGGATTGTGTCATTCATGTATTCTCCAGTCTGAGGCGCTGTGACCCTTGACGCACATGCAAGTCTGAGGGCTTGGGTCATTCATGTGTTCTCCAGTCTGAGGCGCTGTGACCTTTGCCGCACACGCAAGTCTGAGGGCTTGAGTTATTCATGTGTTCTCCAGTCTGAGGTGCTGTGACCCTTGCCACACACGCAAGTCTGAGGGCTTGGGTCATTCATGTGTTCTCCAGTCTGAGGCGCTGTGACCCTTGCCGCACACGCAAGTCTGAGGGCTTGGGTCATTCATGTGTTCTCCAGTCTGAGGTGCTGTGACCCTTGCCGCACACGCAAGTCTGAGGGCTTGGGTCATTCATGTATTCTCCGGTCTGAGGCGCTGTGATCCTTGCCGCACACGCAAGTCTGAGGGCTGGGTCATTCATGTATTCTTCAGTCTGAGGCGCTGTGACCCTTGCCGCACAGGCAAGTCTGAGGGATGGGTCTTTCATGTATTCTCCAGTCTGAGGCGCTATGACCCTTGCCACACAGGCAAGTCTGAGGGCTGGGTCATTCATGAATTCTCCAGTCTGAGGCGCTGGGACCCTTGCCGCACAAGCAAGTCTGAGGGCTTGGTCATTCATGTATTCTCCAGTCTGAGGCGCTGCGACCCTTGCCGCACACGCAAGTCTGAGGGCTGGGTCATTCATGTATTCTCCAGTCTGAGGCGCTGGGACCCTTGCCGCACACCCAAGTCTGAGGGATAGGTCATTCATGTATTCTCCAGTCTGAGGCGCTGTGACCCTTGCCGCACACGCAAGTCTGAGGGCTTGCGTCATTCATGTATTCTCCAGTCTGAGGCTCTGTGACTCTTGCCGCACTCACAAGTCTGGGGGCTTGGGTCATTCATGTATTCTCCAGTCCGAGGCGCTGTGACCCTTGCCGCACACGCAAGTCTGAGGGCTTGGGTCATTCATGTATTCTCCAGTCCGAGGCGCTGTGACCCTTGCCGCACACGCAAGTCTGAGGACTTGTGTCATTCATGTATTCTCCAGTCCGAGGCGCTGAGACCCTTGCCGCACACGCAAGTCTGAGGGCTTGGGTCATTCATGTGTTCTCCAGTCTGAGGCACTGTGACCCTTGCCGCACACACAAGTCTGAGGGCTTGGGTCATTCATGTGTTCTCCAGTCTGAGGCGCTGTGACCCTTGCCGCACATGCAAGTCTGAGGGCTTGGGTCATTCATGTGTTCTCCAGTCTGAGGCGCTGTGACCCTTGACGCACACGCAAGTCTGAGGGCCTGGGTCATTCATGTGTTCTCCAGTCTGAGGCGCTGTGACCCTTGACGCACACGCAAGTCTGAGGGCTTGGGTCATTCATGTGTTCTCCAGTCTGAGGCGCTGTGACCTTTGCCGCACACGCAAGTCTGAGGGCTTGGGTTATTCATGTGCTCTCCAGTCTGAGGCGCTGTGACCCTTGCCACACCCGCAAGTCTGAGGGCTTGGGTCATGCATGTGTTCTCCAGTCTGAGGCGCTGTGACCCTTGCCGCACACACAAGTCTGAGGGCTTGGGTCATTCATGTGTTCTCCAGTCTGAGGCGCTGTGACCCTTGCCGCACACGCAAGTCTGAGGGCTTGGGTCATTCATGTATTCTCCAGTCTGAGGCGCTGTGACCTTGCCGCACACGCAAGTCTGAGGGCTGGGTCATTCATGTATTCTCCAGTCTGAGGCGCTGTGACCCTTGCCGCACACGCACGTATGAGGGCTGGGTAATTCATGTATTCTCCAGTCTGAGGCGCTGTGACCCTTGCCGCACACACAAGTGTGAGGGCTTGGGTCATTCATGTGTTCTCCAGTCTGAGGCGCTGTGACCCTTGCCGCACACGCAAGTCTGAGGGCTGGGTCATTCATGTATTCTCCCTTCTGAGGCGCTGTGACCCTTGCCGCACACGCAAGTCTGAGGGCTGGGTCATTCATGTATTTTCCCGTCTGAGGCGCTGTGATCCTTGCCGCACACGCAAGTCTGAGTGCTGTGTCATTCATGTATTCTCCCGTCTGAGGCATTGGGACCCTTGCCGCACATGCAAGTCTGAGGGCTGGGTCATTCATGTATTCTCCAGTCTGAGGCGCTGTGACCCTTGCCGCACAGGCAAGTCTGAGGGCTGGGTCTTTCATGTATTTTCCAGTCTGAGTCGCTATGACCATTGCCACACAGGGAAGTCTGAGGGCTGGGTCATTCATGAATTCTCCAGTCTGAGGCGCTGGGACCCTTGCCGCACACGCAAGTCTGAGGGCTTGCATCATTCATGTATTCTCCAGTCTGAGGCGCTGTGACCCTTGCTGCACACGCAAGTCTGAGGGCTTGCGTTATTCATGTATTCTCAAGTCTGAGGCGCTGTGACCCTTGACGCACACGCAAGTCTGAGGGCTTGGGTCATTCATGTGTTCTCCAGTCTGAGGCGCTGTGACCCTTGCCACACACGCAAGTCTGAGGGCTTGGGTCATTCATGTGTTCTCCTGTCTGAGGCGCTGTGACCCTTGCCGCACACGCAAGTCTGAGGGCTTGGGTCATTCATGTGTTCTCCAGTCTGAGGCGCTGTGACCCTTGCCGCACACGCAAGTCTGAGGGCTGGGTCATTGATGTATTCTCCAGTCTGAGGCGCTGTGACCCTTGCCGCACACGCACGTCTGAGGGCTAGTTCATTCATGTATTCTCCCGTCTGAGGTGCTGTGACCCTTGCCGCACACGCAAGTCTGAGGGCTGGGTCATTCATGTATTCTCCCGTCTGAGGCGCTGTGACTCTTGCCGCACACGAAAGTCTGAGGGCTTGGGTCATTCATGTATTCTCCAGTCTGAGGCGCTGTGACCCTTGCCGCACATGCAAGTCTGAGGGCTTGGGTCATTCATGTGTTCTCCAGTCTGAGGCGCTGTGACCCTTGCCGCACACGCAAGTCTGAGGGCTTGGGTCATTCATGTGTTCTCCAGTCTGAGGCGCTGTGACCCTTGCCACACACACAAGTCTGAGGGCTGGGTCATTCATGTATTCTCCAGTCTGAGGCGCTGTGACCCTTGCCGCACACGCAAGTCTGAGGGCTTGGGTCATTCATGTATTCTCCAGTCTGAGGCGCTGTGACCCTTGCCGCACACGCAAGTCTGAGGGCTTGGGTCATTCATGTGTTCTCCAGTCTGAGGCGCTGTGACCCTTGCCGCACACTCAAGTCTGAGGGCTTGGGTCATTCATGTGTTCTCCAGTCTGAGGCGCTGTGACCCTTGCCGCACACGCAAGTCTGAGGGCGTGGGTCATTCATGTGTTCTCCAGTCTGAGGCGCTGTGACCCTTGCCTCACACGCAATTCTGAGGGCTTGGGTCATTCATGTGTTCTCCCGTCTGAGGCGCTGTGACCCTTGACGCACACGCAAGTCTGAGGGCCTGTGTCATTCATGTGTTCTCCAGTCTGAGGCGCTGTGACCCTTGACGCACACGCAAGTCTGAGGGCTTGGGTCATTCATGTGTTCTCCAGTCTGAGGCGCTGTGACCTTTGCCGCACACGCACGTCTGAGGGCTTGGGTTATTCATGTGCTCTCCATTCTGAGGCGCTGTGACCCTTGCCACACACGCAAGTCTGAGGGCTTGGGTCATTCATGTGTTCTCCAGTCCGAGGCGCGGTGACCCTTGCCGCACACGCAAGTCTGAGGGCTGGGTCATTCATGTATTCTCCAGTCTGAGGCGCTGTGACCCTTGCCGCACACGCAAGTCTGAGGGATTGTGTCATTCATGTATTCTCCAGTCTGAGGCGCTGTGACCCTTGACGCACATGCAAGTCTGAGGGCTTGGGTCATTCATGTGTTCTCCAGTCTGAGGCGCTGTGACCTTTGCCGCACACGCAAGTCTGAGGGCTTGAGTTATTCATGTGTTCTCCAGTCTGAGGTGCTGTGACCCTTGCCACACACGCAAGTCTGAGGGCTTGGGTCATTCATGTGTTCTCCAGTCTGAGGCTCTGTGACTCTTGCCGCACTCACAAGTCTGGGGGCTTGGGTCATTCATGTATTCTCCAGTCCGAGGCGCTGTGACCCTTGCCGCACACGCAAGTCTGAGGGCTTGGGTCATTCATGTATTCTCCAGTCCGAGGCGCTGTGACCCTTGCCGCACACGCAAGTCTGAGGACTTGTGTCATTCATGTATTCTCCAGTCCGAGGCGCTGAGACCCTTGCCGCACACGCAAGTCTGAGGGCTTGGGTCATTCATGTGTTCTCCAGTCTGAGGCACTGTGACCCTTGCCGCACACACAAGTCTGAGGGCTTGGGTCATTCATGTGTTCTCCAGTCTGAGGCGCTGTGACCCTTGCCGCACATGCAAGTCTGAGGGCTTGGGTCATTCATGTGTTCTCCAGTCTGAGGCGCTGTGACCCTTGACGCACACGCAAGTCTGAGGGCCTGGGTCATTCATGTGTTCTCCAGTCTGAGGCGCTGTGACCCTTGACGCACACGCAAGTCTGAGGGCTTGGGTCATTCATGTGTTCTCCAGTCTGAGGCGCTGTGACCTTTGCCGCACACGCAAGTCTGAGGGCTTGGGTTATTCATGTGCTCTCCAGTCTGAGGCGCTGTGACCCTTGCCACACCCGCAAGTCTGAGGGCTTGGGTCATGCATGTGTTCTCCAGTCTGAGGCGCTGTGACCCTTGCCGCACACACAAGTCTGAGGGCTTGGGTCATTCATGTGTTCTCCAGTCTGAGGCGCTGTGACCCTTGCCGCACACGCAAGTCTGAGGGCTTGGGTCATTCATGTATTCTCCAGTCTGAGGCGCTGTGACCTTGCCGCACACGCAAGTCTGAGGGCTGGGTCATTCATGTATTCTCCAGTCTGAGGCGCTGTGACCCTTGCCGCACACGCACGTATGAGGGCTGGGTAATTCATGTATTCTCCAGTCTGAGGCGCTGTGACCCTTGCCGCACACACAAGTGTGAGGGCTTGGGTCATTCATGTGTTCTCCAGTCTGAGGCGCTGTGACCCTTGCCGCACACGCAAGTCTGAGGGCTGGGTCATTCATGTATTCTCCCTTCTGAGGCGCTGTGACCCTTGCCGCACACGCAAGTCTGAGGGCTGGGTCATTCATGTATTTTCCCGTCTGAGGCGCTGTGATCCTTGCCGCACACGCAAGTCTGAGTGCTGTGTCATTCATGTATTCTCCCGTCTGAGGCATTGGGACCCTTGCCGCACATGCAAGTCTGAGGGCTGGGTCATTCATGTATTCTCCAGTCTGAGGCGCTGTGACCCTTGCCGCACAGGCAAGTCTGAGGGCTGGGTCTTTCATGTATTTTCCAGTCTGAGTCGCTATGACCATTGCCACACAGGGAAGTCTGAGGGCTGGGTCATTCATGAATTCTCCAGTCTGAGGCGCTGGGACCCTTGCCGCACACGCAAGTCTGAGGGCTTGCATCATTCATGTATTCTCCAGTCTGAGGCGCTGTGACCCTTGCTGCACACGCAAGTCTGAGGGCTTGCGTTATTCATGTATTCTCAAGTCTGAGGCGCTGTGACCCTTGACGCACACGCAAGTCTGAGGGCTTGGGTCATTCATGTGTTCTCCAGTCTGAGGCGCTGTGACCCTTGCCACACACGCAAGTCTGAGGGCTTGGGTCATTCATGTGTTCTCCTGTCTGAGGCGCTGTGACCCTTGCCGCACACGCAAGTCTGAGGGCTTGGGTCATTCATGTGTTCTCCAGTCTGAGGCGCTGTGACCCTTGCCGCACACGCAAGTCTGAGGGCTGGGTCATTGATGTATTCTCCAGTCTGAGGCGCTGTGACCCTTGCCGCACACGCACGTCTGAGGGCTAGTTCATTCATGTATTCTCCCGTCTGAGGTGCTGTGACCCTTGCCGCACACGCAAGTCTGAGGGCTGGGTCATTCATGTATTCTCCCGTCTGAGGCGCTGTGACTCTTGCCGCACACGAAAGTCTGAGGGCTTGGGTCATTCATGTATTCTCCAGTCTGAGGCGCTGTGACCCTTGCCGCACATGCAAGTCTGAGGGCTTGGGTCATTCATGTGTTCTCCAGTCTGAGGCGCTGTGACCCTTGCCGCACACGCAAGTCTGAGGGCTTGGGTCATTCATGTGTTCTCCAGTCTGAGGCGCTGTGACCCTTGCCACACACACAAGTCTGAGGGCTGGGTCATTCATGTATTCTCCAGTCTGAGGCGCTGTGACCCTTGCCGCACACGCAAGTCTGAGGGCTTGGGTCATTCATGTATTCTCCAGTCTGAGGCGCTGTGACCCTTGCCGCACACGCAAGTCTGAGGGCTTGGGTCATTCATGTGTTCTCCAGTCTGAGGCGCTGTGACCCTTGCCGCACACTCAAGTCTGAGGGCTTGGGTCATTCATGTGTTCTCCAGTCTGAGGCGCTGTGACCCTTGCCGCACACGCAAGTCTGAGGGCGTGGGTCATTCATGTGTTCTCCAGTCTGAGGCGCTGTGACCCTTGCCTCACACGCAATTCTGAGGGCTTGGGTCATTCATGTGTTCTCCCGTCTGAGGCGCTGTGACCCTTGACGCACACGCAAGTCTGAGGGCCTGTGTCATTCATGTGTTCTCCAGTCTGAGGCGCTGTGACCCTTGACGCACACGCAAGTCTGAGGGCTTGGGTCATTCATGTGTTCTCCAGTCTGAGGCGCTGTGACCTTTGCCGCACACGCACGTCTGAGGGCTTGGGTTATTCATGTGCTCTCCATTCTGAGGCGCTGTGACCCTTGCCACACACGCAAGTCTGAGGGCTTGGGTCATTCATGTGTTCTCCAGTCCGAGGCGCGGTGACCCTTGCCGCACACGCAAGTCTGAGGGCTGGGTCATTCATGTATTCTCCAGTCTGAGGCGCTGTGACCCTTGCCGCACACGCAAGTCTGAGGGATTGTGTCATTCATGTATTCTCCAGTCTGAGGCGCTGTGACCCTTGACGCACATGCAAGTCTGAGGGCTTGGGTCATTCATGTGTTCTCCAGTCTGAGGCGCTGTGACCTTTGCCGCACACGCAAGTCTGAGGGCTTGAGTTATTCATGTGTTCTCCAGTCTGAGGTGCTGTGACCCTTGCCACACACGCAAGTCTGAGGGCTTGGGTCATTCATGTGTTCTCCAGTCTGAGGCGCTGTGACCCTTGCCGCACACGCAAGTCTGAGGGCTTGGGTCATTCATGTGTTCTCCAGTCTGAGGTGCTGTGACCCTTGTCGCACACGCAAGTCTGAGGGCTTGGGTCATTCATGTATTCTCCGGTCTGAGGCGCTGTGATCCTTGCCGCACACGCAAGTCTGAGGGCTGGGTCATTCATGTATTCTTCAGTCTGAGGCGCTGTGACCCTTGCCGCACAGGCAAGTCTGAGGGATGGGTCTTTCATGTATTCTCCAGTCTGAGGCGCTATGACCCTTGCCACACAGGCAAGTCTGAGGGCTGGGTCATTCATGAATTCTCCAGTCTGAGGCGCTGGGACCCTTGCCGCACACGCAAGTCTGAGGGCTTGGTCATTCATGTATTCTCCAGTCTGAGGCGCTGCGACCCTTGCCGCACACGCAAGTCTGAGGGCTGGGTCATTCATGTATTCTCCAGTCTGAGGCGCTGGGACCCTTGCCGCACACCCAAGTCTGAGGGATAGGTCATTCATGTATTCTCCAGTCTGAGGCGCTGTGACCCTTGCCGCACACGCAAGTCTGAGGGCTTGCGTCATTCATGTATTCTCCAGTCTGAGGCTCTGTGACTCTTGCCGCACTCACAAGTCTGGGGGCTTGGGTCATTCATGTATTCTCCAGTCCGAGGCGCTGTGACCCTTGCCGCACACGCAAGTCTGAGGGCTTGGGTCATTCATGTATTCTCCAGTCCGAGGCGCTGTGACCCTTGCCGCACACGCAAGTCTGAGGACTTGTGTCATTCATGTATTCTCCAGTCCGAGGCGCTGAGACCCTTGCCGCACACGCAAGTCTGAGGGCTTGGGTCATTCATGTGTTCTCCAGTCTGAGGCACTGTGACCCTTGCCGCACACACAAGTCTGAGGGCTTGGGTCATTCATGTGTTCTCCAGTCTGAGGCGCTGTGACCCTTGCCGCACATGCAAGTCTGAGGGCTTGGGTCATTCATGTGTTCTCCAGTCTGAGGCGCTGTGACCCTTGACGCACACGCAAGTCTGAGGGCCTGGGTCATTCATGTGTTCTCCAGTCTGAGGCGCTGTGACCCTTGACGCACACGCAAGTCTGAGGGCTTGGGTCATTCATGTGTTCTCCAGTCTGAGGCGCTGTGACCTTTGCCGCACACGCAAGTCTGAGGGCTTGGGTTATTCATGTGCTCTCCAGTCTGAGGCGCTGTGACCCTTGCCACACCCGCAAGTCTGAGGGCTTGGGTCATGCATGTGTTCTCCAGTCTGAGGCGCTGTGACCCTTGCCGCACACACAAGTCTGAGGGCTTGGGTCATTCATGTGTTCTCCAGTCTGAGGCGCTGTGACCCTTGCCGCACACGCAAGTCTGAGGGCTTGGGTCATTCATGTATTCTCCAGTCTGAGGCGCTGTGACCTTGCCGCACACGCAAGTCTGAGGGCTGGGTCATTCATGTATTCTCCAGTCTGAGGCGCTGTGACCCTTGCCGCACACGCACGTATGAGGGCTGGGTAATTCATGTATTCTCCAGTCTGAGGCGCTGTGACCCTTGCCGCACACACAAGTGTGAGGGCTTGGGTCATTCATGTGTTCTCCAGTCTGAGGCGCTGTCACCCTTGCCGCACACGCAAGTCTGAGGGCTGGGTCATTCATGTATTCTCCCTTCTGAGGCGCTGTGACCCTTGCCGCACACGCAAGTCTGAGGGCTGGGTCATTCATGTATTTTCCCGTCTGAGGCGCTGTGATCCTTGCCGCACACGCAAGTCTGAGTGCTGTGTCATTCATGTATTCTCCCGTCTGAGGCATTGGGACCCTTGCCGCACATGCAAGTCTGAGGGCTGGGTCATTCATGTATTCTCCAGTCTGAGGCGCTGTGACCCTTGCCGCACAGGCAAGTCTGAGGGCTGGGTCTTTCATGTATTTTCCAGTCTGAGTCGCTATGACCATTGCCACACAGGGAAGTCTGAGGGCTGGGTCATTCATGAATTCTCCAGTCTGAGGCGCTGGGACCCTTGCCGCACACGCAAGTCTGAGGGCTTGCATCATTCATGTATTCTCCAGTCTGAGGCGCTGTGACCCTTGCTGCACACGCAAGTCTGAGGGCTTGCGTTATTCATGTATTCTCCAGTCTGAGGCGCTGTGACCCTTGACGCACACGCAAGTCTGAGGGCTTGGGTCATTCATGTGTTCTCCAGTCTGAGGCGCTGTGACCCTTGCCACACACGCAAGTCTGAGGGCTTGGGTCATTCATGTGTTCTCCTGTCTGAGGCGCTGTGACCCTTGCCGCACACGCAAGTCTGAGGGCTTGGGTCATTCATGTGTTCTCCAGTCTGAGGCGCTGTGACCCTTGCCGCACACGCAAGTCTGAGGGCTGGGTCATTGATGTATTCTCCAGTCTGAGGCGCTGTGACCCTTGCCGCACACGCACGTCTGAGGGCTAGTTCATTCATGTATTCTCCCGTCTGAGGTGCTGTGACCCTTGCCGCACACGCAAGTCTGAGGGCTGGGTCATTCATGTATTCTCCCGTCTGAGGCGCTGTGAACCTTGCCCCACACGCAAGTCTGAGGGCTGGGTCATTCATGTATTCTCCCGTCTGAGGCGCTGTGAACCTTGCCCCACACACAAGTCTGAGGGCTGGGTCATTCATGTATTCTCCCGTCTGAGGCGCTGTGACCATTGCCGCACACGCAAGTCTGAGGGCTGGGTCATTCATGTTTTCTCCCGTCTGAGGCGCTGGGACCCTTGCCGCACATGCAAATCTGAGGGCTGGGTCATTCATGTATTCTCCAGTCTGAGGCGCTGTGACACTTGCCGCACAGGCAAGTCTGAGGGCTGGGTCTTTCATGTATTCTCCAGTCTGAGGCGCTATGACCCTTGTCACACAGGCAAGTCTGAGGGCTGGGTCATTCATGAATTCTCCAGTCTGAGGCGCTGGGACCCTTGCCGCACACACAAGTCTGAGGGCTGGGTCATTCATGTATTCTCCAGTCTGAGGCGCTGGGACCCTTGCCGCACACGCAAGTCTGAGGGCTGGGTCATTCATGTATTCTCCAGTCGGAGGCGCTGTGACCCTTGCCGCACACGCAAGTCTGAGGGCTGGGTCATTCATGTATTCTCCCGTCTGAGGCGCTGTGAACCTTGCCCCACACGCAAGTCTGAGGGCTGGGTCATTCATGTATTCTCCCGTCGGCGCGCTGTGAACCTTGCCCCACACGCAAGTCTTAGGGCTGGGTCATTCATGTATTCTCCCGTCTGAGGCGCTGTGACCCTTGCCGCACGCGCAAGTCTGAGGGCTGGGTCATTCATGTATTTTCCTGTCTGAGGCGCTGTGACCTTGCCGTACACGCAAGTCTGAGGGCTGGGTCATTCATGTATTCTCCCGTCTGAGGCGCTGTGACCCTTGCCGCACACACAATTCTGAGGGCTGGGTCATTCATGTATTCTCCCTTCTGAGGCGCTGTGACCCTTGCCGCACACGCAAGTCTGAGGGCTGGGTCATTCATGTATTTTCCCGTCTGAGGCGCTGTGATCCTTGCCGCACAGGCAAGTCTGAGGGCTGGGTCTTTCATGTATTCTCCAGTCTGAGGCGCTATGACCCTTGCCACACAGGCAAGTCTGAGGGCTGGGTCATTCATGAATTCTCCAGTCTGAGGCGCTGGGACCCTTGCCGCACACGCAAGTCTGAGGGCTTGGTCATTCATGTATTCTCTAGTCTGAGGCGCTGGGACCCTTGCCGCACACGCAAGTCTGAGGGCTGGGTCATTCATGTATTCTCCAGTCCGAGGCGCTGGGACCCTTGCCGCACACGCAAGTCTGAGGGCTTGCGTCATTCATGTATTCTCCAGTCTGAGGCGCTGTGACCCTTGATGCACACGCAAGTATGAGGGCTTGGGTCATTCATGTGTTCTCCAGTCTGAGGCGCTGTGACCCTTGCCACACACGCAAGTCTGAGGGCTTGGGTCATTCATGTGTTCTCCAGTCTGAGGCGCTGTGACCCTTGCCGCACACGCAAGTCTGAGGGCTTGGGTCATTCATGTGTTCTCCTGTCTGAGGCACTGTGACCCTTGCCGCACACGCATGTCTGAGGGCTTGGGTCATTCATGTATTCTCCAGTCTGCGGCGCTGTGACCTTGCCGCACACGCAAGTCTGAGGGCTGGGTCATTGATGTATTCTCCAGTCTGAGGAGCTGTGACCCTTGCCGCACACGCAAGTCTGAGGGCTGGTTCATTCATGTATTCTCCCGTCTGAGGTGCTGTGACCCTTGCCGCACACGCAAGTCTGAGGGCTGGGTAATTCATGTATTCTCCCGTCTGAGGCGCTGTGAACCTTGCCGCACACGCAAGTCTGAGGGCTGGGTCATTCATGCATTGTCCCGTCTAAGGCGCTGTGACCCTTGCCGCACACACAATTCTGAGGGCTGGGTCATTCATGTATTCTCCCTTCTGAGGCGCTGAGACCCTTGCCGCACACGCAAGTCTGAGGGCTGGGTCATTCATGTATTTTCCCGTCTGAGGCGCTGTGATCCTTGCCGCACACACAAGTCTGAGGGCTGGGTCATTCATGTATTCTCCCGTCTGAGGCGCTGGGACCCTTGCCGCACATGCAAGTCTGAGGGCTGGGTCATTCATGTATTCTCCAGTCTGAGGCGCTGTGACCCTTGCCCCACAGGCAAGTCTGAGGGCTGGGTCTTTCATGTATTCTCCAGTCTGAGGCGCTATGACCCTTGCCACACAGGCAAGTCTGAGGGCTGGGTCATTCATGAATTCTCCAGTCTGAGGCGCTGGGACCCTTGCCGCACACGCAAGTCTGAGGGCTTGGTCATTCATGTATTCTCCAGTCTGAGGCGCTGGGACCCTTGCCGCACACGCAAGTCTGAGGGCTGGGTCATTCATGTGTTCTCCAGTCTGAGGCGCTGGGACCCTTGCCGTGCACGCAAGTCTGAGGGATGGGTCATTCATGTATTCTCCAGTCTGAGGCGCTGTGACCCTTGCCGCACACGCAAGTCTGAGAGCTTGCGTCATTCATGTATTCTCCAGTCTGAGACTCTGTGACTCTTGCCCCACTCACAGGTCTGAGGGCTTGGGTCATTCATGTATTCTCCAGGCCGAGGCGCTGTGACCCTTGCTGCACACGCAAGTCTGAGGGCTTGGGTCATTCATGTATTCTCCAGTCTGAGGCGCTGTGACCCTTGCCGCACACGCAAGTCTGAGGGCTTGGGTCATTCATGTATTCTCCAGTCCGAGGCGCTGTGACCCTTGCCACACACGCAAGTCTGAGGGCTTGGGTCATTCATGTATTCTCCAGTCCGAGGCGCTGTGACCCTTGCCCCACACGCAAGTCTGAGGGCTTGGGTCATTAATGTATTCTCGAGTCCGAGGCGCTGTGACCCTTGCCGCACACGCAAGTCTGAGGGCTTGGGTCATTCATGTATTCTCCAGTCCGAGGCGCTGTGACCCTTGCCGCACACGCAAGTCTGAGGGCTTGGGTCATTCATGTGTTCTCCAGTCCGAGGCGCTGTGACCCTTGCCGCACACGCAAGTCTGAGGGCTGAGTCATTCTTTTAATAAAAAATAAAAAAAATTATTGAGACAAAACATTTGACATTACAGATTCACTCTTACACAGCAGAGTTGGTTATTAATACAGATTAAAGAACAACAATATTTTAGAATATACGCCTTCGGTACAGCAAAGCATTCCTAGAAATTGAGACTAAGGAAAGCGGTACACAAGAAAATAAACAAAACAACAAAAAGAGATAAAGAAGACAGTAGTACGGAAAAAATATTGGAATTCCATTAACTGACCCATTCAATCACCGGCGCCCAAATCCTGGTTGCCAGTTGTCGCCTTCTCCCCCCTTTACACGAGAAAGCAGAAAATTCAAGCCTATGAATGGCTAACAATCTTGCTCGACACTGCATGAAGGTTGGAGCTTCTGAAGAAAGCCACTGAGATGTTATACATAGGCGGAGCTGCGACATAGCTATAAATATAAGGGCTGATTGATGTAACTGATTCCTGCCTATTGAACTATTACCAACCCCAACCCCAAATATCTGAGGGCTTGGGTCATTCATGTATTCTCCAGTCCGAGGTGCTGTGACCCTTGCCGCACACGCAAGTCTGAGGGCTTGGGTCATTCATGTATTCTCCAGTCCGAGGCGCTGAGACCCTTGCCGCACACGCAAGTCAGAGGGCTGGGTCATTCATGGGTTCTATAGTCCGAGGCGCTGAGACCCTTGCCGCACACGCAAGTCTGAGGGCTTGAGGAAAATTGAATTTTGCCTTGTCATATGTGCCTACGTGTTCCCCATCCTATGTTATATGTGCATGATCGATATGCATATGTTCCCCTATGATCGATTAAAGACGCAATTATAGTTGTGTCCAACGTTAGTATGCCAGTCTCCAGCTCTTGTGAAAGCAACGAGTATTAGGCCTATGTTGCCCACGTTTTACAGTGTGCACGTTAATGCATTGAATTGTCCCCGTTTCTAGGCCTCAAAAGGGCCCGGCACAAGATTCAAGCTCCAGTCTCCTGAACCCACTCCGAGGAGCGATGCAGCCCCCACCTGCATCCCTGACCCTTCACTTACTTCCTGCCGCGCAGCGCGGTGCCCGGCCTGGCTCTGCCTGCCTGTCTGCCAAGAATATGTTATGCCTCTAGTTATCAGTTCAGCTCTCCGTCTTCACATTCCTAAGCTAACGAACCGCATAAACAGCTTCAGCTATAGTCTCGTTTTTCTGTCTCCATGCAAGAGAATTACTGTATTAATATTCATAGAAGATTCATAGTACACGCAATACATGAAGAATATATGCATGCACCAGTCTTAGTGTCCAGTAGCCTTTGCCCTGATAACTTTTAGATTCTATCAACATGTACTCCAAACACCAGATACCAGATATGCTATAGGTACATGTCGTCCTGACACCGCAGACTTTAGTCTCCTCTTCTAGTGCAGAAGTCATAGCCCCAGTTCTCCCCGGTAACACGTCATTGCCTGTTTGCGCGCACTACTAGGTTAAAGGTTCCAGCTGCTCAGGTGGCCCCCTCTATGTATCCACCCACTTTATGACACTTCTGTGACGTTTTCATCACATGTCTACGTGCACGCCCTGTGCACGCCTTCTTTTCACGCCCATGTGTTCTTATCTTACGTTTGTCACTAGTTACGCCTACTGTATGCAATGTAATTCTAATGTTTTACTATATATACCTTGTACTGTTGATGAAACGTTGCAGCTGCCTTCTATCCTATTTTATTTCAGGCTGTCCCGTTCCAGACCCTTCCCCTTTGCCTGAATAAAGCCTGTTCGACTCAGATTCCTCGGATCCTGCCTCTTATTTATTGAGCTATCTGTTATTGTTAATGTATTCAAAAATAGTACCGGTATTTAATATTTATTTACCACATAATGGCGCCCGAACAGGGACGTGCCCTTTCCCCACGCGCCGGCGATGTAACGCAGGCCCCCTGACCCTTCTACAGCCGTGACGGAACTCTACCGTGCACGTGCAGATATTTCTGCTTCAAGTCTCCCTCAGGCCCACGGAGGAGATGGAAACTGCGGTCCGGCATCCAGACGAGGCGGTGTGGAATGCGGTTCGTCCCGACCAGAGCCCAAGCCGAGAGAGCAAGGTCCGAGGTATCCGGAGGCCCACCTGTTTCTGAAGTCCGAAATCCGAAGTTCGTAGTCCGACGTCGTAGCAGTCCAGTCCAGTCCGAGGCCTTCCAGTTTCTGCTTCCCGGTGAGTACCGTTGCGGGGGAAGTATCTAGACAGGTTCATTAGTTTGTTCCTGGTCAGATGGGTTTGGGTACACAGATCCAGTCCGACGTGTCCATCTAGGTGGATACGGTATGACGTGTCTCTTTATGAGACCGGTATGTTCTGTACTGTTTTAGCAGTGCATCCAGTAATTCTAGTAAGTCCGTTCTCGAGAAATTCAAGTATTATGTTTTCAGTGTATCAGGTAGAATTCTGTTCGAACTGTTATTAATGTATTTCTATGTCGTGGTATGAGTGATTTGTTTGCCATTTCATTACTGTGATTATTGTGTATTGTGTTCGCAAGTATAATTCAGCCATGCCTCTGTTCTCGAAATTACGTCAGATCGGAACCAGAAAGGGGTTACTCGAAGAATCAGTTCCTGTCCCTCCTAGGGACAGTCCTGGACATTTTATGTATCACAAGCATGGTTTAAATGCCATATTATATCTAGACTTATGGGTTGATTATACGAAAGATCTTGAAGAGAAATATAGATGGCCTGTATCAGGTACATGGGATGCCGAGTGCATCATGCGAGTAGAAGAAGCATTATGGAAAAAGAAAGCCAGACAGTCCCAGAAAGATGCCATCGAGTTATGGCGCAAAGAATCTCATAAAAGAACCGAAAAAGAATTCAGAAAAGCAGAATTAAGTAGGGAATCCTCAGAAAAAGCCCAAGAAAGGGAATTAATTGGAGAAGGTGAACGAGTTAGAGCAGAACAGTCAGACAGACAGAGGAATGCCCTTATTAAAGGTATGTATCCTCTTCTTGCCGAGGGCTTGCCGAAGGCAACCCCAGAAGCACCCTGTAATTTACCGCCACCATTGGTCCCGATTAAGCTACGTCATAAACCGACCACAGCTGAAATTTTTCTTTCGTCCTATTTGGACGACACAGTCCCAGAATATGCAAATCGTATTCCGCCTGTTCACCCTCCGCATCCTGTAAATAATGTAATTCCTGTTCCTCCAGCCACTGGTCCCGGGGGTCAAGTTAATGTGCCAGCACCCCCGGACCAGCCCACAGTATTGTGTACATATAAATGTACCCGTTTTACCAGTCACTCTGCCAGCCCGTACAGTATTAACTGACGATTCCAGCTCAGGAGGGGCTGAAGGAGGTGCTCCTATCACCCTGCCTCAAGTTAGACGACTGACGCTGCATGACGTAGCGTTACAGCGTACGCCAAAAGTGGCGACATACACAGATCTCAAGCGACTTCTTACTGACTGTATATATGATCCAGTTCCAGGCGAAGATCACATGATCTTATATTCAGTACGTTTAAGACGGGTGGCCAGCTTTTTGATCACCCTGCCTGATATGAAGGAACATCTAAACAGAATATATCGTTTTATCCGGACAGGAGAGAATCCAGGAAGTATTCACGAAGCTATGGCACACAGAAAAGTCGAGACTCAACATATGATTTTACAGTTCTTGATTAACTGTTTAATAAGAGAGCAAGATTATCCTGATAAAGATAAAGACGAGATGAAAGGTCTGACTAAGTGGAGTGACAATATAGCCGAGGGAAAGCACAGAACACAAGGTAGTGTAGAAAGTATGTACAAGAAAATTCGTAAGGAAATTATAAGTATACACCAGAAAGAGGAAGCAAAACGAGCAACCGAGAAAGAGAATGACTCTTCCAGTGAAGAGGTAGACAGCGAGAATCCCTCCAGAATAGCGTATGTAGGTAGAACTAGACTTTCCGACCGACATTCACGCCTAGATTACAAGAAAGTTTTTCCTCCTCCAGTACCAGAACAGTGTTCTCTTGAACAAGTATTCCAGGCTACCGATAAAATTCTGAAATCACGAATAGGTTATAGTGAGCTTAGTACAATGCATGAACAAGAACTAGCCCGATCAGCAGTCCGATGGACTAGTGATTCTACCACGTTTCCAGATGAAATAGTGGCCCAAATGTTTCTGAAACTGCCCCCAGCCGAGCAACGTCTGGTGGGTACGTATATGATCCAGCACCTCATTACACTGTATGAGGATCAGCATTCTGATCCAGGTCCTTTACATGATGTACTGAACGAGTTACTCCTAAACAGATGGAAAGGTCTAGGTACCGATTTAATTAGTGTCATACTAGAACAGCGCCACAAATACAGAACGTTCTTGAATCCACATTTTGTTCCTGTCCCACCTCCAGTAAGAAAATCATTCTACATAGACAGACAGAATCCGTTACGAGAAGTACATCCAGTTAAGGGAGAGGGGTGTGGTCTAGAACGAGTATTTGTTTACACCCCTATCACGAAAATAGAACTTCTGGAAATGAAAAAGTTAATACCTTGTCACGATAAAGATCCAGCAGGGTTTCACCGTGAATTAAAGGACATGCTCCGTATGGGAGAATACACGTATCCTGATATCATTAAAATGTTAAAGGTCCTGTTGCCTGCGGGCATATATGAAAAACTTAAAGAAAAAGAATGGGAGGTGGGAGAGAAAAAGATAGATTGGACCGCATTAGAGACTGAAGATAACACACGAGTTCCAGGTACCGGTCTTGGGGATAAAGCTAAAGCTTTGCCCGAATTGTTAATACAAGTCTTGCCAAGATTACTAGCCACGAAAAAGGAAGATTGGGATGCCATCTCAGCCTGTAAACAGAAACAAGACAAAGACACCAGTGATTTTTATTCTAGATTAGAGAAATGTTTCATTATTAATAGTGGTCTGAAAACAAGTAGTGAATCTTATCCACATCTTTTTGTTACCAAACTAGTCGAGAATTCAAGTCCACAAGTTAAAAATCGAGTACTGAAAGTCGAAAGTACCTGGCAAGCTAATACTCCGTCACAAATGCTCCAGATGCTACAGTACCACCAGAACAGAATCAGGGAAGAGCAGGAACACGAAAAGAGACGTATGAAAGACACGAAAATGAAAGTATTAGTTGCACAATCTGTTCCACAAGACAGTCAGAAGAGGGGTCCGAATCAAGCTAGTCATCCTGCATCTCCCGTTAAAGGGACATGCAATTACTGTAAACAGCCAGGTCATTATATAAACGAATGTGCAGTTCTGAAACACAACATAGCTACAGGTAGGACGAAAGAAAGACCACGTCCGCATAGACAAGAACAAGTTTCACAGACTTCCCAGCCACCGCAGAATGCACAACAGACAGTTACAGTACCGCAGCCTATAGCTGCCACACAGCACGTTACACAGCAGATGTACCAGTATGCACAGTCAGAGTATCCAGATTATCAGCCGTATTCATGAAACAGCCTAGAGAGGGAGGTAGGCTTGCCTCTCATCGAGATTCCTGTAGATCAAGAGGGTCCCTATGTACATAGTCAAGTATTAGGGAAAGACAGAAAGTTTCTGATTGATACAGGGGCAAGTAGGACTACCATCAGTCATGACGAGGTTCCAGGGGCTCCACTCTCAGGCTCTAGAAATGTTTCCCTTGGATTTTCAGGAAAGCCTATTGTTAATGAAATATCGAAACCAGTTACTCTAGAAGTCGGTCCATTGTCCCGAACTACAGACTTGTTACTCACGAAATCATGTCCAGAAAATGTATTAGGCATTAGAACTCTGAAAGAATTAGGAGCAGTCATATGCTGCTCCCCAGAAGGGGTGCGACTGTTTCTGCGAGATTTTAAAGGTCATTATGTATTACGTGATTTTGATCCAAGATTATTGAATGTACCTCAGCATTTATGGGCGCAAGGTCCAACTGATGTAGGTTGTATGCATATCACACCCTATCGTGTTACTCTGAAGAAAGGTGATGTATTACCACGAATCCGACAGTACAAATTGCCATCTGAGGCTGTAGCAGCCTTATCCAAAATTATTGACGAGCTTATTGCTCAAGGAGTAGTTGTAGAAACTGACTCCAATGTATGTAATTCTCCTATCATTCCGATTCTGAAACGTACTGATCCAAATGCACCTCCAGTTTATCGATTAGTGATTGACCTTCGAGAACTTAATAAATGTATCATACCCCAGTACCCAGTGGTTCCAGACATTTCTTCCCTATTGACAGCCATTGATTCTGAAGCCACATTCTTTACCGTTATTGATCTCAAGAACGCATTCTTTAGTGTCCCCATTCATCCAAACAGTCAGTTCCTTTTCGGATTCTGTTTAAATGGAAGGAGCAATAAATTTACACGAGCTCCTCAAGGTTTCACAGAAAGTCCTAGTATTTACAGTCAAGCACTTAAAAGACAACTAGACAATATTCACATGCCAACTGACACTGCTCTTCTCCAGTATGTCGATGATCTATTGATCACAGCCCGTTCTGAACGTGACTGCGAACGTGCGTCACTTACGGTCTTGTATTTTCTGGCCGAGATGGGGCACAAGGTGTCCCCTTCCAAATTGCAATTCTGTGTCCAGCAAGTGGTCTACTTAGGACACTTACTGTCCAAGAGGGGTAGGCAGTTGACACCTGACCGTATCCAGTTAATAGCACGTCTTCCACAGCCCAAGACACAGAAGGAGGTACGAGCTTTTATCGGCCTCACTTCTTACTGTAGACAATGGATTCCTCAGTATGCATTTCTAGCCAAACCACTGATACAGTTAACGACACAGGAGGCAGCCGTATCGACTGTCCTCCCTTGGACCCTGGAACACACACTTGATTTCAATGAGTTAAAGAAAGCTTTATGTAATGCACCTGTTCTAGCAACACCAAACTACAGTAAGCCTTTTACACTTTTTGTCACTGAACGTGATGGTACTGCATTATCTGTTCTCACACAAGATCAAGCAGGACAATACAAGCCCTGTGCTTATTTTTCTAGCACATTAGATCCAGTGGCCCAGGCTCTGCCTGCGTGCCTCAAGTCAGTTGCAGCCACAGCTCTAGCTATCAGACAAAGTGATTCCATAGTGTTAGGACACTCCCTGACAGTACAAGTTCCACACTCCGTGGAAGTTCTTTTAAACCGAACACAGACCCAGCACTTGACTATTGCACGTTTAACAGGATATGAACTGACGCTGTTCCAGCCACACATAGAAATCAGACGCTGCAACATTTTAAATCCCGCTACACTGTTACCCTCGAGTACATCGAATTCTGCCACACATGACTGTGTGGAAGTTGTTAACACCATGACAAAGCCAAGACAAGACTTGACAGACATTGCATTACCTGAACCCGACCTGACACTTTATGTGGATGGTTCATGTATGAGAACGAGTACAGGAGAACTAGTAGCCGCGTATGCAGTGACTACTGAAACCGAAGTTATAGAAACACATCGTATAGACACCCTGTCTGCTCAAGCAGCAGAGCTCGTCGCTCTGACCCAAGCCTGCATACGAGCCAAGAACCTGAAAGTTAACATATACACAGATTCACGTTATGCATTCGGAGTCGTACACGACTTTGGAGTACTCTGGCAAGAAAGAGGTTTTATGACTTCTCATGGAACCAAGATTCAGCATGGCCCCCTCATTCAAGCTCTGTTAGATGCAATACATTTACCGACAGCTATCGCTATCATGAAGTGCAAGGCACATACGAAAGTCACTGACATCATTTCCCAGGGTAACGACCTGGCAGATCGAACAGCCAAGCTCACAGCCCAGACTCCAGACATTCCAGTTAACACGACACCGACACACATTCCAGATCAGACTACTTGTATGACCGTTAAGGACCCTACACAAGACGTAATAGATATACAGTTACATGCCACTCCAGAAGAAATCAAGAAATGGTCTGAACAAGGAGGGGTCCAGACAGATCAAGGATGGTTGACAAAGGGAAAAGCCACATGGTTTCTCCCCGACTCTATGGTTCAAGTCATTATTAACACCGCACATAGTCCAGCACATTTAGGAGAAAAAGCCATGTTAGACAGTATTCAGAACCTCTGGTTCAACAAGCATTTGCGAGCAGCAGCCAAACAGAAAGTGCGTACCTGCATGATCTGTTGTCAGTTCAATCCAGGTAAAGGTATTCCGGTGGAACAAGGTGGATTCCACCCTCCTGACCACCCTTTTGAAGTCCTCCAGATGGATTATATTCAGATGGAGCGATGTCGAGGTTTCAAGTATGTTCTCGTAGTTGTATGCGCTTTGTCCAGGTGGACAGAAGCATATCCAGTTCCAGATTAAACAGCCGCGACCACTGCCAGGCAGTTGGTTCGTGAGTATTTCCCCCGCTATGGATTACCTAGGGTCGTGTATTCAGATAACGGCCAACCATTCTCATCCGAGCTCATGAAACAAGTTTCCCTTCTGTTAGGGTACCAGTGGAAGTTCCATTGTGTACGCCATCCTGAAGCAGCCGGTCTCGTAGAGAGACATAACCAGACTCTGAAAATCCGCATCGCCAAAGTATGCGCAGAAAAAGGCGTAGATTGGATGGTAGCCCTGCCAGTCGCCCTTTTTTATATGAGAATGGTCGCTCATTCCCGTTCAGGTCTATCTCCATATGAGATAGTGTTTGGTCGTCCCCCAAATATGTGGGGTACACCTAGACCACGTACAATTACCGATGTTGACAGTAATATGCTGACAGATTATTTGGCCGCCTTGATGTCTGCACTACAATCTTGTAGTTCACAGGTTGCCGCTGCTTTTCCAGACAACACCGAAGTGAAACCGCACGAGGTCGTTCCAGGTGACTTCGTCCTTGTGAGAAATTTTGATCGTTCAAGTCCGCTGGAGCCCCGCTGGAAGGAGCCCCGCCTTGTTCTTCTCACCACCCGGACAGCAGTGAAAGTCAAAAACAGAAAAGGGTGGCTACAAGTGAGCCACGTCAAGAAATTCCATGGACTTAAAACAAAAACTTTTCTCAAAGACTGCCCCATTCTCAAGGACTGCCCAGACACTGAATCTAAACTTCCCTTGTTAGAGAAAACTCCGCAGCAGGAGTATAAAACAAAGTTGAGGTCTAGTAAGTCAGCCAGTTTCATTGTCTAAGTCCCTCTCGGGTGAAACGGTTAGACAGGTTCCTGACATGTATGAGATAGACCCACACAGTGAGAGAGTTAGTCAAAACTCTAAGAGATGTATCATTACTCTGTTTTTTCTATTATTTCTGAGTCTTATGGTTACTTGCATAAGTTATGCTGTACATTTATGTTTTCCTATTTCACATGTACATATGTTTTCTAATGTTACAGTAGAGCACACATTTAGTGACCTGCCTCCTCACGAGTTATCATATCGTCTTGCTATGCGTAATAATACTTTTATCCGAATGCTGCACTATTCACACCAGACCAGCAATGCCACTAATTGTTGGGTGTGTGGTCGACTCCCCCCTTTCCAGACATCGAAGGGAGTTCTGCCACTCTTTCCCTATCCGTTTTCACACAATGGATCATGTGGAGCATGGTCCACGTTAACGTCATCCTCAAATGATATGTCCCTTCTGAATCGAACATGTTTCCCAGACAAGCAAGGTCTTTCCCATAGAACAGGGTTAGATCTAGAAAATGAAGTATATGATTTAGGTAATTATTCCTCGAATTTCATGGTTCTGAATGTTCAGTCCGAAACTACTCCAGATTTGCCTGCTATTTCAGTTCTACCAGTTAAAGGCGAATTATGTGTCAGAAAGAATGGTTCTGCACATGTAGGACATAGTGATTGTACTACTATGGTCAAGTATAGTGACAGTGGGAAATCTATTTTCAAAGCCTCACGTCATTCTTATTTTGTGTGCGGTCAGACCGCATATGTACGTCTGCCCCTAGATTGGGATGGAACATGTTATATTGCCTTCCTACTGCCACCAGTTTTCCTAGCCCCATCCGATTATCACAGAAACACACATCTAGTACACGTTAGACATAGAAGGGAGATCGAGTCCCCAATTGTCGATCAAACTGAAACTGCCTTAGAACATATCAAGACTTCAATAAAGGTTTCTTTTTCTTCATAGGCCCTGTCCAGAATAGTAAATTAATACGTAGGCTAACCAGAACCCTTGAAGCAGTAGTGAATGAGACTACTTCCGCTCTAGGTAACTTAACTGAAGAACAATCTGCTATGAGATTTGTCGTGCTCCAAAATCGTCTCGTCCTTGACGTCATACTGGCCGATAGGGGAGGAGCTTGTAGAGTCATCGGATCTAGTTGCTGCATTTTCATTCCTAATAACGCGCCGTCTGTTTATTCAGCTATAACCAGACTTCATAAAATTGCCCATCAGTTACACCAGAATCCAGGCACCTGGACATGGTCCGGTTGGCTCTGGAGTATAATATCTGCCTGGGGATGGAAAGTATTGTCATTCCTGGGTATAGCAGTAATGATCATATTCAGTTGCTGCCTCTGTTTACAATGTGGCCCTGCGATTTGCGGCTTGTGTGCTACCTCTTGTATTCCTAGTCCTAAGTCCCGTTCCAAGACAATTCGAGACGAGCAAATGATGCTATATGAACAGATAGATGGTATCATGAATATTGATGTTTCCTGATGGAAACGTAGGGCACAAGGAGGGAATGAGGAAAATTGAATTTTGCCTTGTCATATGTGCCTACGTGTTCCCCATCCTATGTTATATGTGCATGATCGATATGCATATGTTCCCCTATGATCGATTAAAGACGCAATTATAGTTGTGTCCAACGTTAGTATGCCAGTCTCCAGCTCTCGTGAAAGCAACGAGTATTAGGCCTATGTTGCCCACGTTTTACAGTGTGCACGTTAATGCATTGAATTGTCCCCGTTTCTAGGCCTCAAAAGGGCCCGGACACAAGATTCAAGCTCCAGTCTCCTGAACCCACTCCGAGGAGCGATGCAGCCCCCACCTGCATCCCTGACCCTTCACTTACTTCCTGCCGCGCAGCGCGGTGCCCGGCCTGGCTCTGCCTGCCTGTCTGCCAAGAATATGTTATGCCTCTAGTTATCAGTTCAGCTCTCCGTCTTCACATTCCTAAGCTAACGAACCGCATAAACAGCTTTAGCTATAGTCTAGTTTTTCTGTCTCCATGCAAGAGAATTACTGTATTAATATTCATAGAAGATTCATAGTACACGCAATACATGAAGAATATATGCATGCACCAGTCTTAGTGTCCAGTAGCCTTTGCCCTGATAACTTTTAGATTCTATCAACATGTACTCCAAACACCAGATACCAGATATGCTATAGGTACATGTCGTCCTGACACCGCAGACTTTAGTCTCCTCTTCTAGTGCAGAAGTCATAGCCCCAGTTCTCCCCGGTAACACGTCATTGCCCGTTTGCGCGCACTACTAGGTTAAAGGTTCCAGCTGCTCAGGTGGCCCCCTCTATGTATCCACCCACTTTATGACACGCAAGTCTGAGGGCTGGGTCATTCATGTATTCTCCAGTCCGATGCGCTGTGACCCTTGCCGCACATGCAAGTCTGAGGGCTGGGTCATTCATGTATTCTCCAGTCTGAGGCACTGTGACCCTTGCCGCACACGCAAGTCTGAGGGCTGGGTCATTTATGTATTCTCCAGTCTGAGGCGCTGGGACCCTTGCCGCACAGGCAAGTCTGAGGGCTGGGTCATTCATGTGTTCTCCAGTCTAAGGCGCTGGGACCCTTGCCGCACACGCAAGTCTGCGGGCTTGGGTCATTCATGTATTCTCCAGTCCGAGGCGCTGTGACCCTTGCCGCACACACAAGTCTGAGGACTTGGGTCATTCATGTATTCTCCAGTCCGAGTTGCTGAGACCCTTGCCGCACACGCAAGTCTGAGGGCTGGGTCATTCATGTGTTCTCCAGTCTGAGGCGCTGTGACCATTGCCACACTCGCAAGTCTGAGGGCTTGGGTCATTCATGTATTCTCCAGTCTGAGGCACTGGGACCCTTGCCGCACACGCAAGTCTGAGGGCTGGGTCATTCATGTGTTCTCCAGTCCGAGGCGCTGTGACCCTTGCCGCACACGCAAGTCTGAGGGCTTGGGTCATTCATGTATTCTCCAGTCCAAGGCGCTGTGACCCTTGCCGCACACGCAAGTCTGAGGACTTGGGTTATTCATGTATTCTCCAGTCCGAGGCGCTGAGACCTTTGCCGCACACGCAAGTCTGAGGGCTGGGTCATTCATGTGTTCTCCAGTCCGAGGCGCTGTGACCCTTGCCGCACACGCAAGTCTGAGGGTTTGGGTCATTCATGTATTCTCCAGTCCGAGGCGATATGACTCTTGCTGCACACGCACGTCTGAGGGCTGGGTCATTCATCTGTTCTCCAGTCCAAGGCACTGAGACCCTTGCCGCACATGCAAGTCTGAGGGCTGGGTCATTCATGTGTTCTCCAGTCCGGGGCGCTGTGATCCTTGCCACACACGCAAGTCTGAGGGCTGGGTCATTCATGTATTCTACAGTCCGAGGCGCTGTGACCCTTTCTGCACACGCAAGTCTGAGGGCCGACACATTCATGTATTCTCCAGTCTGTAGCGCTCTG
Source organism: Lissotriton helveticus (assembly GCF_964261635.1). Lineage (NCBI taxonomy): Eukaryota > Metazoa > Chordata > Amphibia > Caudata > Salamandridae > Lissotriton > Lissotriton helveticus. The sequence goes on along the minus strand of NC_136057.1, from coordinate 92,790,084 downwards.
ACCCTTGCCGCACACGCAAGTCTGAGGGCTGGGTAATTCATGTGTTCTCCAGTCTGAGGCGCTGTGACCCTTGCCGCACACGCAAGTCTGAGGGCTGGGTCATTCATGTATTCTCCAGTCTGAGGCGCTGGGACTCTTGCCGCACACGCAAGTCTGAGGGCTGGGTCATTCATGTATTCTCCAGTCTGAGGCGCTGGGACCCTTGCCGCACACGCAAGTCTGAGGGCTGGGTCATTCATGTATTCTCCAGTCTATGGCCCCGGGACCCTTGCCGCACTCACAAGTCTGAGGGCTGGGTCATTCATGTATTCTCCAGTCTGAGGCGCTGGGACCCTTGCCGCACACGCAAGTCTGAGGGTTTGGTCATTCATGTATTCTCCAGTCTGAGGCGCTGGGACCCTTGCCGCACACTCAAGTCTGAGGGCTGGGTCATTCATGTATTCTCTAGTCTGAGGCGCTGTGACCCTTGCCCCACTCGCAAGTCTGAGGGCTTGGGTCATTCATGTATTCTCCAGTCCGAGGCGCTGTGACCCTTGCCACACACGCAAGTCTGAGGGCTTGGGTCATTCATGTATTCTCCAGTCGAAGGCTCTGTGACCCTTGCCGCACACGCAAGTCTGAGGGCTTGGGTCATTCATGTATTCTCCAGTCCGAGGCGCTGAGACCCTTGCCGCACACGCAAGTCTGAGGGCTGGGTCATTCATGGGTTCTATAGTCCGAGGCGCTGAGACCCTTGCCGTACACGCAAGTCTGTGGGCTGGGTCATTCATGTGTTTTCCAGTCCGAGGTGCTGAGACCCTTGCCGCACACGCAAGTCTAAGGGCTGGGTCATTCATGTGTTCTCCAGTCTGAGGCGCTGTGACCATTGCCACACTCGCAAGTCTGAGGGTTTGGGTCATTCATGTATACTCCAGTCTGAGGCGCTGGGACCCTTGCCGCACACGCAAGTCTGAGGGCTGGGTCAATCATGTGTTCTCCAGTCCGAGGCGCTGTGACCCTTGCCGCACACGCAAGTCTGAGGGCTTGGGTCATTCATGTATTCTCCAGTCCAAGGCGCTGTGACCCTTGCCGCACACGCAAGTCTGAGGACTTGGGTAATTCATGTATTCTCCAGTCTGAGGCGCTAAGACCATTGCCGCACACGCAAGTCTGAGGGCTGGGTCATTCATGTGTTCTCCAGTCCGAGGCACTGTGACCCTTGCCGCACACGCAAGTCTGAGGGTTTGGGTCATTCATGTATTCTCCAGTCCGAGGCGATATGACTCTTGCTGCACACGCACGTCTGAGGGCTGGGTCATTCATCTGTTCTCCAGTCCAAGGCACTGAGACCCTTGCCGCACATGCAAGTCTGAGGGCTGGGTCATTCATGTGTTCTCCAGTCGGGGGCGCTGTGATCCTTGCCACACACGCAAGTCTGAGGGCTGGGTCATTCATGTATTCTCCAGTCCGAGGTGCTGTGACCCTTTCTGCACACGCAAGTCTGAGGGCCGACACATTCATGTATTCTCCAGTCTGTAGCGCTCTGACCCTTGCCGCACACGCAAGTCTGAGGGCTGGGTAATTCATGTGTTCTCCAGTCTGAGGCGCTGTGACCCTTGCCGCACACGCAAGTCTGAGGGCTGGGTCATTCATGTGTTCTCCAGTCTGAGGCGCTTTGACCCTTGCCGCATACGCAAGTCTGAGGGCTCGGTCATTCACGTCTTCTCCAGTCTGAGGCGCTGTGACCCTTGCCTCACACGCAAGTCTGAGGGCTGGGTCATTCATGTATTCTCCAGTCTGAGGCGCAGTGACCCTTGCCGCACACGCAAGTCTGAGGGCTGGGTCATTCATGTATTCTCCCGTCTGAGGCGCTGTGACCATTGCCGCACACACAAGTCTGATGGCTGGGTCATTCACGTATTCTCCCGTCTAGGCGCTGTGACCCTTGCCGCGCAGGCAAGTCTGAGGGCTGGGTCATTCATATATTCTCCAGTCTGAGGCGCTGTGACCCTTGCCGCACACTCAAGTCTGAGGGCTTGGTCATTCATGTATTCTCTAGTCTGAGGCGCTGTGACCCTTGCCCCACTCGCAAGTCTGAGGGCTTGGGTCATTCATGTATTCTCCAGTCCGAGGCGCTGTGACCCTTGCCACACACGCAAGTCTGAGGGCTTGGGTCATTCATGTATTCTCCAGTCCAAGGCTCTGTGACCCTTGCCGCACACGCAAGTCTGAGGGCTTGGGTCATTCATGTGTTCTCCAGTCTAAGGCGCTGTGACCCTTGCCGCACACGCAAGTCTGAGGGCTGGGTCATTTATGTGTTCTCCAGTCCGAGGCGCTGAGACCCTTGCCGCACACGCAAGTCCGAGGGCTGGGTCATTCATGTGTTCTCCAGTCCGAGGCGCAGTGATCCTTGCCGCACACGCAAGTCTGAGGGCTGGGTCATTCATGTATTCTCCCGTCTGAGGCGCTGTGACCCTTGCCGCACACGCAAGTCTGAGTGCTTTGGTCATTCATGTATTCTCCAGTCCGAGGCGCTGTGACCCTTGCCGCATACACAAGTCTGAGGGCTTGGGTCATTCATGTATTCTCCAGTCCGAGGCGATGTGACTCTTGCCGCACACGCAAGTCTGAGGGCTGGGTCATTCATGCGTTCTCCAGTCCGAGGCGCTGAGACCCTTGCCGCACACGCAAGTCTGAGGGCTGGGTCATTCATGTATTCTCCAGTCTGAGGCACTGTGACCCTTGCCAAACACGCAAGTCTTAGGGCTGGGTCATTCATGTATTCTCCAGTCTGAGGCGCTGTGACCCTTGCCGCACACACAAGTCTGAGGGCTGGGTCATTCATGTGTTCTCCAGTCTGAGGCGCTGTGACCCTTGCTGCACAGGCAAGTCTGAGGGCTGGGTCATTCATGTGTTCTCCAGTCTGAGGCGCTGTGACCCTTGCCGCACATGCAAGTCTGAGGGCTGGGTCATTCATGTGTTCTCCAGTCTAAGGCGCTGTGACCCTTGCCGCACACGCAAGTCTGAGGGCTGGGTCATTCACGTGTTCTCCAGTCTGAGGCGCTGTGACCCTTTCCGCACACGCAAGTTTGAGGGCTGGGTCATTCATGTGTTCTCCCGTCTGAGGCGCTATGACCCTTGCCGCACACGCAAGTCTGAGGGCTGGGTCATTCATGTATTCTCCAGTCTGACTCGCTGTGACCCTTTCCGCACACGCAAGTCTGAGGGCTGGGTCATTTATGTGTTCTCCAGTCTGAGGCGCTGAGACCCTTTCCGCACACGCAAGTCTGAGGGCTCGGTCATTAACGTATTCTCCAGTCTGAAGCGCTGAGACCCTTGCCGCACACACAAATCTGAGGGCTGGGTCATTCATGTATTCTTCAGTCTGAGGCGCTGGGACCCTTGCCGCACACGCAAGTCTGAGGGCTGGATCATTCATGTATTCTCCAGTCTGAGGCGCTGGGACCCTTGCCGTACACGCAGGTCTGAGGGATGGGTCATTCATGTATTCTCCAGTCTGAGGCGCTGTGACCCTTTCCGCACACGCAAGTCTGAGGGCTTGCATCATTAAAGTATTCTCCAGTCTGAGGCTCTGTGACTCTTGCCGCACTCACAAGTCTGAGGGCTTGGGTCATTCATGTATTCTCCAGTCTGAGGCGCTGTGACCCTTGCCGCACACGCAAGTCTGAGGGCTTGGGTCATTCATGTATTCTCCAGTCTGAGGCGCTGTGACCCTTGCTGCACACGCAAGTCTGAGGGCTTGGGTCATTCATGTATTCTCCAGTCCGAGGTGCTGTGACCTTGCCCCACGCGCAAGTCTGAGGGCTTGGGTCATTCATGTATTCTCCAGTCCGAGGCGCTGTGACCCTTGCCGCACACGCAAGTCTGAGGGCTTGGGTCATTCATGTATTCTCCAGTCCGAGGCGCTGTGACCCCTGCCGCACACGCAAGTCTGAGGGCTTGGGCCATTCATGTGTTCTCCAGTCCGAGGCGCTTTGACCCTTGCTGCACACGCAAGTCTGAGGGCTGAGTCATTCTTTAAAAAAAAAAAAAATGTTATTGAGACAAAACATTTGACATTACAGATTCACTCTTACACAGCAGAGTTGGTTATTAATACAGATTAAAGAACAACATTATTTTAGAATATAAGCCTTCGGTACAGCAAAGCATTCCTAGAAATTGAGACTAAGGAAAGCGGTACACAAGAAAATAAACAAAACAACAAAAAGAGATAAAGAAGACAGTAGTACGGAAAAAATATTGGAATTCCATTAACTGACCCATTCAATCACCGGCGCCCAAATCCTGGTTGCCAGTTGTCGCCTTCTCTCCCCTTTACACGAGAAAGCAGAAAATTCAAGCCTATGAAAGGCTAACAATCTTGCTCGCCACTGCATGAAGGTTGGAGCTTCTGAAGAAAGCCACTGAGATGTTATACATAGGCGGAGCTGCGACATAGCTATAAATATAAGGGCTGATTAATGTAACTGATTCCTGCCTATTGAACTATTACCAACCTCAACCCCAAATATCTGAGGGCTTGGGTCATTAATGTATTCTCCAGTCCGAGGTGCTGTGACCCTTGCCGCACACGCAAGTCTGAGGGCTTGGGTCATTCATGTATTCTCCAGTCCGAGGTGCTGAGACCCTTGCCGCACACGCAAGTCTGAGGGCTGGGTCATTCATGTATTCTCCAGTCTGACACGCTGTGACCCTTGCCGCACACGCAAGTCTGAGGGCTGGGTCATTTATGTGTTCTCCAGTCTGAGGCGCTGAGATCCTTTCCGCACACGCAAGTCTGAGGGCTCGGTCATTAACGTATTCTCCAGTCTGAGGCGCTGAGACCCTTGCCGCACACACAAATCTGAGGGCTGGGTCATTCATGTATTCTCCAGTCTGAGGCGCTGGGACCCTTGCCGCACACGCAAGTCTGAGGGCTGGGTCATTCATGTATTCTCCAGTCTGAGGCGCTGGGACCCTTGCCGTACACGCAGGTCTGAGGGATGGGTCATTCATGTATTCTCCAGTCTGAGGCGCTGTGACCCTTGCCGCACACGCAAGTCTGAGGGCTTGCATCATTAAAGTATTCTCCAGTCTGAGGCTCTGTGACTCTTGCCGCACTCACAAGTCTGAGGGCTTGGGTCATTCATGTATTCTCCAGTCTGAGGCGCTGTGACCCTTGCCGCACACGCAAGTCTGAGGGCTTGGGTCATTCATGTATTCTCCAGTCTGAGGCGCTGTGACCCTTGCTGCACACGCAAGTCTGAGGGCTTGGGTCATTCATGTATTCTCCAGTCCGAGGTGCTGTGACCTTGCCCCACGCGCAAGTCTGAGGGCTTGGGTCATTCATGTATTCTCCAGTCCGAGGCGCTGTGACCCTTGCCGCACACGCAAGTCTGAGGGCTTGGGTCATTCATGTATTCTCCAGTCCGAGGCGCTGTGACCCTTGCCGCACACGCAAGTCTGAGGGCTTGGGCCATTCATGTGTTCTCCAGTCCGAGGCGCTTTGACCCTTGCTGCACACGCAAGTCTGAGGGCTGAGTCATTCTTTAAAAAAAAAAAAAATGTTATTGAGACAAAACATTTGACATTACAGATTCACTCTTACACAGCAGAGTTGGTTATTAATACAGATTAAAGAACAACATTATTTTAGAATATAAGCCTTCGGTACAGCAAAGCATTCCTAGAAATTGAGACTAAGGAAAGCGGTACACAAGAAAATAAACAAAACAACAAAAAGAGATAAAGAAGACAGTAGTACGGAAAAAATATTGGAATTCCATTAACTGACCCATTCAATCACCGGCGCCCAAATCCTGGTTGCCAGTTGTCGCCTTCTCTCCCCTTTACACGAGAAAGCAGAAAATTCAAGCCTATGAAAGGCTAACAATCTTGCTCGCCACTGCATGAAGGTTGGAGCTTCTGAAGAAAGCCACTGAGATGTTATACATAGGCGGAGCTGCGACATAGCTATAAATATAAGGGCTGATTAATGTAACTGATTCCTGCCTATTGAACTATTACCAACCTCAACCCCAAATATCTGAGGGCTTGGGTCATTAATGTATTCTCCAGTCCGAGGTGCTGTGACCCTTGCCGCACACGCAAGTCTGAGGGCTTGGGTCATTCATGTATTCTCCAGTCCGAGGTGCTGAGACCCTTGCCGCACACGCAAGTCTGAGGGCTGGGTCGTTCATGGGTTCTATAGTCCGAGGCGCTGAGACCCTTGCCGCACACGCAAGTCTGAGGGCTGGGTCATTCATGTGTTCTCCAGTCCGAGGCGCCGTGACCCTTGCCGCACATGCAAGTCTGAGGGCTGGGTCATTCATGTGTTCTCCAGTCTGAGGCGCCGTGACCCTTGCCGCACAGGCAAGTCTGAGGGCTCGGTCATTCATGTATTCTCCAGTCTGAGGCGCTGGGACCCTTGCCGCACACGCAAGTCTGACGACTTGGGTCATTCATGTATTCTCCAGTCCGAGGCGCCGGGACCCTTGCCGCACACGCAAGTCTGAGGGCTGGGTCATTCATGTGTTCTGCAGTCTGAGGCGCTGTGACCCTTGCCACACTCACAAGTCTGAGGGCTTGGGTCATTCATGTATTCTCCAGTCTGAGGCGCTGGGACCCTTGCCGCACATGCAAGTCTGAGGGCTGGTTTATTCAGGTGTTCTCCAGTCTGAGGCGCTGGGACCCTTGCCGCACACGCAAGTCTGAGGGCTTGGGTCATTCATGTATTCTCCAGTCCGAGGCGCTGTGACCCTTGCCGCACACGCAAGTCTGAGGACTTGGGTCATTCATGTATTCTCCAGTCCGAGGCGCTGAGACCCTTGCTGCACACGCAAGTCTGAGGGCTGGGTCATTCATGTGTTCTCCAGTCTGAGGCGCTGTGACCCTTGCCACACTCGCAAGTCTGAGGGCTTGGGTCATTCATGTATTCTCCAGTCTGAGGCGCTGGGACCCTTGCCGCACACGCAAGTCTGAGGGCTGGGTCATTCATGTGTTCTCCAGTCCGAGGTGCTGTGACCCTTGCCGCACATGCAAGTCCGAGGGTTTGGGTCATTCATGTATTCTCCAGTCCGAGGTGATGTGACTCTTGCTGCACACGCACGTCTGAGGGCTGGGTCATTCATCTGTTCTCCAGTCCGAGGCACTGAGACCCTTGCCGCACATGCAAGTCTAAGGGCTGGGTCATTCATGTGTTCTCCAGTCCGAGGCGCTGTGATCCTTGCCACACACGCAAGTCTGAGGGCTGGGTCATTCATGTATTCTCCAGTCCGAGGCGCTGTGACCCTTGCCACACATGCAAGTCTGAGGGCTGGGTCATTCATGTATTCTCCAGTCTGAGGCACTGTGACCCTTGCCACACACGCAAGTCTGAGGGCTGACACATTCATGTATTCTCCAGTCTGTAGCGCTCTGACCCTTGCCGCACATGCAAGTCTGAGGGCTGGGTAATTCATGTGTTCTCCAGTCTGAGGCGCTGTGACCCTTGCCGCACACGCAAGTCTGAGGGCTGGGTCATTCATGTGTTCTCCAGTATGAGGCGCTGTGACCCTTGCCTCACATGCAAGTCTGAGGGCTGGGTCATTCACGTGTTCTCCAGTCTGAGGCGCTGTGACCCTTGACGCACACGCAAGTCTGAGGGCTGGGTCATTCATGTATTCTCCAGTCTGAGGCGCTGGGACCCTTGCCGCACACGCAAGTCTGAGGGCTGGGTCATTCATGTATTCTCCAGTCTGAGGCGCTGTGACCCTTGCCGCACACGCAAGTCTGAGGGCTGGGTCATTCAAGTGTTCTCCAGTCTGAGGCGCTGTGACCCTTGCCGCACTCGCAAGTCTGAGGGCTTGGGTCATTCATGTATTCTCCAGTCTGAGGCGCTGGGACCCTTGCCGCACACGCAAGTCTGAGGGCTGGGTCATTCATGTGTTCTCCAGTCTGAGGCGCTGTGACCCTTGCCGCACACGCAAGTCTGAGGGCTTGGGTCATTCATGTATTCTACAGTCTGAGGCGCTGTGACCCTTGCTGCACACGCAAGTCTGAGTGCTGGGTCATTCATGTATTCTCCAGTCTGATGCGCTGTGACCCTTGCCACACACACAAGTCTGAGGGCTGGGTCATTTATGTATTCTCCCGTCTGAGGCGCTGTGAATCTTGCCGCACACGCAAGTCTGAGGGCTGGGTCATTCATGTATTCTCCCGTCTGAGGCGCTGTGACCCTTGCCGCACACGCTGTTGTGTCTTTATCTAGGTACCTGAATCGATATTCCTATTCTTTGCCCTTGTCCGGTTATAAATCAATAATATCCCTACAACGGCATAAAAAACCCTTTTCATAATTCAGTCATAGCGCATGCTGTCACATTAAGCAAGCCTATTCCTCCAGCCCCCTAGAAAGCACACCGAGTTCTTAAACAAATCCAAGCCTCCAGCAGCCTGGTAAATCCCCGCTGCCTTTGTTTTGATTTCGTCCACGAACTCATGTAAAACACTGTAAGAACGACCAGTTCTTAGTGACATCTTTATTGAGGTCCTATGTCCAGCCTTACGTCAAACTCGGCACCTTTCAGGTATAAATATACCAACGTTGCCTTAAGCAAAGACACGGTGGTGGTGAATCTGGAGCAGCTATCTACTTGCCGAGAGCCCAGCTGATGCGAGAGCCCACGGACGCTGCCCCTCCCTTTTGACGCGCTGAGAAAGACGCTGTCTTTTCTCCTGCCAAGAAATCCAGCCTCCAGCGTTTCCAGCCCACCCTTGCGGGTGACTGGGATACCGAGTCCTGAGAGAGAGATACCAGCCCTCCTGCCTTCTAATACCCAGGTATTGAACTGACTAAACCCTTACAGAGAATTCTTGAGTCAGATTCTTGGCAAAACAAACTTAACTTAAACTGCTACTTACTTTCTCCCTCCCACGTATTAGGCTTAGGTCAGGTACACCGGGGTAGGCGTAGTTAGAAGCACCAGTTGAGTACGATTAGTCAATGTATATATGTATGCATATCTTTTATCCATTTTAAAGTATCATATGACTAAGAAACCATATCAATGCTTTTACAGTATTATTTTATAATCCTGCTTTTACTATATGCACTTTACTTAACTATAAGTATTGCAATTGTAGCAATTCATTTCTCTTGTATGAGGAAGGAGACTGCTCAATAAATAACAGCTTTTATTGAAAACGCCCGTCTCTCTTTTCTCTGCAATCTGGTGAAACTAAGTACGCACTTATTGACTTATTGACTGAGTGAAATAGCTGCCTTTTGTTTTCACACGACTCTAGAGATACACTCTTATTCAGGGAGAGCAAAGTTGTCATGTTTTATGGTTGCCAGAAACTAAATCCCTTCTTGTCTATCCAGGGAGGTTAAACTCCTCCTCGCTTATTCGAGAAAGTTTCTAGTGAACTCTGAGCTAGCTGGCAAAAAACTTAACTCTAATATAGTCAGTAGAGACCTAGTGAACCTCAGTCCTACGTCTACACTACTGAAGATATTATTCCAATGCGCAGAGCCTATTGGGACTATAGGAACTACACTACATGGCGCCCAAACGTTTGGTAAGGCGATAAATCTAACGCAAGACATTAGAGTAACTCAGTCGTGCTTTTTCGCACAGATCCTTTCTCCCGTAAATACTCCAAAGATGTCTGGATTGGGTCAAAGGTTAAAATCCGCCGGAACTTAGTAGGAAGAAATTCCTATGTATAGTTTTTGGTTTATTCAACGTTGAAGGATACAGTGTTCCAAAATATTGTGCACCTAATCTTTGTTTACTTGAAACTTGATCTGCAACAAAAACCTTCCTGTCAGTAAAATGTCAGACAGTGAAGAAGAAAGGGAGGCAGCTAGAATGGCAGCTCAACTCCTAGCGGATGACACAAGTCTCCTGCAGACTGACCCGGATGCAATACTCATCCCGGTCAACATAAGAAAAACTATAACTCTTAAACTTATAGAAAATGGACTAACATCGAGAGGTTGTACAGTCATATTCGTAATTGAGGCACATGAATATCGGCAGACAGAGGTATTCTATTCATGGATGAACTTTCCAGCAGCAAACGCTGTCACACGTGAGTTCCACTATTACAAAATAGAGGAACCTCCGGATGAGTACACTCCTTTCGAGGAGGTGGAAATCCCATTAAATTACCAAGAGCACCTGCTCTGGTTTAAAGGCGCCCTAAAACATAATAATCACATCACCAGGCTCGGTCCACTAGGTAGACCAGGAGCAACATGGCCGGTTCTAGCCAGCTACACACCACATCCAGACATCGAAAAAAGTTCGGTACCAGAACTTCTAGTCCAACTAAAAGTACTAATTAAAATACATAGACAATTAGTCCAATATGTAATGCGGACTTCAACAGTCCAACCAGCTATTAACATTCCACTGCTGACCCCTCATCAGGGGAACACAAACAAAATTACACCACAGAACATACAATCATGTCTGGGTAAAGTACCCATAAAACGGGAACAAATTCCATTCTGGTTAGCACAAAAATAACTCAAAGAGGCAGTATTTCCGGATACTACCCCTACTGAGGAACACAGAATTCTGACTATCTGTCTTCCAATGGGGATCGCACCACATGTGGAGGACTGTGACACTTGGGGCACAGTCTTTTCTTCTATTTACACAAAAACACATGGTGTTCCGTCCATGGCGGTAATACCCGATGTGCTAAAACAGATTCAAAATGAATACGGTCCAGAACCTGCTTTAACTCTGGGTATGAAATTACTGAAAGACTTCAAGCAGGTCTCGGCTATATTATTAGCCAACATAAAAGGAGAAGCAGCATCTGTGGCGATCCGCCAGAAGTTGAAAGAAACAGATATAGCAGAACAACCATTTGAACTTGCCAGAATCATAGAAAAATCCTATGAAGAACTAGGAAGAGATAGTTTGGGTGGGAAACCAGTAAAACCCCAACTAAATGAAAATCCTGAAAAGATATGTATTACAAATAATCTAAACACTCCAAAAAAGAGCTGGGATGGAAATAAACAATCCACTCCCAAAGAAAAAAGATTCCAGTCCAGAGGAAGGTCTCCTCGGCGGAGAGAAAGATCTCCGGACCAAGGACACAAGTCTCCCCAGAGGGAGCCCTCTGAGAAAAGATACAACCTTAGAAATAGGGATAATTTGAAAAAACCTGATAGATATCAAGATATTGATACACGTCCCTCTCGATTTGTTCAGACTTCCTCGCAGAAATCGGAAAGAAGAGGACGGTCAGAACAAAGGGAAGAGCACGTCAAGTCCAAAGACAAGGAACCTGCTCATCAAAGTAAAAAATTACAATTTCAAAAAAAGAAGGTAGCCAGTATTAAAGTAATCAAACATGCAGAGGATCCTGAGGACACAGCTGAAAAATGGAGAGTGGGCTCAGACAATGCTAGACAGCGCAGCAGAAGTGAGCATAGCTCGCAAGATCCTGATGAATCATCTGGAGACAGTGGACACGAATGAATACATTCAGGTGGAAACTGCAGATACCAGAGTTAGCAAACCTCATAAAATATACAAAATAACATTACGTATAGAGGGAGATAAGACTAGGAAAATAAGGGGTCTATTTTGGGATAACCTCTCCAAAGGCTATGACATCCTTTTAGCTGAAAAATACTGGCCACCAGAGTGTGTCAGGGAGTGCCCTCATGGCGAAGAAATGATTATGCCTGCCTTCTCATATCACATTTCAATTCATAAAAAAGCTTTATATGCAAGAAAGTGGGCAGTAGCCCAAGCTCCTGCATTATATAAAAACCATGTTGGATGGGATGAGGACTCTCCTCCTCACAAAATCCAGATAAAATGTCAACCAACTGCACAGAGGCAGTACCCAACTAAGCAAGAAGCTAAAAAACAGGTCAGGGTGATATTAGATCAACTTGAATACCAGGGGGTGATTGAAACTTGCACCTCACAAATGAACAATCCTTTGTTTCCTGTCTCCAAGCCAGACGATTCATATCGTCTAGTTTTGGACTACAGACATCTAAACTCATGTTGCAAAACTTTTGCAGTACAAAACTCACACAGTGCAGCACTAATGAATAATATTGTGCGCAAAAAATACAAAACAACATTAGACATCTCTAATGGATTCTTTTGTCAAAACATAGCACCTGAAAGCAGATATTTGACCGCTTTCTCAATAATGGGCTCGCAGAAAAATTCTGTCGACTCCCACAGGGGTTTCAAGAACAGCCCAGGATTATTCTCCGCAAGAGTAACAGAGTTACTACAGATGTATGATGATGAGGCATTATCTTATGTCGATGACATCTATCTAACAGATGATGACTTGGATACTCACTTGAAAAGAGTGAACACCATAATACTTGGGTTCGCAGCAGAGGGTTACAAATTCAACTTTAAAAAGTCACGAATTGCCCATCCAACTGTCCTGTTTTTAGGATATGAATGATCAAGTGAGGGCAAAAGCCTGGCAGACAATTTCTTAGAGAAATGTGCTGTAATCCAAGCACCAAGAACGCTGAAAAACTTACAATCAATTCTAGGTTTCCTTAATTTCGGAAGAACTTACATTCTAAATTATGCAGAGAGGGTTAAACCTCTCTATGAACTAATAAAACCAGATTTTAAAACAATCATTGGACTCAAAAACACACAGAAATTTTGAGATCATTGCAAACAGACATGTTAGCTAAAACAAAATTGCAAACACGCGATAACACACGCAACCTTGTGATTCGAGTCATCCCAGGAAGATGCGGATTCACATACCTATCCTCTAATGAGGGAGAAACGGTACCAATAGCATACAAATCACATTTGTACACGGAAGCTGAAAAAACATTCAGTATTAAGGAAAACATTGTACATGCGGTTCAAACAGCTGTAGCAAAAGAAAGAGACCAAGCCCAAGGCAGACAGATTACTGTCATAACAGCAGAATCAGCCTTTGAGGCATTAACAAGCCCATGTAATTTAACTACCGTGGCATTAAATCCAAAATGGATACAATGGGAAAATTCTCTTGCTACAGACAAATTGAAATACTATTTTGGCCCGAACATGAAAAGATTAAAAAATCTAGAATATGAAAGAGAATATCCTCTGCCAATCGACATTCTGCCCATACAACAGTACGCCTGTGTAATATATACAGACGGTTATGCACAACCCTCAGTTTGGGGAAAACAAGCCTATAACGCCACATGCGAGATTGTTTTAAAAACGTGTGGCGCGCAGGTAAATTGAGACCTCTGGTAACAATATCACACTCTGTAGAAAACAATTCAGATCAACAAACCGAAGTAATAGCTTTGAAAATGGCACTAGATAATGCCGATCATGAATTCCCGACACTAATAGTGTGCGATTCGCATTACTGCGTCAAATCATACAATAACGACTTGCAGAAATGGGTTCAAAATGGTTACAAAGATGACAAAGGTGCCACAATCAAGCAAAAATCGCTTTGGGAACAAGTAGTTCTTTTACAGAAAGAACTACCAAAGACTCACGTGATACATTTACTGAGTCATGAACGTGATGGCGTTCACGTTACAGGGAATTCATTGGCTGAGACAGCCACAGCGGAAGCAACTAAACCGGCCTCCGTAGCTACGAAAAAGCGTCAGGAAAATACATAGACGGGGAAACCATGCTGGCGGTAAAAACGTCATCAAAAGGCGACTGTGCAGCGCTACCCGTCAACTATCCACTCAATTAGACATACATAATCGATGCAAACTCCGTTCCTTTTGCTCAAATCCCTGGAGTGGGGGATAAGGTAATTCCAAACACGAACAGGAGAGTATTGTTAATAGCAGACGCACACATGGGTGAGGGTCTTAGACACCTTAAGATTAAGGAATCTCTGAAAGAATTACAATCAATATACTGGTGGCCGGGAATGAGCCTGCAAAACTACAAATTTGCATTTTACTGTCAAAACTGCAACAGAGATCGCAGTGGCGAACTACCCGGAGTATTACCATTGCCCTTCTTTTAGATATCACAAGAATATCAATACGAAAAACCCAGTAGGAATAATGCGTCATATTAACATATAGAGACTAGTTTCACTTCAAATGTAGATCTCGGCTGACGTCTGAACTGTTATTAAAGATTCGCGAGTCTATAGCGGCATAGACGCAACATTCTGACCAGGGTCCTGCTTTTAGCTCTCGAGCTTATAAGGAGGCCAAGACCAGCATGGGCATTGCATTGCGGTAATCTTATCACTTCCTTCCTGAGGGAAACGGGATGGTGGAAAGAAAAAAACGAGACATATAGCAATCTATAACGGCAAAGGTATAAGGTTCGGGTGTTGGGTGGGTCAAACATTTAATAAGTGTCCAACGTAGTCTTAACCATCTGCCAAGAAATTCTCTAAAGGTTTCAGTCCGTATGAACTATTGTTCGGGACTAGAATGCATATCCAGGACCTCGATAGTCAGACTTCAGTGGTAGAAGGAAAATGCTTTGATATCAAAGATCGTTTGGCTATTTTACAGGACTTAACCTCTTCAGTGCTGCGCAAATTTCGCTGCAGTGCTGAAGAGTTTAAAACGCAATTGGCTCATGACGGAAATGTTCCGTCATCAGCACCGGAGCACCGACGCTGATGACGGAACCGTTCCGTCATGAGCATGTAAGGGGTTAAATGAAACAAGAAAAGACCTGAGCAACATAAAGTTGAAACAACAGCCAACAGCCACTGAAGAAAAACCACCTGTCCCAGCAAGGCCTGTCTGGATTCCAAAGATTGGGGATCTGGTCAGAGAGAAAATCGCGGTGAAGAAGGAATTTAGGCCTTCTTACAGAAAAGCAGTACCTGTCTTAGCTGTCAACGGAACAAGATCAGTTGTACTATTGCCCCTTGCTGGTAAAAAGGAGAACCGAGTTGTATCCATTGATCTGGTTAAACCACAATCATGCGGCCAATAATAAGTAGTAGGCCAAGTGGACTCCCAAGAAATAGCAGAACACCAAAGTTTGCTACAATACAAGAGGTTCAAACTGAGAGACTAATCACATTTGATAAACCTACAGTGAATCAACAAGGACTATGCAACAAAGTCATGGAACTTATGCCTCTTAAAACCCAAATTGCAACAATTCGTCAAGAAACACCTGTCTACAACGATGTAGCCACAGACTATGCTAATGAAACAAAGAAAATTCCAAAAGCAAATGAAAATCCGGAAGCGATTCCAACAATTGACAGAACTGCATCAGGCTACTTCATCAATTTCGATGACTTTTCTGAGGATCCAAGCGAACCTGAGGAACATCCAACAACAACAAAGACTTTTAAAGACAAAGCAAAAGAACTCTTTTATCAACTCCAAGAAACCTATCTGATTTCTCCATGGATTGAATTTTGGATGGTGCTAGGTGTACTTTTCCTCCTGCTTTGGCTCATCATGGTATTATGCTTGGGACACTTCATTGAGGGAAAATATATTACAATGGACACAGCAAGTCAGAACATCAACTTGGTCCTAAAGTCACACAAGTCTTCACACATCGAGAAAAGAGAACTTTCTTCAGTAAATTTCACAGCCAATCTGATACCCGGTGGGGTAGCATGGGACAAAACTGATTATGAAATATATGGCCCGGTCGAGCTCTTGAAGTATCCACATCAATTTAAGGTTTTATTGAGTGACTTTGTAAAACTGAGCACATTCTCTAATGGTTGGGACTTTGAAAGTATTAATGATATGATGTCAGACTTAGTTATGTCAGCAAAATTTACAGAACATGAATATTTACAAGGTTCATCAAATTATGAACAGATGTACTGCTACAATCACTATGCTAACCATTATTTGCATAAATCTGCTCAACCTAGAAATGTTTTTAATTGTAATCAATGGGAACATTGTGCAACTCCACCAAAAGGCAGTTCAAAAACATTCTATGATAAATTCCCATACTTCTCAGGATTTAACACAAGTGATGCAGATACGTTTTATTTCAAACTGTTAAATAAGACAGGAATGAAAACCATGCTGACAAACACAAAATTAATCTATTCAGAAACATTTTTTGAAAAAATGAATACATTTGGTTTTGATTTTTGGAAAAATAATATTGAAACGAAAACCATCTGGGGTACAAGAGATTGGCAGGTCCAAGGTATAGAATCATTATTTAGAGCCTGCATGATCCCAGAACAAATTATATTCTTGAATGACACAATTCAACAGACAACCTGTCTTGGCATAGCCAAAATCAAAGACTTAAACAAACCGTCTATTCCAAAGCCAATACCTGACAGTAATAGCACTACAGATGTCGAGATAGACGTATCCTATATTTTTAACCAAAACAGAAGACATCCTGATTGGAAAAAAATGGTTGATCTGGCCCACAGACACAAACAACTGGCAAGATAGATTCCTGAACAAAATACAGGGGTTCAAATTGACCAGGCCAGAGCCTAGATACTCCCAGAGACAACATCCAGGGATAGTAACAACATACAGTATAGGAAAACTCTGCCTCGAATGGCTACAGACATCCACACTGGCAGAAATTAAGCAACACTTGACTTTACTTAAAGAAGGTGCTGACTTGCGTGATTTCATAATGGGACCATGCAAACAGCGTCAAAAACGTTTCAAAGCAGCCTCTATATATGCAGATGGTCACTTGTTGTATGCAAGTATTGTATCCGAACGACACTCCAGACAGCGAGGGAACAATTTGGCCCAGTTTAAAAATCTCTTCTATTCAAATTGATACTTTAAGCAGAATGAAGTCTGTTCTTCTACAGACGCCTGTGCCCTTGACGTCATCGAAAGAAACGTATGATCTCCAAGTTGCAAGGACAACGACAGAGATACATGCATTATTATCAACAAATTGCCCTTTAAATTTCTCGGAAATGCTAAGCCAAATCTTTAACATGTCAGA
Organism: Lissotriton helveticus; assembly: GCF_964261635.1. NCBI lineage: Eukaryota > Metazoa > Chordata > Amphibia > Caudata > Salamandridae > Lissotriton > Lissotriton helveticus. Next base: position 92,773,186 of record NC_136057.1, on the reverse strand, counting down.
TACGAATGGGATCCCACATGTATTTAAGACGATTTTTTCGGGACTGTTGACACCCTTCAAAGCAGTCCTGGGCATCTTTCCTAATTTTGTCCATTCGATCTTTGGCGGCCTTCCACTCCTGTTGGGACTCGTAGCAGGCATTTTATTTTTGATACTCCTGCTTCATTATGGCAAGCCATGTCACAGACAAGACTCCAGCAACAATGGAAGAAACGATCCTAGCTATACGCTATCGGGACCGCATAACTAAAGTCCTTGGATTAGCCTGGCTAAGAGATCTAAATATGACCTGGTTTCTTTCATTCAGACCCATCTGGAAGAATTGTATCTTACCTGTGTTAAGATGTATGCTGTGCGGAGAAGAATGCGTGCTGGACATCTGTCTCACACTACAATCAGAAGTACCATTGGATACAGATACTTTGCTAAGTCCCGTGAAGGCTCATGCATCGTGTTGTTCCCAGCGGTTACCTATCCTGATGACGGCATTCGTGGAAACGACACCACTGCGATTAAAGGGTAGTGAAGTACGAGATGAGAGCAGCATCAACCAGGTACGACCTTCTGTGAGCAGTGCTGATCCTGTCATCATTGAAAGCAATCATGCTCACGACTGCATGGTAGCGACATTTTCCAACTTGGTCGAACTTTCACCTGAAGCGGTAAACTGCTTTTTTGAAAGTCTGTCTGAAATGATGTTCTCCCCCGAACAAAAAGAATAACTTTTAAGCAAACGAGCACACAGCGTTCCCTGAACTCTGAATTTGGCCTTCAGCTTTGAAAAACAAAAGCTACTGGAAATATTTGGAACTGTTTTTTTTCTTCTTCCCCTGAAAAACGAAATTCTTTTTTTCCCCGATTCCAAAATATTTACTTTTTTGGCACTCATCCTCTGCTTAAAGTAGAACTATTCTTAGAGAACAGAGCTTCTATTTTTAGGAACTCTAGAGACTATATATTACCTCAGCCTCTAGCATATTTACAAATAACTGTATTTATATGTGATGAAGTGGTCTCGCACATTTTTTTCTGTATTAAGAGCCATTTCATGTGTAATTTCGCAAAATCATTCCGCTGATATACGCATCCTATTTAATGAATGATTACTCTGCTTGAAATACTGTACCTATACTCATTTTTCGTGTATTTCGCATATGCCATTTCAAATGCAAAAATGTATTTTGGGGTGGATCGGTATACACATGCACCGTTAGATATGTTTACTATTGCTTAGTTTTAGTAATTATGGACATGAATTCGTGGAGTGGGTGTAGTGTGTTTATCTAGGTACCTGAATCGATATTCCTATTCTTTGCCCTTGTCCGGTTATAAATCAATAATATCCCTACAACGGCATAGAAACCCTTTTCATAATTCAGTCATAGCGCATGCTGTCACATTAAGCAAGCCTATTCCTCCAGCCCCCTAGAAAGCACACCGAGTTCTTAAACAAATCCAAGCCTCCAGCAACCTGGGAAATCCCCGCTGCCTTTGTTTTGATTTTGTCCAAGAACTCATGTAAAACACTGTAAGAACGAACAGTTCTTAGTGACATCTTTATTGACGTCTTATGTCCAGCCTTACGTCAAACCCGGCACCTTTCAGGTATAAATATACCAACGTTGCCTTAAGCAAAGACACGGTGGTGGTGAATCTGGAGCAGCTATCTACTTGCCGAGAGCCCAGCTGATGCGAGAGCCCACGGTCGCTGCCCCTCCCTTTTGATGCGCTGAGAAAGACTCTGTCTTTTCTCCTGCCGAGAAATCCAGCCTCCGGCGTTTCCAGCCCACCCTTGCGGGGGACTGGGATACCGAGTCCTTAGAGAGAGATACCAGCCCTCCTGCCTTCTAATACCCAGGTACTGAACTGACTAAACCCTTACAGAGAATTCTTGAGTCAGATTCTTGGCAAAACAAACTTAACTTAAACTGCTACTTACTTACTCCCTCCCACGTATTAGGCTTAGGTCAGGTACACGGGGGTAGGCGTAGTTAGAAGCACCAGATGAGTACGATTAGTCAATGTATATATGTATGTATATCTTTTATCCATTTTAAAGTATCATATGGCTAAGAAACCATATCAATGCTTTTACCGTATTATTTTGTAATCCTGCTTTTAATATATGCACTTTACTTAACTATAAGTATTGCAATTGTAGCAATTGATTTCTCTTGTATGAGGAAGGAGACTGCTCAATAAATAACACCTTTTATTGAAAACGCCCGTCTCTCTTTTCTCTGCAATCTGGTGAAACTAAGTACGCACTTATTGACTGAGTGAAATAGCTGCCTTTTGTTTTCACACGACTCTAGAGATACACTCTTATTCAGGGAGAGCAAAGTTGTCATGTTTTATGGTTGTCAGAAACTAAATCCCTTCTTGTTTATCCAGGGAGGTTAAACTCCTCCTCGCTTATTCGAGAAAGTTTCTAGTGAACTCTGAGCAAGCTGGCAAAAAACTTAAGTCTAATATAGTCAGTAGAGACCTAGTTAACCTCAGTCCTACGTCTACACTACTGAAGATATTATTCCAATGCGCAGAGCCAATTGGGACTATAGGAACTACACTACAACGCAAGTCTGAGGGCTGGGTCATTTATGTATTCTCCCTTCTGAGGTGCTGTGACGCTAGCCGCACACACAAGTCTGAGGGCTGGGTCAGTCATGTATTCTCCCGTCTGAGGTGCTGTGACCCCTTGCCGCACACGCAAGTCTGAGGGCTGGGTCATTCATGTATTCTCCAGTCTGAGGCGCTGTGACCCTTGCCGCACACGCAAGTCTGAGGGCTGTGTCATTCATGTATTCTCCAGTCTGAGGCGCTGGGACCCTTGCCGCACACGCAAGTCTGAGGGCTGGGTCATTCATGTATTCTCCAGTCTGAGGCGATGTGACCCTTGCCGCACACGCAAGTCTGAGGGCTTGGGTCATTCATGTGTTCTCCAGTCTGAGGCGCTGTGACCCTTGCCGCACACGCAAGTCTGAGGGCTTAGGTCATTCATGTATTCTCCAGTCTGAGGCGCTGTGACCCTTGCCGCACACGCAAGTCTGAGGGCTTGGGTCATTTATGTATTCTCCCTTCTGAGGCGCTGTGACGCTTGCCGCACACACAAGTCTGAGGGCTGGGTCAGTCATGTATTCTCCGGTCTGAGGTGCTGTGACCCCTTGCCGCACACGCAAGTCTGAGGGCTGGGTCATTCATGTATTCTCCAGTCTGAGGCGCTGTGACCCTTGCCGCACACGCAAGTCTGAGGGCTGTGTCATTCATGTATTCTCCAGTCTGAGGCGCTGGGACCCTTGCCGCACACGCAAGTCTGAGGGCTGGGTCATTCATGTATTCTCCAGTCTGAGGCGATGTGACCCTTGCCGCACACGCAAGTCTGAGGGCTTGGGTCATTCATGTGTTCTCCAGTCTGAGGCGCTGTGACCCTTGCCGCACACGCAAGTCTGAGGGCTTAGGTCATTCATGTATTCTCCAGTCTGAGGCGCTGTGACCCTTGCCGCACACGCAAGTCTGAGGGCTTGGGTCATTCATGTATTCTCGGGTCTGAGGGGCTGTGACCCTTGCCGCACACGCAAGTCTGAGGGCTGGATCATTAATGTATTCTCCAGTCTGAGGCTCTGTGACCCTTGCCGCACTCACAAGTCTGAGGGCTGGGTCATTCATGTATTCTCCAGTCTGAGGCGCTGGTACCCTTGCCGCACACGCAAGTCTGAGGGCTGGGTCATTCATGTATTCTCCAGTCTATGGCGCTGGGACCCTTGCCGCACTCACAAGTCTGAGGGCTGGGTCATTCATGTATTCTCCAGTCTGAGGCGCCGGGGCCCTTGCCGCACACGCAAGTCTGAGGGCTGGGTCATTCATGTATTCTCCAGTCTGAGGCGCTGGGACCCTTGCCGCACACGCAAGTCTGAGGGCTGGGTCATTCATGTATTCTCCAGTCTGAGGCGATGTGACCCTTGCCGCACACGCAAGTTTGAGGGCTGGGTCATTCATGTATTCTCCAGTCTGAGGCTTTGGGACCCTTGCCGCACACGCAAGTCTGAGGGCTTGGGTCATTCATGTGTTCTCCAGTCTGAGGCGCTGTGACCCTTGCCACACACGCAAGTCTGAGGGCTTAGGTCATTCATGTATTCTCCAGTCTGAGGCGCTGTGTCCCTTGCCGCACACGCAAGTCTGAGGGCTTGGGTCATTCATGTATTCTCGAGTCTGAGGGGCTGTGACCCTTGCCGCACACACGAGTCTGAGGGCTGGGTCATTAATGTATTCTCCAGTCTGAGGCTCTGTGACCCTTGCCGCACTCACAAGTCTGAGGGCTGTGTCATTCATGTATTCTCCAGTCTGAGGCACTGGGGCCCTTGCCGCACACGCAAGTCTGAGGGCTAGGTCATTCATGTATTCTCCAGTCTGAGGCGCTGGGACCCTTGCCGCACACGCAAGTCTGAGGGCTGGGTCATTCATGTATTCTCCAGTCTATGGCGCCGGGACCCTTGCCGCACTCACAAGTCTGAGGGCTGGGTCATTCATGTATTCTCCAGTCTGAGGCGCTGTGACCCTTGCCGCACACGCAAGTCTGAGGGCTTAGGTCATTCATGTATTCTCCAGTCTGAGGCGCTGTGTCCCTTGCCGCACACGCAAGTCTGAGGGCTTGGGTCATTCATGTATTCTCGAGTCTGAGGGGCTGTGACCCTTGCCGCACACGCAAGTCTGAGGGCTGGGTCATTAATGTATTCTCTAGTCTAAGGCTCTGTGACCCTTGCCGCACTCACAAGTCTGAGGGCTGTGTCATTCATGTATTCTCCAGTCTGAGGCGCTGGGGCCCTTGCCGCACACGCAAGTCTGAGGGCTGGGTCATTCATGTATTCTCCAGTCTGCGGCGCTGGGACCCTTGCCGCACACGCAAGTCTGAGGGCTGGGTCATTCATGTATTCTCCAGTCTATGGCGCCGGGACCCTTGCCGCACTCACAAGTCTGAGGGCTGGGTCATTCATGTATTCTCCAGTCTGAGGCGCTGGGACCCTTGCCGCACACGCAAGTCTGGGGGTTGGGTCATTCATGTATTCTCCAGTCTGAGGCGCTGGGACCCATGCCGCACACGCAAGTCTGAGGTCTTGGTCATTCATGTATTCTCCAGTCTGAGGCGCTGGGACCCTTGCCTCACATGCAAGTCTGAGGGCTGGGTCATTCATGTGTTCTCCAGTCTGAGGCGCTGGGGCCCTTGCTGCACACGCAAGTCTGAGGGCTTGGGTCATTCATGTATTCTCCAGTCTGAGGCGCTGTGACCCTTGCCGCACACGCAAGTCTGAGGGCTGGGTCATTCATGTATTCTCCAGTCTGAGGCGCTGTGACCCTTGCCGCACACGCAAGTCTGAGGGATGGGTCATTCATGTATTCTCCTGTCTGAGGTGCTGTGACCCTTGCCGCACACGCAAGTCTGAGGGCTGGGTCATTCATGTATTCTCCCGTCTGAGGCGCTGTGAACCTTGCCGCACACGCAAGTCTGAGGGCTGGGTCATTCATGTATTCTCCCTTCTGAGGCGCTGTGACCCTTGCCGCACACGCAAGTATGAGGGCTGGGTCATTCATGTATTCTCCCATCTGAGGCACTGTGACCCTTGCCGCACATGCAAGTCTGAGGGCTGGGTCATTCATGTCTTCTCCAGTCTGAGGCGCTGTGACCCTTGCGGCACATGCAAGTCTGAGGGCTGTGTCATTCATGTATTCTCCAGTCTGAGGCGCTGGGACCCTTGCCGCACACGCAAGTCTGAGGGCTGGGTCATTCATGTATTCTCCAGTCTGAGGCGCTGGGACCCTTGCCGCACATGTAAGTCTGAGGGCTGGGTCATTCATGAATTCTCTAGTCTGAGGCGCTGGGACCCTTGCCGCACACGCAAGTCTGAGGGCTGCGTCGTTCATGTATTCTCCAGTCTGAGGCGCTGGGACCCTTGCCGCACAGGCAAATCTGAGGGCTGGGTCATTCATGTATTCTCCAGTCTGAGGCGCTGGGGCCCTTGCCGCACACGCAAGTCTGAGGGCTGGGTCATTCATGTATTCTCCAGTCTGAGGTGCTGGGACCCTTGCCGCACACGCAAGTCTGAGGGCTGGGTCATTCATGTGTTCTCCAGTCTGAGGCGCTGGGACCCTTGCCGCAAACGCAAGTCTGAGGGCTGGGTCATTCATGTATTCTCCAGTCTGAGGCGCTGGGACACTTGCCGCACACGCAAGTCTGAGGGCTGGGTCATTCATGTATTCTCCAGTCTGAGGCGCTGGGACCCTTGCCGCACACGCAAGTCTGAGGGCTGGGTCATTCATGTATCCTCCAGTCTGAGGCGCTGGGGCCCTTTCCGCATACGCAAGTCTGAGGGCTGGGTCATTCATGTGTTCTCCAGGCTGAGGCGCTATGGCCCATGCCGCACACCCAATTCTGAGTGCTTGTGTCATTCAAGGGTTCTCCAGTCTGAGGCGCTGGGGCCCTTGCCGCACACGCAAGTCTGAGGGCTTGGGTCATTCATGTGTTCTCCAGTCTGAGCCGCTGTGACTCTTGCCGCACACGCAAGTCTGAGGGCTTGGGTCATTCATGTGTTCTCCAGTCTGAGGCGCTGTGACCCTTGCCGCACACGCAAGTCTGAGGGCTTGGGTCATTTATGTATTCTCCAGTCTGAGGCGCTGTGACCATTGCCGCACACGCAAGTCTGAGCGCTTGGGTCATTCATGTATTCTCCAGTCTGAGGTGCTGTGACCCTTGCCGCACACGCAAGTCAGAGGGCTTGGGTAATTAATGTATTCTCCAGTCTGAGGCGCTGTAACCCTTGATGCACACGCAAGTCTGAGGGCTTGGGTCATTCATGTATTCTCCAGTCTGAGGGGCTGTGACCCTTGCCGCACACGCAAGTCTGAGGGCTGGGTCATTCATGTATTCTCCCGTCTGATGCGCTGTGACCCTTGCCGCACACGCAAGTCTGAGGGCTGGGTCATTCATGTATTCTCCAGTCTGAGGCGCTGGGACCCTTGCCGCACACGCAAGTCTGAGGGCTGGGTCATTCATGTATTCTCCAGTCTGAGGCGCTGGACCCTTGCCGCACATGCAAGTCTGAGGGCTGGGTCATTCATGTATTCTCCAGTCTGAGGCGCTGGGACCCTTGCCGCACACGCAGGTCTGAGGGCTCAGGTCATTCATGTATTCTCCAGTCTGAGGCGCTGGGACCCTTGCCGCACCCGCAAGTCTGAGGGCTGGGTCATTCATGTATTCTCCCGTCTGAGGCACTGTGAACCTTGCTGCACACGCAAGTCTGAGGGCTGGGTCATTCATGTATTCTCCAGTCTGAGGCGCTGGGACTCTTGCCGCACACTCAAGTCTGAGGGCTGGGTCATTCATGTATTCTCCAGTCTGAGGCGCTGGGACCCTTGCCGCACACGCAAGTCTGAGGGCTGGGTCATTCATGTATTCTCCAGTCTATGGCCCCGGGACCCTTGCCGCACTCACAAGTCTGAGGGCTGGGTCATTCATGTATTCTCCAGTCTGAGGCGCTGGGACCCTTGCCGCACACGCAAGTCTGAGGGTTTGGTCATTCATGTATTCTCCAGTCTGAGGCGCTGGGACCCTTGCCGCACACGCAAGTCTGAGGTCTTGGACATTCATGTATTCTCCAGTCTGAGGCGCTGGGACCCTTGCCTCACACGCAAGTCTGAGGGCTGGGTCATTCATGCGTTCTCCAGTCTGAGGCGCTGGGGCCCTTGCTGCACACGCAAGTCTGAGGGCTTGGGTCATTCATGTATTCTCCAGTCTGAGGCGCTGTGACCCTTGCCGCACACGCAAGTCTGAGGGCTGGGTCATTCATGTATTCTCCAGTCTGAGGCGCTGTGACCCTTGCCGCACACGCAAGTCTGAGGGATGGGTCATTCCTGTATTCTCCCGTCTGAGGCGCTGTGACCCTTGCCGCACATGCAAGTCTGAGGGCTGGGTCATTCATGTATTCTCCCGTCTGAGGCGCTGTGACCCTTGCCGCACATGCAAGTCTGAGGGCTGGGTCATTCATGTATTCTCCCTTCAGAGGCGCTGTGACCCTTGCCGCACACGCAAGTCTGAGGGCTGGGTCATTCATGTATTCTCCCTTCAGAGGCGCTGTGACCCTTGCCGCACACGCAAGTCTGAGGGCTGGGTCATTCATGTATTCTCCCGTCTGAGGCACTGTGACCCTTGCCGCACATGCAAGTCTGAGGGCTGGGTCATTCATGTCTTCTCCAGTCTGAGGCGCTGTGACCCTTGCGGCACACGCAAGTCTGAGGGCTGTGTCATTCATGTATTCTCCAGTCTGAGGCGCTGGGACCATTGCGGCACACGCAAGTCTGAGGGCTGGGTCATGCATGTATTCTCCAGTCTGAGGCGCTGGGACCCTTGCCGCACATGTAAGTCTGAGGGCTTGGTCATTCATGAATTCTCTAGTCTGAGGCGCTGGGACCCTTGCCGCACACGCAAGTCTGAGGGCTGGGTTGTTCATGTATTCTCCAGTCTGAGGCGCTGGGACCCTTGCCGCACAGGCAAATCTGAGGGCTGGGTCATTCATGTATTCTCCAGTCTGAGGCGCTGGGGCCCTTGCCGCACACGCAAGTCTGAGGGCTGGGTCATTCATGTATTCTCCAGTCTGAGGTGCTGGGACCCTTGCCGCACACGCAAGTCTGAGGGCTGGATCATTCATGTGTTCTCCAGTCTGAGGCACTGGGACCCTTGCCGCAAACGCAAGTCTGAGGGCTGGGTCATTCATGTATTCTCCAGTCTGAGACGCTGGGACACTTGCCGCACACGCAAGTCTGAGGGCTGGGTCATTCATGTATTCTCCAGTCTGAGGCGCTGGGACCCTTGCCGCACACGCAAGTCTGAGGGCTGGGTCATTCATGTATTCTCCAGTCTGAGGCGCTGGGGCCATTTCCGCATACGCAAGTCTGAGGGCTGGGTCATTCATGTGTTCTCCAGTCTTAGCCGCTGTGACTCTTGCCGCACACGCAAGTCTGAGGGCTTGGGTCATTCATGTGTTCTCCAGTCTGAGGCGCTGTGACCCTTGCCGCACACGCAAGTCTGAGGGCTTGGGTCATTTATGTATTCTCCAGTCTGAGGCGCTGTGACCATTGCCGCACACGCAAGTCTGAGGGCTTGGGTCATTCATGTATTCTCCAGTCTGAGGCGCTGTGACCCTTGCCGCACACGCAAGTCAGAGGGCTTGGGTCATTTATGTATTCTCCAGTCTGAGGCGCTGTAACCCTTGCCGCACACGCAAGTCTGAGGGCTTGGGTCATTCATGTATTCTCCAGTCTGAGGGGCTGTGACCCTTGCGGCACACGCAAGTCTGAGGGCTGGGTCATTCATGTATTCTCCCGTCTGAGGCGCTGTGACCCTTGCCGCACACGCAAGTCTGAGGGCTGGGTCATTCATGTATTCTCCAGTCTGAGGCGCTGGGACCCTTGCCGCACACGCAAGTCTGAGGGCTGGGTCATTCATGTATTCTCCAGTCTGAGGCGCTGGACCCTTGCCGCACACGCAAGTCTGAGGGCTGGGTCATTCATGTATTCTCCAGTCTGAGGCGCTGGGACCCTTGCCGCACACGCAGGTCTGAGGGCTCGGGTCATTCATGTATTCTCCAGTCTGAGGCGCTGGGACCCTTGCCGCACCCGCAAGTCTGAGGGCTGGGTCATTCCTATATTCTCCAGTCTGAGGCGCTGGGACCCTTGCCGCACACGCAAGTCTTTGGGCTGGGTCATTCATGTATTCTCCAGTCTGAGGCGCTGGGACCCTTGCCACACACGCAAGTCTGAGGGCTGGGTCATTCATGTATTCTCCAGTCTGAGGCGCTGGGACCCTTGCCGCACACGCAAGTCTGAGGGCTTGGGTCATTCATGTGTTCTCCAGTCTGAGGCGCTGGGGCCATTGCCGCACACGCAAGTCTGAGGGCTGGGTCATTCATGTGTTCTCCAGTCTGAGGCGCTGGGGCCCTTGCCGCACACGCAAGTCTGAGGGCTTGGGTCATTCATGTGTTCTCCAGTCTGAGGCGCTGTGGCCCTTGCCGCACACGCAGATCTGAGGGCTTGGGTCATTCATGTGTTCTCCAGTCTGAGGCGCTGTGACCCTTGCCGCACACGCAAGTCTGAGGGCTTGGGTAATTCATGTATTCATCCAGTCTGAGGCGCTGTGACCCTTGCCGCACACGCAAGTCAGAGGGCTTGGGTCATTTATGTATTCTCCAGTCTGAGGCGCTGTAACCCTTGCCGCACACGCAAGTCTGAGGGCTTGGGTCATTCATGTATTCTCCAGTCTGAGGGGCTGTGACCCTTGCCGCACACGCAAGTCTGAGGGCTGGGTCATTCATGTATTCTCCCGTCTGAGGCGCTGTGACCCTTGCCGCACACGCAAGTCTGAGGGCTGGGTCATTCATGTATTCTCCAGTCTGAGGCGCTGGGACCCTTGCCGCACACGCAAGTCTGAGGGCTGGGTCATTCATGTATTCTCCAGTCTGAGGCGCTGGACCCTTGCCGCACACGCAAGTCTGAGGGCTGGGTCATTCATGTATTCTCCAGTCTGAGGCACTGGGACCCTTGTCGCACACGCAGGTCTGAGGGCTCGGGTCATTCATGTATTCTCCAGTCTGAGGCGCTGGGACCGTTGCCGCACCCGCAAGTCCGAGGGCTGGGTCATTCATGTATTCTCCCGTCTGAGGCACTGTAAACCTTGCCGCACACGCAAGTCTGAGGGCTGGGTCATTAATGTATTCTCCAGTCCGAGGCACTGGGACTCTTGCCGCACACGCAAGTCTGAGGGCTGGGTCATTCATGTATTCTCCAGTCTGAGGTGCTGGGACCCTTGCCGCACACGCAAGTCTGAGGGCTGGGTCATTCGTGTATTCTCCAGTCTGGGGCGCTGGGACCATTGCCGCACACGCAAGTCTGAGGGCTGGGTCATTCCTGTATTCTCCAGTCTGAGGCGCTGGGACCCTTGCCGCACACGCAAGTCTTTGGGCTGGGTCATTCATGTATTCTCCAGTCTGAGGCGCTGGGACCCTTGCCACACACGCAAGTCTGAGGGCTGGGTCATTCATGTATTCTCCAGTCTGAGGCGCTGGGACCTTTGCCGCACACGCAAGTCTGAGGGCTGGGTCATTCATTTGTTCTCCAGTCTGAGGCGCTGGGGCCCTTGCCGCACACGCAAGTCTGAGGGCTGGGTCATTCATGTATTCTCCAGTCTGAGGCGCTGGACCCTTGCCGCACACGCAAGTCTGAGGGCTGGGTCATTCATGTATTCTCCAGTCTGAGGCACTGGGACCCTTGTCGCACACGCAGGTCTGAGGGCTCGGGTCATTCATGTATTCTCCAGTCTGAGGCGCTGGGACCGTTGCCGCACCCGCAAGTCCGAGGGCTGGGTCATTCATGTATTCTCCCGTCTGAGGCACTGTAAACCTTGCCGCACACGCAAGTCTGAGGGCTGGGTCATTAATGTATTCTCCAGTCCGAGGCACTGGGACTCTTGCCGCACACGCAAGTCTGAGGGCTGGGTCATTCATGTATTCTCCAGTCTGAGGTGCTGGGACCCTTGCCGCACACGCAAGTCTGAGGGCTGGGTCATTCGTGTATTCTCCAGTCTGGGGCGCTGGGACCATTGCCGCACACGCAAGTCTGAGGGCTGGGTCATTCCTGTATTCTCCAGTCTGAGGCGCTGGGACCCTTGCCGCACACGCAAGTCTTTGGGCTGGGTAATTCATGTATTCTCCAGTCTGAGGTGCTGGGACCCTTGCCGCACACGCAAGTCTGAGGGCTGGGTCATTCGTGTATTCTCCAGTCTGAGGCGCTGGGACCATTGCCGCACATGCAAGTCTGAGGGCTGGGTCATTCTTGTATTCTCCAGTCTGAGGCGCTGGGACCCTTGCCGCACACGCAAGTCTTTGGGCTGGGTCATTCATGTATTCTCCAGTCTGAGGCGCTGGGACCCTTGCCACACACGCAAGTCTGAGGGCTGGGTCATTCATGTATTCTCCAGTCTGAGGCGCTGGGACCTTTGCCGCACACGCAAGTCTGAGGGCTGGGTCATTCATTTGTTCTCCAGTCTGAGGCGCTGGGGCCCTTGCCGCACACGCAAGTCTTAGGGCTGGGTCATTCATGTGTTCTCCAGTCTGAGGCGCTGGGGCCCTTGCCGCACACGCAAGTCTGAGGGCTTGTGTCATTCATGTGTTCTCCAGTCTGAGGCGCTGTGGCCCTTGCCGCACACGCAAGTCTGAGGGCTTGGGTCATTCACGTGTTCTCCAGTCTGAGGCGCTGTGACACTTGCCACACACGCAAGTCTGAGGGCTTGGGTCATTCACGTGATCTCCAGTCTGAGGCGCTGAGACCCTTGCCGCACACGCAAGTCTGAGGGCTTGGGTCATTCACGTATTCTCCAGTCTGAGGCGCTGTGACCCTTGCCGCACACGAAGTCTGAGGGCTGGGTCATTCATGTATTCTCCAGTCTGAGGCACTGTGACCCTTGCCGCACACGCAAGTCTGAGGGCTGGGTCATTCATGTATTCTCCCGTCTGAGGCGCTGTGACCCTTGCCGCACACACCAGTCTGAGGGCTGGGTCATTCATGTATTCTCCAGTCTGAGGCGCTGGAACCCTTGCTGCACACGCAAGTCTGAGGGCTGGGTCATTCATGTATTCTCCAGTCTGAGGCGCTGGACCCTTGCCGCACACGCAAGTCTGAGGGCTGCGTCATTCATGTATTCTCCAGTCTGAGGCGCTGTGACCCTTGCCGCACACGCAAGTCTGAGGGCTGTGTCGGGGGGGCGCTAGGTGGCGCCAAACCAAGATGGCCGCACTGTTGTGAGGCTCTCGCCAGATCGAGCCTTTGTACCATCCTCTTGTCCATCCTGACCGGGAAAATCTACCCGATCACATCGCCATTGTCTCTGCGACGCTTCACCGATCACAGCGGTGCCAAGAACGTCGAAATTGTCCGGCAGTGGGCGGAGTTAACCATCGATTTGCCGGTAGGCGGACTGAGGCGTCGGTCCGAGGTCTGCCGATCCGGGGCCAGCCTGCTGGGACACACCGGGGCTTCGCGGCCTCACCGGAGCTGTGGCAGCATCTACTGACGGAAAATATCGAAGCCACCAAGAAACCTGCGCCAGTGTTTTGCTGAGGGAGAAACTTCCTATACTGCAGGTGAGCCCTCCTTGAATGAGACGGGAATTAATTACAAATGAGGAACACCGATACGGGGGAAAAAAGAGCGCGAAAGTTAGGAACTGCTGGCAAGCTTCACTGGCCCGATAGCTGCATAGAATAACGGCCGGCACTCCGCTACACACTAATTTATCGGCTGTGTCGTTGAGTGTGGAGCCCGGGGCACAGTTTTCGACAGACGCTGGGAGTCAGTTTGCAAAACAGCGCACAGCGGCTGTACATGTCCGCTCATCAACCGCGGCCTCCCCGCTGCCTGCACACTGCCGGAAGCTGCCGTCTGCCGCCCCCGAGGCCTGGAGGTCCGGACGCGGTGCTAGTGAGGCCGGGAGAACATTTCCACATAAGATAGCAGGAACCTCCCGCTACCCTGCAGCGACCTCCCCGCTGCCCCTTACCTGCCGGTGACTGCCTGTAGATCGGAACGGCTCTGGCCTAATATTGTCTCCTGTGCCTGATCTCACTGCCTGGGGGACGAGACGGACGGCTAAAGACTCACCCATTTGCATTGAGGGGGTGGACTACCTGGCGGGATGTGCCTCTTCAGATAAATACGCTGCTGCATCACCACGAAATACCGGGAGACACCCGGAAATTGCTAGTACTACATACTCGAGCCGCCTGGAACCACGAGGGACATACTAGTTACAGGTCGGACAGCTGCCGGCGGCTCCAGCAACCTGCAGCATAACACCACCCTCAGTTGAGGTGGCTCCATCCACTTGTGGTACTCACCTGTTGCTGTCTGGGTGTGGGGGAGCCTTGTGGTGGCTTCAGCAGGAACGCCTCGTCAACAGCGAAGCCACAGGGTGTAATCTGTCCCGCAATCATCTCCTGCTCAACCTGAGGCTGGGGAGGACAAACAGTCAGACCCATTGTGCTCATATATATACCGTGGGTCAACGGAATAACTCACGCCACAGAAGACGCTGCTGATCTGAACTGTGCCCTGAGTGCCACTTCCAGAAGGTGTGCTGTCCGCAGTCCCACTTTGCCCCGTCTTCTCCCGGACGACTGAACAAGGCATCACTTCACCGCACTCTGGCTGCTACTGTCACATTAGCTTCGCGTACGCCAAGACGCGACATGGGCCGAAATGACGACAAACAAACTAAAATACCGTTTGAAGCTAAGAAAAACCCCAGAGGTGTACAGGATTCTGAAGGTAGCCCTACCGCCCGAGGACCCCCTGACGAAGACTGGAAAGCCTTGCTGATAAGCATGCAACAGAGCTTGACAAACATCGATTCCAAGATTGACACGATAAACACCCGCATGAACAGTGTGGTCACTAAGCTGGAACAACACGACACCAGAATTAAGGACGCGGAGGACAGGATTTCTGAATTGGAAGATGGCGCCACTTCTAATAGCAGACAGGTGACCCAAATGGACAGGCTCCTAAAAATCATTGCGGAGAAAAACGAGGATTTAGAAGCGAGGTCCAGACGCAACAACATTCGCGTCCTGGGCCTGGCGGAGTCCACCAACACAGGGAAAATGGAGGTGTTTATCGAGAATTTGGTCGTCGAACTCTTTGGTAAAGAATCATTCTCCTCGCACTTAATAGTAGAACGAGCCCACAGATCCCTGGCCGCACGCCCACCGCCAGGTGCCCAACCTCGCCCCATCATTGCGAGGTTCCTTAATTATAGAGATCGAGACGCGGTGCTGCGTCGAGCAAGAGAGATTGGCACCGTGGGATACTGCAATACTACACTCTCCTTTTTCCCAGACTTCACCCCTGCGGTACAGGAAGCCAGGAGGAAATTCTCAGGAGTGAAAAAGAAGCTTCAAGATCAAGAGATGACGTACGCCATGCTGTATCCGGCAAAATTGAAAGTCTCCTACAGAGGCAAGCAACACTTCTTTCAAAATCCTCAACAGGTGGAGGACTTCCTCAAACAACACAAAAAAGACAAAGCCAGAGAAGAAGCTGAAAGCCGTCGCTCCAGATCCCCTTCGCCTATGAACCTGCAAGAATAGAACGCAATCACTACGGTTGCTACACTTAAGATGGGTGGGGACGAACGTGACTCCAATAATCTGGTGAGGTACAATTTAACGCTGTTGATTAACCTGGTATATATATTTGATAGGCTCGATCGCCCACCTCCGTCCCACGTAGTGTGTCCAGGTACATGCCTGGCTCCAAGTGGGTGCAAATAGGGAGGTGGAGGGCAGGTTGGGTGCCCCTAGAACGGACCCCCGATGGGCGAACCCCATAGCCTCCCTTCTGTCGTAGAATGGAGGGATCTGTGACGTTACTTTTGTTTTTAAGTTGGGGAGGAGGTGGAATAGTTGGGAATGGGTGGGTTCCAAATGCCCGGCAAGTTGAGGAAGCCGGTGTGGGAGGGGAAATGTTACAACTTGATGCTTGTATGACAGAACTGTTTATCATTTACTCCATATGTTGGGCATGCCAAGAGGATAGATGGGGGTCACGTTACATATATGATGCCAAAAGCTATAGACACATGGATGTTGCAAACCTTTGTTACACAGTTTTTCTGAAAGAGATATGGGGGACGTAGATGAACCGCAGTCAGCCTCGCTGTTCCAGGTGGCCTCCTGGAATATACGCGGGTTAAATGACCCTAGGAAGAAGAGACAGATTTTGGGATATCTGGACAGACATAGGATATCCATTGCTATGTTGCAGGAGACACATTTGATGCCAAGTGGATCCCCCTCATTTGCTTCCAAATGGGCAACGTGCAAGGCGTTCTCATCCTACTCTAATTACGCTAGAGGGGTGGCAAGTCTTGTGAGACGAGGGACACATTTCACTCCGGCTGGAACTGAAGTAGATTCTGAGGGGCGTTATTGTTTGCTCTGGGGGAAGCTACACGCACACACAATACTGTTTCCATGTTACTATGGCCCTAACACAGATGATCCGAATATCCTTCTCACGATGTGGGGAAAGATACATGCCCTAGGAATAACTCACGTGATACTAGGGGGAGACTTTAACACGGCTCTAATACCAGTGCAAGACAGATCATGCCCGCAAGCTTCTCACTACACGAATACTCAACGCGCACTATTGGGAATAGTGAAAGAACACCACCTGGTAGATACGTGGCGACACCTACACCCCACTACCAAGCAAGACACCCATCACTCAGCATTTCACTCAACCTGAGCCCGCCTAGACTATATATTTGTGTCAGCAGGACTGTCCCCATGGTTATCCAAGGCAAGTCACCTGGCGCGGACGTTTTCTGATCACTCACCGGTCCTCCTTTCCCTACAGATTCCCCTTAACATGGCCCCTTTCCTGAACTGGCGCCTGAATCCCGCACATCTTACTGATACTGCCTTTGCGGCTGAACTAGAACAAGAGATCACAGAGTTTTTTGAAAGGAATGTTAACTCAGTTTCTAGTCTCACTACGGTTTGGGAGGCCTTCAAAGTGACGATGAGAGGAAGTTGTATAGCCAAGGGAGGGGGAGTTCTCAAGGCATTGCGAGCAGACATACGCAAGCTAGAATTAGAGCTCCGCCAGCTAGAGCGAGAGATAGCTCGGGGAGGCAGGGACCGCGCGGCTCAAGCTCAGATTAGGGAAAAACTGAACGAATACTCTGAATTGGCGGATAAAGAATGCAAATTTCTGGGTAAGTCCTTCACGGCTCGAATATACGGGGAGGGAGACAGACCGGGTAAAGCGCTTGTCACCGCAGTCAGAGCCCCTAGATACCAAAATTATGTCCCTACTTTACTGGACAGACACGGCACACCACAACGAGATCTCACAAAACAGCTCCAAGTGTTAACTGAACACTACACCTCGCTTTACACCTCACATAGAACTGACACACTTAACTTGCAGGAATACCTGGATGACACCGCTATTGCCTGGCTGGGACCGTCTCAGCAAAAATTCCTTCACCATGAGCTCGAACTTGACGAGATCAAAGATGCAATCATGTCCATGAAGTCTGGAAATGCGCCGGGATCGGATGGCCTACCGATCGACTTTTATAAATCCTTTATACATGTGCTAGCACCCATACTGAAGCAGGTCTTTTACGCCGCGCTAGAGGAAGGCTCACTCCCGCTCACAATGCGAGAGGCACTAATAACATCACTTCTGAAACCGGGTAAGCCACCAGAACATTGCGACTCATTTCGGCCTCTCTCCTTGTTAAATACAGACAGCAAGATCTTAGCCAAAGTTCTCGCTACGCGTCTCAACCTCCTTATGGAGCGGCTCGTTCTTCCTGATCAGGCAGGGTTCGTCCCGAACCGCGCCACATCTCACAACTTGCGTACTTTACAAGCCGTGCTGCAAGATATTAACCCCAACTGTGACGCGGCTGCTGTGTTCCTGGACGCCACAAAGGCGTTCGACTCCCTGGAGTGGGATTACCTTCTTACACTGCTCGAAAGGATGGGAGTCCCCTTTAACTTTTTAGACTGGATTCGGTTATTATATTACAAACCCCAGGCCACGGTGCTGCTCAACGGTGCCCGCTCTGCTCCATTTGAGATTCAAAGGGGCACCCGGCAGGGCTGCCCATTGTCCCCGATACTATTCGCGATCGCCATTGAACCCCTAGCCGCCAAACTCCGACAACACCACAAACATCGCTCCCTCATTTACCCAGAACGGCAACTACTGATCGCATTATATGCAGATGACATGACCCTCTACGTGGACAAACCACAAGAAAATCTAAATCCCTTGCTACGCGAGATTACCAAGTTCGGGACAATAGGGGGATACAGATAAACTGGACGAAATCGGCTATGTTCCCCTTGACTGACAGGACCAAGGAGTTTCCTCTAGATTACCCCCTAGAGTGGGTATCTGATGAACTAAAATATTTAGGAATCATAATCACCAGAAATCGGGAGGCCCTTATCAGAGCCAACTATGGGACGGCACTAGACAAATTGACAGACAACGTAACCAGGTGGATACACCTTCCATTGTCTATGGCAGGCCGCATTTCTCTTGTGAAAATGGTGGTCCTCCCCAAACTGTTATATCTTTTTACTAATATACCTTATAGCCCCGGTTCATGTTTCTTTCGCGCCCTCGACTCTCAGACGTCGCGCCTTATCTGGGGAGGCAAACAGGCCAGACTCAGTTTGAAGACCCTAATGCTACCTTACCACCAGGGTGGGTTTGAAGTCCCAGACTTCCGAAAATACTATGATTGTGCCCAAGGACATTTCGCCTCGTACTGGTTCCATCCCCCTCCATTCATGGCCCATCTGGCAGTTGAAGACGGATACATGAGACCAGAAAAACCTTCGGGGTATCTCTACACTCCAGTCCATATGATGGACAGGGACCCGACTACAGTAGACTGTACTGTCAGGGCCTGGAAACGTATTGCAGAGCATATGGAAGTGCGTTTTTTTTATTCACCTCTGATGGTGCTGGCAAACGATCCCAGAGTGAGCGTCGCCCGTGAAGAAATAGGACGTAAATTTCTTGCCAAACTCGCTATTTACACCTGGGGAGATCTTTACCTTCAGGGTACTTTCCGCACGATAGCGCAACTTTTTGGAGATAGTTCCCCCACGATGATGGATACTTTCCTTTATGTTCGTCTTCGGCAAAGCATTAAATCCGTCACACCCAACTTCCCGGATGAGCCGGAACTTATGGCACCTCTTCATTCCCTGCTACAAGCAGACGCCCCGAGACATGTGGTCTCCATGTTGTATAAACATGTTCAAATAGCTCCATCTCCACCCCCCCTCAGAGCCAGGCAAGATTGGGACACTGACCTAAATGATACTATGACGGACGAGCAATGGGAGATGAGCTGTTCTCACACACACGCCGTAACCGGCAACGCTCACCTTAGGTTAATACACTATAAATTCCTGCACCGGCTCTACTTCACACCTGCTAAATTACACCGTCTAGGTCTCAGAAACGACGATCGATGTCTCCGATGTGGCAGTTCGGGCGCAGACTTCATACACCTGGCATGGAAATGCCGAGCAGTTGCCTCGTATTGGATAGAGGTGTTTGAGGCTGTGTCGGAAATGATCGGTATGCCCACGGACCCTTGTCCTAAAATAGCCTTACTCGGACTCACTAACCCGGCAATAAAGACACACTGCAAATTTTTTGCACTAAGCCTCCTGTTGGCTAAAAGGTTGGTGGCGTGCAGATGGGGCAGGGGGCGGGCGCCTAAATTCAAGGACTGGCTTAGTAACATGTCTACTTGGCAGGAACACCTACACAAATATGCTGACCTCTTACCACTTAAATCACGCCCCAAGGACCTATGGGGCCCCCTCACCACATACCTGCTTCGGTCACAAACTGATGAGGAATCCGCTGAGGAAGATAACGGAGGTATGAATGGCAGTAACCACACCACCGTCCCCACACCTGGGCCCCACTCCACTTCACAACGGAATGATATAAGTCCCGCACACACCCTCTAACTATCCTCCCTCTTCTGGAAACTGCATACCCTAGGACCTGCAAGAATGGACACACATTACACCGACCGGGACACCCCTAAGTATGTCCGCCACCTGCACGGAGGGAACGAACTGCGAGGCTGATAGCACCCCCTTTAGGTTTTCTTTCAGTATGGCTTGTCTTACTAAGAGAAACATTTACTGCAACACACCCATGGCATGGCACAACATCATCCCCTCCGCATGGCACGAAAAGTTATACCTTCCCCGAAATTGAGTTATGTTTGAAGGTTGGGTGACTGCACTGCCGGAACTGCCCGGCACTACACACTGGTATAGGACACCAAACATGCCCGCCACACTACAAGCTCCATCACGCCACTTGTTCAGCAAGATGGCTTACATTGGGGAAGAAAGAGTGTATAATGTGTAGTAAAGTTGATTGAAATGTTAAAAGTAACCTCAATGCTTTGTTGCTCATGAACTGCATTGTGATCATGTAGGTACTATAAAGTCTCCTTTATGGCCCACGTCTAGATACATCGCGGCCGGCCCGATTGGGTTGTAGGCGGCATGCTGTGTTAGCTATATACCCCCACCGGAAATACGTGTAAACCTTCGTAAGGAGTATTATAGCTGCCGGCCTACAGACGTGGGTTGTAGGCATTGAGCAGTGTACAACGTGTTAATGACCAATAAAGGTTTTAAAAAAAAAAAAAAGTCTGAGGGCTGTGTCATTCATGTATTCTTCAGTCTGAGGCGCTGGGACCCTTGCCGCACACGCAAGTCTGAGGGCTGTGTCATTCATGTATTCTCCAGTTTGAGGCGCTGGGACCCTTGCCGCACACGCAAGTCTGAGGGCTGTGTCATTCATGTATTCTCCAGTCTGAGGCGCTTGGACCCTTGCCGCACACGCAAGTCTGAGGGCTGGGTCATTCATGTATTCTCCAGTCTGAGGCGCTGGGACCCTTGCCGCACACGCAAGTCTGAGGGCTGGGTCACTCATGGATTCTCCAGTCTGAGGCGCTGGGACCCTTGCCACACACGCAAGTCTGAGGGCTGGGTCATTCATGTGTTCTCCAGTCTGAAGCACTGGGGCCCTTGCCGCACACGCAAGTCTGAGGGCTTGGGTCATTCATGTGTTCTCCAGTCTGAGGCGCTGTGACCCTTGCCACACACGCAGATCTGAGGGCTTGGGTCATTCATGTGTTCTCCAGTCTGAGGCGCTGTGACCCTTGCCGCACACGCAAGTCTGAGGGCTTGGGTCATTCATGTATTCCCCAGTCTGAGGCGCTGTGACCATTGCCGCACACGCAAGTCTGAGGGCTGGGTCATTCATGTATTCTCCAGTCTGAGGCGCTGTGACCCTTGCCGCACACGCAAGTCTGAGGGCTGGGTCATTCATGTATTCTCCAGTCGGAGGCGCTGTGACCCTTGCCGCACACGCAAGTCTGAGGGCTTGGGTCATTCATGTGTTCTCCAGTCTGAGGCACTGTGACCCTTGCCACACACACAAGTCTGAGGGCTTGGGTCATTCATGTATTCTCCAGTCTGAGACGCTGTGACCATTGTTGCACACGCAGGTCTGAGAGCTTGGGTCATTCATGTGTTCTCCAGTCCGAGGCGCTGTGACCCTTGCCACACATGCAAGTCGGAGGGCTTGGGTCATTCATGCATTCTCCAGTCCGAGGCGCTGTGACCCTTGCCACACATGCAAGTCTGAGGGCTTGGGTCATTCATGTATTCTCCAGTCTGAGGTGCTGTGACCCTTGACGCACATGCAAGTCTGAGGGCTTGGGTCATTCATGTATTCTCCCGTCTGAGGCGCTGTGACCCTTGCCGCACACACAAGTCTGAGGGCTGGGTCATTAATGTATTCTTCAGTCTGAGGCGCTGGGACCCTTGCCGCACACGCAAGTCTGAGGGCTGTGTCATTCATGTATTCTCCAGTTTGAGGCGCTGGGACCCTTGCCGCACACGCAAGTCTGAGGGCTGTGTCATTCATGTATTCTCCAGTCTGAGGCGCTTGGACCCTTGCCGCACACGCAAGTCTGAGGGCTGGGTCATTCATGTATTCTCCAGTCTGAGGCGCTGGGACCCTTGCCGCACACGCAAGTCTGAGGGCTGGATCACTCATGGATTCTCCAGTCTGAGGCGCTGGGACCCTTGCCACACACGCAAGTCTGAGGGCTGGGTCATTCATGTATTCTCCAGTCTGAGGTGCTGTGACCCTTGACGCACATGCAAGTCTGAGGGCTTGGGTCATTCATGTATTCTCCCGTCTGAGGCGCTGTGACCCTTGCCGCACACACAAGTCTGAGGGCTGGGTCATTAATGTATTCTTCAGTCTGAGGCGCTGGGACCCTTGCCGCACACGCAAGTCTGAGGGCTGTGTCATTCATGTATTCTCCAGTTTGAGGCGCTGGGACCCTTGCCGCACACGCAAGTCTGAGGGCTGTGTCATTCATGTATTCTCCAGTCTGAGGCGCTTGGACCCTTGCCGCACACGCAAGTCTGAGGGCTGGGTCATTCATGTATTCTCCAGTCTGAGGCGCTGGGACCCTTGCCGCACACGCAAGTCTGAGGGCTGGATCACTCATGGATTCTCCAGTCTGAGGCGCTGGGACCCTTGCCGCACACGCAAGTCTGAGGGCTGGGTCACTCATGGATTCTCCAGTCTGAGGCGCTGGGACCCTTGCCACACACGCAAGTCTGAGGGCTGGGTCATTCATGTGTTCTCCAGTCTGAAGCACTGGGGCCCTTGCCGCACACGCAAGTCTGAGGGCTTGGGTCATTCATGTGTTCTCCAGTCTGAGGCGCTGTGACCCTTGCCACACACGCAGATCTGAGGGCTTGGGTCATTCATGTGTTCTCCAGTCTGAGGCGCTGTGACCCTTGCCGCACACGCAAGTCTGAGGGCTTGGGTCATTCATGTATTCTCCAGTCTGAGGCGCTGTGACCATTGCCGCACACGCAAGTCTGAGGGCTGGGTCATTCATGTATTCTCCAGTCTGAGGCGCTGTGACCCTTGCCGCACACGCAAGTCTGAGGGCTGGGTCATTCATGTATTCTCCAGTCGGAGGCGCTGTGACCCTTGCCGCACACGCAAGTCTGAGGGCTTGGGTCATTCATGTGTTCTCCAGTCTGAGGCACTGTGACCCTTGCCACACACACAAGTCTGAGGGCTTGGGTCATTCATGTATTCTCCAGTCTGAGACGCTGTGACCATTGTTGCACACGCAGGTCTGAGAGCTTGGGTCATTCATGTATTCTCCAGTCCGAGGCGCTGTGACCCTTGCCACACATGCAAGTCTGAGGGCTTGGGACATTCATGCATTCTCCAGTCCGAGGCGCTGTGACCCTTGCCACACATGCAAGTCTGAGGGCTTGGGTCATTCATGTATTCTCCAGTCTGAGGTGCTGTGACCCTTGACGCACATGCAAGTCTGAGGGCTTGGGTCATTCATGTATTCTCCCGTCTGAGGCGCTGTGACCCTTGCCGCACACACAAGTCTGAGGGCTGGGTCATTAATGTATTCTTCAGTCTGAGGCGCTGGGACCCTTGCCGCACACGCAAGTCTGAGGGCTGTGTCATTCATGTATTCTCCAGTTTGAGGCGCTGGGACCCTTGCCGCACACGCAAGTCTGAGGGCTGTGTCATTCATGTATTCTCCAGTCTGAGGCGCTTGGACCCTTGCCGCACACGCAAGTCTGAGGGCTGGGTCATTCATGTATTCTCCAGTCTGAGGCGCTGGGACCCTTGCCGCACACGCAAGTCTGAGGGCTGGATCACTCATGGATTCTCCAGTCTGAGGCGCTGGGACCCTTGCCACACACGCAAGTCTGAGGGCTGGGTCATTCATGTGTTCTCCAGTCTGAAGCGCTGGGGCCCTTGCCGCACACGCAAGTCTGAGGGCTTAGGTCATTCATGTGTTCTCCAGTCTGAGGCGCTGTGACCCTTGCCACACACGCAGATCTGAGGGCTTGGGTCATTCATGTGTTCTCCAGTCTGAGGCGCTGTGACCCTTGCCGCACACGCAAGTCTGAGGGCTTGGGTCATTCATGTATTCTCCAGTCTGAGGCGCTGTGACCATTGCCGCACACGCAAGTCTGAGGGCTGGGTCATTCATGTATTCTCCAGTCTGAGGCGCTGTGACCCTTGCCGCACACGCAAGTCTGAGGGCTGGGTCATTCATGTATTCTCCAGTCGGAGGCGCTGTGACCCTTGCCGCACACGCAAGTCTGAGGGCTGGGTCACTCATGTATTCTCCAGTCTGAGGCGCTGTGACCCTTGCCACACACACAAGTCTGAGGGCTGGGTCATTCATGTATTCTCTCGTCTGAGGCGCTGTGAACCTTGCCGCACACGCAAGTCCGAGGGCTGGGTCATTCATGTATTCTCCTGTCTGAGGCGCTGTGACCCTTGCCGCACACGCAAGTCTGAGGGCTGGGTCACTCATGTATTCTCCCGTCTGAGGCGCTGTGACCCTTGCCGCACACGCAAGTCTGAGGGCTGGGTCATTCATGTATTCTCCAGTCTGAGGCGCTGTAACCCTTGCCGCACACGCAAGTCTGAGGGCTGTGTCATTCATGTATTCTCCAGTCTGAGGCGCTGGGACCCTTGCCGCACACGCAAGTCTGAGGGCTGTGTCATTCATGTATTCTCCAGTTTGAGGTGCTGGGACCCTTGCCGTACACGCAAGTCTGAGGGCTGTGTCATTCATGTATTCTCCAGTCTGAGGCGCTGGGACCCATGCCGCACACGCAAGTCTGAGGGCTGGGTCATTCATGTATTCTCCAGTCTGAGGCGCTGGGACCCTTGCCGCACACGCAAGTCTGAGGGCTGGGTCATTCATGTATTCTCCAGTCTGAGGCACTGGGACCCTTGTCGCACACGCAAGTCTGAGGGCTGGGTCATTCATGTGTTCCCCAGTCTGAGGCGCTGGGGCCCTTGCCGCACACGCAGGTCTGAGGGCTTGGGTCATTCATGTGTTCTCCAGTCTGAGGCACTGAGACCCTTGCCGCTCACGCAAGTCTGAGGGCTTGGGTCATTCATGTATTCTCCAGTCTGAGACGCTGTGACCATTGTTGCACACGCAGGTCTGAGAGCTTGGGTCATTCATGTATTCTCCAGTCCGAGGCGCTGTGACCCTTGCCACACATGCAAGTCTGAGGGCTTGGGTCATTCATGCATTCTCCAGTCCGAGGCGCTGTGACCCTTGCCACACATGCAAGTGTGAGGGCTTGGGTCATTCATGTATTCTCCAGTCTGAGGTGCTGTGACCCTTGACTCACATGCAAGTCTGAGGGCTTGGGTCATTCATGTATTCTCCCGTCTGAGGCGCTGTGACCCTTGCCGCACACACAAGTCTGAGGGCTGGGTCATTAATGTATTCTCCCGTCTGAGGCGCTGTGAACCTTGCCGCACATGCAAGCCTGAGGGCTGGGTCATTCATGCATTCTCCAGTCTGAGGCGCTGTGACCCTTGCCGCACACGCAAGTCTGAGGGCTTGGGTCATTCATGTATTCTAAAGTCTGAGGCACTGTGACCCTTGCCGCACATGCAAGTCTGAGGGCTGGGTCATTCATGTATTCTCCAGTCTGAGGCGCTGGGACCCTTGCCGCACATGCAAGTCTGAGGGCTTGGGTCATTCATGTATTCTCCAGTCTGAGGCGCTGGGACCCTTGCCGCACATGCAAGTCTGAGGGCTTGGGTCATTCATGTATTCTCCAGTCTGAGGCGCTGTGACCCTTGCCACACACGCAAGTCTGAGGGCTGTGTCATTCATGTATTATCCAGTCTGAGGCGCTGTGACCCTTGCCGCACTCGCAAGTCTGAGGGCTTCGGTCATTCATGTATTCTCCAGTCTGAGACGCTGTGACCATTGTTGCACACGCAGGTCTGAGAGCTTGGGTCATTCATGCATTCTCCAGTCCGAGGCGCTGTGACCCTTGCCACACTTGCAAGTCTGAGGGCTTGGGTCATTCATGTATTCTCCAGTCTGAGGTGCTGTGACCCTTGACGCACATGCAAGTCTGAGGGCTTGGGTCATTCATGTATTCTCCCGTCTGAGGCGCTGTGACCCTTGCCGCACACACAAGTCTGAGGGCTGGGTCATTAATGTATTCTTCAGTCTGAGGCGCTGGGACCCTTGCCGCACACGCAAGTCTGAGGGCTGTGTCATTCATGTATTCTCCAGTCTGAAGCGCTTGGACCCTTGCCGCACACGCAAGTCTGAGGGCTGGGTCATTCATGTATTCTCCAGTCTGAGGCGCTGGGACCCTTGCCGCACACGCAAGTCTGAGGGCTGGGTCACTCATGGATTCTCCAGTCTGAGGCGCTGGGACCCTTGCCACACACGCAGATCTGAGGGCTTGGGTCATTCATGTGTTCTCCAGTCTGAGGCGCTGTGACCCTTGCCGCACACGCAAGTCTGAGGGCTTGGGTCATTAGTGTATTCTCCAGTCTGAGGTGCTGTGACCATTGCCGCACACGCAAGTCTGAGGGCTGGGTCATTCATGTATTCTCCAGTCTGAGGCGCTGTGACCCTTGCCGCACACGCAAGTCTGAGGGCTGGGTCATTCATGTATTTTCCAGTCGGAGGCGCTGTGACCCTTGCCGCACACGCAAGTCTGAGGGCTGGCTCACTCATGTATTCTCCAGTCTGAGGCGCTGTGACCCTTGCCACACACACACAAGTCTGAGGGCTGGGTCATTCATGTATTCTCTCGTCTGAGGCGTTGTGAACCTTGCCGCACACGCAAGTCCGAGGGCTGGGTCATTCATGTATTCTCCCATCTGAGGCGCTGTGACCCTTGCCGCACACGCAAGTCTGAGGGCTGGGTCACTCATGTATTCTCCCGTCTGAGGCGCTGTGACCCTTGCCGCACACGCAAGTCTGAGGGCTGGGTCATTCATGTATTCTCCAGTCTGAGGCGCTGTGACCCTTGCCGCACACGCAAGTCTGAGGGCTGTGTCATTCATGTATTCTCCAGTGTGAGGCGCTGGGACCCTTGCCGCACACGCAAGTCTGATGGCTGTGTCATTCATGTATTCTCCAGTTTGAGGCGCTGGGACCCTTGCCGCACACGCAAGTCTGAGGGCTGTGTCATTCATGTATTCTCCAGTCTGAGGCGCTGGGACCCTTGCCGCACACGCAAGTCTGAGGGCTGGGTCATTCATGTATTCTCCAGTCTGAGGTGCTGGGACCCTTGCCGCACACGCAAGTCTGAGGGCTGGGTCATTCATGTATTCTCCAGTCTGAGGCACTGGGACCCTTGCGGCACACGCAAGTCTAAGGGCTGGGTCATTCATGTGTTCTCCAGTCTGAGGCGCTGGGGCCCTTGCCGCACACCCAAGTCTGAGTGCTTGTGTCATTCAAGGGTTCTCCAGTCAGAGGCGCTGGGGCCCTTGCCACACACGCAAGTCTGAGGGCTTGGGTCATTCATGTGTTCTCCAGTCTGAGGCGCTGTGACTCTTGCCGCACACGCAAGTCTGAGGGCTTGGGTCATTCATGTGTTCTCCAGTCTGAGGCACTGAGACCCTTGCCGCTCACGCAAGTCTGAGGGCTTGGGTCATTCATGTATTCTCCAGTCTGAGACGCTGTGACCATTGTTGCACACGCAGGTCTGAGAGCTTGGGTCATTCATGTATTCTCCAGTCCGAGGCGCTGTGACCCTTGCCACACATGCAAGTCTGAGGGCTTGGGTCATTCATGCATTCTCCAGTCCGAGGCGCTGTGACCCTTGCCACACATGCAAGTCTGAGGGCTTGGGTCATTCATGTATTCTCCAGTCTGAGGTGCTGTGACCCTTGACGCACATGCAAGTCTGAGGGCTTGGGTCATTCATGTATTCTCCCGTCTGAGGCGCTGTGACCCTTGCCGCACACACAAGTCTGAGGGCTGGGTCATTAATGTATTCTCCCGTCTGAGGCGCTGTGAACCTTGCCGCACACGCAAGCCTGAGGGCTGGGTCATTCATGCATTCTCCAGTCTGAGGCGCTGTGACCCTTGCCGCACACGCAAGTCTGAGGGCTTGGGTCATTCATGTATTCTAAAGTCTGAGGCACTGTGACCCTTGCCGCACACGCAAGTCTGAGGGCTGGGTCATTCATGTATTCTCCAGTCTGAGGCGCTGGGACCCTTGCCGCACATGCAAGTCTGAGGGCTTGGGTCATTCATGTATTCTCCAGTCTGAGGCGCTGTGACCCTTGCCACACACGCAAGTCTGAGGGCTGGGTCATTCATGTATTATCCAGTCTGAGGCGCTGGGGCCCTTGCCGCACACGCAAGTCTGAGGGCTTGGGTCATTCATGTGTTCTCCAGTCTGAGGCGCTGTGACCCTTGCCACACACGCAGATCTGAGGGCTTGGGTCATTCATGTGTTCTCCAGTCTGAGGCGCTGTGACCCTTGCCGCACACGCAAGTCTGAGGGCTTGGGTCATTCATGTATTCTCCAGTCTGAGGCGCTGTGACCATTGCCGCACACGCAAGTCTGAGGGCTGGGTCATTCATGTATTCTCCAGTCTGAGGCGCTGTGACCCTTGCCGCACACGCAAGTCTGAGGGCTGGGTCATTCATGTATTCTCCAGTCGGAGGCGCTGTGACCCTTGCCGCACACGCAAGTCTGAGGGCTTGGGTCATTCATGTGTTCTCCAGTCTGAGGCACTGTGACCCTTGCCACACACACAAGTCTGAGGGCTTGGGTCATTCATGTATTCTCCAGTCTGAGACGCTGTGACCATTGTTGCACACGCAGGTCTGAGAGCTTGGGTCATTCATGTATTCTCCAGTCCGAGGCGCTGTGACCCTTGCCACACATGCAAGTCTGAGGGCTTGGGACATTCATGCATTCTCCAGTCCGAGGCGCTGTGACCCTTGCCACACATGCAAGTCTGAGGGCTTGGGTCATTCATGTATTCTCCAGTCTGAGGTGCTGTGACCCTTGACGCACATGCAAGTCTGAGGGCTTGGGTCATTCATGTATTCTCCCGTCTGAGGCGCTGTGACCCTTGCCGCACACACAAGTCTGAGGGCTGGGTCATTAATGTATTCTTCAGTCTGAGGCGCTGGGACCCTTGCCGCACACGCAAGTCTGAGGGCTGTGTCATTCATGTATTCTCCAGTTTGAGGCGCTGGGACCCTTGCCGCACACGCAAGTCTGAGGGCTGTGTCATTCATGTATTCTCCAGTCTGAGGCGCTTGGACCCTTGCCGCACACGCAAGTCTGAGGGCTGGGTCATTCATGTATTCTCCAGTCTGAGGCGCTGGGACCCTTGCCGCACACGCAAGTCTGAGGGCTGGATCACTCATGGATTCTCCAGTCTGAGGCGCTGGGACCCTTGCCACACACGCAAGTCTGAGGGCTGGGTCATTCATGTGTTCTCCAGTCTGAAGCGCTGGGGCCCTTGCCGCACACGCAAGTCTGAGGGCTTAGGTCATTCATGTGTTCTCCAGTCTGAGGCGCTGTGACCCTTGCCACACACTTAGATCTGAGGGCTTGGGTCATTCATGTGTTCTCCAGTCTGAGGCGCTGTGACCCTTGCCGCACACGCAAGTCTGAGGGCTTGGGTCATTCATGTATTCTCCAGTCTGAGGCGCTGTGACCATTGCCGCACACGCAAGTCTGAGGGCTGGGTCATTCATGTATTCTCCAGTCTGAGGCGCTGTGACCCTTGCCGCACACGCAAGTCTGATGGCTGGGTCATTCATGTATTCTCCAGTCGGAGGCGCTGTGACCCTTGCCGCACACGCAAGTCTGAGGGCTGGGTCACTCATGTATTCTCCAGTCTGAGGCGCTGTGACCCTTGCCACACACACAAGTCTGAGGGCTGGGTCATTCATGTATTCTCTCGTCTGAGGCGCTGTGAACCTTGCCGCACACGCAAGTCCGAGGGCTGGGTCATTCATGTATTCTCCTGTCTGAGGCGCTGTGACCCTTGCCGCACACGCAAGTCTGAGGGCTGGGTCACTCATGTATTCTCCCGTCTGAGGCGCTGTGACCCTTGCCGCACACGCAAGTCTGAGGGCTGGGTCATTCATGTATTCTCCAGTCTGAGGCGCTGTAACCCTTGCCGCACACGCAAGTCTGAGGGCTGTGTCATTCATGTATTCTCCAGTCTGAGGCGCTGGGACCCTTGCCGCACACGCAAGTCTGAGGGCTGTGTCATTCATGTATTCTCCAGTTTGAGGCGCTGGGACCCTTGCCGTACACGCAAGTCTGAGGGCTGTGTCATTCATGTATTCTCCAGTCTGAGGCGCTGGGACCCATGCCGCACACGCAAGTCTGAGGGCTGGGTCATTCATGTATTCTCCAGTCTGAGGCGCTGGGACCCTTGCCGCACACGCAAGTCTGAGGGCTGGGTCATTCATGTATTCTCCAGTCGGAGGCGCTGTGACCCTTGCCGCACACGCAAGTCTGAGGGCTGGGTCACTCATGTATTCTCCAGTCTGAGGCGCTGTGACCCTTGCCACACACACAAGTCTGAGGGCTGGGTCATTCATGTATTCTCTCGTCTGAGGCGCTGTGAACCTTGCCGCACACGCAAGTCCGAGGGCTGGGTCATTCATGTATTCTCCTGTCTGAGGCGCTGTGACCCTTGCCGCACACGCAAGTCTGAGGGCTGGGTCACTCATGTATTCTCCCGTCTGAGGCGCTGTGACCCTTGCCGCACACGCAAGTCTGAGGGCTGGGTCATTCATGTATTCTCCAGTCTGAGGCGCTGTAACCCTTGCCGCACACGCAAGTCTGAGGGCTGTGTCATTCATGTATTCTCCAGTCTGAGGCGCTGGGACCCTTGCCGCACACGCAAGTCTGAGGGCTGTGTCATTCATGTATTCTCCAGTTTGAGGTGCTGGGACCCTTGCCGTACACGCAAGTCTGAGGGCTGTGTCATTCATGTATTCTCCAGTCTGAGGCGCTGGGACCCATGCCGCACACGCAAGTCTGAGGGCTGGGTCATTCATGTATTCTCCAGTCTGAGGCGCTGGGACCCTTGCCGCACACGCAAGTCTGAGGGCTGGGTCATTCATGTATTCTCCAGTCTGAGGCACTGGGACCCTTGTCGCACACGCAAGTCTGAGGGCTGGGTCATTCATGTGTTCCCCAGTCTGAGGCGCTGGGGCCCTTGCCGCACACGCAGGTCTGAGGGCTTGGGTCATTCATGTGTTCTCCAGTCTGAGGCACTGAGACCCTTGCCGCTCACGCAAGTCTGAGGGCTTGGGTCATTCATGTATTCTCCAGTCTGAGACGCTGTGACCATTGTTGCACACGCAGGTCTGAGAGCTTGGGTCATTCATGTATTCTCCAGTCCGAGGCGCTGTGACCCTTGCCACACATGCAAGTCTGAGGGCTTGGGTCATTCATGCATTCTCCAGTCCGAGGCGCTGTGACCCTTGCCACACATGCAAGTGTGAGGGCTTGGGTCATTCATGTATTCTCCAGTCTGAGGTGCTGTGACCCTTGACTCACATGCAAGTCTGAGGGCTTGGGTCATTCATGTATTCTCCCGTCTGAGGCGCTGTGACCCTTGCCGCACACACAAGTCTGAGGGCTGGGTCATTAATGTATTCTCCCGTCTGAGGCGCTGTGAACCTTGCCGCACATGCAAGCCTGAGGGCTGGGTCATTCATGCATTCTCCAGTCTGAGGCGCTGTGACCCTTGCCGCACACGCAAGTCTGAGGGCTTGGGTCATTCATGTATTCTAAAGTCTGAGGCACTGTGACCCTTGCCGCACATGCAAGTCTGAGGGCTGGGTCATTCATGTATTCTCCAGTCTGAGGCGCTGGGACCCTTGCCGCACATGCAAGTCTGAGGGCTTGGGTCATTCATGTATTCTCCAGTCTGAGGCGCTGGGACCCTTGCCGCACATGCAAGTCTGAGGGCTTGGGTCATTCATGTATTCTCCAGTCTGAGGCGCTGTGACCCTTGCCACACACGCAAGTCTGAGGGCTGTGTCATTCATGTATTATCCAGTCTGAGGCGCTGTGACCCTTGCCGCACTCGCAAGTCTGAGGGCTTCGGTCATTCATGTATTCTCCAGTCTGAGACGCTGTGACCATTGTTGCACACGCAGGTCTGAGAGCTTGGGTCATTCATGCATTCTCCAGTCCGAGGCGCTGTGACCCTTGCCACACTTGCAAGTCTGAGGGCTTGGGTCATTCATGTATTCTCCAGTCTGAGGTGCTGTGACCCTTGACGCACATGCAAGTCTGAGGGCTTGGGTCATTCATGTATTCTCCCGTCTGAGGCGCTGTGACCCTTGCCGCACACACAAGTCTGAGGGCTGGGTCATTAATGTATTCTTCAGTCTGAGGCGCTGGGACCCTTGCCGCACACGCAAGTCTGAGGGCTGTGTCATTCATGTATTCTCCAGTCTGAAGCGCTTGGACCCTTGCCGCACACGCAAGTCTGAGGGCTGGGTCATTCATGTATTCTCCAGTCTGAGGCGCTGGGACCCTTGCCGCACACGCAAGTCTGAGGGCTGGGTCACTCATGGATTCTCCAGTCTGAGGCGCTGGGACCCTTGCCACACACGCAGATCTGAGGGCTTGGGTCATTCATGTGTTCTCCAGTCTGAGGCGCTGTGACCCTTGCCGCACACGCAAGTCTGAGGGCTTGGGTCATTAGTGTATTCTCCAGTCTGAGGTGCTGTGACCATTGCCGCACACGCAAGTCTGAGGGCTGGGTCATTCATGTATTCTCCAGTCTGAGGCGCTGTGACCCTTGCCGCACACGCAAGTCTGAGGGCTGGGTCATTCATGTATTTTCCAGTCGGAGGCGCTGTGACCCTTGCCGCACACGCAAGTCTGAGGGCTGGCTCACTCATGTATTCTCCAGTCTGAGGCGCTGTGACCCTTGCCACACACACACAAGTCTGAGGGCTGGGTCATTCATGTATTCTCTCGTCTGAGGCGTTGTGAACCTTGCCGCACACGCAAGTCCGAGGGCTGGGTCATTCATGTATTCTCCCATCTGAGGCGCTGTGACCCTTGCCGCACACGCAAGTCTGAGGGCTGGGTCACTCATGTATTCTCCCGTCTGAGGCGCTGTGACCCTTGCCGCACACGCAAGTCTGAGGGCTGGGTCATTCATGTATTCTCCAGTCTGAGGCGCTGTGACCCTTGCCGCACACGCAAGTCTGAGGGCTGTGTCATTCATGTATTCTCCAGTGTGAGGCGCTGGGACCCTTGCCGCACATGCAAGTCTGATGGCTGTGTCATTCATGTATTCTCCAGTTTGAGGCGCTGGGACCCTTGCCGCACACGCAAGTCTGAGGGCTGTGTCATTCATGTATTCTCCAGTCTGAGGCGCTGGGACCCTTGCCGCACACGCAAGTCTGAGGGCTGGGTCATTCATGTATTCTCCAGTCTGAGGTGCTGGGACCCTTGCCGCACACGCAAGTCTGAGGGCTGGGTCATTCATGTATTCTCCAGTCTGAGGCACTGGGACCCTTGCGGCACACGCAAGTCTAAGGGCTGGGTCATTCATGTGTTCTCCAGTCTGAGGCGCTGGGGCCCTTGCCGCACACCCAAGTCTGAGTGCTTGTGTCATTCAAGGGTTCTCCAGTCAGAGGCGCTGGGGCCCTTGCCACACACGCAAGTCTGAGGGCTTGGGTCATTCATGTGTTCTCCAGTCTGAGGCGCTGTGACTCTTGCCGCACACGCAAGTCTGAGGGCTTGGGTCATTCATGTGTTCTCCAGTCTGAGGCACTGAGACCCTTGCCGCTCACGCAAGTCTGAGGGCTTGGGTCATTCATGTATTCTCCAGTCTGAGACGCTGTGACCATTGTTGCACACGCAGGTCTGAGAGCTTGGGTCATTCATGTATTCTCCAGTCCGAGGCGCTGTGACCCTTGCCACACATGCAAGTCTGAGGGCTTGGGTCATTCATGCATTCTCCAGTCCGAGGCGCTGTGACCCTTGCCACACATGCAAGTCTGAGGGCTTGGGTCATTCATGTATTCTCCAGTCTGAGGTGCTGTGACCCTTGACGCACATGCAAGTCTGAGGGCTTGGGTCATTCATGTATTCTCCCGTCTGAGGCGCTGTGACCCTTGCCGCACACACAAGTCTGAGGGCTGGGTCATTAATGTATTCTCCCGTCTGAGGCGCTGTGAACCTTGCCGCACACGCAAGCCTGAGGGCTGGGTCATTCATGCATTCTCCAGTCTGAGGCGCTGTGACCCTTGCCGCACACGCAAGTCTGAGGGCTTGGGTCATTCATGTATTCTAAAGTCTGAGGCACTGTGACCCTTGCCGCACACGCAAGTCTGAGGGCTGGGTCATTCATGTATTCTCCAGTCTGAGGCGCTGGGACCCTTGCCGCACATGCAAGTCTGAGGGCTTGGGTCATTCATGTATTCTCCAGTCTGAGGCGCTGTGACCCTTGCCACACACGCAAGTCTGAGGGCTGGGTCATTCATGTATTATCCAGTCTGAGGCGCTGGGGCCCTTGCCGCACACGCAAGTCTGAGGGCTTGGGTCATTCATGTGTTCTCCAGTCTGAGGCGCTGTGACCCTTGCCACACACGCAGATCTGAGGGCTTGGGTCATTCATGTGTTCTCCAGTCTGAGGCGCTGTGACCCTTGCCGCACACGCAAGTCTGAGGGCTTGGGTCATTCATGTATTCTCCAGTCTGAGGCGCTGTGACCATTGCCGCACACGCAAGTCTGAGGGCTGGGTCATTCATGTATTCTCCAGTCTGAGGCGCTGTGACCCTTGCCGCACACGCAAGTCTGAGGGCTGGGTCATTCATGTATTCTCCAGTCGGAGGCGCTGTGACCCTTGCCGCACACGCAAGTCTGAGGGCTTGGGTCATTCATGTGTTCTCCAGTCTGAGGCACTGTGACCCTTGCCACACACACAAGTCTGAGGGCTTGGGTCATTCATGTATTCTCCAGTCTGAGACGCTGTGACCATTGTTGCACACGCAGGTCTGAGAGCTTGGGTCATTCATGTATTCTCCAGTCCGAGGCGCTGTGACCCTTGCCACACATGCAAGTCTGAGGGCTTGGGACATTCATGCATTCTCCAGTCCGAGGCGCTGTGACCCTTGCCACACATGCAAGTCTGAGGGCTTGGGTCATTCATGTATTCTCCAGTCTGAGGTGCTGTGACCCTTGACGCACATGCAAGTCTGAGGGCTTGGGTCATTCATGTATTCTCCCGTCTGAGGCGCTGTGACCCTTGCCGCACACACAAGTCTGAGGGCTGGGTCATTAATGTATTCTTCAGTCTGAGGCGCTGGGACCCTTGCCGCACACGCAAGTCTGAGGGCTGTGTCATTCATGTATTCTCCAGTTTGAGGCGCTGGGACCCTTGCCGCACACGCAAGTCTGAGGGCTGTGTCATTCATGTATTCTCCAGTCTGAGGCGCTTGGACCCTTGCCGCACACGCAAGTCTGAGGGCTGGGTCATTCATGTATTCTCCAGTCTGAGGCGCTGGGACCCTTGCCGCACACGCAAGTCTGAGGGCTGGATCACTCATGGATTCTCCAGTCTGAGGCGCTGGGACCCTTGCCACACACGCAAGTCTGAGGGCTGGGTCATTCATGTGTTCTCCAGTCTGAAGCGCTGGGGCCCTTGCCGCACACGCAAGTCTGAGGGCTTAGGTCATTCATGTGTTCTCCAGTCTGAGGCGCTGTGACCCTTGCCACACACTTAGATCTGAGGGCTTGGGTCATTCATGTGTTCTCCAGTCTGAGGCGCTGTGACCCTTGCCGCACACGCAAGTCTGAGGGCTTGGGTCATTCATGTATTCTCCAGTCTGAGGCGCTGTGACCATTGCCGCACACGCAAGTCTGAGGGCTGGGTCATTCATGTATTCTCCAGTCTGAGGCGCTGTGACCCTTGCCGCACACGCAAGTCTGATGGCTGGGTCATTCATGTATTCTCCAGTCGGAGGCGCTGTGACCCTTGCCGCACACGCAAGTCTGAGGGCTGGGTCACTCATGTATTCTCCAGTCTGAGGCGCTGTGACCCTTGCCACACACACAAGTCTGAGGGCTGGGTCATTCATGTATTCTCTCGTCTGAGGCGCTGTGAACCTTGCCGCACACGCAAGTCCGAGGGCTGGGTCATTCATGTATTCTCCTGTCTGAGGCGCTGTGACCCTTGCCGCACACGCAAGTCTGAGGGCTGGGTCACTCATGTATTCTCCCGTCTGAGGCGCTGTGACCCTTGCCGCACACGCAAGTCTGAGGGCTGGGTCATTCATGTATTCTCCAGTCTGAGGCGCTGTAACCCTTGCCGCACACGCAAGTCTGAGGGCTGTGTCATTCATGTATTCTCCAGTCTGAGGCGCTGGGACCCTTGCCGCACACGCAAGTCTGAGGGCTGTGTCATTCATGTATTCTCCAGTTTGAGGCGCTGGGACCCTTGCCGTACACGCAAGTCTGAGGGCTGTGTCATTCATGTATTCTCCAGTCTGAGGCGCTGGGACCCATGCCGCACACGCAAGTCTGAGGGCTGGGTCATTCATGTATTCTCCAGTCTGAGGCGCTGGGACCCTTGCCGCACACGCAAGTCTGAGGGCTGGGTCATTCATGTATTCTCCAGTCTGAGGCACTGGGACCCTTGTCGCACACGCAAGTCTGAGGGCTGGGTCATTCATGTGTTCCCCAGTCTGAGGCGCTGGGGCCCTTGCCGCACACGCAGGTCTGAGGGCTTGGGTCATTCATGTGTTCTCCAGTCTGAGGCACTGAGACCCTTGCCGCTCACGCAAGTCTGAGGGCTTGGGTCATTCATGTATTCTCCAGTCTGAGACGCTGTGACCATTGTTGCACACGCAGGTCTGAGAGCTTGGGTCATTCATGTATTCTCCAGTCCGAGGCGCTGTGACCCTTGCCACACATGCAAGTCTGAGGGCTTGGGTCATTCATGCATTCTCCAGTCCGAGGCGCTGTGACCCTTGCCACACATGCAAGTGTGAGGGCTTGGGTCATTCATGTATTCTCCAGTCTGAGGTGCTGTGACCCTTGACTCACATGCAAGTCTGAGGGCTTGGGTCATTCATGTATTCTCCCGTCTGAGGCGCTGTGACCCTTGCCGCACACACAAGTCTGAGGGCTGGGTCATTAATGTATTCTCCCGTCTGAGGCGCTGTGAACCTTGCCGCACATGCAAGCCTGAGGGCTGGGTCATTCATGCATTCTCCAGTCTGAGGCGCTGTGACCCTTGCCGCACACGCAAGTCTGAGGGCTTGGGTCATTCATGTATTCTAAAGTCTGAGGCACTGTGACCCTTGCCGCACATGCAAGTCTGAGGGCTGGGTCATTCATGTATTCTCCAGTCTGAGGCGCTGGGACCCTTGCCGCACATGCAAGTCTGAGGGCTTGGGTCATTCATGTATTCTCCAGTCTGAGGCGCTGGGACCCTTGCCGCACATGCAAGTCTGAGGGCTTGGGTCATTCATGTATTCTCCAGTCTGAGGCGCTGTGACCCTTGCCACACACGCAAGTCTGAGGGCTGTGTCATTCATGTATTATCCAGTCTGAGGCGCTGTGACCCTTGCCGCACACGCAAGTCTGAGGGCTTCGGTCATTCATGTATTCTCCAGTCTGAGACGCTGTGACCATTGTTGCACACGCAGGTCTGAGAGCTTGGGTCATTCATGCATTCTCCAGTCCGAGGCGCTGTGACCCTTGCCACACTTGCAAGTCTGAGGGCTTGGGTCATTCATGTATTCTCCAGTCTGAGGTGCTGTGACCCTTGACGCACATGCAAGTCTGAGGGCTTGGGTCATTCATGTATTCTCCCGTCTGAGGCGCTGTGACCCTTGCCGCACACACAAGTCTGAGGGCTGGGTCATTAATGTATTCTTCAGTCTGAGGCGCTGGGACCCTTGCCGCACACGCAAGTCTGAGGGCTGTGTCATTCATGTATTCTCCAGTCTGAAGCGCTTGGACCCTTGCCGCACACGCAAGTCTGAGGGCTGGGTCATTCATGTATTCTCCAGTCTGAGGCGCTGGGACCCTTGCCGCACACGCAAGTCTGAGGGCTGGGTCACTCATGGATTCTCCAGTCTGAGGCGCTGGGACCCTTGCCACACACGCAAGTCTGAGGGCTGGGTCATTCATTTGTTCTCCAGTCTGAAGCGCTGGGGCCCTTGCCGCACACGCAAGTCTGAGGGCTTAGGTCATTCATGTGTTCTCCAGTCTGAGGCGCTGTGACCCTTGCCACACACGCAGATCTGAGGGCTTGGGTCATTCATGTGTTCTCCAGTCTGAGGCGCTGTGACCCTTGCCGCACACGCAAGTCTGAGGGCTTGGGTCATTAGTGTATTCTCCAGTCTGAGGCGCTGTGACCATTGCCGCACACGCAAGTCTGAGGGCTGGGTCATTCATGTATTCTCCAGTCTGAGGCGCTGTGACCCTTGCCGCACACGCAAGTCTGAGGGCTGGGTCATTCATGTATTTTCCAGTCGGAGGCGCTGTGACCCTTGCCGCACACGCAAGTCTGAGGGCTGGGTCACTCATGTATTCTCCAGTCTGAGGCGCTGTGACCCTTGCCACACACACACAAGTCTGAGGGCTGGGTCATTCATGTATTCTCTCGTCTGAGGCGTTGTGAACCTTGCCGCACACGCAAGTCCGAGGGCTGGGTCATTCATGTATTCTCCCATCTGAGGCGCTGTGACCCTTGCCGCACACGCAAGTCTGAGGGCTGGGTCACTCATGTATTCTCCCGTCTGAGGCGCTGTGACCCTTGCCGCACACGCAAGTCTGAGGGCTGGGTCATTCATGTATTCTCCAGTCTGAGGCGCTGTGACCCTTGCCGCACACGCAAGTCTGAGGGCTGTGTCATTCATGTATTCTCCAGTGTGAGGCGCTGGGACCCTTGCCGCACACGCAAGTCTGATGGCTGTGTCATTCATGTATTCTCCAGTTTGAGGCGCTGGGACCCTTGCCGCACACGCAAGTCTGAGGGCTGTGTCATTCATGTATTCTCCAGTCTGAGGCGCTGGGACCCTTGCCGCACACGCAAGTCTGAGGGCTGGGTCATTCATGTATTCTCCAGTCTGAGGTGCTGGGACCCTTGCCGCACACACAAGTCTGAGGGCTGGGTCATTCATGTATTCTCCAGTCTGAGGCACTGGGACCCTTGCGGCACACGCAAGTCTAAGGGCTGGGTCATTCATGTGTTCTCCAGTCTGAGGCGCTGGGGCCCTTGCCGCACACCCAAGTCTGAGTGCTTGTGTCATTCAAGGGTTCTCCAGTCAGAGGCGCTGGGGCCCTTGCCACACACGCAAGTCTGAGGGCTTGGGTCATTCATGTGTTCTCCAGTCTGAGGCGCTGTGACTCTTGCCGCACACGCAAGTCTGAGGGCTTGGGTCATTCATGTGTTCTCCAGTCTGAGGCACTGAGACCCTTGCCGCTCACGCAAGTCTGAGGGCTTGGGTCATTCATGTATTCTCCAGTCTGAGACGCTGTGACCATTGTTGCACACGCAGGTCTGAGAGCTTGGGTCATTCATGTATTCTCCAGTCCGAGGCGCTGTGACCCTTGCCACACATGCAAGTCTGAGGGCTTGGGTCATTCATGCATTCTCCAGTCCGAGGCGCTGTGACCCTTGCCACACATGCAAGTCTGAGGGCTTGGGTCATTCATGTATTCTCCAGTCTGAGGTGCTGTGACCCTTGACGCACATGCAAGTCTGAGGGCTTGGGTCATTCATGTATTCTCCCGTCTGAGGCGCTGTGACCCTTGCCGCACACACAAGTCTGAGGGCTGGGTCATTAATGTATTCTCCCGTCTGAGGCGCTGTGAACCTTGCCGCACACGCAAGCCTGAGGGCTGGGTCATTCATGCATTCTCCAGTCTGAGGCGCTGTGACCCTTGCCGCACACGCAAGTCTGAGGGCTTGGGTCATTCATGTATTCTAAAGTCTGAGGCACTGTGACCCTTGCCGCACACGCAAGTCTTAGGGCTGGGTCATTCATGTATTCTCCAGTCTGAGGCGCTGTGACCCTTGCCACACACGCAAGTCTGAGGGCTGTGTCATTCATGTATTATCCAGTCTGAGGCGCTGTGACCCTTGCCGCACACGCAAGTCTGAGGGCTTCGGTCATTCATGTATTCTCCAGTCTGAGACGCTGTGACCATTGTTGCACACGCAGGTCTGAGAGCTTGGGTCATTCATGCATTCTCCAGTCCGAGGCGCTGTGACCCTTGCCACACTTGCAAGTCTGAGGGCTTGGGTCATTCATGTATTCTCCAGTCTGAGGTGCTGTGACCCTTGACGCACATGCAAGTCTGAGGGCTTGGGTCATTCATGTATTCTCCCGTCTGAGGCGCTGTGACCCTTGCCGCACACACAAGTCTGAGGGCTGGGTCATTAATGTATTCTTCAGTCTGAGGCGCTGGGACCCTTGCCGCACACGCAAGTCTGAGGGCTGTGTCATTCATGTATTCTCCAGTCTGAAGCGCTTGGACCCTTGCCGCACACGCAAGTCTGAGGGCTGGGTCATTCATGTATTCTCCAGTCTGAGGCGCTGGGACCCTTGCCGCACACGCAAGTCTGAGGGCTGGGTCACTCATGGATTCTCCAGTCTGAGGCGCTGGGACCCTTGCCACACACGCAAGTCTGAGGGCTGGGTCATTCATTTGTTCTCCAGTCTGAAGCGCTGGGGCCCTTGCCGCACACGCAAGTCTGAGGGCTTAGGTCATTCATGTGTTCTCCAGTCTGAGGCGCTGTGACCCTTGCCACACACGCAGATCTGAGGGCTTGGGTCATTCATGTGTTCTCCAGTCTGAGGCGCTGTGACCCTTGCCGCACACGCAAGTCTGAGGGCTTGGGTCATTAGTGTATTCTCCAGTCTGAGGCGCTGTGACCATTGCCGCACACGCAAGTCTGAGGGCTGGGTCATTCATGTATTCTCCAGTCTGAGGCGCTGTGACCCTTGCCGCACACGCAAGTCTGAGGGCTGGGTCATTCATGTATTTTCCAGTCGGAGGCGCTGTGACCCTTGCCGCACACGCAAGTCTGAGGGCTGGGTCACTCATGTATTCTCCAGTCTGAGGCGCTGTGACCCTTGCCACACACACACAAGTCTGAGGGCTGGGTCATTCATGTATTCTCTCGTCTGAGGCGTTGTGAACCTTGCCGCACACGCAAGTCCGAGGGCTGGGTCATTCATGTATTCTCCCATCTGAGCGCTGTGACCCTTGCCGCACACGCAAGTCTGAGGGCTGGGTCACTCATGTATTCTCCCGTCTGAGGCGCTGTGACCCTTGCCGCACACGCAAGTCTGAGGGCTGGGTCATTCATGTATTCTCCAGTCTGAGGCGCTGTGACCCTTGCCGCACACGCAAGTCTGAGGGCTGTGTCATTCATGTATTCTCCAGTGTGAGGCGCTGGGACCCTTGCCGCACACGCAAGTCTGATGGCTGTGTCATTCATGTATTCTCCAGTTTGAGGCGCTGGGACCCTTGCCGCACACGCAAGTCTGAGGGCTGTGTCATTCATGTATTCTCCAGTCTGAGGCGCTGGGACCCTTGCCGCACACGCAAGTCTGAGGGCTGGGTCATTCATGTATTCTCCAGTCTGAGGTGCTGGGACCCTTGCCGCACACGCAAGTCTGAGGGCTGGGTCATTCATGTATTCTCCAGTCTGAGGCACTGGGACCCTTGCGGCACACGCAAGTCTAAGGGCTGGGTCATTCATGTGTTCTCCAGTCTGAGGCGCTGGGGCCCTTGCCGCACACCCAAGTCTGAGTGCTTGTGTCATTCAAGGGTTCTCCAGTCAGAGGCGCTGGGGCCCTTGCCACACACGCAAGTCTGAGGGCTTGGGTCATTCATGTGTTCTCCAGTCTGAGGCGCTGTGACTCTTGCCGCACACGCAAGTCTGAGGGCTTGGGTCATTCATGTGTTCTCCAGTCTGAGGCACTGAGACCCTTGCCGCTCACGCAAGTCTGAGGGCTTGGGTCATTCATGTATTCTCCAGTCTGAGACGCTGTGACCATTGTTGCACACGCAGGTCTGAGAGCTTGGGTCATTCATGTATTCTCCAGTCCGAGGCGCTGTGACCCTTGCCACACATGCAAGTCTGAGGGCTTGGGTCATTCATGCATTCTCCAGTCCGAGGCGCTGTGACCCTTGCCACACATGCAAGTCTGAGGGCTTGGGTCATTCATGTATTCTCCAGTCTGAGGTGCTGTGACCCTTGACGCACATGCAAGTCTGAGGGCTTGGGTCATTCATGTATTCTCCCGTCTGAGGCGCTGTGACCCTTGCCGCACACACAAGTCTGAGGGCTGGGTCATTAATGTATTCTCCCGTCTGAGGCGCTGTGAACCTTGCCGCACACGCAAGCCTGAGGGCTGGGTCATTCATGCATTCTCCAGTCTGAGGCGCTGTGACCCTTGCCGCACACGCAAGTCTGAGGGCTTGGGTCATTCATGTATTCTAAAGTCTGAGGCACTGTGACCCTTGCCGCACACGCAAGTCTGAGGGCTGGGTCATTCATGTATTCTCCAGTCTGAGGCGCTGGGACCCTTGCCGCACATGCAAGTCTGAGGGCTTGGGTCATTCATGTATTCTCCAGTCTGAGGCGCTGTGACCCTTGCCACACACGCAAGTCTGAGGGCTGGGTCATTCATGTATTATCCAGTCTGAGGCGCTGTGACCCTTGCGCACACGCAAGTCTGAGGGCTTCGGTCATTCATGTATTATCCAGTCTGAGGCGCTGTGACCCTTGCCGCGCACGCAAGTCTGAGGGCTTGGGTCATTCATGTATTATCCAGTCTGAGGCGCTGTGACCCTTGCCGCGCATGCAAGTCTGAGGGCTTGGGTCAGTCCAGTTCATGAAGCTTTATTCGGTTCAAAAAATTACCTTAAAAGCAATGCAAACAGGCAACAGTTAAAAGTACAAACATAATTAAAAACTCATACTTTTTCTAAAAGCCATAGATTTACATATAAAACTGGCAGTATAAAAACATATATCGGGGTGGTCCAAATTATACAACAAAC
This sequence comes from Lissotriton helveticus, assembly GCF_964261635.1. Classification (NCBI taxonomy): domain Eukaryota; kingdom Metazoa; phylum Chordata; class Amphibia; order Caudata; family Salamandridae; genus Lissotriton; species Lissotriton helveticus. The sequence goes on along the minus strand of NC_136057.1, from coordinate 92,730,614 downwards.
ACATAGCATCCTCCACATTTAAGACTCCATACTTAAGAAATAATGGTTTTAAAAAAGAGATCCTACATTCTGAAATAGGGGGAAATGAGCATAAAGTGCATTGTGCTTTGCTTGGAATGTCCGTCACAGGGACACGGACCCACTAGGGGCCTTTTAGGATGTGGGAAAGCCACTAGTACATGAGCAATGCCAACCCTTAATCTGGTCAATACAAACCTATGCATTGGCCAGGTTACTACGTTCAGATAACGTTGAAATCCCTCAACAGCAATATATTTATTGTAAGATTTAACAGTAGCGAGGGAATTAGTTATTACTGAACGTTTAAGAGCTTTATGTGACATAAAGTTTTCTAACAACAAATTAATATCAAAGATGCTTTTATAACAATCTACAACATATTTAAGCCACGGTATCTGCATACAGTTGTCTAATCCAAGGCAATCCCTAATTATGAGTTGATTGAACTCGGTCTTTTCCTTAAGCCAAATGGCTCGATAAAGCAATAAAGGCCTAAGTGAGGCGAGCTCTGTTAGGTGAAAAACCCCTGCCTCTCTATGAATCAACTCTGTTGGAGCAGATTTAAGGAGGCACAGTAATTTCTTGAGAAAGTTGTTTTCTTCTATCTGTAGACAATCAGTTTTGCAGTAGCCCCAAAGCCCCGCCCGTAAAGGGCAATGGATACACTGCGTGCCTTGTAGATTTCCAGCATATCCTTGATTCGCCTATCCCCCAGTTTTGACGCAAATTTAAAAATGCCATAAGAGCTTTTGCTCATTTTAGTTCGAACATTCGTTACTTCGTGCCCCCACCTACCATCACTGGTAAAAGTAACCCCCAGGTAGCAAAAACTATTCACATTCTGCACTTTGACCCCTTCTATAAAAAAGGGGTAATTTCTGCCCACTTTAGTCCCACAGATCATAGTATGAGTTCTTATTGATCAGCAGTCTCCTGCTCCCAATAAATTCAGTGAACTTGTCCATCAAGCGCTGCAGACCAAGGGGTGTCCGGGATAAGAGCACCGCATCGTCTGCATATAGCAGAACTGGGACACTATCCCCTGCAACCTGTGGCGCATCAGCCTTGATAGTTTTCAAGGCGGCTTCAACCCCATTAACAAAGAGGGTAAATAAAAGGGGCACAAGGACACAACCCTGCCTAATTCCCCGTTGAACTTTACAATTACTAGTACATTCCCCGCTGACACCATACCGGACGCATGTTTTCAGCTTACTGTATAGTCTGGCGAGAAAAAAGATAATTTCTTTCGGGGCACCCATATCAAGCAAAACTGTCTGTAGGAGAGTAGGGTCTGCAATCCTATGATCACCCAGATTTTTGCTTTTTGCTGCACTGGTTTACGACTTTCCCTGGCTGTGGGCCTGCTAATCAGACCCACAGCCTAGCTGTTCTCTCTATCCAAATTGTACTCAGGTACTGAATTGGCACTGGGCCCTCTCCAAGTCCCTGTACCCAGGGCTGAGGTGCACCCAGAAGTCTCCCAGGGGCTGAAGCATGTATTGTGCCACCCCTGGACTGACTAACTAAACTGACACAACTGGCTGCACGACAGCTGGGGCAAGGTGGTGTACTCACCCTTTGCTTTAGATATAGTATACCTATATCTAACCCTAAAATGGACACACAGATCTCCTATCAGTCACTCCTATGGCAGGCCTTAACAATCCTGAAGGCAGAGTGCTTGGAATCGTGTGAGATGGTGCTCTGGCATGAGCTGAGCCTGTCTGCGGCTTTCGGGATCTATCCCTTAACCGTTTCCATGATATCGCATACCATATACTCTTAAGTGCATTATAATCCTCGCGGTTATATGCCAACTCTGGTATCGCTTTATCAAAACATGTCGAGTAAGGTGTCATACGAATTGGAATACTAACCCCTCGCCAATTCTGGCGACGGGGTTAGCATTCCACCCTTCTAGAGGGACACGACATGTATGTAACCCCTAACCCCGGTTAAAGTCCAACAGAGCCTCAGCTCCACAAAATGGATGCTGCCACCGAGACACAAGTCTGCCCTCCTGCTGCTGGGAGTCCTCCCAGAGCAGGAGATAAGGACAAAGGGTTTCCTGCCAGGGGCGGTGCCAGCACCGTCCCAGACAGGATTTTGTGTATCCTAGGTAGACAGGGCTTCAGAGGAAGGTGACTGCAAGTGGCACCCCGATGCTCACTATGCATAGGCCGGCTTGAACCAGTTCCAGGGACACTCCAGACCCTGAGCTGGGGAAAAGCCCGCCAAGGAAGTGGGTGGAACCACCCCCCTCCTGGTCCCACCCATAGGGCAGGACCTAGTCGCGTGCCAGCCCCCTTTTCCCAGATAAAGGTAGGAGCAGGCCCCCTTCCAAATTAGATCATCTTTGGAATCAAGACACGACTTTCTGCGAAAGGACTTCAAGATTTCCTTCTTCAAGATTCTCCCTTGTGACTAAGGAGTAGTCACCCTGCATCCGCAGGCACCATCGCAAGAACACTGCGGTCTGCTGTAAGTCCTTCCTCCGGAATCCGACTGCCCAGCTCGACAAGACACGGCTTCCCTGGCACCTCCGACCTCTACTCACCTCTACAGCCAAGCTGAGAACCGTGAGTGCGACGAGACCTCAAGGGACCGACTATTGCCAAGACTGCACGACTTCTGCACAGCAAGCCCGCCGAGTAATTTCCTGGCGAGCGCTTTGGGGTCCGAGAAGCCCCGACCCTGAGCAGCTCCAGCACCGAAGAGCAGCCCCCCAGCATCTCCACGATCGGCGTGGGGCCCTTCTGCTTCTTGCTGCTCACCGCGTTGTTTGGCTACTAGCCCGCTGGCTTGTGGCCTTCTGAACGACGCCCGACGACATCACTGCTGCTGGTCTGGTTGCTCCAGACTGGCTCTTGCTCCCTTCCAGAAGAGGAGCACCCCGGACCCTCCTGGTCCACTCAAGACGCCATTTTGAGTCCACCGCGTGGGCTTGAATTAGCCAAGGCTTTGTTGCCCAATCCTGGGTTCTTCGACGCCGACAGCTTCATCCATCGTGGGACAGCTCGCCTCTCCATCCTGGTCGCCGACAACGCCTCCTGGTCCGTGAGATCTGCAGAGCACAGCGTCGCCCACCCACCTAGTCGAGGTGACTACCATCCGGTGCCCTCCTGGTGCCCACTGACTACTGGCTAGTAGTCACGAACTTGGTCCCCTCTGCTTTCAGGTGTCATCCATCTTCCAGATCCAGGCTTGGATCACTTCGAACTATCTTCACTGGTCGCCTGCCAGCATCTTTCTTCCAGGCTCCTGGTCCGGCAACGAGGATTCCCGACGTCTTTTGAGACATATGCAGCTGCAGCCCCTGGGCTAGGTAACTTCGGCATTTCGGTGCCCCAGCATAGCCTCACTATCCAAGGGTCAGGATCCACTGTCGTTTTCTCCCTACCAGGTCGGGTTCGCCCGGGAACACTAACTTTAACGTTACTAGCTACCATAGACTTTGTCCCGCATCCCGCGTGAGAGTGCACACTCTGCACCCGAGTCCCCTAGGCCTCCTAGAAGTAATCTAACGATTCCCTAGTCAAGTCCTAGCGATTCCAAAGCCTATTAGTACTGTACTTACCTGCTAGTAATTTCGCATTCCACTTTCAGAGTATATGGTTTTTCGTGCCCCTCGGGCATTTGTGTATACCGTGCTAACTTAAGTATTTTCGTAAGAGTTTTGTTGTGTGCCTAGCACCCTGTCCTCATAAAGAGTACAGGGTTGTTGTGATTCTAATAAATACATTGTTTATTTTCATAACACTTGTGTGGTGTCCTTTCACTGGGTGTTCAAGGGGTAATGTGATGGTAAAACAGCTGGCTTGGCTTAACACGCCCTCTAGAGTCTTAGCCTTAGACTGCTCGTATCCATGCTACTAGGATAGCTGGTCTATAAGGTTGACTTACAACCAATCATCAATAAGGGTTGTTTGGACTGATATATAGTGATCACTAGAATAGTGAACACTGCACATCAGGCCAACTTCTCACATTGGTGAGCAGCGGTTGGGATTTGAGCTTGCTGTTGTTTTACCACACATATCCTAAGAATATCTTGTGAAAGATCACATAAGTACTAAAGGTACATATAACTTAGCTTAGAATACTCTGAGTTCTACTGAACCAGCTGTTGTAGCTCCTAGGGCCTAGCACACCCTAAACTACAACTCTAGCAAGGGATCAGTAGGCAAACATATAGTGTAGGTAAGTGCACCACTTACACCTCACTAGAAAAGCATGTCTAACCATGGAGAGTCCACTGAGACTCCCCTGGTAAGTGTTGACCCTCCACAGGTCACTTCCAGATATGCAGCTCTCAGTTTCCAGGAGATGAGACAAGCCTGTACCTCCAGGAAACTGAAGCAGGGGTCTAACCCCACCATTCCCTTTCTGATAGGTCTCTTAGAGACATATGATGCCAGAAAGATTTCTCAGTTACATGATAACATGCCAGCCTTAGAGGGAACCTCTGGGGATCCAGACCTCCCCAACACTGCTACTGCAGTTGAGGAGGAGGAGGATCAGGAGGAACTCTCTGGGGATGAGGTAGACAAAGGTCTTGAGGTAGTCAGAAGGCTAACCAGGGCCAACTTAGACCTACTTGGGGAAGGATCTGGGGGACCCCCAGTACTGACCCTAATAAGGCCTAACCTTGGAGTTAGGAGAGATAGATCTCTTTCTAGGGACTCCAATAGATCTCTGCACTCTAATGCCTCTTCCCAGAGTAGGAGGAACTCTCCACAGAGGAGAGTGACTTCCCCTCAGAGAATAGAGCATGAAGCTAGAATGAGACAGGCTGCTCTGAGGATTGAAAGGGAAGAACTTGCCCTGGCCAAAGAAAAGCTTGCCTTTGCTAGAGAGCAGCAGATGAGTGGGCTAGCTCCCACTGGTGGCAGCAATCTCCCAAGAGATAGAGAGAAGGGTTTAGATACTAAACACCTGACTAAAATAGTGCCCCCCTTTAAGCAAGGGGATGATATCCAGAAATGGTTGGCTGCTTTGGAGAGGGCCTGCACTGTGCAGTGCATTCCCCGAAGTCAGTGGGCAGCTATACTGTGGCTCTCCTTTGATGGTAAAGGTAGAGATAAGCTCCTCACTACAAAAGTGGAGGATGCTAATGATTACCAGGTCCTGAAAAATGCACTGGTTGATGGGTTTGGTTTAACCACTGAGCAGTACAGGTTGCTGTTCAGAGACACCCAGAAAACTCAGTCTCAGGACTGGTCTGACTTTGTGGATTGTGCCACTAAGGCTTTGGAGGGCTGGTTGCTGGGTAGCAAGGTTACAGATTACACAGGATTGTATAATCTTATGATGAGAGAACAAATTTTAAACAATTGTCAGAACCAGTTGTTGCACCAGCACCTTGTTGATTCAGATCTGACCTCTCCCCAAGAATTGGGAAAGAAGGCAGACAAATGGGTCAGGACAAGGATCAAGCAGACCCAGAACCAGAACCAGGGTGGTCAGAAGAAAGCAGACCAGAAGGGTAATGCAAAGAGTGAACAAAATGACCAGAAGTCTTCACCAGGTCCCCAACAAACCAAAGAGGGTGGGGGTCAGGCTTCCCAGAAGAAGAAGACTCAAGAAGGCCAGTTAAAAAGGTGGTGCCAGTACTGCAAAAGTAAGTCTCACTGGTTTAGTGAGTGCACCAAAAGAGGAGGACAAACTCCTGCCACTACAGCCCCTAAGGCAACTGCACCCCCTAGTACAGTCAGTAGTGGTAGTGTACCTCCCAAGGCATTAGTTGGGTTAACCTTGGGTACTGAGGGGTCTGACAACTTAGTTGGCACACTCACTCAGGCTGTCCTTGTCTGTACAGGGGATATAGATATGTCCCCTGAGATAAGTCCCAATACTTTGGGCAAATACAGGCAGACACCTTTGATTAATGGCAAAATGGCTCAGGCCTATAGGGACACTTGTGCCAGTGTCACCATGGTGACACCTAACTTTGTGGACCCTGGGCAGATCATGCCAGGTACAGATTTCCTGGTGACCAATGCCAGTAATGTCACTACTAGTCATAGTTTGGCGATTGTGGCTTTCTCCTGGGGTGGAGTGAAGGGACAAAAGAAAGTTGTAGTAAGTTCAGACCTCCCAGTTGATTGTTTGTTGGGCAATGATTTGGAGTCATCACAATGGTCAGAAGTGGAGCAGAGGACTCACATGGAAATGTTAGGCTTGCCAGCACATGTGCTTGCTGTGACTAGGTCACAGGCCAGAAAATGCCCCACTGAACAGGTGCTGGATCCTGAAATTATGGACCAGACACCTTCCAAGAAGAAGAGCAGTAGGGTTAAGGCTTTGCCTTCCCCCTTGCCCCAGGTTGAGGATCAGGTCTCTGAGGAGGCTGATCTGAGAGAACTGAGGGAAACTGAGCCTAAAGAGCTTGAACTTGATCAAGTTGAGTTTCTGGGCTCAGGGGGACCCTCCAGAGCAGACCTGGGGAAGGCACAGTTAGACTGCCCTTCCCTTGAACCCCTCAGACAGCAGGCTGCTGCTGAGGCTGCAGGGAATGCCACAGGTGCCCACAGGGTATACTGGGAAGATGGACTCCTGTACTCTGAGTCAAGAGACCCCAAGCCTGGTGCAACCAGGAGGCTGGTCATCCCCTTGTCTCTGAGAGGTTTCCTTCTCACCTTGGCCCATGAGATTCCCCTTGCAGGTCACTTAGGCCAGACAAAGACTTGGGACAGGCTTGTCTCACACTTTCACTGGCCCCACATGAATGAGAATACCAAGGAGTTTTGTCGCTCCTGTGTCACTTGCCAAGCCAGTGGTAAGTCAGGTGGCACAACAAAGGCCCCCCTCATACCACTACCTGTGGTGGGGGTTCCCTTTGAAAGAGTGGGGATTGACATTGTTGGTCCAATGGAACCCCAGACAGCATCAGGGCACAAGTTTATACTGGTGGTGGTGGATCATGCCACCAGGTATCCTGAAGCTATACCACTTAGGACCACTACAGCACCTGTAGTGGCAAGAGCCCTAGTTGGAGTGTTCTCCAGAGTGGGTTTCCCTAAGGAGGTCGTTTCTGACAGAGGTACAAACTTCATGTCAGGATATCTGACTGCAATGTGGAAGGAGTGTGGTGTGAACTACAAGTTCACCACACCCTATCATCCACAATGCAATGGGCTTGTTGAGAGATTCAACAGGACCCTGAAAGGGATGATTCATGGACTACCTGAAACTCTTAGGAGAAGATGGGATGTCCTGATCCCCTGCCTCTTGTTTGCTTACAGAGAGGTCCCACAGAAGGGGGTTGGCTACAGCCCTTTTGAGCTTCTGTATGGGCATCCTGTAAGAGGACCCCTGTGTTTGGTGAAGGAAGGATGGGAGAGACCTCTCAAAAAGCCTGCAACCAACATAGTGGACTATGTACTTGGTCTCCGCTCCAGGATGGCTGAGTATATGGAAAAGGCATCTAAAAACCTTGAGGCCAGCCAAGAACTTCAAAAAGCTTGGCATGACCAAAAGGCTGTTCTGACTGTGTACCAGCCAGGACAGAAGGTGTGGGTGCTGGAGCCAGTGGCCCCAGCAGCTCTGAAAGACAAATGGTCTGGGCCCCACACCATCATTGAGCAAAAGGGAGAGGTTACCTACTTGGTGGACCTTGGAACTCCCAGGAGCCCTCTCAGAGTGCTCCATGTTAACAGGCTCAAGGCATATGTTGACAGGAAGGACATGAGCTTGCTCATGGCCACAGATGAGGGACAGGAGGAAGAGAGTGACCCTCTCCCAGACCTGCTCACTCAGAATCCTGATGATGGATCAGTTGATGGTGTTGTCTTTTGTGGCAGCCTCACTGAACATCAGCAACAGGATTGCAGGCAAGTTCTGCAATCCTTCAGACATATGTTCTCTCTGACACCCAGCCAAACTGATTGGTGTACCCATGATGTTGACACTGGAGACAGTCTGCCTGTCAAGAGTAAAATCTACAGACAGCCTGATCATGTTAGAAACTGCATCAAAACTGAAGTGCAGAAAATGTTGGAGCTGGGAGTCATTGAGCCCTCAGATAGCCCTTGGGCTAGCCCAGTAGTTCTAGTGCCAAAGCCTCACACCCAGGGTGGTAAGAAAGAGATGAGGTTTTGCGTAGACAACAGAGGCCTCAATGCAGTCACTAAGACTGATGCCCACCCAATACCAAGAGCAGATGAACTTATAGATAAATTGGCTTCTGCCAACTTCTTAAGTACATTTGATTTGACAGCTGGGTATTGGCAAATCAGGTTAGCTGAGGAGGCCAAACCCAAGACAGCATTTTCTACCCCTGGTGGGCATTATCAGTTTGTGGTAATGCCCTTTGGTTTGAAAAATGCACCTGCCACCTTCCAAAGGTTGGTGAATCAAGTCCTCACTGGGCTGGATGACTTCTGTGCAGCATATCTTGACGATATTGCTGTCTTTAGCTCCACCTGGGAGGATCACCTGGTCCACCGGAGGAAAGTGTTAGAGGCTCTGCAAAAGGCAGGCCTCACTATCAAGGCCACAAAGTGCCAGATAGGGCAGACACAGGTTGTATACCTGGGCCACCTTGTAGGTGGAGGCCAGGTTCAGCCACTGGAGAGTAAGATACAGGCCATCAAGGACTGGACTCCTCCAATCACCCAGACTCAAGTTCGAGCTTTCTTGGGCCTGACTGGGTACTATAGGAAGTTTGTCAGAAATTATGGGTCCATAGTGACCCCTCTTAATGACCTGACAAGCAAAAAGATGCCAAAGAAAGTTCAGTGGACAGCAAGCTGTCAGAAAGCATGCAATGACCTAAAGCAGGCCATGTGCACAGCACCTATCCTAAAGAGTCCAGATTACTCCAAGCCATTCATTGTCCAAACAGATGCTTCTGAGTTGGGTGTGGGAGCTGTTCTGTCTCAACTGAATTTTGATGGTAATGATCAGCCTATTGCTTTCATTAGTAGGAGGTTGACACCCAGAGAGAAAAATTGGTCAGCTATTGAGAGGGAGGCCTTTGCTGTGGTTTGGGCCCTGAAGAAGCTGAGGGCCTACTTGTTTGGCACTCACTTCACCATTCAGACCGACCATAAGCCCCTCTTGTGGCTAAATCAGATGAAGGGTGAAAACCCCAAACTGCTTAGGTGGTCCATTTCCCTACAGGGGATGGATTTTACAGTGGAGCATAGACCTGGTACTGATCACAGCAATGCTGATGGGTTCTCCAGGTATTTCCACTTAGAGCAAGAAGACTCACCTGGTCATGGTTAGTTTATTTTCCCAAAGTTTGGGGGGGGGTCATGTAGGAGAGTAGGGTCTGCAATCCTATGATCACCCAGATTTTTGCTTTTTGCTGCACTGGTTTACGACTTTCCCTGGCTGTGGGCCTGCTAATCAGACCCACAGCCTAGCTGTTCTCTCTATCCAAATTGTACTCAGGTACTGAATTGGCACTGGGCCCTCTCCAAGTCCCTGTACCCAGGGCTGAGGTGCACCCAGAAGTCTCCCAGGGGCTGAAGCATGTATTGTGCCACCCCTGGACTGACTAACTAAACTGACACAACTGGCTGCACGACAGCTGGGGCAAGGTGGTGTACTCACCCTTTGCTTTAGATATAGTATACCTATATCTAACACTAAAATGGACACACAGATCTCCTATCAGTCACTCCTATGGCAGGCCTTAACAATCCTGAAGGCAGAGTGCTTGGAATCGTGTGAGATGGTGCTCTGGCATGAGCTGAGCCTGTCTGCGGCTTTCGGGATCTATCCCTTAACCGTTTCCATGATATCGCATACCATATACTCTTAAGTGCATTATAATCCTCGCGGTTATATGCCAACTCTGGTATCGCTTTATCAAAACATGTCGAGTAAGGTGTCATACGAATTGGAATACTAACCCCTCGCCAATTCTGGCGACGGGGTTAGCATTCCACCCTTCTAGAGGGACACGACATGTATGTAACCCCTAACCCCGGTTAAAGTCCAACAGAGCCTCAGCTCCACAAAATGGATGCTGCCACCGAGACACAAGTCTGCCCTCCTGCTGCTGGGAGTCCTCCCAGAGCAGGAGATAAGGACAAAGGGTTTCCTGCCAGGGGCGGTACCAGCACCGTCCCAGACAGGATTTTGTGTATCCTAGGTAGGCAGGGCTTCAGAGGAAGGTGACTGCAAGTGGCACCCCGGTGCTCACTATGCATAGGCCGGCTTGAACCAGTTCCAGGGACACTCCAGACCCTGAGCTGGGGAAAAGCCCGCCAAGGAAGTGGGTGTAACCACCCCCCTCCTGGTCCCACCCATAGGGCAGGACCTAGTCGCGTGCCAGCCCCCTTTTCCCAGATAAAGGTAGGAGCAGGCCCCCTTCCAAATTAGATCATCTTTGGAATCAAGACACGACTTTCTGCGAAAGGACTTCAAGATTTCCTTCTTCAAGATTCTCCCTTGTGACTAAGGAGTAGTCACCCTGCATCCGCAGGCACCATCGCAAGAACACTGCGGTCTGCTGTAAGTCCTTCCTCCGGAATCCGACTGCCCAGCTCGACAAGACATGGCTTCCCTGGCACCTCCGACCTCTACTCACCTCTACAGCCAAGCTGAGAACCGTGAGTGCGACGAGACCTCAAGGGACCGACTATTGCCAAGACTGCACGACTTCTGCACAGCAAGCCCGCCGAGTAATTTCCTGGCGAGTGCTTTGGGGTCCGAGAAGCCCCAACCCTGAGCAGCTCCAGCACCGAAGAGCAGCCCCCCAGCATCTCCACGATCGGCGTGGGGCCCTTCTGCTTCTTGCTGCTCACCGCGTTGTTTGGCTACTAGCCCGCTGGCTTGTGGCCTTCTGAACGACGCCCGACGACATCACTGCTGCTGGTCTGGTTGCTCCAGACTGGCTCTTGCTCCCTTCCAGAAGAGGAGCACCCCGGACCCTCCTGGTCCACTCAAGACGCCATTTTGAGTCCACCGCGTGGGCTTGAATTAGCCAAGGCTTTGTTGCCCAATCCTGGGTTCTTCGACGCCGACAGCTTCATCCATCGTGGGACAGCTCGCCTCTCCATCCTGGTCGCCGACAACGCCTCCTGGTCCGTGAGATCTGCAGAGCACAGCGTCGCCCACCCACCTAGTCAAGGTGACTACCATCCGGTGCCCTCCTGGTGCCCACTGACTACTGGCTAGTAGTCACGAACTTGGTCCCCTCTGCTTTCAGGTGTCATCCATCTTCCAAATCCAGGCTTGGATCACTTCGAACTATCTTCACTGGTCGCCTGCCAGCATCTTTCTTCCAGGCTCCTGGTCCGGCAACGAGGATTCCCAACGTCTTTTGAGACATATGCAGCTGCAGCCCCTGGGCTAGGTAACTTCGGCATTTCGGTGCCCCAGCATAGCCTCACTATCCAAGGGTCAGGATCCACTGTCGTTTTCTCCCTACCAGGTCGGGTTCGCCCGTGAACACTAACTTTAACGTTACTAGCTACCATAGACTTTGTCCCGCATCCCGCGTGAGAGTGCACACTCTGCACCCGAGTCCCCTAGGCCTCCTAGAAGTAATCTAACGATTCCCTAGTCAATTCCTAGCGATTCCAAAGCCTATTAGTACTGTACTTACCTGCTAGTAATTTCGCATTCCACTTTCAGAGTATATGGTTTTTCGTGCCCCTCGGGCATTTGTGTATACCGTGCTAACTTAAGTATTTTCGTAAGAGTTTTGTTGTGTGCCTAGCACCCTGTCCTCATAAAGAGTACAGGGTTGTTGTGATTCTAATAAATACATTGTTTATTTTCATAACACTTGTGTGGTGTCCTTTCACTGGGTGTTCAAGGGGTAATGTGATGGTAAAACAGCTGGCTTGGCTTAACACGCCCTCTAGAGGCTTAGCCTTAGACTGCTCGTATCCATGCTACTAGGATAGCTGGTCTATAAGGTTGACTTACAACCAATCATCAATAAGGGTTGTTTGGACTGATATATAGTGATCACTAGAATAGTGAACACTGCACATCAGGCCAACTTCTCACATTGGTGAGCAGCGGTTGGGATTTGAGCTTGCTGTTGTTTTACCACACATATCCTAAGAATATCTTGTGAAAGATCACATAAGTACTAAAGGTACATATAACTTAGCTTAGAATACTCTGAGTTCTACTGAACCAGCTGTTGTAGCTCCTAGGGCCTAGCACACCCTAAACTACAACTCTAGCAAGGGATCAGTAGGCAAACATATAGTGTAGGTAAGTGCACAACTTACACCTCACTAGAAAAGCATGTCTAACCATGGAGAGTCCACTGAGACTCCCCTGGTAAGTGTTGACCCTCCACAGGTCACTTCCAGATATGCAGCTCTCAGTTTCCAGGAGATGAGACAAGTCTGTACCTCCAGGAAACTGAAGCAGGGGTCTAACCCCACCATTCCCTTTCTGATAGGTCTCTTAGAGACATATGATGCCAGAAAGATTTCTCAGTTACATGAGAACATGCCAGCCTTAGAGGGAACCTCTGGGGATCCAGACCTCCCCAACACTGCTACTGCAGTTGAGGAGGAGGAGGATCAGGAGGAACTCTCTGGGGATGAGGTAGACAAAGGTCTTGAGGTAGTCAGAAGGCTAACCAGGGCCAACTTAGACCTACTTGGGGAAGGATCTGGGGGACCCCCAGTACTGACCCTAATAAGGCCTAACCTTGGAGTTAGGAGAGATAGATATCTTTCTAGGGACTCCAATAGATCTCTGCACTCTAATGCCTCTTCCCAGAGTAGGAGGAACTCTCCACAGAGGAGAGTGACTTCCCCTCAGAGAATAGAGCATGAAGCTAGAATGAGACAGGCTGCTCTGAGGATTGAAAGGGAAGAACTTGCCCTGGCCAAAGAAAAGCCTGCCTTTGCTAGAGAGCAGCAGATGAGTGGGCTAGCTCCCACTGGTGGCAGCAATCTCCCAAGAGATAGAGAGAAGGGTTTAGATACTAAACACCTGACTAAATTAGTGCCCCCCTTTAAGCAAGGGGATGATATCCAGAAATGGATGGCTGCTTTGGAGAGGGCCTGCACTGTGCAGTGCATTCCCCGAAGTCAGTGGGCAGCTATACTGTGGCTCTCCTTTGATGGTAAAGGTAGAGATAAGCTCCTCACTACAAGAGTGGAGGATGCTAATGATTACCAGGTCCTGAAAAATGCACTGGTTGATGGGTTTGGTTTAACCACTGAGCAGTACAGGTTGCTGTTCAGAGACACCCAGAAAACTCAGTCTCAGGACTGGTCTGACTTTGTGGATTGTGCCACTAAGGCTTTGGAGGGCTGGTTGCTGGGTAGCAAGGTTACAGATTACACAGGATTGTATAATCTTATGATGAGAGAACAAATTTTAAACAATTGTCAGAACCAGTTGTTGCACCAGCACCTTGTTGATTCAGATCTGACCTCTCCCCAAGAATTGGGAAAGAAGGCAGACAAATGGGTCAGGACAAGGATCAAGCAGACCCAGAACCAGAACCAGGGTGGTCAGAAGAAAGCAGACCAGAAGGGTAATGCAAAGAGTGAACAAAATGACCAGAAGTCTTCACCAGGTCCCCAACAAACCAAAGAGGGTGGGGGTCAGGCTTCCCAGAAGAAGAAGACTCAAGAAGGCCAGTTAAAAAGGTGGTGCCAGTACTGCAAAAGTAAGTCTCACTGGTTTAGTGAGTGCACCAAAAGAGGAGGACAAACTCCTGCCACTACAGCCCCTAAGGCAACTGCACCCCCTAGTACAGTCAGTAGTGGTAGTGTACCTCCCAAGGCATTAGTTGGGTTAACCTTGGGTACTGAGGGGTCTGACAACTTAGTTGGCACACTCACTCAGGCTGTCCTTGTCTGTACAGGGGATAGAGATATGTCCCCTGAGATAAGTCCCAATACTTTGGGCAAATACAGGCAGACACCTTTGATTAATGGCAAAATGGCTCAGGCCTATAGGGACACTTGTGCCAGTGTCACCATGGTGACACCTAACTTTGTGGACCCTGGGCAGATCATGCCAGGTACAGATTTCCTGGTGAACAATGCCAGCAATGTCACTACTAGTCATAGTGTGGCGATTGTGGCTTTCTCCTGGGGTGGAGTGAAGGGACAAAAGAAAGTTGTAGTCAGTTCAGACCTCCCAGTTGATTGTTTGTTGGGCAATGATTTGGAGTCATCACAATGGTCAGAAGTGGAGCAGAGGACTCACATGGAAATGTTAGGCTTGCCAGCACATGTGCTTGCTGTGACTAGATCACAGGCCAGAAAATGCCCCACTGAACAGGTGCTGGATCCTGAAATTATGGACCAGACACCTTCCAAGAAGAAGAGCAGTAGAGTTAAGGCTTTGCCTTCCCCCTTGCCCCAGGTTGAGGATCAGGTCTCTGAGGAGGCTGATCTGAGAGAACTGAGGGAAACTGAGCCTAAAGAGCTTGAACTTGATCAAGTTGAGTTTCTGGGCTCAGGGGGACCCTCCAGAGCAGACCTGGGGAAGGCACAGTTAGACTGCCCTTCCCTTGAACCCCTCAGACAGCAGGCTGCTGCTGAGGCTGCAGGGAATGCCACAGGTGCCCACAGGGTATACTGGGAAGATGGACTCCTGTACTCTGAGTCAAGAGACCCCAAGCCTGGTGCAACCAGGAGGCTGGTCATCCCCTTGTCTCTGAGAGGTTTCCTTCTCACCTTGGCCCATGAGATTCCCCTTGCAGGTCACTTAGGCCAGACAAAGACTTGGGACAGGCTTGTCTCACACTTTCACTGGCCCCATATGAATGAGAATACCAAGGAGTTTTGTCGCTCCTGTGTCACTTGCCAAGCCAGTGGTAAGTCAGGTGGCACAACAAAGGCCCCCCTCATACCACTACCTGTGGTGGGGGTTCCCTTTGAAAGAGTGGGGATTGACATTGTTGGTCCAATGGAACCCCAGACAGCATCAGGGCACAAGTTTATACTGGTGGTGGTGGATCATGCCACCAGGTATCCTGAAGCTATACCACTTAGGACCACTACAGCACCTGTAGTGGCAAGAGCCCTAGTTGGAGTGTTCTCCAGAGTGGGTTTCCCTAAGGAGGTCGTTTCTGACAGAGGTACAAACTTCATGTCAGGATATCTGACTGCAATGTGGAAGGAGTGTGGTGTGAACTACAAGTTCACCACACCCTATCATCCACAATGCAATGGGCTTGTTGAGAGATTCAACAGGACCCTGAAAGGGATGATTCATGGACTACCTGAAACTCTTAGGAGAAGATGGGATGTCCTGATCCCCTGCCTCTTGTTTGCTTACAGAGAGGTCCCACAGAAGGGGGTTGGCTACAGCCCTTTTGAGCTTCTGTATGGGCATCCTGTAAGAGGACCCCTGTGTTTGGTGAAGGAAGGATGGGAGAGACCTCTCAAAAAGCCTGCAACCAACATAGTGGACTATGTACTTGGTCTCCGCTCCAGGATGGCTGAGTATATGGAAAAGGCATCTAAAAACCTTGAGGCCAGCCAAGAACTTCAAAAAGCTTGGCATGACCAAAAGGCTGTTCTGACTGTGTACCAGCCAGGACAGAAGGTGTGGGTGCTGGAGCCAGTGGCCCCAGCAGCTCTGAAAGACAAATGGTCTGGGCCCCACACCATCATTGAGCAAAAGGGAGAGGTTACCTACTTGGTGGACCTTGGAACTCCCAGGAGCCCTCTCAGAGTGCTCCATGTTAACAGGCTCAAGGCATATGTTGACAGGAAGGACATGAGCTTGCTCATGGCCACAGATGAGGGACAGGAGGAAGAGAGTGACCCTCTCCCAGACCTGCTCACTCAGAATCCTGATGATGGATCAGTTGATGGTGTTGTCTTTTGTGGCAGCCTCACTGAACATCAGCAACAGGATTGCAGGCAAGTTCTGCAATCCTTCAGACATATGTTCTCTCTGACACCCAGCCAAACTGATTGGTGTACCCATGATGTTGACACTGGAGACAGTCTGCCTGTCAAGAGTAAAATCTACAGACAGCCTGATCATGTTAGAGACTGCATCAAAACTGAAGTGCAGAAAATGTTGGAGCTGGGAGTCATTGAGCCCTCAGATAGCCCTTGGGCTAGCCCAGTAGTTCTAGTGCCAAAGCCTCACACCCAGGGTGGTAAGAAAGAGATGAGGTTTTGCGTAGACAACAGAGGCCTCAATGCAGTCACTAAGACTGATGCCCACCCAATACCAAGAGCAGATGAACTTATAGATAAATTGGCTTCTGCCAACTTCTTAAGTACATTTGATTTGACAGCTGGGTATTGGCAAATCAGGTTAGCTGAGGAGGCCAAACCCAAGACAGCATTTTCTACCCCTGGTGGGCATTATCAGTTTGTGGTAATGCCCTTTGGTTTGAAAAATGCACCTGCCACCTTCCAAAGGTTGGTGAATCAAGTCCTCACTGGGCTGGATGACTTCTGTGCAGCATATCTTGACGATATTGCTGTCTTTAGCTCCACCTGGGAGGATCACCTGGTCCACCTGAGGAAAGTGTTAGAGGCTCTGCAAAAGGCAGGCCTCACTATCAAGGCCACAAAGTGCCAGATAGGGCAGACACAGGTTGTATACCTGGGCCACCTTGTAGGTGGAGGCCAGGTTCAGCCACTGGAGAGTAAGATACAGGCCATCAAGGACTGGACTCCTCCAATCACCCAGACTCAAGTTCGAGCTTTCTTGGGCCTGACTGGGTACTATAGGAAGTTTGTCAGAAATTATGGGTCCATAGTGACCCCTCTCAATGACCTGACAAGCAAAAAGATGCCAAAGAAAGTTCAGTGGACAGCAAGCTGTCAGAAAGCATTCAATGACCTAAAGCAGGCCATGTGCACAGCACCTATCCTAAAGAGTCCAGATTACTCCAAGCCATTCATTGTCCAAACAGATGCTTCTGAGTTGGGTGTGGGAGCTGTTCTGTCTCAACTGAATTTTGATGGTAATGATCAGCCTATTGCTTTCATTAGTAGGAGGTTGACACCCAGAGAGAAAAATTGGTCAGCTATTGAGAGGGAGGCCTTTGCTGTGGTTTGGGCCCTGAAGAAGCTGAGGGCCTACTTGTTTGACACTCACTTCACCATTCAGACCGACCATAAGCCCCTCTTGTGGCTAAATCAGATGAAGGGTGAAAACCCAAACTGCTTAGGTGGTCCATTTCCCTACAGGGGATGGATTTTACAGTGGAGCATAGACCTGGTACTGATCACAGCAATGCTGATGGGCTCTCCAGGTATTTCCACTTAGAGCAAGAAGACTCACCTGGTCATGGTTAGTTTATTGTCCCAAAGTTTGGGGGGGGGTCATGTAGGAGAGTAGGGTCTGCAATCCTATGATCACCCAGATTTTTGCTTTTTGCTGCACTGGTTTACGACTTTCCCTGGCTGTGGGCCTGCTAATCAGACCCACAGCCTAGCTGTTCTCTCTATCCAAATTGTACTCAGGTACTGAATTGGCACTGGGCCCTCTCCAAGTCCCTGTACCCAGGGCTGAGGTGCACCCAGAAGTCTCCCAGGGGCTGAAGCATGTATTGTGCCACCCCTGGACTGACTAACTAAACTGACACAACTGGCTGCACGACAGCTGGGGCAAGGTGGTGTACTCACCCTTTGCTTTAGATATAGTATACCTATATCTAACCCTAAAATGGACACACAGATCTCCTATCAGTCACTCCTATGGCAGGCCTTAACAATCCTGAAGGCAGAGTGCTTGGAATCGTGTGAGATGGTGCTCTGGCATGAGCTGAGCCTGTCTGCGGCTTTCGGGATCTATCCCTTAACCGTTTCCATGATATCGCATACCATATACTCTTAAGTGCATTATAATCCTCGCGGTTATATGCCAACTCTGGTATCGCTTTATCAAAACATGTCGAGTAAGGTGTCATACGAATTGGAATACTAACCCCTCGCCAATTCTGGCGACGGGGTTAGCATTCCACCCTTCTAGAGGGACACGACATGTATGTAACCCCTAACCCCGGTTAAAGTCCAACAGAGCCTCAGCTCCACAAAATGGATGCTGCCACCGAGACACAAGTCTGCCCTCCTGCTGCTGGGAGTCCTCCCAGAGCAGGAGATAAGGACAAAGGGTTTCCTGCCAGGGGCGGTGCCAGCACCGTCCCAGACAGGATTTTGTGTATCCTAGGTAGACAGGGCTTCAGAGGAAGGTGACTGCAAGTGGCACCCCGATGCTCACTATGCATAGGCCGGCTTGAACCAGTTCCAGGGACACTCCAGACCCTGAGCTGGGGAAAAGCCCGCCAAGGAAGTGGGTGGAACCACCCCCCTCCTGGTCCCACCCATAGGGCAGGACCTAGTCGCGTGCCAGCCCCCTTTTCCCAGATAAAGGTAGGAGCAGGCCCCCTTCCAAATTAGATCATCTTTGGAATCAAGACACGACTTTCTGCGAAAGGACTTCAAGATTTCCTTCTTCAAGATTCTCCCTTGTGACTAAGGAGTAGTCACCCTGCATCCGCAGGCACCATCGCAAGAACACTGCGGTCTGCTGTAAGTCCTTCCTCCGGAATCCGACTGCCCAGCTCGACAAGACACGGCTTCCCTGGCACCTCCGACCTCTACTCACCTCTACAGCCAAGCTGAGAACCGTGAGTGCGACGAGACCTCAAGGGACCGACTATTGCCAAGACTGCACGACTTCTGCACAGCAAGCCCGCCGAGTAATTTCCTGGCGAGCGCTTTGGGGTCCGAGAAGCCCCGACCCTGAGCAGCTCCAGCACCGAAGAGCAGCCCCCCAGCATCTCCACGATCGGCGTGGGGCCCTTCTGCTTCTTGCTGCTCACCGCGTTGTATGGCTACTAGCCCGCTGGCTTGTGGCCTTCTGAACGACGCCCGACGACATCACTGCTGCTGGTCTGGTTGCTCCAGACTGGCTCTTGCTCCCTTCCAGAAGAGGAGCACCCCGGACCCTCCTGGTCCACTCAAGACGCCATTTTGAGTCCACCGCGTGGGCTTGAATTAGCCAAGGCTTTGTTGCCCAATCCTGGGTTCTTCGACGCCGACAGCTTCATCCATCGTGGGACAGCTCGCCTCTCCATCCTGGTCGCCGACAACGCCTCCTGGTCCGTGAGATCTGCAGAGCACAGCGTCGCCCACCCACCTAGTCGAGGTGACTACCATCCGGTGCCCTCCTGGTGCCCACTGACTACTGGCTAGTAGTCACGAACTTGGTCCCCTCTGCTTTCAGGTGTCATCCATCTTCCAGATCCAGGCTTGGATCACTTCGAACTATCTTCACTGGTCGCCTGCCAGCATCTTTCTTCCAGGCTCCTGGTCCGGCAACGAGGATTCCCGACGTCTTTTGAGACATATGCAGCTGCAGCCCCTGGGCTAGGTAACTTCGGCATTTCGGTGCCCCAGCATAGCCTCACTATCCAAGGGTCAGGATCCACTGTCGTTTTCTCCCTACCAGGTCGGGTTCGCCCGGGAACACTAACTTTAACGTTACTAGCTACCATAGACTTTGTCCCGCATCCCGCGTGAGAGTGCACACTCTGCACCCGAGTCCCCTAGGCCTCCTAGAAGTAATCTAACGATTCCCTAGTCAAGTCCTAGCGATTCCAAAGCCTATTAGTACTGTACTTACCTGCTAGTAATTTCGCATTCCACTTTCAGAGTATATGGTTTTTCGTGCCCCTCGGGCATTTGTGTATACCGTGCTAACTTAAGTATTTTCGTAAGAGTTTTGTTGTGTGCCTAGCACCCTGTCCTCATAAAGAGTACAGGGTTGTTGTGATTCTAATAAATACATTGTTTATTTTCATAACACTTGTGTGGTGTCCTTTCACTGGGTGTTCAAGGGGTAATGTGATGGTAAAACAGCTGGCTTGGCTTAACACGCCCTCTAGAGTCTTAGCCTTAGACTGCTCGTATCCATGCTACTAGGATAGCTGGTCTATAAGGTTGACTTACAACCAATCATCAATAAGGGTTGTTTGGACTGATATATAGTGATCACTAGAATAGTGAACACTGCACATCAGGCCAACTTCTCACATTGGTGAGCAGCGGTTGGGATTTGAGCTTGCTGTTGTTTTACCACACATATCCTAAGAATATCTTGTGAAAGATCACATAAGTACTAAAGGTACATATAACTTAGCTTAGAATACTCTGAGTTCTACTGAACCAGCTGTTGTAGCTCCTAGGGCCTAGCACACCCTAAACTACAACTCTAGCAAGGGATCAGTAGGCAAACATATAGTGTAGGTAAGTGCACCACTTACACCTCACTAGAAAAGCATGTCTAACCATGGAGAGTCCACTGAGACTCCCCTGGTAAGTGTTGACCCTCCACAGGTCACTTCCAGATATGCAGCTCTCAGTTTCCAGGAGATGAGACAAGCCTGTACCTCCAGGAAACTGAAGCAGGGGTCTAACCCCACCATTCCCTTTCTGATAGGTCTCTTAGAGACATATGATGCCAGAAAGATTTCTCAGTTACATGATAACATGCCAGCCTTAGAGGGAACCTCTGGGGATCCAGACCTCCCCAACACTGCTACTGCAGTTGAGGAGGAGGAGGATCAGGAGGAACTCTCTGGGGATGAGGTAGACAAAGGTCTTGAGGTAGTCAGAAGGCTAACCAGGGCCAACTTAGACCTACTTGGGGAAGGATCTGGGGGACCCCCAGTACTGACCCTAATAAGGCCTAACCTTGGAGTTAGGAGAGATAGATCTCTTTCTAGGGACTCCAATAGATCTCTGCACTCTAATGCCTCTTCCCAGAGTAGGAGGAACTCTCCACAGAGGAGAGTGACTTCCCCTCAGAGAATAGAGCATGAAGCTAGAATGAGACAGGCTGCTCTGAGGATTGAAAGGGAAGAACTTGCCCTGGCCAAAGAAAAGCTTGCCTTTGCTAGAGAGCAGCAGATGAGTGGGCTAGCTCCCACTGGTGGCAGCAATCTCCCAAGAGATAGAGAGAAGGGTTTAGATACTAAACACCTGACTAAAATAGTGCCCCCCTTTAAGCAAGGGGATGATATCCAGAAATGGTTGGCTGCTTTGGAGAGGGCCTGCACTGTGCAGTGCATTCCCCGAAGTCAGTGGGCAGCTATACTGTGGCTCTCCTTTGATGGTAAAGGTAGAGATAAGCTCCTCACTACAAAAGTGGAGGATGCTAATGATTACCAGGTCCTGAAAAATGCACTGGTTGATGGGTTTGGTTTAACCACTGAGCAGTACAGGTTGCTGTTCAGAGACACCCAGAAAACTCAGTCTCAGGACTGGTCTGACTTTGTGGATTGTGCCACTAAGGCTTTGGAGGGCTGGTTGCTGGGTAGCAAGGTTACAGATTACACAGGATTGTATAATCTTATGATGAGAGAACAAATTTTAAACAATTGTCAGAACCAGTTGTTGCACCAGCACCTTGTTGATTCAGATCTGACCTCTCCCCAAGAATTGGGAAAGAAGGCAGACAAATGGGTCAGGACAAGGATCAAGCAGACCCAGAACCAGAACCAGGGTGGTCAGAAGAAAGCAGACCAGAAGGGTAATGCAAAGAGTGAACAAAATGACCAGAAGTCTTCACCAGGTCCCCAACAAACCAAAGAGGGTGGGGGTCAGGCTTCCCAGAAGAAGAAGACTCAAGAAGGCCAGTTAAAAAGGTGGTGCCAGTACTGCAAAAGTAAGTCTCACTGGTTTAGTGAGTGCACCAAAAGAGGAGGACAAACTCCTGCCACTACAGCCCCTAAGGCAACTGCACCCCCTAGTACAGTCAGTAGTGGTAGTGTACCTCCCAAGGCATTAGTTGGGTTAACCTTGGGTACTGAGGGGTCTGACAACTTAGTTGGCACACTCACTCAGGCTGTCCTTGTCTGTACAGGGGATATAGATATGTCCCCTGAGATAAGTCCCAATACTTTGGGCAAATACAGGCAGACACCTTTGATTAATGGCAAAATGGCTCAGGCCTATAGGGACACTTGTGCCAGTGTCACCATGGTGACACCTAACTTTGTGGACCCTGGGCAGATCATGCCAGGTACAGATTTCCTGGTGACCAATGCCAGTAATGTCACTACTAGTCATAGTTTGGCGATTGTGGCTTTCTCCTGGGGTGGAGTGAAGGGACAAAAGAAAGTTGTAGTAAGTTCAGACCTCCCAGTTGATTGTTTGTTGGGCAATGATTTGGAGTCATCACAATGGTCAGAAGTGGAGCAGAGGACTCACATGGAAATGTTAGGCTTGCCAGCACATGTGCTTGCTGTGACTAGGTCACAGGCCAGAAAATGCCCCACTGAACAGGTGCTGGATCCTGAAATTATGGACCAGACACCTTCCAAGAAGAAGAGCAGTAGGGTTAAGGCTTTGCCTTCCCCCTTGCCCCAGGTTGAGGATCAGGTCTCTGAGGAGGCTGATCTGAGAGAACTGAGGGAAACTGAGCCTAAAGAGCTTGAACTTGATCAAGTTGAGTTTCTGGGCTCAGGGGGACCCTCCAGAGCAGACCTGGGGAAGGCACAGTTAGACTGCCCTTCCCTTGAACCCCTCAGACAGCAGGCTGCTGCTGAGGCTGCAGGGAATGCCACAGGTGCCCACAGGGTATACTGGGAAGATGGACTCCTGTACTCTGAGTCAAGAGACCCCAAGCCTGGTGCAACCAGGAGGCTGGTCATCCCCTTGTCTCTGAGAGGTTTCCTTCTCACCTTGGCCCATGAGATTCCCCTTGCAGGTCACTTAGGCCAGACAAAGACTTGGGACAGGCTTGTCTCACACTTTCACTGGCCCCACATGAATGAGAATACCAAGGAGTTTTGTCGCTCCTGTGTCACTTGCCAAGCCAGTGGTAAGTCAGGTGGCACAACAAAGGCCCCCCTCATACCACTACCTGTGGTGGGGGTTCCCTTTGAAAGAGTGGGGATTGACATTGTTGGTCCAATGGAACCCCAGACAGCATCAGGGCACAAGTTTATACTGGTGGTGGTGGATCATGCCACCAGGTATCCTGAAGCTATACCACTTAGGACCACTACAGCACCTGTAGTGGCAAGAGCCCTAGTTGGAGTGTTCTCCAGAGTGGGTTTCCCTAAGGAGGTCGTTTCTGACAGAGGTACAAACTTCATGTCAGGATATCTGACTGCAATGTGGAAGGAGTGTGGTGTGAACTACAAGTTCACCACACCCTATCATCCACAATGCAATGGGCTTGTTGAGAGATTCAACAGGACCCTGAAAGGGATGATTCATGGACTACCTGAAACTCTTAGGAGAAGATGGGATGTCCTGATCCCCTGCCTCTTGTTTGCTTACAGAGAGGTCCCACAGAAGGGGGTTGGCTACAGCCCTTTTGAGCTTCTGTATGGGCATCCTGTAAGAGGACCCCTGTGTTTGGTGAAGGAAGGATGGGAGAGACCTCTCAAAAAGCCTGCAACCAACATAGTGGACTATGTACTTGGTCTCCGCTCCAGGATGGCTGAGTATATGGAAAAGGCATCTAAAAACCTTGAGGCCAGCCAAGAACTTCAAAAAGCTTGGCATGACCAAAAGGCTGTTCTGACTGTGTACCAGCCAGGACAGAAGGTGTGGGTGCTGGAGCCAGTGGCCCCAGCAGCTCTGAAAGACAAATGGTCTGGGCCCCACACCATCATTGAGCAAAAGGGAGAGGTTACCTACTTGGTGGACCTTGGAACTCCCAGGAGCCCTCTCAGAGTGCTCCATGTTAACAGGCTCAAGGCATATGTTGACAGGAAGGACATGAGCTTGCTCATGGCCACAGATGAGGGACAGGAGGAAGAGAGTGACCCTCTCCCAGACCTGCTCACTCAGAATCCTGATGATGGATCAGTTGATGGTGTTGTCTTTTGTGGCAGCCTCACTGAACATCAGCAACAGGATTGCAGGCAAGTTCTGCAATCCTTCAGACATATGTTCTCTCTGACACCCAGCCAAACTGATTGGTGTACCCATGATGTTGACACTGGAGACAGTCTGCCTGTCAAGAGTAAAATCTACAGACAGCCTGATCATGTTAGAAACTGCATCAAAACTGAAGTGCAGAAAATGTTGGAGCTGGGAGTCATTGAGCCCTCAGATAGCCCTTGGGCTAGCCCAGTAGTTCTAGTGCCAAAGCCTCACACCCAGGGTGGTAAGAAAGAGATGAGGTTTTGCGTAGACAACAGAGGCCTCAATGCAGTCACTAAGACTGATGCCCACCCAATACCAAGAGCAGATGAACTTATAGATAAATTGGCTTCTGCCAACTTCTTAAGTACATTTGATTTGACAGCTGGGTATTGGCAAATCAGGTTAGCTGAGGAGGCCAAACCCAAGACAGCATTTTCTACCCCTGGTGGGCATTATCAGTTTGTGGTAATGCCCTTTGGTTTGAAAAATGCACCTGCCACCTTCCAAAGGTTGGTGAATCAAGTCCTCACTGGGCTGGATGACTTCTGTGCAGCATATCTTGACGATATTGCTGTCTTTAGCTCCACCTGGGAGGATCACCTGGTCCACCGGAGGAAAGTGTTAGAGGCTCTGCAAAAGGCAGGCCTCACTATCAAGGCCACAAAGTGCCAGATAGGGCAGACACAGGTTGTATACCTGGGCCACCTTGTAGGTGGAGGCCAGGTTCAGCCACTGGAGAGTAAGATACAGGCCATCAAGGACTGGACTCCTCCAATCACCCAGACTCAAGTTCGAGCTTTCTTGGGCCTGACTGGGTACTATAGGAAGTTTGTCAGAAATTATGGGTCCATAGTGACCCCTCTTAATGACCTGACAAGCAAAAAGATGCCAAAGAAAGTTCAGTGGACAGCAAGCTGTCAGAAAGCATGCAATGACCTAAAGCAGGCCATGTGCACAGCACCTATCCTAAAGAGTCCAGATTACTCCAAGCCATTCATTGTCCAAACAGATGCTTCTGAGTTGGGTGTGGGAGCTGTTCTGTCTCAACTGAATTTTGATGGTAATGATCAGCCTATTGCTTTCATTAGTAGGAGGTTGACACCCAGAGAGAAAAATTGGTCAGCTATTGAGAGGGAGGCCTTTGCTGTGGTTTGGGCCCTGAAGAAGCTGAGGGCCTACTTGTTTGGCACTCACTTCACCATTCAGACCGACCATAAGCCCCTCTTGTGGCTAAATCAGATGAAGGGTGAAAACCCCAAACTGCTTAGGTGGTCCATTTCCCTACAGGGGATGGATTTTACAGTGGAGCATAGACCTGGTACTGATCACAGCAATGCTGATGGGTTCTCCAGGTATCTCCACTTAGAGCAAGAAGACTCACCTGGTCATGGTTAGTTTATTTTCCCAAAGTTTGGGGGGGGGTCATGTAGGAGAGTAGGGTCTGCAATCCTATGATCACCCAGATTTTTGCTTTTTGCTGCACTGGTTTACGACTTTCCCTGGCTGTGGGCCTGCTAATCAGACCCACAGCCTAGCTGTTCTCTCTATCCAAATTGTACTCAGGTACTGAATTGGCACTGGGCCCTCTCCAAGTCCCTGTACCCAGGGCTGAGGTGCACCCAGAAGTCTCCCAGGGGCTGAAGCATGTATTGTGCCACCCCTGGACTGACTAACTAAACTGACACAACTGGCTGCACGACAGCTGGGGCAAGGTGGTGTACTCACCCTTTGCTTTAGATATAGTATACCTATATCTAACACTAAAATGGACACACAGATCTCCTATCAGTCACTCCTATGGCAGGCCTTAACAATCCTGAAGGCAGAGTGCTTGGAATCGTGTGAGATGGTGCTCTGGCATGAGCTGAGCCTGTCTGCGGCTTTCGGGATCTATCCCTTAACCGTTTCCATGATATCGCATACCATATACTCTTAAGTGCATTATAATCCTCGCGGTTATATGCCAACTCTGGTATCGCTTTATCAAAACATGTCGAGTAAGGTGTCATACGAATTGGAATACTAACCCCTCGCCAATTCTGGCGACGGGGTTAGCATTCCACCCTTCTAGAGGGACACGACATGTATGTAACCCCTAACCCCGGTTAAAGTCCAACAGAGCCTCAGCTCCACAAAATGGATGCTGCCACCGAGACACAAGTCTGCCCTCCTGCTGCTGGGAGTCCTCCCAGAGCAGGAGATAAGGACAAAGGGTTTCCTGCCAGGGGCGGTACCAGCACCGTCCCAGACAGGATTTTGTGTATCCTAGGTAGGCAGGGCTTCAGAGGAAGGTGACTGCAAGTGGCACCCCGGTGCTCACTATGCATAGGCCGGCTTGAACCAGTTCCAGGGACACTCCAGACCCTGAGCTGGGGAAAAGCCCGCCAAGGAAGTGGGTGTAACCACCCCCCTCCTGGTCCCACCCATAGGGCAGGACCTAGTCGCGTGCCAGCCCCCTTTTCCCAGATAAAGGTAGGAGCAGGCCCCCTTCCAAATTAGATCATCTTTGGAATCAAGACACGACTTTCTGCGAAAGGACTTCAAGATTTCCTTCTTCAAGATTCTCCCTTGTGACTAAGGAGTAGTCACCCTGCATCCGCAGGCACCATCGCAAGAACACTGCGGTCTGCTGTAAGTCCTTCCTCCGGAATCCGACTGCCCAGCTCGACAAGACATGGCTTCCCTGGCACCTCCGACCTCTACTCACCTCTACAGCCAAGCTGAGAACCGTGAGTGCGACGAGACCTCAAGGGACCGACTATTGCCAAGACTGCACGACTTCTGCACAGCAAGCCCGCCGAGTAATTTCCTGGCGAGTGCTTTGGGGTCCGAGAAGCCCCAACCCTGAGCAGCTCCAGCACCGAAGAGCAGCCCCCCAGCATCTCCACGATCGGCGTGGGGCCCTTCTGCTTCTTGCTGCTCACCGCGTTGTTTGGCTACTAGCCCGCTGGCTTGTGGCCTTCTGAACGACGCCCGACGACATCACTGCTGCTGGTCTGGTTGCTCCAGACTGGCTCTTGCTCCCTTCCAGAAGAGGAGCACCCCGGACCCTCCTGGTCCACTCAAGACGCCATTTTGAGTCCACCGCGTGGGCTTGAATTAGCCAAGGCTTTGTTGCCCAATCCTGGGTTCTTCGACGCCGACAGCTTCATCCATCGTGGGACAGCTCGCCTCTCCATCCTGGTCGCCGACAACGCCTCCTGGTCCGTGAGATCTGCAGAGCACAGCGTCGCCCACCCACCTAGTCAAGGTGACTACCATCCGGTGCCCTCCTGGTGCCCACTGACTACTGGCTAGTAGTCACGAACTTGGTCCCCTCTGCTTTCAGGTGTCATCCATCTTCCAAATCCAGGCTTGGATCACTTCGAACTATCTTCACTGGTCGCCTGCCAGCATCTTTCTTCCAGGCTCCTGGTCCGGCAACGAGGATTCCCAACGTCTTTTGAGACATATGCAGCTGCAGCCCCTGGGCTAGGTAACTTCGGCATTTCGGTGCCCCAGCATAGCCTCACTATCCAAGGGTCAGGATCCACTGTCGTTTTCTCCCTACCAGGTCGGGTTCGCCCGTGAACACTAACTTTAACGTTACTAGCTACCATAGACTTTGTCCCGCATCCCGCGTGAGAGTGCACACTCTGCACCCGAGTCCCCTAGGCCTCCTAGAAGTAATCTAACGATTCCCTAGTCAATTCCTAGCGATTCCAAAGCCTATTAGTACTGTACTTACCTGCTAGTAATTTCGCATTCCACTTTCAGAGTATATGGTTTTTCGTGCCCCTCGGGCATTTGTGTATACCGTGCTAACTTAAGTATTTTCGTAAGAGTTTTGTTGTGTGCCTAGCACCCTGTCCTCATAAAGAGTACAGGGTTGTTGTGATTCTAATAAATACATTGTTTATTTTCATAACACTTGTGTGGTGTCCTTTCACTGGGTGTTCAAGGGGTAATGTGATGGTAAAACAGCTGGCTTGGCTTAACACGCCCTCTAGAGGCTTAGCCTTAGACTGCTCGTATCCATGCTACTAGGATAGCTGGTCTATAAGGTTGACTTACAACCAATCATCAATAAGGGTTGTTTGGACTGATATATAGTGATCACTAGAATAGTGAACACTGCACATCAGGCCAACTTCTCACATTGGTGAGCAGCGGTTGGGATTTGAGCTTGCTGTTGTTTTACCACACATATCCTAAGAATATCTTGTGAAAGATCACATAAGTACTAAAGGTACATATAACTTAGCTTAGAATACTCTGAGTTCTACTGAACCAGCTGTTGTAGCTCCTAGGGCCTAGCACACCCTAAACTACAACTCTAGCAAGGGATCAGTAGGCAAACATATAGTGTAGGTAAGTGCACCACTTACACCTCACTAGAAAAGCATGTCTAACCATGGAGAGTCCACTGAGACTCCCCTGGTAAGTGTTGACCCTCCACAGGTCACTTCCAGATATGCAGCTCTCAGTTTCCAGGAGATGAGACAAGTCTGTACCTCCAGGAAACTGAAGCAGGGGTCTAACCCCACCATTCCCTTTCTGATAGGTCTCTTAGAGACATATGATGCCAGAAAGATTTCTCAGTTACATGAGAACATGCCAGCCTTAGAGGGAACCTCTGGGGATCCAGACCTCCCCAACACTGCTACTGCAGTTGAGGAGGAGGAGGATCAGGAGGAACTCTCTGGGGATGAGGTAGACAAAGGTCTTGAGGTAGTCAGAAGGCTAACCAGGGCCAACTTAGACCTACTTGGGGAAGGATCTGGGGGACCCCCAGTACTGACCCTAATAAGGCCTAACCTTGGAGTTAGAAGAGATAGATATCTTTCTAGGGACTCCAATAGATCTCTGCACTCTAATGCCTCTTCCCAGAGTAGGAGGAACTCTCCACAGAGGAGAGTGACTTCCCCTCAGAGAATAGAGCATGAAGCTAGAATGAGACAGGCTGCTCTGAGGATTGAAAGGGAAGAACTTGCCCTGGCCAAAGAAAAGCTTGCCTTTGCTAGAGAGCAGCAGATGAGTGGGCTAGCTCCCACTGGTGGCAGCAATCTCCCAAGAGATAGAGAGAAGGGTTTAGATACTAAACACCTGACTAAATTAGTGCCCCCCTTTAAGCAAGGGGATGATATCCAGAAATGGATGGCTGCTTTGGAGAGGGCCTGCACTGTGCAGTGCATTCCCCGAAGTCAGTGGGCAGCTATACTGTGGCTCTCCTTTGATGGTAAAGGTAGAGATAAGCTCCTCACTACAAGAGTGGAGGATGCTAATGATTACCAGGTCCTGAAAAATGCACTGGTTGATGGGTTTGGTTTAACCACTGAGCAGTACAGGTTGCTGTTCAGAGACACCCAGAAAACTCAGTCTCAGGACTGGTCTGACTTTGTGGATTGTGCCACTAAGGCTTTGGAGGGCTGGTTGCTGGGTAGCAAGGTTACAGATTACACAGGATTGTATAATCTTATGATGAGAGAACAAATTTTAAACAATTGTCAGAACCAGTTGTTGCACCAGCACCTTGTTGATTCAGATCTGACCTCTCCCCAAGAATTGGGAAAGAAGGCAGACAAATGGGTCAGGACAAGGATCAAGCAGACCCAGAACCAGAACCAGGGTGGTCAGAAGAAAGCAGACCAGAAGGGTAATGCAAAGAGTGAACAAAATGACCAGAAGTCTTCACCAGGTCCCCAACAAACCAAAGAGGGTGGGGGTCAGGCTTCCCAGAAGAAGAAGACTCAAGAAGGCCAGTTAAAAAGGTGGTGCCAGTACTGCAAAAGTAAGTCTCACTGGTTTAGTGAGTGCACCAAAAGAGGAGGACAAACTCCTGCCACTACAGCCCCTAAGGCAACTGCACCCCCTAGTACAGTCAGTAGTGGTAGTGTACCTCCCAAGGCATTAGTTGGGTTAACCTTGGGTACTGAGGGGTCTGACAACTTAGTTGGCACACTCACTCAGGCTGTCCTTGTCTGTACAGGGGATAGAGATATGTCCCCTGAGATAAGTCCCAATACTTTGGGCAAATACAGGCAGACACCTTTGATTAATGGCAAAATGGCTCAGGCCTATAGGGACACTTGTGCCAGTGTCACCATGGTGACACCTAACTTTGTGGACCCTGGGCAGATCATGCCAGGTACAGATTTCCTGGTGAACAATGCCAGCAATGTCACTACTAGTCATAGTGTGGCGATTGTGGCTTTCTCCTGGGGTGGAGTGAAGGGACAAAAGAAAGTTGTAGTCAGTTCAGACCTCCCAGTTGATTGTTTGTTGGGCAATGATTTGGAGTCATCACAATGGTCAGAAGTGGAGCAGAGGACTCACATGGAAATGTTAGGCTTGCCAGCACATGTGCTTGCTGTGACTAGATCACAGGCCAGAAAATGCCCCACTGAACAGGTGCTGGATCCTGAAATTATGGACCAGACACCTTCCAAGAAGAAGAGCAGTAGAGTTAAGGCTTTGCCTTCCCCCTTGCCCCAGGTTGAGGATCAGGTCTCTGAGGAGGCTGATCTGAGAGAACTGAGGGAAACTGAGCCTAAAGAGCTTGAACTTGATCAAGTTGAGTTTCTGGGCTCAGGGGGACCCTCCAGAGCAGACCTGGGGAAGGCACAGTTAGACTGCCCTTCCCTTGAACCCCTCAGACAGCAGGCTGCTGCTGAGGCTGCAGGGAATGCCACAGGTGCCCACAGGGTATACTGGGAAGATGGACTCCTGTACTCTGAGTCAAGAGACCCCAAGCCTGGTGCAACCAGGAGGCTGGTCATCCCCTTGTCTCTGAGAGGTTTCCTTCTCACCTTGGCCCATGAGATTCCCCTTGCAGGTCACTTAGGCCAGACAAAGACTTGGGACAGGCTTGTCTCACACTTTCACTGGCCCCATATGAATGAGAATACCAAGGAGTTTTGTCGCTCCTGTGTCACTTGCCAAGCCAGTGGTAAGTCAGGTGGCACAACAAAGGCCCCCCTCATACCACTACCTGTGGTGGGGGTTCCCTTTGAAAGAGTGGGGATTGACATTGTTGGTCCAATGGAACCCCAGACAGCATCAGGGCACAAGTTTATACTGGTGGTGGTGGATCATGCCACCAGGTATCCTGAAGCTATACCACTTAGGACCACTACAGCACCTGTAGTGGCAAGAGCCCTAGTTGGAGTGTTCTCCAGAGTGGGTTTCCCTAAGGAGGTCGTTTCTGACAGAGGTACAAACTTCATGTCAGGATATCTGACTGCAATGTGGAAGGAGTGTGGTGTGAACTACAAGTTCACCACACCCTATCATCCACAATGCAATGGGCTTGTTGAGAGATTCAACAGGACCCTGAAAGGGATGATTCATGGACTACCTGAAACTCTTAGGAGAAGATGGGATGTCCTGATCCCCTGCCTCTTGTTTGCTTACAGAGAGGTCCCACAGAAGGGGGTTGGCTACAGCCCTTTTGAGCTTCTGTATGGGCATCCTGTAAGAGGACCCCTGTGTTTGGTGAAGGAAGGATGGGAGAGACCTCTCAAAAAGCCTGCAACCAACATAGTGGACTATGTACTTGGTCTCCGCTCCAGGATGGCTGAGTATATGGAAAAGGCATCTAAAAACCTTGAGGCCAGCCAAGAACTTCAAAAAGCTTGGCATGACCAAAAGGCTGTTCTGACTGTGTACCAGCCAGGACAGAAGGTGTGGGTGCTGGAGCCAGTGGCCCCAGCAGCTCTGAAAGACAAATGGTCTGGGCCCCACACCATCATTGAGCAAAAGGGAGAGGTTACCTACTTGGTGGACCTTGGAACTCCCAGGAGCCCTCTCAGAGTGCTCCATGTTAACAGGCTCAAGGCATATGTTGACAGGAAGGACATGAGCTTGCTCATGGCCACAGATGAGGGACAGGAGGAAGAGAGTGACCCTCTCCCAGACCTGCTCACTCAGAATCCTGATGATGGATCAGTTGATGGTGTTGTCTTTTGTGGCAGCCTCACTGAACATCAGCAACAGGATTGCAGGCAAGTTCTGCAATCCTTCAGACATATGTTCTCTCTGACACCCAGCCAAACTGATTGGTGTACCCATGATGTTGACACTGGAGACAGTCTGCCTGTCAAGAGTAAAATCTACAGACAGCCTGATCGTGTTAGAGACTGCATCAAAACTGAAGTGCAGAAAATGTTGGAGCTGGGAGTCATTGAGCCCTCAGATAGCCCTTGGGCTAGCCCAGTAGTTCTAGTGCCAAAGCCTCACACCCAGGGTGGTAAGAAAGAGATGAGGTTTTGCGTAGACAACAGAGGCCTCAATGCAGTCACTAAGACTGATGCCCACCCAATACCAAGAGCAGATGAACTTATAGATAAATTGGCTTCTGCCAACTTCTTAAGTACATTTGATTTGACAGCTGGGTATTGGCAAATCAGGTTAGCTGAGGAGGCCAAACCCAAGACAGCATTTTCTACCCCTGGTGGGCATTATCAGTTTGTGGTAATGCCCTTTGGTTTGAAAAATGCACCTGCCACCTTCCAAAGGTTGGTGAATCAAGTCCTCACTGGGCTGGATGACTTCTGTGCAGCATATCTTGACGATATTGCTGTCTTTAGCTCCACCTGGGAGGATCACCTGGTCCACCTGAGGAAAGTGTTAGAGGCTCTGCAAAAGGCAGGCCTCACTATCAAGGCCACAAAGTGCCAGATAGGGCAGACACAGGTTGTATACCTGGGCCACCTTGTAGGTGGAGGCCAGGTTCAGCCACTGGAGAGTAAGATACAGGCCATCAAGGACTGGACTCCTCCAATCACCCAGACTCAAGTTCGAGCTTTCTTGGGCCTGACTGGGTACTATAGGAAGTTTGTCAGAAATTATGGGTCCATAGTGACCCCTCTCAATGACCTGACAAGCAAAAAGATGCCAAAGAAAGTTCAGTGGACAGCAAGCTGTCAGAAAGCATTCAATGACCTAAAGCAGGCCATGTGCACAGCACCTATCCTAAAGAGTCCAGATTACTCCAAGCCATTCATTGTCCAAACAGATGCTTCTGAGTTGGGTGTGGGAGCTGTTCTGTCTCAACTGAATTTTGATGGTAATGATCAGCCTATTGCTTTCATTAGTAGGAGGTTGACACCCAGAGAGAAAAATTGGTCAGCTATTGAGAGGGAGGCCTTTGCTGTGGTTTGGGCCCTGAAGAAGCTGAGGGCCTACTTGTTTGACACTCACTTCACCATTCAGACCGACCATAAGCCCCTCTTGTGGCTAAATCAGATGAAGGGTGAAAACCCCAAACTGCTTAGGTGGTCCATTTCCCTACAGGGGATGGATTTTACAGTGGAGCATAGACCTGGTACTGATCACAGCAATGCTGATGGGCTCTCCAGGTATTTCCACTTAGAGCAAGAAGACTCACCTGGTCATGGTTAGTTTATTGTCCCAAAGTTTGGGGGGGGGTCATGTAGGAGAGTAGGGTCTGCAATCCTATGATCACCCAGATTTTTGCTTTTTGCTGCACTGGTTTACGACTTTCCCTGGCTGTGGGCCTGCTAATCAGACCCACAGCCTAGCTGTTCTCTCTATCCAAATTGTACTCAGGTACTGAATTGGCACTGGGCCCTCTCCAAGTCCCTGTACCCAGGGCTGAGGTGCACCCAGAAGTCTCCCAGGGGCTGAAGCATGTATTGTGCCACCCCTGGACTGACTAACTAAACTGACACAACTGGCTGCACGACAGCTGGGGCAAGGTGGTGTACTCACCCTTTGCTTTAGATATAGTATACCTATATCTAACACTAAAATGGACACACAGATCTCCTATCAGTCACTCCTATGGCAGGCCTTAACAATCCTGAAGGCAGAGTGCTTGGAATCGTGTGAGATGGTGCTCTGGCATGAGCTGAGCCTGTCTGCGGCTTTCGGGATCTATCCCTTAACCGTTTCCATGATATCGCATACCATATACTCTTAAGTGCATTATAATCCTCGCGGTTATATGCCAACTCTGGTATCGCTTTATCAAAACATGTCGAGTAAGGTGTCATACGAATTGGAATACTAACCCCTCGCCAATTCTGGCGACGGGGTTAGCATTCCACCCTTCTAGAGGGACACGACATGTATGTAACCCCTAACCCCGGTTAAAGTCCAACAGAGCCTCAGCTCCACAAAATGGATGCTGCCACCGAGACACAAGTCTGCCCTCCTGCTGCTGGGAGTCCTCCCAGAGCAGGAGATAAGGACAAAGGGTTTCCTGCCAGGGGCGGTACCAGCACCATCCCAGACAGGATTTTGTGTATCCTAGGTAGGCAGGGCTTCAGAGGAAGGTGACTGCAAGTGGCACCCCGGTGCTCACTATGCATAGGCCGGCTTGAACCAGTTCCAGGGACACTCCAGACCCTGAGCTGGGGAAAAGCCCGCCAAGGAAGTGGGTGTAACCACCCCCCTCCTGGTCCCACCCATAGGGCAGGACCTAGTTGCGTGCCAGCCCCCTTTTCCCAGATAAAGGTAGGAGCAGGCCCCCTTCCAAATTAGATCATCTTTGGAATCAAGACACGACTTTCTGCGAAAGGACTTCAAGATTTCCTTCTTCAAGATTCTCCCTTGTGACTAAGGAGTAGTCACCCTGCATCCGCAGGCACCATCGCAAGAACACTGCGGTCTGCTGTAAGTCCTTCCTCCGGAATCCGACTGCCCAGCTCGACAAGACACGGCTACCCTGGCACCTCCGACCTCTACTCACCTCTACAGCCAAGCTGAGAACCGTGAGTGCGACGAGACCTCAAGGGACCGACTATTGCCAAGACTGCACGACTTCTGCACAGCAAGCCCGCCGAGTAATTTCCTGGCGAGCGCTTTGGGGTCCGAGAAGCCCCGACCCTGAGCAGCTCCAGCACCGAAGAGCAGCCCCCCAGCATCTCCACGATCGGCGTGGGGCCCTTCTGCTTCTTGCTGCTCACCGCGTTGTTTGGCTACTAGCCCGCTGGCTTGTGGCCTTCTGAACGACGCCCGACGACATCACTGCTGCTGGTCTGGTTGCTCCAGACTGGCTCTTGCTCCCTTCCAGAAGAGGAGCACCCCGGACCCTCCTGGTCCACTCAAGACGCCATTTTGAGTCCACCGCGTGGGCTTGAATTAGCCAAGGCTTTGTTGCCCAATCCTGGGTTCTTCGACGCCGACAGCTTCATCCATCGTGGGACAGCTCGCCTCTCCATCCTGGTCGCCGACAACACCTCCTGGTCCGTGAGATCTGCAGAGCACAGCGTTGCCCACCCACCTAGTCGAGGTGACTACCATCCGGTGCCCTCCTGGTGCCCACTGACTACTGGCTAGTAGTCACGAACTTGGTCCCCTCTGCTTTCAGGTGTCATCCATCTTCCAGATCCAGGCTTGGATCACTTCGAACTATCTTCAATGGTCGCCTGCCAGCATCTTTCTTCCAGGCTCCTGGTCCGGCAACGAGGATTCCCGACGTCTTTTGAGACATATGCAGCTGCAGCCCCTGGGCTAGGTAACTTCGGCATTTCGGTGCCCCAGCATAGCCTCACTATCCAAGGGTCAGGATCCACTGTCGTTTTCTCCCTACCAGGTCGGGTTCGCCCGTGAACACTAACTTTAACGTTACTAGCTACCATAGACTTTGTCCCGCATCCCGCGTGGGAGTGCACACTCTGCACCCGAGTCCCCTAGGCCTCCTAGAAGTAATCTAACGATTCCCTAGTCAAGTCCTAGCGATTCCAAAGCCTATTAGTACTGTACTTACCTGCTAGTAATTTCGCATTCCACTTTCAGAGTATATGGTTTTTCGTGCCCCTCGGGCATTTGTGTATACCGTGCTAACTTAAGTATTTTCGTAAGAGTTTTGTTGTGTGCCTAGCACCCTGTCCTCATAAAGAGTACAGGGTTGTTGTGATTCTAATAAATACATTGTTTATTTTCATAACACTTGTGTGGTGTCCTTTCACTGGGTGTTCAAGGGGTAATGTGATGGTAAAACAGCTGGCTTAACACGCCCTCTAGAGTCTTAGCCTTAGACTGCTCGTATCCATGCTACTAGGATAGCTGGTCTATAAGGTTGACTTACAACCAATCATCAATAAGGGTTGTTTGGACTGATATATAGTGATCACTAGAATAGTGAACACTGCACATCAGGCCAACTTCTCACACTGTCCAAAGGAGTGAATGATTAACTAAATCAAAAGCACTGCTAAGGTCAGCAAAGCAAAGATAGATATTGCCGGGTTTAGCTCTGGTATACTTGCCTATCAGCAACTCCAGATTCAGGCACTGGTCTAGGGTCCCTCTTCCCTTCCTGAATCCATATTGTGAATTTGCAAGTATTCCATTCTCATCAGCCCATTCCTCTAGTCTGAAAAGCAGAACTCTGCTCATGATTTTTACAGACGAGTCGAGCAGGCTGATGGGCCGGTAATTACTTGCCAGGGCTTTATCTCCCTTTTTATAAATTGGGACTATAATGGAGTCGCCCCATGTTGGTGGGATCATGGTGGTTACTGCAGCGTTCAGTACCAATGTGAGTATTGGTCCCCAAAGCTGCAGTTGAGACCTGTAGACATCTATTGGGACTCCATCTGGCCCCTGGGCCTTGCCCCCCTTGCTATTTTTAATGCCATTTTCCACCTCTCCCAACGTAATATCTAAAGGTACTACCGGCCAGGTCATGTTTTCGTTGGGCGTCGTGGTGTTGTCTTAAAAAATCGCGGAAAAATGGTTAACCCAGTCCTCGCTGCCTACATTAGATGAAAGATGCGGGATTTTGTCATCTTGGAGGAAAGGGGAGTTAACAGTGGACCAAAACAGGCGACTATCGGCAGTTTCTGCTGCCTGGGTAAGATGCTCCCAGGCTTCCTGCTGTAATTCCCTCTTTCTTCTGG
The DNA here is from genome assembly GCF_964261635.1 of Lissotriton helveticus. Classification (NCBI taxonomy): domain Eukaryota; kingdom Metazoa; phylum Chordata; class Amphibia; order Caudata; family Salamandridae; genus Lissotriton; species Lissotriton helveticus. Next base: position 92,693,935 of record NC_136057.1, on the reverse strand, counting down.
ATAGCGCCTGTTTATAGTCAAATCTTAAAAGTTTGACTCTATCCTTGTCCCTTGGGGTATTGGCCGAAGCTTGTTTGAGTTGTGAGAGCAGGGACGTACAGGCATGGTCAAACCATCCAATCCCTTTCCCTCCTCTGGCTACTTTTTTCCCCGTGAAGATGTTATTAATGACAATATTGATATTAAGAAAACGAGTCATAACCTGAGCAGACGGGCATCCTAAAGATAGGATAATGTCAATGTCCATCATGCATTTATTTATGATTAAAGGTTCCACTGTAGCAGAATTTTCACCTTTCCATCTCAGCCTAACCCCATTGGGTCTATGCGGCTCTATATTATCCAGTAATCTAGTTGATTGTTCATTTCTAATCATCCATGTAGTTATTTGCAAGCTGACACAGTTATGGTCACTCAGGGAGGATGTATCCTTTACTTTGATTATATAATGGGATACCAAATTAGATGAGACCATAATGTGATCGATGATGGAGCTCACGTTCCTTCCAGTAAAGGTGGGGATTGAGCACTCACTTCCCTCCTGTACAGTACTAAGCATGAGCGCAAAATCCGCTCCGATCGCGGATTTTGCGGATTTTCGGTGAATCCGCGATCCGCGAACTCTCGCGGATTTACCGAAAATCCGCAATCCGCGATCGGAGCGGATTTTGCGGTCAAAAGTTCAAGCGAGCCTAATTAACGATGGCGCCGGCAAGCTGCCAGCGCCATCCTGCAATAGTTACTTAATTAGCTTCAACAGGAAGCTCTAATAGATAAGATACAGCAGGGGCTCGAGCGCCTGCTTTATTTTAACAGTTGGAGCTTCCTGTTGAAGCTAATTAAGTAACATTGCAGGATGGCGCTGGCAGCTTGCCGGCGCCATCGTAAATTATTTCAACGGTGGTGTCTTCTTGAATAAATATGAAGGGCAGGGTTCATTCGGGCACGACGGTCCTGGCACAAAAAAATAAACCTCAACAGGAAACACTTGCAGATATCAATAAAGCATGTGCCCTAGTTGAAGCTTAAATTCAGTGACTCATTCATCAGCCCAAAAATTAATCTGCTGCTCTGATCGGTCTCTGCCCTTTTATACACACAAGAGGCATGCTCGCATGGACGCCCCGTCCGTTTGGCCCCGCCCACACACTCGAGGTGTGCACCGTCTTCCCGCCATTTACCCACTATGATGGACATTTCACTCAAGGGACCCCTGCGCACTTCGGCGCGATTGCATAGTAACACACACTTGGTCGCTGGAACTAGTTGAAGCGCAAATGCAGTGACTCATTAATCAGCCCAAAAAAAATCGTGAGCGTTGGGAGGCTGGGCAGATGTGCCTTCTTCCCAAATATATCATCGAAAATCCGCTGTGATGCTGCTCTGATCGGTCTCTGACCTTTTAGACACACAAGAGGCATGTGCGCTCGCGTGGAAGCCCCGTCCGTTTGGCCCCGCCCACACACTCGATGAAGCCCCGCCCCCAAATCCGCAAATCCGCTAAATCCGCGGATTTTGCGGATCCACGATCCGTGGATCCGCTAAATCCGCGAATCGTGGATCCGCAAAATCCGCCCATGCTTATACAGTACTCAATAGCTCTAGATCATGCGAGACCATAGTGCTATTAATTGCTTCTCCATAGGCATTATGTGGGAAGTGGGCCATATTCTTCCCACTATTAGTTAGGATCCCGCAGACCCTAGAGGAGGATAAACTACACATTTGTAAATTAAAATCCCCCACCCAAACAAAAGTAAAAGTGCATGTTGCTTCGCTTACCAGCTTCATTAGGGCACAGGACAGCTCATCTATCACTTGGTGCCGACGATAAGTAAAAATGTTATTGTAAAAATTAATTAAAAGCACATTAGTGCTATCCGGTAGACGTACCCACAAGATTTGTGAGTGTGGTTCGACTAGCAATTGTTTAATGATAGTCAGCTTAACGTCTACTGAGATAAGAATAAGGAGGCCTCCCTTTGCCCTACCATGACTAGATTCAGAGGCATCCAAACTGTAGCATGTATACCCCTCAAGGCAGGGTTTATTAGCACACCACGTCTCTTGCAGGCATAAAATATCGTAAGATCTTACAATTTCCTCCCATTCTACTTTAGATGCCGTAGATGCCCACCCGGCAATGTTCCAACTTGCCATAGCAACCCCCACAGGATGACGATCATTGGCGATATCGGCAGTATTATTAAAACAAATACCTCTATTACTTAGGTCTGATCCCGGTGCATCTGTACAACTGCCTATAGCAGTCCCTGTAGCAATCACTGTATCCTCAACAATCTCATTTGCACAGTGAACTACAGTCCCACTTTCAAGATTGCTCATAATGGCAGAACATAGATCCTCTCTTGCCTCACTTACATTGTTCATGTTGGTACTCAGGGTAACGTCCCTCCCAGTCCCAGGCCCAATCTGATGTCAATCATTTTGGTCCAGAATACTCAAGGACTGGTACCTATTCAGGACTGGGACTTGATAAACCATCCCATTAACCGGCGAGAAAATATTATCACAGTTAAGTGCATGATTGGTAGTATATGTTACAAATCTATTACCACTGGGGACAGAATTCAGCAAGGGCGAGGGCAAGACAGAGCTGCCATCAAGAAAACCAGGGTTGAAAGTAGGTATCAAAGGCCTATTGCCATTGGATATGACGTTAGAATTGGAAACCCCGTCTCTACAATTAGCAAAAGTCGACCTGTTAAGATGATTGTAGAAGTAGCCCAAAGGTCTTGCGGCTACATCAGTCTCAGACTGTGTTAAAGCAGCTGCTCTGAGTAAGACCGTTGCAACGTGTTGGGGGTGTTTAAAATTGATTATCACACAGTCGCCCCCACAGGTCTTCCTAGTATTACCAATCCAGTTAACCCTTCTGACAGATATAATATTGTCAGAGTAGTTGACTGGATAGCCACATTGACGGTTTAACCATGAGACCGCTTTATTTTTTAAAGAATCCCCGGATTCCTGAAGATGCGAAGCCTGGATTAAAGGCGGAACATTAGTTAAAACCACAACATAGGGTACACACTCTGGTGGGAGATCTACTGGGCGGCCATTCATAACTACATTCACCCCTCCAGGCCTGGCTACAGCAGTTGGTGTAACAGGTGGTTGCATGGGCCTGGTTCTGTTTGGTGCTGGTAATGTACGTGCACTGGAGTTTAAACCTGCAAGCCCTGAGGCCGCCGGTATAACCACCGGTGCCTGCACAGAACGACCCGCATTGTGTGCTGGAAATGGTTTCGGGCAAGTTGAAACAGGTTTCGCCTGAGGTAGTGGTCTTCCTGCATTTGGGCCAGAGGGGGCAGTATTAACATAGTGAGGCCTTCCCTCATCTGGTTTAGGTGAAGGTTGGGAACATGCATCAACTCTAGTAGGTAATATGGGATTATCCAATTTGGCTACATGTTGATCCACCATAGCCCCTAGTCTGGATACTTCAGCCGACAGTGCATCGATTTTAACTAATAAAGGCTCCACAACCAACTTCAGTTTGTCATCAATACAACTCACTAACAAGTCAAATTGGTTAGTATTAATGGTAACACAATTGTCATTAGTAGAAGTCCCTTGATCACCAGCAATCTCCTTGGGGGCGGTGTCCTTTTTCTTCCTGACGGAGTAATTCCCCCGTTTAAGAGAAGGTTTCCTACATGCTCTCATAAAACGGGTAGCCCTGGTGGATTGTTGTGGGGTGCCATTGAGAGTCTCAGATTGTTCAGACAAGTCTTCCGCTACAGTGAGATCATCTAGGGCCTCTACAGAAATGGAATCAACATTTGTACTGATGCTATCGGTCTCAGCTACCAAAATCGTATTGTTACTGCCCTCATTAGTAGAGTCCCCTGGTAGATCCGATGGAAGGTCGGGAATGGTGCCTTTCGCTAGCGATTTCCTTCTATCGCAGTTAATTCTATTGACAACTTTCAGCAGATAGTTGTCCGTTAGGGTAGTTTGGATTGACATGGTTGCTAACGGGTCAAAGCAGCAAGCAGTTACAAAACAGTACTCAGGGGATCAAAAGTGCACGACCCGCACAAGACTTGCCAGATGCTTGATGAACAGTTTATCAGCCCTACAAGAATGAACTGATACTCACAGTTACAGCCAAGGGGGATGGCCCGTCCCGTCCCTGGTCGTCCCCGGACGGCCACAGACGGCCCCGCCCTTGTCCCGGGCTTCTCCCGGGCGCGCCCGCGCGCATCCCGCGGGACGAGGGGGCGTGTCCCCCTTTATGCGCCTTCCGGCGCTTCCTGGTTGCGAGGGCGGCGAGGGCGGCGGCGTCCTTGCCGCGATGGGGCTGCTGGGGGTTGAAGTTCAAAGCGTCTCCCTGCGGAGCCAAGCCCGGCCAGGAGCACCCACAGCAAGGGAACAGGAATGGCAGAGCCAAGCCCGGCCGACAACGCTCAGCGGAGCCAAGCCCGGACGTGTGCAGCAGCAGGTAAATGATTTGCGCCCCCCGCAGGACTCAGCGGCGTGTTCCCTTTATGCGCCTTCCGGCGCTTCCTGGTTGCGAGGGCGGCGAGGGCGGCGGCGTCCTTGCCGCGATGGGGCTGCTGGGGGTTGAAGTTCAAAGCGTCTCCCGGCGGAGCCAAGCCCGGCCAGGAGCACCCACAGCAAGGGAACAGGAATGGCAGAGCCAAGCCCGGCCGACAACGCTCAGCGGAGCCAAGCCCGGACGTGTGCAGCAGCAGGTAAATGATTTGCGCCCCCCGCAGGACTCAGCGGCGTGTTCCCTTTATGCGCCTTCCGGCGCTTCCTGGTTGCGAGGGCGGCGAGGGCGGCGGCGTCCTTGCCGCGATGGGGCTGCTGGGGGTTGAAGTTCAAAGCGTCTCCCGGCGGAGCCAAGCCCGGCCAGGAGCACCCACAGCAAGGGAACAGGAATGGCGGAGCCAAGCCCGGCCGACAACGCTCAGCGGAGCCAAGCCCGGCCGTGTGAAGCAGCAGGTAAATGATTTGAGCCCCCCGCAGGACTCAGCGGCGTGTTCCCCTTTATGCGCCTTCCGGCGCTTCCTGGTTGTGAGGGAGGTGAGGGCGGCGGCGTCCTTGCCGCGATGGGGCTGCTGGGGGTTGAAGTTCAAAGCATCTCCCGGCGGAGCCAAGCCCGGCCAGGAGCACCCACAGCAAGGGAACAGGAATGGCGGAGCCAAGCCCGGCCGATAACGCTCAGCGGAGCCAAGCCCGGCCGTGTGCAGCAGCAGGTAAATGATTTGCGCCCCCCGCAGGACTCAGCGGCATGTTCCCCTTTATGCGCCTTCCGGCGCTTCCTGGTTGCGAGGGCGGCGAGGGCGGCAGCGTCCTTGCCGCGATGGGGCTGCTGGGGATTGAAGTTCAAAGCGTCTCCCGGCGGAGCCAAGCCCGGCCAGGAGCACCCACAGCAAGGGAACAGGAATGGCGGAGCCAAGCCCAGCCGACAAGGCTCAGCCGACCCAAGCCCGGCCATGTGCAGCAGCAGGTAAATGATTTGCGCCCTCCGCAGGACTCAGCGGCGTGTTTCCCTTTATGCGCCTTCCGGCGCTTCCTGGTTGCGAGGGTGGCGAGGGCGGCGGCGTCCTTGCCACGATGGGGCTGCTGGGGGTTGAAGTTCAAAGCGTCTCCCGGCGGAGCCAAACCCGGCCAGGAGCACCCACAGCAAGGGAACAGGAATGGCGGAGCCAAGCCCGGCCGACAACGCTCAGCGGAGCCAAGCCCGGCCGTGTGCAGCAGCAGGTAAATGATTTGCGCCTTTGGGTCATTCATGGATGTTTCAGAGACTACTGTTAGTAAATATATGAAAATACACATTATTCCTGCTTTTGAAAGCACTTTACATGCTATAAAATCGCCGACATGTTGTTTCGGCTGTTAATGTTTGTCATATAATGATCTCAGTCTTATTTTTGGACATATTAGTGGAGGGGTGTGGCTCACTGGTTAGAGGCTGCAGACCTGTAAGCAGAGAATGGCCCCGGACCAGGGTTCAATTCCCGACATGGCAGGGTCTTGGACCAGGTTCAACGGACTCGATAATTCTCGCCTCAGCGCCTACTCTAACCAGGGAACACTCTCGGTAACTCTGGGCATTAAGCTTGCCTCATCTCTACAACGGACCCCCACAGACGCCGGGGATGCCTGGTTTCACCCTGGAGATACCCAGCAAGGGACCATCTCATAGGGAAAACCAGGACGGGTTCCCCAGCGGTCTACAGCGCCAGGACACTCGGGTAGAGTAACAGTGCACTTTACAAGTATCCCACATTTACATATGTTCAACACCTCAAAATTTATTTTCTGACTTTTATGCACAGTAGTGATGCATATTTTGTTAATAGTTGCCATATGATTTCATGTGTATAAACCCTGAAGGTCACAGTCCTTGACCCTTGACCCTAAATGGAGTGGTGTGGCTCACTGGTTCCCCAGCGGTCTATAGCGCAGAGATACTCCTTTGGGAGTCGATTCTAGCGCGTTAGAAACCCACAATTAACTAGAAACCCACAATTAATTAATGATAGCTCCTTTAAGTGTGCAAAGGATATGTCTTTGTAACATTGAAATTGTTTTTGCAAAGTGAGGTATCTTTGGAAAGGTCATTATGTGATCTCACAGGTCAACTAGTCAAATTTTATAAGAGGTGAAAAAAATGTAACCTTTGACCCCTAAATACAAATTTTTTTAACCTTTTTTCTGTTTATTCTGTTACCCGTGGATCAATTTCAACAAGTGTGACATTATTGGACTCGACATGCAAAGTACTATTTTTTTCCTTGTTCAAATTATTGTAGAGATCATAATATTTGACCTTTGACCTCTATTTGCCCTCATTGTAGGTGTATTAAAGTGTTTATTTCTTTTTTTTGTGCCTATTTTAAAAGAGTAAAATTCAAGGTCTTACTGGGCGCTTTCAAAATCTGGACCGCGATTAGGAAAAAACTCAAGCTGAATAGGATTCATAGATATACACCCTTGTCAAAAATCCACTTTTACTGGAAATTTTTAACGATGGCTATATGGAACTCGGGAGGGAGAAAGGAATTAGATATATTGGGGACTTAATACGGGATAACACAGTTCTATCATTTGATGTCATATAGGGGAAATTTGGAGTGGGAAACAATCACTTCTTTAAATTTTTACAAATTAGGGATTTAAAAAAAAAAAGAAGATTCAAGGCTTTAACACCCCCCTTATGGAGGCGGCTTTCGGAACCCAAGGAATATCCATCTCTAAGTGCTATACACTGCTCTGTGATACCATGGAGGATGACCTCGCTAAACATATGGACCGATGGCAGGATAAAGTTCAGGCGGAAACAGGGGTGTGTGAGGACTCCCTGCTACTAAGTTCAACAGCAGCCATTTCCGCCAACATACAAGTTCAATGCTTCAAAACATGGCTAAACTTATATATTACTCCCTCTCGGATTTTTAAGTGGGGAGGCTCTACAGGTATTTACTGCCCACGATGCGGAGAGCTTGCTGCCGATAGTGTCCACTTGTTTGCCATTTGCCCTCGTCTTACTGAACTGATTGGCAAAATGGCGTTCTACGTCAAACAAATTCTGGACCATGATATAATGCTGTCTCCACAAGTTATATTATTAGGGGTGAGTAACCAGGCTCTGGCGGCGCCCAGGAAGACTTTACTCTTCATTATGATGGCTATATTTAGGCTTTCCATAGCAAATGGATGGTTAGACAAAGATCCTCCATCAGTGCACTGTTGGCTGGAGAAACTATTAGCTACATATCGTTGGGAGAAAGAGATATAAAAATGCAGAGGCTTGAGAGCAAGGAAAAGAGGGAGGGATATGTGGTCTCCAATCAGTATTTGGATTAACAAACCTATATTTTAAACCTCAATTAAAGAGTATGACCATATGTGCCTGAAACAATACGGATCTGGCGGAAATCGGGGGGGGATACAGATTAATTAGTGGTCTGACAAAAGACTTAGATGTGTTAATCTGGGAATGTAGCTGCAGTTGAAGGGCAGTCTTCCCTGCAAATATCTGCTTGCCTTTTTTTTGCTGTGCTTTTCTGTTTTGTAATATGTTCCAAGTTTAACCTCCCATGGATCTGGGAAAAGGGAGGGGGGTTGGGGGGGGGGGGTCGGGTTGGACAAAAAAAACGAAAATGGGTACATATTTTCTGGTTCTGCTTGTACAACATGTATTATGTATAATTTTTCCTTCCCTTATGTATTTGTAACAAGCATATGATATGGCTGACCAAATAAAGGTTTAAATAAAAATAAAAAAAAAATAAGGCGTTTATTCCATTATAGTGAGACCATTGTTTACAAGTGTTGCAGTGTTTGAATTGTACTTACATTTTTGTTCATTAAATTGGTGGGAGGGGTCATGTGGTTTGACCTTTGACCTCTATTTAGACTTATCTAAGTGTTTCATGGTCATTAATCGGATGTATGACGTTACAACGCATACTTTTACAACGCCTACCTTTACAACGAAACTTTTACAACGCAAATACCATTACAACGCATGTATTTACAACGCAGGTTTTTACAACGCAGGTACTTTTACAACGCATACCATTACAACGTAAGTATTGGTAAGTATATAATAATTTTTTTAATGTAATTTAATTGAAATTATTATAATTAAAATTAATTTAATTGTATTTAATTAATTTAATTAATTTAATTTAAAATTAATTTTACTTTATTTATACCCTGTACCCCTGTATCCCAAAAACCCAAAACTGACCCTGAACCCTAAAAATACCCCTTTACCCAAAAACCCAAAACTGACCCTGAACCCTAAAAATACCCCTTTACCCAAAAACCCAAACTTGACCCTGAACCCTACAAATACCCCTTTACCCAAAAAACCAAAACTGACCCTGAACCCTAAAAATACCCCTTTACCCAAAAACCCAAAACTGACCCTGAACCCTAAAAATACCCCTTTACCCAAAAACCCCAAACTGACCCTGAACCCTAAAAATACCCCTTTACCCAAAAACCCAGAACTGACCCTGAACCCTAAAAATACCCCTTTACCAAAAAACCCAAAACTGACCCTGAACCCTAAAAACACCCTTTTACCCAAAAAGCCAAAACTGACCCTGAACCCTAAAAATACCCCTTTACCCAAAAACCCAAAACTGACCCTGAACCCTAAAAATACCCCTTTACCCAAAAACCCAAAACTGACCCTGAACCCTAAAAATACCCTTTTACCCAAAAATCCAAAACTGACCCTGAACCCTAAAAATACCCCTTTACCCAAAAACCCAAAACTGACCCTGAACCCTAAAAATACCCCTTTATCCAAAAACCCAAACCTATAACATTTTAAATATAATTATATACTTACCAATACTTACGTTGTAATGGTATGCGTTGTAAAAGTACCTGCGTTGAAAAAACATGCGTTGTAAATACATGCGTTGTAATGGTATTTGCGTTGTAAAAGTTTCGTTGTAATGGTAGTGCGTTGTAAAAGTTGCGTTCTAAACGTTGTAAACCCATTAATCCATTACTGTTAGACCATTTGTTACAAGTGAGGCATTATTGTAATTGTAATTATGAGTACCTACATCCTCCTTAGTTACTGTGTTGGAAGAGGTTATGCTTTTTGATCTTTGACCTCTAATTATACTTGTTTAGGTATCTCATGGGTGTATTGCACGTCCCTTGGATCATTTGTTACTAGTAGCATTATTGTCATTGTCTTGATAAATACTTGCGTTTTCATTGGTTTAATTGGTGTTGGGGAGATCATGTCTGTAATGTTTCCTCTAGAAGCACTATGCCAAAAGTGCCTAGTGGCTTACCAGTTCATGACGACAAGGAGACAATGTCTTACCCTCACGAGCAGTTGTCAGTCCGAGCCTGGTTCTGCTCAGCACGTTTCTGGTCTCTTGATGCAATTTCTTTAGAAAGTATTGTGCGGCTTTCGGGGTAAGAAGGATCGTGGAGTGGCCATCATGAGTCACCTTCAGCCGAGCTGGGTAGAGCATAGCGTACTCCACACCCAGCTCTCGCAGTTTCTTTAAGCCGGATTGAACTCCTTACACGCTAGTTGAACTGACATAGTGAAGTTCCGGGTAAAACTCCAGTGCGTTACCCTGATGAACAAGTTACTTACCTTCGGTAACGCTTTTTCTGGTAGATACAATATCTGCCTGTGGATTCCTCACCTTGTGAATATCTCCTTGCGTCAGCAACATTCGGAAATTCTTTTTCGTAGCCTCGCGCCGACGTGGACTCCTGACGTCATAGAGACACGACCTCGCTCGCGACTCCGCTGACGTCACCGACGACTATAATAGGCCCACGCCGGCGTGATGACATCAGTTCCGCCCTTTTTTCCGTGCCATCGAGGCACACGGACGGACCAATGACAGTAGAAATATACAAGTATACATAGTACACAATACTCAAGGCAAAACACACAGTGTTAAGCAAAAGCAGGAAAGCAATTGAAACATTTCCTTGACAACAAAATATATATACATTACATTACAGTAACTCTGGCATAGAAGAGTGGACAACGGGGAGGCGGGTGGGTCAGTGAGGAATCCACAGGCAGATATTGTATCTACCAGAAAAAGCGTTACCGAAGGTAAGTAACTTGTTCTTCTGATAGATACATCTGCCGTGTGGATTCCTCACCTTGTGAATAGAGTCCCACAGCAGTCCCCACTCCCGGAGGAGGGTGTCCACTCTTCTAAACCAGGAAATCCTGAAGGACAGAGCGAGCAAAGTGACCGTCCCTCCTCACTTCGGAATCCAAGCAGTAATGCTTCGCGAAAGTGTGGAGGGAAGACCAAGTTGCCGCCCTACAAATATCCTCAACAGGTACACCTCTAGCCAATGCTGAGGATGAAGACTTAGCTCTTGTAGAATGAGCCCTTATACCCTCTGGTGGTTCCTTTCCGGCCAAAGAGTAGCAGATCTTTATGCAGAGGACGATCCATCTCGATAAAGTTCTCTTATGGACCGCTCTTCCTTTCTTGCAGCCAGCAAATCCAACGAAGAGCTGGTCTTCCAAACGAAAGTCCTTGGATATGTCCAAGTAAAAGGACACCGCCCTCTTAGGGTCCAGACGGTGCAGTCTCTCTTCCTCCTTGGAAGGGTGAGGGGGAGGATAGAAGGTAGGAAGGGTAATGGACTGACCTAGATGGAAGGGAGTTACCACCTTAGGCAGGAAAGCAGCCCTGGTCCTAAGAACCATTCGATCAGCATGAATGGTCAGGAATGGGGGCTTGGAACTAAGAGCTTGAAGCTCACTAACCCTCCTTGCCGAGGTTATTGCAACCAGGAAGACTGTCTTAAGGGTAAGAAGCCTCATGGGACATTTATGGAGAGGCTCAAAGGGAGCACCCATCAAAATACAAGATTCAAATCCCACTGAGGCACAATAAAAGGTGAAGGAGGGAACTTATTAGTAAGACCCTTCAAAAACCTTAAGACCACAGGAGACTTAAAAAGAGAAGGCTGGTCAGGCAAGCAGAGAAATGCCGACAGCGCCAAAAGGTAACCCTTCACCGTGGCAACCGCAAGCCCCTGCTGCGCCAGAGAAAGGGCAAACTGGAGAACATTAGACAAATGGGCCTTCAAAGGATCAACAGACCTTTCCCCACACCACGTGACAAATTTCGACCATCTATAAGAATAGATGGACTTAGTGGAGTCACGCCTGGCTGACAAGATGACATCCACAACATCAGGCGGGAGGGAAAAGGAATTCAGGTTGCCCCGTTCAATCTCCAGGCATGAAAGTGTAATGTCTGGAGGTGGGGGTGTAGAACCTGCCCCTCCATCTGAGAGAGGAGGTCTGCCCTGAGAGGGAGACGGAGCGGCGGGTGAGAGGAGAGGTGGAGAAGATCTGTATACCACACCCTTCTTGGCCAGTCCGGGGCGACCAATATGACTTGGGCCCGGTCTTGGCGAATCTTCCTCAGAACCCGAGGAATCAAAGGTATGGGAGGAAACGCGTAAAGGAGTTGACCTCCCCAACTCAACTGAAACGCATCCCCCAAGGCTCCATGCATCGGATACTGGAGACTGCAGAATGACAGGCAGTGCGCATTCTCGTAAGTGGCGAACAGGTCCACCCGAGGAGTTCCCCACATCTGAAAGATGTCGTGAACCACCTCCGGGTGAAGCCTCCACTCGTGGTCGGCAGAGAACTGTCGACTGAGACTGTCTGCACGAACGTTCAACACTTCGGCCAAATGATTTGCCATCAGACAAATCTGATGGTCCTGAACCCAGGACCAGAGACGCAGAGCCTCTCTGCAGAGACACTGTGACCCGACTCCTCCCTGCTTGTTGATATACCACATCGCGGTCGTGTTGTCCGTCAGGACTTGAACCGACTGACCGCGAAGGGAAGGGAGGAAGGCCTTGAGCGCCAAACGTATCGCCCGTAACTCTAGAAGGTTGATATGAAGCAACCTTTCCTCTGGAGACCAAAGACCTTTGACCTCCAGATCCCCCAGATGAGCACCCCACCCGAGAGTGGATGCATCCGTTATCACTGTGGCCACCGATGGAGGCAGTTGAAAAGGTTTTCCTTGAGACAGGTTGCATTCCACGCCCCACCAAGACAGATCCGCCGCAGCTTCTCTGGAGATCCTCACTGACTCCCTGAGATCTCCGTTGTGCTGATACCACTGCCTGCGGAGGCACCACTGGAGCGCCCTCATGTGCCAGCTTGCATGGTTGACCAACAGAATGCATGAAGCCAACAGACCGAGCAGGCGAAGGACCTTCAGGACTGGAACGACCGCTCCATTGTAAAATAAAGGAATCATTTCCCGTATGTCGCGAATCCTTTGAGGGGGAGGGAATGCACGACATACAGTTGTGTCCAGTACGGCACCTATGAACAGGTTGCGCTGGGAGGGCACCAGGTGAGACTTGGGCACATTTATCGAAAAACCCAACCTGTACAACAACTGGGTTGTCTCTCGCAGATGATGGAGCACTCTCTCTGACGACTCTGCCTTGATCAGCCAGTCGTCCAAATAAGGGAATACTGGAATCCCTGATCTCCTGAGATGCGCCGCCACCACTGCCATCACCTTGGTGAAGACTCGAGGCGCAGTAGTAAGTCCAAACGGAAGGACCGCAAACTGGTAGTGCTGCGATCCCACCGTAAAACGGAGATACCTCCTGTGCGACTTCAGGATTGGGATATGAAAGTAAGCATCCTGCAAGTCGAGTGACACCATCCAGTCTTCTTCTTGCAGCGCCTGAAGAACCTGAGCAAGGGTGAACATCTTGAATTTCTCCTGTCTCAGATAGAGATTCAAGATCCTGAGATCCAGGATTGGACGAAGTCTGCCATCCTTCTTCGGAATCAGGAAATACCGGGAGTAGCATCCCTGACCCTTTTCCTGCTCTGGGACCACCTCTATCGCACCCTTTCTTATCAGAGTCAACACTTCCTCCTGCAGAAGTGACAGATGTTCCTCGGAGCAATACCCCTGGCAAGGAGGGAAATTGGGAGGGAATTCCCGAAAGGGAAGGGCATACCCATTTTCTACAAGATTGAGAACCCAAATATCTGATGTAACCGATTCCCAATCCTGTAGAAAATGGGTAAGCCGGCCCCCAACCAGACCCACATGATCCTGAATGTCGGATCTAGGGCTGCTTCTCAGGGGCAGGGGGGTTGGAGGAAGTGGAGGAGGAAGAGGCCTGACGTCCACGAGGACGTGCTCTCTGCTTTCCCCTATATGTCCTATATAAGGAATTTTGCTGCTGCTGTTGTTGTTGCTGCTGCTGCTGGCCTTGCCGGAAATTCCGAAAGGAAGAGCGACCAAAACCCCTGAATCTTCTGCCAGTCGAAGAACCTCTCATTTGAAGACCTAAAGACTTGGCAGTCGCTCTACTATCCTTAAACCTCTCAAGGGCCGCATCAGCCTTCTTCCCAAAGAGGCCAGAACCATCGAAAGGAAGATCTAACAATGTTGCCTGAACATCCGCCGAAAAGTCCGAGGATTTCAACCGGGCGGACCTCCTAGTAGCGACAGCAGTGCCCATAATGCGCGCCACAGAGTCTACAGTATCCAGACCACTCTGAATGACCTGGCGAGCCGCCGCCTGAGCGTCAGAGATGACTTCCTCAAAGTCCTTCCTGCTGTCATCAGGAACTTTTGGAACAAGAACACGCAAAGAGTCCATAAGTGCGTGCAAATACCTCCCCATCAAACAAGTGGCATTTGATGACTTTAATGCCATACTGGCAGAGGAGAAGGTCTTCTTTGCCACCTGATCCTGCTTCTTTGCCTCCTTTTCACAAGGAACCTGAGGAAAAGCACTAACGTTCTTCTTGGAACATGCAGCCGAATGACTAAACTCTCCGGTGAAGGGTGAGAGGTTAAAAAGGCAGGGTCCTCAGGGGCGACCCTGTACCTCCTGGCTACACTTTTAGAAACAGCAGGAGCCGACAAAGGTTTTTTCCATACCTCTAAAATGGGCTCTGTCAGAGCATCATTAAAAGGAAGAAGAGGTTCCACCACTGAACTTGGAGAATGCAAGACTTCAGTCAGAATATTAGATTTAAATTCTGCAGTCGGCAAAGTCAATTTAAGGAGATCAGCAGCCTTCCTCATAATCAAATGGTAGGGTTGAACATCCTTAGAAGGTGTACTAGAGCCTGAGGGCAACTCCCACTCTGGAGAGAAATCCAGGCTTCCTGCGTCTGCCAACTCCTCAAAACAATCCTCATCCAATTCACCTTCTTCAATGTCAGAATGTGAATCTAAGTACCTCCTTTCTTCCAACAGGCGTTGAGCCTCTCTTCTGGATCTCACCTTGACACGCTTTGCCACCGGATCCACCACCGGCTCCGACGGATTCGGGATCGACGTCGGAATCGAACTCGATGGCTCGGAGGTGTGCTCGAGGCCGACTCGGAGCAGGCGACGCCGGGACCGGCGTCGATGGCTTCGGTGGAGGTGGAAAATGCCACGGCGGCGTCAGAGCCGGCATGTAAGGCATAAATGGAGCCGGAGGATAGGAGTGAGGGACTCCTAAACTAAAAGCCAGAGGACCCATGGGACCAGACCAGAGGGGTACCACGCCCTTGAAAAGACTCCATACATTGCGTTGAGAAACGCAGATGGGTCCTGGCCTGGGGCCGGAAAGGGCGGTTGAAAACCCTCAGGCCTGTCTTGAGGAGTGCTCGGATTCGGCTCATCTATAGGCGCGGAATCCCCATCCTCTCGAAGCTCTTCCTCATCTCGGGCCGGGGACGGCGCCGGAGATGGATTCGGAGACGGATTCGGAGCCGGAGTCGGAGTCGGAGCCGGAGACGGCGCCCGCGACTCAGATGGAGAGGCCTCACCTTCAGGTTCTGGATCCGAAACATCAAGGGTCACCACCTTCGAACGTACCTTCTTCGGTGACCTCGACCTCGATCCCGACTCCTTACCAGTACGACGTCGGGACTCATGTCTCCTCTTCTTATGTTTCCTCTTCTTCGAAACATGATCCGAAGCCGACTTCGAGGATGACCTCCCTCGAGATCCAGACCTCGACCTCGATCTTGACCTCGACCTCGCCCTTCGAGAACGAGACCTCGACGATTTCTCCTTTCCAGCTTTCATCTTAGCCACCAGGAGCTTCGCCTCTCTCTCCCTCAGGGCCTTCGGGTTCATCTTCTTACACGAAGAACAGTCATCCACATCATGGTCCGAGCTCAAGCACCAGATGCAGTCGCTGTGTGGGTCGGTAATGGACATCATTTTGCCGCATTCTCTGCAGGGCTTGAAGCCGGTCTTTTTCGAAGACATTGTCGAAGAGACAGGATACAGAGAAGCAGAAAATGGCAACAATATAGACAACAAAGTATCCGTTGGCTACAGAGATTCCCGATAACCGTTAGCGTCGACGACGCGGAAAAAAGGGAACTGATGTCATCACGCCGGCGTGGGCCTATTATAGGCGTCGGTGACGTCAGCGGAGTCGCGAGCGAGGTCGTGTCTCTATGACGTCAGGAGTCCACGTTGGCGCGAAGCTACGAAAAAAGAATTTCCGAATGTTGCTGACGCAAGGGGATATTCACGAGGTGAGGAATCCACACGGCAGATGTATCTATCAGAAATCTTATTTGCTGCTTCTCGCGGGCCATCCTCAAGATCACATCGCGGTCTCTATAATTAAGAAGGCGGGCGAAGATCGGTCGCGGAGGTGCGCCTGGTTTTGGTCTCGGGGCCAGGGATTTGTGGGCGCGCTCCACCAGCAACACTGAGGAAAGATGCTCTGTACCAAAGGTGTTGCGGATTAGTTCCTCCTCGTAGGTTTCCATCTTCCCCGTGTTTGTTGATTCTGGAACACCCACGATCCTGATGTTATTCCGGCATGACCTCGCCTCAAAATCCTCCGCTTTGTTTTTAATCACATCCAAGAGATTTTCCATTTCCGCGCACCTCTTAGTGGTAGTATGGGACTCCTCTTCCACCGTAGATATCCGGGTTTCTGCTTCAACGAGTCTTTCACCATGCTTATCTAATTTCGCCACCATGTTGTCGACTCTTTGAGTAATAGTGTCTAATTTTCCGTTGATATCCTGCAAGCTCTGTTGAATGGCGCTTAGCAGTGTCTCCATGCCATTAGGAGCCCCTGTTTTGCCATCAGGTTCAGTATCAGACTGTGCAGTAGCTCCCTTAGTGTGCTTTTTTGCTTTTTGCTGGGTAGTCCCGCCCACTTCCTCTAGCTAAAAGGAGGTGCGCCGACGGGACACACGGCTGAACATTTCAAAAAATCCACCAGGTCAGACAGAGGGATTGTCTGCAACGCAATAGCGCTTTTAAACCTCACTTTAAAAAATTGTATCTTGCGCCGCTTACCTGCCTTGTACATGCTTCCCCTGGTCCGATGCGGTTTGTGCCATTTGTGCGGAGGGGATCGACATGACCCTCTTTGCTCCCTTGCCTCCCCGGAAGCTAGGTCAGCCATCCATGCGCTGGTGTAGTCCCGCCCACTTCCTCTAGCTGAAAGGAGGTGTGCCGAGCGGAAGCGCGCAGCAGCGCGCCAGCGGCGGGCCAAAGGCAAGCCCATCTGCACCCGTCCGCCCCAGACCAACGCCAAACTCCAGACACCCTGCCCTTTTTCATCCACAACTCCCTCCTAAGCCCCACGTACCATTAGCAATGACTCAGATTCAATATACCAGCAAGGAGCTTCTCTCACTTAACAAAGCCTACCCTTTGGTAGCGGGTCCCTTTCCCTCTTATATCACCAGGGCACCCTCTACTCAAAAACATCCTCCTACCAAAGGACAAGCCAAACAAATAAAAAACAAAACGAAACCTCCGCTACTCAGTCCAGAACAACCAGAACATAAATAACTAATTGGTCTATACTGTAACGCACGCTCTCTGGATAAACACGCACTTGAGATCTGGTCTCTTCTAGACACAGAAAAACCTGACCTCCTCTTTATTACCGAGACATGGCTCCATGAACTCTCGCAACCCGACCTCTCAGTGGCTCTCCCACATGACTACCAAATAATTAGACTGGACAGAAAAAACAAGAAAGGTGGCGGCATAGCTATTGCCTTCAGAACTAATACCAAAATTCATATGGTAGAGGCCGTGCAGGCCACTTGGGATGAAATCTGCATTTTCTCAATGGAGAATGCAAAAAGTGGAACCTGGAAAGGTGCCCTTCTCTATAGGTCACCCTAAAAATAAAATCCATTTCCCCAGTAACCTTACCGAGACGATAGCACCACATGTTCTAGCTGCCGATAACTTCCTGCTACTAGGCGATTTCAGTTTTCATGCTGAGCTTAATACTGACCCTCATACCCAAGACATTATCAACAGTCTTGAAACCCTAGGTCTAAAACAGATGATGACCGCCCCCACACATGTCGCAGGCCACACCCTAGACTTATTATTTACCAACTCCCTGAATGTAAATATAGATCAACCTACCCCCATCCTATGGTCCGACCCCCATGTAATAAAGTTCCATTTGAATGGGTTATTAACACAACCTCATCCTACGAAAGAATATAAACTAAGCAGATCCTGGAATAAAATAAGCCTAGATTTCTTCGCTGCCAATCACATTCCTACTTGCAGAGGAGCATAGAAAGATCACTGTTCAAGCCTTAATAGGCTCTAGATTGGATTATGCCAATGCCCTATATTTAGGGCTCCCGGACTATCTTGTCCAGCAGCTGCAAGTGGTGCAGAACTCCGCGGCTCGCGTCATCTTTGGCCTTCATAGGCGAGCGATAACATCCGGGTTGGTGCAGTCGCTTTACTGGCTGCCCATCCGAAAGCGGATCATGTTTAAAACTTTGACCCTGGTGCATAAAGCACTTTCTGGCTCGGGAGCAAGGTATCTGCAGCGTAGGCTTGCCTTTTATCGCCCGGCCCGCTCACTTCGGTCGGAATCTTTGTTCATGGCCGTGGTCCCTCGAGTGAGGAAGGCTCGCACTGGGGGTCGCTCCTTCAGTCTCAGGGCCCCTCAGCTGTGGAACTCCTTGCCTCTCGCCCTACGCAGTATTCCCAGTCTGTTCCTGTTTAGGAAGAGCCTTAAGACCTGGCTCTTCAACCTCTAGGGTGTTCCTTTTTTTTTCCCCTGTCTCTGTTTTATTGCTGTTATGTTTTTTTAATTGCTGAGCTGCCTACATAAAGCGCCGGGACACTCTTTTAGAGTAGCCGTGCGCTATATAAATAAAAGTATAACATAACATAACATAACATTCCGCCTGCTCTCTCCGAAACAGCGAATGTCAACCAGGCTCCAAAAAGCTTTGACTCAGCAATCACTGGACATTATTGCCCCCAAGAAAATAACTAAATGTCCGAAGAAACTATCCCCATGGTTCCCCCTGATCTAAAAAGTGAAAAACTTATCGTAAGGAAGGCAGAATGCAAATGGAGACATACGAAAAACATCATGGATAGGCAGCACTATAAAACTTTACACCACCATTACATGGAAAGCATTGCGATAACCAAAAGAGCATATCTAGGCAATTGAATGAACCAAGCTGCAAACTCTCATAAGGAACTATATAAGGTTGTGAAGGAATTCACCAACCCCGCCTTCCAGCCAACTATCTCAAACCGACCGCCTCCCAGGAATGGGTTGACTCCCTCTCAGATTTTTTCATTACCAAAATAAATTATATCCAAAAAGCATTCCCTCTAACAAACAATACTCCACCACAGCAAAAATCCCCAGTAACCCTCCCCAGCCCTGTCAACTACCTGAAAAATTTCAATGCAATAACAGAGGAAAGCACCGCTGTAACACTTAGGAAGATGCAATCCGGTTCGCCTGCGGATCCAGCATCCCAACAAATGTTAGCTAAAATTGAACAAATTCTCATCCCCAAATTAACCAAAATCCTCAACTTATCACTAGCACAGTCAACAGTTCCTTTTCAATTGAAGGAAGCCGTGGTGAGGCCAATCATGAAAAAAACATCTGCCGACCTCAAACAACTATCGAACTACAGGCCTATCTCACTGCCCTCCCTTTTTTGGAAAGTAATGGAGTCAATGATCAATAAGCAATTATCAAATCATCTAGAAAACAATAAAATCCTTGACCCGTCACAGTCAGGCTTCCGATCCCATCACAGCTCGGAAACGGCTCTAGGCGAGATTGCCGACAACATCAGGCTCTCTCTGGATGCCAGGAAGTCCGCCATCCTAATCCTGCTCGATTTGTCAGCTGCCTTAGACACCATATCTAAAATGGCACCCTATGTAAAATGGCAATAAATAAATGTTACAAAAAAAATTCTTGGCAGAGCCAGGAGACACAAGACAATAGCGAGGTTTCCTTGAACCAACTGTACAACGTGGTTCTGTGGCTCTGCTGTTTGCAAACGCACCTCAGTGAGGGTATTAGCTCAAGGCAAGCTGCGAGGTATGTACCTACAAGCTGTCCCTAGGCTAAACCTGTGTAGTTGACAGTATTAGAAGTGCTGGTCTACCTAGA
The DNA here is from genome assembly GCF_964261635.1 of Lissotriton helveticus. Taxonomy (NCBI): domain Eukaryota; kingdom Metazoa; phylum Chordata; class Amphibia; order Caudata; family Salamandridae; genus Lissotriton; species Lissotriton helveticus. The sequence goes on along the minus strand of NC_136057.1, from coordinate 92,673,973 downwards.
AGAGGAAAAAGAGAGAGTGTGCCTACAACCTGTCCCTGTTCTAAACATTCATGACAGAGCCAGGAGACACAAACCAGGAGCGAGGTTACCTTGAACCAACTGTACAAAGTGGTGCTGTGGCTCTGCTGGCTGCAAACCCACCTCTGTGAGGGCATAAGCTCAAGGAAAGCTGCAAAGCATGTACCTACAAGCTGTCCCTAGGCATAACCTGTGTAGTTGACAGTATTTGAAATTCTGGTCCACCTAGAAGGGGAAAAAGAGAGTGTGCCTACAACCTGTCCCTGTTCTAAACATACTTGGCAGAGCCAAGAGACACACAAAACGAGAGGCAGGTTACCTTGAACCAACTGTACAAAGTGGTGCTGTGGCTCTGCTGGCCGCAAACCCACCTCAGTGAGGGCATTAGCTTAAGGTAAGCTGCAAAGCATGTACCTACAAACTTTCCCTAGTCTAATGATATGTTGTTGATGGGTGTAGAAGTGACTGGTCCACTTAGAAGGGGAAAAAGAGAGTGTGCCTGCAACCTGTCCCTGTTCTAAACATACTTGGCAGAGCCAAGAGACACACAAAACGAGAGGCAGGTTGCCTTGAACCAACTGTACAAAGTGGTGCGGTGGCTCTGCCGGCAGCAAAAACTCCTCAGTGAGGGCATTAGCTCAAGGCAAGCTGCAAAGCATGTACCTACAAGCTGTCCCTAGTCTAAACATGTGTTGTTGATTGTTGTCGAAGTGCTGGTCTACCTAGAAGGGGAAAAAGAGAGAGAGTGTGCCTACCACCTGTCCCTGTACTGTACATTCATAGCAGAGCAAGGAGATACAAAACGAGAGGCAGGTTGCCTTGAACCAACTGTACAAAGTGGTGCTGTGGCTCTGTCGTCAGCAAAAACACCTCAGTTAGGGCATTAGCTCAAGGCAAGCTGCCATAAACCTACAAGCTGTCCCTAAGCTAAACGTGTAGTGTTGACTATTGTTGAAGTTCCAGGTCCACCTTGGAGGGAAAAAAGAGTATGTCTATAACCTGACCCTATGCTCCTCTTGTTGAAAGAGTAAAAACTAGATCCGGATTCCTAGAGCGTATACCAAGATGCTTCCCAGGAGGTCCACAGATTTGGTATACCTTCTAGTCACCGACTTACCTGCATGATGTTTCTTAGGGAACAGCCAACAGTCTTTCCAACGTGACGTGATTGTTCATCTTTTTCACCTTCATCACAGACACCATAAAAGTGTTCTCATGAGTACGGTTTACACCTTGTGTACAAAAAACATATTTTAATGATTAAATACTACTAGTCACACATCCCCAAATCGCACCCATCCATTTATTTGATACTCGCCCCCTTACTATGCAGAGTTGGATTGTAAGTAGCATTTGCAGAGGCAGAGCATCCCTCCAGAAACTCTCATGCAAAACACAGTTGGTGTTAGTGAAACCATGTAGTGCTAAACCAAGGGCAATAAAATCACTTCCAAAAAGACATTGGTCACCATCTCTCACCCCCACATCAAACGTGACTGACTTTCCACTGGTTAATATCCACCCACTTGTCAGTCAACACAGTATGCTTCTCCGTATCCTTTTCTGATAAGTTAGACTGCTATTTATTAAGCAGAGTAGAGCAGTTCCATTTACTCTGCACTGTCCGCAAAGTCATGCAAGGCTAAGCTCGTTGTTTATCCAAGCTGAGATCAAAAGATAGTCACAAAACAGGACCCTTCCTGCTGGACAAACACCCCTCTGACAATCTCCCTTACAGCAAGATACCAAGAGACCAATGCTTGCGTCAGGTTCACTAAACAAGTCATGTAGCAAGAGGCACAAAGTCAGATGCCTATGCAGGATATCAGAAATCCATGTTATGTGATGTTATTCCGGAAGGTATCCCGGTGCTGAAGCAGGAAATGTTTTGGCCAGAGTAGGGGCTTGGTGAAGAGTCAGGTTTTCAGTTTCTTATGGAATTCAAGAACTGAAGAGGTGGCTGTGATGTGCAGCGCCAGATCATTCCAGGCTTTAGAAGGGAGTTAGAAGGCATGACTGCCAGATCTGCTTATGTATATGCAGGTGTGTGTGCGAGTAGGAGTGTGGCTGGGTGGAACTTTCTGATAAGTGTGTGGGAGTTTATGTGGTTGTTGAGGTATGTGGGGCTGTACCTTTATTAGGCACCTTCGATTGTAAGAACTAACTGAAATAAAAGAAGACATATGGTGCATTACTTTGGGACACTATCAAAAGATAGTGTGTGGAGGAATCAAAAGATGTGGGGTGGGGCGTTCCTTGGTAATGATGCCTGGCACTGCGCCAGACGTAACGGCCCTCCATTGAATGTCTGATGCTATGGAACCGGTAACTAGTTGGTGCCTGCAAAGGCGATACACTTTCACCCAAGTAGCAAGGAAGAACAGTACAATATTTGCCTTGTAGTACAGGAGGCAGGGTGTGCGTGTGACCCGAGCAAAATCCATGATTTGCTGAGGTCACGTGAAGCACTGTCTCTGGGGCTTACACCACTGTAAGGAGGACTTCAGCAACCAATGGCTGTGTAAAGCTAAAGAGCCTATACTTCCCCATCCCCAACCAGTGCACAGGCACTGTGCTGCTGCCTATGAATGTAATCTGCCAACAGTTTGAAAAGGCTGAGATGGGCAGGAACATACATGTTTGTGACAGAGCACCCTATCCATGAAACTGTAAATCATACCTGCAGTTTATAAATGGCTAACAGACAAACCAGGGGACAGCACCGTCCCAATGAACAAATGCCAAATGGTCAAATGACAAAACAAAACACTGGGAAACAAGAGGCTATAACAATCTAGAGGGCAAAGGGAACCCAAATCTGATTGTCCAGACAGTCCAGGTAGACACTTCCTATCAGAACAACTGGCCCTACCCTGTGGTGTCCCTCAGGGCTCATCCCTCAGTCCAACCCTATTTAATATCTGTGTCACTGATTTGGCAAGGGTAATTAAAGATTGGGGGATGACCCTAACATCTTATGCTGATGACACCCAGTTAGTTCTTACCATCAAGGAGAACGGAGAGAAAATAGCGGCCAACTTTCAGCAAGGTATGATGGCCATCAGTAATTGGATGTTGGAAAACTGCCTCAAATTAAACTCCAATAAAACTGAGGTCATGACCTTTGGCAAGCTCACTCCCACTTGGTCTGATACATGGTGGCCCACGAACTTAGGCCCCCCCCCTCCCATCTACCAAGGTTAAAAATCTAGGAGTTCTCTTAGACAACAAACTCACTTTTTCATCCCACGTTAATTCCATTGCTTCCTCATCATTTTTTAAACTGAAAGCAATTAAAAAGATCCTTCCTTTCCTCCCTCCCAATTCTGGTAAAACACTGGTCCTCAAATACCGTCGAGACACCATCGATTATAAACTTGGCGAAGTTTATAATTGGGCAGAAGTATACGCGAGAAGAAAACAAAATCGCCAATACACACAACAAATGGACACATCATCCTCGGATACATTAGAAACATCTAGGAGGACACCTATGGCACAAAAACCGTCCACAAGTTCAGATAAAGCACCTCAACCTTTTTTAGAGGTAGGCCCAAATGCAGGGGACGACCCAGGAGGTCAAGAAGGAAGCCATGCACAAGAGAAGGAGAAGGACCCCCCACAAACTCGGAATGCAGCCACGAGGAAGGACAGAAAGAAGAATCGTTAGATAATTTGGTCATCAATATCTCTAACATCAAACTCACCAAACTACAAACCAAAATCCTTCAAAAAGGGACATCGTTTGTGCCCACAGCACACACTAACAATTTGGAATTAAACATTAGCCTTTTCAAACTCATGAGGAAATTGAGACTACGCATTTTTTCACTAATGTTGTAGCGGAACACCAAGATCGAAAAGAAGATTCTCTCAAAGGTCTCACTACTACTAGCACATACATTGCTCCCATCAGCCATAAAACATTAGATCTATTCGAACAAATGGTAAAACAGGATTTAAACAAAATCAACAACCGGAGAAGAACAAAAATCAAAAATCTCACACAAAAAGAATATGCCATTCTTCAAGCTATAGCTAATAACCAAAGCATCATTTGTCAAAAAGCTGATAAAGGTGGAGCTCTTGTTGTTATGAACAAAGATTACTACAACTCACAAGCCTTATTGCACCTCGAGGATGAAAATACCTACATGGAACTAAATTCTAATCCCACTAAAGAAATTCAAATGACACTCCAAACCATCATACAAGATGCTATGTCAAGAGGATGCATAGATGACAAAATAAAGAAATATCTAACTACAGACCATCCTAAGGTACCAGTGTTTTACCTTACCCCAAAAATTCACAAAGACCCAATCAAACCTTCATGCCGTCCGATTGTTTCCACTTGTGGGAGTATTCACGAACCGGTGGGAAAACTCATCGATAAATATCTTCAACCTTATGTTGTCACAATGGATTCCTTTGTTAAAGATACCACAGATTTCTTGACTAAATTGAATAAAGCAAACCTTGACGCAGATGAAGAAATTCTCATGTGCACTATAGATGTCCAAGCACTCTATACTTCAATACCGCATAACATGGGAATAGAAGCTACAGAAGAAACATTGCTTCACATGGACTATGAAGAACCCATGAAAGTGTTTTTATTGGAGCTACTAAACTTTACACTGATGCACAGTTATTTCAGATGGGAAAATCAATGGTATCTCCAAAAATCAGGTACATCGATGGGGAATCCAGCAGCGCCTTCATATGCAAAATATTTTCATGCATAAATATGAAAACACCCACATTCTACAGAAAGACCAATGGAAACAAAATCTACGCTTATACCTGAGATTTATCGACAACATTTTTATACTATGGAGCGGTACAAAGGAAAACTTAATCTTCAACATTCAACAACTAAACAAAGTAGACCAACGAATACAATTCACCTATGAGACTCATGACAGCAGAATTAACTATTTGGATGTAACAGTCATCAAAAGAACAGGTAACAAAATAGAGGCTACACTCTATACAAAATCAACAGATCGGAACAATTTGTTAACATACTAGAGCTACCATCCATCTCCACTTAAACAACACTTGCCATACTCACAACTCTTGTGTGTAAAGCGAATCGTCTCAGACCCAGAGGAAGCATTGACGCAATCACAAATCATGCTACAAAAATTTTAAAAAAGAGGATATCCAGATACGGTGTTAAACTCAGCCCTGGAGAGAGCTCAACTGAAAGACAGAGAGACTTTACTTTCAACATCCACAACTAAAAAAGAAACCAAAATAACATGTGTCAGCAAATTCTCCACAGCGTGTCAGACGTGCCACCTCAGGAGTCCAGGTTCTTTCCGTCTTAGTGATGACTAATCCCAACACCTCCAGGAACCAACAAATGTGACAAGGAGTTCAACACTTGTCACAAGTGCTGACCCCCAGAAGGGCAGGGAAGAGGGGACGGAAAGGGGTAGTGGAATGGGGGACGGAAAGTGAGAGAGAGAAACAACACAGGATCTCTTCTTGAGATTACTGACTCCCTCTTTGAAGCACTCTGGGCTTTCGCTCATCAGTATTGTTTGATTCGATGCAGAGCTGCATTAAAGAACCCTCGTTAATGAACAATTTTCCGAACCTCTCAATATCACAATACTACTGACTACATACATACATACCTACTGTTTCAAAAGCCCATTCCTGTACTTCATGTGCAAGGTTTAAAACGTTCTCTAAACTTAGTTGCAGTCTAGCAGGCTTTGGTCACCTTAAGAAATGAATATGCCAAATGAGCGTTTACTAAACATGGATGCATGAGCTTTTCACTTTATCAATCAAATAACTGGTTAGTAAAAATTGTAACAACACTTGGCATGCAGCGATCTTTTCTTACCTTACACTTATTTATGTGAGGTCTTTAAAAGGGGTTCTGTGAAAATAAGAAAACAAGAAAACAAGAAAGAAAAAACAAGCCCCACAAGACTCTGCTAAGCGACCTTCAATCAGTGCAGTTCAAGTCACTGCAGCTTATCAATATGGTGAATACAGGAAACCTAAGGCCACAAGAATTCTCACAAGCAATTGTACATAACAAGAAAGCCCTAGGAAGAGTTCGATTTGTCTTTGCCAAGGTTTCTTTGAACTGTTTCCTATTTGAACAGTACCAAGATTCGTTTGATTTTGCCAATGTTTGTATCTTGCCCCTAAATCATAGAAAAGTCTTACTGTCCCCTTTTGAAGTCACCGGAAATCCAAGTCCTGAGGCCGGAAAGGAGAAAGCGAGTCCGCCTGCCAAGCTGCTCCGATGCGGAAAACCGGAAACCTGAAGATTTCTCTCTGCCGGCTCGAAAGCACTCCTGCGATCAGCTGTAAGCTGGAGAGGAGTCCGGTGACCGCTGGGTTCTCCCCACGAGGAATCAGGTAGGCTGCAGCCGCTGTGTCCAAGGCGAAGGGCGGGGCCCGGGTGCAGAGATCAGAAGCCTGGAACTCCGAAGTGACGCGCAAGCTGAGAAGCGAAGCGCCGTCTGGGAACCGGTGAGCCTCTTTATAGGCAGTGTTGCACGTGTGTGACAGCGTCAGTTGAGCGCACCTGCTCAACGTGAGATGTACAGATATCAACAAGCATTGATCACAGTGTCATTACCAGCAAGGTCTAATCATCAAGCACTGATACATCCAACAAAGATCATCTTTCCTGCACATTATAACTACAATGATTCCAGGGGATTTGTGATTACGCTTAGGTTTTCATGACAGTTCCCCCCCCCAAAGGCCTCCTCAAGGGTCGTGGTTTAGTGGGATTCAAGGCATGGAAAGAGCGAATTAAACGGGGGGCGTGGACATTATTCTCTGGTTCCCATGATCTCTCAGAACTATCATAACCTTTCCAGTCGATTAAATAAAACAAACGCCCCCTCAGTCTCTTTGAGTCCAGGATTTTCTTGACCTCATACTCAACATGGTCCCCTACAACGATTGGAGGGGGCGGGGAATCAGGACGGGTGTCAGGATGTACGGGTTTTATCAGTGATACATGGAACACAGGGTGGATCTTGTAACTCTGGGGAAGGTTCAATTTCACAGAAACCGGATTTACAATTTTTTCAATGGGGAAAGGACCAATGAATCTTGGTTTTAGTTTCTTCGGTCCCTGAATTTGTATATTCTTAGTTGAAAGCCAAACCTGATCTCCTGGTTTATAAACTGGTGCTGGTGTCCTATGTTGGTCTGCATAAAACTTCATCTTTCCTTTTTGTTTTATCAGCGCTTGTTTCACATTTTCTTGAAACTTACGTAGGCTGGCTAGTCTATCTGAAACTGCAGGCATTATGGTGTTTTTCTCAGGAAATATTATTGGTAGAGTTCTGGGATGTTGGCCTGTGAGAAAGTAAAATGGAGAACAACCAAGAGCGGAATGTACCGTGTTGTTATAAGTAAATTCGGCTAAAGGCAAGGCATCTATCCATTCAGAGGAAAGAGTGGTGGTTAAGCAACGCAGACTTTGTTCTAGGTATTGATTCACTTTCTCAGTCTGACCATCAGTCTGAGGATGGAAAGCTGATGACAATGCTACATCTATTCCTAATTGTGTGCTCAGTTGTTTCCAGAATTTTGATAGGAATTGTGGACCTCTGTCAGAGATAATTTTTTGCGGCAATCCATGCAATTTAACAATATTAGTTAGAAATACATTACTGAATTCTACTGCCGAAGGGAGTTTAGGTAATGGAATGAAATGTCCCATTTTTGACAGCAAATCCACTACCACTAAAACTGTGGTCATTCCTGATGATCTTGGTAAATCAGTAATGAAATCTAAACTGATAGTATGCCAAGGTGTTGGGGGTACCTCCATTGGTTGTAATAGACCTGCTGGAAATGAGTGTGACACTTTTTGTCGGGCACAGACCGGACAGGCCTGAACATATTGCTGTATGTCGGACTTCATTCCCTTCCACCAGAAATACCTTTGACATAACTCTGTAGTCTTGGTTATGCCAGGATGAGCAACTATGGCTAGATCGTGATTCCATTTAATAACTAGTTCTCTCAAATCTTCCTTTGGAATGAATATCTTGTCTTTTAGATAGAATATACCATCCGATACTGAAGTTAGTTTTCGTGAAAGCCAATCACTTTGATTCAGGTCTTTGGTCTGGTCCCTGAGTATCGACAAAAAATCTAATTGAGTGATTTCTGCACAAATCTTTTCTATGGGTATTATACTCTGTTGTTCTTTTCTTGTCTCACTATTTTTATCGCAAACCAAACGTGAAAGAGTATCAGACAACAATTGTTTGGTTCCAGGTCTATAAGTAATAATGAAATCAAACTCGTTAAAGAATTGTAACCATCGCATCTGTCGCGGTGTGAAAGCCTTCACGGTGGAGTAGAATTGTAAATTCTTGTGGTCAGAAAATATGGTTATTGTATGTTTGGCTCCCAGGAGATGGTGTCTCCATTCCTGAAAGACCGCCTTGATCGCCAGAAGTTCGCGCTCAGCAATTGTGTAGTTCTGTTCGGCTGGTAACAGTTTCCTAGAGAAAAAGGCTATAGGGTGGAAATTTCCCGAAGTAATATCCTTTTGCAGTAGAACTCCTCCAATTGCTGTTTGCGAAGCATCTGCTTCAACAAAAAATGGTCTGTCGGGGTCGGGGTGAGTCAAAATGGGAGCAGAAGTAAAGGCCTTCTTTAAAATGTCAAAGGCTCGTTCTGCTTCGGTACTCCATTGAAATTTCTTTCCTTTCTGTAAAAGACTGGTAATTGGCACCACGATTTCCGAGAATTTAGAGATGAACCTCCTGTAGAAGTTTGCAAACCCCAAAATTCTTTGAATTTCTTTGACCGATGTGGGAGTAGGCCAATCAAGAATTGCTTTTACCTTTTTTGGATCCATGACTATTCCTTCTGGTGACAACCAGTAACCTAGGAATTCTACTGTCGATGTATTAAAAACACATTTCTCTAGCTTGACAAACAAGGAGTTATCTCGTAGTTTCTGCAAGACCGATCTAACATGTAACACATGATCCTCAGGACTTTTGGAAAAAATCAGAATGTCATCGATATATACAATGACGCAGATGTCCAACAGCTCATGCAATACCTCATTTATGAAATATTGAAAGGCTGCCGGAGCATTGCAAAGACCGAAGGGCATCACTGTATATTCAAAAAGTCCGAATTTGGTGCGGAAGGCCGTTTTCCACTCGTCTCCTTCTTTTACTCGGATCAAGTGGTAAGCCCCACGAAGATCTAGTTTAGTGTAAATGGTAGATCCCTTAACCTGGTTTAGTAGTACAGGAATCAGTGGTAATGGGTATCGGTTTTTAATTGTAGCCTTGTTCACTGCACGATAGTCTATGCAGGCCCTCAAATTGCCAGTCTTTTTTGCCACGAAAAACAACGGAGATGAGACCGGAGAGGTGGAATGCCGAATGAAGCCCAATTCCAACAACTCGTCCAGATAAGTTCGTAGATACTGGTTTTCTGGTTCAGTGAGTGCGTAAATTCGACTGCAGGGTAGCACTGCTCCAGGAATTAAATCAATCCTGCAGTCGTAAACCCTATGAGGGGGTAGCTTGGTTGCTTTCACAGGATCAAAAACATCTGCGAAATCGTGGATTTCAGCAGGCAACTCAACAGGATCGGGTTGGGTGGCAGCACAGATGAGAGGTAATTCAGGATCTCTATGCTCTTGATAACAATGAGCCTTACAGTGTGAGGAGTCCAAGGTTACTGTACGCTTAATCCAATCAATCTTTGGTTTATGGAGCTCCAACCATGGAATGCCTAAGATTACCCCAAATGCCGGGGTGTCAATTAGATCGAAAACAGTCAGTTCTGTGTGCCCATTGTCTGACAGAAGAAGCAGTGGAGGAGTGTGAAACCTAATTAAACCAGATGAAAGTGCCGAACCGTCTACAGCTCGCACGGGTTCTGGTTCCTTCTTGGGAATTTTATTCAAGTTTAATTTCTTAGCGAACCCTAGATCAAAAAAGTTTCCGGTAGCTCCTGAATCAATAAGTACAGGGATGCTATGTTTTTGTTGATTGGCTAGAATCAGAATCATTCGTATGGTGAAATGACGAGGTACATTTTTTGCAATACTAGTTATATACTGTGAGAACTGTGAGATCTTATAAGTGTCTCTTCCCGAGGGATCGACCTCTCCTTCCCTCGAGACTACTAGTTTTCCGATTCCTGATCCTGAACTGTGGCCAAAAGTCTTTTTTTTGCTGGCCGGATAGGACACTCTTTAGCGAAATGACCTGCCTTCCCACAGTAAAGACACAAATTGGCTTTCTTTCTTCTATCCTTTTCGTCTTGTGAAAGGGGTCCTTTAATCCCTCCAATCTGCATTGGCTCTACCTGGGCATTCTTATCCTCAGTAACCTTCTTCTCGGTTTTAAAGTGTAAAGTCCTAAAATCCGACCTTGGTCTTTCTGTTCTTCTTTCGCCTAGTCTATGATCTAACTTGACTACAAGGTCCTGAAATTCGGTGAAATCAGTAGGTAGGTTTACTATGTGTGCCAAAGAATCTTTCAATTCCTCTCTAAGCCCTCGGTAAAACAAAGATACTCTTTTGTCCTCTGGCCACTGCGTTTCTGCTAACAAGCGGTTAAAGGTGGTCACATAGGCAATTAGATCTCGAGAGCCCTGGCTAAATTTAGTAACTCATTATCGGATGCTTGAAGAAAAACATGTTTCGCAAATAAACTAGACATTGCTGTTTTAAACTGGACTAGATTATGTAGAAGGGGTCATTTTTGTCCACCAGAGGCATGGCCCAACTTGCCGCTACTCCTCCTAAATAAGAGATTATAAAGGCTACCTTTGTGGTGTCTGAAGTGAATATGTGGGGTTTACATAGAAAATGTAACTGACATTGACTCATAAAAGTAGTAAAGTGAGCACTGTCACCCGAGAAGCGTTCTGGGTTGGCTAAGGAAACCGGTTGTGGAGAGACAACAGTGATTTGAGCAGACTGGCCTTGACCAAAACCTGAGCTCTGAGTTTGAGTTTGAAATGGAGCCCCAAACTTAGGTGGTGATAGAATAGGTTTTTTAACTTCCCCTTTACCTCTCCAAGAGGTGAAACCATCTCTAGTGCTCTCTAACTCGTCCCTAGTGTGGTCTAGCTCTTGTCTAAGGGATTGGTTTTCCAAGCGTAAGTCCTAAATTTCGTCATTCATTTTGCGCACTAATTCGCTAACTGGGTGATATCCATGTCCTCCATGGGATTAGTCAAACACAAAAGAGGAAATAAGGACTGTTGTGGCTTCGCTTTCTGTCAGATGTGCCACCTCAGGAGTCCAGGTTCTTTCCGTCTTAGTGATGACTAATCCCAACACCTCCAGGAACCAACAAATGTGACAAGGAGTTCAACACTTGTCACAAGTGCTGACCCCCAGAAGGGCAGGGAAGAGGGGACGGAAAGGGGTAGTGGAATGGGGGACGGAAAGTGAGAGAGAGAAACAACACAGGATCTCTTCTTGAGATTACTGACTCCCTCTTTGAAGCACTCTGGGCTTTCGCTCATCAGTATTGTTTGATTCGATGCAGAGCTGCATTAAAGAACCCTCGTTAATGAACAATTTTCCGAACCTCTCAATATCACAATACTACTGACTACATACATACATACCTACTGTTTCAAAAGCCCATTCCTGTACTTCATGTGCAAGGTTTAAAACGTTCTCTAAACTTAGTTGCAGTCTAGCAGGCTTTGGTCACCTTAAGAAATGAATATGCCAAATGAGCGTTTACTAAACATGGATGCATGAGCTTTTCACTTTATCAATCAAATAACTGGTTAGTAAAAATTGTAACAACACTTGGCATGCAGCGATCTTTTCTTACCTTACACTTATTTATGTGAGGTCTTTAAAAGGGGTTCTGTGAAAATAAGAAAACAAGAAAACAAGAAAGAAAAAACAAGCCCCACAAGACTCTGCTAAGCGACCTTCAATCAGTGCAGTTCAAGTCACTGCAGCTTATCAATATGGTGAATACAGGAAACCTAAGGCCACAAGAATTCTCACAAGCAATTGTACATAACAAGAAAGCCCTAGGAAGAGTTCGATTTGTCTTTGCCAAGGTTTCTTTGAACTGTTTCCTATTTGAACAGTACCAAGATTCGTTTGATTTTGCCAATGTTTGTATCTTGCCCCTAAATCATAGAAAAGTCTTACTGTCCCCTTTTGAAGTCACCGGAAATCCAAGTCCTGAGGCCGGAAAGGAGAAAGCGAGTCCGCCTGCCAAGCTGCTCCGATGCGGAAAACCGGAAACCTGAAGATTTCTCTCTGCCGGCTCGAAAGCACTCCTGCGATCAGCTGTAAGCTGGAGAGGAGTCCGGTGACCGCTGGGTTCTCCCCACGAGGAATCAGGTAGGCTGCAGCCGCTGTGTCCAAGGCGAAGGGCGGGGCCCGGGTGCAGAGATCAGAAGCCTGGAACTCCGAAGTGACGCGCAAGCTGAGAAGCGAAGCGCCGTCTGGGAACCGGTGAGCCTCTTTATAGGCAGTGTTGCATGTGTGTGACAGCGTCAGTTGAGCGCACCTGCTCAACGTGAGATGTACAGATATCAACAAGCATTGATCACAGTGTCATTACCAGCAAGGTCTAATCATCAAGCACTGCTACATCCAACAAAGATCATCTTTCCTGCACATTATAACTACAATGATTCCAGGGGATTTGTGATTACGCTTAGGTTTTCATGACACAGCGAGTCCAATATTAAAAAAAACTATCAAAAAACATTGGCGAATATTACAGACAGAACCAGACTTCAATAACATTTTTGCTGATGAACCACTATTCGCATACACTAGAACAAAAAATCTAGGAGAAATTATCAAACATACCACAGTGTACAAACCGGATGTCAAATACAAAGGCACTATTCCATGTAAAAATTGCAGCAACTGCCATAATATAATGGAAGGCAATACCATAACGCATCCGATGAGAGGAAACAAAATCAAATTACACGTTACTGCAACCTGTGACACCAAAAACATTATATATATGATGAAGTGCCCTTGCGGGAAAGCATACATCGGACAGACAGAACGGAAATTCAAGATAAGGCTCACAGAGCATAAAAGTAACATTAGAATGAAAGTTTTGAAATCAGCAGTAGCAACCCATTTTATTGAACACAATCATCAAATCAATCAAATGAAGGCATGCATCCTAGAAGTTGTGGAAAGAAGTGAAGAAAGAGACAATAAAAAAACTCTCCTGAAACGTGAGAACCACTGGATATATTATTTACAAACATTAAGTCCTAATGGGATTAATGAACGGACAGAATTCAGCTGCTACTTATGACCACATGCTACTTTACATCATATATAATACCTGATATTATGCTGTGAGACCATTGTATATGCACCATTTTAAATGTATCTGTATTCAGTTATGATTTATCCATTATTAATTAGGTTGTTTTTGCAATTGACATGTATTTTGCTTGCCATCATTCAACGTATACTCATTGTTGTTCACACTCGTACGTTTATAAAGCTTTATTCACAACTCGATTGTGAACATTCACATTCTGAGCATCCGGCTCCTTTAAGAGATCACGCACGTAGCTAACGTTTTAAAACACACCCCCCATACGTCAGACGCGAACTTCTTTCGAACCAAAGGAGAAACACACCTCAGCGCCATAAGACGTTACGAAAATAATATTCGGTAAGCAGCCAAATCGGAGCGCAGCAACCTTTTGAAACCAGCGCGTAACTTTTCGTATGGTTTAGATAATTCTTGTATCTTTAATACCATAGCTATAGATACCAGATAAGGTTGGACATATGACACATTATGGCATACAAAGTGAAGGATAGTATTAGGAGTTGGAAAAACAATGTTGGTGATTGCACAAGTGATTTTTTATTTAACTTGTTTTTATTTAACTTGTTGATGTTCATTTAACGCACTGATGTTATACCGCATAGAGTTGACAATTGTAACATGTTAATCATTTAATGTTGCACAAAATAGTGATGGTTACATCATTTGTTTCACAGACTTCCCCGATGAAGGCCAGTCGGCCGAAATGCATTGGAAGACATAATTGTGTTGGATATATGAAAATTCAATCAGTCGAATCGTTTTGATACTCGATGGATAACTATAAAATACAATTGAGTAATTGCATTGAACTGATGCCATAAGTATGAATAAAATACTTGCAAAATCGAGAAGCGTATTGGCAACCTTTGTTTTAAAACTTTATTCTACAAGAATCAGCTGGTGTTTCCAGCAATTACCCACCAGTGCCATAGGAGACACTGACACAGTTTGTGTCAGTGCGGTCTAGAGTTATTGTCATATACTCCCGAGCGGGGAGTATTCCTCATGAGCACGGTATACGCCTTAAAAATCATCAAAAAAACAACGCAGTGCACGGACAGTATCCATAGAAAACACTGGTCACCTCATTCATCATGTCCTCAGTGGACTACTGTAACGGACTCTTGGTCAATGCCCAAGAAAAGGTCATAAAAAAACTGCAGTATATACAGAACGCCGCGGCCAGACTGCTTTCGAACACCCCTAAATTCAAACCTATTGCTGATACCATAAAAAAATACCGTTGGCTCTCAGTCAAAAATAGGATAAAGTTTAAGGCGCTCTGTATCGCCTACAAAGCCACGCACAAACAAGGCCCACGTTTTCTCATCGACCATTTCAAATTCCATGCTCCTAATCAATCACTCCGATCAATGAACAATCTCACCATGACGGTTCCCCGCACCAGAACAGTGGCCTGGGGTGATCGCAGCTTTTACGTTTCGATGGCAAAACTCTGGAACTCCCTTGATCCAGACATTAGGTCTGCTCCCACTCTGACTGTTTTCAGGAAAAAAATAAAAACATGGCTTTTTAACCAGTAACATATATTTTATTTATTTATTTATTTAGTTCATTTGTATAGCGCAACAGCTACCCAGCAAAGGGTTTCCCGGCGCTAATGATCCAGTGGTAAGATTGGAGGCAGATTGTTAGATGTTAAACAGCCAGGTCTTTAAAGCTTTCCTGAATTTCATGTAGCTTGGCTCATTCCGTAATGTGTGTGGTAGAGTATTCCAGAGAGTGGGTCCAAGAAACGAAAAGGATTTGCCACCCATGCATGCTAATTTTAAGAATTACAAAGTTGTTGGCTGTAGCTGATCAAAGGGTTCGAGATGGACGATAAGGACGTACAAGATTTTGAAGATACTTTGGGGCGTTGTTGGTAGAAATCTTATGCATAAAACATAGGGATTTAAATTTGATCCGGTTCTCGATTTTTAGCCAGTGCAATTCCCTGATGTATTTGGAGGTTGATGTGGAGATGGAAATTTTCCACAATAGTCTCGCTGCTGCATTTTGCACTGTTTGCAGCCTGCGGATTGTGGCCTTTTTTGCCCCTAGGTATAGCACGTTAGCATAATCAAGCCTGGAGGTTATCAAGGCGTTGATTACTGTTTTCTTAGTGTGTTCGGGCAGCATCCCAAAAAAATTTCTCAACCATTTTAATATTGCGAAGCAAGTGGCCGAGGTCTTCACAACTTGTTTATCAAGATTAAGAGAGTCATCAATGATGACACCAAGATTCCGAGCATGTTTAACTGGAACCGGGGGGGTACCCATTTCAGTTGGCCAATGTTGGGGTCCCCAGTGCTCTTTGTTTTTCCCCAAGACAATTAACTCGGTCTTCTCACCGTTAAGTTTGAGAAAGTTTTTAAACATCCACTCTGCAATCCTACTGAGTCCAAGTTTTAAGGAGGATGGATTGTCAGGTTCTGATGAAGACAGAGAGAAAAGAAGCTGAGAGTCATCAGCATAGGAGAACATAAGTAGTCCAGTATCTTGTACTATTTTAGCAAGCGGACTCATATAAATGTTAAAGAGTAACGGGCTCAAAATAGAGCCCTGTGGTACTCCATGTTTGAAAGTCAAGGTGTCAGAACAAGCGGATTGTGAGAAGACTTGGAATGTACGCTTTTCCAGTAATGATTTAATCCAGTTTAAGGCCGGGCCTCGGATTCCTATTGAATAGAGTGTCTGCGCAAGGACATCATGTGACACAGTGTCGAATGCTGCACTGAGGTCGAGCAGCACCAGGGCCACCGTTTCTCCTCTGTCCAACATAAGACGGATATTCTCAGTTACGCCTAGCAAGGTCGTTTCTGTGGAGAAGCCTGCACGAAATCCTGATTGATGGGAAGGTAACAGATCATGCATAGTTATGAAATCAGTAAGAGACCTATGGACATTTTTTCCAGTATTTTCGCAAAAGTGGGCAACAAAGAAATGGGGCGAAAGTTAGCTGGCAGATTTGGGTTAGCTCCCGTTTTCTTTAGTAGGGGATGAATCATTGCGTGTTCCATTCATCCGGTACAATTTCTTCCTGCAGGGAAGCATTGAGAAGATCGGTGAATATGGCCAGAGCACCACTATTGAGTTGTTTTAGCACTGAGCATGGCAATGGGTCTTTGGGTGAACCTGATTTAATAGTGTTAAGTAATTTGTGGACCATATCAGGACTAAGCTTCGGCCAGTTATCTAATGTGACAGAGGGTTCTTCAACAGGGGGGGTGGAGCCCGGACTGTTAATATTGTAACTCAACTTGCTATGTGGAATATTAGGCAAAGTCAGGTGAGTTAGATTTAGAGTTTGTTCGATGTCCTGGTGAATTTTGTCAACTTTATCGACAAAGAAGGAAGCTAGTACATCGCATTGTGACTTGTTACGGTTTGGTGGCGGTTGTATTGTAGATGAACCAGCCAGTTCTTTCACTATCTTGAAGAGTGTTTTAGATTTGTCTAGGGCTTCTGTTATTTTATTACAGACGTATTCGGCTTTGGCTTTGCCACATAGCTTTTGGTAAATGGTTAATTTAATTTTGTAATCTCGCTTGGCTTCTAGAGAATAGGTCTTCCTCCATTGCCGCTCAGCGTTTTTACATCTGCTTTTTTCCTGTTTTAGAGTCTCATTAAACCAAGGAGCAGGGGGATGGAGAGTATTTTGTTTTAATTTTGTTTTAGGCAGGGAGAAATCAATAGCTTCCTTGAGCCAATTTTGAACAGCTGTTGAAAAATGTTGTACCGTTGACATTGTACGTGGAAGGTGGCCTACCAGAAAAGAGTTAAGACTCTCAATGTCAAGTTTTTTCCATTTCCTGACAAGTTGGATAGGTATCGGTACTTTGTCTTTATTTGATAGTTTCACCTGGAGGGAAAATTTGATCAAAAAGTGATCTGACCAAGGCAAGGGCATAGCCGGATATATACAGATGTCATTTAAGTTGGAGAAGATGGGATCCAGCAGATGACCAGCTCGATGTGTGGGTCCCGAGTTTTTTAAGGTCATATTGAGGGAAGCTAAATCAGTTATAAAATCTTTAGCTATGGAACATTCCTCATTTTCCAGATGCAGGTTCGTTTCACCAATGATTGTAAAGCTGGCAGTTCTTGTTACTAAAGGGCCCAAGATTTCGGACAGGTTTGACGACCATTTAGATGCCGTTCCCGGCGGCCGATAGATAAGCGCTCCAGAGAAGGTGAAGTTAGGTGATAGCAAAAGTTTGAAAGTTGCGCTTTCGCAACCTTCACATGGAAGTTTCTTAAATTCACAGCTATATGTTTTTTTAAAGATGATTGCTATTCCTCCGTGTGGAAAATTGAATTTTGCCATGTCATGTGTGCCTACGTGTTCCCCATCCTATATTATATGTGCATGATCGATATGCATGTATCTCCCTATGACCAGATAAAGACGCAATTATAGTTGTGTCCAACGTTAGTATGCCAGTTATCCAGTCCCCGTGAAAGCAACGTGAATTAGGCTTCCAGGCCTATGTTGCCAACGTTTTCCATTGTGCACGTTAATCCATCGAAATGTCCCCGTTTCTAGGCCTCATGAGGGCCCGGACACCAGATTCAAGCTCCTGTCTCCTGAACCCGCTCCGAGGAACGATACAGCCCCCACCTGCATCCCTGACCCTTCACTTACTTCCTGCCGCGCAGCGCGGTGCCCGGCCTGGCTCTGCCTGGCTCTGCCTGCCTGTCTGCCAAGAATATGTTATGCCTCCAGTTATCAGTTCAGCTCCTCGTCTACGCATTCCTAAGCTAACGAACCGTATAAACAGCTTCAGCTATAGTCTAGTCTTTCTGTCTCCATGCAAGTGAATTACTGTATTAATATCCATAGAAGATTCATAGCACACGCAATACATGAAGAATATATGCATGCACCAGCCTTAGTGTCAAGTAGCCTTTACCCTGATGACTTTTAGATTCTATCAACATGTACTCCAAACACCAGATACTAGATATGCTATAGGTACATGTCGTCCGGACACCGCAGACTTTAGTCTCCTCTTCTAGCGCAGAAGTCAGAGCCCCCAGTTCTCCCTAGACACACGTCATAGTCCGTTTGCGCGCACCACTAGGTTAAAGGTCCCAGCTGCTCGAGTAGCCCCCTTCATGTATCCACCCATTTCATGACACTTCTGTGACGTTCTCATCACATGTCT
Source organism: Lissotriton helveticus (assembly GCF_964261635.1). Taxonomy (NCBI): domain Eukaryota; kingdom Metazoa; phylum Chordata; class Amphibia; order Caudata; family Salamandridae; genus Lissotriton; species Lissotriton helveticus. The sequence continues at coordinate 92,655,450 of NC_136057.1, read as the reverse complement.
TAGTGCACGCCCTGTGCACGCCTACTTTTCACGCCCATGTCTTCTTATCTTACGCTTGTCACTTGTTACGCCTACTGTATGTAATGTAATTATGATGTTATAGTATATATAGCGTGTACTGTTGATGAAACGTTGCAGCTGCCTTTGCCCTCGATGTCATTTTATTTCAGGCTGTCCCGATCCTGTCCCTTCCCTTATGCCTGATTAAAGCCTGATAACCTGAGATTCCTCGGATCTTGCCTCTTATTTATTGAGCTATCTGTTATTATTAATGTATTCAAAAATAGTACCGGTAATTAATTATTTATTTACCACATAAATGGCGCCCGAATAGGGACGTGCCCCTTCCCCACGCGCCGGCGATCCAACGCAGGCCCCCTGACCCTTCTACAGCTGTGACGGAACTCTACCGTGCACGTGCAGATATTTCTGCTTCAAGTCTCCCTCAGGCCCACGGAGGAGACGGAAACTGCGGTCCGGTATCCAGACGAGGCGGTGTGGAATGCGGTTCGTCCCGACCAGAGCCCAAGCCGAGAGAACAAGGTCCGAGGTATCCGGAGGCCCACCTGTAACAGAAGCCCGAAGTTCGAAGCGCGAGTAACCAGACGTCGTACCAGTCCAGTCCAGTCCGAGGCCTTCAGTTTCTGCTTCCCGGTGAGTACCGTTGCGGGGGAAGTATCTAGACAGGATCATTGGTTTGTTCCTGGTCCGTTGGGTTTGGGTACACAGATCCAATCCGAAGTATTCACCTAGGTGGATACGGTCCGACGTGTCTCTTTATGAGACCGGTCTGTTCTGTACTGTTTTAGCAGTGCATCCAGTAAGTCTGTTCTCGAGAAATTCAAGTATTATGTTTTCAATGTATTAGGTAATATTTCTGTTCGATCTGTTATTCATGTATTTTTATGTCGTGGTATGAGTGATTTGTTTGCTATTTCATTACTGTGTTTATTGTATATTGTGTTGAAGTCGAAGTATAGGTTCAAGATGCCTCTATTCTCGAAGTTACGTCAGATCAAAACTAGAAAAGGTTTACTCGAAGAAGCAGTTCCTGTCCCTCCTCGGGACAGTCCTGGTCATTTTATGTATCACAAGCATGGCTTAGATGCCATATTATATCTAGACTTGTGGTCTGATTATACGAAAGATCTTGAAGAGAAATATAGATGGCCTGTATCAGGTACATGGGATGCCGAGTGCATCATGCGAGTAGAAGAAGTATTATGGAAAAAGAAAGCCAGACAGTCCCAGAAAGATGCCATCGAGTTATGGCGCAAAGAATCTCACAGGAGATCCGAGAAAGAATTCAGAAAAGCAGAATCAAGTAGGGAATCTTCAGAAAAAGCCCAAGAAAGGGAACTTCTAGAAGAAGGTGAACGAGTTAGAGCAGAACAGTCAGACAGACAGAGAAATGCCCTTATTAAAGGTATGTATCCTCTTCTTGCCGAGGGCTTGCCGAAGGCAACCCCGGAAGCACCCTGTAACTTTCCGCCACCCTTGGTCCCGACTAAGCTACGTCATAAACCGACTGCAGCTGAAATTTTTCTTTCGTCCTATTTGGACGATACTGTCCCAGAATATGCAAATTCTATTCCGCCTGCTCAACCTCAGCACCCTGTTAATAATGTAATTCCTGTTCTTCCAGTCACTGGTCCCGGGAACCCTGTCCATGTGCCAGTACCCCCGGACCAGTCCACGTCACGAGTTTTGTCAGTTACCTTACCAGCACATTCAGCATTAGTAGACGATTCTAGTCCAGGAGGGGCGGTAGGAGGTGCTCCTATCACCCCGCCTCAAACAAAACGAATGACGCTGAGAGAAGCAGCGTTACAGCGTACGCCAAAGGTGACTACATACGCAGATCTCAAGCGAAACCTTACTGATTGTGTATATGATTCAGTACCAGGTGAAGATCACATGCTCCTGTATTCAGTACGTTTAAGATGAGTTGCCAACTTTTTGGCCACCCTGCCCGATATGAAAGATCATCTAGACAGAATATATCATTTTATCCGTACAGGGGAGCATCCAGAAAGTATTCACGAGACTATGGCAAACAGAAAGGTTGAGATTCAAAGTATGATTCTGCAGTTTATAATTAACTGTTTAATAAGAGAACAGGATTATCCTGATAAAGATAAAGAAGAGATGAAAGTTCTGACTAGATGGAGTGACAATATAGCCGAGGGAAAACACAAGACACAAGGTAGTATAGAAAGTATGTACAGGAAGATTCGTAAGGAAATTTTACGTATACACGAGAAAGAGAAAGCAAGTAGAGCAACCGAGAAAGAGAATGACTCTTCCAGTGAAGAGGTAGACAGCGAGAGTCTCGACAGAATAGCGTATGTAGGTAGAACTAGATTTTCCGACCGACATTCACGTCTAGATTACAAGAAAGTTTTTCCCTCTCCAGTACCAGAACAGTGTTCTCTGGAACAAGTATTCCAGGCTACAGATAAAATTCTGAAATTACGAATAGGTTATAGTGAGCCTAGTACCATGCATGAACAAGAACTAGCCCGATCAGCAGTCCGATGGACTAGTGATTCCGCCACATTTCCAGACGAAATGGTGGCCCAAATGTTTCTGAAACTGCCCCCAGCCGAGCAGCGTCTGGCGGATATGTATATGATCCAGTACCTCATCACACTGTATGAGGATCAGCATTCTGATCCAGGTCCTTTGCATGATATCCTGAATGAGTTACTCCTAAACAGATGGAAAGGTCTAGGTACCGATTTAATTAGTGTCATTCTAGAACAGCGCCACAAATACAGAACGTTCCTGAATCCGCACTTTGTTCCTGTTCCACCCCCAGCCAGAATGTCATTCTACATAGACAGACAGAATCCGTTACGAGAAGTACATCCAGTTAAAGGAGCGGGGGGTGATTTAGAACGAGTATTTGTTTACACCCCCATCACGAAAATAGAACTCCTAGAAATGAAAAAGTTAATACCCTGTCACGATAAAGATCCAGCAGGATTCCACCGTGAATTAAAGGACATGCTCCGTATGGGAGAATACACGTATCCTGATATCATTAAAATGTTAAAGGTTCTGTTGCCTGCGGGCATATATGAAAAACTCAAAGAAAAAGAATGGGAGGTGGGAGAGAAAAAGATAGATTGGACCGCATTAGAAACTGAAGATAACGCCCGAGTTCCAGGTACCGGTCTTGGGGCGAAAGCCAAAGAATTGCCCGAATTGTTAATACAAGTCTTGCCAAGATTACTAGCAACAAAAAAGGAAGACTGGGATGCTATCTCAGCCTGTAAACAGAAACAAGATGAAGACACTAGTGATTTTTATTCTAGATTTGAGAAATGTTTCATTATAAATAGTGGTCTGAAAACAAGTAGTGAGTCATATCCACATCTTTTTGTTACCAAACTAGTCGAGAACTCCTTACCACAAGTTAAAAATCGAGTACTGAAAGTCGAGAGTACCTGGCAAGCTAATACTCCGTCACAGATGCTTCAGATGCTCCAGTACCACCAGAACAGAATCAGGGAAGAGCAGAAACACGAAAGGAGACGTATGAAAGACACGAAAATTAAAGTATTAGTTGCACAGTCTGTTCCGCAAGACAGTCAGAAGAGGGGTACGAATCAAGCTAGTCATCCTGCAGCTCCCGTTAAAGGGACATGCAATTATTGTAAACAGCCAGGTCATTATATAAATGAATGTGCAGTTCTGAAACATAACATAGCTACTGGTAAGACGAAAGAGAGACCCCGTCCGCCTAGACAAGAACAAGTTCCGCAGAATACGCAAGTACCGCAGAACGCAAAACAGACAGTTACAGTACCGCAGCCTATAGCTGCCACACAACACGTTACACAGCAGATGTACCAGTATGCACAGTCAGAGTATCCAGAATATCAGCAGTATTCATGAAATAGCCTAGAGAGGGAGGTAGGCTTGCCTCTCATCGAGATTCCTGTAGATCAAGAGGGTCCCTATGTACACAGTCAAGTATTAGGGAAAGACAGAAAGTTTCTGATTGATACAGGGGCAAGTAGGACTACCATCAGTCATGACGAGGTTCCAGGGGCTCCACTCTCAGGCTCTAGAAATGTTTCCCTTGGCTTTTCAGGAAAGCCTATTGTTAATGAAATATCGAAACCAGTTTCCCTAGAAGTTGGTCCATTGTCCCGAACTACTGATTTGTTACTTACGAAATCTTGTCCAGAAAACTTATTGGGTATCAAGACATTGAAAGAATTAGGTGCAGTTATATGTTGCTCCCCAGAAGGAGTACGGTTGTTCCTACGCGATTTTAAAGGTCATTATGTATTACGTGATTTTGATCCAAGATTATTGAATGTACCACAGCAGTTATGGGCGCAAGGTCCAACTGATGTAGGTTGTATGCATATTACACCCCATCGTGTCACCCTGAAACAAGGTGTAGTATTACCACGAATCCGACAGTACAAATTGCCACCTGAGGCTGTAGCAGCCTTATCCAAAATTATTGACGAGCTTATTGCTCAAGGAGTGGTTGTAGAAACTGACTCCAATGTATGTAATTCTCCTATCATTCCAATTCTGAAACGTACTGACCCAAATGCACCTCCAGTTTATCGATTAGTGATTGACCTTCGAGAACTTAATAAATGTATCATACCCCAGTACCCAGTGGTCCCAGACATTTCTTCCCTATTGACAGCCATTGATTCTGAAGCTACGTTCTTTACTGTTATAGATCTCAAGAACGCATTCTTTAGTGTCCCCATTCATCCAGACAGCCAGTTCCTTTTCGGATTCTGTTTAAATGGAAGGAGCTATAAATTTACACGAGCTCCTCAAGGTTTTACAGAAAGTCCTAGCATTTACAGTCAAGCACTTAAGAGACAACTAGACAATATTCACATGCCAACTGACACTGCCCTGCTCCAGTATGTCGATGATCTACTGATCACAGCCCGTTCTGAACGTGTCTGCGAACGTGCGTCACTGACAGTCCTGTATTTCCTGGCCGAGATGGGGCACAAGGTGTCCCCTTCTAAATTGCAATTCTGTGTCCAGCAAGTGGTCTACCTTGGACACTTACTGTCCAAGAGGGGTAGGCAGTTGACACCAGACCGTATCCAGTTAATAGCACATCTTCCACAGCCCAAGACTCAGAAGGAGGTACAAGCTTTTATCGGCCTCACTTCTTACTGCAGACAATGGATTCCTCAGTACGCATATCTAGCCAAGCCACTGATACAGTTAACGACACAGGAGGCAGCCGTATCGACTGTCCTCCCTTGGACCCAGGAACATACACTTGTTTTTAATGAGTTAAAGAAAGCCTTATGCCAAGCTCCTGTTCTAGCAACACCGAACTACAGTAAGCCTTTTACACTTTTTGTCACTGAACGCGAAGGTACTGCATTATCTGTTCTCACACAAGATCAAGCAGGACAGTACAAGCCCTGTGCTTATTTTTCTAGCACATTAGATCCAGTGGCCCAGGCTTTGCCTGCGTGCCTCAAGTCAGTTGCAGCTACAGCACTAGCTATCAGACAGAGTGATTCCATAGTGTTAGGACACTCCCTGACAGTACAAGTTCCACACTCCGTGGAAGTTCTTTTAAACCGAACACAGACTCAGCACTTGACAATTGCACGTTTAACAGGTTATGAACTGACACTGTTCCAGCCACACATAGAAATCAGACGCTGCAACGTTTTAAATCCTGCTACACTGTTACCTTCAGTTACTTCAAATCCTGCCACACATGACTGTGTGGAAGTTGTTAACACCATGACAAAGCCAAGACAAGACCTGACAGATATTGCATTACCTGATCCCGACCTGACACTCTATGTGGATGGTTCGTGTATGAGAACAAGTACAGGAGAACTAGTAGCCGCGTATGCAGTGACTACTGAAACCGAAGTTATAGAAACACATCGTATTGACACCCTGTCTGCTCGAGCAGCAGAGCTCGTCGCTCTGACCCAAGCCTGCATACGAGCCAAGAACCTGAAAGTAAACAGATACACAGATTCACGTTATGCATTCGGAGTCGTACACGACTTCGGAGTACTCTGGCAAGAGAGAGATTTCATGACTTCTCATGGAACCAAGATTCAACATGGCCCCCTCATTCAAGCTCTGTTAGATGCAATACATTTACCGACAGCTATCGCTATCATGAAGTGCAAGGCACATACGAAAGTCACTGACATCATTTCCCAGGGTAACGATCTAGCAGATCGAACAGCCAAGCTCACAGCTCAGACTCCAGACATTCCAGTTAACACAACACAGACAGACATTCCAGCCCAGACTACTTGTATGACAGTTAAGGACCCTACACAAGATGTACTAGATATCCAGTCACATGCTACTCCCGATGAAATCAAGAAATGGTCTGAACAAGGAGGGGTCCAGACAGATCAAGGATGGTTGACGAAGGGAAAAGCCACATGGTTTCTCCCCGACTCTATGGTTCAAGTCATTATTAACACCGCACATAGTCCTGCACATTTAGGAGAAAAAGCCATGTTAGACAGTATTCAGAACCTTTGGTTTAACAAGCATTTACGAGCAGCAGCCAAGCAGAAAGTGCGTACCTGCATGATCTGTTGTCAGTTCAATCCAGGTAAAGGTGTCCCGGTGGAACAAGGGGGATTCCATCCTCCTGACCACCCTTTTGAAGTCCTCCAGATGGATTATATTCAGATGGAGCGATGTCGAGGTTTCAAGTATGTCCTCGTAGTTGTATGTGCTTTGTCCAGGTGGACAGAAGCATATCCAGTCCCAGATTACACTGCCGCGACCACTGCCAGGCAGTTGGTTCGTGAGTATTTTCCGCGCTATGGATTGCCGAGGGTCGTGTATTCAGATAACGGCCAGCCATTCTCATCCGAACTCATGAAGCAAGTATCCCTTCTGTTAGGGTACCAGTGGAAGTTCCATTGTGTACGACATCCCGAAGCAGCCGGTCTCGTAGAGAGACATAATCAGACTTTAAAGATCCGCATTTCCAAAGTATGCGCAGAGAAAGGCGTAGATTGGATAGTAGCACTGCCAGTTGCCCTTTTTTATATGAGAATGGTTGCACACTCCCGTTCAGGTCTGTCACCTTTTGAGGTAGTTTTTGGTCGTCCCCCAAACATGTGGGGTACTCCTCGACCCCGTAAGATAACTGATGTTGACAGTAATATGCTGACAGATTACCTGGCCTCCTTGATGTCTGCACTACAATCTTGTCGTTCGCAGGTTGCCGCCGCTTTTCCAGACAACACCGAAGTGAAACCGCATGAGGTCATACCAGGCGACCTTGTCCTGGTGAGGAATTTTGATCGTTCAAGTCCGCTGGAGCCCCGTTGGAAGGAGCCACGCCTAGTACTACTCACCACGAGGACGGCCATAAAGGTGGAGGGCCGCAAAGGGTGGTTGCACTGCAGCCATGTAAAGCGATTCCATGGACTCCGGCCAAAGACATTTTTCAAGGACTGCCCAGACACTGAATCTAAACTTCCCCTGTTAGAGAAAACTCCGCAGGAGGAGTATAAAATGAAACTAAGGTCTAGTAAGTCAGCCAGTTTAATTGTCTAAGTCCCTCTCGGGTGAAACGGTTAGACAGGTTCCTGACATGTATGAGATAGACCTTCATAGTGAGAGAGTTAGTCGAAACTCTAAGAGAATCCGTTATCAAAAGAATCTCCGAAGTAGATGCATCGTTACTCTTGTATTTATGATATTTTTGAGTCTTATGGTTACCTGTATAAGTTATGCTTTACATTTATGTTTTCCTATTAATTCACATGTACATATGTTTTCTAATGTTACAGTAGAGCACACTTTCAGTGACCTGCCTCCTCACGAGTTATCCTATCGTCTTGCAATGCGCAACAATTCTTTTATCCGTATGTTACACTATTCACACCAGACCAGTAATGCCACTAATTGTTGGGTGTGTGGTCGACTCCCCCCTTTCCAGACACCGAAGGGAGTTCTGCCACTCTTTCCTTATCCGTTTTCACATAATGGTTCATGTGGAGCATGGTCCACGTTAACGTCATCCTCCAATGATATGTCTCGTCTGAATAAAACATGTTTCCCAGACAAGGAGGGTCTTTCCCATAGAACAGGGTTAGATCTAGAAAATGAAGTATATGATCTAGGTAATTATTCCTCGAATTTCATGGTTTTGAATGTTCAGTCCGAGACTACTCCAGATTTGCCAGCTATTTCAGTTCTACCAGTTAAAGGCGAATTATGTGTCAGAAAGAATGGTTCTATACATCTAGGACATAGTGATTGTACTACTATGGTCGAGTATAGTGACAGTGGGAAATCTATTTTCAAAGCCTCACGTCATTCATATTTTGTGTGTGGTCAGACCGCATATGTACGTCTGCCCCTTGATTGGGATGGAACATGTTATATTGCCTTCCTACTGCCACCAGTTTTCCTAGCCCCATCTGATTATCACAGAAACACACATCTAGTACACATTAGACATAGAAGGGAGATCGAGTCCCCAATTGTCGATCAAACTGAAACTACTCTAGAACAATACCAAGACTTCAATAAAGGTTTCTTTTTCTTCATAGGTCCTGTCCAGAATAGTAAGTTAATACGTAGGCTAACCAGAACCCTTGAAGCAGTAGTGAATGAGACTACTTCCGCTCTAGGTAACTTAACTGAGGAGCAATCTGCTATGAGATTTGTCGTGCTCCAAAATCGTCTCGTCCTTGACGTCATACTGGCCGATAGGGGAGGAGCTTGTAGAGTCATCGGATCTAGTTGCTGCATTTTCATTCCTAATAACGCACCGTCTGTTTATTCAGCTATAACCAGACTTCATAAAATTGCCCATCAGTTGCACCAGAATCCAGGCACCTGGACATGGTCCGGTTGGCTCTGGAGTATAATATCTGCCTGGGGATGGAAAGTATTGTCATTCCTAGGTATAGCAGTAATGATCATATTCAGTTGCTGCCTCTGTCTACAATGTGGCCCTGCGATTTGCGGTTTGTGTGCTACATCCTGTATTCCCAGTCCAAAGTCCCGTTCCAAGAAAATTCGAGACGAGCAAATGATGCTATATGAAATGATAGATGGTATCATGAATATTGATGTTTCCTGATGGAAACGTAGGGCACAAGGAGGGAATGTGGAAAATTGAATTTTGCCATGTCATGTGTGCCTACGTGTTCCCCATCCTATATTATATGTGCATGATCGATATGCATGTATCTCCCTATGACCAGATAAAGACGCAATTATAGTTGTGTCCAACGTTAGTATGCCAGTTATCCAGTCCCCGTGAAAGCAACGTGAATTAGGCTTCCAGGCCTATGTTGCCAACGTTTTCCATTGTGCACGTTAATCCATCGAAATGTCCCCATTTCTAGGCCTCATGAGGGCCCGGACACCAGATTCAAGCTCCTGTCTCCTGAACCCACTCCGAGGAACGATACAGCCCCCACCTGCATCCCTGACCCTTCACTTACTTCCTGCCGCGCAGCGCGGTGCCCGGCCTGGCTCTGCCTGGCTCTGCCTGCCTGTCTGCCAAGAATATGTTATGCCTCCAGTTATCAGTTCAGCTCCTCGTCTACGCATTCCTAAGCTAACGAACCGTATAAACAGCTTCAGCTATAGTCTAGTCTTTCTGTCTCCATGCAAGTGAATTACTGTATTAATATCCATAGAAGATTCATAGCACACGCAATATATGAAGAATATATGCATGCACCAGCCTTAGTGTCAAGTAGCCTTTACCCTGATGACTTTTAGATTCTATCAACATGTACTCCAAACACCAGATACTAGATATGCTATAGGTACATGTCGTCCTGACACCGCAGACTTTAGTCTCCTCTTCTAGCGCAGAAGTCAGAGCCCCCAGTTCTCCCTAGACACACGTCATAGTCCGTTTGCGCGCACCACTAGGTTAAAGGTCCCAGCTGCTCGAGTAGCCCCCTTCATGTATCCACCCATTTCATGACACTTCTGTGACGTTCTCATCACATGTCTTAGTGCACGCCCTGTGCACGCCTACTTTTCACGCCCATGTCTTCTTATCTTACGCTTGTCACTTGTTACGCCTACTGTATGTAATGTAATTATGATGTTATAGTATATATAGCGTGTACTGTTGATGAAACGTTGCAGCTGCCTTTGCCCTCGATGTCATTTTATTTCAGGCTGTCCCGATCCTGTCCCTTCCCTTATGCCTGATTAAAGCCTGATAACCTCAGATTCCTCGGATCTTGCCTCTTATTTATTGAGCTATCTGTTATTATTAATGTATTCAAAAATAGTACCGGTAATTAATTATTTATTTACCACATCCGCCTAACTTCTTTACACGGTCAAGTCTCACAATAGCGTATGAGTCAGGAAGTGCCATAGCTATATCTGGGCCAGAGCTTTCTTGTAGCCACGTTTCAGTTAAGAACATGGCGTCTGGGGCCTCATCAAGTAAGAGGTTGAATATTTCTGTCTGGTGCTTGGGTAATGAGCGACAGTTGATACTATAGAAGGAAAATGATTTTGAAGTATCTGTAGCATTACCCTTGATGTTTTTGGTCAGTGTGGCTCTTGTCCCTACCGGCTCTATGAAAGATTGACAACATTGGCAGATGTCTTTCTCCCAGCCTAGCTTCAGCGTTCTGCAGAAGGGTTGTCTTGGGGGTCGTAAGATTCGCAGGTGTTCGGAAGTGTATTTAATGAGTGTGGGGGCGGCTATAACTGTTAAGACATCAATGGTAGATAATGCCTGGTTAGGCTCCAGATGGTCGTTAGAAGGTAATAATGATGACGCCATAGCCCTTAGACACGTCCAAGACGCGGACGGGCGCAGACGGGCTGACTCTGGCGTCACTCCGGCGCTGACGAGGCGCGTCCACTGTACGCGTCCGCTGACGCGGAGAGCGACCGTATCCTTTTGTAGGGATGGCTAGAGCGCTGTAACAGCTGACGCCTCCCACTCAAGATGGCTGCCGTTGGGAGTCTTCCCCTTCGGCTCGGTACACAGCCCTAATATCGGCTGGAACCGGCAAAGTGCAGGGAAAGGGGTTAGCGGGGGCTGGGGTAAGTACAACAAAGTGAGAAATGCTTTTTAAAAATCGCCGTATAAAAATTTGAGTAACACACGCTAGTAATCAGCCAGTGGTCTCAGTATATCACACAATTTAGTACAATTTAGTGGCAGCCTACCTCCCGGCTCACGCCTCAGGAGGGGTCCAGTTACTAATCAGGCAACAAATATACGAATCTCGCGTTAGCTCTTTGTGTGCTCCTTTTGTAGGGATGGCTAGAGCGCTGTAACAGCTGCTGCCTCCCACTCAAGATGGCTGCCGTTGGGAGTCTTCCCCTTCGGCTCGGTACACAGCCCTAATATCGGCTGGAACCGGCAAAGTGCAGGGAAAGGGGTTAGCGGGGGCTGGGGTAAGTACAACAAAGTGAGTATTGCTTTTTAAAAATCGCCGTATAAAAATGTGAGTAACACACGCTAGTAATCAGCCAGTGGTCTCAGTATATCACACAATTTAGTACAATTTAGTGGCAGCCTACCTCTCGGCTCACGCCTCAGGAGGGGTCCAGTTACTAATCAGGCAACAAATACACGAATCTCGCGTTAGCTCTTTGTGTGCTCCTTTTGTAGGGATGGCTAGAGCGCTGTAACAGCTGCCGCCTCCCACTCAAGATGGCTGCCGTTGGGAGTCTTCCCCTTCGGCTCGGTACACAGCCCTAATATCGTCTGGAACCGGCAAAGTGCAGGGAAAGGGGTTAGCGGGGGCTGGGGTAAGTACAACAAAGTGAGAAATGCTTTTTAAAAATCGCCGTATAAAAATGTGAGTATTACACGCTAGTAATCAGCCAGTGGTCTCAGTATATCACACAATTTAGTACAATTTAGTGGCAGCCTACCTCCCGGCTTACGCCTCAGGAGGGGTCCAGTTACTAATCAGGCAACAAATACACGAATCTCGCGTTACCTCTTTGTGTGCTCCTTTTGTAGGGATGGCTAGAGCGCTGTAACAGCTGCCGCCTCCCACTCAAGATGGCTGCCGTTGGGAGTCTTCCCCTTCGGCTCGGTACACAGCCCTAATATATTCCCTTTCATTCTGCCCTCATTCACAGCGCCGAGATGCCCTTGGGCAATTGTTCGCGCTCAACAAATCACATAAATAAATAAATAAATAGAATTTATGCTGAAATCTGACCCACTCACTAATCATTTTTCTGAAAGCAAAAATATTAACCGGCATGAAACAAACCAGGGGTTACAAGATGGTACATCTTAAAACCAAAACGGGTTTGGAGCAAAGTGTCTCTCTCCAAAAGTTGAACGCACAGCTCAGTCCTTCAGAAATCAACCACAATTTATTCTATTTAAGCCAATTTTATTCCAACTTATACTCCTTAATCAATGTGCATAGACATCTGCGGGTGGGCGGGGTACTTACATGAGTTGTTTGAATAGGTTTTTGTAATATCATGCAAGTCAGTGTCATTGTAAAACATAGGTGCTAAAAGCAACCGGAGCTTCCGAGGCAGCAAAAGCGGTGTGTTATGGAATTCGTAGGAACGAGGGAGTGGAGATTCACATAATTGATTCATCAGGTGAGGCGTGGCTACGCCACACGAACTGATAAGTGGGAAGTCAGTTAGAAGTGAGGCTTTGCTTTGCGGAATAGGGGACGAAGTTAAGAAGGCGCTTGCACAATCGGATAATTAAGGTATGGAATAAATCGATGGGGTTCTGCTTAATGGTTACTATTAACTGTCAACAGCGTGGAGAATTAACTAATGGGTAACAGTCACCATGCCTTTTTTAAATAATAAGTGAAGAGGCAGAACAAGGGCGGGTTGTGCTACTTAGAGAAAGCTTATTCGGGCAACTGTTTTGAAATGCATATGTAAACATCAGTGCAGTTTAGAGGGAAAACGTTGACTAAAAGGTGTTTTTAAGAATATCGCATGCACTATTTAAAGCAATAATTGATAGTATCTATGTACAGAGGTCTGAAGACAAAGTCTAACATTTATGTTTTTAAATTTGTAGTGAAACCCCTGATGAAGGGCTTAAAAAAGCCCGAAATGCATTGGGTGTAAAAGACCAATTACTGAAGATTATGAATGTACGTCTCGTGCAACAGAAAAAGGCCCGGATGGGCATATCTGCTGCATCAGAAACTTTGAAGTACAGAAGTGTCTCTCATGTGAGAAGATGAAAAAGAACTGTTTAAATTATATGTAATAAGTTGGAATAAAATTGGCTTAAATGGAATAAATTGTGGTTGATTTCTGAAGGACTGAACTGTGCGTTCGACTTTTGGAGAGAGACACTTTGCTCCAAACTCGTTTTGCATTCCTATACATGTGGAAATTGGGCGGACCACGGAGCCGGGCTGCAAGCTAAATGTTTAAAGAAAGAATAAAACTTCATGAGGAACAGAATTGGACTAACCCGGTGTGCACAGTCACCCTTTCTTGTATACATTTTAAAACCAACCAGCAGACGAATATTAATGCAAAATGTTTTAGTGCTGAATACTAATGCACAATGTTTTAGGACTACAAACACTGCAAACAGAACAGTCACAAAAAATCAGACTACTTCCAAAGCATCACTCAAAAAATAAAGCACAAACACAGAAACATTCTCATATGTTTCCAAATAGTTTTCTGGAACCTCACTAATGTGATTAAAAGAAAAGGAAAAGTGTCCGATACCCAAGAAGAAAACATGACCAACAAACTCTTCAAACAAAACGTTTTACAATTGCAGTTCCCCGCCAAAGAAAACCTAGGACCTCCAGACGTAAAACAGGGCGGACTAGCATCCAGTCATACAAGGGCAAGTGAAAACCATATGTTGAAAGAAAACCACGGCCTTGTTATGGTCTGTGGCTGGTATGCCAAAAAAAGACTATGTAGATTTCATTTCTTGCACTTTGTCAATGCGCTTACCTCTCTGAAAACTTACCCAACACAACCAAACGTCGACAAAACATTGCCAAACATTCAATCTGCGCCAGCTCACAACATTCAAGATGCCATTACAAATCCCCACAAACACCTACAATCACCCCCACCAGCCAGGTAAAAACATTTACACCGCACACCCTAAACAGCTAAATAGCACCCCAATGGCTCTGAAGACACTATGATACACCCAGAGACACCTGTATACACCCAAGGGAACAAAGACCAAGATCTCAGACATTACCAACATCATATACGTCCACATGCATATCCACAGAGAGCAACACCCAGTCTAACATGTCACAAACCAGTACATATGAAGCAACACTTATGAATATTCAAATACTCTCACAATTTATATACCGTGCTATTTGTAATGGAACTCACCTTCAACATAAGGGTAGGAAGAGGTTGATGAGGCGAGGCACAAAATCACAAAAACTCACCTGAGTGATAAAACCACCTACCTTTTCACCAGACTCTCCTCACACAACACAGCCTTGTGAATACATAGCTCCTTCCAACCCAACAAGGTCTGCAACTTTTAGTCGGTGAGCATGTTTCATTTTTGAAAAAAGGCTGGACTCCCACAATAATACATGTTCGAAACCTGGGGAAAGTGCAGCTCCAGTCTGACATTTTTCCTTAAATAAAAACATAATACTGCAAAGTGTACCTTGAAAATATGCAGCACATGAATCCGGCTGCCCATTTGCTTCATGCAAATTTTAAATATGAATTCAATCAATCAATCAATCAGGGGTTTGTTAAAGCGCAACTACTCACCCGCAAGGGTCTCAAGGCGCTGGGGGTGGGAGGGTGCAGGTTCCAGGCCAACAAGGAGGGGGACCGTCGAAGAGCCAAGTTTGAGGTTTCTTATGAAGATGGGGAGTGATGTTGTCTGTCTGAGGTGGAGCGGAAGGGCGCTCCAGGCTCTGGCCACGCGGAAGGAGAGGGAGCGGCCTTCTGATCTGTTTTTTCTGGTGCGTGGGACCACGGCATAGAAGAGCTGGGCTGATCTGGGGTCCTTTGGGGTGCGTGGAATTTGAGTCGGCTGTTTAGGTATGCTGGTCCAGTGTCGTGGACGGCCTTGTGTGCATGAGAATCTTGAAGGTGACTCTTGCCTCGATGGGGGAGACAGTGGAGTGTGTGCAGGTGCCGGGCGATGTGGCAGTGTCTTGGCAGGTTGAGGACCAGCCTGCGGCTGCGTTCTGGATGTTCTGTAACTTGCAAGTGAGGTTTTTGTTTGTTCCAGCGTTGAGTGCGTTGCCGTAGTCGAGTCTGCAGGTGATCAGGACGTGAGTGAGGGTCTTTCTGTGTTCGAAGGGTATCCATTTGAAGGTCTTATGTAGGAGGTGGAGGGTATGGAAGCAGGAAGATGAGACAGAGTTGATCTGGCGGTCCATTTTGAGCTCGGAGTCCAGGATGATTCCCAGGTTGCGTGCGTGGTCCGTGGGGGTGGGCCGGTTTCCGAGGGTGGGGGGCAACCAGGTGTCATTCCAAGCATTGGGGTTTGGGCCCAGGATGAGTACTTCTGTGTTGTCGGTGTTTAGTTGTAGGCAGCTGTGTTTCATCCATTTTGCGACGGCTTCCATGCCTTCTCGAAAGTGGTGTCTGGCAGGGTGAACAACCTTTACAACGAAACTTTTACAACGCACTACCATTACAACACGGTCATTACAATGCAAACTATTACAACGCATTGCTCTGGGGGGCGCTCTAGGATAGGGAATAGGTTAATTTACTATCCAATAACCTTCCCTAGTGTCCACGGGGACTGGAGTTGGAATAGTAAATTAAACTATTCACTATCCAGCACCCCAAAGCGCTATGCGTTGTAATGGACTGCGATGTAAAAACCGCGTTGTAAAGGCAGGCGTTGTAATAGCCTGCGTTGTAACGTCATACATCCGTCTGGCAGTGTTGGGTTTGTTGAATAGGGAGAGGATGAGTTGGGTATCGTCTGCATATGACACTATGTTGAGTCCGTAGGTTCTGACGATGGGGGCTGGCGGGGCCATGTAGACGTTGAAGAGTATAGGGCTGAGGGAGGACTACTGAGGGACTCCGCAGGTGGTTGGTGTAGGGTCCGATAGGAAAGGGGGGAGTCTGACCTGCTGCGTTCTATCGGAGAGGAAGGAGCTGACCCAGTTGAGGACCTTGTTCTGGATCCCTGCGTCGTGAAGTCTGCGTATTAGGGTGCGGTGGGAGACTGTGACCAATGCCGCTGAGAGGTTGAGGAAGATGAGGCCTACTGTTTATCCTTTGTCCAGTAGGATGCTGATTTAATCTGTTGTGGCAAGGATGGCAGTTTCTGTGCTGTGGTTTTTCCTGAAGCCAGATTTGGAGGAGTTGAGGATGTTGTGCTCATCGATAAATGTGGCGAGTTGGCAGTTGATGGCTTTCTCAATAACTTTCACAGGGAATGGGAGCAGGGAGATGGGTCTGTAGTTTTAGAGGTCGGTGATGTCTGCCGAGGGTTTCTTCAAGAGGGGGTTTACTTCAGCGTGTTTCCAGATGTCGGGGAACGTGGCGGTTGCCAGGGAGCAGTTGATGGTGTGGCGGAGCATGGGTGCGATGGTGTCAGCGACTCTGTTGAAGATGTGGTGAGGGCAGGAGTCTGTGGGTGCCCCGGAGTGGATTGCGTTCATCGTCTTAAGTGTGTCTTCAGTGGTGAGGGCTGTCAATCATTGGCTTCAGGGTGTCGGGGTGGTTGGTGGGGGTTGTGTGTGATGTTTGTCTTTGTTGACGTTGTTGTAGATGTTCTTGACTTTGTGGTGAAAGAAGGTGCTGAGTTTGTCGCAGAGGCCTTGTGATGGAGGGCTGTCAGTCGACTTGCTGGTAGGTTGGCGAACTCCTTGATGATGTTGAAGAGTTCTTTGCTGTTGTGTGCGTGTGTGGAGATTTTGTCTTCAATCGCTTTTTTCCTCGTTTTTCTGATGAGTTAGTGGTGGGCGTTGTTAGTGGATCTGAAGTTGTTGTGAGAATCTGTGGATTTGGTGTTCCTCCAGGACTTTTCGAGGCGGCAGCAGGTGCACCTGGACTCTCGAAGTTCGGTGGTGAACCATCTGGCTTTCTTGGCATGGGTGTTGTTGTTTTTCTTGAGGAGGGCTATCTTGTTGGCGCTGTAGGAGATCCACCTGTATAGGGTTCGGGCTGCTGTGTTGGGGTCGTGGTTTTCTGCGATGGTTGGAGTGGAGTTGCTGAGTGAGGTGGTGAGCTGGTCGCCTGTGCTGATGTCTGTGGATGGTGGGTGTTCTGAAGGTGAAGTGGACGCATAGGTGGTCAGCCCATGTGAGTTCGGTGGTGTGGCTGAAGGTGATGGAATTTTCTGTTGTGAAGAGGGGGTCGATGGTGTGTCCTGCTGAGTGCATGGGTTTGGTCAAGATTTGGCGGAGTCCAATGTTGTGGAGGTTGTCCAGGAGGGACGTGGTGTTGGGTTCCAGTTGGTTGTCGTTGTGGAAGTTGAGGTCAGCAGGATGTAGTTGGTGGATGCGATGACATGATGTCCGTGATGGAGTTGGTGAACGGTCCACGGGGTCCGGGAAGTCAGTAGATGAGGGTTCCTTGGTTGGTGGTGGTAGGGCTGGTCTGTATTTTGAATTGTAGATGTTCCATCAAGTCTGTGGGCTCGTCGGGGAGTATGCTCAGGCAGAGGGTGGATTTGTGGATGATAACGATTCCTCCTCCCGGGCGGGCGGGGCGGTCCTTTCTGGAGATCTTGTATCCTTGGGAAATGGCGATGTTGATATCCAGTTCCGAGGTGGTGTTGGTCCAGGTTTCGGTGAAGAACGCTATGTCCGGGGTGGTGCTGTTGAGGAGGTCCCAGATTTCAGTGGCATGTTTGTGGAGGAATCGGACATTGAGGAGGATGCATTGCATGGTCTTCGGTTTGGGTGTGTTCTTACGGTCGGGTTGTGCTGGGTTCATGTTCCTGGTGGTGCTGTAGGTTTGTTGGCAGAGGTGACAGCTGAAGGGTCCATGGGTGTTAGATGGTGAAGCTTGCTTGCAGTTGTTGTTGCGGCATGGGTTGAGTTTGTGGAGTGCTGCTGGGTCGTATCATTGGCGGGCGGAGGTACAGGGTCCCTGGCACTGTCGGGTCGCGGACGAGTGCAGACGGGCTTGCCTTTGGCGTGGCCGCATAGCGGCCACCTTTAAGTAGGGGTCGGGGAGGGCTGGACAGCTGGGAGATGGAAATGGGGAGGGGGATTGGTCGCACTGGTCGTGCTGGGGGGAGGGTCCACGGTGGCAGCAGCAGCAGGGGAAAACAGACGAGAAAGGAGGAGAGTGGGAGAAAGGTGAAAAAGAGAAGACAAGCAGAGCACAGGAGAGTGCAGAAAACAGAAACGAAGCAGGAATATAGATTAGGCAAAGATGGTGAACAGCAAGTGAAAAAAAGAGTAAAACAAGTGGAAAAATGGAGCGGAAAGAGGGAGAAAGGTGAAAAAGAGAAGATTGGCAAAGCACAGGAAAGTGCAGAAAACAGAAAGGAAGCAGGAATATAGATTTGGCAAAGATGATGAAAAACTAGTGACCAACGAGTAAAACGAGTGGAAAACGGAGCGGAAAGTGGGAGACAGGGGTCCACTGGACCACCAGGGATGAAGCGCAGGTGAACCTGCAGGTGGAAGAGTGCCTCGAACACTCACACTGTAGAGTGCAGGGGCTGGGGGAGGCCTCACTCAATGGTGGAGCTGCGAGGGTGGGAGAGCAATTTCCTTGACAAGAGTCAGTGATCTTGCTCGCCTGTCCCCGCAGCGGCTGCCATAAAGTAGGGGATTGGTCGCGCTGGTGGTGCTGGGGGGAGGGATCGCGGGGGTAGCAGAAGTGGGGAAAACGGGCAAGAAAGGAGGAGAGTGGGAGAAAGGTGAAAAAGAGAAGACGAGTAGAGCACAGGAGAGTGCAGGAAACAGAAAAGAAGCAGGAATATAGATTAAGCAAAGTGCATTAAAATGTTGCATGTATCTATTTTTGAAGATGGGTAGGAAACCAAGCTTCTCAAGAGTAAACAGAGGCTGGTTGCTTTCGTGGTCTGCAGTTGTGCCTTGGTTTGTAAATACTAGTGTGTCTTTGAATGCATTAGGTGTCTAGTCAGCAAAAAAATAAGTTGTATGATTGTGATATCAAACCATAACATCAAACACATTAAAAAACACACATACACACCTATGACCATATTCATTTGATAGGTAGTAGGTAATAGGAGCCAGGTGTCTGTAGCCACACTGGTCTCTGGTTATGTTTTGTACGAGCAGATTCCTTGGAGCTGGTAATTGATAACAGCTTGTGACATCAGGTGCTATATCACAAACTGGCTGAGCATTCTGTGCCTTTTTCGTCCCTCAACTGGTAAGACTGGGTACAAGACTCTGACAGTCTGGGGCATATTTCATTGCTCCTGGTAATTACTCAGCCCACCTCCCTCACCCAAACCATGTCCATCTTGTCACTGTGCCTGCTCCTTACATACCACCTGAATTTACCAAAAAAGTGCAGGCCTTTCCTACAAAAGTAGTCTGAATCCTATCAACAAACATGGCCACAGAATTGAAAACACCTGCATTCATCCTCCTATCCATCCTACATAAAATATTTAAACTAGTTGCCTCCGCATGTGTTCAAGTTGCATACAGTTGAAGGTTGTAAAAACATATAAATGGCACAACTTGGAAAAGTGTGAAACCACAGCTTTCAACCCAGAGCCTTTAGTTTGTAAAGCTGCTTGATAGGAAATACCCGTGAGGAAGCAGCACATTGTATTTTCATTTCATGAGAGAGAGAGATCTTTACTCACATAATTGCACAACCACTAAAATTAAATCATAGCCAAGTATATCTTCAGTTTGAAGAGGTCAGACTGCAAAAGCACGTTCTAGTGAAATTAAAAATTACTTGTGTCACATGCATTCGTCGCGTCATCTTTTTCGCTGCTATTACTTCATCCCTTCATATTTTATAATATATTCACTGCACATGTTGATGCTCGAATTTTATCACGAATATTTTTTAAATACCGGCCCGCATGATTCAAAGAAAGGAAAGTATGATGTGCTCTGCTCCATTCATGTTGCAACACCTGATTACTCTATTTTGTGATGCCCCATGAGCACATTGCTACCTCCATCCCTGCTGCAAATGTATTACACTTCAATACAACTCTGGCACTTAGCAGCTCATGCTATTTTCATTGAGGCCATGCTTACAAGGCCTGCTCCCACTGCTGGGAGACGAGAGAATGTAATGCTATGAGTGACTCTTTCACACCAGAACATGAAGCCATTTAGACGAGGTAAACATATAAATATCAAAAAGTACATCCATTTGAGCATTGAGAAGCTAAGATGTCACAGAAATAAAGTGGGCCTATGACAGGCAGCTAAAAATTGAGCTGAGCAGAGTCAGCCTGCATGTCTTCATAGTCGCATTCCAAAGTGTGTGTGTTTTTTTTTCGCAGCAGGTATTATCGAACGTTTATAAATGTGCGCGCCAACTTTTCAATGAGGATGAAGTGACATCTGTAAATGGACGCTCATGGCAGCGCCCGACAAGTAGGTAGATAGACATTAATGCATAGTTTACATGAGTACTCACACACGTTTTACATATTTCAATGCTTGACTGCACAGTTCTTAGAGCTATAGGCAGCTCAGAACAATTGAAGCCTTCATGTAATATATTTAGAGCAGTGGTAGCCAGTCTTCACCCACACTGCCCCGTGGATCCTGCTTGCCGCCAGCATGAGTCCAGTCAAAGGCTGTGAGGCCCTAACATGAAAAACACGGACCTCAGCTGTCACCTGTGCTCGAGTCTTGCTGCCTGTACTTAGTGTGCAGGCGTCTCTTGCAATGGTGGCCGGCACAGAGTCACTAACATGGGTTCAGTCCACTGCTCCATCTCTGCAGGTGCCTGTTTCCCAATTGTTTCAAACATCGAGCAGCAGCTTTCAGTGCTGCGTGTTCTCATTAAATAACACTCATAATTCAAATGGAAACCATAGAGCCTTTTTCTGTGTATGGGAGGTTAGACTCAATTCAGCAGGGTGACGGAGGCAGTCATGCTGAAACTGACTGCAAGCTTCGTCTGC
Organism: Lissotriton helveticus; assembly: GCF_964261635.1. Taxonomy (NCBI): domain Eukaryota; kingdom Metazoa; phylum Chordata; class Amphibia; order Caudata; family Salamandridae; genus Lissotriton; species Lissotriton helveticus. The sequence goes on along the minus strand of NC_136057.1, from coordinate 92,634,416 downwards.
CGGCCTGTGCCTTCTGAAAGAACCGTAAAACACACGAGATGGATGGAATGTTGCACAATGGCAAACCATTCACCCCCAGTCACAGATCTGGGTTTAATCCATCGTTATTTTGCTCACCAAGCCAACTGTTGTTTTTGCATTTGTCACCCCGAGTAGGATGGGTATGCTCAGACGTGAGTCCCATGCTCTCCACACCACTGGAGTCAAGCTATCCTGGCTGATGACGGCTGATAGCCAGAAACCGGTCCTAGGATGCTTGATTCCGGTCCAGGAAAGACATGGCTTGGCAGTTCTTGACTGTTCCCATGAGGCACAGGGTCAAGGCTGATTTGCATATGGCCATGTCTGAACTGGGGTGGTGTGGTGTACAAAAAAACCATGGATTTAGGCCCAGATCTCTGTACTGGGGTGAATGTATGACATTGTTCTGCATTCTGTCCATCAACTGTTGTTTTTGCGTTTGTCACCCCGAGTGGGATGGTGTAGGAAGGTGGATACCTGACTATGGTTACCCCAGATTTTTTGCCTTGCGTTTAGCTGGTTTTCGACTTAGTTGGCCTGGGATCCTGCTAATCAGGACCCCAGGCTATCTGTTCTCTCTGTAAAATCGACTCCATGTACCTCAGGTACATCTCCAATTGGGAATTGGGTCACCTTATGAGCCCCTGTACAGTGTACTATAGGTTCCCAGGGCATAGGTGCATCCAAGGCGTACCAGGGGCTGCAGCATGTATTATGCCACCCCTGGCTGGCCATTCGAACTGACACAACTGGCTGATCACTCAGCTCGGGCAAGGTTGTGTAATCACCCCTTGCTTAGGTATAGTATTCCTATATCTACCCTTATATATAGACACACAGTAACCTATAAGTCACTCCTATGGCAGGCCTTAACCATCCTGGAGGCAGAGTGCTTGGGTATGTGTGAGATGGTGCTCTAGCATGAGCTGAGCCTGTCTGCAGCTTGCGGAACCAAGTCCTTATAGCTGTTCTATGATATCGCCATACCATATACTCTTAAGTGAATTACAATCCTCGCGGTTGATTGCTAACTTTGGTTTGGCTTTATCTAAACATGTCGTGTAAGGTGTCATAAGCTTTGGAATACTACCCCCTCGCCAATTCTGGCAACGGGGGTAGCATTCCACCCTTCTAGAGGGAGAAGGCATGTTAGTGCTGACTATCCCGGTTAAAGTTAACCAGAGCCCCAGCGTCACAAAATGGACGCTGCTGCCACAGACACAAGTCTGACCTCCTGCTGCTGGGAGTCCTTCCAGTCATGGAGGTTTGGAAAATAGGTTTCCTGCCTGGAGAGGTGCGAGCACTACCCCAGACAGGACTTTGTGTATTAGGACAGGGAGGGCTGAATAGAATGAGACACTGCCTGGGGCACACTAGGTGCTCCATGCATAGTCCAGTTCAAACCGGTGCTGGGGCACTCCAGCCCCAGCTCTGGCACGAAACTGGACAAAGGAAAGAGGGTGTAACCAACCCCCTTCCTGGTCCCACACGTAGGAGGGACCTAGACAGTAATCCAACCCCCTTTAGTTGTATAAAGGTAGGAGCTGACCCCCAGGACTTTAGATTAATCCTGGAATCGACTTGAAACGAAACTCTGGACCCTTCGACATTCACCTGAGCTGAAGACTGAAGAATCTCCCTTGTGGCCAAGGAGTGACTACCCTGGGAAACCAGGCACCATTCAGCAACTCGACGGCTTGCTTTGTCCCCGTTCCCACCGGAACCCGAGCACAGAGCCTGACACAACCTCGACTCCCAGACCTCTCTGACCCCACTGCACGACTCCAGCACAGCTAAGCCCCGTGGAAGGCGTCGTAGCCCGTGGAACCAGGCAACTTGGAAAGTCTTCAACTTGCTAACAGCGCAGCTCCTGAGGCATCCTCGAAGCTGTGCCCTGGGGACTGAGACACCCCGACACTGAGCTCCACCTGCGCCGAAGACCAGCCCTCCACGCTCCGCGAGATCTGCGTGGGGCCCTTCTGCTTGTGTTCTGCTCGACGCATTGTCCCGGTTGCTGGCCAGTTGGCTAGTAGCCCTGTGACGACCGTCCTTTTGAAAATCCATCGCTGGTCTGGTTGCTCCAGACTGGCACTTGCTTCCCTGAAAAGGTGAAGTACCTCGGACCCTCCTGGTCTGCACCAGAAGCTCCTTGTGTATCCTGCGTCGGCTGCCTTTGCTTAGGCTTGTTGGCTCCGATCTTGAAGTCGACCCCTCCATCTGCGAGAACCTTTGTGGGACAGCTCCTCTCCAGCACCTGGTCATCCTCTACGCCTCCTGGTCCGCGTGGCTGCAAAGACAAGCTTCACGACAGCACCTGATTGCTCCTCGGCGACGTCTGGTTCCTTCCTGGTTACACCCGGTCACTGGCTAGTGACCTAGACTCTGTCCTCTCTACTTTCAGGTCTTCTTCAACTCCGATCCACCCTTGGATCCACCCGGACATCTTCCTCCTGGTCGCCTGCTGCATCTTCTTCCAAGGCTCCATAGGAATCAGCAAGAAAACCCGACACACTTTGACACCTATGCACCAGCAGCCCGTGGGTGAGGTAACGCGAGTACTTCGGTGCTCCTGTAGGGATTGACTATCCTAGTGTCTGGTATTGTTAGTTGTATCTTCCTAGTTAGACCGGAAATGTCCTAAAACTCCATTTACTTACCTTTTAAGTTCCTATTGACTTTCTATTGACTCTCGCGTGAGTGTACTGACACTGCACGCGCCGCCTGTGGGCCTCCTACTCCTAACCTAAGGGTCAGATAGTGTAGCCCCACCGATTCCCTAGGCCATAGGCCTTCTCCTTTCACAAAGTCGTGGTTCTTATACCACTTGCTTAGTATATGGTTTTACGCGCCCCTAGGGCCAAACTGTAAATTGTGCTATTTAAAGTATTTCTAAGAGTAACTTGTTATGTGCTTTTGCCTCTGACCTCATAAAGAGTTCAGAGGAGTGTGTTAGTGAATAAATACATATATATTTTATATATATCCTGTGTGGTGTCCTTTCATTTGGTATTCAAGGGGTTACATATGGTAAAACAGCTGGCTTTACGCGCCCTCAAGAGTCTTTTAGCCTAAGACTGTTCTGTCCACGCTACCACGCGGATAGCTGGTCTATAAGGTTGACTTACAACCATCACCATAAGGGTTGTTTGGACTGGTGCAAGGTGTTCACTAGAATAGTGATCATCATATACCAGGCCAACTTCTCACAGATGGGTATGCTCAGACGTGAGTCCCATGCTCTCCACACCACTGGAGTCAAGCTATCCTGGCTGATGACGGCTGATAGCCAGAAACCCTTCCTAGGATGCTTTATTCCGGTCCAGAAAAGACATGGCTTGGCAGTTCGAGCTGGACTGTTCCCATGAGGCTCAGGCTCAAGGCTGATTTGCATATGGCCATGTCTGAACTGGGGTGGTGTGGAGTGCAAAAAAAGGATGGATTTAGGCCCAGATCTCTGTACTGGGGTGAATGTATGACATTGTTCTGCATTCTGTCCATCAACTGTTGTTTTTGCTTCTGAAAGAACCGTGGTACACAATACTGGCATATGAAGTCAGCAGGTCAGTCAGAAAAACTTTGCAAAGTTGATTGTAACAGCCCATTCACAGAAAAAGGCTCTATGGTTTTCATTTTATTTACGTAGCTGGAAGGCGGAAACAATTGGGAAACAGGCAGCTGCAGCACACATGGAGCAGCGGACTGACCCATAATAGTAACGGAAATGGAAATAAAGGTGGGAGTATTTGGAGGATGGGGCAAAGGAGAGGAATGGAAAAAAAAGGAGAATAAACGTGTCACACACGATTCAAAAGTAAAATCAATGTATTGTTTGGGAAATAAAAGACCCTACCTGCGCTGGTTTCTGTATGTCTGCAGTTCAAACCCAACACTGAAGTGACGATTCAGTCAAGTCATGTGCCCACACTGGCTGCACTGTCTCTGGGGCTGGCGCAAGTCTGAGGGATCGGTCATGTTTCCAGTCTGAGCGCTGTGACCCTTGCCACACACGCAAGTCTGAGGGCTCGGTCATTCATGTAACCAGTCTGAGCGCTGTCTGTGACCCTTGCCGCACACGCAAGTCTGAGGGTTCGGTCATTCAAGTAAAGAGTCTGAGGGCTGTCTGTGACCCGTGCCGCACACGCAAGTCTGAGGGCTCTGGCATGTTTCCAGTATGAGCACTGTCTGTGACCCTTGCCACACACGCAAGTCTGAGGGCTCGGTCATGTATGCCCCCACCTGACAATCCCGGACAGTGTCCCGTGCCAGGCTTTGCCTCTAGGCGCTGTGTCTTGAGTCCCCCACTCTACAGTCTGTGGGCTGTCCCCTGTGCCAGGCCTTGCCTCTGGGCGCTGTGTGATGTACCCCCTCCTCTGTGCCCGGCCTCGCCTCTGGCGCTGTGTGATGTACCCTCCTCCCCTGTGCAGGGCCTCACCTCTGGGCGCTGTGTGATGTACCCTCCTCCTCCCCTGTGCCAGGCCTCGCCTCTGGGTGCTGTGCGATGTACCCTCCTCCTCCCCTGTGCCAGGCCTCGCCTCTGGGCGCTGTGTGGTGTACCCTCCTCCCCTGTGCCAGGCCTCGTCTTTGGGCGCTGTGTGATGTACCCCCTCCCCTGTGCCAGGCCTCACCTCTGGGCGCTGTGTGATGTACCCCCCTCCACTGTGCCATGCCTCGCCTCTGGGCGCTATGTGATATACCGCCCCCCCACCTCTCCTGTGCCAGGCCTCGCCTCAGGGCGCTGTGTGATGTACCCCCCCTGTGCCAGGCCTCGCCTCTGGGCGCTGTGTGATGTACCCTCCTCCTCCCCTGAGCCAGGCCTCGCCTCTGGGCGCTGTGTGATGTACCCGCCTCCTCCCCTGTGCCAGGCCTCACCTCTGGGGGCTGTGTGATGTACCCCCCTCCCCTGTGCCAGGCCTCGCCTCTGGGTGCTGTGTGATGTACCCTCCTCCCCTGTGCCAGGCCTCGCCTCTGGGCGCTCTGTGATGTACCCCTTTTCCCTGTGCCAGTCCTCGCCTCTGGGCGCTGTGTGACGTACCCTCCTCCCCTGTGCCACGCCTTGCCTCTGGGCGCTGTGTGATGTACCCTCCTCCCCTGTGCCAGTCCTCGCTTCTGGTCGCTGTGTGATGTACCCTCCTCCCCTGTGCCAGGCCTTGCCTCTGGGCACTGTGTGATGTACCCTCCTCCCCTGTGCCAGGCCTCACCTCTGGGCGCTGTGTGATGTACCCTCCTCCTCCCCTGTGCCAGGCGTCGCCTCTGGGAGCTGTGTGGTGTACCCTCCTCCCCTGTGCCAGGCCTCGCCTCTGGGCGCTGTGTGATGTACCCCCTCCCCTGTGCCAGGCCTCACCTCTGGGCGCTGTGTGATGTACCCCCTCCCCTGTGCCAGGCCTCGCCTCTGGGCGCTGTGTGATGTACCCCTCTCCCCTGTGCCAGGCTTCGCCTCTGGGCGCTGTGTGATGTACCCCCTCCCCTGTGCCAGGCCTTGCCTCTGGGTGCTGTGTGATGTACCCTCCTCCCATGTGCCAGGCCTCGCCTCTGGGCGCTGTGTGATGTACCCCCTCCCCTGTGCCAGGCCTCACCTCTGGGCGCTGTGCCAGACCTCACCTCTGGGCGCTGTGCCAGGCCTCGCCTCTGGGCGTTGTATGATGTACCCTCCTCCCCTGTGCCAGGCCTCACCTCTGGGCGCTGTGCCAGGCCTCGCCTCTGGGCGCTGTGTGATGTACCCTCCTCTCCTGTGTCAGACCTCGCCTCTGGGAGCTGTGTGATGTACCCCCCCTCCTCCCCTGTGCCAGGCCTCGCCTCTGGGCGCTGTGTGGTGTACCCTCCTCCCCAGTGCCAGGCCTCGCCTCTGGGCGCTGTGTGATGTACCCCCCCTGTTTCCTGGCCTCGCCTCTGGGTGCTGTGTGATGTACCCCCCTCCCCTGAGCCAGGCATCGGCTCTGGGCGCTGTGTGATGTACCCCCCCTCCCCTGTGCCAGGCCTCGCCTCTGGGCGCTGTGTGATGTACCCTCCTCCTCCCATGTGCCAGGCCTCACCTCTGGGCGCTGTGTGATGTACCCTCCTCCCCTGTGCCAGGCCTTGCCTCTGGGCGCTGTGTGATGTACCCTCTTCCCCTGTGCCAGGCCTCGCCTCTGGGCGCTTTGTGATGTACCCTCCTTCCCTGTGCCAGGCCTCACCTCTGGGCGATGTGTGATGTACCCTCCTCCTCCCCTGTGCCAGGCCTCACCTCTGGGTGCTGTGTGATGTAACCCACCTGTGCCAGGCCTCGGCTCTGGGCGCTGTGTGATGTACCCCCTCCCCTGTGCCAGACCTCACCTCTGGGCGTTGTGTGATGTACCCCCTCCCCTGTTCCTGGCCTCGCCTCTGGGCATTGTGTGATGTACCCCCTTCCCCTGTGCCAGGCCTCGCCTCGGGGCGCTGTGTGATGTACCCTCCTCCCCTGTGCCAGGGATCGCCTCTGGGCGCTTTGTGATGTACCCCCCTCCCCTGTTCCTGGCCTCACCTCTGGGCGCTGTGTGATGTACCCCCCTCCCCTGTGCCAGGCCTCGCCTCGGGGCGCTGTGTGATGTACCCTCCTCCCCTGTGCCAGGGCTCGCCTCTGGGCGCTTTGTGATGTACCCCACTCCCCTGTTCCTGGCCTCGCCTCTGGGCGCTGTATGATGTACCCCCCTCCTCCCCTGTTCCTGGCCTCGCCTCTGGGCGCTGTGTGATGTACCCTCCTCCCCTGTGCCAGGCCTCACCTCTGGGCGCTGTGTGATGTACCCCCCTCCCCTGTGTCAGGCCTCGCCTCTGGGCGCTGTGTGATGTACCCTCCTCCCCTGTGCCAGGCCTTGCCTCTGGGTGCTGTGTGATGTACCATCCTCCCCTGTGCCAGCCTCGCCTCTGGGCGCTGTGTGATGTACCCCACTCCTCCCCTGTTCCTGGCCTCGCCTCTGGGCGCTGTGTGATGTACCCTCCTCCCCTGTGCCAGGCCTCGCCTCCGGGCGCTGTGTGACGTACCCCCTCCCCTGTGTCAGGCCTCGCCTCTGGGCGCTGTGTGATGTACCCTCCTCCCCTGTGCCAGGCCTCGCCTCTTGGCGCTGTGTGATGTACCCCCCTCCCCTGTGCCAGTCCTCGCCTCTGAGCGTTGTGTGATGTACCCTCCTCCCCTGTGCCAGGCCTTGCCTCTGGGCGCTGTGTGATGTACCCTCCTCCCCTGTGCCAGGCCTCGCCTCTGGGCGCTGTGTGATGTACCCTCCTCCTCCCCTGTGCCAGGCCTCGCCTCTGGGCGCTGTGTGATGTACCCCCCTCACCTGTGCCAGGCTTCGCCTCTGGGCGCTGTGTGATGTACCCTCCTCCCCTGAGCCAGGCCTCGCCTCTGGGCGCTGTATGATGTATCCCCTCCCCTGTGCCAGGCCTTGCTTCTGGGTGCTGTGTGATGTACCCTCCTCCCCTGTGCCAGGCCTCGCCTCTGGGCGCTGTGTGATGTACCCCCTCCCCTGTGCCAGGCCTCGCCTCTGGGCGCTGTGTGATGTACCCTCCTCCCCTGTGCCAGGCCTCGCCTCAGGGCGCTGTGTGATGTACCCCCCTCCTCCCCTGTTCCTGGCCTCGCCTTTGGGCGCTGTGTGATGTACCCTCCTCCCCTGTGCCAGGCCTCGCCTCCGGGCGCTGTGTGATGTACCCCCCTCCCCTGTGTCAGGCCTTGCCTCTGGGCGCTGTGTGATGTACCCTCCTCCCCTGTGCCAGGCCTCGCCTCCGGGCGCTGTGTGATGTACCCTCCTCCCATGTGCCAGGCCTCGCCTCTGGGCGCTGTGTGATGTACCCCCCTCCTCCCCTGTTCCTGGCCTCGCCTCTGGGCGCTGTGTGATGTACCCTCCTCCCCTGTTCCTGGCCTCGCCTCTGGGCGCTGTGTGATGTACCCTCCTCCCCTGTGCCAGGCCCTAGCCTCCGGGCGCTGTGTGATGTACCCCCCTCCCCTGTGTCAGGCCTCGTCTCTGGGCGCTGTGTGATGTACCCTCCTCCCCTGTGCCAGGCCTCGCCTCAGGGCGCTGTGTGATGTACCCTCCTCCCCTGTGCCAGGCCTCGCCTCTGGGCGCTGTGTGATGTACCCCCCTCCTCCCCTGTTCCTGGCCTCGCCTCTGGGCGCTGTGTGATGTACCCTCCTCCCCTGTTCCTGGCATCGCCTCTGGGCGCTGTGTGATGTACCCCCCTCCCCTGTGTCAGGCCTCGCCTCTGTGTGATGTACCCTCCTCCCCTGTGCCAGGCCTCGCCTCCGGGCGCTGTGTGATGTACCCTCCTCCCCTGTGCCAGGCCTCGCCTCTGCGCGCTGTGTGATGTACCCCCCCTCTGCCAGGCCTCGCCTCTGGGCGCTGTGCGATGTACCCTCCTCCCCTGTTCCTGGCCTCGCCTCTGGGTGCTGTGTGATGTACCCTCCTCCCCTGTGCCAGGCCTCGCCTCCGGGCGCTGTGTGATGTACCCCCCTCCCCTGTGTCAGGCCTCGCCTCTGGGTGCTGTGTGATGTACCCTCCTCCCCTGTGCCAGGCCTCGCCTCTGCGCGCTGTGTGATGTACCCCCCCTCTGCCAGGCCTCGCCTCTGTGCGCTGTGCGATGTACCCTCCTCCCCTGTGCCAGGCCTCGCCTCTGTGCGCTGTGTGATGTACCCCCCTCCTCCCCTGTTCTTGGCCTGGCCTCTGGGCGCTGTGCCAGGCCTCGCCTCTGGGCGCTGTGTGATGTACCCCCCTCCTCCCCTGTTCCTGGCCTCGCCTCTGGGTGCTGTGTGATGTACCCCCCTCCTCCCCTGTTCCTGGCCTCGCCTCTGGGCGCTGTGTGATGTACCCTCCTCCCCTGTTCCTGGCCTCGCCTCTGGGCGCTGTGTGATGTACCCTCCTCCCCTGTGCCAGGCCTCGCCTCCGGGCGCTGTGTGATGTACCCTCCTCCCCTGTGCCAGGCCTCGCCTCCGGGCGCTGTGTGATGTACCCTCCTCCCCTGTGCCAGGCCTCGCCTCTGCGCGCTGTGTGATGTACCCCCCCTCTGCCAGGCCTCGCCTCTGGGCGCTGTGCGATGTACCCTCCTCCCCTGTGCCAGGCCTCGCCTCTGTGCGCTGTGTGATGTACCCCCCTCCTCCCCTGTTCTTGGCCTGGCCTCTGGGCGCTGTGCCAGGCCTCGCCTCTGGGCGCTGTGTGATGTACCCCCCTCCTCCCCTGTTCCTGGCCTCGCCTCTGGGCGCTGTGTGATGTACCCCCCTCCTCCCCTGTTCCTGGCCTCGCCTCTGGGCGCTGTGTGATGTACCCTCCTCCCCTGTTCCTGGCATCGCCTCTGGGCGCTGTGTGATGTACCCCCCTCCCCTGTGTCAGGCCTCGCCTCTGGGCGCTGTGTGATGTACCCTCCTCCCCTGTGCCAGGCCTCGCCTCCGGGCGCTGTGTGATGTACCCTCCTCCCCTGTGTCAGGCCTCGCCTCTGGGCGCTGTGTGATGTACCCTCCTCCCCTGTGCCAGGCCTCGCCTCCGGGCGCTGTGTGATGTACCCTCCTCCCCTGTGCCAAGCCTTGCCTCTGGGCGCTGTGTGATGTACCCTCCTCCCCTGTTCCTGGCCTCGCCTCTGGGCGCTGTGTGATGTACCCCCCTCCTCCCCAGTTCCTCGCCTCGCCTCTGGGCGCGGTGCCAGGCCTCGCCTCTGGGCGCTGTGCCATGAGATGGAAGTCCCCATTCCCCATGTACCTTGTGGCACAGCTGGTTCTCTGCTTTCTCCGAGAGCTGTTTCCAGGAACAGAGGGCACCGCCCGTCCTCGCCCTGGCGCTGCCTGTTCTTTCTGCCCTCCGTGTCCACGGCTGCGCCCTGAGCTCCTCTCGGGCTCTCTGGGCGCTGTGCCCGGTGCCACCGACGCGGCGTGTGATCCTGCGCGGGTCAGTGCACGTCATACGTCATAAACCCTTCCCCAGGGGGGGCAGTGCACGTCATAAACCCTTCCTCAGAAGATGTAACTCGGGCAACAACTGCCAGGAAAACAAAGACTTTAAAAGTAAACACCTTCACGTGTTAGTGTCTGAATGAAGTGAACGATTCTACCTCCGAAAGGAGCGACAGTTCTCGAAGGTCAGAGGTTAAACCGTGAAACGTCCACCAATCCCTGGCGGCCCTGCCTCGAGGCACCTGAAGCCTCATGTTCCTCCTTTAAAGAGCCGAGATTAGGATGGAATGTGAAACCATGTTATTTTATACACCAGCAGGTTGTTCCCAAGGACTTCGAGGCGCTCTCAAACTGCTTGTTTAAGGAAAAAGATGCATGAAGGCCTCCGATGTGCGGAGGATCACACGGTGCTCAAGGGGGAGCCGGGATTGGAAGTCGAGCAGTGCATGCCGGTCCGTGCAGACTGTAGGGTTACAGCGCTTTGAGGGCTTTGTGTTCACTTAGTGTTAGTATACGGAGTTCAATTGTGGCACCTGGAATCAGACTGACACATGCACACATGCAGGGGCGGCTGGTGACATTTGAAAGGGGTGGGCGTAAAAGTTTGAGTTCCTATGGCGAGCACGTGGAAAGGTTTTTCCCATTACACTGTTCAGAGACTCGAAGTCACTGCATTGACATATAGGTGCTTATTAAAATAATGTGGAAGTAAATCAAAAACATTTCGTAACACTAAATGAAATCATGCTATTTTATTTTTTTTACAGTTTTATATAGCGCTAATTCGGCCAGAAGAATGCATTGAAGCGCTTTACATGATCACCAGTTACCTGGCATTATGTAAAAATACCTAGCTGAAGGTCACATAACAACACATAGCAGCATGAAGCGCTCTGTGAACAAACATGCTTGCGGTAGTCATTTGGAGTTGAAAACCCATGATGTATAAAAGCCCTGTACATCAGGGGGGTTGATGTCGCGCGAGGGGGGGGGGGGGGGATTAAATATATAATAAAACTTACATCACCGCCGGTCCCGGTCCGCACCTCCTCTGCTCCTCAACCCCTTGGCGCCTTCACGTCCTCGAATGCCACTGGCAGCCCCTTGCAGCCAGTCCTGGCACTGCAGGAGCACAGGTTACTCTGCGCCCGCAGCACGCCCGCAGCACGCCCGCTGCACGCCCTTGCGCAAAAAAGCGGAAACACAAGTGCGCATGCGTGGGCACGGGTAAACAATTCACCCTCCGTCCCCACTCATGCGCACTTGTGTTGCTGCCTCCCTTTTGCCCTGGTGTCCGGTGACAATCATGTCAATCAACATGACGCCAGACCGCCCACCCCCTTCAGTCTCTGAAGGGGGTGGGTGGTCCGACGTCATGCTGACTGGCATGCATTGTCAGTTCTCCCTCGGCGTCTCCTGCGGGCGGCTGCGGGCGGGGGAGCTACGCCCCCACGCCCCTATGGACGCACCGCGCCTGCACACATGTATGTACATGTTTACTGCCCTAAGATTTCACGGTCTGCTTTTCTGTTTGAAATGTTTCTACGAACCCTGAAGAAAGATCAGTGATAGGACACGCCTGTCGGAAATCAAGAGCAAACTCTGGAAGGGGGGGGGGCTGTTTATGGCTAATTAGACATTGGAATGTTGCACCCTCCATTGAAGGCCATGAGAGGCGCGGGGCTTCTAATGGCTGTTAGAAGCCCGGAGCTCCCACATGTTAGGGTTTGTCTTTCACAGCAACAGCTCTGAACCTGAAGGACTGGACTTTTTAACAGTACCAGCGGTGCCAGGGAACAACACCTATAACCTTCATGGGATACCTGTTTCGGCGCACAAACTACAGAGACACGGGACACTTCCTTCGGCGTCAAAGATTCAAGGTTTATTTACTGCAGGGAACACAGAAGTCACAACAAGTACAACACGTGCAACTTGGGGAGACTGCTTCAAATTGGTTCTGTGGAGCGCTCCTTTTATACAGAATTTACTCATAGGACAACATGGTACACAAAAGTTTACAACCTGGTTCCCATAATTATCCCCCAGAGGGGTCGCTTTGGTCACTTTGGTACACATAAAGTCCGGAACATAAGTGCGGAAACATTTGGCGGTTCCCAACTGTAAAAACCCATCTTCCCAACATTAGTGAATTCCAATCGGCAGTAAAACAGATCGAAAATAGGGACAAAGACAGGTGCAGAGGAAGATGGAGACAGTGGGAGATCGAAAAGGGTGTAAAAGGGGAGGTATCGGGAAACACGAGATACAGGCATCAAAGGGACGTGCCTAATGAGATGCACGGCTGAGACAATAAACCGGCACGGCAGAAGCGCCTCAAGCGGGGCCATCTGCCTTACAGTATCATCCCCCTCATCGTAAAAGATATTTACAAAGAACATGTGTCTTCCACAAATATTTTGAGAGTCCCAGGGTAACGAAGCGGACAGTGTCCGTTCGCTGGCTACTTGAGGGCAAGAGACAAAATGGATGCCGTATCTAAGATGGAACCCGTGGGTACAGATGAAAAACCCACATATCAAACGAACGGTTTAAGTTAGCACAGCGAAACTGCGCATACTTACTAAACTCGTCATTTGCGGTTCTTAGATACCAGACTCGACCATATTCGTGCGAGTCGAAAACATCATTTACAATTGTCACGGAACCTCAAACCAAGGCCTCACGGAGCCCGGGGGGATTCCTAATAGCCTGTTAGAATTAGGGGTCTCTGGTTGGCGCAAGTATGCACTTGTGACAAGCAGGGACCCTCTCCTCTAACTTAGGGCAAAGGATTACTCTCAGGAAATAACCCCTGCTCACCCTCTAGGTAGTGTGGCGCAAGCAGTCAAGGCTGATCTCTGGAGTACATACGGTTAAGCATTTGAGGCATCCCCCACAATGACCATCAACCCACCACACAGGGACACAAGACTGTAGGTTTGTAAAAATATATATATCCTTTATATATAACTTTCAAGCAGGCTTCAAAAATACAGTCATTAGGCTTTAGGATGTGCCTGAGTACCGTTTAAAATAGGTCACAGTTCTTTATAGGCAAAATTCAGTTCTTTTAGGCAAGTTCCTGTAAGGTACGGTGCTTACTAGCGCTTCGTTCTATGCGAGTTGAAAGGCGCTACCGATGCACACGCATCTCGCTGTACAGAGCGTGCTGTACTCCGAGTACGGCCCTCTTCAAAGCAAGGGTGAGCTGCGTATCGGGCTAGTGTCAAATGCGAGGTGCACAGTCTCAATGCCAAAGGCGAGGCGTACAGGCCTTAGCAATGCAGCCGTACGCCGCGCACAGTCGATCTTGGACACGAAGCGCACAATAAATTTTCCTTGATGTGCGGGTGCGATGCGGACGATGCTAGGCTGACATCCCACGTTGCGGTGCCGTCCAGAAGAGTGTTGCGGCGCGGGGGCCAAGGGATCACTTTTCCTTTGGTTGGCGGTGATCGGGGGGACACAGGCTCATAAGCAGAGTCCGCGACCTGAAGAGGGGGCAGTGGCTGGAGATACTCCCAGCGGCGATATGCTGTGAACAAGGCCTCTTCTTTGGAAGGACGAGTCCGGGGGCCACCAGTCTTTACTGTGCGTTCCTGCAGCTCGGGGGCCACGGGTTCAAGTAGCTTGGAACATTGTGGGGGCACAGGCTCTCAGATTGCGGGACAAGCGGCAGTACGGTCCCCAAGTGCGGGACGTACCCAGCCGCAGTGCGGGTCGCATTTGTGCACTTCACAGCGGGGGACACTTCAGGCAGGACCTTGATCAGCGGGAGGTGATGCAGGGCCGAGGTCCGTCTTTGCTTTGTGATCTACGGCGCGGGGCTCAGTAGATCTCGATGCTTGGACCGGACGGGTCCTCCTTAACTTTGCGAGCTAGGGCTTGGTGCGGGTGCAGTCACGGTGCTCGGGCCAGCGGAGGGCTGGTCTCTACTTTGTTTTTGCAGCACGCTCAGGCCAAAGTCACGGTGCTCGGGGGACATGGGTACACTGAATCACGGAGAGCGCGGCGAGGGTGCACAACGCTCTCAGTCTCCTCGATCAGCGCTGCAGGGACAAGCAGCACACACAGCAGTTCCTTCTTCAGGGGGTAGCGCCCAATGTTCCTGGGGTGCAGTTCAGGGGGCAAGTTCACAAGCAAGCCCTTGGAGATCTTTATAGAAGAATGCACCAGTTGAATAAAATAAACTCTTTCTCAGTCTTTGTCTCCTCTCCTTCTTGCAGCAAGGCACCCACCAGAGGCCAGTCTCTCAGGATTAGAGACAGTAGTCCTCCATGCAGCTTTCCCAGGTCCTTCTCTTCAGGCAGAGTTTCTTCTTAGCGCAAACAGGATCTGATTTCTTAGGAGCAGGGCTCCTACTTTTATAGGACATTTCTTTTGTTCTTGCAGGCCAGGGGGGCCTTTGCCTAATCCAGTCAGTCTCTGAGCACTTGGTTTTTCAGGCTCTGGTTTCTCCTTCCAGTGTGAGGAGCAGGGACATCAGACGCTCCGCAGGAGGTGGAGCCAGCATTGTGATGACAAGTACAGCCAGGAGGACTCTGTTGACAGTCTTCCCTCTTCCTGGGCCAGGTGCAGGCAGAGTCATCAGTCGCTCCCCAGGAGGTGGAGCCAGCATTGTGGTGGCAGAGCAGAGCCCTATTCAGAGTCAAGGGGCACTCCCCCCACCCATCCTGGTGTAATCCCTCTATTCTCCACCTGTCATCCCTAGCCCGGTCACTCACAGAACCCAGACAGCAGATACACATAAGAGCAGAGGCGGGCTGAAATGGTTAGGCAAGCAAATGCTAACTTTCTAAAAGTAGCATTTGCAAACACAGGATATTAAAATAAACTTTACTAAAAGAAGTATTTTATTATTCTGAGTTCAGGCATACTAAACTTGACCTTCTACCATGTTCCCTGAGCCTGCTGGGATTATAGAATGTAATAATTCCAGCAGCCCATTCTGGCCTATGAGAACAGGTAGCCTTACAATAGTGAAAAACGAAATTGGCTGTGATTCACTATTAGGACATGCCACACACATCAGGGCATGTCCTTCCTTATGCTTACAATGCACCCTGCCCTAGCGCCTACCATAGGGGTGACTAATATGAAGTTAAGGAAAGGTTTAGGGACTAGCAAGTAGGTGTACTTGCGCAGTTAGCATGACAGTACCAGACTGCACGCAGGTCTTGCAATGGCAGACCTAAGGCACATTTTACTAGGCCGCTTCTGTGGCTGGTACAACCAGTGCTGCAAGACCACCAGCAGCCTTTGTATTTACAAGCCCTGGCACTCCTGGTGCACTTTACTGGGGACTGACAGTTAACCGAATAAGCCAATCATGGAAACCAATCACATGTAGCAATTTACAGTAGAGAGAGCATATGCACTTTAGCACTGGTCAGCAGTGGTAAAGTGCCCAGAGTCATTAAACCAACATAAACAGGTCAGAGAGAATATTGGAGATGGCGAAAAGTTCAGGGATGACCCTGCCAAGAGGGCCAAGTCCAACATAGCCTTACAACCTGCTGTAGCAGGGCTATACCAGCCATTAAAGACCTGCTCCCTTTTTAAAGGCCCTTACCTTCGGCTTGGGCCTTTAACACTGGAGTGGGCCTTTAATGGGCGGAGTAGAGCAATAAGGCTATGATTAAACACTGGAATGTTCAGCGCTCCATTAAATAAAATGGAGTACTCTGTCTGGTAAACAACATTTAGGGCCAGATTCAGGTAATCTCGATTTACCTACTCTTAAATACCGAATCATACCGATTCGGTATTTAAGAGTAGGTAAATGGGATGTAGGTAATTTCTCTTTTTAAATTACCGAATCGGTAAGATTCGGTAATTACCGAATCGGTATTTACCGATTCAGTAATTGCCATTCATTCGTATGGGCCTGGAGGCCCATAGGAATGAATGTCAATTACTGAATCGGTAAATACCGATTCGGTAATTGGGGGAAACATTGAAGGGTAGCAGGGTGTCACTTTGACACCCTGTTGCACCCCTCAATCGTTTATGGGTGCACATGTTGCAGACGTATGTCTGCAACATGGCAGCGTTTGAAAAGCAAAAAAAATGCTTTTTCAAGGCTTTTCATTATTTACCACCAACTTCTAGTTGGTGGTAAATAACGAATTCTTAAAGCCCTGTAGCACTGATTACAGTGCTACCTACATCTCATGATACAGATTCGGTAATTTTACAGAATCTGTAATTTTACAGAATCTGTAAAATTACTGAATCTGTATTTTAGGTGGCCCTACATCTCATTTTCCAAATACCGGTAGGTAACGGCCGAAATTACCGAATTTCGGCCGTTACCAACCGGTATTTACCTATCTACATCTGGCCCTTTGTACGCAGCTCCTAGTGCGCATATCATTACTTCTCAAACGTTACTACACTTGCGATGTTACAACACATACCATAAGTACGCAAGTTGTTACATTGCAAGCGTTGTTACAATGCATGCGTTCTCATGGTATTCGCTATCCACATCGTTGTTTGTAAGGCGCTTCTGTTTGCAAACAACGAAGTGCAGATCTGACGTCGCTGGAAGCCGGAGAAGAGAGGAACCACGGAGGAGAGAGAGAGGTAAGTGTAGTTTTTTTGGGTCATGCAGGGGTGGTTTTTTTAGGTTATTGGGTTGTGTTTGAATAGTAGAGAGTAGTATATTTGAGTTTAGGGTAGTGTCGGGGGTCGTGAAGTGTTGTGTTGGGGAATAGTGATGTGGTATTTGTGTAGGGTAGTGTTTTAGGGATTAGGGTAGTGTTGGGGTGTCGTGCAGGGTAGTGTAGTGTAGGGAGCAGACTGGGGTAAAGGTAAGGGTCATGCAAGGAGTAGTGTTTTAGGGTTTAGGGTAGTGGTGTGGGAGGTCGTGAAGTGTAGTGTTTGAGTGTAAGGTCCAGGAAGGGTGAAGGTCGTGAAGGGGGTAGTGTATTAGGGATTAGGGTAGTGGTGTGGTGTTTGTGTAGTGTAGGGTAGTGTTTTAGGGTTCAGGGTAGTGTTGGGGTGTCGTGCAGGGTAGTGTTGCAGTGTAGGGAGTGAACTGGGGAAGGGTGAGGGTCGTGCAGGGCGGTAGTGTTTTAGGGTTTAGTGTAGTGGTGTGGTGTTTGTGTCATGTAGGGTAGTGTTTTAGGTTTCAGGGTAGTGTCGGGGGGGTCGTGAAGTGTAGTGTTCGAGTGTAAGGTCCAGCCAGGGGGAAGGTTGTGTTAAATCGCAGTTTACAAACATGAACATCACCGGTGCCATCTTGCCTAACAAGAGCCATTGTCCGCAAGTAAACGGCATCCATTTTAGGTGCCACGGCCATCTCGCACTTTGTAAGTCACCCACGATTCACCCTGACCTCGCAACCATCCCCAGTGCCCTGATTCAGCATGACCAAATGCACTAAGGTCATAAAACCTTGTCCTCGTGACAAGACCCTGGAGCCACTTCCCGCCCTAAACATGTTTGTCCTTTCATCCTCCACACTCGAGCAGGCCCTTCTGATAACCCCCAACTGCACCTGGCCACTCGATCCAGTCCCAGGCTGTAAACCAAGCCCTGCGGACGTAGTTTATTACCCCCACAAGGCAGGACTTGTTGCATGAACAGAAATGCTTGATCTTATCACTTACATAACCCTTAGATGTGACTAATCACACACATTTACAGATCCTGTTGGAATGTCCAGCTGCGAGATATCAATCATTAATTAGGACCCAGGTGGGGGGACGACAAATTGTTGGGACTCTGTGAGAACCTGCTGGAGGCGGGAATTCCTAGGATGTTTGACCACCAATAATGTTACTGTAAATTGTATAAAAAGGAGAGCAGCAGAGAAGTTGTTAGAACATCTCCTGAAGACATCCCTTGTGTCAGACCTGACGTGTTCTCCTCTAGAGCAATAAACTTGTTCATGCTTTCCAGTTTCCTCTTTATGTTGGTAACTATCGATATTGGGAATTAGAGGTGTCTTGCGCCAAGCAGCCTGGGTATTCGTAAGAGATTGGCTGTTTTTTCCACAAATTGGCGTCCCAACGCGGGGCCCATCAGCGACACGGGGTCCGGTGGAGAGGTCCTTACGACGGAGTGAACGACTGCAACGATCGGGAAAGTGCACTTGCCTGAAAGAGACCCTCGTCTGGCAGCCAATCATCCGAACTTCACCGGTTCCGAACGGACCTCTCTTGAGTGACCTACGGTCCTGACTGGGATCCCACAGGAGTGCCGCGGCTAATACGGAGAAAACAGGACGATCGGGCGCTGGAAGTGGAAGACAAAGAACTGTCCTTGCGGTCCGGGTAAGGTCGTGAAAACGACTGCTGTCGAATGATTGATTGTATTGGAATTGTTTGGATTCAATACTAGTATTGCACTTTATTGGTTTGTTAGCTATTTTGGTACGTTGGCTCTTTTTGAGATATTCCCTGTTTGCAAACAACGAAGAATAGGAATAGTCTCTCTCTTTGCAGGCAGCGAAGGATAGGTAGTGCGGACCTTTGACCACAATTGTTTGAGATCTTTATTTGTCCGATTATACGTCATGCCTATCTTCTCCCCACTGACTTGTAATTGGTTCAGCACGGACCGCTTATTAGAGGTCAGTCATCCGGCTCCACCGGAGGGCACCCCTAATAAGGACATGTATCTGAAGTATGGATTAGTCACTGTAGCTTATAGCAAACTATGGCACAAGCACACTAGGAAGGATCAGGAAAATCAGTGGCCACTGACGGGATCTTTTGATCCTGCTAAAATAGAAACGCTAGAAATAGCCTTGCGTGAAAAGAAAACCACGCCGACTATGCTTGACAGCTTCGGCTTATGGCGAAAAGAAACAACACAGCGAAAGAAAAGTGATGAAGCGAGAATAGAAAAAGAACTACAAAAATCAGCTCACCTAGCTGGCAAAAAGTTAGAAGAGGAAGTTGAGAAAAAGCTAGGAAGGAGCGAGAGGCAGAGATCTCAGGTCAACACCCGGTTAGAGCTCCCTCAACTCTTTACCCTGAGCTCCCATCGAAACACAGGGTAGACGACAATCTACTCCTAGGTCCACCGATGATCTACATGCCACCTCCACATGCCCCTACCAATCCTCTAGTGCAACAACAAGGATCTCAGAATACAACTGAAGGTAGCGACAGGGCCTCGGTATCCACGGCCTCTGCGCCAAGCGAGCCTCTCACGCCTAATGCCTTGACAGAGGACACATCAGAAAGAATCGAAGTGAAAGGGCTGGTGAGAATCCCACGATTAAGTAAAAATGAGCGAGCAGGCATCGATAGGAAAGTTAAAACCCTAGTAGACAGGAAAGAAACAGAGGAATACATAACAGATATATGTAACTCCTACGCCGACAACCGCAAACAACACTTTGTCGTGCGCTTTTGTTATTACACACTCACAGCGTATGAGGAAAAGTATAGGAATAAAGGACCCGACCGACTCGTGACTCTGTACAGAAAGTTAGATACAGGAGATGAGAGTGAATCCGATGTAGCGAAACTTTTTTCCTATACATTAGAAGTCTTCCGCCACCTCATGGAGCAAGGGCAGGTAGACAAAAATACAACATCTGCAATGACGAAACCCCCGATAGAGAGAATAGATAACATGATGCCCATTAAGGAAGCTGCCCCCTATTGGGTCCCCCCTAGAGGACAAGGAACTCACGATGACATAAATCACCAAGACGCTAAGGGAAGGGTGATCTATAACAGCCCTGGGATAGACAGGACATTCTGACGTTCCGAAAATCCCTGCCGGACTTATGAAAGAATCCTATCACTTTTTCATGGAGTTAGGTACAGCCCTAGGGTCGACAATTATGACGCTAGCCGACATCGATTTGTTCTTTGGGCTATGTCGGCCAGCCGATGTGTGGAAACAGATCAGGAAATAGACCACACAGACCTATTCGGTCATACCTGGGGACAACTCGATGGGCTGGATAAACAGCGAAACCCTGGTCAGAAACCCTTGAAAGCCATACTAGACCTCCCTGACAAAATAGTGCAGAAGTTAAAGACCCTGATTCCCGAGAAAAAGATAGATTGGTCTATCGTAACAGCTTGCCGCCAGAAACCTCAAGAAGATGTTTCGGAATTCTTCTCCCGGTTTGAGACAGTGTTCTCCGATTATAGTGGACAAGACATGTCCACTGCGACCGGACACCACTTGTTCGTACAGAACTAAGTTAAGGGACTGTTGCCAGAATGCCAGAAGTCTCACAGAAATTACAGACCAGTGAGAGCAGTTGGGCGGCCTCTAAACCAGCAGCCATCCTCCAGATGGCCCAATACTATGAACACCAGAAAAACTAAAACGAAAGAGCCAATGAAAAGAAAAAGAAAGATTTGAAAGAAAGAGTCATGATAGCGCAGCTACAGGGTGTAAATTTAAGAAGGGAACAGGACAAGGGAGGATATCAGCAAAATACCCCTAGAGCGCCACCACCACCTAGAAATAACGTGCCTGCCCCATACAACGGACGCAGAGACTTAGGGGAAGATCAGTGTGCATTTTGTAAAGGTTATGGACACTGGAAATCCCAATGCCCGATCCTGGCAGAAATAAATAAAGAAAAGGGAACAAGAGAATTAGTAAATGGGCCAAGAGGTAGAGGACGAGGAAGAGGGTACACTAACAACATTAGTGAGGAGAGGCCAGGTAGGACAAATGCTTTTGACAGCCCCGACAGAACCAGTATCAGCAATCAGACTACGACAACACATACGACTTTGCATAGGACAGCCAAGGGTAAGGGAGGGATCCAGTCGAGCGCTATGTTGATCAGCAAGGCCCTTATGTTACCGCAAAGGTTCTGGGCACAGAGTCGCCATTTTTGGTAGACACAGGAGCAACACGTAGTGCGCTATCCAAATGACTGATTCCAAGGGCACCCTTGTCTGGCTCACATGTTACCTCAATAGGATTTGATGGTACGCCCTCCATTAACCCTTTGTCCAGACCCCTCCCTTTTAATCTAGAAAATAACATCATCGACACGACATTCCTTCTCTCTTCCAACACCCCAGACGCCATTATGGGTCTCGACTTACTGAAGCACGTCCGTGCAACTATTCGATGTTCCCCGGACGGAGTGCGAGTCATCTTATATGACAATCACCAACACCAGAGAGATAGTCCACTCCAACGCATGTATCCCGTTTCCAAAGCAGACACATCCCTACTGGCCACTTTACCATCGCACTTGTGGGCTAGGGCTGACTCAGACGTAGGACAAATGATGATATACTCAGTGCATGTAACAATACGACAAGACGTGACTCTGCCAAAGATACCGCAGTACAAAATCTCACCAGAGGGAGAGAGAGCACTCACAGATATCATTCTCTCACTTGTAGAAGCAGGGGTGGTAGAAGAAGTGGTGAGCAACGTTTGTAACAGTCCTATTCTGCCGATCATAAAGAAACAGGGAGAGGGAGATGGAAAAGCCTACCGCTTTATCATTGACCTAAGAGAGGTAAACAAGATCCAATATCCAGTTGTTTCCGACATTACCACCATCCTGACCCTCATCCCATCCACTGCCACCGTTTTCACTGTTATCAATCTCAAAAATGCATTCTTTTCTATACCCATTCATGAGGACAGCCGCTATCTTTTTGGATTTACACTAAGATCCTGCTCATTTAGATTTTGTAGAGCACCGCAGGGGTACACAGAAAGTCCAAGCATCTATAGTCAGACACTCAAACGACAGCTGGATGCCATACAATTGCCAGACGGAGTAGCACTGATACAATACGTAGACGGCATTTTGCTAGCAGCAGACACCACTCCAATACCAGTCGCTGCCACCATTCAGTTACTACATTTCCTTGCCGAAAATGGTCACAAGGTCTCCCGCAAGAAACTGCAATTCTGCCAACCACAAGTGACGTATTTAGGACACCTTTTGTCAAAGGAAGGAAGAACGCTCACACCAGACAGGATCCAGACCATTCTAGACACTCCTGTCCCCAAAAACCAGAAACAAGTCGACTCACTGATAGGCCTCACTTCATTCTGTCGACAATGGTTACCAAACTTCAGCCTCATTGTCAAACCCCTTCTCTCCCTCCTAGCCAAAGACACACCCTTTCCACTCCCTTGGACACCCAAAAGCCAGTCAGCATTCGAGGAATTACGAGATGCCCTTTGTTCAGCACCTGTTCTAGGGACACCAGACTACTCCAAACCATTTTCCCTCTACACACACGAAAGGGAGGGATGTGCATTATCTGTCCTGACACAATCAATTGGCCACAAGCCACGCCCCTGTGCGTATTTTTCTGCCACCCTCGACCCAGTAGCTAGTGCTTGCGCGCTGTAGCAGCTGCAGCAGTCTCCATACGATAGAGCGAGGGAATAGTGCTCTCCAACCCCATCACAGTGCTAGTACCACATGCAGTTGACACATTGCTAAACCAGACTAAGACGCAACATTTGATGAGTGCCCGACTGACTGGATACGAACTGACCCTGTTAGCACCACACAGTACGCTGAAACGATGTTCCATCCTCAATCCAGCCACATTGCAGCCTCTTCCAGAAAATGACCCTAATACAATTTCGCTACACTACTGCGTAACCCTCACTGATGAGCAGACTAAAAGTAGAGTTGATCTCCGAGACACTGCCTTCCCAGAACCAGACGGGGAACTATGGGTAGACGGCTCATGCCTCAAGCTCCCTGATGGCACTACCTCAGCAGCGTATGCCGTGACCACAGCTCAAACTATCCTAGAAACTGCCCGCATTGCCCAACGATCTGCCCAAGCAGCTGAGCTCATTGCCCTTACACGAGCATGCATTCTAGCGGCTGGCACAACAGTCAACAAATACACCGATAGCCAGTACGCCTTTGGGGTAGTTCATCATTTCGGACTCCTTTGGAGGGAAAGAGGGTTCCTGACGTCACACAGCACGCCCATCTTACACGGGGACCTAGTCTCCGCATTGACAGAAGCAGTCCTCCTCCTCAAGCAGCTAGCAGTAATTAAGTGTCAGGCTCATAAGAAGGTGACTGATCTCATTGGGCAGGGAAATGCACTAGCAGACATTACTGCCCGAACCACAGCACAAGACAGAACCACGACACGCATGTATGTGACCAGGACACAAGCAGAACACTGGACTGACGCTAGGGCGACTATAAGGGACATACAGACGACAGGCACACAGAGCGAGCTGACTGAATGGGCGCAGGTGGGACTGAAAGATGAGGAAGGCTGCTGTAGGACAAAAGACGGTGGCAAAAATCAACTTAGTGCTTAGAGAGTTGACTACAGTATTGAGTACTAAAATTATGGTACTATGGTCAGTGGCGTCACTAGAGGGTTGCGGGGGGTGCTGACCGCACCGGGTGACACCATCACATAGGGTGACAAGTCGAAAATAATCTTGGCCTGCGGCCGGGTAAGGTTCGACAGACAGTAATATTATTTTGCATTTTGGTGTCACGGTCGAACCTTACCCGGCCGCAGGCCAAGAATATTGTCCAATCAGGCTACGACGCCAGCGTCCCTACGTCGAGGATGTTCGAAAGGTCTCTCACGTGACGTGGCTCCCGGACCCGCCGTTTTCATCACTGCGCCAGGTGCACGCTTGTCTTCCGCTCCAGCTGGTAAGTGGCACCCCAATTCTTCCTTTCGCTGTGTTTGAAAGTATGCCCTTTGAACTGGGAGCCGGAAAAACCTGGTACACAGTGCCGCAAACAGCATCTTTCAATATGCATCTTTCCTAAAGTTACAGCATGTGCCTCTGCCTTCCCCAAAGTTCACAGAGCACATCTCCGTGGCCACTCGAGTACGCTGAAATGTGATCTTTCGCAGCCGCCTCCCTTGGCATCTGACTGGCAGAGGAGCATGGAGGACAGGAAGGAGGCTGCCCTGGGTGCTGCCGGTGATGGGCACCACCTGGGCAGAGCCTGTCCCAGAAGAGGGGGGGCACCACCAGGGTGCCGGCCCCTGGTGGCAGGGAGGGTGGCAGGGGCCCGCCGAGCTTATCCAGAGGGCCCTGGAGTTCATAATGGCAGCTACATGCTTGTGAGGACACAGTCTCAGCAGTCTGTTAAACACACAAGACACCAAAACGCTTTCACATATGCTGAAATGTATTTACACACTTCCTAAACACTCACATACAGTAGCTTACGTTCCCTGCCTCTCACTATTTTTCACTTCAGCTTCACACATAGGTGCAGCGGCATCCTGCAAGGATCCTCGCTCAGCCCTACCCTCTTCAACGTCTACATGACCCCCTTCGCAGCCATCGCACGCCAACACAACCTAAACATCATCTCCTACGCAGACGACACCCAGCTGACCCTGTCCCTTACCAAGGACCCCGCCACCGCCAGAGCCAACCTCCAGGAAGGAATGGAAGGAAGTCCTCATCCTGGGAACATCCCCTTCCGCCTGGGACAACTCCTGGTGGCCCCCTGCCCTGGGCACCGCCCCCAAGCCAACGGACCATGCAAGCAACCTGGGCTTCGTCCTGGACTCCTCCCTCACGATGACCAAGCAAGTCAACGCCGTCTCGTCATCCTGCTTCAACACCCTGCGCATGCTCCGCAAGATCTTCCAGTGGATCCCCACCGACACCAGGAAGACGGTCACCCAGGCCCTCGTCACCAGCCGACTGGACTATGGAAACACCCTCCACGCTGGAACCACAGCCAAACTACAGAAAAGACTCCAACGCATACAGAACTCCTCTGCACGACTCATCTTGGACACCCCCCGCCACAGCCACATCACTCCCCAGCTGAGAAACCTGCACTGGCTCCCCGTCAGCAAGAGGATCACGTTCAGACTCCTCACCCACGCACACAAGGCTCTCCATGACATGGGGCCCAAATACCTCAACAACGCCTCACATTCTACACACCCACACGCCAGCTCCGATCCACCAGCCTCGCACTCGCCACCATTCCACGCATTCGCAGAACCACCACCGGAGAAAGATCCTTCTCCTACCTGGCGGGGCGCCATCTGATATTCAGTATCTGGTTGTCCGCCTGGCACCTTCGATCCCTAAAACAGTGTCCCTGAACTATAAGATGCTGGTTGAGCAGGTCACCAAGGCTCTCTCATACTGGTCCTGGCTCAAGCTGGCCTGTTATGGGAGGCTGGCAGCTCTGAAAATGACTGTTCTCCCCGCATATTGTACTTGTTTCAAATGCTGCCGCTGACCCCGCCGCAGGGCATCCTGTGGAAACTGCAGGGGCTCCTTCATAGATTCCTGTGGGACAACAAGCGGCCGCGACAGGCATTGTCCGTGGCGGTTGCTCTGAGAGCGGCTGGGGGACTGGGTTTTCCCTTACTGTCAGCCTACCTTCAAGCGTCCACCCTGCATTACATAGTGGAATGGAACAGGCCCATGTCCAGTAAACACTGGAACTTTATGGACCATACGGTGGCGGGTTGCAATATCTGGCGGGAGCTGTGGCTGCCCCGCAAGCATAGAGCCTGGGGCCTGTACTCTTCCCCAGTGACGGCACCGACTCTTAGGGCATGGAACCAGCTGGCGCAACAAAAGGGGTGGACCACGTTTCCCTCTCCGATGACTCCTAATGTTGACAATCCGGATCCCCGAGACTGGTTCCAACGGCTCTGGCACATATTAGCAATGGAAAGGCTCTCGATGGGGATGGATGGGAAAGGCTCGGAGTATGCTAAATTGTGGGGCCCGTTCTTGCATCTCCTGTCCAAGGACCTACGAGAAGTAACTTGCCCGAAATACCTTCAGATCCTACAACTCATTCCCTTAGAATCGGACAGGGCTTACCCAGGGGGTTGAACCTTCCTTTGGATCATTGCTGGATTTTATAGTACTTGTATAGCTAAAGCTGATGCGGAGTGCGGGTGGGAGAGGGGCGAGGGTGTGTGTGTGTGTGTTTCTGGGGGGAGTGGGGGGGAGTTGGGAGAGGGTGTTTACATTCTCATTAGTTCATTTCCTGAAAAGGCAGTGGCCTCAGCACAGGCGGGGCGGTCACTTCGGTTCATAGCATTTCGCGGGGCCGTCCTCCGGGATGTAGGTCCAGACGCCGTGTTGATGCACTGTGTTTTCGCCCTACCGGCAAGTTGATGTGGGCAGCTGGGCTGTGTACCATATGTCTTTCTGCACAATAAAAATGATTGACTCTAAAGTGCATCCACATATTAAACTTAAATACCACAACAATCAATCATAAATAAATACAGTGAATTGAAAATACATGTAATTAAAACAATACAAAACTTGATTACAGCAAGCAAAATACATTGTAGTGAATACAAATAGGTCAATTTATATTAAGAAAGCACCCAAAAACCTAATTAAATGATAGCAAATATTCACAGAGGAAAGGTTTAAAAAAAGTTAAGTGCTTGTTTGTGCGTTACTACAGAATACCTTAATATCACAGGATAGAAAAAAAAATTCTGCAGATAAAAAAGATCAAGACAGAATAAAAAGCACATTATTCAAATGATGTGCAACAACTCCACAATATTGATAGCATGAATGTGGGGAGACCCCATCCCTCTAGATCCACACATTATCACCCCACAGCATGTGGTTACCTGAATATCATGAAAAATCCACGCCCAAGGGGACAAATGATGGACTTTAAATACAATTGCATCTCACCACTTCGTGCTAACATACAGCCCAGCTGTAATCTTCTTATTTCTAGACAATGTTCCAAGTCAAGCTGGAAACTTTCATTTCTAGCACGCTTTTTTAAGTGACACTTTAAGGCGCTACTATGTAAACACAATAACACCTCATCATGATTTAAGGCAAACTGTGGTATACAATAGGAGTAAACAGACCCAAAAGTTTACATCTTTTTATTATCCCATATAAGTTCCCACCAAGTTACATTTTTCAATGCATTTTTAGGACTTCTGAATAAATATTGTAAATATTAAATTATTTGGCAGTGGGCACGGAAGGTAATACCCATCAAGCCCAGCTCAAGACAGATCATGTCAACAGAGCTGGAGAGCTTACACCAAGGTAGCTCTTCCATGAAACTGATTCAATATTGGAGATAAACGAAGAAAGCTTCTATTCCATATGAAGCATCAGGAACCACGCTAGCAATATACACCTTTAACAGTAAAAAACATGTCCCTCCTTCTTTGTACAATAAAAACACATAAAAGGGCAATTCTCGTAGACTTTGCAGCCTGAGAGGTATTACATGGGACCCAAGAAACATTATTTGAGATGTTTTCATGTAATTATGTGTTTAGTTTTACCACCTCCAATTTTTTTCAATACCCAAATCTGATATAATGGAAGAAGAAGATGCGTACAGAGCACAAAAATTAGTACATAAAAGATTTTCATCATTAGGAGTTGGAGTTTTGATGGTGAGCTCTACCCAAACTTCTGGTTATTATGAGTCAGAATGTACGCATATCGCGAGAAGAAACCGCAGACTGAAGAACAGATCTTAACTTTGCGTCTTTGGTTGATTTATTAATTTTCCTTTCTAACTTAGAACATTTGGTAGCTCTAGATCTCTGAGAGATATCCAGATACCTAGGAGTCTTGGTATACATTTTTTGTTTCATTACAAAGTTATCCTGGAGCAAGCACAGGAATGCCTCAAATTTAGTGACATCCAAAGATGTCTGGGGATATTACTCGATCGGCACCTTAACTATAAGCCATATTTGGTATCAAGGCAAGTAAAAGCAAACCAGCTGCTATTTGATTCAAAATCTTATAAGAAAAACTCAGAAACTGTTCAACAAATCGTTTGCTGAAGGTCGTAGCAGCTAAATTCTTGCCCTCAATATCGTACGGATCGGAACTGCTTAAAACTCATGATGCATCAGGTTTGAACGCCACTCAATCTAGCTTTTTCAAGAAATAATTTTTGGTCCCACGATGCACGTAACAAGCTCACATCAGGCTGGAGTTCGGATTAAAAATCCAGATTCAGGCAAGACAAGATGCCCTCATAAAAATTTACTGGAGAATGAGGGCAGAAGAGGCAAACTCCCTCGCCCATCATTGTTGGCAGGAAATCGAAAAACAATCTACACAAAAGAACTCAGGCCACTTTGTTCTACTGCAATCACTTTCCTCTCTAAAGTTAGAAGAGGCTCGGCACACAGTATGGGCCTACTCCGAGTTCAAACAAACTATTAACAAAGCCATCAGGCTGCAATAACTTCTAAAGCAACTTTGATGAACAAAAACTATGCGTGGGTGGCGATGCCAACATATAAAACTCTAAAACCTCAACTGTACTTCCTGGACCACTTCTCAAGATCAAAAGAAGTGCAACCTGATGTTAATGAGGTCAATCAGCAACCCTATAGCCACTGAATAGAAAAAGAAATGCAGAGAGGCGCTCTGTTCACACAGCCAACATCAAACCTGAACAAACCTAATGCACAATTAGAGAACTTGCACAGGGACGCAAGCAACCAACACATAGGCACCCCAACGAGTTCTTAGAAAGCAGACCCGTAAGCTCTTGGGAGTTCTCATAGCACAGGATTATTGATTTCTCCAAGAACTCATTTATTATGCATGAACCGCTATTCCCTACGGGTTCATTCCTGACGTCTTCCTCTGCACGACTTTACGTCAATGCTAACATTTCAAGGCACCTACCAGGTATAAACATACCTTCCCTTGCCCAAGCAAGTGGGAGGAAACCTCAACTTTAGAGGAGCCCGTGTCCTGGCTTGACGCACTTACAAAAGGCGCTGTCATCCCTGCTCGCAGAGAATCCGGCTTCCAGTGTTCTGCCTCCCTTCGCGGGGCGTTAGAGTTCAAGACGCGGAAAGAGATTCCCACCTCTCTCATTCTTAGGTATGGAGCAGACTAGAGCCTAGAGGGGCTCTTGTCATGCCATACTATAGCATACCATACTACAGCATACCATACTATATCATACCATACTATAGCATACCATACTATATCATACCATACTATAGCATACCATACTATAGCATACCATACTACAGCATACCATACTATATCATACCATACTATAGCATACCATACTATATCATACCATACTATAGCATACCATACTATAGCATACCATACTATAGCATACCAAACTATAGCATACCATACTATAGCATACCATACTATATCATACCATACTATAGCATACCATACTATAGCATACCATACTACAGCATACCATACTATATCATACCATACTATAGCATACCATACTATATCATACCATACTATAGCATACCATACTATAGCATAACATATTATAGCATACCAAACTATAGCATACCAAACTATAGCTTACCAAACTATAGCATACCAAACTATAGCTTACCATGCTATAGAATACAGCACCTACTTCTTATCTTGTACTACACTTAGGTTAGGTACACCGGGGTAGAACTAGTTGGAGAAGCATCTTATGAGTACTCACATTTTAGCTTCTGATATTTATGTATATGAATATGTGTCATAGCTAAAAGATAATGCTAGTGCAGTATTATTTATTTCTACTACTTACGCTGTACATAATATATCTCGCATACTGTCTTACGATTGTAACAGCTCATATCTCTTACACGAGAAACAAGACTGTTCAGAAAATCCTTTCATTGAAACGCCCGTCTATTCTTTCTGTGTAACTCTCAAGAAACTAAACATGCATGATTAGCAGACTGAAACTGTTATCTGTTGTTTCCACGATTCCGAGAGTATTCCGATTCTAAAGGGAAACCAAGTTGTCATGTTTATGCGGTTGCCAGAAACTGCTCCCTTCTTGTTTACAAGGAGTTTCTAGTGGCCTCTGAGTTAGCTGGCACACAAAGTAATGACATTTAATATACTCGATAGGGGCATACTGACCTCAGTCCTATGCCTAAACTATAGGGTATATTATTCCAATGCGCAGAGCCTATTAGGGAAATAGGAACTACACTACAATGTCAAGGCTCAGCTCTTTGGATTGAGAACTCAAGAGAACCACGTGACTTCTCCATCTAAGACTACTGCCTCATGCACATCGCAAGCAGACTGGGTTTCTGTGGTGAAATCAGACAGGTTGCACGGGTGTACTTTTGGTCTGGCGTTCCCCTATCACTTGGATTGTAGTACTGGTGTTGACGTTTTTCACCAAGTTATTCACCATATCATATGTAGAAAACAACATTTTATACTCATTGCTCAGTCCAAAACCCAGAGAACAAATGCACCAGCGCAATCCAAGATCCCAGAGCTCTTTGTGTTAATTTGCATAGTTCGTGATACGATCGCAAAGAATGGCGCAAAATTACCCGGGCACACAACCAGTCTAGTTACACCGACCCCTTTGCACTTTCAGTACACTTTTTTTTTATATTACCAAACGTACTGGTACCCAGAAGATGCAAGGCAGAGCTTCCCATGGTGAGAGTCCAATCTGTGAGCTGCACGTGTGTTTACCTCAGCAGCAGGCACTCCAACAATTCGGCTATGTTTACATATGTATTGATAATGCAAGCTTTCACCCCTTGGACATCTTGGCATTGAATAACAGACTTTTATTGATTCCATACTTACTCGTATTCATTGCATTGAGCTTGGAAGGATGAAAATCTGAGTTGACCTTCCAGGACCACAAGGCCAAAGATATCTGGGTGGACGTATTCCTTAATTAAGTAACCGGGCCCGGATGTACTATGTTTTTGGATCAATCAATCAATCAATCAAAGCATTTATATAGCGCACTACTCCCCCGGAGGGTCTCAAGGCGCTGGGGGGAGGGGGTCCGCTACTGCTCAAACAGCCAGGTCTTGAGCTGCTTCCTGAAGGCGAGGTGGTCTTGGGTCAGGCGGAGGTGGGTCGGAAGGGAGTTCCAAGTTTTGGCTGCCAGGTGGGAGAAGGACCTTCCTCCTGTGGTGGCTCTTCGGATGCGAGGGCGTGGCTGGTCAATCGAAGCTGGCGTTTGGGAGCGTAGAAGTTGAGGCGGCTGTTGAGGTATCCTGGGCCTTGGTTGTGTAGGGCTTTGTGTGCGTGGGTGAGGAGCCGGAAGGTGATTCTCTTGTTGACCGGGAGCCAGTGCAGGTCTCTCAGGTGTCCGGAGATGTGGCTGCGGCGGGGGATGTCCAGGATGAGTCGTGCTGAGGTGTTCTGGATCCGCTGGAGTCTCTTCTGGAGTTTGGCGGTGGTTCCGGCATAGAGGGAGTTGCCGTAGTCCAGACGGCTGGTGACGAGGGCCTGGGTGACCGTTTTCCTGGTTTCGGTGGGGATCCATCGGAAGATCTTACGTAGCATGCGTAGGATGTTGAAGCACGACGAGGAGACGGCGTTGACTTGTCTGGTCATAGAGAGGGAGGAGTCCAGGATGAAGCCCAGGTTGCGTGCGTGGTCTGTGGGTTTGGGTGCGCTGGCCAGGGCGGGGGGCCACCAGGAGTCGTCCCAGGCGGAGGGTGATGATCCCAGGATGAGGACTTCCGTCTTGTCCGAGTTCAGTTTCAGGCGGCTGTTCGACATCCATTTGGCTACGTCTGTCATCCCTTCATGCAGGTTGACTCTGGCGGTGGCGGGGTCGTTGGTGAGGGAGAGGATCAGCTGGGTGTCGTCGGCGTAGGAGATGATGTTGAGGTTGTGCTGGCGTGCGATGGCTGCGAGGGGGCTCATGTAGACGTTGAAGAGTGTTGGGCTGAGCGAGGAGCCTTGAGGAACGCCGCAGATGACTTCGGTGGCCTCCGATCTGAACGGGGGGAGGCGGACTCTCTGTGTCCTTCCGGCGAGGAAGGAGATGATCCACTCCAGTGCCTTCTCTTGGATTCCGACGTTGCTCAGGCGCTGTACTAGGGTACGGTGGCAGACAGTGTCGAAGGCCGCGGAGAGGTCCAGGAGGATGAGGGCCGCTGTTTCTCCGTTGTCGAGCAGGGCTCGGATGTCATCGGTCGCTGCGATCAGGGCGGTCTCGGTGCTGTGGTTGGCCCGGAAGCCAGACTGCGAGAGGTCGAGGGAATCGTTCGTCTCGAGGAAGGCGGCCAGTTGCTTGTTGACGGTCTTCTCGATGACTTTTGCTGGAAATGGGAGCAGCGAGATGGGGCGGTAGTTCTTGAGGTCCGTGGGGTCGGCTGATGGTTTCTTGAGTAGAGCGCTGAGTTCGGCGTGCTTCCAGCTCTCCGGGAAGGTGGCGGTGTCGAAGGAGGTGTTGATGATGTCCCGCAGGTGGGGTGCGATGACAGCGTCGGCCTTGTTGAAGACATGGTGAGGGCAGGGGTCTGTCGGAGATCCGGAGTGGATGGATTTCATCGTGCGGACGGTGTCTTCGGTGCTGATCGGGGTCCAGGCGCGGAGGGTGGTTGTGGGGGGCGGTGGTTCGGTCGTGGCTTGCGTCGGTTGAGTGCTGAAGCTGTTGTGTATGTCCGCGATCTTGTTGTGGAAGTAGGAGGCGAGGGAGTTGCAGAGGTCCTGCGAAGGGGTGATGTCGTTGTTTCCGGCGTTGGGGTTGGAGAGCTCTTTCACGATGTTGAAGAGTTCCTTGCTGTTGTGTGCGTTGTTGTCCAGTCGTTCCTTGAATGCGGTTTTCTTGGTGGCGTGGATCAGTTGGTGGTGTTTTCGGGTGGCGAGCTTGAGGGCAGTCATGTTGTCCGGTGGTGGGTCTCTGCGCCAGGTTTTCTCGAGTGCTCTGCAGTTCTTCTTGGAGCTCTTCAGTTCGTCGTTAAACCATGGGGCTTTCTTGTTGCTGGGTCTGCTCGGCGGGGTCTTCAGAGGGGCGAGGTCGTCTGCGCAGTCGCTGATCCATTTCGTGAGGTTGGTGGCCGCTTGGCTGGGGTTCGTTGTGCTGGTGGGAGGGTTCTTGCTCAGGGAAGTAGCGAGCTGGTCTGCAGTGATCTTGTTCCAGCTTCTGCGGGGAACCTGTTGCTGGTGGTGGTGGAGCGTGGTCCTTCTGAAGCTGAAGTGGATGCAGCTGTGGTCCGTCCAGTGGAGTCCCGTGGCGTGGCTGAAGGCGATGTCCTTGCTGGAAGAGAAGACCGGGTCGAGTGTGTGTCCGGCGTAGTGGGTGGGGGTGTTGACCAGTTGCTTGAGTCCGAGGTTGGTGAGGTTGTCCAGCAGGGTGGTAGTGTTGCGGTCGTTGTTGTTCTCCAGGTGGAAGTTGAGGTCCCCGAGGAGGATGTAGTTGGCGGAGAGGAGGGCGTGTGGGCTGATGAAGTCGGCGATGTCTTCGCTGAATTGTGTGCGTGGTCCCGGGGGTCTGTAGATGAGGGTGCCTCTGAGGGTGGTCTTGGGGTTGACGTGGATCTCGAAGTGCAGGTGTTCGGCGGGTGCGAGGGTATCGTCGGTGTCGGTCGTGATGCGGATGGTGTTTCTGTGGATGATGGCGATGCCTCCTCCGGTCTGGTTGACGTGGTCCCTCCGGATGATCTTGTAGCCTTCCGGGATGGCGATGGCGATGGCGATGTCGGGCGCTGAGGAGGCGTTCATCCAGGTTTCCGTGAGGAAGGCGACGTCTGGGGCTGTGGTGTCGAGCAGGTTCCAGAGCTCGACGGCGTGTCTGTGGATGGAGCGGGTGTTGAGCAGGATGCACTTCAGGTGGGTGCTGCTGGCGTTCGGCTTGGTGGGTGTTGGTGTGGCGTGGGTCTGGTTGCAGGTGAACTTGCAGGAGTGGCAGCTGAAGGGTCCATGTGTGCGTCTCGGTGTGGCTCGGTAGCAGCCCGGGGTCCGGCTGGTGTTGAGTGTGTTGAGTTCGGTGGCGTCGTAGGTCCGTCGGGTCGGCTTCCGTCGGTGGGGGCCAGGGGTCCTGGTGCCGGGTGCGGGCCAGGCGCGGACGGGCGCAGACAGGCTTACCTTTGGCGCACCTTCGGCGCTCAATCGGTGCTCCCGCTGCGCGCATCCGCTGCGCGGTTGCTCCGGGGGCGTCATAAGTGAGGAGCCGGGAGGGCGGGTCAGCTGGGTGGCGGGAGCGGGGCGGCCAATGGGCAGGAGGGGGGGGCGGAGACGCCAGAGGGCAGTGGCGGGAAGGAGGGCCGAGGGTGGCTCAGCGGCGGCTGGGTCGTCCGGCGGCTAGAGGGAGCACACAGGTGGGGGAGGGCAGCCGAAGCGGGGGAGAGGGGTACAGAAGGCAAAGGGGAAGAATGCTAAGTACACAGGCGGCGGACAGGGGAGACAACAGGCACACAGCAGGATACAGAAGGAAAAAGGGGAAACAACAGGTGAATGCAAAGGGCAAACCAGGCACGCAGTGGATGGCAAACAGCGGCGAAAAACGGAGGTGGTAGCAGGAAGTGCGCAGCAGGGCAGCAGGGCAGCGTGCTGGCAGCAGCAGGCAGGAGCGGCGGAAGTGGGGCGACCTCGCCTGGGCAGGCTCGAGTGGTCACTCTGCACAGGGGGCTGTTGATACACGACCAAGCCTAGATTTCACATTTGCCCATGATGGTCTCACTAGCGAGGGGGTGCCCTGTCTGCCCCGGTCATAATCCAGACAAAGACACCCAAAGGTTGTGTGCCTTGGGCATCTGAAATTGCAACACAGGTAGCACGACAGCAGAGGACTGCCCATGCCTCTCTCTGAACTTTCCTTTCTGCCTGAACTCTGAGACCCTCTGCTCTCCATGCCCCATCCCAGTTACAAGGAGGACAGGGGTCCGCAGAAGGCTTGAGTTCCCAGCAGAGGGCACCCTCCCTCGTTGGCATCTCATCTCCTTGTCCCTAAGGGCCGGTTGCACCAATTGCACAGACAGTATCTGCGGAACCATGACGACAGGGCGCTGACTCTGCTTCCTGGCTCTGCTGAAGACAACCTCAGGACATCTTTAGAGATGAAGGTTCTGCACCCGTGCTGCATGTTAAAAGGGCAGAAGGAGTGAAACTGCGCAGGCACTGAGAGTTGTTTCATAGGGCCCACCCTTCCAATGAGAATGGAAGCCTTGGCAGCCTGCAGAGCCGTGCTGCAGCTCTACACGTGATACATGGTTATTTTATGCAAGAGTTTTATTCTGGAGCCATATTTTATTTGCTAAACTCGATAGCATTTATTTCAAGTAATCTTCTCACACATTAGGATGTTCTCACAACAACCGCGCATACTGATGGAAGGGAATACTCTAATTAATCTTAGTCACAGTTATTTACTCTAGCTGCCATTCCAATCCATTGTTTTACAGCTTGTCTGTGCCATTACAGACTGGAGTCACAAAGCGGTACTTATAATGCACAGGACAGTTATAGGAATACAATACATGGTGGAAATCTTGTTTACAATCTTGGACACTACACCTTTCTGTTCCCAACCCCACTAATGGAGTTGGCAGAGTCAGTAATCCCTGGCGTCTAATCTTGGTGACTGTACTGATTAGGCACAGGCTCTGTTCACTCAGTCAACCCCAAATCAAATGCACTCAACAGTTCAGTTCCCTTTTCTCTTTGTGGATTTATTCTTAAACTTCGGTCTGCTGTTCAGTCTTTGTTCTCACATAGTTCTCACAGTTTTCAAGCCCCATGGTTACCTGCATTTGCCAAGTCTTGCTGCTCTGATGCAATTGTATTCCTCTGTGAAAGTCTTAAGCTCAGCAGACTTCCTTCCCCATCAGACAAGAGCCAGAGTGGCTGAAATTCTTTTCCATCCTTGCTCCAGCCCTATAGAACTCTCTGCCGGCTTCGCTAAGAAAGACTCAAAACCACTTAAGTTTTCAGAAGCAACTAAAGACCTGGTTGTTCTCCTCCTTGGCCTAGCCTGCCTTCCTCTTCTGCTGTCGTCTTACTTGTGACTGGCGCCAGGAAGCCCCATTCTGGGGGCAGCGATGCGCTACAGAAATCTTTTTAACATAACATAACATTTGCATGTTGCAGTTTGGGTAGGTTTGTGATGCCCGCGTGCTAGGGTCCTGCTCTTGCAGCTTCTGAGCCTTTAGGGCTGAGGTGGTGACCTCGCATGACCATAGCACGTTACACCTCACAGACCGCACAAAACTCAGCCACCATTCTCATTCTCAGCCTACAAGCCTGCCTGCAAAGCACGGTACACCACACAGACCTTTCAAAACTCAGCCATCAGCCTCATCCTCAACCCACCAGCCTGCATCGATAGCACGTTAAACCTCACGGACCTTACAAAACTCAGCCACCAGCCTCATCCTCAACCTACCAGCCTGCATGCATAGCACGTTACACCTCACAGACCTTACAAAACTCAGCCACCAGTCTCATTCTCATCCTACATGCCTGCCTGCATAGCACGTTACACCTCACAGACCTTAGAAAACTCAGGCACCAGCCTCGTCCTCAATCCAAAAGCCTGCATGCATAGCACGTTACACCTCACTGACCTTACAAAACTCAGCCACCAGCCTCATCCTCAACCCACCAGCCTGCATGCATAGCACGTTACACTTTACAGACCTTGCAAAACTACGCCACCAGCCTCATACTCATAGCATGTTACACCTCATAGACTGTACACAACTCAGCCACCAGTCTCATCCTCCACCAACCAACCTGCCTGCATAGCAGGTTACACCTCACAGACCTTACAAAACTCAGCCACCAGCCTCATCTTCAACACATAAGCCTGCATGCATAGCAGGTTGAACCTCACAGACCTTACAAAACTCAGCCACCAGCCTCATCCTCATAGCACATTACACCTCACTGACCTTACAAAACCCAGCGGCACTCCTCATCCTCAACCTACCAGCCTGCATGCATAGCACGTTACAGCTCACTGACTTTACAAAACTCAGCCACCAGCCTCATCCTCAACCTACCAGCCTGCATGCATAGCACGTTACAGCTCACTGACTTTACAAAATTCAGCCACCAGTTTCATCCTCAACCCAACAGCCTACAGGCATAGTAACCATGGGCTTAGTTCGCGAAGTAGCGCTATGCGTAACTATGCGAAGTGCACTTCGCACTATGCCAGCTACGCATAGCACTATGTGAACTGCTTAAAACCCTGTTCGCACTGTGCAAGATGCCGTTTTCAATGTTTGCACAGTGCGGACAAGCATCTGGCACTGTGCAATCATTGAAAATGGCAAATTGCACAGTGCGTGCTGTAGTTTTCTACTGCTCAAGTAGATTTTTACTCGAGTGACAGCTTTCTCAACGCGGACTGATAGTTTCTCATCGCGAGCTGTCGCAAGCATACGCTACTGCTCGCAATGAGAAACCTGACCTCCCCGCGTTGAGAATCTCACTGGGAGGTTTATTT
The DNA here is from genome assembly GCF_964261635.1 of Lissotriton helveticus. NCBI lineage: Eukaryota > Metazoa > Chordata > Amphibia > Caudata > Salamandridae > Lissotriton > Lissotriton helveticus. The sequence continues at coordinate 92,597,382 of NC_136057.1, read as the reverse complement.
TCCACGTTCGCTATCGGCAACTTGATGTTGCTGATCGTGATCAAGGAAAAAGCCTCACCGGAATGTCATTTTGCTTGCTCGCGGTCGCCAACTTGGCGTTAAGGACCGCGAGCAAGCAAAAAAATGACAGCTGCACTATGCTACGAGTGTTTGCACTGTGCTACGTGCAGTTCGCATAGTGCGAAGTAGCGGAAACTTCACCAATTACGCGAGAGTAGCGTAGTGCTTCGCCCTGGATTAATGTATAGCACATTACACCTCACCGACCTTACAAACTCAGCCACCAGCCTCATCCTCAACCTAACAGCCTGCATGCATAGCACGTTACGTCTCGCAGACCATACAAAACTCAGCCACCAGTCTCATCCTCAACCTACAAGCCTGCCTGCACAGCACAGTACACCTCGCAGACCTTACAAAACTTAGCCACCAGTCTCATCCTCAAACCACCAGCCTGCATGCATAGCACGTTACACCTCACTGACCTTACAAAACTCAGCCATGAGCCTCATCCTCAACCCACCAGCCCGCATGCATAGCACGTTACACCTCACAGACCTTACAAAACTCAGCCACCAGCCTCGTCCTCAACCCACCAGCCTCATGCATAACACGTTACTCCTCACAGACCTTACAAAACCCAGACACCAGCCTCATCCTCAACCCACCAGCCTGCATGTATAGCACGTTACACCTCAAAGAGCTCTACTGACTGCCTATCTGCAAATAAGCATCAGCCTTATGTACCTCAACAACATCATCTACTTGCACAAACCTGCCAGACATCTCTGTTCAGCCGGACTCCTACTTGTCCTCCTCCTCCTTCAGACACAGGACCAGATCCAGAGTTTCCGCCTCATCCCATCTCGCTGATAAAGCCTGGGACGATCTGCCCTTGTACGTCAGCTCTTGAATTCCCCAAGAAGCGGAAACCCTGCCTCTTCCCTTAGCCCCGAGCCTGGCTCGGCCCATATAACTCCAGCTTTAGTGGCAGAATACCCTCCATGGTTACTTGTGTGCTGTACACATAACATAACTAACATAACATGGGATACCACAACACAACCTAACACAATACAACACAACACAACATAACATAACAACATTACATTCTTCTGTGCATGGCAATTTGTAGACGGAGACATTTACCATCGTGGCTTGCTGACTAGAAACAAACGGATTAACAACAATTGAATTAACTTCATTGGACGTGCTATTGATTGGCAGTATAGGCACAAGATTCCGATGCCTATTAGGATCGTGCACATTTAATTCAAGCCTTCTCGTCTTGAAAAAGACCCGCCGCGACCACCGAAAGGGGCGCAGAAGGGTCGAAACGTCGACGCAGTTCTTAGGTTCAGAACAACCTGGTTTCTACAACAAAGGATGAACCTGTGGTTTTAAATCGAATTCTGGCCTCCTTTGTATATAGGATTTTTAGATATAATCATTGGTTGTCATATGTATATATTGAGCACCCATTCACTATTTCACTTTTCACAAATGTCACAAAATTGTATTTTGAATATAAATTGATTGCATTTTTTGATATAAAGTGAACAGCTCAATACGGAATGAAGTAATTCTGATATATATAAAAAATATTGAGCAATAATTGATGGTTGTTTTTTGGGGGTTTTGTTGTGTGTGTTGAAAGTACAATTAGATGTATTACATATATTGTAGTTTGGAAATAATTACAGGTCCACCCGACAGAACCATTTTTTCTTGAAACATTTATTACCCAGGTTATGAGGGACACAGGGTTACCCCATTTGTTTGAACTATTGCATGTGAATAGATGTCGCTGCTCCTGAAGCTGCAGCCCCTCCCTCTCAGTCACCTTCGAAGCACCTCTTAACAGCTCATCAAGTGCTGGAGGTGTGAGGGCTGCCATCCCGCTGCGCCTCCAATGCTGCTGAGTATCTGAGGAGCTTTGGTATAGCATCGGAGTGAAGAAGGGAGGTGGGTGCAAGCTGTGCCGGCTTTAGGGTGAGGCAACCGGTGCCCTGTTAAAATGACGGACAAATGGCGTCCGTTAAAGAATCCTTCACGGACAACGGACAGACGGCCGAAATTACGGACTGTCCGTGAAATTTACGGACGGTTGGTCACCCTAAGTTAAATGTCATTCATAAGTCCACTAATACCATGGACATGCCTCACATAAGCAAAAAACTTGGCTACCTATTTTGCACTCACACTATCTGTCTCCGGTTAGTGCCCTCCAATTTCTGGTAGTTAGCAGCAGTTTTAAAATCTTCTTCGTTTCTCTTTGCTCAGTTGGGTGCAATTTCTTATAGTTAAATGTTTTGCTTGTCTAAAGTTTCTTGATTTTGCTCACTAGAAAGTGTTACTCATCGTCTGTGAAATGTCACTCATAATTACAGTGACTTTATGAAAATGTCACGCATAGCAATCTGAAACCTTGGCACTTGTGCTCCTCCTTAAAAGGTGGCGGTGTTGTGTGAGCGTGACCGGTCCTGGGTGCGGAAGTGGGTAGTTCCGCAGTCTGCTCTCACTGCTCGCCCTGTGTCTGTGCCAGGGACGTAAGTGTGCGGTGGACTTAACTTCTATCAAGCCGCTCTTCACAGTTCACGTGGACCACAGGGTAAGAAGCTAGTGATTCCGTGCTTCCGGATGTTTTACCCAAGGCACAAGTCGTAAAAAAAGAAGTGGGGGGACGCTGTCACCGGAAGCGACGTCATAACAGGAAGTGACGTCACGAAAGATGCCGAGCTCCTTGTGCCAGAGAGGCCAAAGAGTGAAATCCAGCTGTTTGGCAGGAGGGATGGCTTCCCCCCTGGTAAAATAAGTGGGGGGATGCCGTCCACCCGCGTGGTACTCCGACTCGAGCCCTGGTTTTACCGTTGTAACGCTTTAACTCTCGGTTGTATCCATGGGTACTAGGACTTGAACGAGAAGCAAAAACTGCAGATACTTTTTAGATGTGGGCATTAACTTCTGCAGCAGTCTCTGATCTTGCTAGAGTAATAAACTTCCTCAACCATTGCCTGGCCTGCCCTCCACAGGCCTGCCACTCATGTGGGCAGTACAGCCCTTCACGACCAGATCACTTCTTCTAATCAAAATATCTATTGTCTGTCTGAGGGGCAGGCTTGTGTGTGAAGCTACAGGTCTGCTCTAGCGTTAGGAACGGGGATCAGAACTGGGCCTTTTCACGGTATTCTCAAGCCTTTCCTGTGGGCACTGTGTTAAGAAAACCTTGATGGTGCGAAGTAGCCTTTAATCCGTGAAACAAGTAAATATTTGAGTGTGCACAAGCTTTGGTTGTGTGAACTTTCGGTTGCCACGTTCAGTAGATTGCTCAGTTCCTTCATGTGGAGGCGGGGAGGGGGGAGGGTCTTCACACTAGCCTGGGGCCACTCCGAGGGAGAAGGCCTTCTATAGCGTAAAGGCCTCGGTGTACGACTACTTGCTGAGTACTTTGTAAGGCCGCCATGTTAAGTGGTGAATGATGATTGCGTGGTGTGTGTGAGGATTCCTTGGTGAGTGGTGTGTGAGAGCGACTTGGTGATTGGTATGTAAGAAATCAATGTATGTCAAACCCAGGACACAATATCCTGACACAAAAAGACTGTGTCAAAAGTATTAAAAGCAAAAACAGTTTATGTACTTATAATACAACGACACAAACATAAAGTACAAATATAACAGCAAAATATAGTGATTACAAACATCAACTACCAAAATCTAGGCTACCAAAATATGTTTCTGAAAAACAATGGCTTTCACCATAATATTGATTACAATATTAGTGTACAAAAAAATTGAATAAAGTATTTGAAAAATCCATATAATATGGTACACATGTAAATATGAAGTTTTAAAATTATATTTTCGAATATTATTCCAAGCATACCAAATATAATTTTTTAAATATACAATCTCTAGAATGTACTCATTTATGTTGCATGTTTTTATTCAACCCCAGCGTGTTTCCCTCGTCTTCATTGCTTAATGTTATTCTCGTGAAGGTGTCACTCATTGTCATTGAAATGTCACTGAAATTATGAAACGTCACACATAGCAGTCTGAAACCTTGGCAGCTACGGTGCTTTCTCTGTTATGAGTAGTGGGAGTGGGTTGCAGGCCCTGACCATGGCCTTGGACACAGTGACAAACCGGCACAGTAACAGGGGCAGCGTTTTAAATGGGCCTGCACTTCAAAATACTCTTCTCTTCAGTAATGGATTTTTGTTTAGCAGTACAGAGGTGTTAAAAGTACTACACTGTTCTGTTGGACTTGGCCCGCAGGGCAGGTTCACCCCTAAACTTTTTGCTGAATGTGTGACCCTGTGTCAGTGATTTTTTTTGGGTCTCTGAGCACTTTTCCCTGGGTCCCAGAGTAAAGTGCGTGCGTGTAGTATGGCTGGCCTGCCCTCCCATAGGAATGCATGGGGAATGTGTGTGTCCCTGGTAGTTCCTGATGCGTGGGGAGTGCAGGCTCGAGTTTAGTATGTGTGAACTCGTGAGAGTGAATGCTGCAAGATGGTGTATGCGGCATGTATGTGTCTAGAAGGGAAGTGCTACTTCTGGACATTGAGATATGTGTGCAGTGAGGGTGCTGGAGCGTGATTGGCTGGAGCTGGCTGGCATGCCAGGCTCCAGGAAGTCTGGATGGGTCTGCCCTGTGGTGAGTGGGAGATTAGCATGAGTGATGTGTGGGAGGAGTGTACCTGTGTCCTGGATGGGCTGGGTTTTCCCCACACAATGCTGGCTCCGCCCCCCTGTGGTGTGTCTAACGACCCTAGCCTCCACAGTGAAAGAAATGGGTGGTTGGGCCATCAAGAGTGCTCCCAAGCCAGCTGCAACTGGTTTTCCCCCCACCCTGCACCTTGAAACAAAGGGATTTTACAGTATAAGAAGGGGCTGTGTCCCCATGAATGTGTTCTGCTTTTGGATCCTGCCAGAGGGGGCTGTTGCTGCTGCTAGGGCCAGGAGGACCGCCACTTGGGGTGTCTCCCTGCCTGGAAACCCAGTGTGCTGGCTCTGGCCCAGCCTTGCCCCCCTGCCTGCCTCCAGCCCTTGCTGGAGCCTTGACCTGTCCTCCAGTGCTGGGGAGCACTGAGGATTCTTTGCCTGCAGCCCTGAGAGCGCTGCTCTCTGCCCTTCAGTGCTGGGGAGCGCTGCAGTCTCCTGCCTAGCGCTTGAAAGCGCTTTATTTTGCCCCTAGCGCTGTGAGCGCTGCAGTTTCATCCTGTGGCGCTTGGGAGCGCCTTGCCTCGGTAATTAGCGCTGCTGGCACTTTGGGTGCCCTTCGCCGGGCCCACCCGGCATCTGATCGCCCCGTGTGGTGATTTGGCGGCGCGGGTGCCACCCCGCTCATTTGCCGCTTTTCCTCTGCCCGTTTTAGTGATCTAATCACGGAGGGAGCCCACCCCTCGTGAAAGTCCAGAGATCACCGCCGCAGCCCAAGAGTGTGTGCTGCCCCCGCCGGGCCGCCGCGCTGCCTACCGCGACCCGGAAATGCTGGGTCCGCGGCCCAATCACTGCGCGGCCCGGGAGAGGCAAAGCGGAAGTCCCGCCCCCGCAGCGGAGCCCAGAAGCAGCCTGCTGAGGCTCCCGAAGGAGAGAGGAGCCCCGCAGCCCGTGAGGAGAGCAGGAACAGCCAGTGAGTGAAAGCCGGCTAGGGGAGAGGTGCGAGGTCACGCACCTTCCCCCCCCCGCCTCTACTCGAGCGGCCCCCACTTGACAGCGGGCCGCTCCACCAGGGCGCACCTTTGCTCTGAGTCCCCCGTGAGGGACTCCACTGAGGCCAGTTCTTTGGTCGTGAGCCTGCGAGGCTCCCAGCCCCCCTTTGTGCTGAGTCCCCAGAGGAGGGACTCCAACGTGCCACAATCGTGTTGATGAGCCTTGAGACGCTCGGGGGCATAGTATTTGTTTAGAGCCACGAGGGCTCTGGGGCCATTTCCTTGCTCCGAGTCCCCAGGAGGGGAGCTCCAACGAAGGGGCAGTCAGTTGTTTTTGAGCCCAGGGCGGCTCTTGTGCCCACAGTCGTTTTGAGAGCCCAGAGAGGCTCTGGGGCACAGTGGTTCTGGAGAGAAGAGCCTGAGAGAGGCTCTTGAGGGGGCATTTCTTGTGCAGAGCCCAGCGAGGCTCTTGAGCGGGCATTCCTGTTCTTCAAGCCCAGAGAGGCTCTTGCGCCCACAGTAGTGGTTCTTGAGCCAGAGAGGCTCCAACCTTGCCCTAACTTTCCCTGCACCAGTTGCCCAGCACTTTGTGGGCAACTGCCACGTTTAGGCCCTGACATTGGGACACAGGGACTGTCACAGGTGGTGACTTATCTGAGTTTTGCGCAACTGTGTTTTATTGCTACACCTCTGAATGTTGATACATCATGTGTTTTATTTCCCTACACCGCTGAATGTTAATGCATCATGTGTTTTGTTCTTACACCCCTACCGGTATTGTGATGTAGGTGGTTGTTTTCTCCCTAGTACAGGTGGTGCTAGTAAGGTCCTGTTACCAGTGATTACTGGTTGTGTGCTCTATTTTTATATTGTGTGCTACAGTAATTTTTATTTCTACAAAGTTCTAAAAGTGCTGATACCCCTGACAGTGGTCCAGGTGGCCCTGTCCTGTACATTATCCCTTGTAAATTCCGCCCGTGCCTGTTGGCACAGTGTAACAATATGTGTGTTTTATCTGATGTATATTTATTATAATACAAAGGCTATTTTTATATAACCTTGTGTGGAGTTTCCTTTGTGGTGGGCCCTGGGTGTTGTTGCTGGGGTGCGTGCGCAAATACTTAACTTACATCGCCTCCAAGTTTAGCCTTGCTGCTCGCGCCACGTTACCTAGAGGGTGAGCAGGGGTTATCTTGCCGTGTAACTCCCTTGCCCTGACTTGGGAGTGGTGGTCTCTGACTGACTTTGGCGAAAGCCCTGGCCAGCCAGGGATCCCGTTTCCAACATTGGCTGCAGCGAGAGGATAAGGATTTGTGTTTGTGTTGTACCACAGTAGCAGCTGGCCGCACTTCAAATCTCTACATTTTTAGATAACCACATTTTGGGGATTATTGTTGTTGGTAAAATTCCATCGTTTCTTCTCCTGAAGAGTGTCATTTTATAATTGTGTTCAGTACATTTATCCCCCGCCCTGCTTCCAGAGTTTGGTACCTGTGTCGCTTATGGTCAGGTTGAGATGTCAGGGGTGGTAGAAACTGCCTTACCGATCCGAGGGGAGGGTGTGTGTGGATGAATGGTGTGTTTTCCTGGACGCATGAGTATGAGTTCTCTTTGATAAGGAGATTGTTGAAATTTTGGAATTGTGTACTCTTACTTCAGATTGCTAGGTCCCTTGTGTTGCACGTGTCTGTGAGCATCCTGTTAAGATGGAATCTCCTTTTAACCTCTGTGGCCTGTTTAGGTACAGTATGCATGAGTTGGTGCGGTTTTGTGAGGAGAGAGACATCACAGTGAGTGAGTCAGACACCCAGTCCAAGCTTAGGGATAACCTGATCCTATGGCAGAAGGATGACTGGGAACGTGAGCACAGTGAGAGAGAGAGGGCCCGGGCCGCACACCATGAGGGTGGTGGGTCTGAGGGGAGCCCTGGAGAGTCTGATGTGGAGAGTGAGTTTGACAGTGGATGGGCGCCAGCAGAGAGCGAGTACCCCCTAGATAGGGAGTCCCTTGCTGGGTCCAGTGTCCGATGCAGCACCCCATCCCTTTCCCTGTCCCCAGAGGTGTGGTTGGATAGGAGAGAAGAAAGGGAGCACCAGCTGGCTATGCAGAAGCTCAGGTTAGAGCATGCCAGAGAGATGGCGCAGCTGGGTGTGAATGAGCGGATTGCAGAGGCTGAGAGAGCCTTGGCCAGGGAGAAGATAGCCCTAGAGGGTAGGTTATCCCCTGACCGCAGTCATGATTTTCTGGACTCCCCAGGGAGGGCTGAGTCCAGTGGTGGCAGCTATTTAGATTCCAGTATAGGAAGTCCCAGTCCCAGTTCCCCCAGTCTGGTACCTGTTTCCCCAGAGGAGGAGTTAAGGGTGAAGTTCAGGGACAGTAGGAAACTGTCTCACCAGTCTTGGGAGGAATTTGAGGATGAATGTTGTGATACACTGTGGGCTTGGGTGCAAGTTCACACAAAAGATGATTTTGACGTATTGTTTGGTCTGATTGTCAAAGAGCTCAGTTGTTGTTCTCCAGGGTTGCGCACACACCTGTTGGGGTGTGGATTGTCTAGCGCATGTGAGCTTGCAGATGAAGCAGACCGCTGGGAAAGGACCAGAGGTTCTTTAGAGTCATTAGTGAGTAAGTCCAACAGTAGTGGTACAGGTATCTTCCAGCCCAGCGTGGTGGAAGAGGCGCAGTGTCGCCCAGCTAGGTCCCCGTATGGCGAGAAGGGTGGAGAGGCTGACTACCTGGCTCAGTGGAGCAGGAGTCAATGGGTGGCTGAGAGTCCCCAGAAGCCTGAAGCCCTGTCTCAGAACCTGGGTGGTTTCTTGAGGGAACACCAGGTTGGGGACCTAGGCTGTCCTGGTAGTACACTTGAGGAGGATCTCCTAGTGAGTAGAGGACCTGGAGCTTCTGTAACCAGAGCTCCTGTGGTTCTAGAGGCTGGCAGTACCGCTCCGGTAGGGAGGGTACAGGAGTCCAGCGTGAGGAGTGATTGGGGGATGAGTTTCCCAGTGGATGCACCAGTGGACCAGAGACTAGCCAGTTGGGCTAGATCTTCTTGGGGGGACCCGGGTGGTGCCACTTCTGGTCTGGGGGATCTCCGCGTACTGTCAGGTGGACAGGGGACGGGAGATCTGCGCCAGACAGACAGTCACACAACAGATGTGTCATTTGTTAGCCTCAGGGGGATTGTGTGTGAATCCCCAGAAGTCCTGGAGTGCCAGGCAATTGTTCCACCAAAGGTTTTAGACCGGAGGTTGGATGGCCAGGTTCAGGATCAGCCTGACCTGAAGGGTAGGACGACTGTAACCAGTGTCCTGACCGGTTCTTCTTCCAGAGGAACTTCTCCAGGTGGGAGAGGGCAGACCTCTGGAAGGGGGTGCAGAGGGTGGGAGAGCCCCCCTCTGACCCCGGTGCAACCTGAGGGGTTAAACCCTGGGTTGGAATGGCGTTCTAGGTGTCCCCCTCGCAGGGGGAGGAGGACCCCTAAAAGAAGAGGTAAGGGGAGGAGAGCCTTCCCTGAGACTCCTGGTCCGCCTGAGGTTGTAGACCCTAGGCTGGAGAACCAGTGGCAGTCTGGCCCTGTCATGCAGACAGGAAGAGTGGAGAGTGGCTATTATGTGCCTGGGGTTACTACCCCCCACTTTGTGAGTAGGCAGGATCCAGTGGCACCTGGGTGGCCTAGGGCCTGGTCCTGGCCGAGGGCAGCTGGAGAGTACCAGTGGGGTAGCTCAGTTAGTCCCTACAGTAGCTTTAGAAGGAACCCCAGGGGTTCACCGTGGCATAGAACAGGAGGGTGTCCCGGCAGTGGCGGGCCTGCATCCGTGTTCTATCGCCCCAAGCAGGGAAGACCATCACGGTGGTGATTGGTCTGCCCTGCGTTTTGGCTGGAAGGGGGTTGTGTTGGACTTGGCCCGCAGGGCAGGTTCACCCCTAAACTTTTTGCTGAATGTGTGACCCTGTGTCAGTGATTTTTTTTGGGTCTCTGCGCACTTTTCCCTGGGTCCCAGAGTGAAAGTGCGTGCGTGTAGCATGGCTGGCCTGCCCTCCCATAGGGATGCATGGGGAATGTGTGTGTCCTTGGTAGTTCCTGATGCGTGGGGAGTGCAGGCTCGAGTTTAGTATGTGTGAACTCGTGAGAGTGAATGCTGAGAGATGGTGTATGCGGCATGTATGTGTCTAGAAGGGAAGTGCTACTTCTGGACATTGAGATATGTGTGCAGTGAGGGTGCTGGAGCGTGATTGGCTGGAGCTGGCTGGCATGCCAGGCTCCAGGAAGTCTGGATGGCTCTGCCCGGTGGTGAGTGGGAGATTAGCATGAGTGATGTGTGGGAGGAGTGTACCTGTGTCCTGGATGGGCTGGGTTTTCCCCACACAATGCTGGCTCCGCCCCCCTGTGGTGTGTCTAACGACCCTAGCCTCCCCAGTGAAAGAAATGGGTGGTTGGGCCATCAAGAATGCTCCCAAGCCAGCTGCAACTGGTTTTCCCCCCACCCTGCACCTTGAAACAAAGGGATTTTACAGTATAAGAAGGGGCTGTGTCCCCATGAATGTGTTCTGCTTTTGGATCCTGCCAGAGGGGGCTGTTGCTGCTGCTGGGGCCAGGAGGACCGCCACTTGGGGTGTCTCCCTGCCTGGAGACCCAGTGTGCTGGCTCTGGCCCAGCCTTGCCCCCCTGCCTGTCTCCAGCCCTTCCTTGCTGGAGCCTTGACCTGTCCTCCAGTGCTGGGGAGCACTGAGGATTCTTTGCCTGCAGCACTGAGAGCGCTGCTCTCTGCCCTTCAGCGCTGGGGAGTGCTGCAGTCTCCTGCCTAGCGCTTGAAAGCGCTTTATTTTGCCCCTAGCGCTGTGAGCGCTGCAGTTTCGTCCTGTGGCGCTTGGGAGCGCCTTGCCTCGTTAATTAGCGCTGCTAGCGCTTTGGGTGACCTTCGCCGGTGCCCACCCGGCATCTGATCGCCCCGTGTGGTGATTTGGCGGCGCGGGTGCCACCCCACTCATTTGCCGCTTTTCCTCTGCCCGTTTTAGTGATCTAATCACGGAGGGAGCCCACCCCTCGTGAAAGTCCAAAGATCACCGCCGCAGCCCAGGAGTGTGTGCTGCCCCCGCCGGGCCGCCGCGCTGCCTACCGCGACCCAGAATTGCTGAGTCGGCGGGCCAATCGCTGCGCGGCCCGGGAGAGGCAAACCGGAAGTCCCGCCCCCGCAGCGGAGACGAGAAGCAGCCTGCCGAGGCTCCCGAAGGAAAGAGGAGCCCCGCAGCCCGTGAGGAGAGCAGGAACAGCCGGTGAGTGAAAGCCGGCTAGGGGAGAGGTGCGAGGTCGCGCACCTTCCCCCCCCCCTGCCTCTACTCGAGCGGCCCCCACTTGACAGCGGGCCGCTCCACCAGGGCGCACCTTTGCTCTGAGTCCCCCGTGAGGGACTCCACCGAGGCCAGTTCTTTGGTCGTGAGCCTGCGAGGCTCCCAGCCCCCCTTTGTGCCGAGTCCCCCGAGGAGGGACTCCAACGTGCCACAATCGTGTTGAAGAGCCTTGAGAGGCTCGGGGCATAGTATTTGTTTAGAGCCACGAGGGCTCTGGGGCCATTTCCTTGCTCCGAGTCCCCAGGAGGGGAGCTCCAACGAAGGGGCAGTCATTTGTTTTTGAGCCCAGGGAGGCTCTTGTGCCCACAGTCGTTTTGAGAGCCCAGAGAGGCTCTGGGGCACAGTGGTTCTGGAGAGAAGAGCCTGAGTGAGGCTCTTGAGGGGGCATTTCTTGTGCAGAGCCCAGCGAGGCTCTTGAGCGGGCATTCCTGTTCTTAGAGCCCAGAGAAGCTCTTGCGCCCACAGTAGTGGTTCTTGAGCCAGAGAGGCTCCAACGTTGCCCTAACTTTCCCTGCACCAATTGCCCAGCACTTTGTGGGCAACTGCCACGTTTAGGCCCTGACATTGGGACACAGGGACTGTCACAGGTGGTGACTTATCTGAGTTTTGCGCAACTGTGTTTTATTGCTACACCTCTGAATGTTGATACATCATGTGTTTTATTTCCCTACACCGCTGAATGTTAATGCATCATGTGTTTTGTTCTTACACCCCTACCGGTATTGTGATATGTAGGTGGTTGTTTTCTCCCTAGTACAGGTGGTGCTAGTGAGGTCCTGTTACCAGTGATTACTGGTTGTGTGCTCTATTTTTATATTGTGTGCTACAGTGATTTTTATTTCTACAAAGTTCTAAAAGTGCTGATACCCCTGACAGTGGTCCAGGTGGCCCTGTCCTGTACATTATCCCTTGTAAATTCCGCCCGTGCCTGTTGGCACAGTGTAACAATATGTGTGTTTTATCTGATGTATATTTATTATAATACAAAGGCTATTTTTATATAACCTTGTGTGGAGTTTCCTTTGTGGTGGGCCCTGGGTGTTGTTGCTGGGGTGCGTGCGCAAATACTTAACTTACATCGCCTCCATGTTTAGCCTTGCTGCTCGCGCCACGTTACCTAGAGGGTGAGCAGGGGTTATCTTGGTGTGTAACTCCCTTGCCCTGACTTGGGAGTGGTGGTCTCTGACTGACTTTGGCGAAAGCCCTGGCCAGCCAGTGATCCCGTTTCCAACATGTTCCTTGAATATTGAGCAGCTTTTGGGCAACACCCAATGTCAAGTAAACTCTGGTGATTAATTTACCTGCTGGAGAGAGATGGGAGTTTCATCTAGTGGCAGGTTTCATTTGTGTGAGTTAGCGCAGGTGGTTAATATCATAGCTGCCAAGTATTCGCATTGCTAATGTGACATTTCCATTGATGTAGTGACTTATGAAAGACATTCCACACCGAAATGTGACACTTCAAAAACATTTTATACTGTGTTAAAATAATGAGTTGCATATTGATTGTGCTTTAAGTCATAGGCTGGGACATCACAGCACTTTAAATACATAGGTCGTTAACCACCACTCCTTACCCACCACCACCACCAGGAATCTATTCCTTTACTGTCTGATTACACTCATCTGTAGGGACTGAATTAATCAATAAAAAATTATAATGCAAACAAATGCATTTCCTACCGATTACTTTAACTTGGATTTATCTTGAAACATACAGTGTGCCTTTCATTTTATATGCTGTTACCTGAAGGTGAAGACAATCGAAACTTGGGACAGAATAAACCTATTTTGTCCTTCCAGCTTTGTTTTTAACTTACTGCCACTCCCAATCCTCTTTCCCCTCATCCAGCCTGGTACTGCCCCAACTGCAGAACTCAAGTTAGTCTTGTGATCAGGAGCATTGGACTCACCTGTAGTATCCAGAAGGTGCTGCCAGGGGAATTGTGGTCAAACCCAGTGTGGTGCACCGGTCTGCAGACCTTGCTGAGGTCATGGACGGGGCAGATAGGGGACAAAGGTCCTGCACAAGCTGTGATATTATGAGTGAGATGTCACAAACAGGGTAGCTAGAACTGATGTAAGTTTTGAGTTCCCTTCTGCTTTTCCTTCAGCGGCGTAGCTAGGTGGGGGCAGTCCGCTTTCAGGTGCTCGCTGTCGGTTTTCCCCAGCACCCACCCAGGGATGCCGCAATCTGAAGGATAGCCCCGGGTGCCACAAGCTCTATCTACGCCGTTGACCAGCATGCACACATGCATAGCACGTTACATCTCACAGACCTTACATAATTCATCCACCAGCCTCGTCCTCAATATACCAGCCTGAATGCATAGCACATTACACCTCACAGACCTTGCTAAACTCAGCCACCAGCCTCATCCCCAACCCACCAGCCTACATGCATAGCACGTTACACCTCACAGACCTTACAAAGACCAGCCACCAGTCTCATCCTCAACCCACCAGCCTGCATGCATAGCACGTTACACCTCACTGACCATACAAAACTGAGCCACGAGCCTCATCCTCAACCCACCAGCCTGCATGCATTGCACGTTACACCTCACAGATCTTACGAAACTCAGCCACCAGCTTCCTCCTCAACCTACCATCCTGCATGCATTGCACGTTACACCATTAGACCTTACAAAACTCAGCCACCAGCCTCATCCTCGAACTACCAGCCTGCATGCATAGCACGTTACACCTCACAGACCTTACAAAGACCAGCCACCAGTCTCATCCTCAAACCAGCAGCCTGTATGCATAGCATGTTACACCATTAGACCTTACAAAACTCAGCCACCAGCCTCATCCTCAACCTACCAGCCTGCATGCATAGCACGTTACACCTCACAGACCTTACAAAGACCAGCCACCAGTCTCATCCTCAACCCACCAGCCTGCATGCATAGCACGTTACACCTCACTGACCTTACAAAACTCAGCCACCAGCCTCATCCTAAACCCACCAGCCTGCTTGCATAGCACTTTACACCTCACAGACCTTACAAAGACCAGCCACGAGTCTCATCCTCAACCCACCAGCCTGCATGCATAGCACGTTACACCTCACTGACCTTACAAAACTCAGGCACCAGCCTCATCCTCAACCTAGCAGCCTGCATGCATAGCACGTTACACCTCACAGACCTTATGAAACTCAGCCACCTGCCTCATCCTAAACCTACCAGCCTGTATACATAGCACGTTATACCTCACAGACCTTACAAAACTCAGCGGCACGCCTCGTTCTCCACCTACGAGCCTGCATGCTTTGCACGGTACACTTTACAGACCTTAGAAAACTCATCGGCACGCCTCGTTCTCCACCTACCAGTCTGCATGCATAGCACGTTACACCTCAAAGACCTAACAAAACTCAGCCACCAGCCTCGTCCTCAACCTACAAGCCTGCCTGTGTAGCACGGTACACCTCACAGACCTTTCAAAACTCAGCCACCAGCCTCATCCTCAACCCACCAGCCTGCATGCTTAGCACGGTACACCTCACAGACCTTACAAAACTCAACCACCAGCCTCGTCCTTAACGTACCAGCCTGCTTGCATAGCACGTTACACCTCACATACCTTACAAAACTCAGCCACCAGCCTCATCCTCAACCGACCAGCCTCATGCATAACACGTTATACCTCACAGACCTTACAAAACTCAGCCACCAGCCTCATCCTCAACCTACCAGCCTATATGCATAGCACGTTACACCTCAAAGACCTTTAAAACTCAGCCAGCAGTCTCATCCTCAACCCACCAGCCTGCATGTATATTACGTTACACCTCAAAGAGCTCTACTGACTGCCTATCTGCAAATAAGCATCAGCCTTATGTACCTCAACAACATCATCTACTTGCACAAACCTGCCAGACATCTCTGTTCAGCCAGACTCCTACTTGCCCTCCTCCTCCTTCAGACACAGGACCAGATCCAGAGTTTGCGCCTCATCCCATCTCGCTGATAAAGCCTGGGACGATCTGCCCTTGTACGTCAGCTCTTGAATTCCCCAAGAAGCTGAGCCCTGCCTCTTCCCTTAGCCCCGAGCCTGGCTCGGCCCATATAACTCCAGCTTTAGTGGCAGAATACCCTCCATGGTTACTTGTGTGCTGTACAAATACACATAACATAACTAACATAGCATGGGATACCACAACACAACCTAACACAACACAACATAACATAACAACATGACATTCTTCTGTGCATGGCACAGCATAACATAGCACAACGCAATATAATATAACACAGCACAGCATAACAACATGACATAACACAACTGAACTAACATAACTTTGCTGGGATATGAATTTGATAATGGCAGTGAGGGGAACAGAAGCAGTCCCTGTGGCAGGGAAGTGGTAACTGCCCCTAATTCTAGTCTTATTGACCATGGCAAACAACTGCAGTCATGTGGGAGCAGGATGGTTACGAGACATTATTTATTCCACTGAGAGGATAATGATGAACACTGTCTGTAGCTCCCAGCCAGCTTCTGGCAAGCCCATGCTCCTGCACCACGGGTGAAGCAGGGAGGGTGCCCACACAGAATTTCCAAGGTTTTACCCCCTCTCTGGAAGAGCAGCTAGGGCAGCAGCTTCTATTTTTAATATTTTCCCAGTCGACCACCAAGTATCCTGTATTTGCAGACATTAAGTTCTTCAGCAATAGTCACAACGGGCCCGATTCACAGAACTAACTGAAGACAAAATCATAAACTTACTACTTTTGGTATTCACAGAAGGCATTTAGTAGTAGTAAAGTTAGGATTTTGTCTTAAGTTTGACTTAAGGCAAACTTAAGACAGACTTAAGACAGACTTAAGGTAGGATTTTGTCTTCAGTTTGTCTTAAGTCTGTCTTAAGTCTGTCTTAAAGTCTGTCTTAAGTTTGTCTTAAGTCTGTCTTAAGTGTGTCTTAAGTCAATCTCACTGACTTTTGCTGCCGGGGCTCATAGCTGTGCTTCCAGTTCCCTGTCTTGCGGCACAAACGACCGGCCGGGCTTGGCTCCACCGGTCCGACGGAAGAGCCTACAATCCCCAGGATCCCACGGGGTAAATCCCCGACGCCACCACCCAGCGCGCCAGGAGGCGCATAAAACAGCGTCGGGGGCCGAGTCCCCTGAATCTCACTGACTTTTGCTGCCGGGGCTCATAGCTGTGCTTCCAGTTCTCTGTCTTGCGGCCGGGCTTGGCTCCGCCCCCCCAATCACCACAAACGAGCGGCCGGGCTTGGCTCTGCCGGTCCGACGGAAGAGCCTACAATCCCCCGGATCCCACGGGGTAAATCCCCGACGCCAACACCCAGCGCGCCAGGAGGGGCATAAAACGACGCCGGGTCCCTCATCCCGCGAGGACGCGCGCGGGACGCCCGGACGAAGCCCAGACAAAGGGCGGACAGTCTTAGACAGTCCGAGACAGGCCGTGACTGGACTGGGCACGACATACTGCCTGTGCTGATATTAAGATACTCCCTTAAAGTAAGACATATTGCGTATGATCATTACCTTACTGAGGAATACTATCTAGTTTTACTCTTTCACATTGTTCATTATTATTGTATGGTATTGAAATCGCGCTGCAATTAACATTATACAGTATGCCAAAAAAGATTTCTGCCGCTGTGTCTAATACTATGGATAATTATTTGGTTCAGGTAGTAACAAAAATTAATAGTGAAAGAAGGCAGTCACTAGGTTTAAGCCATCCCCCATTCTTCATTCTTTGAGCCCACCTCCAAATTCCCCATGGTTAGATATATCAGCCCAGGCTGTAGGCAGCGAATCCCTGACACTGATCTTCGTGATAGCGAAACTTTTAACCAAAGTGTACTTTTAGAGGTTGACCCAGAAAATGACCGAGAAATTGACCCAGAGTCACAGGTTGATGTTATAGTAGAGGATTCTCCCACACAGGTGGACGCAATAGTAGAGGAACCTCCCATCCCTGTGCCTACAAACAGGGTGGTTAGAACATGTAGAAAAATCCAGTCTAATCGCGAAGGGCTACGATCAGGGAGAAAAAGGGTTGCATCACCAGTGAAAACAAGGGATAAAAGTAGGGGGTACGGGGAAGATAGTGACAAACAAATCATGGACGATGAGATATTCAATAGGATAGCGGACATGATCGACTGTAAGATCAAGGCCATCATTAAACCGCTGGTGGCTAAAATAGACAAACTCACCGCTGAAGTAAAGAAATTGGGTGGGGCCCAGAACAAGATAGCGGAGGAGGTGGCTAATACAACAACCCTAGTCTCAAATTTAGCCCACACAAATAAAGAGCACACTGTGAGTGGGACAGAGGTGAAAATGTGGCCCCGACTATCCCCCCAGGACAGGTACCAGCAATAGAACAAAATCAGCCAGAGACAAGAGAAGATTACTTACTAAGACCAGCTGTAACGACCACACCAGGTTTAGGAAAAGACTCCTTACAATTCATAGTAGAAGCCTCACCCTTGGTGTTGGTACTGGCAAACGTACCTCCCCTGGCACCTGGCCAATCAGAATCTTTAACATCCCTGATAAGCAAGGCTTTGCACTGGCTGTCAGGTAATATGCAGATGGCTCCCTGGGGGAAACAATAGTTAGCAGGGGAGATTAAGATGGCTAGAAGGGTACCCTGGATAGGGAACAGCCCAAAAAAGTTCAAAGGAGATTGCATAGTATTAAACTTTTCCAACTTGGCTGTACTCCCCAATGTCCTGTCAAATATACTCCCCCCTCAACGTAGGAGTGGTAATATCGTTCCACTTACTTTAGAATTTTTTTGTGAAAAACAGCAAAGCATGATATATCCCAAGACATTCCCTAATTCTACAAGGCCAGAGTGGAATGTAACGACAAACAGATGGGGTATAGGTGCTCCTGTTAACGACTGGGGGACTAGTTTAGAGAGGCGGGAAGGCCCACATCACCTATATCAATATGAGTACCCCTACTCAACTCATTTCAACAACCAGTACAGTGTCCCTATCTTAAATAGGTTTGACACCCTTTACGGACAGGGAGGCCTGGAAGGGGTTGATTGACTACCCAGAACATCAATTTTATCTGATTACACCGACTATATACAACATGATACAGGCCTAGGTAACTAGGTTCACACAAATGCGTCGCACAAATTTATTTCCGTTGAAAAACCTGAACTAAACAACCTCACAGTTCAAGAAAAGGGATCTCTACCCGAGGTCGTACCATCACTAGCCTGGCCAAATCGATCTATTAACTTATTAAACGCCCACAGTCCTGTTCCCACTCATGCAGACCAAACTTATAACATCACGGAAGAGCAGGTAGTCATACATATAGAGCCACTGTACGTTAACCTAGCTGAAAAGGCAAACACAGATATAGACACCAAAATATTGTGCTCATTAACACCCTGTAGTGCAAGTTTAGTCTCTTGGAATATTGCAGGGCTGGCTGATAAAGCTTGCGACACCACCTGGCTGTCTTTTGTCAAGCAACATGCAGTGATATGCCTCCAAGAAACATGGCTGGTGGAAAAAAATGTTTATATTGAGGGGTATCAAAGCTTTTTCACTCCAGCAGAACCATCGAATAGTGGAAGAGCAAAGGGAGGCCTGGCAACCTACGTTAATCTGGCACTTACCTGTCACAAAGTCAAGCGTCATTCTGGAAACAGAAATATCCAAGTTCTAGAGCTAAAGAGGGGCAAAAACACCCTTACCCTGATCAACTTTTATAATGCAGTAAATCAGAATGGAGAGTGTAATATATTGCCCTTGTGTGACTTTCTGAGAGACAATGCGGGAAATCTGCCACGTCAAATGCTGATCGCAGGTGATTTTAATACCCATCCCTGTGGAAATCCAGGAGTGACTGATATCGACCAACTGGGATGTAATAGCCTGAAAGGCTTCCACTTCGAACATTCGCGGCGTGGAACACAACTAAATACCCTGATGAATGAAAATAATCTAATTACAGCCATGACCATGGTGGCGGAACAAACCCTTCACCCCGTCCCCACGTATAAAGGCCACACAAATGGGTCATACATAGATCACATTTTATTATCCGCTGATCTTGCCAATATTGTCTTGGACTTCTCCATCCAAATGAACATTCATAGTGACCACAACCCTATCTTCATCAAATTGGGTGGGGGAGTTTTTGAACAGCGAAAGCCACGTGAAGCTCGGGGGACTTTAAAGTGTATAAATGGAAAGCGTCGCCTAAAATGGACAATGGTGAACTGTGAAAATTTGTACACCTCTATCAATAACTTGTGCAGTTCTGAACTCTCTCTTTGTGGGTCACTATTATCTTCATCGCAACAAATCTTGACTGCATTTGAGGGTGTTGCATTAACAGTAGGGTCGTTGTTAATGGTGCCAGTTAAAGGGAATGCTGGCAGTAATCCGAAATGGTTTGACAACTCCTGCTCTAAGGCCAGCCGAGATCTCAAGATGGCCCTGAAAATAAAACCCAGAGACTCGGTTCACATTAAGGCCATGCGCGCCAGGTACAAAATGTCCCTTGCTACACGAAAGAAAGAGGTAAAGAAAAGTGTTTGGGAGACCCTCTTAGATCCCAAAACCTTGGGAAATAATGCCAAGTTCTGGGAAATTATAAATAAACTCCTGTTTGACCACCCAAGTAATTCTGTTCTTGGTACAAATATCCCAGAGGAAGAGTGGGTTAACCATTTTAGTTCGATTTTTTAAAGTAATGAGTTTCAAGCAGAATATAGCTTTGTTGCTCCTAAGGAGAACTTTCTGTTCTTTTCAATTAATGAGGTTGAAAAAGGAATCCAAGGGCTAACAGGCAACAAGGCCCCAGGGCCGGATGGCCTCCCTCCGGTCCTTTTTAAATCTTGCATATCTCTATGGGTGCCTGTCCTTACTGCTGTACTCAATGCGGAAGTGGTCTCTGGCTGCCCAAAGTCGTGGGGGGTCTCCACCATCGTACCCGTGTTTAAGAAAGGAGACCAAAATAGCCCCCTCTGCTAATGACCAATATCTTTAATTAACTCTGTGGTCAAAGTAGTGGGGGGAGTAATCTTAACCCGTTCAGCGCGGCGCGAATTTTCGCGCTGTGCTGAACGTTCTAAGAAACGGGTGTGGTCGTGACGGAACGGTTCCGTCATGAGCACAGCTCAACCGACGCTCATGATGGAACCGCTCCGTCATGAGCACCGAAGGGGTTAAACAGGCTAGTTGCATGGGCAGATGAAAATAAAGTAATATCTCCAATCCAATATGGTTTTAGGCCCGGTCACTCTACGGTCACTCAGTGTTTGAACCTGTACTTGATTATAGGGAAATACACTATGGCCCGTCAAGGTACAATTCTCATGGCGTTCATGGACCTATCGTCGGCTTTCGACTGTGTAAGCCGTGGAAGGCTCTGGGACGCCATGGCTAAAATGGGAGTAGAGCAGAACCTAATTAACTTGCTAGCAGATATGCATTCTGACACGAGAGCAAATGTCCGGTACACACAAGATCTAAAAGTGACAAGAGACTTTGGAGTGCATCGGGGTGTCCGGCAAGGGTGCATTTTAGCCCTGTTCCTCTTCAACCTATATATAAATGACTTGGAAGAGCACCTTTTAAACACAGGAGCAGATTACCCTTATGTCGGACGGAAGGGACTGCCGGTTCTGCTTTATGGGGATGACGCAGTCCTGTTATCCAGGACTGCAATTGGTCTTCAAACACTGTTAAATTCATTCCTTGCCTTTATGAAGTCTGGAGACCTGAGCATTAATAACTCCAAATCTTTTGTAATGAAGGTTGGCCAAGGTAATAAAAAGCCAAATTACCTAAATGTTAACGGGGAAAAAATCCCAGTAACAAAAACATTCTCTTATCTCGGAGTCCTGTTCGATTACCAACTAAACTGGGGACCGGCGGTACAGAAGAAAAAGGGGGAGGTAACCCGGGCAAATGCAGCAATACTTGACTTTGCAAGAAAAATGGGCAATAGCCCGGTGGCTGCACTGCTCCAACTTTACCAGGCCAAGAGTGCTGCTACTGCATGCTACGGCAGCGAGTTATGGGGATATGCTTCACTAGGAGCCCTGGAGGTAGTAGAAAACAACTTTCTAAAACAGATACTGAGGGTTCCAAGGGGAACAGCAAACTTTTCTGTACATGAAGAGTTGGGTATGCCTTACCTATGTGACAAGATAGCTGTTAACCCCTTACTTTGCTGGCTAAATTGCTGGCTAAACAGTGATTTACCTCTTACCCAGCAAATTTTGAGGGAAGCATTAACTTGGGAAAATAGGCTTAAAGTTCCCTGGATAAAGTACCTAAGTAAATGTTTCACTGAATTAGGTCGCCCCGAACTCTTTTCAACCCCAGAATCCATTACGAAATTGGATGTTACTAATGTGAAGAAGGTATTTATTACATCCAGGTATTTAGCCCGTGAGGATGGCGAATTAAAGAAAGGAAGTGTACGAAAACATCTGCTATTAAAAACATCTCTGCTCATGGAACCGTACTTGTCATGGCCCATGTCAGGTTACGACCGTTTCCTGCTCACAAGGTTTCGCCTGGACTTATTTCACCTATTACTGGCCGTGCCCAAGGGAACCCACCGTGGCCAAGTGTTGCCGGCTTGCGGCTGCGACGAAAAGTCTCCGCAAGACCAGGCACACTTTCTCTTTATCTGCCCCTACTATACTGTACCACGGAGGCTATACCTAAAACCTTGCCTCAAAAAATTGAATTTTACACAAATCAGACCCGCACTTTACTACCTTCAGCTGTTAAGTTGTGATTGCACTTGATTTGTATGTAGCTTTTTAAAATCAGCACTTAAATTCAGGAAAAGCATGGAGGGGTAATAGTGCCATCGACAGATATATTGTTAGCTATTAATAACTTTTTACATTTTTATAGTATCTTTTATATTTTTATAGTACATTCTGCTTGTGACTTTCCTGTTCTATGTTGTTTTTAAAATCTTTTCTGATTGTATGAGCTAATATATGTCTAATGAAATATGCTTTTATGGTTGTTATTACTAATAACCGAATAAAGTTATTTGACTTGACTTGACTTGACAAAATCCTAACTTTACTACTACTAAATGCCTTCTGTGAATACCAAAGTAGTACGTTTAGGATTTTGTCTTAAGTTAGTTCTGTGAATCGGCCCCAACATCTCTGCCCCGGCACACAAGATAGTGGTTCAGCACTCAATTCTAAAGTTGTTAAATGTGTATAGTGAAACTTGAGTCTATTGTAAACAATTTGTAACTTCAAGCAATGTCATCATCTAGTCTCAATAAACAGATGTGAAGATAATTTCTTCTTTCAGTAAATCTTTATTCATCTCCATTTTTCTTAAAATCACCTCAATCGAACAGTAGCCAATGTATTTCGTCCGCCAAGAACTTCTTCTGGGCTCAGTACACATGTTGTCATCATTTATACTTCTTAGTTTGATGAGTATTGAAGTTGGTTGTTGTATATACAAGTTTAGAGTGCAATTGCTCCAGCTGTTTGCCATTGTGGCGTCCGGTTCAAGTAAAGGACCAGGGAAATGAGGCAACCTTTTTGCATTGCCTCCACACTGTATTACAGATGCAGTAAAAGAGGCAAATACATAGTAATTGTACACTGTGAGAAATCAGGGCCTGTTTGCAGCATCCCCTCCCCACTTTTAGCCCCCATTTTGCCTACTAGGTGCTGGTTTTGTGACTTTGACAGCTCCATGGGCTCTGCTAACCAGAACCAGGGCCTCTGTTTGGATTGAAAGTATGTTATAATTCCATATAATTAGAATTGGCAATGAGAGACCCTGCAAGTCCCTAGGATATAATAAAGTAAGGGGGATTCAAACTACCTATAAGTGCCTAGTCACTAGTATATAATGGAGCAGGGAGTGTAGAGGCCCAGTAGATTTGCTGCACTGGAGTGTGATTTCCTAAGTGCGACAAATAGCACCTCGCAATTAGGAAATCGCTATTTAGAATGCAGAGTAGTAGTTGCATCAACAATTTGAGAATCAGTGTTTGTTTGGTGCGCTACTAAGGTAATCGCATTCTTCAACTTCAATAATTGTGATTTCTGTCAGAATTAGAGGCCGTCATATTTTGTCATAGCCTGATGACCTCACAACTGAACATTGATGCTCAATTGGAAACAGCAGCGTGTGCATGCTGGAGATTGTGGACAGTATCCAAACAACATCGACCTGTGTGTGTGGCATCCACCGATAAAGACATCGAATGTCAAGAAAGGACACAGAGAAGGAGGCTGGGGCCTGGAAACGCAAAATACAATATTCAAGACAAGAACTGGAAATATTGACAGAGCAGTGTGCTGGGCACCATGACAAACCTTTTGGGAAATCATCCCTAACAGTGCCTTTATCACAAAAGAATTAAATATGGAAAGCAATACAGAAAAAATCAATTCTGTTGGTGTGATGTGAAGATCCATTGAAGGAAATCAGAAAACGATGGCAAGATCTCAGATCATGGACAAACGAGAAGGTTGCATACTGTCTAATCGAGGCTAGAGCTACTGGAGGAGGTCCGCCACTTCCCAAAGCAACAGTGATAGACGAACTTGTAAAAACTACTCTGAGATCAGAATCAGTCAATGGATCAGTAAAATTGATGCACCTGACATTCCAGGAGCCTCTCTAGGGAAGTATAAGATAGCATTGTTGCATATAAACATATATGTGGTTAGGCAGTATCAAAACACATACATTATACAACCTTTTTAATTCTTGTGTATATATAAATAGGGAATGGAATCCACATAATAGTGTACATTAAAAAAGCAGTGATTGTTCATAGTGTATCATGGTAGATGCAGTGAAAACACATTAACACATTAGCTTGAGTACAACAAGTTTATTAATCATGATTCCATTTTCTAACAGATATCCAGGCTCATGGAAGTGATGTGTATTAAGCCGAGGGACTTGTGAAATCTCACTGACCAATTAATCTTCATAGCCAGGGCACAGCACTCTAAGCGGAATATATAATTGTCAGAGTCACAGATCATACACATTTAGTGCAAGAAGTGTGTGGAAGAGACACACAGCTTGTCACCCAGGAAACTGTAGAGAGGCTAAGACAAGTTCGGTCGATGTGGAGCTCGCACTCGCCTTGTTGCCAACACACAATCCCAACAAATTCTGAGAACTGCTCATAGTGACGAAAATGTGCAACTCTTTGGAGGTCTGAAGGTGTCAATGCTTAAGGTTCAGTACCTGGAATGAAAAGACAAATATGAAGAAAATCATTACATTTGGTTTTCAAAAAATTCAACGTCCTCATGCTTGAACCTAGATTTCCATGAAGGAAAAGCTAGACATTTTATTTGTCATTGGTTATTTTTGGTGCGTTTAGTGTAACAACACACATGGTATACCTTTTATTTTATATTATTATAAGGCACACATATACGTATTGTACCTTATCATTTACATTTTGTGTCATAGAGCAATGTTACATTACTTTGCTTACATACGTTACCATATCTGAAAGTAAAGCGAGACTATGCTTTACCAACTACGAAGCACTTGTATTATTATGCTAAAATGATTTGGTTCATTTATAACTTACCCTTAGTGAGGCGTCCGCGGCCGTGGGCTGTCCTTGAGTCATTATCTTGTTGAGGTGCTGATGGCTCTCTGCCCTCTTCATCAGACTCTGACTCGGACATCCAAACTTCCAATTCTTTCTGAGTCACTATATTTTGAAGAATTGCACGTGTTGACACCATTTTACGACTGATTTCTGGAGAATATTGCAAGACATCACCACACCAACGGAGCCATCAGACTTTGCTTTTTAAAAGTCCAAAGCTCCTCTTGTACTTCTACGTGTTCCTTTTTTGTAAATACAAGGCTTAAGTTCTTCTTTTAATATATCATTGTGCGTCAGGTTTCCTTGATTTTGCGCTGCAGCTATATCCTCATATTCTTGTGTCTGTGTATATTTGCATTTATTTCGTTGTGTTTGCAGATTCATTTGCCAAAGGCAATAAGTCCATTGTTGAGGTGGGTGATGGATCTTCCCCTAAAAGCCAGAGATTTTCATAGAGTTCCGATCATTTTTGGGGGTTTTTGCGATGCACTGTAGGCATATTGTTAGAGTGTGACCAGGCTCCAGGTGTGAAACTAGAATGCCCCACTTGGCAAATGTTGGTTTTTGTATCGTAATGCAGTCAAACACATTCTGGTATTTTTTTTCCATTGTTATGGTTTTTCTTCTTTCTTCCTTTCAATGCAGAAAGAAATGCAATTTTTTTATTGATTCTTCAGAAAATAAATTGGGACATTCTGGAGATACGTTAGGAGTTTGAAAATGTTGCCTTGTTCAAGTAATCATGTTCCCTCTAAAGTTGTATTGCGGTTCTAATAGAATAAAAAAAAGACTCAAGCTCTAGGTTACAGCTGGTGGACTTGCTGAAAGGGCGTTGATTTTTCTCCTATTTCACCTACTGGGTGCTGCTGGCACAGATACGTTCCCTGTCATGTGCTGTCAGTGTGATACTCTTGCCGGTGGTTTGGGATACTCCGTATCTCAAAGAGCTCGGAGACATGTACAAGTCAGGCGCATCCATGTGTGGGGGATGAAGAGAGGGCTTTCTCCCAGATTTAGCTAGTGTTATTTGATGGACTGGAGAGGACTGAGGACAGGGCTGGCATAGTTTGTTGAGGTTTTATCATTATGTTAAATGACCCTAAACACGATTTGGACTATCAGTCAGATGTCTGCATCTGCTCTGCTGGGCGAAATGATGGAGGGGCAGATGGTGGCTGCAGGGAATGTGGGGAGCAAGGACAAAGCTGAGAAGGTTCCAGTACAGCTTCCAAGGTCAGAGAGGACACAACAGGCGGGTTGGGGAGGCCAAGCAGTTTTAAACCCAGACAGCAAGGTAGGACAGAGGGACAAGGAGATGGGGGGGGGGGGGGTTCAGAGGGGAGTTATTCACTTAGCTGCTACCATTGGTCTAAACTGACCGCGTCCACTCCAGAGTCTCAGAGACTCCAGGAGACATGGGAAGCCAGACAACTGGGTAGATCAAGAGGAAAGCAAAGCGTCTCACTATGTATCTACACAAAGCATGCAGCGGAGGGGGGAAAATTAACAGCTTTGACCTGGAATATAAATGGACTTGGGAACAAAACAAAGAGATGCATAGAGGTTCACAAGTGACATGAAGGAGCAATGTTACAAGAAACACACCAGAAGGGAAACAACTGTGAGGCACTGAAAAGGGGGATATAAAGTGCTGGCACATTTGGCACACGCATCTGACTCAAAGGGAGTAGGACTGCTAATTAAGAAGTCAACACTCATCATACGTGTGTCGACGTGCAAGGGTGATAAGTTGAAGATTCGGGCTGCTAGGACAGCATGCAAATCAACCTTTGCTCCCTATACGTCCCACCTAAACTCTTTGCATAGACCTTGAAGACGCTGGGCACCCTCCTATTGCGCCTACCTGACTGGGTACTAAATTTAGGCAACTTAAATCTGGTGGTGAGTGATGGAGAGGATAGATACCCACAATGACAGTGACGGGCAAGGGAGATTCCTTTGGTGGAATTCCTTTGGGCCAAAGCTCTATCTAACATCTAGACAACCAGCACGCCAGGGCGTGCCAAAAGACTTTCCACTCCAGATCATGCAACAGTTTATCAAATATTGATCATTATATAAAATCACTACACTAGACTGATTGCGAACGGGATCTCAAATCACTCACAGATGTGGGCCAAGCTGCAGGACCCATATGTGGATAGAGACATGGCTTGGACTCAATAACTATGGTACCTCAAAGATAGAGGCATCACTCAGGAAAAGGCACTGTCCACTACTTTGAAGAAAACGTGGGTAAAGGAACCTCAGAGCTCATAGCAAGGGAAGCCTACATGGTGGTCCTGAGGGGCTTCAAAAGTATGTAAATAAGAAAGTAAGCCATTACTGAGGGTTCGAGAGCAAGATTAAGGGGACCCGGCTGATAATAAAGAGAGAACCACCACCTTGACCTCGCAGTACTGAATAAACAAGGTAGGCAATGGACCAGGGAGGTTCCTGTATGGCTGAGCAAGAAAGGGATACAAATTTGGCATAGGAAATATGGCAAAAAAAGGAGCCGCTCGTCAAGAGGCAAACAGAAATAGTGGCAGAAATCGCAAGTTACTATCAAGACCTATATCGGTCAATCATGAGCAAGTTACAAAGTGACACAGGAGGCTTCCGCAAACATATACGCCTCCTGGTCCCGATGCCAGAGGAAACAAATTAACTAGATGGAGACATAGTATAAAGTGAGACAGTTAGGACCATCAAAGACATTCATCTGGGAAAGCTCCAATGCTGAACAAATTTCCAATAGAACTCTATAAAAGTATGGCTTAGCGCCGCACAAGAGTCAGATGTTCCCTGAAGCCAATTAAATAAGCCAGATACCCTATGACCAGCAGTTATCTATGGTAGTGGCAGTCCCGAAAGACAGGATGACAGCAGATAGTTGTGCCTTTCTATAGGACTATATCACTGCTTAATACTAGCGAAAGCACTGGGCACTCGACTAAGGCAGTCCATCCTGAAACTGGTGCACCTGGACCAGTTGGGCTTCATGCCTTACTAGGCTAAACCTCAAACACCTATATGGCAACCTTACTAGATTTAGAGATCACCGAGAAGATTTAGCCATGCTATACCTTTATACCGCGAAAGTCTTCAACACTCTGTAAAGGACATACCTACCTGAAGTGTTGGAAAGGGTGGGTCAGAGGTCAAGATCTTAAACACTCCGGAGAGGACATACCTACTGGAAAGTGTTGGAATGAGTAGGTCAGAGGTCAAGGTTTTCAACACTCCGGCGAGGACATACCTACCAGAAGGGTTGGAAAGAGTGGGTGAGAGGTCATGGTCTTCAACACTCCGGCGATGACATACCTACCGGAATCGTTTCAAAGAGTGGGTCAGAGGTCAAGGTCTTCGACACTCCGGCAAGGACATACCTACCTGACACGTTCGAAAGAGTGGGTCATAGGTCAAGGTCTTCGACACTCTGGCAAGGACACACCTACCTGAAGCATGGGAAAGATTGGGTCAAAGGTAAAGGTCTTCGACACTCCGCGGAGGACATATCTACCTGACGCATGGGAAAGAGTGGGTCAAAGGTCAAGGTCTTCGACACTCCGTCGAGGACATACCTACCTGACACGTGGGAAAGAGTGGGTCAAAGGTTAAGGTCTTTAACACTCCTGCGTGGACATACCTACCGGAAGCTTGGGAAAGAGTGGGTCAGAGGTCAAGGTCTTCAACACTCCGACGTGGACATACCTAGATGACGGGTGGGAAAGAGTGGGTCAAAGGTCAAGGTCTTCGACACTCCGGTGATGACACACCTACCTGAAGCGTAGAAAGAGTGGGTCAAAGGTCAAGGTCTTCGACACTCCGCGGAGGACATATCTACCTGACACGTGTGTAAGAGTGGGTCAAAGGTCAAGACACTCCGGGGAGGACATATCGACCTGACGCGTGGGAAAGAGTAGGTCAAAGGTTAAGGTCTTCGACACTCTTGCGAGGACATACCTACCGGAAGCGTGGGAAAGAGTGGGTCAGAGATCAAGGTCTTCAACACTCCGACGACGACATAACTACCTGACACGTGTGAAAGAGGGGTCAAAGGTCAAGGTCTTCAACACTCCGGGAGGACATACCTACCTGACGCGTGGGAAAGAGGGGATCCAAGATCAAGGTCTTCAACACTCGGGAGAGGACATACCTACCTGACATGTGGGAAAGAGGGGGTTAAACGTCAAGGTCTTCGACACTCCGGCAAAGACATACCTACCTGACATGTGGGAAAAAGTGGGTCAAAGGTCAAGGTCTTTGACACTCCTGCGAGGACATACCTACTTAACGCGTGGGAAAGAGGGGGTCAAAGGCTTCGACACTCCGGTGAGGACATACCTACCTGACGCATGGGAAAGAATGGGTCAAAGGCTTCGACACTCCGGTGAGGACATACCTACCTGATGCATGGGAAAGAGGGGGTCAAAGGTCAAGGTCTTCGACACTCCTGCGAGGACATACCTACCTGACGCATGGGAAAGAGGGGGTCAAAGGTCAAGGTCTTTGACACTCCGACAAGGACATACCTACCTGACGCATGGGCAAGAGGGGGGTCAAAGGTCAAGATCGGCAATACTCCGGCGAGGACATACCTACTGGATGCATGGGAATGAGAGGGTCAAAGGTCAAGGTGTTCAACACTCCGGCGAGTGCATACCAACCTGACGCGTGTTAAACAGGGGGTCAAAGGTCAAGGACTTCGACACTCCGACAAGTACGTACCTACCTGACGCGTGGGAAACAGTGGGTCAAAGGTCAAAGTCTTCGACACTCGGTGAGGATATACCTACCTGACGCGTGGGATAGTGTGGGTCAAAGGTCAAGGTCTTCAACCCTCTGGGATGACATACCTACCTGACGAGTGGGAAAGAGAGGGTCAGAGGACAAGGTCTTCGACACTCCTGCATGGACATACCTACCTGACGCATGGGAAAGAGTGGGTCAAAGGCTTCGACACTCCGGTGAGGACATACCTACCTGACACGTGGGAAAGAGGGAGTCAAAGGTTAAGGTCTTCGACACTCTGGCTAGGACATACCTACCTGATGCAAGGGAAAGAGAGGGTCATAGGTCAAGGTCTTCGACACTCCGGCAAGGACATAACTACCTGACGCATGGGAAAGAGTAGGTCAAAGGGTTCGACACTCCGGCGAGGACATACCTACCTGACGTGTGGGAAAGTGGTGGTCAAAGGTCAAGGTCTTCGACACTCCGGCGAGGACATACCTACCTGATGCGTGGGAAAGAGGGGGTCAAAGGTCAAGGTCTTTAAAACTCTGGAGAGGACATACCTACCTGACGCTTGGGAAAGAGGCGGTAAAATTTCAAGGTCTTCAACACTGCGGCATGAACATACCTACCAGAAGCATGGGCAAGAGGGGGGTCAAAGGTCAAGATCTGCAATACTCCGGCAAGGACATACCTACCGGATGCATGGGAATGACGGGGTCAAAGGTCAAGGTGTTCAACACTTCGGCGAGTACATACCTACCTAATGCCTTGGAAAGAGGGGGTCAAAGGTCAAAGTCTTCGACACTCCGACAAGGACATACCTACCTGACGCGTGGGAAAGAGTGGGTCAAAGGTCAAAGTCTTCGACACTCGGGTGAGCATATACCTACCTGACGCTTGGGAAAGTGTGGTCAAAGGTCAAGGTTTACAACCCTCTGGGAGGACATACCTACCTGACGCGTCGGAAAGAGAGGGTCAAAGGTCAAGGTCTTCGACACTCCTGCAAGGACATAGCTACCTGACGCATGGGAAAGAGTTGGTCAAAGGCTTCGACACTCTGGGGAGGACATACCAACCTGATGCGTGGGAAAGAAGGGGTCAAAGGTTAAGGTCTTCGACACTTCGGCGAATACATACCTACCTGAAGCGTGGGAAAGAGAGGGTCAAAGGTCAAGGTGTTAGACACTCCTGCAAGGACATACCTACCTGACGCATGGGAAAGAGTGGGTCAAAGTCTTCAAGACTCCGGGAAGGACATACCTACCTGACGCATGGGAAAGAGAGGGACAAAGATCAAGGTCTTCGACACTCCGGCGAGGACGTACCTACCTGACGCGTGGGAAAGAGGGGGTCAAAGGTCAAGGTCTTCAACACTCTGGAGAGGACATATCTACCTGACGCTTTGGAAAGGGGCTGTAAAATGTCAAGGTCTTCGACACTCCGGCGAGGACATACCTACTTGACGCATGGGACAGAGGGGCGGTCAAAGTTCAAGGTGTTCAACACTCCGGCAGAGACATAGCTACCTAACGCGTGGGAAAGAGGGGGTCAAATGTCAAGGTCTTCAAAACTCCAGCAATGACATAGCTACCTAACGCGTGGAAAAGAGGGAGTCAAAGGTCAAGGTCTTCAACATTCCGGCGAGGACATACCTACCTGATGCGTGGGAAAGAGGGGGTCAAAGGTCAAGGTCTTCCACACTCCTGCGAGGACATACCTACATGACGCGTGGGAAAGAGGGGTCAAAGGTCAAGGTTTTCAACACTCCAGTGAGGACATACCTACCCGACACGTGGGAAAGAGTGGGTCAAAGGACAAAGTCTTTGACACTACGCTGAGGACATACCTACCTCACGCATGGGACAGAGGGGGTCATAGGTCATGGTCTTCGGCACTCCGGCGAGGACATACCACCCTGACGCGTGGGAAAGAGGGTGTGAAAGGTTAAGGTCTTCAACACTTCGGAGAGGACATACCTATTTGAATCGTGGGAAAGAGGGTCAAGGTCTTCGACACTCCGGCGAGGATATACCTACCTGACGAGTGAGAAAGAGGGGGTCAAAGGTCAAGGTGTTCGACACTCCGGCGAGGACATACCTACCTGACGCATGGGAAAGAGCGGGTCAAGGTCTTCAAAGCTCCGGAGAGGACATATCTACCTGACTCGTGGGAAAGAGGGGGTAAAAGGTCAAGGTCTTAAACACTACGGAGAGACATACCTACCTGATGCATGGGAAAGAGGGGTCAAAGGTCAAGGTCTCCAACACTCCGGTGAGGACATACCTACCTGATGCATAGGAAAGAGGGGGTCAAAGGTCAAGGTCTCGAACACTCCGGCAAGGACATACCTACCTGATGTGTGGGAAAGAGTGGGTCAAAGGTCAAGGTCTTCAACATTCCGGCAGGGAAATACCTACCGGAAATTGTTGGAAAAAGTGGGTCAAAGGTCAAGGTCTTCAACACTCCTGCGAGGACATACCTACCTGACGCGTGGGAAAGAGTGCGTCAAAGGCTTGACACTCTGGCAAAGGCATACCTACCTGACGTGTGGGAAAGAGCGAGTCAAAGGTTAAGGTCTTCGACACTCTGGCGAGGACATACCTACCTAACGCATGGGAAAGAGCGGGTCATGGTCTTCATCACTCCGGAGAGCATATACCTACCTGATGCGTGGGAAAGAGAGGGTCAAAGGTCAAGGTCGTCGACACTCCTGCTAGGACATGCCTACCTGACGAGTGGGAAAGAGGGGGTAAAAGGTCAAGGTCTTCGACACTCAGGCGAGGACATACCTACCTGACGTGTGGGAAAGAGCAGGTCAAGGTCTTCAATGCTCCGGAGGGGACATATCTACCTGACGCATGGGAAAGAGGGGGTAAAAGGTCAAGGTCTTAAACACTACGGAGAAGACATACCTACCTGACGCGTGGGAAAGAGAGGACAAAGGTCATGGTCTTTAACACTCCGGCGAGGGCATACCTACCTGATGCGTGGGAAAGAGGGGGTCAAAGGTCAGGGTCTTCAACACTCCGGTGAGGACATACTTACCGGAAAGTGTTGGAAAAAGTGGGTCAAAGGACAAGGTCGTTGACACTCCGGCTAGGACATACCTACCTGTTGCAAGTGAAAGAGGTGGTCAAAGGTCAAGGTCTTCGACACTCTGGCAAGGATATACATATGTGACGCGTGGGAAAGAGGGGGTCAAAGGTCAAGGTGTTCGACACTCCGGCGAGGACATACCTACCTGACGTGTGGGAAAGAGAGGGTCAAAGGTCAAGGCCTTCAACACTCCGGAAAGGATATACTTACCTGATGCGTAGGAAAGAGGGGGTCAAAGGTCAAGGTCTTGAACACTCCGGCGAGGACATACCTACCTGATGCATGGGAAAGAGAGGTCAAGGTCTTCAACACTCCGACGAGGACATACCTACCCGACTAGTAGGAAAGAGGGGGTCAAAGGTCAAGGTCTTAAACACTCCGGCGAGGACATACCTACCTAATGTGTGGGAAAGAGTGGGTCAAAGGTCAAGGTCTTCAACACTCCGGCAAGGACATACCTACCTGAAATTGTTGGAAAAAGTGGGTCAAAGGTCAAGATCTTCGAGACTCCTGCGAGGACATACCTACATGCCATGTGGGAAAGAGTGGGTCAAAGGTCAAGGTCTTCGAAAGTCCGGCGAGGACACACCTACCTGATGCGTGGGAAAGAGTGGGTCAAATGATTCGACACTCTGGTGAAGACATACCTGACGCGTGGGAAAGAGCGGGTCATGGTCTTCAATACTCCGGCGAGGGCATACCTACCTGACGGGTGGGAAAGAGGGGGGTCAAAGGTCAGGGTCTTCAACACTCCGGTGAGGACATACTTACCGGAAAGTGTTGGAAAAAGTGGGTTAAAGTTCATGGTCATCCACACTCTGGCTAGGACATACCTACCTGTTGCAAGGGAAAGAGGTGGTCAAAGGTCAAGGTCTTCGAAAGTCCGGCAAGGATATACATACGTGACATGTGGGAAAGAGGGGGTCAAAGGTCAAGGTCTTCAACACTCCGGTCAGTACATACCTACCTGACGAGTGAGAAAGAGGGAGTCAAAGGTCAAGGTGTTCAACACTCCGGCGAGGACATACCTACCTGACGCGTAGGAAAGAGAGGGTCAAAGGTCAAGGTCTTCAACACTCCGGTGAGGACATACCTACCTGACGCGTAGGAAAGAGGGGGTCAAAGGTCATGGTCTTAAACACTCCGGCGAGGACATACCTACCTGAAATTGTTGGAAAAAGTGGGTCAAAGGTCAAGGTCTTCAACACTCCGGCGAGGACATACCTACCTGACGTGTAGGAAAGAGCGGGTCAAAGGTCATGGTCTTAAACACTCCGGCGAGGACATACCTACCTGAAATTGTTGAAAAAAGTGGGTCAAAGGTCAAGGTCTTCGAGACTCCTGCGAGGACATACCTACCTGACGTGTTGGAAAGAGTGGGTCAAGGGTCAAGGTCTTCGAAAGTCCTGCGAGGACATACCTACCTGAAGCGTGGGAAAGAGCAGGTCATGGTCTTCAACACTCCGGAGAGCATATACCTACCTGATGTTTGGGAAAGAGGGGGTCAAATGACAAGGTCTTCAACACTCCGGCAAGGAAATACCTACCGGAAATTGTTGGAAAAAGTGGGACAAAGGTCAAGGTCTTCAACACTGCTGCGAGGACATACCTACCTGACGCGTGGGAAAGAGAGGACAAAGGTCATGGTCTTTAAAACTCAGGCGAGGGCATACCTACCTGACGCGTGGGAAAGAGGGGGTCAAAGGTCAGGATCATCAACACTCCGGTGAGGACATACTTACCCGAAAGTGTTGGAAAAAGTGGGTTAAAGGTCATGGTCGTCGACACTCCGGCTAGGACATACCTACCTGTTGCATGGGAAAGAGGTGGTCAAAGGTCAAGATCTTCGAAACTCCGGCAAGGATATACATATGTGACGCGTGGGAAAGAGGGGTCAAAGGTCAAGGTCTTCAACACTCCGGTGAGGACATACCTACCTGACGAGTGAGAAAGATGGGGTCAAAAGTCAAGGTGTTCGAAACTCGGGCGAGGATATACCTACCTGACGCGTGGGAAAGAGAGGGTCAAAGGTAAGGCCTTCAACGCTCCAGTAAGGACATACCTACCTGACGCGTAGGAAAGAGGGGGGCAAGGTCTTGAACACTCCGGCGAGGACATACCTACCTGATGCATGGGAAAGAGGGTTCAAAGGTCAAGGTCTTCAACACTCCGGCGAGGACATACCTACCTGACGCGTAGGAAAGAGGGGGTCAAAGGTCAAGGTCTTGAACACTCCGGCGAGGATATACCTACCTGATGTGTGGCAAAGAGTGGGTCAAAGGTCAAGGTCTTCAACACTCCCGCAAGGACATACCTACCTGAAATTGTTGGAAAAAGTGGGTCAAAGGTCAAGGTCTTCGACACTCCTGTGAGGACATACCTACCTGATGCGTGGGAAAGAGTTGGTCAAAGGTCAAGGTCTTCAAAATCCGGCGAGGACATACCTACCTGATGCGTGGGAAAGAGTGGGTCAAAAGATTCGACACTCTGGCGAAGACATACCTACCTGAAGCGTGGGAAAGAGCGGGTCATCCTCTTCAACACTCCGGAGAGCATATACCTACCTGACGTGTAGGAAAGAGGCGGTCAAAGGTCAAGGTCTTCAACACTCCGGCAAGGAAATACCTACCGGAAATTGTTGGAAAAAGTGGGTCAAAGGTCAAGGTCTTCAACACTCCTGCAAGGACATACCTACCTGACGCATGGGAAAGAGAGGACAAAGGTCATGGTCTTTAACACTCCTGCAAGGGCATACCTACCTGATGCGTGGGAAAGAGGGGGTCAAAGGTCAGGGTCTTCAACACTCCGGTGAGGACATACTTACCGGAAAGTGTTAGAAAAAGTGGGCCAAAGGTCAAGGTCATCGACACTCCGGCTAGGACATACCTACCTGTTGCAAGGGAAAGAGGTGGTCAAGGTCTTAGACACTCCAGCAAGGATATACATACCTCACGCGTGGGAAATAGGGGGTCATAGGTCTTCAACGCTCTGTAGAGGATATATCTACCTGACGCCTGGGAAAGAGGGGGTAAAAGGTCAAGGTCTTAAACACTACTGAGAGGACATACCTACCTGACGCGTAGGAAAGAGAGGTCAAAGGTCATGGGCTTCAACATTCCGGTGAGGACATACCTACCTGACGTGTGGAAAATAGGGGGTCAAAGGTCAAAGTCACCAACACTCCGGTGAGGACATACCTACCGGAAAGTGTTGTAAAAAGAAGGTCGAAGGGCAAGGTTTTTCGACACTCCGGCTAGGACATACCTACCTGACACGTGGGAAAGAGTGGGTCAAAGGACAAGGTAGACAACACGCCGGCGAGAACATACCTATTTGAAGTGTTGGGAAAAGTGGGTCAAAGTTCATGGTCTTCGACACTAAGGCGAGGACATACCTACCTGATGCGTGGGAAAGAGCGAGTCAAGGTCAACGCTCCTGAGAGGACATATCTACCTGACACGTGGGAAAGAGTGGGTCAAAGGTCAAGGTCTTCGACCCTTCGGCGAGGACATACATACTTCACGCTTGGGAAAGAGAAGGTCATAGGTCAAGGTCTTTGACACTCCAGAGAGGACATACCTACCTGACGTGTGGGAAAGAGGGGGTCAAAGGTCAAGGTCTTCAACAGTCCGGTGAGGACATACCTACCAGATGCGTGGGAAAGAGGGGTCAAAGGTCAAGGTCTTCAACACTCCGGTGAGGACATACCTACCTGAAGCGTGGGAAAGGGGGGGTCAAAGGTCAAGGTCTTCAACACTCTGGCAAGGATATATACATACCTGATGAGTGGGATATAGGGGGTCAAGGTCAAGGTATTCACCACTCCAGTGAGGACATACCTACTGGAAAGTGTTGGAAAAAGTGGGTCAAAAGTCAAGGTTGTTGTCAGTACAGCTAGGACATACCTACCTGACGAGTGAGAAAGAGGGGGTCAAAGGTCAAGGTGTTCGACACTCCGGCAAGGACATACCTACCTGACGCGTGGGAAAGAGCTGGTCAAGGTCTTCAATGCTCCGGAGAGGACATATCTACCTGACGCGTGGGAAAGAGGGGGTAAAAGGTCAAGGTCTTAAACACTACGGAGATGACATACCTACCTGACGCGTGGGAAAGAGAGGTCAAAGGTCATGGTCTTCAACACTCCGGCGAGGGCATACCTACCAAATGTGTGGGAAAGAGGGGGTCAAAGTTCAAGGTCTTCAACACCCCGGTGAAGACATCCCTACCGGAAAGTGTTGTAAAAAGTGGGTCAAAGGTCAAGGTCTTCGACACTAAGGGGAGGACATACCTACTGGAAAGTGTTGGAAAGAGTGGTTCAAAGGTCATGGTCTTCGACACTCCTGCGAGGACATATCTACCTGACGCATTGGAAAGAGTGGGTGAAGGGTCAAGGTCTTTGACACTCCGGCTAGGACATACCTACCTGACGCGTGGGAAAGAGGGGGTCAAAGGTCAAGGTAGTCAACACCCCGGCGAGGACATACCTACCTGATGTGTTGTAAAAAGTGGGCTAAAGTACAAGGTCTTCGACACTAAGGCGAGGACATACCTACCGGAAAGTGTTGGAAAGAGTGGTTCAAAGGTCAAGGTATTTGACACTCCTGCGAGGACATACCTACCTGACGCATGGGAAAGAGTGGGTGAAGGGTCAAGGTCTTAAACACTACGGAGAGGACATACCTACCTGACGCGTGGGAAAGAGAGGTCAAAGGTCATGGTCTAGGCGCCTTGACGCCCTTGGGGCTAAGTCTGCGCAAGATAAGATCCTTTTCATTCAGGTCTTTGACACTTCGGCTAGGACATACCTACCTGACGCGTGGGAAAGAGGGGGTCAAAGGTCAAGGTAGTCAACACCCTGGCGAGGACATACCTACCTGACGTGTTGTAAGAAGTGGGCCAAAGTTCAAGGTCTTCGACACTAAGGCGAGGACATACCTACCGGAAAGTGTTGGAAAGAGTGGTTCAAAGGTCAAGGTCTTCGACACTCCTTCGAGGACATACCTACCTGACGCGTAGGAAAGAGTGGGTCAAAGTTCAAGGTCTTCGACCCTCCGGCGAGGACATACTTACCTCACGCGTGGGAAAGAGGGGGTCAGAGGTCGAGGTTTGACACTCCAGAGAGGACATACCTACCTGACACGTTGGAAAGAGGGGTTCAAAGGTCAAGGTCTTCGACACTCCAGCGATGACATACCTAACTGAAGCGTGGGAAAGAGTGGATCAAAGGCCAAGGTCTTCGATACTCCGGAGAGGACATACCTACCTGACGCTTGGGAGTTAGCAAGTCAAAGGTCAAGGTCTTCAGCACTCCGGAGAGGACATATCTACCTGATGCATGGGAAGGAGGGGGTAAAAGGTCAAGGTCTTCTACACTCCTGAGAGGACATACCTACCTGTAGCGTGAAAAGAGTGGGTCAAAGGTCAAGATCTTCAACACTCGGGCGAGGATAGACATACCTGGCGCGTGGGAAAGAGGGGGCCAAAGGTCAAGGTCTGCAACACTTCGGCGAGGACATACCTACTTGACTTGTTGGAAAGAGTGGGTATAAGGTCAAGGTCGTGAGTGACTAATGAAATAGAGGCATGGGTGACCTTGTGGCAAACAACGAAGATGACATACTTGCCATGAGCAAAGAGGTCAAGAACATACTGGGTTCCCTATCTAATAAGGTTGAAGAAATCAAGGCGCTCTGTGAAAATTGAAAGATTCTTAAAACGGATCACGGTGAGATAATGTACTGATCCGGAATGTTTCGGAACAGAGGAATGTGATGACATCATCCTGTACCATAAGTCTCTTTTCCAAATTGTACTCAAAGAGGGCCCACCACATAAGATTCCCTTAATCCAGGCACATCGAGTAAGAGCACCACGGGAAGCACCTGCTGTCTGCCCCAGCAGCATTATACTTAAGCGGGGGTCCTCCCACCTAAAGGACATTGTTAATGTGAGAAGTAAATACATTAGATCTGCTCATTTTTTGAGGATATACTCTTGACCTTTTCTAGGATGTTTCAGATGTGGCCATGAACAAATGACGCATGCTATCCTTAGTAACTCCTGTGTTTCACAGCCGAGTGAGTCATATCCATGCAGTTCTCCTGAGTGGGAACGGGAGGGTCGAAGAGTGGGGGAGGGTCAGGGGAGTCTGGTCTGGACAGAACTTGATGTTGGAAGTGTTTTGTATTCACTTTGACTGATGGTCCACACTGTTTTATCCTAATCTATAAAAACAAAGAGAAAAAAGAAAGCTGGAGGCAGAAATCCCAGTGCTACTGTGTGATGGAGGGGACGTGCCAACAGCCTCGCCAAACTCACAAGGGGAGTCTATGACAGTGGAATTGTGCTACTGGATAGCTAGGAATAATATTCTGCATTGCAATGAGCCATTCCTAAAAGTAGATACAGTGATTCTGGGAAATAGGGGCTACCCAACGGTTTTGTATGGACCCAAGACAATGGCAGAACTAAAGTGTCATACCAAGTCCATGATTCGATCATGGAAGGAGACCACTAGATAAGTGTATGGGAGAAGGAAATAGTGAATCAAACCCTGATATGGGACAGTGTGGCACAGGCTGAAGTGCAGAAAACGCAGAGATCTGAGGGATGGGACTAGACATGTTCCTAAAAATTGGGAGCTTGTGCCAAAATGGGAGGCTGATACACCAGGGTTGTCCTTTGGGAGGACTGCCAGATGGCTGAGATGGAGGTCTTTTTCTAGTTCCAGACACACCATACTATGTCGACTCACATAGTGGTGGGAGCATAGGTTGCGAAGGCGCCCCCGCTGAAAGACCACCCTGCTGTCAGAAGCCCTTACCAAGAAACCATCTCACTTACTTAAAGCTGCTCAACAATTACTGAAATGCCGTAGAGAAGCTAAAGGGGGGTAGGAGTAGGCACTTAGCACCCTCGAGAAATAGTGATCTGGGCTACCTTTTGCCTGGTCCAGCTGCTCTTTCTACAGACATCCTACTAAATAAAATATAGGCTGTGTAAGATGGGGGAAAACAGGGTCAGATCTCTGTTGCAGAGGATGCAGCTGATTGGGAACCTTTCTTCACGCACTATGGGGCTGCCAAAGGCTAACTGGCTACTGAAGGCTGCATGGGCATGCCAGAGCGATGTCACTGGATCCCAGGGAAAACTGTCTCCCAGGCTAGAGGTACTCAACATTTGGAGAGATTGAACACACCCCACACACACAGAACTCTCACCACCATGGGGCTGATAACAGCAAAAAGGAATGTGGGCAAGAAATAAGGATCTGATATGCCTCAAAATGTGACCTCTGGGTAAACAGACATGGATGGGTGCATGTTGGTGGAACAGCAGGTCTATGAGTGGAGGGGCCGCCCCTATAAGTGGGAAAACATATGGGAGCAATGAAGAATGCACTGGGGACAATAGTGGCCTGGCCCTTGTGTGAGGCAAAAAAGGAAACCACTGGCAGGATAGTGGAGAATGGAAACAACAATTTGGAGCTGCCAGAGCAAAAAGGTTTGGTGTGCTAATCTTGCTGGGTGCTTGAGGTACTCCTTCCCTCAATAATCCTGATGCACAAGCGAGACCTATCCATGTGCAGGGGATGAGGAGAGGCCTATCCATGTGCAGGGGATGAGGAGAGGCCTATCCATGTGCAGGGGATGAGGAGAGGGCTCTTCCACAGATTAAGGTAGCGCAATTTGATGGACTGAAGAGCGGGAGTAGAGCTGGGGTGTTTTGATGGAGATGTTTTGCACTGTTTTTGTAGTTTTCTTGTGTCTTATAAAAAGGATGCCTTGCAGTACCTGGCAGATTGGAATGGATTTAGTTACAGGAGGTCCCGGTCACTCTTCGTTCTGTTGATTTGGCTCTTACTCCCCATTATGGGGTCTTGTTGGTTGTGTTCATGATTAAAGTAAATGCTTTTTCCATCTCAACC
The DNA here is from genome assembly GCF_964261635.1 of Lissotriton helveticus. Lineage (NCBI taxonomy): Eukaryota > Metazoa > Chordata > Amphibia > Caudata > Salamandridae > Lissotriton > Lissotriton helveticus. The sequence continues at coordinate 92,557,003 of NC_136057.1, read as the reverse complement.
AGTAGATCTTGATGGAGGTGGGTGGGGCTTGGGGTGATCCAATCTCACGCTCCTCTGAAGATGTTGGATCACAGCTTTCAACATGATCAGTGTATGAATGTGATTGTTTCTTTAAATATATAATAAATGTTTTTTTCAATTTATGATTGTGTGGCTAGTGTCCTTGACTTTCTGTCTGTTGCGTGTTGCCATTGTATTTGCAGATTTGTTTGCCTAAGGCAATAGATTCTTTGTTGAGGTGGGCGGCGAATCTACCACTACAAGCGCAGGCTTTTTCAGTGGGTTTGATAGTTTTTTTTTCTCATGCTGTAGGCAATATTGGAGAGTGAGTCATCGCAACACTTGTGAACTTTGTTCTGCAGAGGGTTATGTTGGGTGAACCGTAGCTTGGTATATCTATCCGGTTTGTTGCTGTTGCAAATTGTGTCACACCAATGTCTCTCAAATCTTGTCTTTGCGTAAGATGGTAGTGGTCTCAGAGAGTCTTCAAATTCCCTAGTTTGCTCAGATTTTGTCAATTTTGAATCAGCGCAATGCTTCAGTTTTACCAATTTAGAGTCAATTTTTGGTGTTAAATTTGGCTGTCTGAGTGGGAGATTCAGTTTAAATGTGCCCAGCACTGATTGGAATATTGATGGAACATTCCCAATGTGTTCAGCATTGGGGGCAGGGACATGCCCATGGCTCTGGCTGGTCTTATCTTGCGGCCAAATTATTAAGGAGTCTAGATTTTGCAGAATGTTTTGCCCTTAATGCAGAGGTTAGTTGCCTTTCAAACAATTAGATGTCCTCTGGAAGAACTCTAGAGAACTATAATGACAGGAGAAAGGTAAGTACTGTAAGTTAACCTTAGTTAGTCACATTAACAAGAGCAAATTCAACAATTAACAAGAGTAAATACAACAGCGACCCTGATTTAACTGAATAAGTTTCTCATGGTCGCTCACAATAATTTAGGCTTTCAGCCAAAGAAGAACACTGGTCCAGTTATGGACCCTGCAATGTGCCGGCCTTTGACTGGCCAATAGTAGCTGCTTCCATCCGAGATATTATATGCCGGAGGTGGCTACTTTCCCCAGGAATGCAAATGCAGTCTCATTCTTTGTGCAGGGCAGCAGCCAGTGTAGGACAGGAATGGCCATGTCGGTTTCATATCAGTCTGTCACATCTTACATTCTTTTCAAGTTAACCATGTGTATGACAATGAACCTTTAAACAGAAGAGCTGCTTGTGTAACCACTGAGGGCCAGGTGTACAAACCTTTTGTGAGGTCGGAAACCTCCCTAATCACAGAATACGATTGCGTCCTCCAAATAACCATTTTTAATGTACAAAGGCCCAATTTGAAATTTAGTAATGTATCACTGAATTGCAAATTGGGTTTGCGACTTGGTATTATTAAGGGGCGTGTTTAGTGCGTCCATTCCTAATACCGAATCGCAGTGGTATGGTGAATGTTTGGCAACCGACGTAAGGTTGCAAAACATCACCATTTTTCCACCTACTTCAAGTAGGTGGTAACCCATTTAACAGTAGTAATAAGCTTTATTCGATAAAATTCATGATAAAAGCATATACATCCAAAATTCATATATATAAAACATATATGCAATGTAATAGATAAGACCAACTATACATCATATATTTACAATTAAAATTAGATTAAAAAGTTCCATAAAAAAACGTAGAAAACAATGATCAAGGTAATTACATCAAGTGACGTGTGCATGGGCTGCCGGGCAGCTATTTCTCGCTAAGAGCTTTGTTCTTGTTAGCCATGCGCAACCCAAAAATTTAGCCACACCACAGACCAGAGCAAGGGAGGAGGTGTCAGTCTTTAAGATGCGCAATGCCACCCAGTAGTTCTTGGAGACAAGCATTTTACAGACTGGTTTGAGCCACTTGGCTCTAGCCATCCTGTATCCCGGGCACGCAAAGAAGAAATGGGCAATGGACTCATTTGGGGCTGCACAGCCTGGGCAGGGAACAGATGGAGATTTATGCCAGTTCCAGGTTGCTATCACCTCGTTTAGCGGAAGAGTCCCTAATCTCATTTTCAGATAAAGTGCCCTATCCCTGGGTGTTTGAATAAAATCAAGAAAGGATTCTAATTTGCAAATGGGTTTATGCTCAAGGAACATCTCAGTGATTTTCCCCATTTTGGGATTGCGCATCTCTTCTCCCTGTACCCATTGCCAGTAGGCACTTTTTTGGTCCTGCTTGGATGGTGGAGTCTGACTAGCCCAAGCCTCCCCAAACCCAATATCAATTCAAAGCTGTCTGAGGTTGGGGATCCATTTGATCCTATTTCCTATGTCAGCTATTATCAATTCGCTAAGGGCAGCAGCATAATTGGACAGCTCAGGGGTCCTTCTTTTGCGTGCCCAAAAGAGTAGGGGGCGCAGATGTACAATATCCTTGATGGAACGTCTTCCCAAGTCTTGGTATAGGGGCTTCAGTGGGGTGGCGGTTGGAAGAGAGACGAGATCCCTAAAGAACTTATTTTCGGATCTTGCCAGTTCAGTGGTGTTCTCGAAGCCCCATAACTCGGCCCCGTATAGGGCCGAAGGTAGCGCTTTACCATCATAGACCACAATGGCGGAGGCAACTGGCCTGCTTACAGACAGATGCTGCTCTCTCTTATGATAGCCCCGGACACCCGTTTATGGCTAAGGAGCATCTTGGCCATGTGGGAGCTCCATTTCATCCCTTTTACGTCCCGGATTCCCTGATAGTCAAAAGACTCAATGGTGTCAAGTGGAACGCCATTAAGGGTCATGCCGTTTCTGAAGCGTTTTGGTGGGTTGATTATCATTAACATTGTTTTGCTTGCATTTATTGTCAACCCCCAAGAGTCACAAAAAAGGCTAAACCTGTTTAAAAGTTTCTGAAGGCCGCACGGTGTTTTGGAAATCAGGAGGGTGTCGTCGGCGAACAGGAGGGTGGGGGTTTTCTCCCAGGCCAGAATTGGAGCGTCAGCTGGTACCTCTCTAAGATGATCTACCACCCCGTTCATAAATAAAGAGAACAGGGTCGGGGCCAGGACGCAACCCTGGCACAACCCCCTGTTCACCACAACCCTCTCTGTCAGATGCCCCTGAGAGCCCCACCTTATTCTGGCAAAGTTGTCCTCATGGAGACGTTTAATAAAATTGAGAATCTGAGGGGAGATACCCAGTTCATGCAGGACCTGCCAAAGCTTGGTGCGTGGCACGAGATCGAAGGCGGTCTTCAGATCTATGAACTCCAAATACAAACTACCTTTACCAATCACCACTGCTATCCAGTGGATCATGAAAAATCTGAAGACCTGGTCTATCGTGCCCACCTTCAGTCTAAAGCCTGCTCGATAGTGCGAGAGGATATTCCCATCCTCCATCCAGGACCTCAGCCTCATAAGGAGGACCCTGCCAACCACCTTCTGAATCACATCGATTAAACTAATTGGCCTGTAGTTGGCAGGGTCCTCCCTAATTCCCTTTTTGTAAATTGGTACAACCTCCGCACCTTTCCATGACTCAGGGACACCAGACCCCTATCTATCAAATTCATTAACAGTAAAATAAAATGAGCCCAAGGCTTCGGGTCATGGAGAAGCAAATCACCTGGAAGGCCGTCAGGTCCGGCAGCCTTACCCGGAGAGATGCAGTTTATTGCTAGGTCCACCTCATATAGATCAAAACAGTCAGGTAGCAAGGAGGCACCAGGGGTAGTTGTGTGAATCTCAGTCTGGGAGCACAGGGGGCCTTCGTGTCCCGAATAAAGGTTGGAGAAGTGATCCTGCCATTGTTGCCCTGTAATGTGTTTCGGGATTGGGTCAGATCCCTTTCTTTTCCCACCATTAATTAGCTCCCAGAATAGGGTAGAGTTCTTTTGTTTGGAGGCGTGTTTAAGCTCCTGCCAGTGTGCCTCATCCCAATTTTGTTTTGCCTCCTCTAATGCCCTGGAGTACGCCTTTCTTGCTGCTCTGATTGCCAGGGAGTCTTTCTTTCTGACAGCTAACGCTAAGGCCTGCCTCTTCTCCCTACAAGCTGGTGAGTACCATGGGTTTGTGGGCCTTGCTGAACATCTCTTTCGTGCCCTGTTCCCATCTATGATAAAAAAGGAGCCAATCTTATCCAGAGTTTCTCGATAAAACAGAGGAAAAGAAGGAAAGTTCTCCACTTCACAGTGGATCGTTTCAAGCTCCTTAATCTTTAAATCAAGAAGTTCCCTAATGTTTTGGAGTTTACATTCTTTCTGAGATAATTTGTGCCATTTAAGGCGGTTATTGCAGTTGGAGGGGGTTACCTCTCTTGTCGACATTAGAGAAGGGGTGGGTGCCTTTGTCGCGGAGTGTGACCAATCGTTATTGATTTGCATACATAAAGGATTATGGTCGCTATCCAGAGAATGTTTGACAACCATATCCAGGATCCCCCCCATAATCGCACATCTACAAGTATGTAATCTATTTGGACGGAGAGCTCATCCTGTTAAAAGTATTTGCCCCACTCTGGTCCGAGCATGTTCTTCTGTTTACCGCTCTTAAATTGTATTCCAGGGTCAGGGCATTAATTTGGATAGCCCTCTGTGACCACTTCTTGATAGGAGCAATAGTAAGGGTTGGAATAGCCCATTTAGCACCTTCTTTGTTTGTTCCCAAAAGGTCCTCCCCGTTCAGAGGTTCAAATGTGCAGTTGAAGTCCCTCGGCTACTATCGTGGTTAAATGAGGCAGAGTGCGGGATAACTCCCACTCCAGTGCTGCTATGGTTGCTGATGTTTGGGCGCCAGCCCAAACCTCTAGCATATATATTAAATAGCTCAACAGTTGTGCTATTAGCTGGCTCACTAATGGTCAGATGAAGAATGTCTCGTGTCGAAGAGGTGTGTGTGACTGTCGGCGAATTTAGAGACATATTAATCCAGATGTGCAATCCCCCAGAGGGACGACCCTTGCCTGAACTTATTGCTGGAAAAAATACGTGGTGAAGCCAGGTTTGTATAGAGGCGTTAAGCTCCAAGTTTCCTGGAATAGGCACACATCGAACTTTTCGATGAACTCATTCCACTCAGGGAAGAGTAGTTTCTTCTGAAGCCCCGCTATATTCCAGGAAAGAAATTCGAGGACTTTCAAATTGGACCATTCTGCGGGGGCTTTACTGTCTAAGGTACAGGCGAGGCCCCGTGCCTGGTCAGCAATGGGTCTCTCACTCTTTGATCCTTCTATATGGGGGAAGCTAGGGATAAAATTAAACTCGCCGCATCCGGCTCCTACCGGGATGGTAAAGATATTCTGAATTAAACACCCATTTAGTCAGTCAATTGTGTTTAGGCCGGACCCACCTCCCAGTCTCCCTGGCACATCATGCTGTGACTGTCTAGATCATGGGTACTCACAAACTTTCTCTCGGGGGCCAAATTTACAGTGTGGTTTGTGTCCGAGGCCCGCACCGGTGGGGGTGGGGTCAGTGGGGGAGGGAGCAGGGCTAGAGCAACAAAAAAAACTGGTACCATGAGGTTGATCACTGGTCCCTCCAGCGGACGCCTTCGTCCTCTGAGCCACCAGACCCGGCATACACACATCTCTCTCTCTCATTCTTTTTCAGTCTCTCTCTGTCAGTACCCCAACTCAGATTTTGGCAACAGTCCGCTTCGATTTGACTAAAACGAGTGAAGGACTGCCAGAAAAACATTCCTGGATGGTTCTCGTTCGAAATCGGCGTTCCAAGATGGCCGCTGATTTCGATATCCAAGTCGCGGTCTAGTCTTTAGACCACAGCTGCTCGGTGATCGATATGAAGAGCGAACGTGAGGGAAAGTGCGCACTTCACCAGAGAATCAACCGGGTTAAGCAGCCATTTCACTACGTTCCTAGTTTAGTCGGAGTTATCATTTAAGGCCCCCTTGTAGAGAAGTTAAGTTAACGAATAGCAGCGAGTCTTGAATACAGAATTGAGAAAAAAGGATTTAACTTGTTTTTTTTTAAAGAATTACCTGTCCAGTGTTTCAGCACCACCGGCATTCCTGTGAATTACGGATTCAACACAGCGGCACATATCAGCGCGAGCTCTTAGTGAGAACCAGAGACCTGAGGAGAGAAACATCGAAAGAAGACAAAAGCTAAGTGATTTGAGAGAATGAGAATATGAGTTAATAAGACACATAAATAGTGAATAAGATAATTCGATACTTACCAGCAATCGTAGAGGAGAGGTTTTCCTTCGAATCTTCTGTCAGTCAAATAAGAAGGGTAACCTATGAAACAAAAGGAACAGAAGGTTAATATTAAAGAAAGCAGGAAAGAATAGATGCCTAATAGAAGAGAAGGAGTAATAAGCAGCAAATACTCTTAAGAGTAAGTGAAAAACTTAAGAATAGAGAAATACATGGTTAAGCTTAGGTGGAAAACTAATGAGCATTTATGTATTCTATAGATAGGAGTGAATAATCACGGACATAGGAAAAAAATATCTAGAACAGAGAAGAAAAGAAGAATAAATAAGAGTACGGCAAATTAGTGAAGTAAGTAAAGGAGTCAGAAGATAATAAATAGGAAGTTAGACAAAGCAAGAACTAATATTAAAAAACGTCAATCTTGTCATTTCAGGTTTAACTAATTTGACATAAATCTGATAACTAGAATAAACAGAAAAGACAGAAGAGAAGCATAGATCTTGGAAGACCAGGGTAGGTGAAAAATAAGTTAAGAGATTATAAGAATAGAGTAGGAGAGGAAAGATTAGAACTGGTAGTTAATTGCCTATTCATTCCACAGGTTCCATAGAAGAAAGAGTCTGCGGGACAGACTAAGAACTAGAGGAACCAGCCCAGGACCAGTCTCTTCTTTGTTTGTTATTTTATCCATTCCGCTTTCCACCGAGGGAGTAGTTCTGAGGCTCAGTATAAGTTGACCTCTGGAGTATTTCTGAGAGGGTTTTGGGACCTAGCATCTCTGTCCCTGTGCAAGTCAAAGGTAAGAATTAGAACTATCGTTTTGACAAGATTGTAAGGTTTGACACTCTCTCTGTCTCCCTCCCTCTCTCCCTCTCTCTTCCTCCCTCTCTCTACCTCTCTCTCCCTCTGTCTCTGTCTTCCTCTGTCTCACTCAATCTTACTGTCTCAATCCATCTCACTCCCTCACTCCCTCTGTCTCCCTCACTCTGACTGTCTCACTCCCTCTCTCCCTCTGTCTGACTCACTCTGACTGTCTCACTCTCTCTCTCTCTCTCTCTGTCTCCCTCTCTCTGTTTACCTCTCCCTCTCTCTGTTTCCCTCTACTTCACTCTGTTTCTCTCTCCCTCACTCTATTTCCCTCACCCTCTCCCTCCTTCCCTCTCTCTTTACTTCCCTCTCCCTCCTTCCCTCTGTCTCCTTCTTTCTCCTTCCCCCTCCCTCACTTTGAGGTTTTCCCCCTCACTCTGTCTCCCTCCCTCACTCTGTCTCCCTCCCTCCCTCGCTTTGTCTCCCTCTCTCACTCCCTCGCTCTGTCTCCCTCCCTTTGTCTCTCTGTCTCCCTCCTTTGCTCTGTCTCCCTCCTTTGCTCTGTCTCCCTCCTTCGCTCTGTCTTTCTCCCTCGCTCTGTCTCCCTCTCTCTGCCTCTGTCTCCCTCCCTCTCCCTCGCTCCTCTGTCTCCCTCCCCCTCCCTCATTCTCCCTCGCTCCTCTGTCTCCTTCCCTCTCCCTCGCTCTCCCTTGCTCTCCTCTATCTTCCACCCCTGCTCTCCCTTGCTCTCCCTAGGTCTGCCTCTGTCTCTCTTCCTCACTCTACCTCGCTCTCCCTCGCTCTGCCCTCTGTCTGCCTTCCTCTCTCTCTCCCTTACTCTCCCTTGCTCTCCCTCACTCTCCCTTGCTCTCCCTCGCTCTGCCCCGCTCTCCCTTGCTCTGCCTCACTCTCCCTCGCTCTGTCTCCCTCTCTCGCCCTCGCTCTCCCTCTATCTGCCTCTATCTGCCTCTGTCTGCCTCCCTCGCTCTCCCTTACTCTCCCTCGCTCTCCCTTGTTCTCCCTTGCTCTCCCTCACTCTGCCTCTCTCTCCCTTGCTCTGCCTTGCTCTCCCTCGCTCTCCCTCCCTCGCTCTCCCTCGCTCTCCCTTGCTCTCCCTTGCTCTCCCTCGCTCTCCCTCCTCTCCCTCTATCTGCCTCTGTCTTCCTCCCTCGCACTCCCTTGCTCTCCCTCTGTCTGCCTCTGTCTCCCTCGCTCTCCCTGTCTGCCTGTCTCCCTCCCTCGCTCTCACTCGCTCTCCCTCTGTCTGCCTGTCTCCCTCCCTCGCTCTCCCTCTGTCTACCTCTGTCTCCCTCCCTCGGCCTTTGTCTCACTCCCTCGCTCTATCTCGATCTCCCTCCCTCGTTCTCCCTCGCCCTCCTTCTGTCTGCCTCTGTCTCCCTCACTTACTCTCGCCGTTCTCCCGCGATCTCCCTCGCTCTCCCTCTCTCTGCCTCTCCCTCTGTCTCCTTCGCTCGCTCTCCCTCGCTCTCCCTCCCTCCCTGGGCCTCTGTCTCGCTCCCTTGCTCTCCCTCACTCTCCTTCGTTCTCCCGCGCTCACCCTCGCTCTCCCTCGCTCTCCCTCTTTCTGCCTCTCCCTTGCTCTCCATCTGTCTCCCTCCCTCGCTCTCCCTCTGTCTCCCTCCCTTGCTCTCCCTCTGTCTGCCTCTGTCTCCCTCCCTCGCTCTCCCTCTGTCTCCCTCCCTTGCTCTCCCTCTGTCTGCCTCTGTCTCCCTCCCTCGCTCGCGCTCTCCCTCAATCTCCCTCTGTCTGCCTCTCCCTCGCTCTCCCTCGCTCTCCCTCGCTCTCTCTCTGTCTCCCTCCCTCATTCTCCCTCGCTCTCCCTCTGTCTGCCTCTTGCTCCATCCCTCGCTGTCCCTCTGTCTGCCTCTGTCTCTCTCCCCCTCTACCTCCTCCCTCTCCCTCTGTCACCCTCTTCATCTCACCCTGCCTGTGTGTGCCCTGTCTGAGACAGCTTCCAGGCACACACAAACACAGCCGCACCCGAGCACTTCACAGGTCTTTAAAAGACCATTCACATATTAATGAGGCTTTGTTCACCTCTTAGGCCCCTGCAGCTCCACTCTGACTATGGCGGGAATCGCCCGCCTCCACAGAGCAGCAGTCTCTTGAGTCGCGCAGGGGTGTTTGCTGACACATTTAAAAAAAAAATGAAAACACGGGTACGATGTTTGGACGGTCCGCGGGCCGCCAGTGAAGGCTTGCCGGGCCGCTGTTGGCCCACGGGCCGTACTATGAGTACCCGTGGTCTAGATGGTAACCAAATTGGAGAGCGTCTAATCTGTATGGCTGAGTGCTCTGGAGATGAGGTACGAAACTCCAGAGCCAATACATTCTTGGCAAGTACGGCATGGGTTAGCAACAACTCGATGCAGTCTGTCTGGGAATTGCTGGATGAAATCCTCCTTACTCTAATCATGTCTTCACGAATTATAGACCTGCATCCCCTCACATGGTGCAACCAGTGTATTGCTTTGTTGTGCAGGGATTCACTGCTTTCAAAAACTTGCCTAGGAGAGCATTTGGGGACTTTGACCATATAGACTGTTGCCGAACTATCCCCAGGGGGTTGCGGTTCCCATGAAGGGCGAGTCTCTCCTGCACAGCTGTATTAGAAGAAGTGCGTGGAACCCCCGAGGCTTTTGTGGAATCAGCATAAGATCTTACAGTACTAAGAGGGGGGCCAAGGAAGAGGGGTCATTGCCTTGATTGTGTAGCGCACTTTGAATCCTATCACCCACCCCAGGGGGAGCATCAGACAATGACATACTTGTTGATGTAACAGGTGCAGGAGGGAGGCTGAGATGGTGGCTTGGTAGCTAGGGGGAGGAGCTCAACCCTACGATTTAAATGCTCCACCATTTTCTTTAGAAATGCCACCTCCAATTGGAGTGATTCAACTTTATGATGAGCCAAGCCCTCATTTCTAGATCCACAATTACATCTTGGTGCTGAGTCACTAATACCAGTGGTAGATTTTTTGTTTACTCAGAGTGATGGAGTTTCCTTAGTGATGTGCTCTAGTATTGCAAATCTGTTTAAACAGGGGAGCTGCTCGTCGACTAAACTGTCGCAAGGATCCCTTGAGTTGCTTAAGATTGTTGATGGTGAAGCGGGTGCATCTGAGGCAGATTCCTTCGGGCCGTCAGTCCGTGTACTGTGTACAGTAAGAATGGGGGATTTGCGCGATGGTTTCTTAAAAATCGATAGAATCGATGGAATTACTTTTTCCCCCTACTCCAAGTAGGTGGTAACCCATTTGCAAATGGAAAGGGGCCCCCTCGGGACCCATTCCTCTGTGAGAATATTTGCAAAAACATTTTTAAGAGCAGGCAGAGGTCCCACACACCACTGCCTTCTCTTAAAAAATGAAAATAAAGCTTTTTTATTCTTTTTGAAACAAATCCCATTTCCATACCTGTAATGGACACATGTAACTGCAACAACTCCATGAAAAGTTCCCACTAAAATAAAATCCCATATCTCACATACAGTGCAATGTGCCAACAGACAGGTTGCATCATCTCTCTCACATCATTCAACAAATACAGTGGACTCTCACAAGCAAGAGTTTACTTTCCAACATCGAATAGCATTACAACTCGCTGCACATTTACTCACAAGTTAACTTTATAACTATTTGATAAAGTTCTAGCAAGTAGTGTTGATGGAGCAAGGATTCGCATGTTTCGCGACTTGCTTGAATTCATGAACCTCGAATAACTTATAACAATGTAATTCAACCTGTTTGTCTTATTAATTTCCCTTTATTCTGACATTAGGGTGTCCTAGAGACGCTTGCCTATGTGTTTACTAACTCAATAACGTTTGTATCTAAAATGGCCGCTACTTGGCGGGTTTCTTTCTGCGCATGCGTTAGTCACACGCACGTGACGTGACGTACTTGCAGTTCTGGTGGGAAACTTTGCGCTTGCGCACTTGCTTTTAAAATGGCTGTCTGTGTCCTCACATGGTGAAGCTTGCAGTGATGTTTTCATGATATTGTCTGTCTGCACTAAACTCTCACGCATTAGTATATATTGAGTAAAGGGGTATAGAGTAGCTATTCATGGTATACAGTGTATTCATTTATTTCTATATTTTAATTTGTTTTCGCTTAATTTTCATGTACCGCGGTATTGAGGGTCTAAAGGGACACTCGAGAATCCATATTGAAGTGATGTTCTGCGCATGACAGACTTCGGCCGGTGACATTGAATGACTGCCAACCAGAGGTGGCAGCCAAGACGTGCCTGGGAAGATGCACCTTCACCCAGCCGAAGAAGCCAAAATGTTCTGCATTCGCAACATTTGTAATGTTTCATTGTATTCTGTAGAATAGGTCATGGGAACCCCAAAATCAATAGGCGGTCCCAGAATATGCAAAACTAGGCTTGTAGAGGTAAAATGTGATTGGTGTGTTGACTAATCCTACTTGAGGACCAATCGAAAATGGGGATTCTGACACTTGCAACATTTGCGGGGTGGTACACTGACCCGAAAACAGTATAACTAGCCTAGGTTTAGCTAGAGAATTTGTCCGACTTGTCCGAATAGCTGACCTGTCACTGACCCAACACACTCAATAGGTCACTGATACAGCGGGCTGCGGAGCACTCTGTCCAAAATATTCCATAGACTCGAGAGGTTTTACTAAACCTTAAGTGCTGGCGGAGCACTTTGCTGGGGAATTCGCTAACCCAATCGGGGTTCTGACTGTTAGCTGCAGAGAGGGTGGAGCGCAGGCTTCCGAACTGCGGGTGCTAGTCGTGTCCTGGTGGTCCTGTCCTGATCCTAATCTGGGTTTCCTGTCCTGTCCTGGGGTGTCCATTCTGCACCTGCTGTCCTGTCGATGACTGTCCTTCTTGGGGTTTATCCTGTCTTTAACTGACCCGTGGCCAGGGTTGGTCTTCACACCAGTCTAGGTAAATATAGTGCTAAAAGACTATTCTGCACCTTCTATTTTTCTGTCTTTGCTTCAATAAAGACATACCTTTGCATATGTTAATTTTCCATGCTTTTCGCAATCTACTAAATGAAAGTCTTACATTTATTTTCCAATAGCATGTTCCTATGTTTCCCACCCTTTAAAGCACATTCTCTCCATACTGTTTATGAATTATAGATGTGGTTTATAATTTTCTCCTGTAAGCTGATTGAAGTAATGTTGCTAGAACTATAGCGTGTTCCCTTTTCACCCTTCCTATAGATGTATAGGATTCACAAATTTCTCACCCAAGCTTTTGAAGCATTATCTCAGTAGTGATATTCAATGTATGCTCTTTAAATTTGCCCCATCTATAGTTATTCATTATTGCGTTTCATCCCTGCAAGTTTGATTAGCATGTTTCTCGTTTCTTATCTTCCCTTAGACTCATAAATGGTTGCCCTAATATACTTCCTATATGGATATGTGCTCTTTGTTATCTTGATTATTGATAGTTTATTAGTCATAAACTGTATGCTTTCTGAATCTGAATTTTAGATAAAGCTTTTAAAACTTCTCGAGTTTGTGGTAATTTAATGAATACAAAGAAATATAAAAGTTGGTATTGTATTTGCCTGCTTTTCTTTTACAGCTAGCTCCCTGATCCATTGTGATCATAGGTACCCGTAACGGTGGATTGGTAAGTCGGGTACAGAAGAAATAAATAGGAAGGAACTAGGGTTACTGGTAGTAGAGTGTAAGGTCACCTGATTAAATGTATGTGATGAATTGAAGTTTATGGGCCCGATACGTATATGGTAAATTTGTTGGTTGGGTGACCTGCGCGCTCTATCAGTAATTTTCTGGTAGCAGAGCTATGGTTAGGGACTAGTTAAAGTTAGGTAGGACTAGTTAAAGAAAACTAGATAGGTCGGATGCTGCTATAAAAAGTTTTGCTGCTAAAGTGTAAATATATTGTTGATAATAACTCGATCGATCACGTGAAATGTTTTTGCTTTAAAAAATTATGAAATGTTTTATATTGTTTTTCTTACTATTATATTGATAAATGTACTAATCCACTCGTTAGCTCTATCAGTGTAACATTTAAAATTCATCTTATATTAGGGCTAATTAAAATCTCCTATATCATCATATTGTTACGTATGTAAACCTAACAGCCTATTAAACTTCTATCTTATCATATGCTGGGACAAAATCCTGATCAATAAAATCAACAAAACATCTACCGATCAAATTAGTAAATTGAATCAGAAGAAATCAGCAACCTGCAATCTTGCGTTATGGAAAGTAGCAAGATACTCGTATCTTGAATCACGTCCACAAATGTTGTTACTGCTTATGTTGAATAGGTCACTGTCACTATGAGAAATGCATCATTGAAGTGGAGAAGTGTAGCTCAATGGTTAGAGCGGCAGACCCTGATGCAGAGGTGTAGCCCGGGACCAGGGTTCAATTCCCGCCTCGGCGGGTCTTGGCCTCAATTTCCTCGGACTTGATAATTCTCACCTCGGTGCCTATTCTAATCATGGGTCCCACTCTGTAACTCTGGGCAATAGCTTGCTTAATTCTCCATAACGGCCCCAACAGCGCTGGGATGCCTGGCTTCATCTTGGGGGTGTCGAAGAGTGGGCACTTCACAGGGAAAAGCCAGGAAGGGTTCCACAGCGGTATGCGTACAAGCGCCGAGATACCCTCATGGGTCGATTTGTGCGCTATACAAGCACTACTACACATCATTCACACTATGACATCACCAAACATCTCTCAAGCTTCGGACTAGCAGTGCCAGTGCGCTAATCTCATGAAAACGAGGGAATACTGGTGCAAGAAAGTGCACCTATTTCTAATAAACAATTAGACAGTTTTTCTCTTCATATCTGGTATCAATTTATAAATTACTGTGCACTACTCAAATTAATTTATGACAAACCTTTCATATGTGTCTTAACCCGTTAGAGTTGAGGAACCTGCCACCCGCCAGACTTTATATAGCCGTCTGTACCTTCTGCAGCATGATGGGTTGAGTACAATTTTCTGCTAGCCTCCCTCCGCCCATGGTGGGGTTATGTCATCCATAAAGTTGTCTTTGTGGTCCTGGGGTAGTGTTATCATGTGGGTATATAATGTTTGGTTAAAACACTGGAATGCATGTTCTATCGGAGCATTCCCCTTAATGGGTTCTCCGTTGGCTGTACACAGGGATTGAACCACCATTCTTGGTGGCACCCCTTTCAGTATCAGCAAGAGGACACTCCCCCCTCCACATAAGTCCAGGCCCAGGTATGTTTCCCAAGGTAGACCATTTCTCTAAATTCTGGAAACAGGAAATCAATTGGGCAAGTGCGGAGGCACTGGGAGAGATATTGTATCATCGTTAAGCTATATTTAACGGTGTCGAAACAGAATATAGAGGACAACATTTCGAGGTGCACAAATACTAAGTTCGAAATATCGTTGGTCAGAAATATCGACAGCAAAAATATAGAGGTTAAGAATATCGAATTCAGGTAAATAATATTGATTTTACAAATACCAAAGTCTTCAATATCATTTGCAAAAATACAGTTGTTAAAAATATCGTTTTTTTATGGTTATGTATTTTAGTGTATATTTTATATGCATGTGATGTATGTTGTGTACATATTTTTTATATTTTTTATATTTTTAGTAGTTATAAAAAAATGATCTACATTTTGCACTATTAGTTCTGTAGCGAGTTGTGAGTTAATAGTGGCATTTGTATTTTTTATATTTTTAGTAGTTATAAAAAAATTATCTACATTTTGCATTTTTAGTTCTGTAGTAAGTTGTGGGTTTATAGGGGCATAGGGTGGGAGGTAATTTAATAATAATAAATGTATTATTATTATTATTTTTAATATGAATTTTAATATGAATATTGTGCTTATAATTCCATAACAGGTTGTGGGTTTATAGCGGAATAGGGTGGGAAGAAATGTAATTATATTAAATGTATTAATTTGTTTAAAATGAATTTTGTGCTTTTAGTTCTGTAGCTGGGTTGTGGGTTTATGGGGGAATAGGGTGGGAAGTAATTTCATTATTTAAAATGTATTGATTAATTTGTATTAATTAATACTTGTTTTATTGATAGTTTTTAGTGTTAAATGTATATATCCATTTATTATTAATTAATTAATATTTTATTGTCAATACAATTTTTTTACAGTGTTTTAGCCTGTTCCCTCATCCTACTTCAACCTCCCACCCCTAACTCCTCGTTATCCTCTTATTAGCTTTATATCACTCCACCCGCCCTCCTTTCCCCCATCTACTCCAACCTTTAGACCATCATGCTTCACCTTAGTCCCAATCCCACGTCTCACTCCAACCCCGCTCTCTCCTCCCTACACCCCTCCCTCACCAAACATGGCCCCAACTCTTGGTCCATTCTCTATCCTCCCAATCTTTCTAAAAATGCTAAGAAAAATTTCAAACATAAATAGCTAATACGGCATCCCGAAACCCTAATTGTAAATAACTACCACAGCCTCACGTCCCCTATAATAACCAACTACATTTTCTATTCTAAGCGCCTCTCCAAATGAAGGAGCACCCTCCTACGCTACCTCCCAGTTACTAAATCTATCAATATTCCTTACGGTTTCAAACTATCTACTACTCCTTCCCCTATTTTCCCTGGTGAAATAGACATCTCCATCTTCAAAACTGGAAATATCCTCATACAAGCCTCTGAACACCACCTCAACATCTTTGAGCTTCATTTCAGAACTCTGTCCCACCAATTGCTCTTACCTACTCCTCCCATCTCTACTCCCCATTCCCCAGACACATACCTGTGCTCCCCTGCCTCCACGAGAAATACCCTTCTTCCCCTAGACATCTCTAACCTCAATGATATATCCTATTCTATGACTTCCTATCCACCACCCCAACCCCGAACCCCCCAAAACATCTCAAACTCACTCACCATCCCCCAAACTCACATGCTCTCCAACAACCATTACCTTCTGACCCCAAGCACCACTGCTAACCCCTCTCCTTCCCCCAAGCCCCCCTCTTATCTAGCACCACCATACCCCCTCCTGCCCCTACAGCCCCTCTCTGAATTTCCTCCACCCCCAACTCTGATGTTGCCTCTCCACTCACTCCTTACACCCTCTCTTCTCCTACTATCACGTCCCCAAACCCCTACAACTATCCCACCCCTCTCCATGCCAGTCCCTCCCACACACTGCCAGATCACCCTTCTCTCCCCCCTGGATCTCCCCTATTCCCACAGCTCCAGCACCCCGCTTACCACCCCCCAGGCCTCTCACCCTCTCCCAAAACCAGGCCTCCAACCCGACCAACTACAAACACACCTCCTCCACTCCTACTCCACGGTGAACATCTTTTACAACGCGGATGTTACCCCGCAGTACCGTTACAACGCGTCTTTTACCACGCAAGTCGTAACCACGACTTGCGCTGGAGGGCGCTCAAGGATAAGGAATAGTAGATTTACTATTCCAACACCTTCCCTACTGTACGTAGGCTGGTGTTGGAATAGTAAATTTAACTATTCCTAAGTCCGCACACCTACAGCGCAAGTCGTGGTAACGACTTGCGTTGTAAAAGACGCGTTGTAACGGTACGTGTGGTAATACCACACGTTGTACCATCATACATCCCTCCTCCACTCCTCCTGCCCCAACTACCTCTTATAACTATCCTGTCCTTCCCCACGTACCTCCCCCTCTGACTGCTAGAACTCTCTCCACAGACCTCCCCACTCCCACAACGTCAGCACCGTTATCGCCCCCAGACCTCTCACCCTCTCTGAACGCCAGAACACCTCCCCCGACCAACTCAGAAAACACCTCCTGCCTCAACTATGTCCCATCTCACTCTTTTAACTCAGACACTTTGCAACATTGACTGCAATATTGCTTACTTGGTATCTGAAGTCGCCGACTTATAGAGAATTTCAAAGACTTCAAATCCCTTAACCCCCAAAGCCCGCCTCTTCTGGCCCACTTCACCATACACTGGTCCTCAAAAACCCACTAATCCCAAACCTTGGAAAACCACACCACTACACAACAGTACACATAGACCTACCCGACATCTGCAACTCCTACCCGCCAATAACCTCACTTAAGGAAACGGCCGTTCCTCACTCCAACGTCCCTGTTATTATAGGGACCAACAGAATCCTCTCCTCTCCCGGCTCCCCAGACCCATTCCTCGACTTTCCCCCATCCACTCGTGCCCCCCCCCCACACACACACAAAAACAACCCTAAGCCCTGGCCTGCATGCTCGTGAACTGCAGTTCGGCGGTTCAACATGCGACCAAAATTTCCGTAATTATCCTTAGTGAAGATATAGATGTCGCCTTCCTCACGGAAACCTGGCTCAATGATCATTCAACTCCAGCTCTCTCTAGTCAAAAACACAGACTTTGCAACCTTTGAATGCCTAGGAGCGGAACTTAAGATCCAAGACGCTCCCCCAATACATCTACACAACATCGATCACCCTCCGGGTGAACCTCTTCCCTTCGCTGAGGAATTTTCTGGCCTTTCTTACACAATTGTCACTTTCTAGGTCTAAAAATCTCGTCCTAGGAGACTCAAACCTTCACTGGAACGTGCATGAGGACCCTACCATTAAACTTCTCAATAACCTTCTTGAGATTAATGACCTCAAACAACTCTGCCATTCCCCAACCCACTCTAAAGGGGCCACTCTTGACGCCATTGTTGCAAACAATGATTTGGCATCCCTATCTAACATCATCCCTGTTGATTAGTCTGACTACCACCTCATATTGTTCATGACCTCCCCCTTAGCACCGCCCCCCCCACCTAAAAAAAACAAAACCAACATTTCTACCAAAAACCTTAATCTTATCACCCCTGGTGTACTGGAGGCCAAACTTCAAGCTCAACTTAGTTGCACCCCTCTCTCTCTCTTAATGCAAATGAGCTCACTGAGCACTATAATAAAACTGTCTCTGAGGTTTTAGATCAACTGGCACCATCCAAATGAAAAAATCAAAAAAATATCCCTTCCAAATCATGGTTTAACTCAGCCCTCACCAATGAAAGAAGTGCTCTCAGACTGGATGAAAGAACTTGGAGACAACACCCTTCCCCCTCCAATCTCTTCCTCCTTAGAACCACTAGATCTACTTTCAAGAAACACATTTTCTTTGAAAAGGCATCATTCTTTCGTTCACAACTCGCCAATGCCAAAAATAGACCCAGAGAACTGTTCAATATTGTTAGAAACCAAACCTCCCCCGCCCCCCTCCACTTGACCGCCTCCGCCAACAAATGTCAAGAAATTGCTAACTTTTTCTCCGAAAAAATCACTAAAATTGACCAATCTTTCATTTTAACTCGGATCCCTCCCAACCCCAATATACCCATGTTGCTACTCCAACACCCTCCCCTCTGATCTTGCCCACTGCCTCCCCCCGCACCAACTTTCAATAACCCCTCCTGAAACCTACCCTAACAAAATACAGCTAAAAAATAATGCCTCCAGCAGAATTTTCACTCCGTTTCCGAACTAGAAGTCTTTAACATCCTGTCCAAATTAAAACCGTCCTCTCACACAAAAGACCCCCTCCCGTCTACCCTTGTCCAAGACCTTAAGCACATCATTGTACCTTATTGGACCAAAATCATCAACTCCTCCCTTTCCTCGGGGTGCGTCCCGGTCTGCCTTCAACTCGGACAGGTAAACACCATTCCTAAAAACCCTAAGGCTGACCCTAACAACCCTAATAATCTCCACCCCATCTCAAACCTCCCCATTCTTTCAAAAGCCCTTGAAAAATTTGCCCTTCTTCAATTGGATAAACACATTGACGCTTACAACCTACTCGACCCCCTATAATCCAGCTTCCGTAAAGGCTGCAGCACTGAAACTGCATTGCTAAATATAGTTGATGACATCCCCCATGCCTTGGATAATGGTGAGACCTGCCTACTCATTCCCCAAGACCTCTCTGCGGCATTTGATACAGTTAACCATTTAACTTTACTCAAAACACTTAAACTTCGTCTCGGTCTTAATGGCACTGTCCTGAACTGGGTCACCTCCTATTTCCAACACAGATCCCAGCAAATCAAAATCCAAAACTGTCTCTCCAGCCCCACTCCTGTCTCCCTTGGTTTCCCCCAAGTATCTATCCTTTCTCCTGCTCTGTTCAACTTATTTATGGCTCCCCTATCCCTCATACTTAAAAAATTCGGTATTATCTTTCACCTGTATGCCAACGATACCCAACTGTACTATAAAATAAAATCCCACTTAGATGTCCTACACCTTAACACTGCCCTGGCTAATATACAAACCTTGTTCTACTCAAATCATTTCAAACTCAAACCAAACCAAACAAACTGAAATCATTCTTTTCTCTCCTAAAAACAACCCACTCTCCATCCAAACATGGATCTCTGACCTTAATGCCCTAAACTGTTCGCTCTCCTTATCCGAATCAGTAAAATCCCTTTAGCATCACCATTGACAGTAAGTTAACGCTCAGTTCCCATATAAAAAATTCTGGAAACGGAGCACTTTTCACGCTCCACATCTCAAAAAAATCAACCCTTTCATTCCACCGGAAGATTTCAAATCTGTTGTCCAATCTCTAGTCCTCTCAAAAATTGACTATGGAAACGCCCTACTCTCTGGATCTCCCAAAGTCCACCTTGCCCCCCTCAAATCTGTTCTCAACCTAGCTGCCAGGATTACAACTGACCGCAAACGCTCTGGCCACATCTCGCCTGCTCTTAACACCCTTAAATGGCTTCCTATCGAAGGCAGATCCTCCAATAAAATAGCCTGCATTACGTACAAAGCCCTTCTTCAAAAGACCCCACTTTACCTCTCAAACAAACTCAATAAAGTGGGCAGTGCCCGGCCGTTGAGAAGCACCAACTGTCTCCTCCTCGTCCCCCCTCTGTTAAAAAAGAAAGCTGTGCAATCTCGCTCCTTCTCTGGTATGGCTCCCAGCACCTGGACTGCCCTCCCTAAAGAGCTAAGACCCAACCCTTCATACGCCAGTTTCAAAAAAAGACCTTAAAGTGCACCGCTCAACAAATATTGGGGTCCTTAATCCTTCCATTACCATACCTGTTATACTCTCACCCCTTTTTGAAACCCTGTCTTCCCCCTCTCTTCACTCCTCCTGTGTCGACCCCACCTATTCACCCCTTCCCTACCCATCTTCACCTTTTCTTCCACCCTACCACCCCTTTCCGAAAACTTCCCCTCCCCCCTTTTTTCTCATTTGCACAACCCTTCCTTATTCACAAAAAATTAGTCCACCTCCTTTATTCTGTGTAATAATTTGTAATTACTCTCTTCACCTGTTGTTTTGTAAATTGCTACTTGTTTGCATTTGTTTTAAGTCAAGTCCGTCATGTCTGAATGCTTCTTTTGGACACCATTGTTTTGTATTCCATGAACTATTGTCATTCCAATGTAAAGCGCTCTGATACCCCCGGGTGGAGCCAGCGCTATATAAAACCTTTTAAATAAATGAATGAATAAATAAATATTACATTTCAATGAATTAAATATTAAATAATTATGGTAATTATGTCTTTTATTTTAGGTGTGTGTTGTGGTGTTTGTAGATATAAATGGTGGGAAGTAATTAATTTAAATTTATGAATTAATAATTGGTTATTAATTAAATTTTAATATTTTGTAAATTAATTATAGTAATTTTCTAATTAATTTTAAGTGTGTGTTGTGGTATTTGTAGGAGTAAATGGTGGGAAGTAATTTGTGTTTAATTAATATATAGTTGTTAATTAATGTTAATAGATTCATATTTTGGGTAATTTTTGATATATATATATATGTATACACTTTTATAATAATACAATTAATAGTTTACAAATTGTTTTAAAATACATATATATATATAATTACATTTTATATACGTATGTTTAAATGAAATGTATTTGTTATATTTATTCACATGTATATTACATCCAATTAATGTTTTAAGTTAAGTTTATTTTTTATATATTTAATATTATTTTTATATATATTAAAAACTATATTTTCTCATCTATAGATTTTATTTAAATGTGTACTTACAATAATAAATATAGGATGTCAATATTTTTTACATCGATATTAAAAACTCGATATTTGTGTATGGGGATATTTTGGGGGTTGATATTCTGTCATTGAACCCTATTTAACTCCCTCTTAGGACTCCGATGCCAGGTCCACATGCATTTAAGGACTTCATATGCTCTGAGATTGCTGTCCATCTTATGTAAACTTTAAATGCTTCCGAGATTGTCTGATAAGAGCCAACTGACCCTACATTCTGTTTAAAAGTATTCATCTATGGCTGTCCTCTTTGCTCTGAATACTGCCTCCCTTAAGGCTGATGATGCAAACACCCAAGCTTCATGTCTTTGTAGTAAGTCGGGTAAAAAAATGACAAGTACAACGGATGAGTGGTCGGAGAATTTGCAGGGCTAGTACTCAAGGGAGAGGACCCAGGGGACCTCCTTGGGGAATTAAAGCAAGAAATCAGTCCTCAAATATGTGTTGTGGGTAGCGGAGCACTATGAGTATGCCTCTGCTTCCCCCCGCAGCTTACACCATCCATCTACTAAACCATCATGCTCAAGGATTTATTGCAAGTCGTACGCTGCACTGGGGGCGCTAGTCATGTCACTGCGTCTGCTATCGAGTTCTGAATTAAGAACTAGGTTAAAGTTTAAACCCCCAATTAACACTTATGTCTCCATGTCTATGATAATGCTGCATAACGTCCTCGAAAAACTTTAGAAGACAAAGTTGGGTCTGTAGGAGTTTTTGACTGTGATGGCAAAGTCACAAAGTAAGCCAGCTAGATAAATGAATCTGCCCAAGGAGTCTCAATGAATATAAGTAAATGAGAAAGGCAATGTTTGATGGATTAAGATTACAACTCTAGCCATGAATGAGCTATAGGAAGCAAAGTAAATTGTGGTTCCCCAGTAATGCACAAAGTTAGCCCCGTCCCAAGGTATCTGGGGCATTGCTTGAAGAAAAGTCACTCTGCCCGTGTCTTTCTAAATATGCGAGTATCAATCTGCATTTTTAGGGATACCAATTTCTTGTACATTACATGTCATACACCTAATTATATCTTCCACCCTTGAAAAGAAAAAACTTAGCATACATTAAACAACCTGTTGCAAATATCCATCAACAGTGGTGTAATGAAGGTCAAGTAGTTCCAGAAGCTCGCTCCTCAGTGAATGCCGCCAAACCAAAATTGCAAATGAAACCAAACTCCTTTCCTCGCACCTCCCGTGCCGACAACCCAACCATCAGTGACAACTGAAAAGCTCAGCAACTCAGTTCAGAATAGCAAACTTGTGCTTAGCACAGGAGACTAGAAAGTTAGAGCCAGCTACCGACACACACCTCAGTGCTGCAGAACTGTGATTTGAGATTAAATACTTGGGGCATATGTACAAGCCCCTTGCGCCACTGAAACATCACTTTTTTAGTTGAGGCCAATATCTACAAGGCCCTGTAAAACCGCTCTGCATGGATCACGGAGCACAAGTTGCTGCGTTGCCATATAACCCGGAAGGGAGGCGTTCCCATGCAACACCCTTGGATTTTGACACAGCCCCAGATTTACAACATAGCGTGAATCTGGGGCAGTGCCAAAAAAACAGCCTACCCAGGGCGGACATAACGAGAAGAAATGTATACATTTCTCCCAGTTTTTTCCTCTTTCCATGTGCGCTGCATTGTGCAGCACACATGGAAAGAGGATAACACCTCTTGTGATTGTGTTTATGCAGGAAGGTGTCCTTTGCTGCACAAATACAATCATGCCAACAACACAGACACCTTGCACCATGGTGCAATGGTGCCTGCGTTGGCACACATCTGCAGTTTATGATTTGGCACTGGCTGAAAGAATTGGACTGCCCTGTATCTTGTAAATGCAGTGCATTTCTGTCCTTTCAAATTGGCATAGGGCAGCGCATCAATTCTTTGTAAATATGGCTGTTGAATTTTGCAACAAATGACTAAGGCAGGGTGGAACATCAGGTTGTTGTAACTGTTATTGTGCGGCCCACCCATAAGTGTATAGCTAAGACACGCTGCCCTCTATCACTGTCAGCACCTCAGAGCTAAGTGTCCACTCCACGGGACGTTGTTTGTGAAGGAATAGATAAGGTTAGGCGTGACTCAGGGCCATTCCTGGTAGGAAAGCAATCGCTGATCCGACACCAACAAAAAAACAGCCAAAACAAATCACTTCACCCTGCAGTGGATTCTGGTGAAAGCAATCAATCTCAGCAAAGGTGGTCAAACCCGAGAGACAGCATTCCACACATGCAATGCATATATGTAACTGCAATAACTATGAAAAGACCTCAGTCTCATGAACTTACATCTCATATCCTATATACAGTGGAATCTGCCAACATAGAAATGTGCCAGACATTGCATCATCTCTCTAAAATCAGACAACAAATACAGTGGACTTTCACAAGTAAGAAATTACTTTCCAGCAACGATTAGCATTAAAAAGCACAGCGTGTTTTCACAAACATAAACTTTCTAGGTATTTAAAAAAGTTCAGGCAAGTAGTGTCACATTAGAAAGTCGTTTTATATCAGCCCAGATTAAAATCTTCTAAAACATGCAATTTTCATTTAGGTAAACATAACAGCCCACTGAACTTCTATCTCATCTTGTGCTGGGACATATTCCTGATCAATAAAATTGATGTAAAACTTAATAATTACATTTGTCAAGTGAATTGGCAGAAAGCAGCATCCTGCGACCATGCTCCATGAAAATCAGCAAGACACTGGGGTCTTGAGTCACATCCACAGGTCTTCTTCTGCTTATGCTGAACAGGTCACAATGCAGAATGCATCATTCACACTATGACATCACCAGACGTCACAGAGCTTCAGGCTAGCAGTGTAGGGTCCCTAACGCCATGGCAACAAGGGAGCACTGGTACAGGAAAGTTCACATATTTCTAATGAATTATTAGGGAGATTTAGTTTTCCTATTTGTTGTCAATTTATGAATCACTGTCCACTAGTACGTTCAATTTAGAATGTACCTCAAATAAATGTCTCTGGCACTGGTTAATATCATATTAAAAAATATTTAATAAAAGGAAGGCCAGTTGATAAAAACAAAGAGATTCTAAGGGCCTCATTTGCAAACTTTTGATGCACGGCAGCGCTGCAGGCCTTTCTGCTGCCCTGTTGTGCGTCACAAGACAATGGCAGGAATGTGCTGTATCTATAAGATACAGCGCATTCCTGTCCTTCTTTCCTACGGCAGCCCACAAACAGCAGCCGTGCGCCAACACAGCCACCCTTGTGTCATGTTGTAAGGGTGCCTGCATTGCGGGTATGATTGTTTCTGTGCATGAACGGACACCTTCCCGAAAAAAAACAATAATTCATGAAATATTCCTCTTTCTTTGTGTGCTGCAGAATGCATCAAGCATAGAAAGAGGAAACAACTAGGAGTAAAAGTATTTCTCCTTGTGGCGCCACTCCCACGCCTCCCAAGGGGAAGCGTGGGTAATGACGCAATCCCAGGTTTGCGATTGTTTGTAAATATGGAAATGCTTCAGATGCCATGGATGTTGCGTGGGAACACCCACAGCAACACACATGGGACTCACCTTTAACGCAGTGTCCTGCATGAAAGGGGCACACATTTACACGGCCATGAAAACCCACGATCTGTGACTTTGCGTGGCCTGGTTATTATGCTGTGGCACTTTGTGCCACCGGAGCGTCAAAAAAGTGATGCTCCAGCAGTGGAGAAGTGCCACTGGGGCCTCGTAAATGAGGCCCCAAGTGTCCAACCAACCAATAAAGAAGATGTAATAATCCCTTTTCATAAATAACACTGTACACCGCGGCTGAAATAGAGACATACCCAAGAAGACCAAATCCTTATATTTTGAAGTGCTTCTTTTCATTCACAATTAAGCACATGCGGATTTTTGCTTCATTCAATGAAGTTCCTGATATATTTTTTGTTAACTATCGTGCAGCTGTCCGGTAGTACCTCAACAGCCTGACATCTTAATCTGGTGCTCATGTAAAGCACACTAATCCCCTCGGGCCATATTATATTTTATTATATTATATTATTTTATTATTATATATATAATTATATTATATATAATATTATATATATATATATATATATATATTATATATATAATAATATATAATATTATTATATTATATTATATCATATCATGAATAATGAAAATAGAATGCAACGCGACTAAACCCCGCTTTAAACTGGAAAATGCTTTTGCGCATGTGCGAATTAGGACCACGTAGATAGTAACGTGACTAACACGTTTTGAGAGGGAAAACTCTCACACATGCACAGAAATTACTAACATTTGCTCTTGAGGCACTGTGTGCCTGGCATGCTTGACTGAATCTAAAAAGAGCTGTCGCTGCTAATGATTTTGCATAACGAAGGAAAAGATAACATGGGATAGATTAGAAGTGGGTGGTGAACAGTGAAAATCACTTATTTGAAAAATTTAACATCTTTTTATGATTCCTTTAATAATAGTGTATGTTTGGGCCTCATGTGGCATACAAGAGAAAAGATGACAACAAAAATGGAGGCCAGCTAGACATGCACAGTGTAATAGTGATGTGACTCGCTGACCGAGTCACTGACAGGCTGCCAAGAGCCAAGGACATCCACCGTGTGAAACGTCTTCTCGACTGTGGAATATTGGTTATTTGCTGTGTACGAGGCGTGCGTATGCATGCTTTACATTGCCTTTCAGAAAAACATTTCAATTCAACTGCAACCACAGTGTCTAGCTTTGTGTTTTGAAATGTGAAACTGTAACTTATTTCTATCTTCTACGGCTGAAGCTTTGTGATTTGCCACATTACAAGGCTTTGAGCTAAACCGCCATTGTTTTGTTGGCGTCATAAAAGTGCAGAAGCAGTCCACTGTATTCTACAGTTTTGCATTCATAAAATTTACAATTTATTCAGTGCGACAAGTTCGTGCTCGCGAGCTATGCGAGTGACAAGGTTTTGGCACTAACGGGTCAGCTCGTAGTCCGGAAGAGCCCAAGAACATCAATTCAAGTCCACGGAGGCCACATCAAGGGTTCAGGGCCTGTAGGACACCACTGGTGGGCAGGGGCTGGCTTCAGCTGGATTTGGGTGCTGGTTCAGGTGGTTGCGAGTCTGTTATGTCCCTGTGGCTCTGAACAGGATGCCAGCGGACTAGGTCTTAGAGTCACTCTGGGAGTCCTGGGTTAAGATTCAGGTCCAATCAATCTGACTCACACAGGAGGGCAGCTGGGCAATAGGGCAGCAGTCCAACAAGTCAGCAGTCCCGCAAGGCAGTAGTCCAGCAGGGAAGCAGGGGTATGTAGCTCTTTGTGTGGAGCCAGGACACTGCATATTCAATTGGATGTAGGGGTGTGCCCAGCTCGATCCTCCCAACCTGCCAGTAATGGCCCGTCCAGGCACACCTAAGCTTTTTATTACGTGTGGAGTAATACACAAAGGCCAACTAAATGGTTAAGGCAGGAAAATGACAACTTTCTAAAAGTTGAAAGAAAAAAGGTGCGAAAGTAGCGACACCAAATGCTGCACTGCTGAGATTAGGACAACAGTCTGCACTGGGTCAAAGGATAGTTGGCATCACGTGTCTATGTTTAAGTTTGGATAAGCAGCATACGGCATCTGAAAATGAGGAATAAAGTATTCCAGTTCAACTTATCTGTCTCTGCTGTGATTTCATAAGAATGGAAAATATGGATTATTTTACAAGTCAAAAAGATGGAAATACAATGGATCATTTTGGTTAAATGTTTGAAAACAGTTTAAATACGAAGGACTGTTGTCCTAATCTCAGCAGTGCAGCAGTTGGTGTCGCTACTTTCGCACCTTTTTTCTTTCAGCTTTTGATATGCTGTGTTGGGACGATCACAGCACTGTTATGCACGCACCCATTTGGCAGTCAAAGCAAAAATGCACTATTTAAAAGGGAAGGAGTGCATTCGCAATTATTACTTTAACTTTCTAAAAGTGCCATTTTCAAAATTGTAATTGAAAATCTGACCTTAACGTAAGAGAGGGTTTTTCATTACAATTCCAAAGACACAAAATATAATCTGGATACCTGTTTCCATTTGGAAGTTACAGCTAATTAAATGTAATAAGGTAACACCAATGTTTTCCTATGGGAGAGGTAGGCCTTGCAGCGTCGAAAAACAAATGTAAGAGTTTTTTACTACAAGGACAAGCAAAATTTAAAAGTGCACGTCCAAATTGGAAATACACTTCACCTTGCCCTCTGAGCTCTCCAGGGCCTACCCTAGTGGTGACTTATATGTATTAAAAAGGAAGGTTTGGGACTGGAAAGCAGTTTATTTTACCAGGTAGCAATGTCAGTTTAAAACTGCTCACACAGGCTGTAATTGCAGGCCTGAGACAGGTTTGAAGGACCACTCAAGTGTACCTGGGTACATGTAATATTATTTTACTAGGAAATTAGAAGTAAATTAAGTATGCCATTTGGGTATAAGCCAATCTTACCATGTTCTGGGAGAGAGCACAAGACCTTTAGCACTGGTTAGCAGTGTAAAGTGTACAGAATCTTGAGGCAAGCAAAACATGATCAATGGAGGAGTCCTCCCACCGGGACCCTGAGAGAGATTGGGGAGCGGGGTTGTGGGGACGGTTCCTTAGCGAGGGGCGAGACACACTGCTAGATTTGCCCTCTGAAGTTTAGAATTCCTATCCCCACATGAAGGAAGGCCAAGACATGGAACTCCCTCCCCATCCACCTTCGGCTGACCCAGGACCACCTCGCCTTCAGGAGACAACTCAAGACATGGCTGTTCGAGCAGTAGCTGCCCCCTTCCCCCAAGCGCCTTGAGACTCTTCCGGGTGAGTAGCGCGCTATACAAGTGTGATGATTGATTGATTGATTGATGACCAGGTATGGGTTAACTCCTGAATTATATAGGCAGAGGTTCAGGGGGTGTACAAAGATTCCTGGGGGTACCTATGTTGAGTATGTAACCTTTTTCTGCAGAGCACTGGATGGTTGGGTGAAGGGTAGCAAAGTGAATGATTTTCATGGGCTTCTTGATTTAATGGCATGGGAGCACTTGTCTAGTAATTGTTTTCCTGAGCTACACCAGCACCTGATTGATAGCAAGCTGACTAACCCTAGGAAGCTTGCGGAGGAGGCGGACCGCTGGCTCAGCAACAGGGTCCACAAGGGTCAAGTGGGGGATTCCGCCAAGGGTGGGCAGGGTCCCCAGCAGAAGAGTGGGGGGGACAAGGGTAAACAGAGGAGGTTTCCGAAGAGGCCCCAAAGTAGTCCCCAAGGGAAAGGTTCTCAGCCTGCCCACCCCAATAACAGACTGGGGCCCTGACAGGTACGCCTGTTCAAAGAGGGCCCATAAAATGTGTGGTGAACTGGGTCATTTTGCCAATGATCTTAAGTGTCGCCTGTTTTGGTAAACCTGCACCCACTGGTGCTCCGCCCTGGCAGATGGCTAGTGTGGCCTTTGGGGAGGAGGTAGAAGTCCAAGGTGGGTGGGACCCCGTTCAGATGACCTTGGTCTCTTTAGGAAGCAGTGCGATGGTCCCTGAGGACTACCTGCCCTCAAACACTAAGAAATATGGGCAGGT
Source organism: Lissotriton helveticus (assembly GCF_964261635.1). Lineage (NCBI taxonomy): Eukaryota > Metazoa > Chordata > Amphibia > Caudata > Salamandridae > Lissotriton > Lissotriton helveticus. Next base: position 92,528,371 of record NC_136057.1, on the reverse strand, counting down.
GGTGACCATCAATGGAAAGAAGGTGGAGGCTCTTAGAGACACAGGAGTCAGTGTGACTGCAGTCCGGCGGCACCTGGTGTCTCAAGAGCAGGTTGTACCCCATGCATACTGCCGGGTTGTCAATGCTGACAACTCTGAGAGTCAGTGTCCAATGGCTCAGGTTCCCTTTGAGTGGGGGGGTCTCTGATACTCTGCAGGTTGCTGTGAGAACTGTCATGCCTGTAGACTGTTTGCTAGGGAATGACTTGGAGAGCTCCCCTTGGGAAAAGGTAGAGAAGACAACTCACCTGAAGATGGTGGGTTTACCTGACTGGTCGTGCGTGACCACCCGGTCAATGGCAGCCAGTAGGGTTGCTCAAGAGGCCCTGGAGCCTGAGGGAGAGGCCCATGAACCGGCTTAGGGAGAAGGCGCGAGAGGCGTGGGAAACCGGCCCCTGACGTTCCCACGGCCCAGGAGGAAGCAGACCTTGAGGGGATGCCCTGGAGCCTACCGGGGAACAGATAGCTGAACTGGGAGACCTGCCTGATCTGACCAATTGGCAGCAGGAAGGAGGCCCCTCCAGGGAGGAATTCTGCAGGGAGCATAAAGAATGCCCTTCGCTCGTGGGTGTGCGGCAGCAGGCTGCAGACCAGGCCAATGGTGATCAGTCCGGTACACATTTCATTTACTGGGAGAATGACCTCCTGTATTCAGAGCCTAAGGTTGCTGAACCTGGGTCAGCCCGTGCTCTAGTGGTACCCCAGAAGTTCAGAGCCTTCCTACTGGGGCTGGCTCACCATATGCCATTAGCAGGGCATTTGGGGCAGGACAAGACCTATGAAAGGCTTGTCACCCACTTCTATTGGCCCTCAAATGCACAGGAACTCAGATGCTCACTGTAGGACCTGCCAGACTTGCCAGGCAAGTGGTAAGAGTGGGAGGAAGCAAAAGGCTCCTCTCCAGCCTTTCCCTGTAGTCAGTACCCCATTCCAGCGAATGGGAATTGACATTGTGGGGCCACTGGACCCCAGGACAGCCATGGGCAATAGGTTTATCCTGGTCCTGGTGGATCATGCCACCCGGTACCCTGAAGCCATCCCTCTGAGGACAGTGATGGCCCCCGTGGTGAGACGGGCACTGATGGGAATTTTCTCCAGAGTGGGATTCCCTCTAGAGGTGGTGTCTGACACAGGCACCAATTTCATATCCAAATATATGAAATCCCTTTGGCAAGAGTGTGGTGTAACCTACAAATTCACCACACCTTACCACCCCCAAGGAAATTGGTTGGTTGAGAGATTCAACCGAACCCTAAAAGGCATGATTATGGGTCTTGAGGAACCCATGAGGCATAAGTGGGACGTCCTCTTACCATGCCTTCTCTTTGCATACCGTAAGGTGCCACAGAAGTCTCTAGGGTTCAGCCCCTTTGAGCTCCTGTATGGTCACCAAGTCAGAAGACCTCTAAGTCTGGTCAAAGAAGGCTGGGAGCAATCTCCCAGGAAATCTCCCCAGAATGTATACAGTTACATGCTGGCCTTTAGGAACCAGACTAGGCATTTCAGGAAACTTGCTGAGGCAAACCTGGAAGCCAGCCATGAGGAAATGAAGTGGTGGTATGCCCAGAATGCCACTCTGGTTGAGATTCAGCCTGGTCAGAAGGTGTGGGTCTTGGCCCCAGTGGAGCCTTGTGCACTTCAGGATAAGTGGACAGGCCCCTTTGAGGTTGTGGAGCGCAAGAGTCCTGTCACCTACTTGGTGGACTTGCAGTCTCCCAGGAACCCCTCGAGGGTCCTACATGTCAACCGCCTTAAGCCCCACTTGGAGAGGTCCGAAGTGGGCATGCTCTTGGCAACATATGATGGAATGGAGGAGGAGACAGAGCCTCTTCCTGACCTCCTGGTAGCAACAGAGCAAGATGAGTCAGTGGATGGAGTTAACCTCTCACCCGCCCTGACCTCTGAACAACAGAATGACTGCCGCCAGTTGCTGGGACAGTTCTCTGACCTGTTTTCCCTGGGCCCTAGTATCACTCACTGATTGGTGCGTCCATGATGTGGATACAGGGGATAGTTCACCTGTGAAGCACAAGGCTTACAGGGTGACTGACAGGGTCAGAACCTGCATCAAAGAGGAGGTCTCAAAGATGCTTGCTCTTGGGTTGATTGAGTCCTCCAGTAGTCCTTGGGATCGCCCAGTTGTCTTGGTCCCGAAGGCTGCAGCACCGGGTGCCACACCCGAACTCCGGTTCTGTGTGGACTACAGAGGACTCATTTCAGTCACCCAGACTGACGCGCACCCCATCCCCAGAGCTGATGAGCTCATTGATTGGTTAGGGGCTGCCCGGTACCTCAGCACGTTTGATCTAACGTCTGGGTACTGGCAGATCGCCTTGACCGATGGGGCCAAAGAGAGGTCAGCATTCTCCACACCAGATGGGCATTTCCAGTTCCGGGTTATGCCATTTGGGATGAAGAATGCCCCTGCCACCATCCAGAGGTTGGTCAACCAGGTGTTGGTTGGGCTGGAGGAATTCAGAGCCGCCTACCTGGATGATATAGCAGTGTTCAGTGTCACATGGGAAGAACATCCTTGCCACCTCTGGGAAGTGTTGATGGCACTGCGCAAGGCAGGCCTCACGATAAAGGTGAGTAATTGCCAGATCGGGCAGGGTTCCGTGGTGTACTTGGGACACCAAGTGGGGAGCGGCCAGGTGGCGCCTCTCCAACCCAAGATTGAAACCATCCTGGCTTGGGAGCCCCCAAAGACACAGACAGAGGTGAGAGCCTTTCTAGGACTCACTGGGTACTACAGGAGGTTTGTCAAGGGGTATGGCAACATTGTTGGACCCTTGACAGAGCTGACTTCTAAGAAGCTGCCCCGGAAAGTGATCTGGACTGACACCTGTCAGAAAGCTTTTGACACCCTGAAGACTGCCATGTGCCGGGCGCCCGTGCTCCTGGCTCCTGACTTCTCCAAAGAATTCCTAGTGCAAACAGATGCTTCAGAGCATGGTGTAGGGGCTGTTCTCTCACAGATGACTGAGACCAACCTGTAGCCTTCATCAGTAGGAGGTTACTTCCACGGGAACAGAGGTGGAGTGCAATTGAGCGAGAAGCATTTGCTGTGGTCTGGGCGCTGATGAAGCTAAGACCCTACTTGTTTGGGTCTCACTTCCGGGTTCAGACAGACCACAGGCCCCTCAGATGGTTGATGCAAATGAGGGGTGAGAACCCAAAGCTGTTGAGGTGATCCGTTTCCCTACAGGGTATGGACTTCACGGTGGAACATCGCCCTGGCACAGATCACGCCAATGCTGATGGTCTGTCCAGATTTTCCCGCCTTAGTGATGAGGAACTCCCTGGGGTAGGGTAGTTCTCCCCACATTTCAGCTGGAGGGGACACGTGTTAGACCTGGCACCTTGGCGTGAGTCTCCCTTCCACTTTTTACTGATGTGCCTCATGTGTTTTGCTGGTGTTAGATGCTCAGGGCACTGTGCCACTGCCAACCAGTGCCACAGTGCAAGTGCTCCCTATGAAAAGTGTATACATTGATTGGTTTCCATGATTGGCTTGTTTGGTTTACTATCAGTCCCCAGTAAAGTGCACCAGGAGTGCCAGGGCTTGTAAATACAAATGCTGCTGGTGGGCTTGCAGCACTGGTTGCGACACCCACAGAAGCAGCCTGGTAAAATGTGTCTAAGGTCTGCCATTGCAGAACCTGCGTGCAGTCTGGTACTGTCATGCTGACTGCGCAAGTGCACCTACTTGCCAGTCTCTAAACCTTCCCTTAATTTCATATTAGTCACCCCTATGGTAGGCCCAAGGGCAGGGTGCATTGCAAGCATAAGTTTGGACACGCCCTGATGTGTGTGGCATGTCCTAATAGTGAATTACAGCCATTTTCGTTTTTCACTATTGTAAGGCTACCTGCTCTCCATAGGACAGAATGGGTTGCTGGAATTATTACACTTTATAATCCTAACAGACTTAGAGAGCATGGTAGAAAGTCAAGTTTAGTATGCCTGAATAATAAAATACATCTTTTAGTAAAGTTTTTTTTTTAAAATCTTTATTTTATTTTAAGAAGAGAGAACATAGGGAAAAAAAGCGACAATTCCGCAAAACTTCCCACACAGGGGGAAATCAGAGAGGCAAGTCGCCAGGACGGCAAGGACAATGGAGCGAGCATCACTCAGCTTAGAGGAACAGACCAGTAGGCAGTAGATGGTGCAGGCAATGTCATAGGAGATTCACAAGCTAAGAGTCTTAGCGGGGAGGATCCTCAGTTAGTTAGAAGAGCCACACTGAAAGAAAGTTGCCCGCCGCTAAGGTCCTGTGCCTGCCTCATTGTCATTGAGAGTGTCGCAAGAATAAGAATGAAAAAAGAACACCCCCCACCCCTCCCCCCTCCCCCAGTGGTGGTGACAGCATTCGTTCTGGCAGTCAATCCAAGTACTGTGGAGAGGTGTGGCTCACTGGTTAGAGGTGGCAGACCTGTAAGCAGAGAACGGCCCGGGACCAGGGTTCAATTCCCGACGCGGCAGGGTCTTGGACCAGGGTCAACGGACTCGATAATTCTCGCCTCAGTGCCTACTCTAACCAGGGAACACACTCGGTAACTCTGGGCATTAAGCTTGCCTCATCTCTACAACGGCCCCCCACAGACGCCGGGGATGCCTGGTTTCACCCTGGAGATACCCAGAAAGGGACCATCTCACAGGGAAAACCAGGACGGGTTCCCCAGCGGTCTACAGCGCCAGGACACTCGGGTAGAGTAACAGTGCGCTTTACAAGTATCCCACATTTACAACATTCACACCTGAAATAAATGGAGGGCTCGAATCGTGGATGGACAAACCGCTGATGGTAGACCTCTGGAAAGGAAACGTACCAAGGGGCCCCAGCGGAACATAAAGTTTTTGAAGTTGCCTAGGAAGATGTCCGCTAGCCATTCCATGCTCAGCAGTTTCCACAGCCTCGCGTGCCACAGGGAGTTCACCGGAGCCTCCGGTTTCTTCCAGGCTGCAGCCAGAGTGAGTTTAGCAGCTCCGAGACATAACCACAGTATCTTTTTGTCTGCTCGGGTCTGGTGTTCGAGCTCCGGGTCTCGAAGACCCAGCAGGACATGTGCCATTGAGTCAGCCACAGGGTTTCCTAGAATCTCTTTAATATAGGATAGAATCTCCTCCCAGAAGGGGGGGATGATCGGGCAGTCCTACCAAATGTGGCGGAAATCTCCAAGGAAACCGCAGCCCCTCCAGCATCTGTCAGAGGAGGATGGGAAAATGCGATGTAACTTGGCAGGGTACAGGTACCAGTCCATGAGAGTCTTTAGATGGGCCTCTCTGAGTTCCACCAAATGGTTATGCGCAGCGATGTCACGCCACAGGTGCGACCACTCCCCGTCTGAAATATCTCGCCCAAGTAGGTTCTCCCAAGTACCCATGTAACGGGGCGAGGCGACACCGCGGAGGTAAGCAGCAGGTTATAAAGGAAAGAGATAACTCCTTTCATGGAGGAGGTCAGCAGCAGAAAGGCCTCAAAAGTGGAGGGGGGTCTCGTGGCAGCGTCGTTGACTGCAGGGGATGTGGCCCAGTGGAGCAGTTGGACGTGACGGAAGCGCTCGGAAAGCGGCACCCCGTAGTCCCGCATACAGTTGTGAAAGGTAAGCGGAGGAACAGATGCCTGAGAGCACGGCATCCCCCCTCCCTCCAAACGTCGAAGGGCCCCTCCTGCAGCGCCGGTGGGAAGGCCGGGTTAAATTGGATTGGCGTGAAGGGAGAGAGGAACGTAGTCCATCAATCATCACCAGCCAGTGTGTCCCAGACCTTCAGGGTAGTGCGGGTGGGAGCACTAATGTATGCGTTTTTGGGCCTGTCTCCTTTAGGTTTCCACGCCAAGTCCCAGATCGATCTGCCCGCTACACTTCTGTCCATGTGCAGCCAGTGCTTCTCTGAGAATTGTTGGGACCACTCGACCAAGACCCGCAACTGCGCTACCTTGTAATATAGTAAAGTTAATTTTAATATCCTGTGTTTGCAAATACTACTTTTAGAAAGTTAGTATTTGCTTGCCTACCCATTTCAGCCCACCTCTACTAGGATGTGTATCTGCTGTCTGGTTGACAGGGCTGGGGCTGACAGGTGATGAATAGAGGGATTACACCAGGATGGGTGGGGGGAGTGCCCCTTGACTCCGAATAGGGCTGTGCTCTGCCACCTCAATGCTGGCTCCGCCCCCTGGGGAGCGGCTGATGTCTCTGCCCTGCACCTTGAAAAGAGAGAGGGGAAGACTGTCAACATAGTACTCCTGGACTGTACTTGTCACTACAATGCTGGCTCCACCTCCTGCGGAGCATCTGATGTCCCTGCCCTGCTCACTGAAAGAAAAGCCAGAGCTGCCCAAAACAAAAAGCTCAGGGCCTGGACTGGATTAGGCAAAGGCCCACCTGGCCTGCAAGAACAAAGGATTTGTGGTATAAATGTAGGAGCCCTGCTCCTAAGAAATCAGATCCTGCTTTGAACCAAGAAGAACCCTTTGCCCGAGGAGAAGGAACCGGGAAAGCTGAAGGAGGAAAACTGTCCCTCTCCCGGGGACTGGCCTGCAGTGGTTGCCTTGCTGCCAAAGGAGAAGAAACCCTTTTCAAAAGACTTACTACTTTCTACTAAAGACTTGTGCTTCAAAGAAAAACGATCTCCAAGGGCTTGGAAGCGAGCTTGCCCCCTGAACTGAGCCCCAGGACCATTGGGCTCATCCTGCCTTCGCTGTCTCCTGCTGGTCTGCTGTGTGCCCCCCTCACGGGAGCCGTGACCTCCAGTGCGCCTCACCCCCTCCTTGGGCCGTGACGTTTGGTGCCTGGCCGCCCCTGCCTTGTGAGAGCCCTGCTCGAGTTCAAGCCGCTCTCCCTACACCTCGCTGATCCGCTAGCACTCCGTTCACCTCGCCCACTCTGGAGCGCCCTGTGCGCACCTCACCCCTCCCGCCGAAATCAGTTTGAAGTGCTGACTGAAGCCCCGGACGGCCCGTATGTTCGAGACGTACCCGGGCGCCCCACTCCGCACTCCTGCATCTGAAGGGTCACGCCGCACACTGAAGAGCCTCCGGTACGGTCCGTACTAGGAGCCCCGTGCCGCACCTGCCCGCACCGCACCACAGCCCCCCTAGCAGACCCGAAGGTACCACTCTAACAACAACACGTACGGAAGAAGTATGCCTCGTACGCCTAACAGACGCCTCGCCCCACCAATGCTGACAGCCCCGCCCACACCTCTCCCCGCAGTCCCGCTCACACACCTCACACCTCGAGGCCGCCTACGAGCCGGACTGCCAGTAGGAAGCCGCCGACCTCGTCCTGGGTACGCCTTCGCCTGTGGCCGCATCTGTACGCGACAACCCCTTGCATCCTAAAGGAACTGTGCGACTCGAACTGAGTCTTATAATTCGCATCGGACCACAGGGTCCACAACGTTTGTTTAGTTCATTTAAAACGTATGAACTGCCAAGAACGGGTCGCACAGCCAGCGCAAAGCGCACAGGACCCAAAATTAAGCATTTTGAACGAACTCTTGAATACCAAAGTACTGTGGCCTTATTTTAAAATCGTTATTGTGGTCTTGTATTTTAAGCCTGCCTAAGAAGTATATATTTACATAAAGTACACGTATTTTTATATAACTACGCCTGGTGTCCATTTGTGGTATTGCTATATTACTGTGTGTGGTCATAAATGCTTAACTAACTAAACTCCCTGAAGATTAGCCTGGTCTGCTCGCCCCACACTACCTAGGGGGTGAGCAGGGGTTATTTTTAGGAGTAAGTCCCTTGCCCTGACTAGAGGAGAGGGTCCCTGTTTGTCACAATTGCATACCTGTGCCAACCAGAAACCCTCAAATCTAACAGTACCAATCATCCTCAAATAAAAAATAATTATTAGTCAAAATTAGATTACCCATATCAACCAACATTTTTGAGTGATGCCGCAAACTTGCACTCCTACTACTCAAAAAGTGATGCAATGCCTCTTCACCCGTATTGTTGTTAATGCAGGTATATAATCCCACCACATCTAGGGTGACCAATAACATCCCTGTTTCCCATTGGAAGTCCTGTAATTTATTCAAGACGTCCATTGTGTCACGGACATAAGATGGAAGATTCACCACTAGTGGTTTTAAAAAACTGTCCACAAATTCAGACAAATGTTCCGTGGGGCTTACAATACTAGAAACTATCGGTCTCCCGGGAGGGTCCAGTTTAGATTTATGTATTTTGGGTAACGTGTAAATAAACGGGGAGGTCGGATGAGTCACATTCAGGTAATTATACTCTGCCTCGTCTATTAAATCTTCCTCTTTCCAACTAAAGAGTCTCTCTGAAATCCGTCTTGTTACATCCTTAATGGGATTCCCCAGTATTTTCACATAGCAACTACAATCACTTAACTGTCCTTGAATTTCTTGAACATACTTGATCTTATTCATAACAACAATGTTGCCCCCCTTGTCTGCCTCCTGGATTACTAGTGTTTTGTCGTTCCTCAAATCCTGTAAAGCTACCCGTTCCAATAGAGACAAATTGTCCTTCAAATTCAAATTTTTTTAGTCTTGATCCTCCAACCCATGGAATTCTTCCATGGTTTTCCTGACACATATATCTATTGCTGCAAATTGGCTGCCTTGCGGAATAAATTTAGATTTAGTCCTCAGTCCACTAGTACATGAGTAATCAGTCACAACCCCACATGTATCAGTTACTTCATCCATATTAAGTTCTGCATCTTCTGACAGAGACAATTGTAAATGAACATTCTGTAAATCAGCAACACTCATCTCTGAACCTTTATTCTGCAATTTCTTTTGAACATTTTTATCCAACATGGACAAGAAACTTTTCAATTTGAGATTTCTGGAAAATTTAAATAAATCAATTTCCGAACTAGTATAATCACACACATTAGTGGGGCAAAATGAAAGACCTTTCTTCAGTACAGATAATTCATGTACATTAAGATTTCTGTCTGAAAGATTAATAACCTCTAATTCCCCTCTCAACTGTGGGTCTACATCTACTTCCTGATCTTGTTCTGGCTTCTGGTGCCCATCCTTGAACATCCGATGTTTCCGCCCCCTTCTGGTTCGTTGGGGATTTTTCTGTGTCCTTTCTTTATTCTCATCAGTTCCTCGCAAAAAGAAGAGCTTTTTGCAGGAACTCCTCCCACAGCTCCTGGGCCGATTTGATCTTCTAAGGATGATATACTAGAACTACTATAATTAGCAGAACTAAGTTCCCCTGGTGGTGCCGCTCCACCTGACTGTCTGTTTGGGAAGTTCATCATAGCCCTTGGCAAAGGTAAGGACCTTTCCCTGATTATAATCACATTCATCACATCGCAGTATGCTGAGTTTTTTATCTTTGATTTGCAGTTGGTGTCGGTTAATCACCTCTTTTAAAACCATGTAATTTTTCTCAGTAAGATCTGGCAAGTTCATATCTTTAATTTCCTTTTCGGGATCTAAAATCTGTTGTCTAAGTTTCTCCACCTTTCTGTCAGCATTTTTAATCAATATATTCATCATCGTGAACGATGACGCATATACATTCTCTTCCCATTCTTTCAAATGATCTTCTTCCAGATCGGGAAGATAAGGATTCTTAACCCTCTCAGTATTCTTTTTTGATCCAAATAATTCTTAAGGGTCATGCCATCCCACCATTTGGAGAGTTCGGCCTTCCGAAGCCTCTCTAACTTGAGAAATGTATCTCGCAAACTTGTCTTGGATGTGTCCTGGCTTGCTGTCAAGCTGACTAATTTCCCCAACTGAAATACCTCTGCTGCCAATTTATCTCTATCGTCATCCATTTCTAAGCTCCCGTGCTACAATAACCCTAAGAAATAAAACTACTCTACGACTTGACGATGTGGGGTCTACTGCTATGTGCACTGAGAGTTATTAAATAAAATCTCGTACCGGATACTTTAAAATGAAAAATTCACGCTCAACTTCCTCAAGGGGCATCGTCAATGACCCCCGTTGCTACTACATGAATCACAATCAAGAAGGAACGTGAAAATACAAAACAGATTCATGTAATTCAAATATCACATAAGCATTATTATAATCAGTCTTCCAGACGGACGTTGTGTGATTCGTTTTCTTTATTCAAATCATATGCTGTTATCAGTCCGCTCTATATTGGTTTTAAGTACAAAGTTAACAGCCGGTGCGTTTCGTCCCCATCTGGAACATCATCAGGGCTGTGAACAAGGAAAAGAACATACAATCACTGTATAATAGTGTATTTCAGAAAAATCAAAAACTCAACCTTTTTACAACTAATACCAGTAGCATGCATTCCTATTGATGATATTTAAACAAGAAATATATACTCTGCCTATTGAACAATCTAACAGAAATTATCAGGATGCCACATACGACATTAAATCAATTAATCATGGTACAGCGTGGAGAAATTAGACCAAATGAAATGACAGCTCAAGATAAACAATAGATCATACTTTTAAACATTATTAATTGAAACGTATCCCTTACTCCTAAGTCATCAAATGACCATCTGTTTAAGAAAATATTGTGAACTGTCGCCAATCAAGAAAAAGGCAAAAAAAAGTGTCCTTAGCTCACCTTCCTAAACGATCGCCATAGAACAAAATCTCAATGCAATCCTTCAATATCCACACAATCTTTGAAGATGATCATAACAGTGAATAACCATCATCATAAGTAAACTCAAATCTCTATAGGGAAAAGGTGAAGATTTTAACTCTAGGGCCCTATTATGAAAGTTTCCTCAAAATTTACTGTTGATCAGTCTACATAACCTTACTGTTGGGCGAAGACCATTTCCCATCCCCAGGTATTTGGCTGATCCCCCAGTAACAATATAAAGTTATGGTTATTGGTCTAGAACACATTCGATCAGTCTAATACTAATAGAATATCCCCAGGTTAACACCCTCCAAGAATAGAAACCCAATTATAAACTGGGTTCACAGTCTTACTCATCTATTTAAATGAACTAATAGTGACCTTCCGGAGTGCAACCACAACGATTATTCACTAAATTTTCAATTCTATTCACAATCCTTTTATCCAGACAATACACCGACTGAAAAAGACAATTCATGAAAGATATTATAAGATCAAGTCAAGAGGGATAAGCCCTGTATACTGTAATCTCCTGCATGGGTCCCCTGATCGTCCAACTAAATCTCTCTTACCCTTTCAGGTGTCCATTCCTCAAACCAATGATAGTTCTTTTTCAATCAAAAATAGCTCCAAATACTTTCGCTCCAACAAAGACTAGCTAAAACGAAATAAAAAGTGAGAAAAATTACTTAAAATCCCTTCTCCTCAAGTATACAAGACAGTGTATCCCCACCCTTATTCCTTCCATCTCCTACCGAATTCAAGTATTCGAAATCCGCGACGCACTCCTTGCTCCGGGCCCGATAATTCTGGAATGCAAGGAGACCCGTTTCGCTGTCCTTTTAAAGTTCCCGTTCACCAATCATAAGCGTAGAGGCCTCCCGCCAATATGTACCTCCGCCCATTCTCTGTACTAGGCAGGCTTCCCATCACGTCCGCCACTTATTCTACAACCGGCCGGTGACGTGACTTCCTGTTCATAGGTTGAACATCCGGCCGGTGACGTGACTTCCTGTTTATAAGTTTGTACCACAGTTCCCTCTCTGGTCCGCGTGTCATACCTCCGCATCATTACTATTATTATTATTTTCTCGTATTTAGGCCACGCACTATTATTATTGACCAAGGGCCAGATGTAGGAAGGCAAATACCGATCGGTAACGGCCGATTTCGGCCGTTACCGACCGGTATTTGCAGATGGAGATGTAAGTGCCAGAAAAAGTGACAAATAGGTATATTTACCGATTCTGTAAATTTACTGATTCAGTAAAATACTGAATCGGTATATTTACCGAATCGGTGAATCAATATGTAGGTCGCACTGTATCAGTGCCACAGGCCCTTACCCAATCGTTATTTACCATGGAATACTATTCCATGGTAAATAACGAATTCCTGTGTACATGCACATATGTGCATGTACACCTGTGCCATGTGACACACAAACATGCCCTAAGGGCATGTATGTATGCCACATGGCACACAAGCCAAAATCAGGGGTGCAACAGGGTGTCAAAGTGACACCCTGTCCCCCTTGCAAATTCGGTATTTTTACCGAATCGGTATTTACCAATTCGGTAATTGACATTGATTCCTATGGGCCTCAAGGCCCATAGGAATCAATGACAATTACCGAATCGGTAAATACCGATTCGGTAATTACAGAATCCTACAGACTCTGTAAAAAATACCGAATTTTAACTACATCTCATTTACCGAATCTAGAATACCGAATCGGTAAAATTCGGTATTCCAGAGTCGGTAAATGAGAATTACCTACATCTAGCCCCTAATGTCTTTCTATATCGCATACCTACAGACCCTGTTTGAAAACGTGGTACATACATGATATACGATATTATCCCTCATTAAAGACGACCAAAAAGTCCATAAATGTGAACGGTCCACAAGGGGCGTAACCTGCTTGGTGTTAAACCTATCAAATGCGCATAGAACGCCCGTAGTTTAAATTGCTTCCATTTAAAACTCGACTACTGTAACCTATTCTCGTGACTCTCTAATGCATTCAAACAAACCTCGCAATCTGTACTCTATTAGCCTCTCGGTCCACCATTTACGTTCATGAACATAAAGTCGTCTCCCCCACAAGTCAACTAGCACATGTAAGTAATACGCAAATTTAATACTGAACGGAATCCTTACTCATGATTGGTCATTGCTACCTTAGTCCACCCTCTACTTGGGACTAGATTCCAATTCATAAAGTAATCATCCAACTGCAAAAGCACTTGAATACAGACCCGAGTCTCATTTGTAACGACCAGGCAACACCAAAAACAAAATGATAGTCTCTTGCACTCATCAGAGATGCAATATAATACACTCATATATGTCATCCTGCTACAATAGCACCTGAAGACAACCTGATCCATAAGTCTGACGACCACCTAACACCCAACAATATCTCATTGCTATTTTCAATCATCAAAAAAGTGCCATGCACTTGTCCATATCATGGCAAAAAATATACATCCACAACAATCAAATAAACTGAAAGGGAAGTAGTCTACTAACATCCCCGTGTGTCCATCCAAACAAAGTTGATTATCCAAACAGAATTACTTACTCCAAACAGATTAAATTAAACTAAAAAAGAATGCAATTCTGAATCAGTGTTTAAACCCTTGGTTACCGTCCTACATTTACAAATCCACTGTGCTTCTACTGGTCTAATCCTGAGGTCCCAATCTCCACCCCTGATATTTTGGCTCACCTTCTGAATCCCGTGAAATTTTTACTTTTTCTGTGAACTGTGATGTGTCTCCATATGCACATATATTTTGATTGGCTACAGGTCTTCTGTGCTCGTTTCAATTAATGATGTATAAAAGTATGATCTATTATTTATCTTGAGCTGTCGTTTCAATTGTCCTTTCAATTGGTCTAATTTCTCCACGCTGTAACATGATTATTTGATTTATGATGTATGTGGCATCCTGATATTTTCTGTTAGATTGTTCAATAGGAAGAGTATATATATTTCTTGTTTAAATATCATCAATAGGAATGCAGGCTACTGGTATTAGTTGTAAAAATGTTGAGTTTTTGATTTTGCTGAAATACACTATTATACTGTGATTGTATGTTCTTTTCCTTGTTCACAGTCCTGATGATGTCCCAGATGGGGACGAAACGCGTCGGCTGATAACTTTGTACTTTAAACCAATATAGAGCTGACTGATAACAGCATATGATTTGAATAAAGAAAACGAATCACACAACGTCCGCCTGGAAGACTGTTTATGGAATTGATTCTATTAATGCTAATGTGATATTTGAATTACATGAATCTGTTTTGTACTTTCACATTCCTTCTTGTTTACTTAGTGTAAGAGTTAGCGTTAGATAGTTAGTGTAAGTTAGTGTTAATCAATCAATCAATCAATCAATCAGTAAGGGTTTTGTAAAGTGTGCTACTCACCCGCGAGGGTCTCAAGGCGCAGGGAGGGGGGTGCAGCTCCGGATCAGTCGAAAAGTCAGGTCTTGAGGCTCTTCCTGAAGGTGTGCAGAGTAGGGGGGTCATCTGATGTTGACTGGGAGCTCGTTCCAGGTCTTTGCAGTTGTGTAGGAGAAGGCTCTTCTACCTGCTCGGGTTCTGTCGATGCGTGGGTTCACTGCCATGACCTTAGATTTGTTGAAATTTATTTGCAGGGCATTCCTTTCTGAAAAGGAGTGGGCTACATTTAGAAGGTGCTGGAGGCCTATTGGTGTCCGGCTTATCAGCACCAAATTGTCCGCGTACAGCAGATTGAACAGAGGAATTTTCCCTAGTTTCGGTGCGTGGCAGAGGCATTTATCGAGTTCCCCTGGCAGGTCAGCAAGAAAAAGGTTGAATAAAGTTGGTGCTAGCTGTTTTAACCCTTTTGTTGTAGGAATGGGTTCAGAGAGGTGTGTGCCTGCTCCTAGTTTAACTTTAATCCAGGTGTTTGAGGGGAGTGATATCAGCACGTCTAGGAGATGTTTAGGTATTCCCCAGTTGTCCAATTTCTGCCAGAGTTTGTAGCGATCCACGTGGTCGAATGCAGCAGTGTATATCAATAAAGGAGAGGAATGTTGGTCTCTTTTGCTGCTTCCATCAGCAGGGTCAGTGCCATGATGTTGGTTGTGGTCCCTCGACCCCTGCAGAACCCTGTTTGGTTGATCGGAATTACTGAGTTTTCAGATGCCCATAACGTCAGCTCCTCCAGTATGGTTCCTGCAAAATACTTAGCCTCCACATCTATGAGGGCAATAAGCTGATAATTATTTGGATGTTTCTTTTTGCCATGTTTGAAGATTGGGCAGATTATTGACCCGTGGCAGGATTCAGGAAGAGTCTGGGTGTTCTTTATGTTGTTGAATATCGGTGTTAGCGCTATGCTCTAGAATTCCGCGTCTGAATTATACAGCATCAGTGGGATGCCGTTTGGCCCAGGCGCTCCTGTCGGTCTGCCCCTGGCTATTTACCTTTTGACATCAGCTGGCATGGTGGCCAAATGTCCAGACTCAATGTGGTAAGAAGAACTAGGATCAGGCATTGATTTTTCCGTTCGAGGTGGTAGCATGACTCCATTTGTGTGTATTCCTTGGGGCGTGGCCATTATATAGTGATTGTCTATTTTTTCCTTCTGAGCTTCTTTGCAGAGCTTTTTTGTCACAGCTTCTTCAAGGCTGTCTTCATTGTTGAAGTGCTTAAGTAGGTATTTTGTCCATACTTCCTCCGTTATGCTTGAGTTTAGGCCGAGATGGCCTGGGTTCTTTATTCTTTTAATCATTTGCCAGAACCTTGAGCTTTTTTTTTCGTTTTACTTCATAGAGAAGTTTCGCCCATAGCTCGTCATTTTGTTGTTTTTGTTTTTCCCATTTCTTATGTTTTAACAGTTTTTTTGCTTTCTGTAGGATTGTTTGCAAGTCCTGGTTCATTGAATCCTTTTGCATCTGTCTCAATGTTCGGTTCATTAACCGTTTTTGCATTTTCATTTCTTCAGTGAATTGTAATTTGGTTGATGTTCCCTGTCCTTGGCGTATCTTGTTTGGCAGCCCTTTTAACAATTTCACACTGATGTCTAGAATAAAGTTTTGCCATACTTCTGTCAACTTTGTGGAGCTTGGTGTTTGAGTGAAAAGAGTTTTCGCTGCAAGTCTTATGAAGTCAATATTAGAGGGATTGCACCAAAGCCGCCTTAGATTTGAAGTCACTTCAATATCAATGCCTGTGTGTAGTTCAGTAGCCAGAATTGTATTGACTTTTATTGTGGCTTCTTTGGGCAGGTGGTCACTAAGGCTGCTCGTCCCTATTTTGAGCTCCGTTACCCTGCTAAGCATATTTAGAGATGTAAATGTGTAGTCCAGGTGTGAGGATTGCTTGTTGGAATGAAAAGTTGCGACCAGTGGATCGTCTTCCACGTAGCGCTCATTCAAGGCTCTTAAATTAAGATGTTCTAGTTGTCGAAGTAGATTTTTTGAGCAATTAGTAGATTTGTTGATTTTTGCAGAGCCCTGTCTTGGGACTCCCCATGCAGCGCTAAGTTCTTGGTTAAGGTCGTCGTCTGAATCCGAACTGATGAGAAACATGTTAAAGTCCCCTGCCAGGATGATTAAATCGGAGTCCTCTTCATCCAATATTTTTTGCAAAGCTTTTATCAGTTCGTTGGCAGCTTGTCGTTTCTGTTTAGGGTGGATGTAAGTATTGATTATTATTACATCTTGAGGCTGGTTATGTAACCGGAGTGAGATCTTTGCCACCTGTATTGCGCTTGGAGGGGGTATTTGAGATTCTATTGTCATGGTCTCACCTATTATTGCTATTGAGGCAAAAATCGTTAGACCCCCTGATCTGCGACCGAAGGTGGACCTTTTGTTTGCTGGAAGACAACAAGATGTGAACCCTTGCAGCTCAAATGCCTTTTCCTTCCAAGTTTCTTGGAGCAGTTGCAGGTCGAATACGTTTAAATATTGTAAAAACTCAGGGTCGTTGCTTTTGCTAGCTAGGCCATTGATATTCCAAGTGCATATGCTAATTTGCCTGGTCTTTTCTAAGGGATGAACAGAGTTCTTACCCCTTTGTCAATTTGTGTGGTTGACTGTGTTGATGGTGCGTTGGATCGACTTCCAGTTCGGAAGGGTGACCGGTAAAGCGTAAACACCGTGCCTTGGTTCTTGTCCACAGAAGAATGTTTTTGTGTCTTGGGGGTGCGCTCTTGGAGAGGTGCTCCTTGGTCCTTTTGATACTGAGTTGGTATTTTTCCGTGCTGGTGACCTGATAGGGGGTAAGAAAGGTGTCGGTTAGGGAGGTTGCTTTTCGAATCTCAGAATAATCCCCCATTGTTCGAATGTTGCTTCTTCCTTCAAAATTTTCTTGGCTGTCTCGGTGGAGTTCCAGGTTGCTTTAGTTGTTTCTGAGCGTTGTGGATCATTGCTTGACAGAAACTCTATTTGAAGGAGACCGGATGAGCTTATGTTTCCTAGGCTTGTAATCGAGTGTAAAAGTCTTAGTATGTTTCCCCTGTTCAGTATGTCGCCCCGACCTCGGGACGTGTAATCTGGAGTGAAGAGGATGATGGTCGGACTGTTCTGGTGGTGCACTGTTGTTGGTTTTGCTGGTGGTCCCTCATGGCCAAGATCACCGGACTGAGGGGGACGGCTTGGGCTGCCTATGACTGGGCAGGTTGGTTGCGCACTTTGATTGCTATCTCTCCCTGGTTCTCTTGTGTTGTTAGTTGAACCTCGGGTCGGTTGCTGGGGTGGCTTCGGGTTACTAGTCTGGGCATTGTCCTGGGTTTCTATTGGTAGAATGTGTTCAGACTGTGTTGGGTCAGTGCTATGTGCAGGTTGGGTAGATTTTGCTTGGGAAAGCCTCCGCTTACTTTTGCTAGGTCGAGGTTTCTGGGTGACGACGCCAGGTGGTTTTATCAGAGCTGCGGGGGGGGGGCGAAAGAGGGTTATGCTGGAGGACTTTCTAGATCCTCTTGCAAGGGTAGGAGTCAAAGTTGATCCATATCTGTGACTTGACGGCAACGGTGGTTGTTGCTAAAAATGGATTTAGTTGCATTTCTATACGAGATCTTGTGTCAGTAGGAAGCCTGTTTCTTCCTTTCCTTTTATTTTATTTCTGCGAGTCTTGCAGGAGGCCTGGGCGCTAACTAATGCTGAATCAACTGCAATTGCATTGTGGTTCGTAAGTTCAGCTTCCTTGTCCTCTGACGGTGATGGTAGAACTTCTCTACCCCCTGGGGATGGATTGCTGGTTGCAGTCTGTTCGGCTGCTGGCTGAGTCTCTAGCGTTGCTGGTATTGCAGGCAGTTCTGTGCTGAAATCTGAAGTTTGTGGAACTGCTGATTTTAGGTCGCATATCAGGTCCCCTAACATGGATGGTAGGGTTGTTAATTTATCTATGATCAATTCGCTGGGGCATGGTGGTGGTATCGTTTGGACCAAGTATGCTGCTTCTTGGCCCCTCTTTATGAGATCGTTTAGTTCTGATATCTTCCAGTCAATCCTGAAATACAGTTGGCCATTATCTGTAGGACTGAGAGCTGCAAGTCCATTTTGTGTGATTGAAATTCGAGGGCTGTGGCTGAGTCGTGCAAGGTATTTAGGATTGTTGGCCTTACAGATTCCGGGAACGAATTTCCGGTATTGTTACTTTTTTTCTCCAATCTTGGGAGATTGTTTGCTTCGTTGGGTGAATTTACATGAGCTGGTTTAAAGTTGTAGGAATCAACTAGAGCTTCCCATTCCTGCGTAGCTATAAAAGTCATGTAGTTGTTCATGGAATGGGAATCATTGTATGGTAGTAAAGTGCGACGCGCAGAGGACGTATGTGCTGCTGGTCTGCTATGTGTTGTTATTTGTTCCCAGGTGTCTACTGGGGTTGTTTGGGGTGTATTAATTTGAGTAGGAAAGCTGGTGGTTGGATGGGAGATTTCATTTTGCGTTTTTTCTTCCCTGTATTTCTGTTCTTTAGTCGTTGTTGGTTGTTCTGTCTGTATTACTCGGATTGTCTTCATTGGAATTGGGGAACTGCTATACAGTTGGGGAAGAAGTGAATCTTGTCCTTTTCCGCCATTGTGAATCTGAATCTTGGTTTTGGCTGGTGAATCTAGGTTTTCTAGGTGCGGTATGCTAGCTTTGCTTAGATGTGTCTCAACTCGACTGGCTGAATTCGAGTGGATCGCTATCTCCGCGGACTCAACCGCCTTCGGTGGACTCTGTAAGTTGATGTTGGCGATCCTTTTTCTGGAATGTGGCAGGTCCAAGGTGTCCCTGCTTTGGCTTTTCTGGCTGTTAGCTCCTTTACCTGTTGAGTAGGTGGTTTCAGCCACTTCTCTGGTTCTAGATGATGTTAGTGTTACAGATGTTGCCTCAGCGACGGAGTAGTTGTGAACCCCGGTGGGCCATGATGAATCGGATGGATTGCTGTGGGTAGGGCTGCAATCGGTTTTGCTTGATAGAAGTGGTGTTTGCAGTCCTTTTATGTTCCCAGTCTTGGAATAAATGGCTGTTACAGGGTCTTTTAGGAAGGAAAACTTTGTATATATCTTTGGTTGGTGGGTGCATATCTTTTTCCTCACTGGCATTCCTACAATGGTTATAAGGTCATTTGGGTCCTTTGGTGATGGTTTTGGTGTAGAAGGTGATAATGGATGTGGAATTGGCCGTGATGTCTTAGATGAAGTCAGCGTTCTCGATGACTGCTGATGAGCCATTGTTGGACTTGAGGTGGAGGCATTTGTCATCGTGGTATGTTGTCCTTTTTATTTTCGTTTTCAACTGATGTTACAGTTGGAATTGAAATTGAAGTTGCAGTTGAGGTTGCCGTTATGGGTTCTTCTTTGTGTATGTTATGAACATTAGGATTTACTTCCTGAGGATTGGCTAAATGTGATGACATTGCTGGCTCAAGTTTCCTTTTCCTCGAATTAGTAGGGATTGCCTAACTCTGCCGGATCTCATAGCTCCTGTGTATTTTTTTTTATGGACGTGTTTTTTTTATTTTTTATACTTAAGTTAAGTGTGTTCAATTAGGTGTTTGAGGCTTGAGGAACCTCGCCTCCGCAAGACCCCCCTTGACAGGGTCTAGCTCAGGGCTTCTCCCTTGACAGAGTCTAGCTTGGGGCTTCTTGCTTAGCCCGACTAGAACCCAAATCTTTGGTCCTTTGATATTGGACCTGGAGTATTAATAATGTAATTGGTGTTGATATTGGCAATGTGGTTGCTGTTGGAACCTCAGTGCTTCATTTGGAGTTTGTTAAGGTCTGATCTCGTCCTGATCTGCCCTCTTGGGGAGGCCACTATGAGAAGTTAGCCTGGTATATGATGTCCACTATTCTAGTGGGCACCTTGCACCAGTCTAAACTACCCTTATTGATGGTGGTTGTAAAGTCAATCTTATAGACAAGCTATCCTGGTGGTAGCATGGACCAGCAGTCTTAGGCTTAAACTTCAGAGAGCATGTGAAGCCAGCTGTTTTACCATATATAATCCCTTGAATACCAAATGAAAGGACACCACACAAGGTATATATCAAATATATATGTATTTATTTCTAACACAGCCCCTCTGAACACTTTATGAGGTCAGAGATCGAAATACATTACAAGTTACTCATTTAGCATACTTTAAGTTGCACAAATACAATTCTGCCCTAAAGGTCTCACGGCCCGTATACTAAGTAAGTGGCATAAGAGCCACTTCAAGAATAGTGAATAGACCTAGGGCCTAGGGAATCGCTGGGGCTACACTACAGAACCAAAGGTTAGGAAGTAGGAGGCCCACGGGAGATGCGTGCAGTGTGGGAACACAGTTGCGAGTTACCATTGACTTACAATGGAGAACGAAGAAGTCACAAAGTTACTGATTAAGGGCACTTCCGGGTGGACTACGACAAAACCCCTTTAAACTAGGACACTTGGATAGTCAATACCCATGGGAGCACCGGAGTACTCGAGTTACCTCACCCAGGGAAGCCGGGTGCATAGGTGTCTTTTCGTGTCGGGTTTCGTTGATGCTTTCAATGGAGACCTGCAAAAGAAGTGCTGCAGGCGGCCGAAAGAAGAGTGTCCGGGTGGATCCAAGGGTGGATCGAAGAACTGAAGAACCTGAAAGCAGAGGGGACAGAGTCTGGGTCACTAGCCAGTGACCAGGAAGGAACCAGGATGGAACCAGGTGATGTTGCGATGCAAACAGGTCAAGAGGTCAAGCTTGTCTCTGCAGCCACAAGGACCAGGAGGCGTCGACGACAACCAAGATCTAGATTAGAGCTGTCCCACAAAGGATATAGTTGACTGCGGTGTCGGTATCCAGATTGGACCCAACAAGCCTTGGTAACCGCAACCCATGCAGGACATGAAGATTGGCTTCAGGTCAGACCAGCAAGGTCTGAGGGGCTTCTCTTTTGGACTGGAGCAAGCCTGGAGCAACCAGGAAAGCAAGAAGATTCCAAAGGTTCGCCTTCAGGGGACTCACTAGGCAGCGGACTAGCGACTGGGAAGATGCGTCGAGCTGAAATGCAGGACCGGGCCCCACGCGGCACTCGTGGAGTGAGGAGGGCTGAGCTCTAGTGCAAATGATGCTCGGGTCTGGGGCTTCTTTTACCCCAATGCACAACTGCAAGGGTGCCTCAGTCGTTGCACTATTAGCAAAGTCCAGGATGTCCAGGGAGTCTGGTCCCATGTCTCTCATGTCCGCCACGGGTCTCAGCTTTGCTGTGGATGTGGGTCGGAGTCCAAGAAGTCTGGAAGTCCAGCCCTGAATAGCTGAGTCTACGGGTTCCGTCGGGAGCGTCGACAAAGCAAACCGGCAAGTTACTGGTGGTGCCTGTTTGAACAGGGTGGTCATTCCTTGACCACAAGGGAGATATCTTCCGTCTTCTAGTCGATATAGAAAGTCGAAGGTCCAAGAGTTTAATTTCAAAGTTTCGTTCTAGGATAATCTAATGTCTCTAGACACAGCTCCTATCTTTATACTAATCTAAGGAGCTGGACTACCTGCCTAGGTCCCTCCTATGGATGGACCTGAGAAGGGGGTGGTTACACCCTTTTCTCTTTGTCCAGTTTCGCACCAGAGCTGGGGCTGGCGTGCCCCAGCAACTGGTTTGAACCGGGCTATGCATGGAGCACCTTGTGTGCCCCATGCAGTGTCTGGAAAAGCATCTTTCCATTCAAGCCACCCTGCCCCAATACACTACAGGCTGTCTGTAGCACCTCCCTCGACAGGAAACCTATTGTCCAGGCTTCCCTTGCTGGAGTTTCGTCTAGCTGCAGGAGGTCAGACTCATGTCTGTGGCAGCAGCACCCATTTTGTGATGCTGAGGCTCTGTTTAACTTTAACCGAATAAAGCAGTAACATCCATGTCTTTTCCCTCTAGAAGGGTGGAATGCTACCCCCGCCGCCAGAATTGGCGGGGGGGGGGAGTATTCCAAAGCGTTTGACACCTTACACGACATGTTTTGATAAAGCCAAACTGAAGTTAGCATTTAACCGCGAGTATTATAATGCACTTAAGAGTATATGTTATGGCTATATCATAGAACAGCTATAAGGACATGGTTTCGAAAGCTGCAGAGGGGCTCAGCTCATGCCAGAGCACCCTCTCACATAAAACCAAGCACTCAGCCTCCAGGACTGTCGAGGCCTGCCATAGGAGTGACTTATAGGTGCATATGTGTCTATATATAGGGTTAGATATAGGAATACTAAGTAAGGGGTGATTACACAACCTTACCCAAGCTGAGTGATCAGCCTGTGGTGTCAGTTTGGATGGCCAGCCAGGGGTGGCATAATACATGCTGCAGCCCCTGGTAGGCCTTGGATGCACCTATGCCCTGGGTACCCATGGTACACTATACAGGGGCTCACAAGGGTGACCCAATACCCAATCAGGTATGTACATAAAGTAGATGGTATCAATTTAGAGAGAGTACAGCTGGGCTGTGGGTCTGATTAGCAGGCCCACAGCCACATTAAAGTCGAAAAACCAGTAAATCTCAGCAAAAAGTGGGGGTGACCATAGGAAGCAGACCCTACTCTCCTACAGCCACTAAGATGAAACAAAGTTTGAAAAAGTTGACAGACTGAGGATATAGGAATTATGACTGGCCACCCCAGTCTGGCATGGCAGAAACACAGTCTCAGCCTTAATCTCAATCCGGGGGTACTGGGAGGTGCTGGGATGCACAAAAGGCTCTGGGAGACACTGGAAGGCAGTGGGGTGGGGTGGCTCTGGAAGGCAGGCACGGTGAGCGGTGTTGTAGCTAGGGTGGTTTGAGAGAGCAGGGGCGGGAAGTATGTGGCGCGTGCTGCCAACAGGGCAGCTGTTACAGCGTGCTCGGTTGGCTTTAAGCTCTTGCACTCCCCCGCCCTTTTTATCTCTTGCCTCCAATTTACCGCCTTGACGTGTGCCTGTCTCCAATGCTGACTCCAGTGCTGGCTCCAAAGCTGTCTCCAATAATCTCTGCGGGTCGAGGGCAACAAGCGCCACCTCTGCGCTATCTCTGCTCCTCAGCTACCTGCTACAATGTAGCTTTTGGTGTAAGCTTTTTGGGGGTAGCTCTTGCTCACTTGCGTCCTTGTCTTTTGTCTTTCTGTCTTTAGTGTGGATCCGCACTCTGCTCTCTGCCACGTTTTTCCTGGTAATGGTTTTTTATTCTCTGCAATGCTTGCGATACTTGCAGGCAGGTGGGCGTGAAGGCAGGCAGCGGGCCAGCAGGCTCCTGTCGCGGACTGAGCCATATGTAGGTAGTCCTCAGGTGGTCAGGTGAAGGAGGGCAGAGTAAAGGATAAAGTGGAGGGGCCAGCCGCTTTTCTATGTCCCCCGGCCCCACAGCCCCTGAACTTGGATGATCTGGGCAACTGATGACAACCACAACGGCATTCTCTGCGGCGTTTTCTGTGCTCAACGTCTCCTCTGCTCTGCTCTGAACTTGCTTCCCGCTCTCTGCTCTCCGCCCTCCGGCTCCTACTCTGCTAGAGCGGGACTTTGAGTTGGGAGCGGGACAATGTAGGCGGGAGCTGGGGCTGCGGCAGAAAAGCGTCTTCCTTCTTGTGGGCCAAGCGTGACGATACCTCAGGCTGCCGGCACCGAGCGAGGTCCTGGGCGTGGAGTAACGGCGTTCTTTCCTCAGCTCAGCTCAGCTCCTGCTCCTGCTGGGTGCTGGACGTTGGGCAGTGGATGCACCGAAATCACGAACTAGAGTCACTGCCGGGATAGCAGAACCTGTGAAATCAGTAATGTTGTGGAGGGATTTGTAAGCGTGGGTGAGTAGTTTGAAGGTTACTCTCTTCTCAACGGGGAGCCAGTGAAGGTCTACTGGGTGCTGGGTCATGTACTTGTGTCGAGGGGTTCAGAGGAATGAGTCTGGCTGCGGTGTTTTGGATGGTTTGGAGCTTGTGTAGTAGGGTTCTGTTTATTGCAGCCTAGAGGGCATTGCCGTAGTTCAGTCTGCTAGTTACCAGTGCATGGGTGACGGTCTTTCTACTTTCGGGTGGATCCACTTGAAGGTCTTGTGGAGTATGCGGAGGGAGTTGAAGCAGGTGGAGGTGACAGCATTGATCTGGCAGGTCGTGGAGAGGGAGGAGTCTAGGATGATGCAGAGGTTACGGGCATTGTCTGATTGAGTGGATGGGTTTCAGAGGGCGGGAGGCCACCAGGTGTTGTCCCAGGCGGTGGAGGAGGGTTCAAGGACAAGGCTCTCTGTCTTCTCCGAGCTGAGCTTCAGGCAGTTGTTGTTCATCCAGGCTGCGACTTCCTTCATTCCTTCCTGGAAGCAGAGTCTGGTTTCTTAGGGGTTCTTCATGAGGGAGAGAATGAGCTGGGTGTCGATGGCGGTGAGGGGGGCCATTTAGATGTTGAAGAGCGTAGAGAGGGGTCATGGAGGAGGGTGGTGCTGAGGTGTTCCTCTATGATCTTACTCCAGTTCCTTCATGGCAGGCACGGGCCGGGTTTGGGTGCAGTGGTGGTGTTGAAGTTTAAGTGCACACAGTGGTGGTCTGCCCGGAGGGGCTGTGTGGCGTGGCTGAAGTGAATGTTTGTCCCTTCTGCGAAGATGGGGTCGAGGATGTGTCCGGCTCTGTGGGTGGGGGTGGTGACGAGCTGTTTCAGTCCAAGGTTGTCAAGGTTGACAAGGAGAGTGGTGGAATCAAGGTCGCTGCGGTTGTCGAGGTGGAAGTTCAGGTTTCCGATGAGCATGTAGTCCTTGTAGGCGATGGCGTGGGGTGCAACAAGTTCGGCAATGGTGGTGGCGGAAGAGGCACGAGGCCCGGGCGGTATGTAGACGAGGGTCCCGCACAGCGTGAGCGCAGTTCTGGCGCTGGTATGGAAGTGGAGGTGCTCTGTGTTGGAGGGGGGGCACTCGTGCTGGAGATGGAGAGTCAGAGGGAGCTCTTGTGCACGATGGCGAGTCCTCCTCCTGGGCGGTGGGGGAGGTCCTTACTCTGGATTTTGTATCCGTTGGGGATGCCGGTGGCGATGTCAGGGGCAGAGGAGGCATTGGTCAATGTTTCCATGAAGAAGGCGACGTCTGGCGAGAGGGTGTTGAGCAGGTCCCAGATCTCTATGGCATGTCTGTGTATGGAGCGCAGTTAGTGCAAGAGATAGGGTTAGATAGTTAGTGTAAGTTAGTGTTAAATAGGGTAAGCGTTAGGGTTAGATAGTTAGTGCAAGAGTTAGTGTTTGAAATGTTCTAAAATGATCATTTAGAACCTGTGAGCAATAATGTGAGGCCTGGGGCTCAGATTATGCTTCTTTTTTTTTACTGAATTTTCACAGCTGCCAATCATAATTAGGGCTCCCGGTTTTCCATTTAAACTGATTTTTACATATAAATACAGACGGAAAACAAGTTTTCCTTTATCTGTATTTATATATAAATACGGGAAAATACTAGTACATTTTGCGGCGCTGCCGTGCTCCACCAGACCAGCCGACAGTAACAATGATTGTATTGATGCCCCAGCTCCGCTTCGCCCCTCGAGTTAGGTCTTCATTGACGTCAGTAAAATCACACCCCCAACCATCTGGGGTCTCCCCCTCCTTAGAGGGTTAAGAGGTGTCAGCCCGGGGAACAACCTTTACAACGAAACTTTTACAACGAACTACCATTACAACGCAACTTTTACAACGCAAACTATTACAACGCATTGCTCTGGGGGGCGCTCTAGGATAGGGAATAGGTTAATTTACTATCCAATAACCTTCCCTACTATCCACGGGGACTGGAGTTGGAATAGTAAATTTAACTATTCACTATCCAGCGCCTAAAAGCATTATGCGTTGTAATGGTATGCGTTGTAAAAGTTGCGATGTAAAGGTAGGCGTTGTAAAAGTATGCGTTGTAACGTCATACATCCGTCAGCCCGGGCTGAGACAGCTTCCCGGGCACACACAGCCGCACCCAAGCACTTCACAGGTCTTTGAAGGACCAATTACTTGTTAATAAGGCTTTGTTGTTCTTACGCCCCTTCTTAGAGCCCCTACCTCTTCACTCTGCCGACTGCCTGGGAGCACAATGATTGAAAGGAAATTAAGAGACAGAAAGACACCAAAAGATTACCAGTAAAAGAGCAAGACAGACAATAAGCAGGAGACGGAGTTCTGCTTTCATTACTACGGCCAGCCAAGCTTTTCCATCATGTAATTATGTTGCTCTCATATATTTTCGAGTAATTGATTTTCCTTGTCCAGCCACTTCAATTTTCAATTGATTACGAGAACAAAAATGGATAAACATTAAACCAAAAAAATGTGTTTAAATGCATGAGATGAGGTGGCAACACTTCGATGGCGTACCTGTACAATTTGATTTATAGCAGACGAGAGACGGGTTCAGAGGTCACCAGATGAACTGCCTTTTTCTGCTATCCAATAAATGCCTTTCTTTTCCAATCTATTAAAAGACAGTTTAACAAGTCGAGCTGTGCCGTGGCAGGCTTGAGTAGTTCTTTTTTATTTTGCATTTTGGAACTCGTAGTTAGCTTTCCAATTAGCGGCACACTAGAATATATGGGAAATCCTCAAATGTTTGGATTGCTTCGGTGATGTAGCTAATTGGTACCACGCTTTTCTGGTATTAGTTATTCATCCAGGACAGGTACACATCCTAATGCAAAACAGAGAGTGAGACAGTCGTTATGTATGCCTTAGCAGAGCATCATTGCAAAGAAGGAACAGGTGAACCATCTCCGCCAGACACGGGTGGCAAGAAGTCGAAGCAAATAGATCGGGAACAGGATTAACAATTCAGTTCCAGTTGGAGAGTTGGAGTTCTCCAGGCTCGACTAACTCTTTATTCCCAGGGTGATGATTAGTAGAATGGCGTTGGGTGAGATTCTACCCGCGGCCTCTGGGACCACTCCCCGGTGTCCCTTGAGGTCCATATGGGCAGGGGGCGTCAACCCTTTAGGTGGCGCCTCTCGGTGTGGCAACTACAGAATGGCGAGTATGAGACGCATATGAGGGAGGCTATTGCTCATTACCTAACCTCAAATGAGGGGTTGGTGTCCAGCACCGAGATTTTATGGGAGGCTCTGAAGCCCACTCTGCGGGGTGTAGACATATCATGGTGCGCAGAGGCTCGCTGGAATCGTAAGGAAGAGTTGACTTGGGTGGAGGCCGACATAGAGGCACTTGAGCGCCGGACTCGGGAGGAAGGGGGAGGACGGTATGTGAAACAACTGCTCCTAGCTCAACAGTCCTGTTCCGCTCTCCTGATGGATGAGGCCCAACAAGTTTGGCTAGCGATGCGCAGCAGGATATACCAATGGGGGGACAAGTCTGGCAAGATGCTTCATCGACTTTGTCAGGGCAACTTTCACTCCCAGGCCCTTACGGATATTCTAGACGAGGTGGGAACAACGATTACTGACCCTACCGCTATATCAGAGAGCTTCGCTACATACTATGTGGATCTATATGCTCCCCGAGAATGTTTGCCATCGTCCACCGTTGATAAATTCTTAGCCGATCTACTGCCCAAATCGGTGTCGGATGAGGTGTGTGCCCAATTGGAGCTACCCCTGACTGACGAGGAGCTGGGCACGGCCCTGGGGGAGCTCAATTCCAGAAAGGCGCCTGGACCCAATGGGTTCCCGAGTGAATTCTTCAGACGCTATAATACGCAGCTGGCCCCCTATTATCGGGCAGTGGTAGAGGAGGCCTGGGAAAAGGGCCTGCCCCCCCTGGATTGGAGGCACGCGGAGGTGGAGGTGTTCCTTAAGACCAGCCGGCCCCCGAACAACAGGCCTCATATCGCCCCATCTCCCTCCTAAACGTATAGGCAAAAATCTTGGCCAAGGTGTTGGCCAATCGCCTCCTGCCTCACATCTTGACGCTTATACACCCCGATCAGACTAGGTTCATGCCCCAGAGGGCGACCAGGCATAATATAAGGCAGGCACATGTGGTGGTAGCGGCTGTTCGACAGACGGGGGAATCAGCAGCACTCCTTTTGGCCGACATGGACAGGGCATTTGATTCCCTAAGTTGGGTATATTTATTTGCATTACTGCGCAGACAACCTTGGCCCACATTTCCTCTCTTACCTAATGCTTCTAAATACAGATCTGACGGCAGCGGTACGGGTGGCAGGTGCTGTCTCTTCCACCTTCTCCATTCGGAGGAGCACACAGCAGAGATGCCCCCTGTCTCCATATTTATTCGCCCTAGCCATGGAGCCATTGGCGGCATGGGTGCACATTGATGCACAGGTCGGGGTTTCGAGTGGACTCCGGGTCTGTCCGACAGGATCGCACTGTATGCAGATGATGTCCTGTTTTTCTTCACAGCTTTGGACAAGAAGGGGCCGTGACTCCTGCAGATCTTTGGAGAGATGTCGGGATTATATATGGACCCCCACAAATGTACACTGTGGGTTCTGGGCGACTGGGCGACCACGATCCAGTTGGCTGTTGGGGGTCTGAAATACTTAGGGGTGTTCCTCTCAGATGTGCCAGCCAATTCCTGGGAGCGGAAACTGGCCCCAGGAGCGAGTCTGTGCTGATCTTAAGTCCTGGGCGCGTATGCCCTTGACATTATACAGCAGATCAGCAATTTTCAAGATGGTGGCGCTTCCTTGGCTGCTTTACCAGCTACAGAATCACCCATACCCGATCCCGCCCAGATGGTTCCGGCTGGTGAATTCTGTGCTTGGGCATTTTCTATGGGAGGGGAGCAAAGTGCGTGTGGCTCTACGAACATGCTTTCTATCCACCTATTGTGGAGGACTTGCGTCCTCAGACATTCGCTCGTATTACCAGGCCTCACACCTCCTTGTCCTCAATGAATGGTGGTACGGCGACAGGAGGGACCCGGCATATGCGTTGGAACGATGACTCATGGGGTCCAATACACTGCATACTATCTTGTACTCGGCGCCGCTGTGAGGCGGGATGCCGTCAGCCACGCGTGTGGTATTCCTGATCTGGAGGCAGGCGCTGCGCCTCATGGGTTGGTGGGATACCCTGACTAGGGAGACCCCCCTTTGGAAAATGGGTGCCTGCCCGAGCAGGCGGCCTTGCAGGGCTTCCGGGGATGGGATGATATTGGTATTTCATCTCTGGGGGATGTTATGAGGGGCACGACACTCAAGTCTTTCCGGGAACTACAGAGGGAATTTCTTATACCCCAGTCACAATTCTACTGATACCTCCAGTTTCGCCATGCTCTATCCCCTATTCTGCAAGGATTGGAATCTCTCCCTGAATTCAGCCCACTGGAGGCGAGAGTCTTTATGGGGGATCTGGAAACCAAAAAGATCTCCCGGATCTATCAATCTCTAGTTACGCATTGTTCCACCACACTTCAGAAGCTGCGGGGGGACTGGGAGAAAGATATGGGCACACTGGAGGAGGAGGATTGGAGGGAGGCCCTGGCTGTCCCACGAGGAGCGGCCATAGCAATACGCCTTCCCCTCATCCAGATTAAATATTTGCACAGGGTCTATTTGACCCGGGCTCGACTGTGCCGAGCGGGTTTGATTGCCTCCCTGGAGTGTCTCAGATTTGGTCAGGAGGAGGGCACGTTCATACAGACTATCTGGTAGTGCCTTTCACTGTATCTTTTCTGGAGGGGGGTGTTTTACTGCCTGCTGGAGGTCCTGGGGTGGGAACTCCCACGTACGCCGCGACTAGCTCTGCTCCACGTAATGGAAGGAATAGGGGGTTACATTTACAAATTACATCTCATGAAACTGGGCGTCACATTGGCAAAGCGAGATATCACCAAGGCGTGGAAGGCGCTGCAGGCCCCATTGATGGCCGCATGGAAAAACGGCTTGGACTTTTGCATGGGGATAAAACAGCCTGTTTTGGTAGCCAGGGGATGTCCACGTAAACATTACAAAATATAGAAAAGATGGGCGGATTATCAGGGTCTGTGGCTGAAGCCGCCAACTGTTGTAGAGGCTCATCCATTGGGATAATTTCTGATGTACACGGGGATGTGGTGGTGCAGGGCAGGGGGGGATCCGGGGAGGTATGTGCTATCGTGCTAAGACTCTGTTGTTCCATATAAAGGCTGTGGCCAGGACTATGCGGACTCTGTGCGGCTTCAGGGGAAGGGAGAGGGAGGGGGAGTTGGGGGGGGGGCTTTGTTGTATTACCTTGTTTATTTTCATTATGTATCTTGATGTCACTCACAAAAGTAGGGTGCTCCTGTGGTAATGTATGCTTTGATTCTGCAGATGTCTCTGGAGTACAGAGCCCTGCGACGTATGTGCAATTGACAAATAAAATATGTTTTCAAAAAAATAAAAAACTTGCCCATTTACAGGGGTGCGCAGCGACAGGTACACTAACAGTTGCATTTCTGAGAATAAAAGACCAGTACATCTCAGAGTCTGCCCTGGATGAGATACAACCTGCGCTAGCGAGGAAACTGTGTATTCAGTTTAGACATGAGGTTCTCCCGCTGCGTGCTTTCTCTACAAATGGGCATGTACACTCTCTCCAGGTTGTCCGGCCTGTAACAATGCAGTGGAGTCAGAGCTGCATGTATTCTTTTTCTGCCATGGCTAAAGAAAATCCAGAAGCCGTTCGCTGATCCAAATATGTAGAAACTTCGGGACCAAACACTATGTAGAGGCTTTTAGATTGCTGAAATACAAAACTCTATCCCCAATAGTATTTGCGGTGTCACGGTTCCTACTATCTATGTGGTGTATGCACAAGTCACTTCTGAAAATTAATGCACAGGATTAAGCTGACAAGACACTCTTTTTCTATTTTTAATCAGGCTCTACCCTTCTTAAAGTAATTTTTATTTGTGATTTTAAAGAGTGCTTTTTAATGTTTTATTATTCTGAGATGTATCAGATCTATTTCTGTGTATTAACTAAATATTTTAATAATAATGCACTACGTTCCCCCCCCCCCTGCCCCATACTGGCCAGACTCCTGAACTATAGTGACAGAGACCTCATTTTGCAAACGGCCAGGGTGGCACCTCCAATACGGCTTGAAAACTCAGAGGTCAGCTTCTTTCCGGACTTTACCCAAGTGGTACAAAGACAGCGTAGATAATTTCTTGAGATCAAGAAGCGTCTGAGGCACAGAGGCCTAAACTATGCCATGTTGTTCCCGGCGCGGCTTCAAGTGGAGGCCGGGGGGACGACCAGGTTTTTTTGGCACTCCGGAGGACGCTGCTGGACGGATAGAGGAATCCGTCGGAACAGGGCTCCCAACGTGATTAGGAGGTACAGAGGCTCTGCTGATTGACTTTGGGATCATTGGGTTCCGTCCGGGGTGTCTCCCAGTTGTACTCCATATGTAGAACGGGACAAACAGGGACAAAAATGTAACCGAATGGTACAGGGTATCCATTTCATAATCACCATGGGAATGGGGGAGAGATGAAAGAGAGTGCACCCCCAATTTTCTTAAGTTAGTCTTCGTTAAAGGGCGACAGGCACTCTGCATAGTTGGTAACATGGGCAGTTTGGAGCCCTGGGTGCAGGGGAGCAGGGAGGGGGCAGTTGGGCGGGGTTCATGTTTAGTTATTTGTTTTTAAGGAATCATCCAGGCACCGCAATCCGGCGACTTAAACACATAGGTGATACATGAATGTCAGGAATGGCGCAATGGGATGAAGGGTTCAGAATGATGAGCTGGAATGTCAACGGCTTAGGGGACCAAGTCAACAGAACGGGGGTGCTACAACACATCAAAAGGCACGCCACTGACATAGTACACCTACAGGAGACACACTTGGTGGGTAATTCCTGCAAGGCCCTCAACAGGTGGGGGTATAACCTGGCAGCACACGCGGGCTTCACCTCAGGATCGAGAGGCACGGGCATACTATTGAGAAAATCCTTTGCCCTCACTATCAAATCGACATGGGTGGACACGGGGGGAGATACGCGGGCATCACGGGCCAATGGGAGAGGAAAGTACTCACTCTCATGTCGGTCTACGTACCACCAGCCCTCCAGAAAGGACCTAGGATCTATCCAGATGACGATCCCGGAGGGACTGTTGATAGTGAGAGGGGACCTGAACGCAGTGGTAGATGGCACACAAGACAGACACCCGCCTAGAAGACTTCGCCCATCTAACAGCTGGTTGCCTAACTTTTTGGGGGCGCTGGGGCTACAGGATGCATGGCGCTCACTTCACACAAGCACCACCCAGTACAATTTTTATTCAGATGCCCACAACTCACAATCCAGATTGGACTACTTGTTGGTCCCCCCTGACCAGATACAATATGTCCAAGAGGTCAAACACATGGCGAGAGGCATATCGGACCATTCCCTGTTGTGGATGCAACTAGTGGTGGGCCAACAGAGAGTGGGTAGAGTGGCACCCATCAACCCCTGGCAGCTCCGTAACCCAGTGGTTCATAAAGCGGTCCATGCCTCCATCAAACACTACTTCCTGGAGAATGAGGGATCGGTAAGTTTACACCAGACACTGTGGGAGGCGTTTAAGACTGTGGCCAGGGCTCAGGCCCTCTCCCAAAAAGCCGGGGTGAGGAAGGAAAAGGTCAAGGAGGTGGAAGCACTAGAGACGGAAATCTGTAGACTAGAGGAAGAACAGGCGGATCGACCTAACCCAGACACCTTACATACCTTGTAATTCAAACAGGATAGCTACAGGGCCCTGGTAACTGATAAGGCCAAAGAGCTGGGGAGAGACACGTTGGGCAGAATCTACGATCAAGGAGACAAAGCTGGGAAACTGCTTGCTTGGTTCGACAAACAAAAACTGGCAAATAGACTCATTCAAGAGCTAATAGATAAAGACGAACACATAATTACAGACCCCCAAGACATAGCAAACACATTTTCCCTACACTTCCAGGAGATGTATGCTTCCCACAACCCATACTCAACGCCGGACTCTATTGCCCTTCTACGAGACTTAACAATTCCTGAACTCTCGGAGTGAGAGCTTGAGTATCTGGAGGGGGCACTCACACCAGAGGGTCGCATTAGCAACCAGAGGTCTCAACTCAGGGAAAGCGTTGGGGCCCAACAGGCTACCGATGGAACTCTATAAACTTAGGACAGATATTGTCACCCCCCACCTCTGCTATATGTTTAAGGAGAGTAGGGAAATAGGGGAACGGCCAAGGGACCAATGACTAGCCACTCTGGTGATTATCCACAAAGAAGGTAAAAGCCAGACAGATTGCTCCTACTTTTAGGCCAATCTCCCTATTGAACGCCCAACCAAAGATCCTAGCAAAACTCCTTGCTAGTAGGTTAATTAAGGTCATCAATAACCTCGTTCACCCAGATGAATCGGTCTTCATGCCTCAACGCAACACGGCGCTGAATTTGAGCAGGGTACACGGAGCAATGGGGAGGGCGACTACAATCCAAGAAGGGGCGGTCCTGGTCTTGCTGGACGCCTCTATGGTGTACAACATGCTTGAATGGAAATACCTATTTGCAGTGCTAGAGAAAATGGGTTTTGGACCCCAATTCATCCAGTGGGTATGACTCCTTTAGAAGGAAACCACTAGCCCAGATAGTGGCAAACATTAAAAAATCTGACGTGTTTGAACTAGGCAGAGGCACGAGGCAGGGTTGCCCACTCTCCCCCCTCCTGTTCGCCTTAGCCCTGGAACCCCTGGCGTCCTGGATACGGAGGGATCCGATGATCCGCGGATTCAGATGGGCAGAATCCTGGGAGGACCGCATCTCCCTCTATGCGGACGACATACTGCTGTTCCTAACTTCTCCGAAGGTCTCGCTCACGGCAGTACTTGACATCTTTGCCACCTTTGGCAGATACTCATGGTACACCATAAACTGGCTCATGTCAGTTCTATATGTCCTCAAGGGACCCCTCACATGCTTACCCAGGGGCTGCCCAATACAAATCACCACTCAAGGCTTCAAATACCTTAGCATCTATATCAACGCCAACCCTGCGGAAAGATTCACGAGGAATCTGCTCCCACCTGTGCTGCGACTTGAAAGAGACTCTCACTCTGACTGCTAGGTAGAGCCTCCCTGTTCAAAATGAGGTCCCTGCCTCGATTCCTATATGTCCTACAAAACTCGCTAGATTTGGTTCCCACCAGCTATTTTAAGGAGATTGAAACCCTACAACGCCGTCTGAAATGGAATGGGAAACCGCGCAGTGCGCTATCCAAACTCAACCTCACCTGATATGACGGAGGGATCGCTCTCCCTGATCTCAAAAAGTAATATTGGGCTGCCAATCTGGCAGCTATCAACCATGGCACCTATAGGCAAGCCGGCGACCCGGGCTATTCAATGGATCGCTGGATACTACCGGGAGGGAACTATAAATGGGCGCTTTATTCAAAGACCGGGGGGAACCTTCTAACCGGGCCGACTAAACAATCATTACAGGTGTGGAGGGAGCCTCCAGGAGCATGGGATGGGACAATAAAGTAACCCTTGCAACGCCACTGTGAGACTACGAAAGACTGGGGAACCTATGGTCCACTAAAGGCTTTGACAAATGGGACCTCATAGGCATATCGAAAGTAGGCGACCTACGGGTGAAAGGGGAGGTTAAGTCATTTTCCACGTGACAACAAGAGTATGAGCTTGCCTCCACAGAACATTTTAGGTACAAGCAAGTCCGCCATGCCCTGTACTCCTGTCTTCAGAGGGAAGATGCCCCTCCTGACGCGACACCCCTCGAAGATAGGCTCCTTGATGGAAACTTACTGACAAAGGCAATCTCGCTCACATACAAAAAGCTTGTGAATCACACAGGAGACCCCTTAGTGAAATTGCAAGAGAAATGGGAAGGGAACGGCATAATTCTAGATGATGAGGACTGGGTGGCGGCAGTGTCTTCGCCACGAGAGGTAGCTATCGTTGCAAAGTTGAGGCTAGTACAACTTAAAATATTGCACCGCATCTATATCACGGGACCTGGGCTGGTGCTCATGGGTAGGGCAGCTGATGGTAAATGCAGAAGGGGTTGTGGAGGCGAAGGTACGTTCCTTCATATACTATGGGACTGCCTGTACGTCCAGAGGTACTGGAAGTCAATACAGGAGACTCTGAGTGAAGTGTTAGATCAGACACTGGAGGCCAAGAGATGTCTCCTGAACATGTGGGAAACGACAGACTTGAACAACTCTCGTGTCACCTGGGTTACATTGGGGCTTAGGATCGCTAAACGTAACATAGCCCAGAAGTGGGGGGCAGCGCGGACACCGGCTGTCGGTGATTGGAAAAAGGATATGGACTGGTGCATGTTTCGTGAGAAATATGTCTATGTGGCCAGGGGATGTCCCAGGAAGTGGGAGGGCTGGAATAAATATAGGGGGAATCTCTGCACCCCGCCGCTGGTGCCAGCTCAAGAAGAACCATTGTAGATATGACATGCATCACCAATAACTACATTGGGTATTTGTAAACGTCAGAAAACCTTGATTCAGATAAGCAAAGCCATTGTACTATGTATACTGCCTTGTGATTGATTCCTATGGTTAATAAAAAGAACTTTAAAAAAAATAACGCTCTATGTATGTGTTGTCATGTACCTTGCTTATTTATTGGGGTGCGGGATAATAACTTGCAATAGTAATATAGGACCCTGGGGCCTTGAGTTTAGGCCCTGGTGGATGCTTGTATGTATTATAATTTTTATGCACGTGCGTTTTTATGGTCTAATGACCGCAATAAAGTATTTGAATGGAATTGAATATGAGGTTTCTACTAATTCGACAAATGTTTCACCAACATTCTGTTTTTCTTGCCTGAAAATATATTGCTCATAATAAAAAATGTGGCATTGGATTGAATTTTATATTGAGCCCCTCTTTGATTTGATGGTAAGAAGCCTTGTTTGCTTGTAAAATGTTGTTTATCAGTTGCTTCACTCCTTCATCTGCAAGGTTCTTGAGGTATTTGATTATCCTTTTGTTATCTACTTCTTCCGGTGCATCAATGAAATCATCAAACGTTTCAATGCAGGCAGTCCACAATGCGCCAATATTTTGTTTCTTGGCTGTATGAAATGGAAGCGGTGGTTTTAGGAATGCATATGCTGTTCAGTGTAACCCGGGACTGCCGGATAAACTAATAATAAACATTGAGGATGGAGGTAGATGGATATGGAACCAAGATGATGAAAACCACACAAGTAACAGTCAAAATGACAATGTATGGTTGTGGTTACCAAACAATTTAAATGGAAACAAACATGAAAATGCTGCCAAGCTTCCTTTTTAGCAACAGCTCCACTATCGTCTCGTGGAACATAGCGAGCTTAAACCTTGATAAAATATCTTGGTTGCTAGGCATCCAACCTTCAATAGTATGCCTACAGGAAACTTGGTTAGTCGATAATTTTGACAAAAAAAATTACTTTGTCTTCAAAACTCCAGGCACAAGGACCAGGCGAGGACATGCAAAGGGAGCCTGGCTATGCTGTTATCAGAAGAATTAAGCTGTGACCTTGAAATAATTCACCGAACTAGCCCTAATGTACAATGTCTTAACCTAAAGCACTTAGATAAAAATGCTCGTACTAAGTCCATATTTCTGTTTAACATTTTTGTTCCTCCTGGGTTTGAACACGATACAATACTCTAAAACATATTCAACCTAATAAATATCACCCCAGGTTCAAATGAGAATGTACAGATACTCCTCTCCATCTTTGTCCCCCAGCAGCTGGCCTGACTGTCTGGGACCGGTACCCACCCCCAAGCAGGAGATCAAGAGCTTGGGGGTGTGGCTGGAGCGGGGCCTTTCGTTTAAAACGCATGCTAAAAAGACTTCTGGCGTGTGTTTTGGCCTGCTCCGCTCAGCCCGGAAGATCTTACCTTTGCTCCCAGCGTCCACTAGGAGGCTTCTCATCCAGGGATTGATCATCTCGCGGCTGGATTTCAGCAACGCGTTATTCCTGGGTGCACCTGAATCTACCCTGAACAAACTGCAGCAAGTGCAGAATGCTGCCGCCAGGCTCTTGACGGGTCTCCCCAGGCGTCAGTCTGCTCGCCCGGCGCTGAGGGCTCTGCATTGGCTCCCTGTTAGGGACAGGGTGAAATTCAAATCACTCTGTATAGCCCATAAAGTTCTGCATGGGGTAGGCCCACCTATTCTGGGGGAGATGGTCCAGCCTTACAAGGCTCCTCGCTCTCTTCGCTCCGACCATCAACATCTTCTTCAGGTCGGGAGGGTGAAGAGGGCTAGAACTGGTGGCAGAAGGTTTTCGATAAATGTGGCCACTTTGTGGAATTCACTGCCCCTACAACTTCGTTCGGAAGCTAGTCTTCTCCGGTTCCGCAAACTTTTAAAGACGTTTCTGTTTTCTGCTTAAACCCTGCATTATTCTTTGGTAGTGTTATTATCTGGCGAGCGCTGGGATGCCTATTTGGTAACCAGGCGCTATACAAAACTCAGAATAATAATAATAATAATAACGGGTGATTTTAATACAAACATTTCTAATTCTTTACTGCATGCATTACGGAATTCCGTCCAGCTCTATCCCAGCGGCAGTTTTCCCAGACCATATCAAAACAAATAAAAGAAGGAAAATCATATTTGAACAAATCAATGAAATCAACAGGATAATTTTAAACGGAAGAACGAGAGGAGATTTGCCAGGTTCATATAAGCGGAAGGGTCCATCAGGGCCATCTAGACTGGACTATATTATCAGCAGTTACGACTTATTCAATACATTTTGCAGTTTATCAACACAATTTGTCCAAAGCAGTGACCACGCAATACTTCGTCTGGAAATAGACCTCCGTCTTCAGCCAGTTTCTACATGGTCTCTATCACATGGTAAAGGAGAGGTATTAGTTAAAGCCAGCCTGAATATTTTGGAGCAGCGAGAATTTGAACCAAATTAACAAAGAAATTAATAGGATACTTGAGTTCCTGTCGCTTGAGCAAACCAACAAGAGAGCAAATCCAATCTCCTAGTTTGAAAGCACTAAAATCTTGATATCGAGTACTATGTGGAGGAAGTCTCTTCCCATTAAAAATAGTCCCTTATAAAAGAAAGACTCGATAATTAAACTCCTTCCTAGGAAAGTAAATAAGCTAACCAGGCTGCAATTTACAAATTTCTCTCCGGCTAGGAAGGCCAACATTTCCACCCTGAAGGAAAGACGACAAAGGCTCTGCATGAAAGAAAATAGAAGAAGAATGGACAGATACTGGGTAGACCTGCCAGAAGTCATTTAATGTAACATAACATACGCCTCACTCTCTGAGTAGGGCTGGTAGAGGAGGTGACTCGGGCATTTGAGGGCAGGTTCACGGCTCTGAGTCTGAGAGGGCTTTATTCGGTCAGCCAGGTCCAAGCCAACTCCAAGGTGTCAAAGAAGTATGTATTATCCTGAAAGACAATGCGTAGCCGAGCCGGTATGAGCCGTCTATATTGCAGGTTAAGAGTGCACAACCTTTGCTTGACTTCCATGGACGAACGTCTTTGGGTCTGGACCTCCCTTTTGTAGTCTGGGAATATCATAATAGTATGGTTTTGGTAGGATAGGGTTTTCTGAATGCGGGCCTGTTGTAAGATTAAGTCTCTGTCTCTGAAATTGAGGATCCTGGCAATGATGGGCCAGTGCAGGGCACCCGGAGGGGTTTGATGCAAGGGAGTGGTGGGCTTGTTCTACTGCAAACTAAGATGATAAAGCATCTTTGGGCATCCATGAGGTGATCCATTGCTGAGTAAAGAACTCCACAGGGCCTTGTTCTTAACCCTCTGGAAATCCCACCAGGTGCAGATTGTTGCATCCTGATCTGTTCTCAGCCCGTTTATGTAGTTCCTTGGCTTCGGTTTGTAGTTGGGTCATCTGTTCTTTCAGTCTCTGGGTGTAGTCTTCAACCGAGGAGATGCGGGATTCAGTTTCAGTAATGCAGGCCATCGCATTGCAGTGATCCTGTCGTGCTGTCGAAGCAGGACCTTATCCACCTGGACCTCCCCGATCTTATTGCCAACCGAGGCTTGGGAGGCGCTAATGGCTTGCAGGATTGAATTAAGGTCGTATTGTGGAAAAGTAAATTTTGCCATGTTCTGTGTCCCTACGCCTCATCCATCATATGTCATGTGTGCATGATCAATATGCATATGTTATTCCCCATTTCTGATTAAAGACGCAATTACAGTTGTGTCCACCTCTAGTATGTTAGTTTCCAGTCCT
Source organism: Lissotriton helveticus (assembly GCF_964261635.1). Classification (NCBI taxonomy): domain Eukaryota; kingdom Metazoa; phylum Chordata; class Amphibia; order Caudata; family Salamandridae; genus Lissotriton; species Lissotriton helveticus. Next base: position 92,489,124 of record NC_136057.1, on the reverse strand, counting down.
CGTGAATACTACGAATATCAGGCCTATGTAAGTAATGTTGCCACGTTTCTCAGTGTGCACGTTATTCCATTATAAAGTCCCCGTTTCCAGGCCTCAAAAGAGCCCGGACCACAGATTCAGCTCCTGTCTCTTGAAAGCCTCGCTGAGGAGCGATACAGCCCCCACCTGTATCCTCGACCCTTCACTTACTTCCTGCCTTGCAGTGCCCGGTGCACCCCGGCTCTGCCTCTGAGTCTGCCAAAAGTATGTTATAGTTCCAGCTATCAGTTCAGTCCTCCTCTTCTGCATTCCTAAGCTACTGAACTGCATCAATAGTTTCCGTCATTGTCTAGCCTACTCGGCTCCACGTTAGAGAAATACTGTATTTAATGGTCATTTAATATTCTTCACGCACTACATGTAGAATAATGCATGGTCCAGTCTTAGAATCAGGTTAGCCTCTCCCCTTATGACTTCTAGTTTATATCAACATGTTCCCTAAACATTAGATACCAGATAGGGTTTAGGTACATGTCGCTCCGACCCTCCAGACTCTAGTCTCTGCTCCTAGCACAGAGTTCGTAGCCCCCAGCTTCTCCTAGTAACACGTCATTGCTAGTTTCCGCGCACCATTAGGTTAGAGGTCCCGGCTCCTTAGGTAGCCCCCTCCAATGTTTCCGCCCATTCATGACATATTCTGTTACGTTTTGCATCACATGTCTGAGTAAACTCCCAGTTACACCTCTTTTTACTGTTATCTCTCGCGACTGTTACGAGTCACGCCTTCTACTCCACCCACTGTTACGCCTACTGCAATGTAATGCTATGTGTTTGCGCTATGTATATAAATGAATGTCTTGTTATTAAATGTTAGCGCGCTCATCCCAGACCTAGCCCCAGCAGCTGCTGGGCCTTATTGTCCTATTCCTATGCAGGTTGTCCTGATCCTGTCCTTATGCTGTAATAAACCTGCAGAAACTCCTACTACCTCGAATCTTGACTCTTATTTATTGAGCTATCTGTTATTCATTCATTCATCCAAAAATAGGGTATTATTTATTTATTTACCACATAATGGCGCCCGAACAGGGACTTGCCCTTTCCCCACGCGTCGGTGAAGCCACGCCGACCCCCTGACCCTCTGCAGTCGTGACGGAACCATACTGGCCAAGTGCAGATATTTCTGCTTCAAGTATCCCTCAGGCCCACGGAGGAGACGGAGGAGGCGGTCCAGCATCCGAACGAGACGGTGGAGGAACGCGGCGAGTCCCGACCAGAGCCCAAGCCGAGAGTCCAAGGTCCGAGGTATCCGGAGGTCCACCCGTATCTGAAGTCCGAAGTCCGAAGTTCGTCGTCGTAGTCCAGTCCCGTCCGAGGCCTTCCGTTCCGTGCTGCCCGGTGAGTACCATTGCTGGGGTAGTGTCTAGACAGGGTCAGTCTAAATTGACTCCTGGTCCGTGGGTTGGTGGTACCCAAGCTCACAAACGAAGTGTTCACCTAGGTGGATACGGGTCTTGATGTGTTCCTTTATGGGACCGGTATGTTCCGTACTGTTATAGCAGTGCATCCAGTAACTCTAGTCTGTTCCGTTCTCGAGAATTCTGTTCTGTTTCTGTTTTCAGTTTTTTCAGGTAGTATTCTGTTCGAACTGTTATTTATAATGTTGTTTAATGTATTTCCAATGTCGTGGTATGCCTGAATTGTTTTCCCAATTGTTATTGTTTTTCGTGTATTGTATTGTGTTCCGATTCAAGTTTAGAATGCCGCTCTTTTCCAAGTTACGTCAGTTAAAAACTAGAAAGGGTCTGCTGGAAGCAGCAGTTCCTGTTCCGCCTAGGGACAGTCCAGGTCACTTTATGTATCAAAAACATGGCATAAGCGCCATATTGTATCTAGATTTATGGGTAGAGTATACCAAACAGTTAGAAGAAAAGTATAGATGGCCCGTATCGGGTACATGGGATGCCGAATGTATCATGAGAGTAGAAGAAGCATTATGGAAAAAGAAAGCCAGACAGTCACAGAAAGATGCCATCGAGTTATGGCGTAAGGAAGCGCATAGAAGGACGGAAAAGGAAGTCAGAAAGTCAGAGTTAAGTAGAGAATCCCAAGAACGAGCCCAAGAAAGAGAATTAATCGAGATAGGTGAACAAGTCAAAACCGAACAGTCAGACAGACAGAGGCATGCCCTTATGAAGGGTATGTATCCTCTCCTTGCCGAAGGCTTGCCAAAAGCGACCCCAGAGGCATCCAGTAATTTCCCGCCACCATTAGTTCCGACCAAGCTACGTCACAAACCGACCGCAGCTGATATTTTTATTTCGTCCTATTTGGACGACACAGTCCCAGAATATGCAAATCCAGTTCGCGCTCCACCAGTCCCTGTAAATCAGGCACTTCCCGTTTCTCCAGACACCGGAGTACCTGTTACGGTACCCCCGGGTCAGCCTGTCATACAAGTTCAGCCCACGTTACAATTACCGACCCTGCAAGCACGAAGAATGTCAGTCGACGATTCTAGTATAGGGGCCGCAGGAGGAGGTCCTCCTCAAACCCCACCGCCACATAAGCGTCTATCAGCACTCGAATTACATGCCCAAGCATCACAGCGTACTCCTAAAAGTAATAAGTCTGTTACAGAAATCAGGCAAGCCCTTAACGAATGTGTTTATGATCCAGTTCCAGGCGAATATAATATGGTTTTATATTCCGTACGTGTAAGAAGAGTGACCGAGTATCTAGTCACCTTACCGAATATGAAAGAAGATCTAGACAGAATATATCGTTTCATCCGTACAGGGGATGATCCAGAAAGTATTGGCGAAATTATGTCTCAAAGGAAAGCCGAGATTCAGCTCATGATATTAAAGTTCCTGATCAATTGTCTAATAAGAGAACAAGATTATCCGTCTAAAAATCCCGCCGAAATGAGAATCTTAACAAGGTGGAGTGATAATATAGCCGAGGGTAAGCACAAGACCATTAGTGCCATGGAAAGTATGTACAAGAAAATTCGTAAAGAAATAATAAGGTTACACGAACAGCGTAAAGCAGCACAAGTAAGCGAGAAAGAAAGTATCTCTGATCCTGAAGAGGAAGACGAGAATCCCGCCAGAATAGCGTATGTAGGAAAATCCAGATTTCCAGATCGCCATTTACGCCTAGAACCCAAGTCTGTTTTTCATCATCCAGCACCAGAACAAGGTTCTCTAGAACAAGCATTTCAAGCTACCGATCACATTCTGAAATCACGAGTCGGTTATAGCGAATTAAGTACCATGCACGAACAAGAACTAGCCCGATCAGCAGTCCGATGGATTACTGATTCTACCACTTTTCCAGACGAAATAGTGGCACAAATGTTTCTGAAACTGCCCCCAGCCGAGCAACGACTGGTGGGTATGTATATGATCCAGCACCTCATTATTCTGTATGAGGGTCAACATTCTGATCCAGGTCCGTTGCATGATATCCTGAACGAGTTACTCCAGTATAGATGGAGAGGTCTAGGTACCGATTTAATAAATGTCATTCTAGAACAGCGCCACAAATATAGAACGTTTTTGAACCCGCATTTTGTTCATGTCTCACCCCCAGAAAGTAAACCATTCTACATAGACAGACAGAATCCGTTACGAGAGGTCCACCCAGTCCAAGGGGCGGGTAGCGTAATGCAACGAGTGTTTGTATACATTCCGATATCAAAGATGGAACTTCTAGAAATGAAGAAATTAATTCCCTGTCATGACAAAGATCCAGCAGGGTTCCATAGAGAATTAAAAGACATGCTCCGTATGGGAGAATACACTTACCCAGATGTCATTAAAATGTTAAAGGTCCTGCTACCCGCAGGGGTGTATGAAAAGTTAAAAGAAAAAGAATGGGAGGTGGGAGAGAAAAAGATCGATTGGGCAGCTCTAGAAGCTGAAGACAAGGCACGAGTACCAGGTACCGGTCTTGGAGATAAATGTAAAGAATTACCAGAATTATTGATTCAAGTTTTACCCAGATTATTGACAACTAGGAAAGAAGACTGGGATGCAATCTCAGCCTGTAAACAGAAACAAGATGAAGACATTAGTGATTTTTATTCTAGATTTGAGAAATGTTTCAGTATTAACAGTGGTCTCAAGACAAGTAGTGAGTCATACCCTCATCTTTTCGTTACCAAATTAGTCGAGAATTCAAGTCCACAAATTAAAAATCGAGTTTTGAAAGTCGAAAGCACCTGGCAAGCAAATACTCCGTCCCAGATGCTCCAGATGCTCCAGTATCACCAGAATAGAATCAGAGAAGAGCAAGAACACGAGAGAAAACGTATGAAAGACACGAAAATGAAAGTGCTAGTTGCACAATCTATTCCTCAAGACAGTCAGAAGAGGGGTCCGAATCAAGCCAGTCATCCTGCGGCTCCCGTTAAAGGGAACTGCAATTATTGTAAACAGCCAGGTCATTTTATAAACGAGTGTGCGGTTCTGAAACATAATATAGCTACTGGTAAGACTAAAGAAAGACCACGTCCGCCTAGACAAGAACAAGTTTCACAGATTCCTCAGCCACAGAATGCACAACAGACAGTTACAGTACCGCAGCCTATTGCTGCAACACAGCATGTCACGCAGCAGATGTACCAGTATGCACAGTCTGAGTATCCAGAGTACCAGTCATATTCATGAAACAGCCTAGAGAGGGAGGTAGGCTTGCCTCTCATCGAGATACCTGTAGACCAAGAAGGTCCCTATGTTCACAGCCAAGTATTAGGGAAAGACAGAAAGTTCTTGATTGATACAGGGGCAAGTAGGACCACAATTAGTCATGCCGAAGTTCCAGGGGCTCCGCTCTCAGGCTCAAGAAATGTTTCCCTTGGATTTTCAGGAAAACCCATAGTTAATGAGATATCTCAGCCAGTTACTCTAGAAGTAGGTCCATTGTCCCGTACTACTGATCTGTTACTTACTAAGTCATGTCCAGAAAATCTATTAGGCATTAAGACATTGAAAGAATTAGGTGCAGTTATTTGCTGTTCCCCAGAGGGAATACGTCTGTTCCTACGTGACTTTAAGGGTCACTATGTGTTACGAGATTTTGATTCAAGATTGTCTAATGTTCCGCAGCATTTATGGGCGCAAGGTCCAACTGATGTAGGTTACATGCAAATCACACCCTATCGTGTGACTCTCAAGCCAGGTGTAGTGTTACCCCGAATCAGACAGTACAGATTGCCACCTGAGGCTGTAGCAGCCTTATCCAAAATTATTGACGAGCTCATGGCTCAAGGAGTAGTTGTAGAAACTGACTCCAATGTATGCAATTCTCCGATCATTCCAGTCATGAAACGTACTGATCCAAATGCACCCCCAGTATATCGATTAGTGATTGATTTACGAGAGCTTAATAAATGTATTATTCCTCAGTACCCAGTTGTCCCAGATATTTCTTCCCTGTTAACAGCCATTGATTCCGAAGCCATGTTTTTCACTGTTATTGACCTCAAGAATGCATTTTTTAGTGTTCCAATTCATCCAGACAGCCAGTTTCTTTTCGGATTCTGTTTAAATGGAAGGAGCTATATGTTTACACGCGCTCCTCAAGGTTTCACAGAAAGCCCTAGTATTTACAGTCAAGCACTCAAGAGACAACTAGACAATATTCACATGCCAACTGACACTGCCCTGCTCCAGTATGTCGATGATCTACTGATCACAGCCCGTTCTGAACGTGCTTGCGAGCGAGCATCACTTACAGTTCTGTATTTTCTAGCCGAGATGGGGCACAAAGTGTCACCTTCAAAGCTTCAATTCTGTGTCCAGCAAGTAGTATACTTAGGACACTTGCTGTCCAAGAGGGGTAGGCAGTTGACACCCGACCGTATCCAGTTAATAGCGAATCTTCCCCAGCCCAGAACCCAGAAGGAGGTACGTGCTTTTATCGGCCTTACTTCTTATTGTAGACAATGGATTCCCCAGTATGCATTTCTAGCCAAGCCATTGATACAGTTAACGACACAGGAGGCAGCCGTATCGACTGTCCTCCCTTGGACATCTGACCATACACTTAGTTTTAACGAGTTAAAGAAAGCCCTATGTCAAGCTCCAGTTCTAGCTACACCGAACTACAGTAAGCCTTTTACACTTTTTGTTACTGAACGCGAAGGTACAGCATTATCTGTTCTCACACAAGATCAAGCAGGTCAATATAAGCCCTGTGCTTATTTTTCGAGCACATTAGATCCAGTCGCCCAGGCGTTGCCTGCGTGCCTCAAGTCAGTTGCAGCCACAGCACTAGCTATCAGACAAAGTGATTCCATAGTTTTAGGACATTCCCTGACAGTACAAGTACCCCATTCAGTAGAAGTTCTTTTAAACCGAACACAAACTCAGCACTTGACAATTGCACGTTTAACAGGTTATGAATTGACACTGTTCCAGCCACACATAGAAATTAGACGCTGCAACGTTCTGAATCCTGCTACACTGTTACCATCAGTTAGTTCAAATCCAGACCCACATGATTGTGTGGAAGTAGTTAACATTACGACAAAGCCAAGACAAGACCTGACAGATATTCCGTTACCAGATCCTGACCTGACACTTTATGTGGATGGTTCATGTATGAGAACTAATACAGGAGAACTAGTCGCCGCGTATGCAGTGACTACTGACACTGAAGTTATTGAAACACACCGTATTGATACTCTGTCCGCTCAAGCAGCAGAGCTAGTTGCTCTGACACAAGCCTGTATACACGCCAAGAACCTGAAGGTTAATGTTTACACAGATTCACGTTACGCATTCGGAGTTGTACACGACTTCGGAGTGCTCTGGCAGGAGAGAGGTTTTATGACTTCTCATGGAACCAAGATTCAGCATGGTCTCCTTATTCAAGCCCTGTTAGATGCCATACATTTACCGACATCTATTGCTATCATGAAGTGCAAAGCACATACGAAAGTTACTGACATTATTTCCCAAGGTAATGATTTAGCAGACCGCACAGCCAAGCTTACAGCACAGACTCCAGACATTCCAGTTAATCAGACACATATTCCAGATCTGATTACATGCATGACAGTTAAGGACCCTACATAAGATGTCATAGATATCCAGTTACATGCTACCCCCGATGAAATCAAGAAATGGTCTGTACAAGGAGGGGTCCAGACAGATCAAGGATGGTTAACGAAGGGTAGAGCCACATGGTTTCTCCCCGATTCTATGGTTCAAGTTATTATCAATACCGCACATAGTCCAGCACATTTAGGAGAAAAAGCTATGTTAGACAGTATCCAGAACATTTGGTTCAACAAGCATTTACGAGCTGCAGCCAAGCAGAAAGTCCGTACCTGTATGATATGTTGTCAGTTTAATCCAGGTAAAAGTGTCCCGGTGGAACAAGGTGGTTTCCAGCCCCCTGACCACCCTTTTGAGGTCCTCCAGATGGATTATATTCAGATGGAGCGATGTCGAGGTTTCAAGTATGTCCTTGTAGTAGTATGTGCCTTGTCCAGGTGGACAGAAGCATATCCAGTCCCAGATTACACAGCCGCGACCACTGCCAAGCAGTTGGTTCGTGAATTCTTCCCTAGATATGGACTCCCTAGAGTCGTATATTCTGATAACGGCCAGCCATTCTCATCCGAACTTATGAAACACGTTTCCCTTTTGTTAGGGTACCAGTGGAAGTTCCATTGTGTACGCCATCCAGAAGCAGCTGGACTAGTCGAGAGACATAATCAGACTCTGAAAATCCGTATTGCAAAAATCTGTAAAGACAAGGGTGTGGACTGGTTAGTAGCTTTGCCAGTCGCTCTGTTTTACATGCGTATGGTCGCACATTCCAGATCAGGTCTGTCCCCGTATGAGGTCGTTTTCGGCCGCCCCCCTAACATGTGGGGTACTCCTAGACCCCGAAGTATTACCGATGTTTCATGTAATATGCTGACAGATTACCTAGCTTCCTTGATGTCTGCCCTCAACTCATGTCGTTCACAGGTTGCCGCCGCATTTCCAGACAATACCGAGGTGGCACCGCACGAGATCGTTCCAGGATCCTTGGTGATGGTCCGCAATTTTGACAGGTCAAGTCCGCTGGAACCACGTTGGAAGGAGCCACGTCAGGTCCTCTTGACCACCCGAACTGCCGTCAAGTTGGAAGGCAGGAAGGGGTGGGTACACCTTTCTCATGTAAAACTTTTCCAAGGACCAAAGCCAGTCTTCAAAGACATTGCCAAGAACATTTCCCAGGATTCAAAGGATTGCCAGAACATTGTTTTAAAGGACTGTCCCGCACCGAACATTATTACAACCCCTCCCTTGTTAGAGAAAACTCCGCAACAGGAGTATAAGTTAAAGCTCAGGTCTAATAAGTCAGCCAGTTTGATTGTATAAGTCCTCCCCTAGGTGAAACGGTTAAATTGTTTCTGACATGTATAAAATAGACCCCCATAGTGAGAGAGTCAGTCGAAGTTCACTACAATGTATCGTTTTTCTGAGTTTCATATTATTTCTCAGCATAATGATTTCCTGCACCAGCTATGCTTTCTATCTGTGTTTTCCAGTTCCTCATGTAAATATGTCTGCTCATGCTACAGTAGAGCACACGTTTAGTGATCTGCCTCCTCACGAATATGCATACCGCCTCGCCATGCGTAATAACACATTCATCCGTATGTTACATTATTCACACCAGACCAGCAATGCCACAAATTGTTGGGTGTGTGGTCGACTCCCCCCTTTCCAGACACCGAAGGGAGTTCTGCCACTGTTTCCTTATCCATTCTCACACACTGGTTCGTGTGGAGCATGGTCCACGTTAACGTCATCCTCAACAGATATGTCTTTTCTTAACAGTACATGTTTCCCAGACAAGCAAGGTTTCCCCCACAGAACAGGTTTAGATCTAGAAAACGAAGTATATAATATAGGAAATTATTCGTCGAATTTCATGGTCCTGAATGTTCAGTCTGATACTACTCCAGACTCACCCGCTATTTCAGTACTACCAGTCAAAGGCGAATTATGTGTCCGTAGTTATGGTTCTGTACATATAGGTCATAGTGAATGTACTACTGTTATCCAGTATAGTGACAGTAGGAAATCTATTTTTATAGCTTCACGTCATTCTTATTTTATTTGTGGTCAAACTGCATATGTCCGTCTGCCCCTCGATTGGGAGGGAACATGTTACATTGCTTTCCTACTGCCACCTGTTTTTCTAGCCCCACCTGACTATCATAGGAATTCTTTCTTAGTACACACTAGACACAAGAGAAATCTCCCGATTGTCGATTATACTGAAACCGCCGCAGAGCAATTCATTGATATAGATAAAGGTGTTTTTCCTTATTTAGGTACAGTTGTAAATAGTAAGCTAATTCGTAGGTTAACCAGAACCCTCGAAGCAGTAGTAGATGAGACTGCCTCTGCTCTAGGTAACTTAACTGAAGAGCAATCCTTTATGAGAATTGTCGTTTTACAGAATCGTCTCGTCCTTGACGTCATACTGGCCGATAGGGGCGGGGCCTGTAGAATTCTCGGATCCAGTTGTTGCATTTTCATTCCAAATAACGCGCCGTCTGTTTATTCAGCTATAACCAGACTCCATAAAATTGCCCATCTGTTACATCAAGATCCAGGCACCTGGACATGGTCCGGTTGGTTCTGGAATATAATTTCCGCATGGGGATGGAAAGTCCTGTCCTTCCTAGGTATTGCAGTAGCGATCATATTTAGCTGCTGCCTTTGTATACAATGTGGCCCTGCGATTTGCAGTATGTGTGCTACCTCTTGTATTCCCAGTCCCAAGCCCCGTTCTAAATCCCGTTCCAAGACAATTCGAGACGAGCAAATGGTACTGTATGAAATGATAGATGGTATCATGAATATTGATGTTTCCTGATGGAAACGTAGTGACAAGGAGGGAATGTGGAAAAGTAAATTTTGCCATGTTCTGTGTCCCTACGCCTCATCCATCATATGTCATGTGTGCATGATCAATATGCATATGTTATTCCCCATTTCTGATTAAAGACGCAATTACAGTTGTGTCCACCTCTAGTATGTTAGTTTCCAGTCCTCGTGAATACTACGAATATCAGGCCTATGTAAGTAATGTTGCCACGTTTCTCAGTGTGCACGTTATTCCATTATAAAGTCCCCGTTTCCAGGCCTCAAAAGAGCCCGGACCACAGATTCAGCTCCTGTCTCTTGAAAGCCTCGCTGAGGAGCGATACAGCCCCCACCTGTATCCTCGACCCTTCACTTACTTCCTGCCTTGCAGTGCCCGGTGCACCCCGGCTCTGCCTCTGAGTCTGCCAAAAGTATGTTATAGTTCCAGCTATCAGTTCAGTCCTCCTCTTCTGCATTCCTAAGCTACTGAACTGCATCAATAGTTTCCGTCATTGTCTAGCCTACTCGGCTCCACGTTAGAGAAATACTGTATTTAATGGTCATTTAATATTCTTCACGCACTACATGTAGAATAATGCATGGTCCAGTCTTAGAATCAGGTTAGCCTCTCCCCTTATGACTTCTAGTTTATATCAACATGTTCCCTAAACATTAGATACCAGATAGGGTTTAGGTACATGTCGCTCCGACCCTCCAGACTCTAGTCTCTGCTCCTAGCACAGAGTTCGTAGCCCCCAGCTTCTCCTAGTAACACGTCATTGCTAGTTTCCGCGCACCATTAGGTTAGAGGTCCCGGCTCCTTAGGTAGCCCCCTCCAATGTTTCCGCCCATTCATGACATATTCTGTTACGTTTTGCATCACATGTCTGAGTAAACTCCCAGTTACACCTCTTTTTACTGTTATCTCTCGCGACTGTTACGAGTCACGCCTTCTACTCCACCCACTGTTACGCCTACTGCAATGTAATGCTATGTGTTTGCGCTATGTATATAAATGAATGTCTTGTTATTAAATGTTAGCGCGCTCATCCCAGACCTAGCCCCAGCAGCTGCTGGGCCTTATTGTCCTATTCCTATGCAGGTTGTCCTGATCCTGTCCTTATGCTGTAATAAACCTGCAGAAACTCCTACTACCTCGAATCTTGACTCTTATTTATTGAGCTATCTGTTATTCATTCATTCATCCAAAAATAGGGTATTATTTATTTATTTACCACAGTATCCTGCCGGAGCGGGACTCTCGACGGTCCCGGACAGGGGCCTAGCATCGTTGCCAGTGTATTGGTCGATTTTGGTCTGCGTTGCAGGAGGTTTCAGACCGCAGTCTTTCCCCATGGTTCGCAGAAATGAAGGGCAGGCAATGGATATTGTTGAGGCTACTTAGAGTCGGGCGGTCTTTACAGTGATTCCCGTGGTTGGTTTTGTCCAGGCATCTTGTGGGTTCACGTGAGTCCTTGCTGGACTTTCCGGTGGGGGGGGGGGGGGGGGGATACCGGTATCGCCCAGGTGGGGCCGCGTGGCGGTGCAGAGCCACAATAAGGATGGGGGTAGGCAAGTCCTTTGGGATATGGCCACTTCATCCCGAAGTTTCACTAGATTCTCCGATACTTGAAGTGCAGGGCTGATTGGGTTGGCTGGGGAAAGACAAGGTCCTGGAAGAGCTTGTGCCAGGGGTTGCCGCCGTCATCGTTGTGTGCATTTCTCTTCAGGGCTGAGCCTCCAGTGGCCGGGCCCAATGGGCAGCGCCAGGGGTAGTGGTGGGGGGAATTGGACCAATTTCACTCAATGTCGGGCCTTCCCCACTCAGCGCCCCGTGCCTCCCTCCCCCGCCAGCAGTCAGGGCGGTCCAGATCAGTCTGGTGACAGCTGCACACCTGCCACAGGATGCGGTTGCTGGAAACCAGGTGCTCCCAGGGCCAAGTCAGGGGTTCGCCCCCCAGTCTGCTCTGCTTGGTGACTGCTGCCTGTAGGATGCGGGAGTAAGGGTTAAGGTCCACAGCCTGTAGGGCGCAGGAGGGATGTACTCTGTTCCCCTCTGGCATCCAGAGTTGGGTTGGGGTTTTCCGGTTGGATTAATGGAGGGGATAGTGAGCATTAGCCAGGTGAGGATGCCAGAATGCGGAATCTTGGGAGGTTTGGGGGGGGGGGGCTCCGGCCCTGTTTCTCAATGGGGAAGGGAGGGGGGACAAAGGTCCACCGCTGCATGAGCTAGCAGCCGATCTCCCTTACCTGGAGGCAGTCAGGTGAAATCCTGCGACGCTGCACAGTAGGATGACGAGGCCGGCTCTTCTCCTCTGGCGGTGTCGAAGCGCTGGCTCTCCAATCTAGGGCTCACCAGCCCCTCAGGCCCAGGGCGAGCGCCCCCTCCCTGGAGGCCCCCCAGTCAAGGAAGAGGGGCTCCCATCAGGATCCGAGCTTCCCAGAGCAGGAGGCGGCAGCAGCCGAGGAGTCCCAAGGAGATTCGACGGTCAGGAGAGATAGAGGGGGGGGTGTCTCCACCTGAGGCCCCACTGCGCTACCACCGCAGCCGATCCTTGGCCTTCAATAGGTGCGGGTGGGTAAGTCTTCAGTTCCAATCTCCCTCAGGGTCAGCTCCGGCGCACGATCGGGCACCAAGGGCTTGGAGGCAGGCAGTCTATATGGATCCTCAGATGTGATCGATCCAGTCATGACAGGCTCCGGCCAGGAGGGCCCCTGCTCCGGAATGTGTGTAGGGCCCCATCACTCACAGTTCCGTAAGAGAGGTGGCGCCGGGTGAGGGGCTTCGGCGTCGCACCAGGCCGGGACCGGGACACGGGCATGCTCGCGGGGCAGAGTGCGCTTCTGGGCCCACCTCGCGGGTCGGAGGACTCAATCGCTGTGTAGTTTTGTCCCAGGTACTCCCGGGGCCTCCGATTGCTGCTCATGTTTGATGCGGGGGCCTCAGGAATGTGTTGGGCCACATCTACGTCGCTGTGAGGCGGGAGGGTGATCTCTGGCCTTTATGATTTGGCGTGGTGAGTGCCAGCCGCCATTTTGTCAAGAGTGCAGCGGGAGGCCCGGGGCAGATCCGACTGCGGCACCTCGCGTTTCTTGGGTCTGCTCCATGCCAACATCCACTCCTGGCTGCGGTTAGATGGGTATCTCCGCTGGAAGGGGATGACATTGGAGTCCGGAACACTTTCAGAATGCGACCGCCATCTTGACGCTCCAAGCCACACACTCCGAGAAATTTTGATCAAGAATAAATATCTCAACAAAAAAAAAAGTACAGTTTAATCTACTTACATTTATTAAGGGAGAGTTTTCTCCCAGTCTATTGGAACTGCCTTGCATTTTCAATGGACTGAATTCAAAATAGTACCCATGCAAGTGCTATAAAAAAGTTTTATTCATCTACTGGGAGGCAACATTTTTCAGCCCTCTTGGAAATTTATCGAACAAAGATTACCCCTATTTTAACGTATGGTTTAGAATATATTTCTATAAAATCTTTTTTTTTTTTAAATCTCAAGGAGGGAAAACTCTTACGTATGCTTATTACTACAAGTCAAGCCACTCCTGTTCACGTACTCTGACTGGAATTAGGGGTAGTGAGTGCATATACAAGAGCCTTGGCAAACCTTGTCAGGTGGGCTTATAACACATTGCATGCACCTGAAGATACGTTGAGAGCAATTATATGTCAAGAAACTTTAAGGCTGGGCAAGGAATAAATATGTTTAAAGGAAATTTAGAGATTGCTTTGGAGCACTCCCAGTGCTCCAAGAATCTTTTACAAAGTTGTTCTCCAGTACTCCTAAAGTTTTTTCAGAAAAAATCTACTCGGAGCTCGAGTTATGAAATGGATAAACTTTATTGTCAACAGTTATCGCATTATAAGCGATCACTAGCCAGGGTAGAGTATAAAGAGATACCAAAATATTAGAGTTTTACACTGGACCATAAGGTTAGGTGTTGCATCCAGATGCTAAGACTGAGGACAATACCGCTAAAAAATATAACAAAAAAATGGGGCAGTAATTTTGATAAAACCAGCCAATGTGATTTGCGTAGAGGAGGAATCCAAGATTTGGTACATGTCCTATTTATCTGTCCAAATAGCAGCTTGGCCGATGCCCGCAATCAATTCTTAAAACCGATTTGCACAAATTATAATATTTTTAGAACAATGGATCTGTCTGAGTTTATAAGACCCCCACCAGATGAATTTGTATGTCACAAAGTTTAATTATTTGAAAGCGTTTCTCCCGCTATTTTAGAGATGTTTAAATTAAGAATTATAATCTCTTATATATATAATGTATTTCGTGATATATCGTGGTACTATGGAATTGGAAATATGTATAAACTATTTTAACATATTCTGGATCTCGGAAGAGGTCTATACCAATTAAATTTAATTTAATTTCACTAACACTCCCTCAACTCTCCTGATATTGTCACACCTCTTATACGATCCCACTCCATTCCCCTTCATCATTACCGCTGGCCGCTCTCATACCACTGCTGGCCTGGACAACCCCATGAGCCTCTGCAGTCTCTTTACACCTTTGACCCACTTGGGCTTTAAAACTTCATGTTTATGCTCCTAACTTCATTTCTCAGAGATGACGTAAAAACCGTAACATTCCCAGGTCAGCAGAGCAGTCCCCGTTCACATTTCACATGCTTTCATCCATCTTGCATTTCCTAAGAGAAAATCGTTTTTTCAGATGATGTGTTTTCTGTGTCTTTATTGTCATACAACATATGACTCTAATGTGTTACAAATTGTGAGGTTGTCACCCTCAGGTCTGGGTGAGCTCAGACTGTGGTTGGGTGTTTATGATGGGCACGATTGAGAGCCCGGAGACTGAAGGCTCGACAGGTTTCTCACAGTGCCTGCCAATGGCGCATTCATGCTGAATGCAAAGTTTGTGAATGTATAGCGTGGGTGGGATCCATAACGGGGTTGGTATTGTCTAATTCGTTTTGTTAGGTAGAAGTGTGTATGTTGACAATTTGGCTACTCGTAACTGCTCAGCACACAAAGCATTGAGATCATGGAAGATACAAGAAAAGGAATGATTGATCCACACACAAAGCCGCAGATTAGACTCCTTACATGGAATGTTAGAGCGTTGAATGACCATAGGAGAATACGGAAGGTGATAGAATATCTCAAACGCAACAGTGTAGATGGAGCAATATTACAGGAGACGCATCGGCCCCCAATCGTGATGAATTGACACAACGTGGATTGCAAGGTTAATCAATCACTCAAAATACTTTATTCAGCTTTTGTATAAAAAACATAAAAGTCCAAGTTAGATTGTAGCGGACGAATCCCGTCCATGAATATCATTGAATAAATAGTTTTATTTCATTATAAAGTACATGAAAAAAAGGACATAAAAATGTATCTACATCAGATATAAAAATCAAGAATGCTCACACTTTCAGGACTACATCATATATGAAATTTCGTCGCAGCTAGATCTAAGCCTAACTGTAACCTTTAAAAAGCTAAGAACGTGCCATAAAGTGGACCCCGAAAGCATGGCTAAAAAGGTAAAAGCAGGGCACACTTGGGTAAAGTTTGCTAGTTTTAAAACGGGGATTACAAACATCTCCTCGGCACCTCATAATAACTACAAAACATTAAAAAATGAGTCATATCCTGAGGGGATTTGCCATCGCAACCACATGGCAACAGAGTCTCGCCTTTTCTACTCGCCCACGGGTGGGCGAGGAGAAGGTGAAATAAATCAAAACGTAATCTTGTTAACCCCTTTGCTGCTGGCGTCGGCCAACGGCCGTCGAGCGCACTATCTTCGTAGTGCTGCGCATGTCCGTTGGCCGACGAGGCACCGCCCACTGCACTACACCGCCGCACCGCGGCTGAATTACCGCCGCGGTTAATAAAAAACAGTCATGCATTTTGGGAAGCCCTAGGAGATACGGTTCAATTGTGGGTAAGTCTTAAGAATAATATATTTACGTACACTGGGCTTTATTACCTCACACTCTTCCCTGTTCACCAGCCACTGTCTGAAAAAAAGTCTCCTTGGCCCAAAGAAGATCTTTTCTTTCTTTGAATTCGGATTACTATAGAGATCCGCCCTACCAAGAGTCCTATCCCCAACCCGGATGTATTTTAACCAAGGAATGTAGTGGGCATGGTCCAGAGCCATACAATCCCTTAGGATCTCTCTATTTAGGGCGGTACCCTTGTTCAACCAGACATTAAGCCAATGAGAAAGGGGGCGAAATGACAACATGTCAATTTATTGCATCTGGATTTACCTCACATCCTAGAGGGGTCCTTATCTGGGCCGACAATAAGGCAGGTGTGACGATAAAAAATGTACACATTGACCCAAGCGGTAGATTTGTGGTGGCCCGTTGTTATTAGGAAGACGTAGCAGTCCTGTTGGTTGGACTCTACGGTCCTAACTATGATGAGCCGCAGTTTTACCACACACTCGGCACCTACCTGCACCAGGACGATGGCCTGCCTCAGATTTGGAGGGGCGACTTTAATTGCTTCCTGGACCCTGCTAAGGAAAGACCAATGGACCCGACCCGCAGACCGGCAGCGGCTGGAAAAACTATCACAGATATAATGGACTGTTTGGGAATGGTGGATATATGGAGACATTGCTTAAATACGGGTCAGGTATATGCACTATTCCACCGTACATGACATACCCACTAGGGTGGATTATTGGTTAATCTTTGAGAGTCTAGTGCCTAGGGTTACCCAACGTGAACCTCTCCCCGTACATATTAGTATCACTTGCTAGTGATATTGACCCTGGAGCTCCGACAATGCCAGACCTCTGCCTTTACTTGGCGATTCCCACCGTACTCTCTCCTAGACTCCGCCTTTAAAGTGGAATTGAGCCAGCTAATAAGTGAGATTTTCTCAGACAATGTAGGCTCGGTGGATACATTTGCTACGGTCTGGGAAACATTCAAAGTTATATCGGGGGGATGGTTATATCAAAGCACTCAGGGGTACTGAAATCCCCCAGAGTAGGTGAAAACTTCTAGAAAAAGAAATATCAGCACTAGAAACGAAACAACAACGGTTGGGAGATAAACAAACGTTAAGGTACATCCAGGTTAGACTAGAAGAGGACAATGAAATAGCAGCCCAGGAGTTTCAGCATATGGGACAGTATGCGGTAGCCAGAGCATACGGAGAAGGTGAACACCCAGGGGCAACGCTAGGGGCATTGGTGCACCCTAGCAGAGAGGTAGAGACTCTGTTGGAAGAGTTAGATGAAGATGATCAACTCCTACATGAGCCGCACCATAGAGCCGAGAGATTTCGCAAATACTATGCTGAGTTAAATAGGTCTTGAATAACCCCGGATGAGGCAGCCATAAATGACCATTTGGAGCCCATTAAAATGACGTGGGAGCATCTGATGGCTCCGCTGGGCCCGGAGGAGATCCGTGCAGTACTGGCGGGTATGCAACCTGGGAAAGAGCCAAGGATGGATGGCCTAACGGTGGCTTTTTCTAAAGCATATCAAGATGTCCTGATACCACACTTAGTCACGTTCTATGAAGAAATGGTACAGACTGGGGTAATGCCACCTTTGATGCGCGAGGCCCTCATAGTTGCAATACCTAAACCTGGTAAACCTCCCAATGTGTGCTTCTCCTGTTGGCCTTTATCGTTATTGAATGTTCACGTGAAAATATATGCTAAAGTACTTGCCAATAGGCTGGCGTTGATATTACCAAGGGTGGTGGGGCCGGAGCAGTCGGGATTTGTCCCGGGTCAATCAATCAATCAAGGAATTTGTAGAGCGCGCTACTCACCCGTTAGCGTCTCAAGACGCTGAGGGGGGTGCTACTGCTCGAACAGCCAGGTCTTGAGTTGCTTCCTGAAGGTGAGATGGTCCTGTGTCAGCCGGAGGTGGGTGGGGAGGGAGTTCCATGTCTTGGCTGCCTGGTAGGAGAAGGATCTTCCTCCGGCGTTGGCTCTGCGAATACGTGGGATGGTGGCAAGGGCGAGACTGGCGGAGCTGGCGTGTGGGTGTGTAGAATGCGATGCGGTTGTTGAGGTACATGGGGCCCGCGTCGTGGAGAGCCTTGTGTGCGTGGGTGAGGAGTCGGAATGTGATTCTCTTGCTGACTTGGAGCCAGTGAAGATTCTCCAGATGGGCAGAAATGTGGCTGTGGCGGGGGATGTCCAAGATGAGTCTTGCCGAGGCGTTCTGGATGCGCTGTAGTCTTTTCTGGAGCTTGGCTGTGGTTCCGGCGTAGAGGGTGTTTCCGTAGTCCAGTCGGCTGGTGACGAGGGCCTGGATGACCATCTTCCTGGTTGCAGTGGGTATCCATCGGAAGATTTTTCGGAACATGCGTAGGGTGTTGAAACAAGATGAAGAGACGGCGTTGACTTGCTTGGTCATCGTGAGGGAGGAGTCTAGGATGAAGCCCAGGTTGCGTGCGTGGTCTGTGGGTTTGGGGGTGGTGCCCAGGGCAGTAGGCCATCCCACCCTGATTTCTAGGCTGGAGGAATGCGGGGTCAGGGATAAGGCCAGGGAGTGGTTAATCTCCTACTTGGACTGCCGTCAGCAACGGGTTTCGTTACCCCCCTTCAGTTCAGAGGAGCGGAGAGTGGGACAAGGAGTACCTCAGGGCTCGGCCATCAGCCCCATACTCTTTAATGTCTACCTCCGCCCCCTAGTCCAGCTCATTAAAACCTTTGGTATCTCTGCATGCAATTATGCAGATGATACCCAGCTGGTCTTCTCTCTGGAGGGACAGGACGCAGTCACACTGGAGACCTTCCATCGGTGCATGCAGGCGACAGCAGACTGGCTCCGGTTGAACTCGTTACAGTTCAACGGAACCAAGACGGAGGTTTTACACTGTTCCACTGATCGAGTTCCTCGTGACCTCCCAGTAGACTTCTGGCCTCCGTCCTTTTCAGAGACGGTGTCTGCGGCACAATCAGCGCGCAATTTAGGCGTCATTTTTGGGCCTAACCTGCAGTTGGATCTACATGTGAATAAGATCTCTTCAACATGTATGATGCTGATTCGTATGCTGCGCAAGGTCCTTCCTCTCCTCCCTGTGCAAGCCAGACCAGAAGTAGTGCGTTGTACCATCCTAAGTCGACTTGACTATTGTAACGCACTACTTCTGGAGGCCCCGGTAACACTCTTGGGCAAGCTGCAAAGGGTGCAAAATATCGCTGCTAAACTCGCCCTTTCTCGCCCCTACCACAGCTCTTCCACGGCAGCACTGCGAGAACTTCATTGGCTGCCAGTTCATCTACGGGTGCGCTACAAAACAGCGTGTATCGTGTTTAGGGCCATTCATGACCTGGGCCCCATTCCTCTGCGGCGAATGTTCGCCTGGTATTGTCCTTCTAGAGCGTTACGCTCCTCGTCATCCAGACTATTGGTAATCCCAAGATTCCAGAGAGTGAGGATGGGGGGCCGCTCTTTTAGAGTAGCGGCAGCCAAACTCTGGAACTCTCTGCCTATTTCCTTGAGAAGCCTTGGAGATCTCCTTTCTTTTAGAAAGGCTCTGAAAACTCATCTTTTCCCAGGATAGGCTGAGCTACTGTTTTCACTGAGTATGGGTCAAAGCGCCAGGATGCCCTTGGTGGTGACAGGTTGCGCTATATAAGTATGCCACAATACAATACAATACAAGTAGGCCACCAGGAGTCCTCCCAGGCAGAGGGCGATGTCGGAGTCTGAATACTAATATTAGGACGCTGCTGGATGCAGTACAGATCCTAGACCCAGAAACAGAAGCGGCCGCAGTCTTTTTGGATGCTGCAAAGGCATTTGACTCAGTCGAGTGGGTATTCATGAGAGCAAACTTGAGATTAATTGGAGTGGGAGAAGTATTTCAACAATTGGTTAGGACACTGCACAAAAAACTGGTGGTACATATTCGTGTTGGTGCAATAACCTTGTCCCAAAGTTCGATTACAAGAGGCACCCGTTAGGGCTGCCCACTATCGCGCCTGCTATACGCTCTCATAGTGGAGCTGTTGGCGTGCTTGCTCTGAGAATATCATGATCACAGAGGGCTGCGATCCCCGAGCTACAGACTAGTCATATCAGCATACGCTGATAACATTTTGCTGTATGTTCAGGAACCAGGGAAGAATCTTACGCCTATGTTAAGAGAAGTGATACGATTTGGGGGTCTTTCAGGGCTAAATGTTAACTGGGATAAGTCCATCATTTTTCCACTTACCCCATCCGGATGTATGACGTTACAACGCATGCTTTTACCACGCATGCTGTTACAACGCAAGTATTACAACGCAAATCTTTACAACGCATAGCGCTTTGGGGTGCTGGATAGTGAATAGTTTAATTTACTATTCTAACTCCAGTCCCCGTGGATAGTAGGGAAGGTGTTGGATAGTAAATTAAATCTATTCCCTATCCTAGAGCGCCCCCCAGCGCAATGCGTTGTAATGGTTTGCGTTGTAAAAGTTGCGATGTAAAAGCACTGCGTGGTAAAAGTTGCGTTGTAAAGGATGTTTCCCACCCCATCCACGATGCCACCAGTATTGGAATTCCCCTTACGATAGACGACAGAAGCAGAACGATATTTGGGAATACAGATTCATACAGATCCAGCAATAGTCATACTTGAGAACTACGGTAAGGCAATACAAATGTTAGAAGATGTGAACCGCTGGGTCAAATGACCACTCTCTCTCATTGGGCGCATAGCTCTTATGGAAATGGTAGTCCTCCCTAGGTTTCTGTTTCTGAACATACCTATTCTCCTGCCTAAAGCAATTTTTGCCACATTATGCAGTTTTCTGACAAAATTAGCATGGGCGGGAAAGCAGCCAAAGGTTCGGTGGGAGGTCCTCACTCTACCTTATGACATGGGGGGTCTTAATGCGCCAGACCTAGAATTGTACTATAAAGTGGTGCAAAGCTCCTTCACCTACTACTGGATTCATGGCCCACACGATCTGCCTAATCAGTGCTTGGAGAGAGACGACGCACACCCCCCCACACTCCCACAGTAACCTTTGTGGCTCCAACCCGCCAAATTGGAGTCTTTGATCTACTGAACACTACATCACATGCACGGTGGAGCTTGTGAGATAAACAAGGGGCACACGCTTGTATTCTCACATGTTAAACTAGAGTGGTGCACCTGGCTCTCGTTAGTACTGGTAACAAATATGAGACCTGCCCTGCAAACGCAAGGGGTAACAAAGATGGGAGATCTTTTTCACAAAGTAAAGGTTGGGAATTGGAGGAATATCCCTGAGCAAATCACCCGCCATCAGCTCTGACTCGATATCACTGCAATGAATTGAGAGAATTATTAGGACAAGACTTGCAAGAGCCACCAGACATGCCGGCACGTTCTGCCCTGAAACAGAAGAAGCCCCAGACAAGTTAGTAAGAGTGCTCTATGCTTACGCACAGGCAGGCGCAGACCCAGTGCGATTGAAGCAAGATCGGACTAGCCGAGAGACTTGGGTCGGCCCATAGAAGATAAGGTATGGCAGTTCTGCTGCGCTAGAATGAAGGAATGATCTGTAAATGGGGACACCAGTTGATACACTTTAAGTACATAAACCGTGTGTATTATACGCTGGAAAGATTGTACCGATATGGCCTACGGGAATCTGCAAACTGCCTGCAATGCAGTGAGCTGGAAGAAGGGTTTATACATGCTGCTTGGTACTCTCCGGCGATACTTCAATTCTGGGAGGGAGTTTTCCAGGCATGGACGGCTAGAACAGCCTCACTATACAGATGGAACCAATGCTAGCTTTATTGGGATATGATAAGGACCTAGAAAAATCGGTCAGGAAGCTAGTAGCTATTGGACTACTATTAGCTAAGCGCAGAGTAGCGATGCGCTGGGCAAGGGTCCCAGCTCCAAAATTGGGGGATCGGCACTCGGAGATGGCATACTGTAATGAGTAGTTGGACACTTCTAATGTGCAGAACCACCCTAGGGACTACTGGGCCCTTTATAAGGCATACTTAGTGGACAAAGGCGAAAATGCCGAGGAGGAAGGGCACGCAGAGGGGCGATGCTGGACACAAGATACTAAAAGAGGATTGCAGGCTGCCGTGTGGTGGGCTTTGGAATGGGGCTGCGGTAACACCAGACCCCTGCAAAGGACGAACGAATGTATACAGTTGAAGAATGTACGGACGACAGGTCCTGTGGGGCAGATGTGTGGGGAGAGGTCTATCGAATGACTGTCAGCAGCAGAAAGGTATACTGAAGAGCCCCACTTACCACTGAATGCTTTGTACTACTTTCTGTATCATACAAGAACTATGTTGTGCAGTGGGACAACAAGGTGGTCAAATGTGCACGTGTGATCTTTAAAATGTTAATAAAAAAAAGAATTAAAAAAAAAAAAACAGCAGAGAGGAGTTGGACAAGAAAAGAAAGGAATCCCCTGAGAGTGTGAAACATTTTTCTGGACTATACAGCTATTTCTGATATTTCAGGAATTGCCTTAAATAAATGGAAGATCCAAACTACCTGCTTGTGGAACGGTGGAGGATGAGTGGAGCCTGCAACCTGCAACCAATTCTCAATTGCATTTTGTATTTGTTGGACTGGTCATGGTGAGCCGCAGCACAGTGAACATGAAATGCAAAGTGCAACAGAAAGAAAGTGCTTGTAGCTACTAAACAAAAAGGTTTAGGCGATCCTCTAAACCAAAACGTTTGTTGAGCCTCAGTTACAATAGACACACATACAGCATTGTTCCTGTGTCTTAGTAAGCATGTAAGGTAGCGCAGATGGTTAAGGCATCCACTGCGGACATCTGCAGCATGCAGAGCACAGACTTGAAGCCTTTTAAGATGCAACACGTCCTCGACCCTTCTTTTATGAAGGCGTCCCCTCCCTATGGTGCAGAATGCTATACAACCCGTGGAGTGGAGTATAATGGATATAAGGTGTGGATATTCTTAAAAGGATTGATGCGTGTGGGTGTCTGTTTGTATTTCCAAAACGCTTGCAGGTATAATTCTATGCGCTGTTCATCCCACTAAAATCTAACTTTGCCGCTGCATTTAGGAAGCAAACTGTGTTGTTAAATGAAACATATGGGAACCTTATTTTAGGCAGAATTAAGCCCCGCATGAACCAAGCAGAGGTCAATGAAGGGTTCCTGCCGCTCAGGCGTCGGCACCGCAGTCACTCGTAATAATGATCATTTTATCTGAGCATGGTCCTGAGAGATCGACTCTCCTTCCAAAACATACAGCCCTCCATCAGCGCTAGCAGTGACGCCCAGCTCGGGTTTATGCATGTTTGTGAAAAGACCAGGATGCCATGAGCTCAGGTGCAAGCAAAGGAAATCACCAATTTGGCTGTTGTTGGGCTGCTAATATACAGTAATTTACAGGGTCAACGGGCCCCTCATAGCCCTAGGCCCCATGCCACTGCACCTGCTGCACCAATGGTAAAGTGCACAGAAGCATAAAGAGTCAGCAAGCACCAGCATGAGTGTGTGATGAATGGACCAAGAACAGCAGGAGCATCTGCCGTCCGAAAACACTAACATGGACTTCAAACAAAATATTATTTCCAAGCCTAAGACTGAAAGAGATATCTTCAATTATGAGGAGCACAAATAAATGAATGCTTGCAGTGATTAATTTGTTTTTTTTAAAAACCTAAGTGCCGGTACTCATGCACCGCTGTTGCTGCACACGTGCAAAGCTGGCGCTGCACCATTAGTTTAGTGCCTTATTGGCTAGTTCTCCTGCTGGGGGAGTAAATCATTAGGGGCCCCTTGTACAAAGCATTTTTGCAGTCGGAAACGTCCAACCGCAAAAATGCTTTCACAAATGTACCAAATACAAATTGTGATTCAGTAAAACGCTACCTACTTGCAATTAGTGTTTGCGATTTGGTATTTAAAAGGGGCGTGTTTACGGCATTTCTTCCAATTACTGAATCTGAATGGGCTGTATGAAAGTTTTGCGACCAAATTAAGGTCAAGTTTTACTGACTCCCTGCAGGAGGTGGTAACCCATTTGCAAATAGGTACGGGTCCTTTGAAGGATGGAAAACAAATATTTTTAAGGGCAGGCGGCTGTCCCTCGGACCCCACAGTCTACTCTTAAAAAAATAAACGAAAAAGCTTATTTTCTTTCTTTTTAAATGCATCCCATTATCCTTTAAGGAAAACGGGCTGCATTAAAAAAACATAAACAGACTGCTTTATTAAAAACCAATCATAGACATTGTGGTCTGCTGACCTCCGCAGGCTGCCATCTCTGTGATGATTGTGATTCCTAATGGATCTCAAATTGCGACCTACCACACTAATATGCATGAGGTAGCTCTATTTGTCACTTGCTAGCAATCGCTAATGACACTCAAAAGAGTTTCATACATTAGGAATTCCGATTTCAAAAATTGCGACTCATAGAGAATGGAAAATAGGAAATCGGTATTCCTGATGCTAGTACATCCTGCCCTAAGTCTTTTTGTATTTTGCATTCTTCGAATGAGGTAAGCAAAAAAGGGCTGGGATGAAAAAAAGAAATTAAAAAATCAGTCTGGACACAGTACTTACTCCTTACAAGAGGTAAATCAAGTTATACCTGGCGGCACTAATAGATAAGGGGCTGCTCAGTGGGTTAGCTGCTTTGCAGTTGGTTGCGGCAGCACTCTTCACTACCGAAGCCTGAGCGCTGTAGAGCTTACAGAGTGACCAAAAAATAAATGTGAGCCCTATAGGAGGGGATCTTAAATGCACAGAATGCTGACTCGAACCCATTGCAATGCAAGATACAGCAGGGTTTATTTAGGAAAAGAGGTCTACATACATCTGCAATAAACAAAGTTCAACTACTAACTCTTAAACATATGTGGTAAAAGGTATGATGGGAAGGTAAAAGACCCCACAATTCTTTCTGCAGCTCCAATGGTGATCACACACCACAAAGAGCGAGCAGCACCTGGGCTGAAGATGGGCGCAAGTCCGTTCTGAGAGGCGAGTAGGGACTTTGGCATCTGTGAATAGGGGTCTGTGCTGAGAGCCCTAGCTGTGAGCTAAAAGTTGTTGTGACGTGTAAGTAGTAGTTTAGTGTGTGTTTTCTAGGCGGTGTGATAGCATTGCGGCTGTGCCCTCATGTAATGGCGTGAGCGAGGTGGTAAAGGAATCCTATATTCGGTTGGTACAATAGAATCAACTAGCAGTGAGAAAGACTCAGAACATTT
Source organism: Lissotriton helveticus (assembly GCF_964261635.1). NCBI lineage: Eukaryota > Metazoa > Chordata > Amphibia > Caudata > Salamandridae > Lissotriton > Lissotriton helveticus. The sequence goes on along the minus strand of NC_136057.1, from coordinate 92,464,051 downwards.
ATAAAGAAATAACACGAGGATGTGATTGGTTACCGATCATATCTCCTTACATTCTTGTATGGCCGCTCGCAATCAAGCTTCACAGGTGACCAGAGCTGCAATTACAGAGCCCAGGTCTAGGCCGGGAAAATTACTCATCTTAATGATGCTGCCTCACTGGGGGCACATATGACTTGGCATGCTTGCGGCAGGGTCAGAAATGACTTCTCTAAATAAATGTAGCACAGGCATACCATTATGCTTGCCTTTTGAACACTTTTAGCTGGGACTTAAACATCAGTATGCCGTACATCGTGCCCTTTATATACCGAAGAATGCTAATTAGTGCATGGACTTTTAAAATAAATTAATCTGCAATGCGCGGATCATGCCCGGACAGCCTCAGCTGCCTGTAAAGCCCGGCAGCCTCTCTCAGAAACTAGTGCAGAAAACAGTATGCGAAGAAGAAACATGCTGCACAACTTGTGACCCTCGGCAATCCGATACACTGCAGTTTAAGAGGCATGCTGCAACGTTCTCCCCTCTTCCACAGTGGTATGTTGCTAGGCCCAAGATCTGCTCTCTGTGCTCCTTCACGCAAGAGATCTTTTTTTCCACGCTGCTCGCTTTTTAAAAGCAAGAGCTGCAAATGGTGCCTCAGTGATGTGTGAAGTGTATGCGCTTCTCAACGGAGTTTGTGCGCTCAGGGTTATTACACTAAATGCACACTCCCTACAGGGAACACTGGCCATTAGGAATGTATGCCTATAAGCCCTCGCTATGTTACAACATTCCAGTAAAACTTACTTTGGGGGAAGCAGGACATAAGATTGTTACAGTGAAAATGGATCTATCTTGTTTGTATTAATTGGTGTTGTAGAAACGTTCATTTTGAGTGAAGTTCCTGGCATAAACTGTGCAGTGATAGGGTTCAGTTCAGTGTGTATTATTTGGTGCTCTCCTGTGTGTGTTCTTTGATGCAGTACAAGGTTCCACTTCTGAGCAAAGCGCTTGGAACACACTGTGCAGTGATAAGGCTTCTCTCCTGTGTGTACAATTTGATGCCGTACAAGGGTACTCCTATCAGCAAAGTGCTTTGAACACTCAGTGAAGTGATAAAGCTTCTATCCTGTGTGTGTTCTTTGATGCCGTACAAGGCATCCCTTATCAGCAAAGCATTTGGAACACAGAGTGCAGTGATAAGGCCGCTCTCCTGTGTGAGTTCTTTGATGCAGTGCAAGGTTCCCCTTCTGAGAAAAGGTTTTGGAACACACTGTGCAGTGATGAGGCCACTCTCCTGTGTGTACGCTTTGATGCTGTACAAGGGTCGACTTATGAGAAAAGCGCTTTGAACATTCAGTGCAGTGATAACGCTTCTCTCCTGTGTGTACGCTTTGATGCTGTACAAGGGTCGACTTACGAGAAAAGCGCTTGGAACACACTGTGCAGTGATAACGCTTCTCTCCTGTGTGTACGCTTTGATGCCGTACAAGGGATCTCTTATCAGCAAAGCGCTTGGAACACACAGTACAATGATAAGGTTTCTCCCCTGTGTGTTTTATTTGGTGCTGTAGTAGATTTCCCTTTTGATTGAAGCTCTTCTCACACATGGTGCAGTGATAAGGCTTTTCTCCTGTGTGTATGCGTTGATGCCGAAGAAGAATTTTCTTTTGAGTGAAGCTCTTGGCACATACAGTACAGTGATGAGGCCTCTCTCCTGTGTGTACGCTTTGATGAGGCCTCTCTCCTGTGTGTGTTCTTTGATGCTGTAAAAAAGTTGCCTTTTGAGTGAAACACTTTTTACACGTTTCGCAGGGATATGCCCTGAGGCTGGTGTGTCCTTTTTTGTGCCTCACAAGAAGTGTCTCATTGATAAATCCTTTGTCACACACATTACAAGCAAAGCGTCTCTCCCGCATGTGCATTCTGCGCCGTTTCTTTAAGTTGATATTTTGAGTTATATTCATCTTGCCTCCAGAACCTTTATGGCTTTCTTTCCCATTCATACTTTCTAGATGCGATTGTTGTTCTGCAAAATAGAAAAAACATAGAAAATTACATGAAGAAAATATTTCTTGAAAAAGCTGCATTGATATAATATGGAGAAGTGAACAGTTACAATTGAGGGGAAAAAATGTAAGTTCTAGGAAAAAGAGTCACACTTCCCTTTGAGACACAAATGGTGGCTAGTCCTCCTACATAAAGTGCTTTGACCTGGTCCTGCAGCAGGAGCATGCTGGGAAATCAAGTGATTCACAAGAACCACTGTTGGACATGGGGTTTCTGGTTGGCTAGGGTAGGCACCGAAGCCAGGCAGAATAAACCACTCTAGTCAGGGTAAGCCAGATACACACCCGAGATAACCTGCGCTCACCCTCTGGTAGCTTGGCGCAGAGCAGTCAGGCTACTTTAAAGAGGAAATGTGCAGAGCATTTGTGCAACGCACTAGCACAGCAACACAGTGAGTAAACCACAAAAGGGAATCCACGGAGGATTAAGTAAAAATAGATTCTATGGACAGCCCTGCACCATTCTTGCTGTCATCTCCAGAGCAGAGACAATGCTGAACAAGAAATGCCCCTCACGCTCTTGCGAATTTGGAGCCCGCCGGGGGCGCTTGAATCGCGTCTCTTTGCCCAAGGGAAACCAAGACACCCGTGAAGGGGAGCACGGTGGCTTTAACCCTCTTCTAGACCCAACTGAGGTTCTGTGAGAATTGTTACGATGTTCCGGGCATGAACGAATATGGGCAAGTAAGGTATCTATGAACCGTAAATGACGTGTTCAGTAAGTGTACGCGTTTTCACTACACTACCTGGCATGGTTCGCCTCATTTACGTGTCTCTACATCTGAACCCTTGGGTTCCATTTTAGATACGGCATCCATTTTGTTTCTTGCCCTCACGTAGTCAGCGAACAAGCAACTGTCCGCATCGTGACCTTTTAGTTCCCAAGCTTTACGGAAGAAGCATATTCCGTTCATGCGTCTTTTATGACTAGGGGAAGGACACTGCTAAGGCAATTGCCTCCGCTCGAAGGTGATTCTGCCGTGCCGGTCTATTGTTTCAGCCCCGCACATGCTGGGATCAAACCCCCTTTTAAGCTACGATTACGCATCCAATATTAACCCCGCGCTACCTCTTCCCTGCTGTCTGACTTCCTTGCAGCTGTTCTTCTCTTCTTCTTTAGCTTATTTACAACTCAAGTGGAATGTACCTAATGGTGGGAAGATGTGCTTTCACAGTTGGAACTGGTGATGTTAATGTAATTATGTTCCGGGGTTCTGAATACATGAAAGCGACCCTTTTGAAGTCTTTTCGTGGGAACTGGGTTGTAACCTTTTGTTCACATGTTTGTGCAATGGTAAAATCTTGTATAAAAGAGAGCGACTCACATATGCAATTTGAAGCAGACTCTCAGAACTACACGTTGTTGTACTTCTAGTGACTTTTGCCTCCCTGCAGTACTAAACGCTGATCTTTGACGCCGAAGGAAGTCTCCCGTGTCTCTGTCTTTAGTATGCCAGAACAGGTATCCCACGAAGGTTTTAGATGTAGTTCCCTGGCACCGCTGGGCCTTAAATAGTCCAGTCCTTCAGTTGGCGCCCAACGCGGGGCTTGACATCGGTGGTACCGGTCCAAAGCCTGACGATTGTGAGGAACTTCGTGTGAAATCTCCGAGGAAAAGGTGCACCCCGCTTCATCGATCCTGTTATCGAAACAAGTGGTCCGAAGATTTTTCCCGCGAAGATTCCCGCCTCCTGACGGCTGCGACGGACCGATGCCCTGACTGTCGACCTTTTTTCGACGCCTGGCGTAGACCTTTCGTACAGCGAGACGATAGACGGGCCTTCCTGGTGACGCCATTGAAGTCCTCAGTTAAGTATTTGTGGGTCGCTCCCAGTCCTTAGTTGTTGTTGAGCTTTTTGAAGCTTTGTTGTATGCATGGTTCCATTGCATTTGTGGTTCTTAGTTGTTGGTTCTTAGTTTTATTTGACAATTGCAATTGCCAAAAACCGAGGGTTTTGCCTTTCACGAAGAATTAGTGCTTCGGTAACTCTTGAAGTTTGATACTAGGTTAGTGTGCACGATGCCTAGCCATAGTGGGTTTCTTGGTTTCTTAAAATGTTGCAAGGATTCCCGGTTGGAAGATTCGTGTCCGATACCTCCAGTTGGAACTCCGATATATGAGCTCTATAGTCGACATGGTGTGGGCCCTATTATATATAACGAATATTGGATCCGTTACACGAGAAAAGATGGTGTCCTTAGTTGGCCACTCCATGGAAGTTTCGACCTTACGATTTTAGATAATCTAGAAGCTAAGTTGTTTAAAAGGAAAGCTAGGCCAGCTATGTTTGATTCCTTTCGGTTGTGGCGTAAAGAGGCCAAGCAGAAAGAAATCAAACAGCTTAAAAAGGATCGAAGAGAAGGGTTCGTTCCGATAATGCAAGTTGTACAACAATGTCAGCGAGATAAAGAAGAGAAAGAAATAGAAGTTTCCACTAGACTACATCACATGAGGATAGACAAATGTTATCCGGTTTTACCAGCTAGTCTTGATAAGAAAGAAGAGGATTCAAAGGAGGATCCCCTGTTAGCGTATTTGATGAAATCGCCCCCTCCTTATGCACAGGGTGCTACAGCCCCTGTAGTTCCTCCTGTAGTCCCGCCAGTAATTCCTCCTGTTGTCCCTCCTGTTGTTCCGGCGGCTGCTGGTCAGCCCGTTGTTAATCCTACGTTTGTCCCACCACCTGTTCCTATTCCTACTGCTCCTTTGCCTGTGCCTTCGCAAACTCCAGTCTCTGTTACCCCGACTATCTTGCCTGTTTCTACTGTTCCTACGTTCACTTCTAATATTGTCGCTCCTGTTCTTTTTCCTTCTTCTCCTTCTGTTCGAACCCGTATTCCTAATACTGTTGCTACGCTCTATTCCCCACTATCCGGATCGATACTACCAACCAGTGCTTCTGAAACTCCCCAGAGACGAAGTCAAATCCCTGGTGGAAGAGAGAGTGCAACGTTAGTGACAATGGCACATAGGTGGATAAGACATCCTGCTAACTACCCTCCCCGCGTGGTCTTCGAGACGTTTTCTCAGTTTAATGAGCCTACACAGAGATTCGTGTTCGAAGAAATGTGTAACTTTTTGAGGGAACAATGGTATAATGACAATGTAGATAACGTACCGCCCGATATGATTGAACTTCAGGGTCAATTTTCGAATGCTATGATTGTAGGTGGAGATGTACGACGTGCCTTAGAGCGATTGTTAGCCCATAGGTCGACATTGCCTTCTCGAGTGTCGTTTGATGAAGACTTTGAGAATTGGAAAGCGGCTCCTGGTCAGTATCCTATGAGAGAAGTTCCGCCAGTGTGGATGCCAGGTGATGCTGGTGCTGTTCCCCCAGTTTTGCCACATTTCCAAAGAGTTTGGATACACCTCCCATGAAAGCGATCAGAAGTCTTGCAGGTCAAACAGTCCTTACCTGATCCACGCAAGAATCCGGCGGGTTACTATAAAGAGTTGTCTCAATTGGTAGATGCTACTATTATGAACCTTGCCGACATCGACATGCTGTTCGGTAATGTAGTACCACAGCCGGTTTGGGCGAAAATTCGTCAGGAAAATCATGCGAATGAGTTAGGCGGTGATTGGGCTGCAATAATAGCGGCTGATGGCCGACAAGTTGGTGGGGCTAAGCCTGAGCAGGTAATTTCGGATCTGCCCCAGAGAATAATTACACTCATGAAAACGCTTATGCCGGCGATGAGGGTAAACTGGGATAAATTAGCAGCTTGTAAGCAAAAGAAGGACGAGAGTGTCTCCGATTTCTTTACTAGATTCGAAGAGGCATTTGTCGATCATAGTGGTCAGGATATGGGCACTGAGGGAGGCCAACGTTTATTTGTCGATAAATTCGTATTAAATTTGTTGCCTGAACTATGCAACAAATTGAAAAATTCAGAAAGTGCCTGGGCTGTCTCCACTACTGCTCAAATATTAGCGACGGCTCAATATTATGAAAATAGGGAGAAAGAAGAAAGCGATCGTGTAGATAAGAAAACGAAGGAGCTCAAAACAAAGGTTTTGTTGCAGCAAGCGTATCCTCCGCGTTCAAATCACACTGATTTGCAACTGCAATATAGACCACAATCGCAATCCTCCAGAATGCAGTCACGTCCTGACTCCTCTGACTTCAGATCTATGCTTGGGTATAACCAGTGTGCATATTGTAGAAGAGAGGGACATATAAAATATGATTGCCCCGTTTTGCGTGACCGCCTTAATGGTGTATCGGCACGAGGGGGTCGTGGTGGTCCTCAACAATCATCTCGAGGTAGAGGTCGCGGTACCTTCCAAAATCAGACTGAGCGCCCTAATACGTCCTCGGACGCGGATAATTGTTTTGACCAGCGAAATGTAAGGTCCGATAAATCAGCGCAGTATTACGCGGACGACTATTACGTTGAACAAGAGACTGTTGTAAACGATCGTTACTAGGACAGCCACCGACAGAGAGAGGGAGTAGTATCACTTCCGGTTGATCAGAGTGGGCCTTACGTCGCAGTTGCTACATCTGGCGTAGTTGAGCCTTTTCTGTTAGACACTGGTGCGACGAAAAGTTCCATCATGCATTCGAAACTCCCTGGCGCACCTTTGTCTGGCTTAACAAATGTTTCCGTTGGATTCTCTGGCGCCCCGGTTAGCAATCCCATCTCTAGCCCTTTGTCCCTTACGATTGGCCCCCGTGAGCTGGAGGCTCCATTGATTCTATCTACTGGTTGTGGTGAGAATCTTCTGGGCTTGGATTTGTTGAAACGGTTATATGCAACTTTGTATTGCTCTCCTGAAGGAGTGGAGCTTACATTAGGTCGGAGAGTAATCTCTCCTATGTACTTGTCGATCGATAAATTCCCACCGGAATTGAGCTCCCTTCCTGCGTCTCTATGGGCCACAGGTCCCAATGACGTGGGTCTCTTGGACATCCCACCTTATATAATCAAGCTGAAACCAAATGTGCGAATGCCACGTATACCACAGTATCGTATCTCCACTGAGGGAGAACGGGCGCTATTAACGATTGTACACGACCTGATCAAAAAGGATGTCATTGAGGAAACTCGAGGAAATGTGTGTAATAGTCCTGTACTACCAATTCTAAAACGAACTGATCCATCTAAACCCCCTGTGTATCGTTTTATAATCGATTTGAGAGAAGTAAATAAAATAGTGATTCCACAGTTCCCCGTGGTCCCTGATATCACGACTTTGTTGACTCTGATTCCAGCTTCTGCCTCCTGGTTCACGGTGATCAACCTAAAGAATGCTTTCTTTAGTATCCCGATTGCTGAGGAAAGCAGAGACCTATTCGGATTCTCATTAGGTGGTCGCAGTTTTAGATTGAAACGCGCACCACAGGGCTACTGTGAGAGCCCGTCGATCTACAGTCAAGCCCTTAAAAGTCAACTTGATTTATTTGTACTACCGGCAGGCGCAGCCTTGATTCAGTACGTTGACGACCTGTTGGTAGCTGCGGATACCGAAGATATTTGTAGAACTGCTACAGTATCGTTGTTGCGGCATTTATGTGACTTACATCACAAGGTGTCACCTTCCAAGCTGCAATATTGTTGCCAAGAAGTAACCTACTTAGGTCACTTATTAGCAAAAGAAGGGAGAAGGTTGACCCCAGAGAGAATTGTTAGCTCTCACGTGCAAGGATGTTCCGACTCCTTTGCCCTGGGCTGAAGAGTGTCAGAAAAGTTTCTCTGAATTACGTGATGCGTTGTGTTCGGCTCCTGTGTTAGGTACTCCTGATTACAGTAAGCCGTTTACACTGTACGTTCACGAGAGGGATGGTTGTGCGTTGAGTGTTCTGGCGCAACAATTTGGTGACAAACAGCGCCCATGCGCATATTTTTCTTCGACCTTAGACCCAGTAGCTAGAGCTTTGCCGAGTTGTTTAAGAGCAACAGCGGCAGCTGCGGCGTCCATTCGACAGTCCGCAGGTCTGGTCATGGATAATATGCTTACGGTGATGGTCGCGCATGCAGTTGACACTCTCTTGAACCGAACGAAAACTCAACATTTGACGAGCGCAAGGTTGTCTGGGTATGAGCTGACGTTACTAGCTAGTCACATACGGATAAAACGGTGTAATGTGTTGAACCCAGCAACATTATTGCCGATCAAGACGGAGTCAAGTGATGTAGCACCACATGACTGTTATCTGAGAACCGAAGAGGAAACGAAAGGTCGTATTGACCTAAAAGATACTCCATTGGTAGATCCCGATGGTACTTTGTATGTTGATGGTTCCTGTTTTAAGTTACCGAACGGTGATGTGACGACTGCGTATGCTGTGGTGACGTTGAGAACGGTTGTGGAATCTACAAGATTGTATCAGAACTCGGCTCAGGCAGCTGAGTTGATCGCCTTGACGAGAGCGTGTGTGTTGTCCAGAGGAAAGCGGGTGAATGTGTTCACAGACAGCCAGTATGCCTTTGGTGTGGCACATAGTTTTGGGCGATTGTGGAAAGAAAGAGGATTCTTAACGTCGCATGGCACAAAGATTCAGCATGGACAGCTTGTGAATGACCTTTTAGATGCACTCACATTGCCTAAACAGGTGGCCATAATTAAATGTAGTGCGCATCGAAAAGTGACAGATGATGTTGGTCGTGGTAATGCGTTTGCAGATGAGACTGCTAAGGAGACAGCTAAAGATCTGACAAATCGAATGTATGTTACAAGTTCAGTGAGATGGCCTGCGGAGACTAGTATGTGTGTGGACACAGTGGAGAGTGTGAAGGAAATACAGAATGAGGCCACTGAGATGGAGAAGACTAAGTGGAAAGAAAGCACGGGAAAATTAGACGAGGATGGATGTTGGGTTGATTTGTCAGAGAAACAGAGATGGATGTTACCGGATGCATATGTGCTTGCTGTTGTTACAATGGCCCATGGCACAGCACATATTAGCTCGAAGGGCATATGCAAGTTGTTGTCTCCTGTATGGAAGAATGAGGGGATTACTAAATGTGCAGAAAGAGTGGTTAAGAATTGCATGGTATGTTTGATGCATAATCCCGGTAAGGGCACCCCCACTCCACCTGGTCATTTTGCCCCTCCTACATGTCCTTTCGAAGTTATTCAGTTAGATTTCATCCACATGGAGAGATGCAACAATTTGAAGTATGTTTTAGTTGTGGTTTGTGCATTCTCCAGATGGATTGAAGCTTACCCTCTTAAGGATAATACTGCCCTATCCACAGCTAAAATTCTGCTCAAATAGTATTTCCCCAGGTACGGCATGCCTCGGATTGTATGGTCGGACAACGGAAGTGAGTTTGTGGGAAGCGTGATGAAGAGTGTGTGTCGTGGTTTAGGAATATCCCAGAAATTCCATAGTGCTAATCATCCTCAGTCAGCGGGTTTGGTGGAAGGATACAATGGCACCCTGAAACTAAAACTTGCAAAAATTCAGGCAACAACTGGTTTAACATGGCCTGACGCTTTGCCTCTAGCTCTCTTATCGACCAGGGCTACTGTACACTCTCGAGTAGGGCTTAGCCCATATGAGATTGTGTTTGGTCGCCCAGCAAACATTTGGGGGGTTCCGAGGCCTAAAGAATTGAACAGACTTGAATATCCAATGTTAATTGATTATCTATATGATCTGACTGCTAAATTGAGTTTGATTCATCAACAGGTCTTTGAGGCTTTGCCGTCACGAACAGAGGGTCCTGGTCATCGGCTCCGACCAGGGGACTGGGTCCTCACCCGAAATTTCGGACGAAAACGCCATCTTGAGCCGAGATTTGTTGGACCCTTCCAGGTGCTACTAGCAACGAGGACGGCGGTTCGACTGGAGGGACAGAAACACTGGGTGCATGCCACCCACACCAAGAAGGTTCCGCTTCCTCTGCCAGCAGACACATGGATACATAAAGGTTTTTCCTCGTCTGAAACTGATGTTCCCCAGCGTTTTGTCCCATTTAGCGAAGCTCAGACCATAGGGAACACTTCAGTTTCATCTGACACCCCTGTTGATTCCTCCCAAACAATTTCCCTTCCTTCAACATTGGGGAATACAAGTACTGAACAATTGCCTGGACAATCGAACACTCTTCCGCCATCCAATCCACTGTTTGAAGATCAGACTCGACCCGGGAGAAGTCGATACTTTCTTCGACCGCGCGTTAAGGACAAATAAAAGAGTTCTGTTTTTTATTCCCTTTTTGATTTTACAGTACCCCTTACTGTTGTCATGAACATTGTGGACATTATATATTGTGTTTACCTTTTCTTTTCATGCAGCTAAGAGACTATTATTGAATTGATTCTAATTCATTTAACTTATCATCTGGGTTGACCGTAGGGCCGTGCGGGTACTTCCTTCTGTTTAGCAGCTATCGACACTAGGTCGGTTTCTTTTGTTGATTTCTGGGAACTCCTGGGAATTGGCAATCGCTACTCAGAACGAAGTGCGTCAAGAACGTCATGGAAGTTTTTTTTTTTTTAGAGGATGGACTTCCCGAAGCTGTCGGAAAGAGAGAAAATGTTGGCGAAAGATCCAAAGTGTTTTGTACAAAATGTTTTCTATTTCAGATCTTTATATTGTTCCTAACCGTTTCAATGCTACTGGTAGGTGGAGTATATTTTGGGATTCAATTATTATTACCTTCCATTTCACCTACTCCTCCTTTCTATAATCTGAATTTCGCTTCCACTGTTTCTCCACATTCCTTTCATCTCCTGCCCCGACATGAACAAGTCAGACGTGCAGAATTTAGAAACAATTCCTTTGTGCAACTTTTGCATCAGCACCAGTTGGTGGTAAATACAACAAAATGTTGGGTGTGTGGGTTAATGCCGCATACCATGGACAGGGGTATCCCATATTTGGTTCTTTCGTACAGCCCCCAAGGGTCAGCCCGGGCATTCCAAACCATGTTCCGTAGTGCACTAGATTCTTACCCCCATCGAGAGCCACGCTCAGCAAACTTTGGTCCTGGCCCGTATCACAAGTCTCTAATGATAGCTATTGCCGATCTAGATAGAGATATCTTCGATACGTCACTTATCCCAGAAGAAGAGGTGCAAACCTATAAGTACCTTAGTGAGGCTGAGTATAGTATATCAGTGGGTGATAGGCAGCTTAAAAGCTCATCTCCGATCTGGATTGTACCTCACCTAGGCCACTTTTGTCTGCAAGGTCGTGGCCGAAATCCAAGAGCCCAGCTTGGGAAGAGTGCTTGTGTGGATACTTACGTTCTACCGATGCTCTCTTCCCCTGTCTTTCTGACTGCCAAGGGTACCTATTTTGTATGTTATGACCGAGCATACACGTGGTTACCTCATGACTTCTCAGGTACCTGCTACATTGCAAATCTCTTGCCCCCGACTTTCACTGTTGCTGCCAACTATCACAAAACGAGAGTTGTGAGAGGTGTCATTAGTAAAGAGGATACTTCCGGCCAAGAAGCAGGAGACTTCTTCAAGGGTTTTCTACCGTTTTGGGGCCCTATGGTCAATAGCAGAAATCTGAGACAGTTAACTCGTGTAGTAGAGTCAACTGCTAACATAACTGCAAGCGCCCTTGGTAATCTGACAGCAGAGCTTCAAGCGGATAGGCTTATGACGTTACAGAACCGCATGGTTCTAGACGTGGTTCTAGCGGATAGAGGTGGTGTGTGTAAGGTCATCCATTCGAGCTGCTGCATATTCATACCTGATAACGCTCCAACGGTTTATCAAGCCATCTCCAAGTTGCATAAAATCTCGGAGTCCATACACGAGGACGAAGGAGATTGGACGCTTCTAGGATGGTTTTGGGGACTAATGTCGACTTGGGGTTGGAAGATTCTGATGATTATAGGGGTTGTCGTGACATTTCTGTTCACGTGTTGTCTTTGTGTACAGTGTGGTCCTATCAACAACAAAAGGTACCAGAGGGTCTCGAGGAGTGTGCCCACAAGAAACAGAGAGCCAACCTATCCCTGCAGACCAAAGTGATACAACACAGAAGATTCTCAACAGGATGAGGAGAATACCCATCAGTCACCATACGGATCCGCCCTTCATCATTTGGGATTTTATCCGTACCACCCGTCTGAGAAGCTCGGTGCCACACTGAGAGGTCAACCCGGTGGTAAGGGGGTTCCTCAAAGGAGAATGGCAGTGACAGTGTGGTAGACCACTCGATATTGGTAAGTGGCCCTAGATATGGGACTGGGGTGTGCAGTGCTAGAAATAGTGATAATGTGAAAGAAACCCATAAAGTGTGTGTTTAAAATTGGTTTGAATAGGCACTTGAAAAGAAGTTTATTCCGTGTTTGCCTAACATACCAAAGTATAAAAACAATATAACCTAAGGCCTTCTCATAAGGTAGACTGCTCTAGGTCAGAGTAGGTCGACTAGTTTCTGCAATACTGGGACTATAGTTCCCTTGCATTCTTCAGGACCAATATAAATAAAAACTACTGCACCAAGTGAATTAAAAATAGTAAGTGACAGATGACACCAGGGTAACAGTGCAAGTGCTAATAAGTCACCTGAACGCTCCCGGTGCCCTTACAGTCTGTGTTGATCACTAGATCTGTAAGGATGACTGGCCTCACCCCACCTGGCAGCGGCTCAGGGGAAAGATGAAGCACCGCTCTCTCCGTCGGTACTCCGTGCCGGCGTCCTGGCCGGCACGGAGAGAGCGGTGCTTCATCTTTCCCCTGAGCCGCTGCCAGGTGGGGTGAGGCCAGTCATCCTTACAGATCTAGTGATCAACACAGACTGTAAGGGCACCGGGAGCGTTCAGGTGACTTATTAGCACTTGCACTGTTACCCTGGTGTCATCTGTCACTTACTATTTTTAATTCACTTGGTGCAGTAGTTTTTATTTATATTGGTCCTGAAGAATGCAAGGGAACTATAGTCCCAGTATTGCAGAAACTAGTCGACCTACTCTGACCTAGAGCAGTCTACCTTATGAGAAGGCCTTAGGTTATATTGTTTTTATACTTTGGTATGTTAGGCAAACACGGAATAAACTTCTTTTCAAGTGCCTATTCAAACCAATTTTAAACACACACTTTATGGGTTTCTTTCACTTTATCACTATTTCTAGCACTGCACACCCCAGTCCCATATCTAGGGCCACTTACCAATATCGAGTGGTCTACCACACTGTCACTGCCATTCTCCTTTGAGGAACCCCCTTACCACCGGGTTGACCTCTCAGTGTGGCACCGAGCTTCTCAGACGGGTGGTACGGATAAAATCCCAAATGATGAAGGGCGGATCCGTATGGTGACTGATGGGTATTCTCCTCATCCTGTTGAGAATCTTCTGTGTTGTATCACTTTGGTCTGCAGGGATAGGTTGGCTCTCTGTTTCTTGTGGGCACACTCCTCGAGACCCTCTGGTACCTTTTGTTGTTGATATGCCTGTTGGGGATTGTACCCAGAGCGAGGTCTGTAAACTTCCCCGAGGTCCCCCCCTACCGTAGTGTGTTTTTTGTTTACAGTGTGGTCCTGCCTTATGTGGCCTTTGTGCTACAACGTGTATAAGAAGGCCATCTGTTACCAAAGAGGCATTGATGGATAGAATTATGCTCCAACAACATCTGAATGATCTGATGAATATCGAGATCGACTCCGACTTCGACTAGTTCTTGCCTACATGAGGGCAAAAGGAGCGTCTGAGGTTCTGTGAGAATTGTTACGATGTTCCGGGCATGAACGAATATGGGCAAGTAAGGTATCTATGAACCGTAAATGACGTGTTCAGTAAGTGTACGCGTTTTCACTACACTACCTGGCATGGTTCGCCTCATTTACGTGTCTCTACATCTGAACCCTTGGGTTCCATTTTAGATACGGCATCCATTTTGTTTCTTGCCCTCACGTAGTCAGCGAACAAGCAACTGTCCGCATCGTGACCTTTTAGTTCCCAAGCTTTACGGAAGAAGCATATTCCGTTCATGCGTCTTTTATGACTAGGGGAAGGACACTGCTAAGGCAATTGCCTCCGCTCGAAGGTGATTCTGCCGTGCCGGTCTATTGTTTCAGCCCCGCACATGCTGGGATCAAACCCCCTTTTAAGCTACGATTACGCATCCAATATTAACCCCGCGCTACCTCTTCCCTGCTGTCTGACTTCCTTGCAGCTGTTCTTCTCTTCTTCTTTAGCTTATTTACAACTCAAGTGGAATGTACCTAATGGTGGGAAGATGTGCTTTCACAGTTGGAACTGGTGATGTTAATGTAATTATGTTCCGGGGTTCTGAATACATGAAAGCGACCCTTTTGAAGTCTTTTCGTGGGAACTGGGTTGTAACCTTTTGTTCACATGTTTGTGCAATGGTAAAATCTTGTATAAAAGAGAGTGACTCACATATGCAATTTGAAGCAGACTCTCAGAACTACACGTTGTTGTACTTCTAGTGACTTTTGCCTCCCTGCAGTAATAAACGCTGATCTTTGACGCCGAAGGAAGTCTCCTGTGTCTCTGTCTTTAGTATGCCAGAACAGGTATCCCACGAAGGTTTTAGGTGTTGTTCCCTGGCACCGCTGGGCCTTAAATAGTCCAGTCCTTCACAACCCGCCTCACAGTACCTTTGTGGGTGCAGGGTCACTGTCCTCAGGGCATCTGTAACTTGCTAACAATGTTGTCATGTCTCAGGAGTGTGACCCAACGTGGAGAGCTTCGTGCAGTATACGCTTTAAAACCAGAGGGCGAGGCTGGCTGGAATGAGCCTCAGAATGCTGGCCCGACACATGTTACAGAATAACGTGTCATCGAAAGGACTGCCTTGAAGGCTTTGTGCAGCTCCTGTAGCTCTGCAGCCTTAGACGCTGCACTGTACCACCTCAGAGCAGTACAAGTCTTCAGGGAGCTGTTCCTCGAGTCTCACGACCAGAGGGGCCGCACTAGTTTATTCTTGGTGGCATCTGATGGTGGCGATATTTTGCCAGACTCCGGGGTGAGGTTCACAGTACAATTCAGCTGCAGTGAGCACGCTGGCTCAAGGACGTGTTTGTTTCTCTGGTAATGCCTCCAGGCGAAACAACGCTGCTAGCCCTTGTAAAATGGGCTCACCCAGCAGAAGTCTTGGAGAAAAGAGGCAACAAGGTCTTTGATGGCCCTGAGATCTCGAGAGAACAGGGGGCAAGCAAACAAGGCCTTGGAGAGCACTTTGGGGCACAAAAGGAGGTGGCAGGCAGCACACAGCACATACAGTTAGGTTGCAAATTGGTAGTCCGTCCTGCAGCCCAGCTGCAGCAGGTCAACACAACAAGGCAGTTAGTTAAAATGGTTGTTGCTCCTGACAGCACAGCAGTCCTCATGGCAATGAGCAGTTTGTGGAGCCAACAGTGTCTGGATACAAGTCCCAAGAAGCGTCTAAAAACATGGGATCAGAGCTCCAGTACATATACTCAAATATGTCTTTGATGAACGGGTGACTTCAAATGAACCCTCAGTAGTGTGCAACAATCCCTTGCCGTCCATTCCTGGCTCCAGACGATCAGTAGGGGGTAAATCAGCCCTTTGAGTGAGGGCAGGACACAACCTATTCAAATGTAAGTGTGAATCACCTCTCTCCCAGCCCAAGAAGACTATCAGCATGCAGACAAATGCAGATGTATTCCCTGTCGCACCCAGCCCCTTCCATTGGGAAAGCTTGGTTGTCATGGCTCTTCCAAACATGATAGTTGCAGGGGTTTCGTCTGTGGTTGAGTGAGAGGGTCAAACAGTAACCTCAAAGAATAGTGCTCAAAACACCACCATAGCCCTGGGGTCAAAGGGGAGTGCTTTTTTGATGCTTTATATTGAGGTGATTTAGAACGTTTGTGGATTCTCGACTATTAAAAGGTGGGTCGTTGTTAGATTTTAAGATTGCAGGTACAAGTCATGACGCAAAGATGCCATCTATGTTTTCAAAAACCCTGCTCATGTGTAGTGGATGAAAGGTCTTCTACCAATGGAAAATGGGAGTATTGATCAACTATAACTAGAATATAATGTCCATTATCCAGAGGGCCATAAAATTTGCATATGTGACAAGTCTTCAATTCATTTTACACCCTTTCGACAAGATACGGAAACCAGACTTGATCTCGGAGAGCTCTCTTAAAGGCAACTATTGCTCGATCTCCTTCTTGGGCAAATTCGACTACTTGTTGTCAGAGACTTTGGTGAATAACAATCCGTGTACCTTGCAGAATGAGGCCTTCCTGCGTTACTGAAAGTTCATCTCTTATATTTCTGAACTTCATATACCCGCTGTCATTAGTGAGAGGTTTGGAATACTGGTTACACAACTTTTAATCTTGACATGCCACTACCTTAGCTCGTGGCAGTGGCAATTTGCTCTAATGACATGGCAGTTGGTGTACTCGATTTCACAATAAATTGGATGTAATTCTCCACTATCTTAGATGGGGTACCAGGGCATAATCAGCCAGTTTCTGATCTTTCCCTGGACGATGAAGAATCGTTTAGTTGTAATTCTTGGGACCTCAAACCCCAATGCTCAATTCGAGGAGGCATTTTTGCTGTGGGATTGCGAAATACCATCAACAATGCTTGGGGATCAGCTACAAATGTGAAGGGCTTTCCACACACAAACACATGGAAATTATTCATAAGCCCAAACCAGTACCACACTTTCTTTCTCAGGGTGCGAGTAAGCACGTTTAGTTTGTGACTGGCTTTTATTGGCATGTACAACAATATGTCTCCAGGCATTTGGCGGTCCGTTGTGCTGTGCAAGGATTGCACCTAACCCGACAGGGCTAGCATCAACTACAACCACTGTTTGGAGTTTGGGATCAAAGTCGGGCATTTCAATGGCGCTCTCAATGGCTTGTTTTTTTTTTTGGACGCTCTTCTCACACTCACGTGACCAATGAAAAGACACATTTTGGTTAGTTCTGGTGCAATGACCATAACAAAGTCTTGTATGCACCTAGAACAGTAATTGAACGTTCCAAGAAATGACTGTATCAGCGGCGGACGCCAAAGGCAAGCCCGTCTGCGCCCGTCCACGCCTGGCCCGGACGGAGGGCCATAAACCCTGGCCCGCTCACTCAGACCCCTGTAAGTTACTCGAGGGAGGACCTATTACGACTTGACCCTGGGCTGGCATTTTCCTACCACCATTCGCTTAATCCCTTAATGGAACCACAGGTATGCGTTCACTGCAAACTGAAGTTGGACTTTATGACTACCAAACAAGCTAGGTCCCCAGTTGCCCCAATGCTCCCCAATGCTAGGGAACTAAAAGCTATGCTACTGAACTCCCGCTCACTGATTAAGCATAATATAGAGATGGCTGAAATGATCGAGAGTCATAATCTAGACTTAGCATTTATTACAGAAACCTGGGCTAATCACTCCTCTGACCCGGATCTGCTTCTAGCTCTTCCTGCAGGCTTTCAGATCAATAGAGCAGACAGAGCTGATAAAAGAGGGGGCGGGCTGGCCATTATCTCAAAGGAGGAAATACCTATAACAACATCTTCTTTGGGCACCTCACCGATTGTGAGCTTTTATCGTTTCAGATACAACTTAGTCCTATTCAAGCATGGAACGGCCTTTTGATCTATCGCCCACCAAATGCTCAAGCCCCGCTGGTAGACAAACGTAACCCTTTTCTGGAAACCAGCTTTAACTATGCTAACTATACTATCCTGGGTGACTTTAATCACCATCTAGAGCTCACCTTGGATCCAAAAAACATAGATCTTATAGATACCTTGTCCTGCCTAGGGCTGGAACAACTGGTGAAAGAAAGCACACATAATGCAGGACATACTCTGGACGGTTTATTTACATCCAACCATATGATAAATGTACAGGAGATACTGCCGGTACAATGGTCTGATTATAAGGCCGTCATATTTACAATTAGAGCCCTAGTCCATAACAAGACAGGGAGCAATTCTTTGAATTCATTTACATATCGGGATTGGTCCAAGACTGACCCCGACGTCCTGCAAACTGCTTTAAACCGGAATATACCAAGTGGGAAGGCAGAAATCAGTCTGGCAGTACAAAATATTACGTCGTGGATCACGGAGGTTGCTAATATAGTAGCCCCCTTAAAAACCTCTACCACTAGAAGGAATAAGCCCTCTGAACCTTGGTTCTCTGACAAATTGAGGCTACAGCAACAACTGTGCAGAAGGACGGAAAAACAGTGGAGACGTAACTTTGACAAGGATGCAAAAACGAAGTATGCCCAGACTTTAGCTGTTTATAGAAGACTAATTGTGGAAGAAAAAAGTAACTACTTCACTAAGAAAATATTGTCTGCTAAAAACTCAAGTAAAACACTTTTTGATACCTTAAAAACACGCACTTAGCTCCCCACTAAGGAGAGGGCAGATAATAATATAGAACTGTGTAACGTTTTGGGCCAGGCCTTTGTTAATTAGGTGGATTCAGTGTACAAAACATTCACCCAGCTCCCTGCTGAACCTATACCTCAAAGGAATACTCCTACGACGCAATCTCCAGGCTTCTCCTTTTCCCCCCCATTGCTGGACCAAATCACTAAAATTATAATGGGTATTAAATCAGGGGTCCCTTCTGATCCCTGCCCTCCAAGGGTGTTCCATCACTTCCCAGAGACCCTGGGTAAACAATTGAGTGACCTATTTGCAGGAATAATACAGCAGGGAAAATTCCCTGACCCCTGGAAGTTGGCATCGGTTCTTCCCTATAGAAAAAAAACCACCTAGACCCTGCTGAGCCCAATAATTACCGGCCCATTCCCAGAATCCCATTCTGTGATAAGGTTTTGGAGAAGCTACTCAACACCCAGCTCACCACCTTTGTCTCAGCCCACGACCTGTTGGACCATTCCCAATTTGGGTTTAGAGAGGGTCATGGAACGGAAACGGCCCTCATAGCTTCCAGTGAAGAGTTAAGGAAGACTCTGGACATGGGCGGGTAGGCCGCCTTGATATTATTAGATCTTTCGGCGGCCTTCCACACCATTAATCACCAAATCCTTGTCAATAGACTAGCGGCGATGGGCATCCAGGCGTCCCCCTTGGCCCTACTCACATCCTACCTCACTGAAAGATCTTTTCGAGTGGAGCTGGGTGAAGCAAGCTCACAAACCTTTAATCTTCAGTGCGGCGTGCCACAGGGCTGGTCGTTGAGCCCTACTTTGTTCAATTTGTATGTTGCCCTGCTGGCCACCCTGATCAGGCAGTTTGGATTCTCGTTTATCTCTTATGCGGACGACACGCAGATTGCGGTGTCCATCCACAATAATGAAGAGGAGGTAGCCGATCGGTTTAACAGCTGCATGACCCAGGTCAATGCATGGATGCATTCAAACTGCCTTAAGCTGAACGGCAGCAAGACCGAGGTGCTCCTTCTGGGTGCCAATCCGTTGTCCTGGCTCCGAGGTGGTGGCCCTCTGCTTTAGGGGAATGCCCTACTCCTGTCGCTAAAACAAAAATTCTTGGGATTATGTTCGATGGTAGGCTTACCTTTGCTAGTCAAACCAATTGTCTTACATCCAGCTTCTGGTCGATTATGAAATTAATCCGGAAGGTGCGACCTTTCGTGCCGCCGGAGGCAGTAAAAACGCTGGTAACTACACTTGCATTCTCAAGACTGGATTACGGAAATGCATTATATGTTGGCATTCAAATCCAATTTCTGAAAAAGATGCAACGCCTGCAGGACGCAGCGGCCAGAATGTTATTGAACATCCCTAAGCATGAGCCAGTGGCACATCATCTAGGAGCACTGCACTGGCTTCCGGTTAAGAAGAGGATTGCATTCAAGACTCTTTGCATTACATTTAAGTCAATGCATGGAAGGGATCCTGCTTACCTCACTTCACGCATAAAACTCTACATCCCCTCTAGGAATCTCAGATCCGCACAACGCAGAATTTTGCAGGTGCCTAGGTTCAGACAGAATCGATGGGGAGGAAGGAGTTTTCTGTTGGGAGCTACTAGGCTATGGAACCTTCTCCCGCCAACTATCAAAGAAAGCTTAGACCTTTTAGAATTGAGAAAAAAAGTAAAAACCTGGCTCTTCCAAACTGACATTTAGCTCTCAGTGGTCATTAGTGCTACACTCCCTGAGTCCACAGCGCCAAGACACCTCCGGGCATTCATTGCGCTCTACAAATTTATAAATCAATCAATCAATCAATCACTCAATCAATCAATAGAAATGCCGTGTGGGGGATTTGCAGTAGACAATGCTTGCACTCTAGCTGGATCAGGTTTCATACCCCCCATCACAAAAGACATGGCTGAAGAATGTCAAGCTTTTCTTGTGGAATTCACATTTGTCAGCATTCAGAGTTAAGGCTGCATCATTCAGCAAACGACATACTTGCATGAGAGTTTTGTAATGCTCATTCTGTGCAGCCCCAAAAAAACAATATATCACTATAGTTAAATGCATTTACTACATGCTATATGATAAGTCAAATGACGATTTGGAAAAGTTCTGCAGCAGAGGATATACCAAAACTCAATCGCTTGTAGCAAAACAAACCAATATGCGTAGAAAAGGTTGCAACGTATCTGGATTTTTCTTCAAGTGCCAATTGGTAAGATCCTTTATTTAGGTTGAGTCGAGAGAAGAACTCTGCGCCATTCAATTTAGTTATTATATCAGCAATGTGAATACTGTGAGGTTTCTCTTGCTCATTTGTCTTGTGGGCCTGACGCATGTCAACACTTATGCGTACAGCTCCTTCCCTGTCTCTTTTAGGCACTGTTACAATGGGAGAAAGCCATGGTGTCGTATCAATGGAGCATTCAATGATGCCATGTATAAGTAAAAAATGAAGTTCCTTTTCAACAGCTTCTTGTAAGTGAAACGCAACTCGTCTATGTTTTTGATGAAAATTCTCATTTATGTGTAACCTTACTTTCATTGTTTGAGTTTTCCCGACCCATGAAATAATGAAGGAAATTGACTAACAATTTCATGATGAGCATTCATAGTGTAGTTCACCGATATCAGTCCCATATCAGCAGCACTGTGGAAACTCGGCAAACAAACACTTGAAGCTGTTCCTTGAAGTACATGAATAGGCGCATTCACCACAGTTTTCTTAAGTTTCATCGTGGCTACAAATTGTTTATTTGACTTTTGAAGGGCGTTGAGGCAGCCCATGAGTATACTTTAGTCTTTGAATTCGTAAGTTGTGGTACCGGAGATAATTCGCGATAAATCTCCAGCGGCATAATATTTATCGACGCACAGCTGTCATAATGTTGAATTGTCTTCATTTTGGATTTTTTCTCACATTCGACTACCATATGCTTAGATGACACGGCAGCTGATAAAGACATCATTGGCTCTTTTGTTGCTATCTGTACTCAGATTGGGCAGGATCTGAAGTGTAACAAGAAGCAGGTAGTTTCAAATCAACCAAGGTGGTTTGACGCGAACTGCTCGAAAGCCCACAAAGAATTAATGCACGCACAAATACCTAGAAATAGTGAGCTTGTTGTTGGGCTGAGAAAGAACTACAAATTAGCCATGGCCAATCGTAGAAAGACCATTTAAAAGGAGGCCTGGGATAATCTCATGTCGACCGACGTCCTCAAAGACAGTAGTACATTCTAGGCTACAATTAATCACTCTTACTTCTCAGGAGTGGGCAATTCAGTTATGGATTGTGTGATACCAGATGAGGATTGGGTAACTCACTTCAGTAAGATCTACGATAGTGACGAGGGTAATACGGCCGAGATGGGCTGCACACACACAGAGACCCAGCTCCTTCTATATGTTTCAACGAAGTAGAGGTTCAAAGGGCCATAGAGGAGATGACTAAAAACAAGGCCCCTGGCCCTGATGGGGTGCCTGCAGATGTATATAGGACCCCATTAAGGTTCTGGGTAAAGACATTAACAAATGTCGTTAACTCTACAACCACATCAGGATTCCCTTTGACGTGGGCTACCTCCACCATAATTCCGATATTTAAGAAAGGCTCGAGAAGTGATCCGGCCTGTTACAGGCTGATCTCACTGATTGACTCTGCCGTTAAGATCTTGGGCAGAGTCATCCTTCATAGATTGGGAGATTGCCTGAAGGAGAAGGGGATCCTTTCTGAATTACAATATGGGTTCAGGGCCAAAAGAGGTACCCTTGATCAATGCCTAAATCTGCATATGCTAATCAGTAAATATACCCAGGCAAAGGAGGGCCTGTTATATATGGCCTTCATGGACCTAACATCGACCTTCGACCTGGTCAATCGAGCTAAGCTGTGGTCCATTTTGCTCAATCTGGGGATAGACCCAGGTCTGGTTGCATCAATCAGAGTTACCAAGGAGGGGAGGTGTACCAGGTTCTTTAGTTCAAAACGAGGCATCAGACAGGGTTGTATCCTGGCACCCCTCCTTTTTACTTTATACATAAACTCACTTGAAAGCTCCTTGCAGGGGGCCACTCTGGATATACCACGCGCAGGGGACTTTGCAGTCCCGGCACTGCTTTACGCAGACGATGCAGTGCTACTTGCCCGCACTGGGCTGGGGCTGCAGAGACTCCTGAATGCTTTTGGGG
Source organism: Lissotriton helveticus (assembly GCF_964261635.1). NCBI lineage: Eukaryota > Metazoa > Chordata > Amphibia > Caudata > Salamandridae > Lissotriton > Lissotriton helveticus. Next base: position 92,441,505 of record NC_136057.1, on the reverse strand, counting down.
AATTTATGCAATCTTTAGACCTTCAAGTAAACAATAAAAATCACACGTAATGATTGCAGGCAAACGCCCAAAGGCTCTTAAAATAAAACGATTTGCATGCAATGGAGAGGATGTATCCAGGGTCCCGGTATTCACATATCTGGGCATCATTTTTGACGAAAAGGGCTCATGGGTCCCCCAAATACATGCAAAAGGCGTAGCTGTTACCAGATCTACCTCGGCCTTACTTGACTTTGCAAAACGCTTAGGTTCACGACCGACCGAGGCTCTGCTAACAGTATACAAGTCCAAATGCCTCTCAATTGCAATGTATGGCGCATCACTATGGGGTCTTTTACCACAAGGTAAAAGACCCCAGGGAGAGGTGTGGCGCCGCGGCCAGGGCGACTGACGCTGGAATCTGGGGACCATGGTTCGATCCCCGGCTCCGGCGGCAGGTTAGCCCAGCACCATGTGACTCTGGGCAAAAGCTCGCTTAATCTTCCCGACGGCCCCCAGCGCCTAGAGACCCTTACGGGTGATTGTGCGCTTTACAAATGTGGACTTTACTTTTTTACTTTACAAGGTAAATTGCAGATCATAGAGAATAAATTTCTCAGATCCTTACTAGCGGTTCCCCAATCAACCCCAGTACTCTCGGTTCACACCGAGTTAGGTCTCGGTTACATTTCTGACCAGTTACATCTGGCCCCACTGATCTGCTGGGCTAAAGCCTGGCTCAACTCTGAGATCATATTAAATCACACCATTCTTAAAGACTGCATGGCATTAGAAAAAGCATACAAAATCCCATGGCTAGCATACATAAAAAAAACTCTCGGCAAAATTGGGTCGGCCTGATTTATATGCATCCCCAAATTTGCTCCAGAAGGGAGATGTGAACTGGATCAAGGCAAACTTTTTGGGTTTAGCTGAGCAAGAGCGGGAGGAAGTAGAGGTGGCAAAACCTGTGGTAAGAGCTAACTATATGCTCTTGACAACCACACTAATCGAACCCTACTTAAGGATTGTTACCATCCCGTTTCACCGACATCTTCTCGTTAGATTCAGATTCAACATCATTCAGTTTTCCCTGGGTGACTACCCCATATGGGGTAAATTAGATCAGTCCATCCCTTGCAGTTGTGATAACTTTTCTGATCAGTCATTATTGCACTTTATCATGTTTTGCAATCACTTTCCTGATATCAGAAAACAGTTTTTGGTTCCACTATTGAGAGAAGCGGGATTTATACAAGTGCGACCCGCTCTCCTGTATTTACAACTGCTGGGTAGCATCAGGGTAATTTATGGGGTTGCTAAGTTTCTGGTCGCTGCTATGCGCATTAAGGCCAAAAGACAGCTGATGAACGTTTTAGATGTGTGATTCTATTTTAATCCACTGCTTATGGTGTTTTGTTTTTAACTATTTTATGAACTCTTATGATGAACTAGTTTCTTATTGATTTTTCCCAATATATGAACTGTTTTTATAATCATTAATATTGTGATGTAATTGCTTTTATGATTTTAATTAATCGAATAAAGCTTTGTTTGACTGACTGACTGACTACCATATGTGCATGCCTTTTTGAAGTAAACATCAATATTGCACAATTGTCATGGTCCCTTTCATTTTAAACAGACACGGAGGAATTCTTTCTCGAGGATTTAGACACGATTATCAACTTCATTTTGCGTCGATTTGCCTCAATTGGTGTGACCGGGAGTACGTCTAATGTCACTGATGTAGCGTTTGGTCAGCCATTTTGTCTTCACGCTGCAAAACACTTACTTTAATCTTCGCGTTGCAAGTCGTCACAAAATGATTCGCTTTACCACAGTCTATGTATATCTGTCCAATGGCGGGACATTTACCTTCGTGTGGAAATGACAGTCCATATCTGTAACATGTTTTGAGACAGGACCTTGTGTCCCTCTGCATTGTACCTTGGCTTACATTTCGTGCTCATGACCGACGCACTTTGGGCACCTACGGCCTCCATGTCAGTCACTTGGTGATAAGTACGCTTGTCAGCGCAAGCAGCCTTGAGGACTACAAGCTCAGTTTCCATCAGCATTCGTCGTTGAAATGCTTACGACAGACATCCATTGATCACTCTGAGGAGGGTAGCCTCCTCATCATAAATTAATTGAATTTACAGTGCTTTACCAAACATCCAGTCTTTCAACAAACTCATCAATGGTCTTACCTGGTCTCTGGATGAATATATATATTTTATAATTCACATTTGGCACTGGCTTAAACTTGACATTAAAGGCCTTTTCGATTTGATCATATGTCGTTTCACCTTCTTTTTCATGGTTTCTTTCACTCCTTCATCGGCCATGTTTCTCAAGATACTTTATACACTTTTTCATCTATTGCATCTATGAAATCTTCAAAAGTCTCTATCCATCCATCTGTCGCCAATATTCTGTTTTTTTGCAATATCAAACACAGTTGGCGGTTTAAAGAATGCAGCAGCCGTATATACATTGGAGGACAGTAGTGGTCTCTCAGGCACTCCCTGTGGAACTTGATCAGACAGAGCTTCTCTAGCGCCTCGTGATGTGCTGGCTTCGGGGTCAGCCTTAAGGACTTTTGGAGCTTGGATCTCGTCCTGGCTCTTCATCGGAGCTCTGTGTGTCATGGCTGTCTAAGGAGTTCTTAAGGGCCCCTTATGCAGCAGCTTTGGTGGTGGGCCGCTTCGTCTGTGGAAACTAGGCAAACCCAACCCAACCCACTTTCTGGGACTGCTCTCCAGCATGTTGTGAGACGATGATTTGTTGATGGTTTAGAGAAGGAGATAAATCTTTGTACACTACAAGTACATGAAAGCAGATAACACTGGTCAATTTTGTGCTTAAATGTTTCTTCACAAATACCTGGTTAATCTCTGCTTCATAGCATATGAATTTCAGTGTAATGTGAACTGAACTATTTCTGTGTGCTTTCCTTGTCCACCTTTAGTTTTCTTACTCCACATAGCGTAATCGTATTAATTTGCGTAATGGCGCCATATATTCTAATAGAAGCTGTTTCGTTCAGTTCCTGTCCAGTGACATGTAGACTTTCAGTGTCGCTGTCTTTATCTTTAAGCATTTTATTCAGGCTGGCACTACGCTGAGACTCCACCAGTGCCAGCATCGATTCTGCACTTCAACTGAGGCACATGTGGCACGCACGAGCAGTGTGTTAGACCACGGCAAACTCTCTGGAAGAGCGATTTTAGTGTACGGGATTCGTATCCCCGATCTTGTCACCAGTTATAGCTTCCTTCCAGCCCAGGTACTCACCAATAACCAAGCCACACATGGAGAGTAGTTGAACACATCTTGATTACACTGCGTGTACGTCAGAACTCAACATTCTACGCCGGCCTTTAACTCATCTCTCCAGCGCTTACGTCCTTACCGATGATATACCTTGGAAGTTACTCATGAAGGATCGATGCTACTACTACAAGAATATGCTTGTTAGTTGCACTGAAGAAAACATCTATTGAATTTGGTAGACATTGCCCTCTCTACAGGGTCACCCCCAAACTGGTGCCTTCACCCTTCCTATTATTACTGAATTTGTTTCTGTTGGCCTTAACACACCCTCCTGTTCTACGCCACTGTGAACCCATGTGGTCCCCTTTGTAAAAGCTCTCAGGACCAACTAAGCTACCTCACTGGTACTTCCTAGCTGCCTGCGGCCAGGACCAGGCTTTAGGCCACCCAGATGCCACTGGTCCTTGCCCATCCACAGAGTGGGGGTAGTTACCCATGGCATATAGTACCGATTCTCCACTCTTCCCCTCATAAGGGCAGTTCTAGACTGCCACTGATCCTCCAGCCTAGGGTCCGTACCCTCAGGCTGACCAGAAGTAATGGGCAAGGCTTTCCTGCCCCTACCTCTACTCCTAGGGTTCTGAACTCTCCTCCCTTGAGAGGCACCCCAGAACACAACTCTCCCACCAGTTCAGGACCTCTCTCCAGCAACTGGTCTACCGACCTAGGGTCTAAACCCTTAGGTTGCACCGGGGTCAGAGGCGAGGGCTCCCTCCCTCTGCACCCCCTTCCAGAGTTCTGCACCCTCCCAACTGGAGCGGTACCCCTGGAAGCCAAACTGGTCAAGACACTGGTTACAGATGTCCCTCTCTCCAGGTCAGACAGATCCTGAACCTGTGCTCCCAACCAAGGGAACAACCCCTGTGGTTGAACACTTGTCTGGTATGCCAGTACTTCTGGGGGCGCACACAGCCTCAACCCCATGAGGGTAACACATGACTCATGCGTCGTGTGAAAGTCTGCCTGGCGCAGATCTCCCGACCCCTGTTCATCTGACAGCACGCGAAGATCCCCCAGGACAGTAGTGGTGGCACCATTGCCATTCAATGGTGACTCAGTCCTTCTGGCTGGCCCCTGACCCACTGGTTTTTCCACTGGGGAACACATCCCCCTCTCACCCCTCAATCCGGACTTCTGCACCCTCCCAACTGGAGCGGGAGTGCCAGACACCAGAACCACTGGAGCTCCGTTTACAGATGCTCCAGGGTCTCCTGACACTAGGAGATTTCCCTCAAATGGATTCCTAATACAGCCTAGGCCCTCAACCTGGTGTTCCCTTAGGGAACCCTTCAGGCCCTGAGAATGGGTTTCGGGCACCTGGGGACACACAGTCCCACACTCACTCCTACTCCACTGAGACAGGAAGTGAGCTCCTACACCCCTCCCACTACACTGGGACCTAGCTGGGCTACACTGAACCTCTTCCCCCACACAGGGAAGATACCAAAGCCACTACTTTTGGAATCACTCTCCAATGCTTTGACAGAACTTCGGGCACTTACCCAGAAGTGCGCCTCCAGTGCAAGTCTCCAAGGATTAAAGGACTCAAACTCCAACAGGTGTTGGCACAACCCCTGCAAACAACGACTGCGCATGTGCTCTTTGATAACCTGGGCCTAATCCGTGTGTGGCGGATGAGAACCTTAACGCCTGGCTTACCAACTCATTGGATGCTCTCCTTCCCAAAAAAAAACAACTTACTAAGGGGAAGAGAGTAGGATCCGCACCCTGGTATACACCTGAATTGAGATCGCTAAGGAAGGGCTGCAAGAGGCTGGAGCGGTACTGGAGGAAAGATTGGAGCGAAACGAGCCGTAGTGAATATCGGGCGGCTCTTAGTACCTACAAGTCTGCTATTCGGGTAGCTAAAACTGGATTCTTTACGGAGAGAATTGGCTCTGCGGCCAACTCCTCGAAGGAATCGTTTCGGGTCATCAAAGAACTTTTGAAAGCTCCCGAACCTCAGGTCACTCACGAGGACCCACGTGAGAAATGCTCAGAGTTGGCCACTTTCTTTAAAACCAAAATTGATAACATCCTTGCCTCCCTTCCCCGGCTAACCGAGGATGTTCCCTCGAGTGACAGTCCTGGGTCTCAATCTAGGGTGCGACCGGTGGAGTTGGACTCTCTTGGTCCGGTTACTGTGGAAGAAGTCCTCACAGTGTTAACATCGATGAAAAGTGGCTCTCCGAAAGATCCTGCCCCCATGAAATACCTGAAGCAGGTGGCCCATACCATCGGCGGGCCTGTGACGGACCTTATAAATCTGTCTCTTGCCCAAGGAGTAGTACCCCCCAGCTGGAAAGGTGCGGTTGTGAAGGCTCTTTTAAAGAAGCCTAACTTGGATCCAGCCGACCTTGCCAATTTTAGGCCTATATCCCTGCTTCCTGGCATCAGTAAGGTGGCCGAGAAGCTGGTGAATAGCCGCCTTTCATGCTTCTTGGAGTCCAACGCCCTTCTGGGCAATTCTCAAACTGGGTTCCGTCCCGGTCAGGGGACCGATACCGCCCTGCTGGCAGTCGTGGAGAGTGCAAGGAGCATTTTGGATTCAGGGGGATCAGTGGCAGAGACCCTCCTGGACCTCAGTGCTGCCTTTGACACCGTAGACCATCAGGTGCTTCTCCGACGGCTGTCAGGGGTGGGGGTCTCCGGGATGGCCCTCAAGTGGTACGTATCCTTTTTGGAAGGCCGGTCATTTGAGGTATGGGAAGGCCCTGAGAAATCATCCTCAGTACCTCTCCAGTGCGGTGTGCCACAGGGCTCTTCGTTGAGCCCTACTTTATTTAACACCTACATGGCCCCTCTGGAGAGTGTGGTACTGCCTCTGGGTATTAAGATCATCAGCTATGCTGATGATACCCAGCTGGTAGTAGGTCTCCCACAATCGACTCATCATCATCCCGACCGGTTGCACACATGCCTGGAGAAGATCTTTACATGGATGTGTAGCTCAGCCCTTAAGCTCAACGGCTCTAAGACGGAACTGATGCTGCTGGGGAATTCTTCACCTTCCTTATCCCCTAGCAGCTGGCCCAGTTGTTTGGGACCTGTGCCCACCCCCAAGCAGGAGATCAAGAGCCTCGGGTGTGGCTTGAGCAGGACCTTTCTTTTAAAACACACGCGAAAAAGATCTCAGGCGTGTGTTTTGGCCTGCTCCATTCAGCCCGGAAGATCTTACCCCTCCTGCCAGCAGCCTCTAGGAGGTTACTCATTCAGGGGCTTATCATCTCGCGGTTGGACTTTAGTAATGTCCTATTTTTGGGTGCCCCGGAATGTACACTAAACAAACTGCAGCAAGTGCAGAATGCGGCTGCCAGGCTCTTGACGGATGTCCCCAGGCGTCAGTCTGCTCGCCCCGCACTGAAGGCGCTACATTGGCTCCCCGTCAGAGAGAGGGTTAAATTTAAGTCGCTTTGCATAGCCCACAAACTTTTACAGGGGAAAGGGCCACCTATCCTTGAGGATATGGTCCAAGCCTATAAGGCCCCCCGCTCTCTCCGCTCCGACCATCAACATCTGCTGCAGGTCAGGAAGGTGAGGAGAGAAAGAACGGGTGGAAGAAGATTTTCCATAAGGGTGGCCACCCTGTGGAATTCCCTCCCTCTGTACTTGCGGTCGGAAGCAAGTTTTCTACGTTTTCGTAAACTCTTGAAAACTTTTCTGTTTCCTGCCTGATTTCTTGTGCTGATGTGACGTTGCTTCCCTCTGGATAAGCGCGGGGATGCCTTTTGGTAACCAGGCGCTATATTAAAATTCGTAATAATAATAATAATAACCATATTGATCAGTCCCTAAAAATCATGTTCCGGGTTAAGAGTCACCCAATCAACCAGTGCATCATAACATTCATCCGCAAACTCCCCCCAAGACTGATGAGACAGTTTCTTACTGCCCCTGAACTTCAACCTGTACTCCTCTTCTTGGGAACAGGGTACTATACTTTGGGAACTGGGAATGGGACTTCCTGCACTGGACTCCATATTTCTGCCAACACTGGACCCCACCCTCACTGGTGAATCCAGAAAACCACAACTGCACTCAGGGTATAATCTACCCTCCAGAGCTAATTTCTCCCTGGCGAAGGCCCTCTCAGCCTCCGCCATCTTCTCCTGCGCTAAGACCCTTTCGGTCTCTAACTTTTTCTCCTCCACACTCAGCTGCGCTATCTCCTTGGTGTCATGCCTCGAGCCCCCTCCCAGTGCGCTAGCCCTTTAATTGTGCGCTATAAAGGTATCCTTGACCCAGGGAGCGACGCTTCACGTTCTAGCGTCTAGCTCCGTTGGGTTCGTTTCTGTGCCTGACTTCCTGTGCCTGACTTCCGGTTTTTCTCCGTCCTGGCGTTCTCCCGCAGTGAGATTGACTTTGGCTCTGTTGGTTTGGTTAAAAACCTTTGCGGGCCGTCTCTCTCTTTACTAAGCGCCTCTCCACCGCGCTTGTGCTATTTGACACGTTCCGTGTCATTTCCCTATTTTAGCTGCTGTGCAGTGTACTGGCGTCCCGCCCGGCGGCCGGGTTTGACTCCGCCATCCGGCGGGATTTCCTCTCCCTACCTTTGCCTCCTTGCGGCTCCGCTTGTCAGCTGGGCTTTGCTCCGCTGACGAGCCGGGCATCCTCCCTCTGTTGTTGGCCTCGTTTACCGCTCCGCTTGTCAGCCGGGTTTTGCTCCGCTGACGGGCCGGGCACACCTTCACCCTTCCTTCTTCCTACCACACCGGATTGCTCCGCTGCCAGCCGGGTTCTGCTCCGTTGGCGGCCGGGTTGTACAGGTGTGCTGCCCTTAGTTAGTTAGGGCTTTTCTTTATCCCTTCACACACCAATTTACTTTTGGGGGTTATTCAGCTCTGGTGAATTCTTCACCTCATTGGACTTGATATCTTGCGTGGACCTGAGAGGAATGGGCTACAGCTACATGTTCCAGAAACACGGTAACAGCGCATTCTTGCGCTGCATATTGTAATTGGTATCAGTCCTACTGTATTGCAGTGTATGATTCCCTGTTTTGTTTGTTGTAGATGTTGTTTCCGCTATCCAGGATATGACAACCGAATTCTTATGTTCCAATAATCCTTTGGGGTGTGCTTCGTGGCAGTTAAGACAGAAGATCAGAGTGAGCAGTATATCTTGTTAGTCACGTCTTATACAAGTATACGTTAGGTCATTCAACTTATGAAGGTATTGTCTTCTTCACTGCAGCTCCAGTTATATCCCTGTCCAGAGGTCCTCTCATATCCATTCAGGAACATTCATATACAAGTAGCTAGGTATGAAAGGTTATGTTGTATAATTGGGAATGTGATTGTCTTCTTCAGATGTAAGAATATAACCCTTTGCATTACAGTCTCTCTTGATTGCCAAGCCCACAAGAAGGTTGAGACGACCAGTCTGAAGACCCTCAACACCCACTTGTTACCCCCAACCTTTCCTTGTTTTTCCCCCCTGTTTTCCCCTGTTTTGCCTCCTGTGCTCTAGTGCTTGATAGAGTCGGAAGGCTACAGGGGAAGGCTGTGGATTATACTTTGGATTCCTGACGCTCCTGCAGAACCATCGTGTATCCTTTACACTTGGCATGCTCTAACCTGAGCTTCTCCAAAGCCAGCTGATGCTCCCTTTCTTCCCTCCTATCTACCCACTCCTCTGGGGATAGGGAAAGGGATGGGGCACTGCCCCTCACACTGGACCCAGCTAGAGACTCCCTATCTATGGGGTCCTCACTATCTACTTGCGTCCCGGTCCTGTCATTTTATTCCTCCTCTTCAAACTCCACAGGCCCCCCTCAGACCCACCATCCTCTTGGCTGGTGGCCAGGGCCCTCATCTCCTCATTGTGCTCACGTTCCCATTCGTCCTTTTTCCATTGGATCAGGTTTTTCCGAAGTTTTGTCGTGGTGTCTGACCCATTCACTGCTATGTCTCTCTCCTCACAGAACCCCACCAACTCCCACATACTGTATCTAAACAGACCATAGAAATTAACGGCAGACTCCATTTTAGCAGGACGCTCAGAGACACGAGCAACACAGGAGACCTAGGTGCAAGAGCTGCAACAGGGGTTCGTAATTAAAAAATGACACTTTTAATAAAACTCGTAAACAATAATCCCCAAACACGTGTTTATCTAAATGCAGGGTTGTAGAGCAACCAGTTGTCGCTGTGTTACTTGCCAAACGCAAGTCTTATCCTCACCGCTGACCACCAATGTTAGAAATGGGATCTCTGGTTGGCTAAGGCTTGCGCCAAAGCCAGGCAGAGACCACCACTCTAGTCAGGGCAAGGGAGTTACACGCCAAAGATAACCCCTGCTCACCCCCTTGGTAGCTTGGCACGAGCAGTCAGGCTTATCCCGGAGGCAATCTGTAAAGCAGCAACACCCTAGGCACACCACAAAAGGAACTCCAAACAAGGTTATATAAAAAAATAGCCTTTGTATTGTCATAAACACATTCGAAACATAATTACATAATATACACTGAGCCAACTGGCACTAGGCAATATTCACAGGGGATTATATACAGGACCAGGCCAATCGGGCCCTGGTCATAACCATCAGAACCGGTAAGTAAAACACAAGTAATGAAACAACCAGTAACTACTGGTACCATAATGACCTCAGCATTATCACCTGTAATAAACACATTATGTCTGCATCACTTTTTGGCATACACACATTACACTATCTCCTTAGGCATAAACACATTAGGATAGACCTCATACTCATAAATCACCTTAGGGCCTGGCGCCCTACAAACCTATTAGTCCCCCTGGCCAACTGGCCTTCTCAGGGGCTCTAATGCCCTATGTTCCAAATGTCAGGGCTGCTGCCAATGCAGCGGAATTCGCAGTGTGCAATTACGCTGGGCAAAGGAGTGCATCTCACTCCTACCACATTTAGAGATGCCCCCAAAGGAATGCAGGCCTAAACGTGGCAGCTGCCGTCTACTTGCTGGGCAGCTGTGAAATCCAAAAAGATGGGCACTGGCACCCTCTGTCCCCCACTGGGACTCTAACAAAATAAATGGGTCCACACATTGCAGCTGCCTGCGCTTCGCAGGGGAGCTGTGGGAATGCACCGGCAGTCCTGGCACTCACTGTGCCTCTGGCACCCAAAACAATGCCCCACAAGCAATGAGAACGGGCACTGTGCACATGGTAGTCCTGCCCTGGGACTCTGAAAATAAACTCTGCCCCAAATGTTGCAGTTGACCACTGTCACGCGGGTCAACTGTAACAAAATATTGCCAACACGGGGAAGAGCACAGGAATCTCGTTGGAGATTAGACTGGAGAAGGGCCCAAAACGTTGCAGCTGCCCATTTCTGCGGCGCAGAAGAGAAAATGCCACACGCACCGACAATGTGCCTCGAACGACACCAACGCAGCGGTGCATTCAGCCCCCCTCACTCACTGGGGTGCACTGGCAGAATTCTCTGGGTCCCGGTGGGTGGGGGCAGGCAGTGACAACATGCCTCGTCTCTCTCCCACCCCTGGCTCCCTCATCACCTAGTCGGGCGGTCTCTCGCTTCTTTTGGTCCAAGGAGCGCGGGGTAGGTTCCCGTCTGCTTCCTTTTTTCTTTTTCCACAGGAGCGCGGGGTAGGCTCCCGCCTGCTTCCGGCTTCTTGCGGAGTGCCCCTGATGGAGCGAGGTGGCAAACGCAAAAGTTTGTGTACCCCTCGTGAAATTAATGTCCCATAACATTAACATTTACTGATTGCATGTTTTGCGAAATTAACCAACCATAGAGTAAAGTGCACACATTATTTTTACTTTTACACATAGGGAGAACTAGCTTGCTTGCATGATGCGAATAAACCCAGCTAAAATGTACTGTTATTGTGTTGTGAACTAATGTGCAGCTTATTCGTAAGCAAACGCAATTTCAATGTGCTTGCTGTACACCTTTCTATGTTAAAAGGTGGGCAAAATTGTAAGTATAAACACATTTTTGTGGCTTATGTGCTAGGTAACAACTAAATGGGAAATATTAGTAAGGTGGGAGGTAAATAGAATGGGCTTAAATTCAATAACTAATGTGAATCTCTGTTTGTTTTCACGATAGTTCCAAAAGTGGCTTCTGAGGCCTAGCTAGAAAATGGACTATCGGGTAAACTATGAGCAAGAGTTGAACTGCGCAGGCGTGCCAAAACCTGCAAGTCAGAGTGAACTGCCTGTGCTCGAGGAGGTTCAAGGAAGCTGTAGCCCGGAACCTAGGATGGGTGCCAACCCTGGACCATGTAATGCTCAGAGCCTGGGAGAGTTGGACGATGTTTCAAGTACACTGAAATGTCTAGGCCACGGACTAACTTAAACAATAACCCTTTCTTTATTACTGACATGTTGAGAAAATAATGCTGTAATGGTGAGGAGATGCTCACCCACCCCGAAATTGTCCAATGAGATTTTGAATAAGAGATGTTAGATACATTTTAGATAGATTAAGTTAGAGATTTAGGGTATAGAAACCCCTGGTTTTGTCTAGTTGGGGTCGCTTTTTCCATTTCCATCGGAGATGCTGCCCGATTGCTGACTGATTCCTGGATGTTAGACTCTAATGATTTATTTATTTGCTTTGCAGGATTAAAGAATAAGATGAGGGTGTTAGTTAGGGATGTTAGGAGAGAATGACTTTGGAACTATCTGTTCTTTGCTAATCTTTAACTGTTTTTCTAAAATAAAGCGATTTTTCTTGAGCTCAAATAAAATGATCATTTGAAATAAAGTTTAAGTTTTCCTACGAAATATTTATTAATGCATAAATTGTCAGACATGATAAAGTTTTGCTTTGAATAAAAATTAGATAAATGAAGAAGTAAGAGCTGGTCTTTGATTTCTTCCTACGCCTAATTTTCATTCTAGTAGATCCATTGCCACTATGGTGGTGTGTCTGAATAATTTAAAGTTTGAATAAAACTATAGCAAAAATGTTTAAATCTGCAGGTGTAAATAATGAATAGTTAAATAGGTTTAGACGCTCCACCTAAATGTTACAGCATTTCTCCATTACGATTCACCAGAGCCTTGAAGCCTAGTATAAGTGAAAAGGGTAAATGCACAGTGTTATGGGCCCCACTGATGCATGATTTATGTGTTTTAAGGTTTCGGGGAAATGGTGAGTATTGATTAGAAAGGATTTCTGGAGCCGCGCTGTAACAGTTATATACTTGGTAGCAGAGTAGTGGTTGCTAAGGAAATTAGCTAGGGTCATGGTAAAGTACTATATAGAGTTTGATGTACAGAATTATGACTAACATCTTTTGAGTTTGTATTACGTTACATGTGATCCTGGAAAGGCTTCATAGAGTAGGGTCAAGCCAGTGCCTCCGTCTGCAGGTGGAGGAAGTGTGGCAAGGTAGTCGCACAGTGAATTAGTCTGTTTCAAAAAAGGAGTATCGCCGAATACTGCGGTGGTATCGTCGTATATCACTGTTTAGGGACCTTAGGTGTGAAAGGATAAATGTATAGTGAGGATAGTCTATGAAATTTCAACCCTCAAGTATAGGGATCATTCCGTGCTTCCCGACTAAAACTTACTGCTGGGAGAGTAATAGATCTTAACCCGAGCTTGATAGAAGGGTAAAGGGAGTGGCGTCTCTCTTTTGCTAACAATAGAGGAATTCCGTGGTGGGTTAGTGGATGCGTTGCCTACTGGTAACACAGAGTTTATGTATATATGAATAGGGTTTTGTGTATGAACGTGTGTAAATGGTATTGCAATACGCGTTCAAGCGAAACTCTGGGGCTGTCTCTAAGGAGGTGAAAAAGATCTCTGTATGTGCTTTCCTAGAGAAGCGAGATCGTTATTGCCTGATAGAAGGGTAAAGCCAGTAGTGTTGCTTTATCGGCGAGTCTAAACATTCTGAGGAGATAAGCGTTGTCTACTCCGGTTACAGAATACTTGTTAGATTGAAAAATATATCCCTTTATTAGCTAAACAGATTAGTGGATTTGTTTTGTGTAAGTTACTAACTGATTTTGTAAAATATCTTGTAAATACGGCTTCTTGAAAAAACCCTGTAAAGGAGGAGTCAGTCGGCGCTGCAGAAGCCAGAGTGCTGGTGACGTCAAAAGTGTCGCGCTAGGATTGGTCCACGTGACCAAGACAGAGTAGGAGTTGATTGGTGCACCACAGAAAGCAGCAAAAGCTATTGGTTAAGCACTATAGTGACGTATCGTGTTCTAACTGGTGCATTAGTGCGAACCGCGCTGTGATAGGTTGGTGTTACGGAATCAACAACAGAATAGTACACGATCTTTTGAAAGCAGGGAAAAGTTACCGAAAATGTCATACTACTATTATGACGATGACAGGAAGAAATCTTCATGGTTCAAAAATCTGAAAAAAACATGTTCGTAAAAGATAAAGAGGTAGTTACGAGAGAGGGAAAAGTACTTCCTTCACCGAAAACGCCTGCTTCCTATATGTTGACGAAATATGGTTACCATACGTGTGTTTGGTTGGAAAATTGGGCACAGTATACAAAGGATGATGGTGTGTTAGCCTTTCCGGAAGGAGGATCATTTGATTTGGCTATTCTGAGAAATTTGAGAGATAAAATGATGAAACTTGAACTGAGACCCAGACCAACTCAATTTGAAGCGCTTGTTGGATGGGAAGATGAGATGCATCAAATGGAGAGTGAGAGGTTGAGTAGGCATCTTAGACCGAGAGGTAGAGGCAGAGATTTGTGGGGAGAAACACATGAGTCAAGAATGCGAAGATGGAGGGATGGAAGTATGTGCGATGGCATGTATCCCGTCAGATTGGTTGAAGAATATGAGGGATGAAAAAGTACAGAAAAGAAAAAGAATACAGAAGTGGGAAATCAAACCTATGGTGAAAGTGAATCAGAGGATGCTGTTTTAGAAGAAATATTAAATAGGAGACCACCCCCATATCAGCCAAGTTCTTTATGGACTACCCCAAATGCCCCGATGTCAGAAGAAAGAGTTAATGAATCGCCAAGACAACCATCCAATTTTAGAGATTTTCCTGAAAGAGTAGAAACAAGATATGTCCCGAGTACACCAATAGGAGAAGCTAGAATTACGGGAACTCCTGTACAAAGTAATGATTCACACAGAATTGTGTTAAGTGCAGAAAGACAAAGTAATGAACAGCCAAATATGTCTAATTATGAGCGTTCTGCACATGAATTAATTCAAAACCTTACTAGGAATATGGAAGCTGTAATTGTACCAGTAACAATAGGACCTGTGATACCGGTATTTGAAGACCAGAAAATAAAAGAGCCAAGATTAACCATTCCATTGCAGCAAAGTTTACAAAGAGCCAAAGAGAGTACTTGTCCTGATTTATCAGAAATAAGGCAGAATACGAGTGTAAATCCACCAGAATTTACTTTCAAACAGCACACAGCTTTTGGCCTACAACCTCCGGGGCCAGCCGCCACTTTATCGTATGTATGTATTATGTATTTGATTACACAGCCCGTATGCCGCCAACCCGGAGGTGCGGCGGCGTTGAACATTTACAGTGCAGTTGGTTCGTGCTCAGCGTGCGGATATTTGTAGGTCTAATTTTTTGCTTTATAACAATAAACAACATTAACATGAAGTTGCCACTTTCGGTCATTCAATCTACCTGCAAAGGGTGTATCACCCCCAATCCGGTTTCAATTGCCAGGCATCTATTTTGTGTGTGCAGATCTAAGACCACTTAGTGTGCCAATAGCGTTTTCCATACTCTGTAGGGTGATTCTACAGGACGATCAGTTATTACCTTTTAGTCCGTCTCCCCTTCTCTTCCCTTCCCCCTCATGTAACTAGGTATGCCCTCGGGTCTCCATCCTTACCTCCACCATCTCCCCCCCTAGTCGACCCCCCTCCTCATCCGATGTCAATATGTCTTCTTCTTCCAGCGGTTTACATATGTCCCCCCTGAACACGTTCCATGGGGTCCAGATCTTGTTCCATTTACGTGGGCATACTCTACTGGTGTACACTGTCCGCTCTATGATCATAACCTTGTCCATGTTTGAGCACCATTGTGTCAGTGTCGGGGCATCTGCAGCTCCCCATTTCTGCGCTATGTCGCGTTTAGCTATCATCATGCCTATCATGGACCATTGTTGTCCGTGGCGAGTAAGGTCATTGGGCCCCCATATGTTGAGCAGGCACTGCCGTGGTTCGGGAACCAGGGATATCCCCCTCTTCCGGACACTTGTGATCCCGCTTGACTATTGTCCCGGTGGTTTTCAGGTGCCTTTATTCGAGCGGTGGGCTTGTCCTGCGGGCCTCCATCCCTCCAACCAGTCCTGGGCCATCTCCGGCGTTTCAAAAAACCAGACCTTGTCCTCTGCTACCACCCTAAGACGCGCCGGGAACAGCATTGAGTAGGGCAGCTCTTTTACCCGTAGCGCCCTCTTAACATCCAGGAAAGTTCTCCTCCTGCGTGCCACTTCAGCAGTGTAGTCCGGAAAGAAGGCAACCGTGGAGTTCTGGATTTGAATGGCCAGAGATACCCTCGCTGCCTGTAGAATAGTATCCCGGTCGCGGAAATTAAAAAGTCTCGCCAGGAATGGTCTGGGGGGGGGGGTAGAGGGGGCCCCGGTTTTGGCTTCCCTCCGGGTACCCTATGGGTCCTCTCCACCGAGAAGAAGTGCGAGAGACCCTTGGGGTTCAGGTGTGTCTTAATCAGGTCTTCCACGTAGAGATCCATTGCCGCTTTACCCTCCGACTCCGGAATTCCCAGTATTCGGACGTTGTTTCTCCTCGAGCGCCCTTCCTGGACGTCCATCTTTTCTCTGAGGGATTTGTTCTCGGCCACCATCTTCACCATTGCCACTTGCAGCTCGGATACATCTTCCACCAGGGATTTCGTCACCACCTCCACTTGTTTCACTCTCTCATTCATTTTTTGGAGGTCTGCTCTGATCAGTGTGACCTCTGTAGCCGTAGATCCCACCGTGGTTTGCACCTGTGTCAGGGCACACATTACGTCTTCCAGTGTTGTCTTTTTCACCCCTTTCCCTTCCTGTGTTTTCCCTGTGGAGTTGCGAGGTTCCGCCTGGGGAGGGTTATTCCTATTGTATGCGAATTTGTCTAGTTTGGCCTGCATTGAGTTATGTTTTGAGCCCCTGCCCTCCATCGTCTTTCTTGGGTCCGCCTCACACCCTCGCTGTGTGTTTGCCGTGTCTCTAGGATCCTCCTGCGAGTCGCTTCCTTTCTTCTCTGACCGCAGCCTCCGGGTGATTTGAGGGCCGTTGCTTGCCAGTGCAAGACGTGGGACGAATCGGCACTGTGGGATATGCACCGGACTCTCTAGGAGCGTGTCTCCCCTCGAGGTGTGGTGATGTGGCAGCGACACTTTCGCCAATCTTTCCTTCACAGTCTTGTGTGGGGGGTTGGGGGGGGGGAGAAGAATCCCCAGGACTACTGTGTCTGCGCGTGAATGGGCTACTGGCAATGTCCTTGTGTTAACCAGCAGCTGTCTGTCCAGGGCACTGTTCACTATTTCCACCTCTGCCTCCCCTCCGGTCCCCCCCACGAGTTGATGTTCTACTGTACTTCAGGCGGGGCTTACTGTCCCAGGTCCTCAGTCCTCTCGCGGGTTTGACCTCTGTTCAATTAGACCGTTGCCACCCTCCTGCTCTATATCACTGCCCGAGCGTTTCTGCACCTTCCAGCTCCTCACCTGTGTGACTCCCCTGTCCAATATCGTGTCACCTGGGGTCAAGTGAACGGGCGGATCCAGTTATCGGCCGAATGTGATTTGGGCTTTATGCCCCGTCGCTATTGGGCTCAGTCATATGACAGACCCTCGCCGTCTTGTCCTGCCCGTGTGTCTTGGTTCGTGCCTCTCCCTCCCGCCCCGGCACCTTCTCCAAATTACCGGGTGGGTGGGGGCCCCAGCTCTGCCACACTCTCTTGCCAATTATCAGCCTCCCGCCGTGTGGGTCGCGTCTCGCTCCCTCCGCTCCACCGGGAGTCCCGAGCTATATTGCCGCTTCCAGCCTTCCTACCGGTCTCCGTGCACTTCCACTCCCTCCGGTATTCTCTATTCAACGGCCGATGCTGCTTTAGCCCCCTCCGTCACCAGCGCTGCTCTTAGTTTTGGTTTCAGCGCCACTTCCAGCGCCGGTGCCCCGTCGCCTCCTCTCTTCCGCCCGGATTACTCCTGAGGGACAGTCCGCTGCTTGCCGCCGCCTCTAGGCCCCGCCTCACCGGATTCCAATTTTTCGTTTCCCGGTGTCTTCCGGCTTTCGCGTTTTCTCCGCTGGGCACCGCTCGGTCCTCGACCCGGTTCGCCCCTTCGGAGTATGGTCAGCAATGGATCAGTGTGCCGGATTGTTGTGGGATATCGCATCGCTCCTAGAGCTCCTCAGCTAAGCCGCCGCCATGATCGGCTGTTAGCCACGCCCCACCAGAATTGACTTTTAATAAAAAATGTACATGCGGATTCCCGACATGAGCCGAATCTGATTCTGCAACTCCAGATAGGAATGCTGATAAAACAGATTTAATACCCACACCTATGGGTCCATCAGACAAAGAATTAAGTGAATGGATAAAAACGCTTAAATTAAAAGAGCAGGAATCTAATATACTGGATGTGGACAAATTAAAAATAGACATGGAGGAATTAATAATTGGAACAATTGGGACAGACAGAGTAAAAACTTACCAGGATGATGAGCTCATGTTTTTATGTAAAAGTATAACATGGAGAGCAAAGACAATGTATGATCAATTGGAAGAAGTGGCAAGTGAAAATGGAATAGATTTTTCCAAAATAAAGTCATTGCAGAAATCTTATCGAGTAGATTTTGTGGAAAGAGACATTGAAAATATGAACACTGCAGGAAGACAAGTTCAGATAAAAGATTTGATTGTGTTATTATGCAAATGGGGTGATGTAGGTAAATGGAGAGTCAAGTGGACAAAGAAGAAAGAAGAAAATAGTGATAAGTCTACTTTAGCTTTTCCCATTAGAGAGAAGGGAAAAGTGGCAACTGAATTCCCTATGAGAGAAATTCCTGGAGGAGGATATGTACATGTGCCCTGGAGTAGACAAGATATATTGTCATTTACGAACACTGACACCGCGGACACTGACTGCGGTTTGCTGACAGCGTGAGCCGACGGCGAGAGCGTGTGACGAGGTAGCGGTGAGGGGAGGGGCTGAGTTGAGTGAGCGCGGCGGCGGCGGCGAGCAGCTCGGAAACGGACTATCTCCGTGCGAGCGGACTAGACCTTCCCAGAACTTTCCCAGTGCAAGTTTTGCCCCCACGGGGGGCGCGGAGGTCGGCCAAGGTGTGGGTGTGCTGAGAGCGCTGTTGATAATCGCTGTGGCTGCAACTACAGTTGTTACTACTGCTGTCAGCGCTGCTGCCGGCTGAGGAAGCTGATGGTGAAACGGTGAAACGACAAGCAGGGACACCCGGAGGCGGAGGCGGAGACCCATGCCACGGTCGGTAAGGTGGGGGTTTCTTAGACTTGAAAAGTGAGAAGAGAGTGGTGGTGGCGTCAGCTTGTCTGCACTCATAAAGCATGCACTTTGACTAAAGCAAGCCCCGGACAAGCTCTCTTCCCTTTGGTCGCCCTGTCCTCAAAACCGCCTGTAATACCGCCCAGTGGGTTCCTAGCTGCCTTGGGTCTTTTCATTCTTCCCCAGCAGGTGTAAGCGCGGGATCCAGGGCTGCGCTTTACTCAGCCTCACTCGGCGACCACACCTCGGTGACCAACCCAAGCCTGGTTGTTTTGGGTCACCGTTTCTTGTGCCTGCTCTGTCTTGCCCCTGCTCCCCCTCTCCTCTATCCCCATCACCTGCACCACTTGCCGCCACTTGCCTAGGCTTTCTGCTCGCAATAGCACTCCCAGTCCTTGCCCTGCTCCCCCCACCCCCCCCCCCCCCTCAACCTTAGCCTGCTTCACCGCTGTTGGTACCATACATAGTCGCAGTCAGGCCGCGATGGCCCTTTCGCCCCCATTGTGCAGCCTTTCTGGTAGGGGGGCTGCATTGGAGTGGGGAGAGGTGACCGGCGTGGACTGGGGGCGAGGGGTCAATAGGGACCTTCAGACAGGAGCCAGCAGGCGGGGTACGGGGTTGGGACCAAGCGTGCGGGGGGGTGCCACATGCTTAAACCCTGGCCATACAACTTGGTTGGCCGGTTGGGTTCAGATCAACACAGCCCCAAGACAAATCAGACAACTCTGGGTTTTGCAACTTAGCAAAACATCAAGCAAAACAAAACTACAACCAAGACACCACATCCAAGCAAACCTGGTTAAACACTGCCAGCAACATTGAGAGAGTTTGCAGGACGTCTCCTCCCGTTCAAGCCTACATCTTCACTGGCTTCAACAGCCCTACGAACATTACTACAAACACAAAGAGGATGAGATCAGGGAAAACAAGAAAACCTCCGCCAATAATAAAACGGAAGAAACTTAAGCATTCAGAAATAGCTGCGGAGCACCCCACTGCGAGTCCACAGTCTCCCAAGGCCATACTGAAGGCCTCCCAATCCCTACACAACGAAGGACAACACTCAAACAACACGGGTTTGGCTCCCTTACGTGTTTCATTCTCGAACGGCGTAAATCCCCTCACCCTTCTGGATTTTTTTTAAAAAGCACCGGGTGGGGCCAAGTTGACCTCTCCTCCTCAATATCTAGAGTCAAATAAGCCTTGTGTGATAGAGCGAGCTGCAGATCTAAATACGTTTCCACCCCAACTGCAGTCACCAACAACCAATAAATCCACCCTGGTCAAGGACATGTACATCTTTGGCTCCTCACCCTCCACCCAGCACACCCAGAATACCTTCCCGGAGGACCCGTCTCGGAGAGCTTCCCAAAACTTACCACCAAGTCTTCAATCAGCTCCGAGTCAGTTCTCCCTTCAACAAGACTTCTACAAGCAAGAGGTTTGCCTTAGACAATCACCGCCTTTGACATACATGGGGAGAGACCCTCAAAATGCATTACCAAGTTGCCAACCCTCCCCAAGACTACCTTTGCCCCAATTTGATCCCCCTGAGCAAGAGGTCTGCCCCAGTCAACCTCCTCCTTTGTCTTTAACTTTCAACCCAAGCCCTGAAGCATGGCAACTTCAGCAATTAGTGAAGCCTTTAGTTCTTTTACCACAAACTCACGGAGTACCCAGGGAGGGCCCCCCAGTATCACATTCTCATTTAATCTTCGCACAAACACATGCTCAAAAGACTCCTGCCTCTAATTTTGAATTGTTCAGCTCCCCCATTCCTCAAGCCCCAAGTCCTCCTGAGGGAAGTGTACATTCGGCAATTCCCCAGCAACAACACTCTTGTGCATCCCCAGTAGAAATAACCGCCCCCCCAAATCCACCCCAAAAAACTGACACCAACGATCAACTGTTAGCGGACCTGTCCATTTTTTTCAAAAATACCCAGAATTCGCCTAACCTTACACCAAAAACAGACTTACAGTCAGATGCCCTTACAAAATTGAGTATTTGGCCCCAACTACTTCTCACCTTTCAATCAACAGTTACTGCTTTGAATTATCACTCGGACAAACTGGACATCCAGGTTGACCCGCTGAACACTTTAGCACTGTTCACAGCAGGGATCGATAATAAATTGGACAAATTAAACAATCTAATTTTAGGAGCCCAATCATCTTCCAAATTAGACCAATCGGTCTGCTGCTGCTCGCCTATTATCGATTCGCTATCCTCGCTTCCGTCCTTCTTATCCACCGTTATAAGCGAGGTTAAGCAATTGAAGGGAGGCAACCAATCTGAAACTTTTCTCAAGCCAAAACAAAATTCCTCAACTATGACCTCCGAACCGCTCAACCCTCCGCACGCCTTAATGGCTGTACCACAGTCGAGCGGGGTGGCAGAACCTGTGGCAACTGTCCATCGAGAGGTCCCTGATAGCTCCACGGGCTCACTCTCCATGGCAGTGCTGCCCGCGACCTCGGCCACAAGTACTGATCCACCAAATGGGGACTCGGAACCCATTAGCGTCAATAGGGCAACGGCGTTTGCCATCCCTGCCACTATCTCCACACTGGACACACTCTCTGCCCCACCCCTCCATATTAGCAAGAGGGAGCGCAAACGCCAGCGCAAACAGAGAAACAAACTAAGATTAAATCAAACAAATGATCTCCCCAAATTATTCCCGTTATTTGTAAACGCTAGTAATAAAAAAGCCCAAAGCGTCCCTCAATTAACTCCCAGGGCATCAATTTCCAGTAAAAGCATACTTAAGGACGATTCAAACCCGAGTGTCTGCCAGCAAACTTTGGGCAGTAGACAGGATTGCACCACCACATCTGTAATCGCAGCAGTAACTGAGTCTCAACCCCCCACCGATCCACTAATAGCCAACTCCAGTGACCCAACTCAATCAATGACTAAAGCCATGACAACACAATTTCAATCTGCCCCTACTTCTAGTTTACCTCAGCAGGCTAACTTAACTATTAGTCCCAGTTTCGTAAAAGTAATCCACAACAATAAATTAATTGAGGCAAACTCAATCATTGGGCCCAGCACTGTAACAGAAGCCCATAACAACAAATCAACTCCATCCTTAAACAACCAGACATTGGGTAGAGGCTTACTAAATTCTCTTCAGTGTCGACTGGGCCCAGACGCGGGTTGTCCAACAGTAAAAACTCTTCACCCCAATACAAGCCCTAGCAGTAAGGGGGTCAAAGGCAACACACAGGGTGCTAAAATACTCTTCGCCCCAGAATACATCTCAAAGGGTCGACATGACACCCTTAACAGGTCAAATATAATAAAACTAGCGAACGGAGTTCCGGGCTTTGAGGCGTTTACACCAGAAGACATTAAGTCTATTGAATTCTTGCCACCACGAGGCAATCAACCCTCTGAGGTAACCCTGGTGTCACTTAAATCAGCAACCTGGGCACGAGCATTCACTGAAAATAGTGCAATTGTTCGGGAGTGGGGCATTAAAATCTACCCCCATAACCCCCCAGGTTATCCTTTGCAGCTGCTTAACCGTCAGGACACCCTGAAAAAGCCGAAACTATAGAACCAGGAGCCAAACCTAGGCCTTACTCTATTTTAAGAAACGCCCTGGGGACAACGGAGGGGAACCCAATTCCCTTGAACATAATCTCCAACCTGGGCAAAACGAAAGACTGGGGGTGGCTACCAGCAGCCCTGTCTTGCAACAAAATGGCTTGACCCCGAGAATCTATCCCTTTAAATTCAAATTGTAAGACCTCGGTCCTCCCGACATCCCGAGCTGGGTTACTCGTAAAGCCCCCATTTCGGGCCGGGATTCCTCATTTACTTTGTGCTCATGGAACATCAGTGGTTTCCACAACAAAAACACCAATTTGGACACACACTCCTTTATATTTGGGCACACAGTAATAGCACTTCAAGAAACATGGGCCACCCAAAACACTCCAATTACAGGCTTCATTGAATTTTGGAAACCAGCAATTAGAGACCGCATTTTTGGCCATCCCAAAGGGGGCCTGTCGATCTATGTCTCCGAAAATCTAAAAGGCCCGATTGTGTCTTTAAATTTCGACGAAGACTGGCTACTGGGTGTCAAAATCTATTCGTGGAGTAAACAACGTCCACTCCTGTTGCTTAACATCTACATCAATCCCAGTACCCGCACAAAAAAGAGCCATCTAACTCGTCTAATGAAAATTGTGCGGGCCCTGGCTGCGGATCAACCTCACGCGGACTGTATAATCACAGGGGACTTCAACACCAATCTATTTCAAGGTAATACAGAAGATTGCGAAGGGCTAACCCCATTTTCATTTGCAGAGGTAAAAGAACAGTTTAAACCACCAAACCAAGGCTACTGCGGTCTGGGAGAACTCTGCGTGCTGCAACTCCACAGCGCCGGGTTTCTGGTAATAAATGGAAGATCCAAAAATGACACTCCTCCAAATTGGTCTTGGACGAACGGCCGCAAGCACTCGTATTTAGATTATACCATCTGCAACTCGGCTTTGCTGAAACATCTGGGCAACTTTAGCATCCACCCGCGAACTGAAAGCGATCATCGACCTCAGTCCGTAATCCTTAAAATAAATCCAGAGTTCCACAAAACCGCTCCAAACTCATTCACAGGAATGAACTGTGACAATTTGAAACGCCTAAGATGGAGCGACGAAATAATACCCCTCGTCAAGGAGGCAAGCCAGGCTTTTATTTCAGACTGTTCTGACCCGGGGTTTTCTTCAGGCGCGGCATGGTCGACGCTCAACTGCGCACAACTGATATCCCTTTTCCCAATCAAACACCACTATCAGATGGACTCGGCTAGTCGCCAGCATTCAATCTCACGAGAAACAAGGGTGCTAAAGACATCTAGGAACAGCGCCCTGCGGTCTCTAATGAAATCTCCGGGAGATGTCGAGCACCTTAAGGCGTATAAATCTGCGCAAAAACTGTTCAGGCAGGCAGTACAGAAAGAAAAGCAACTTCAAGAAAATGAATTCTGGTGCAAATTACTATGGGAAAGCAAAAATTGCAATGCTAGAAAATTCTGGGCCTTAATTAATCGTCAAAACTCCAGCAAGTGCAGCTTTGGGTCAGCTAACATTCAAGAAGCCAGTTGGTTTACTTTTCTGGGAGAGCACTTTAAGTCCCCAGAAGGAACAGCGCTTACAGACACATGTGCTCTCAGGCTGAAGCAAACAGGTACAAGCAACAGCTGGAGTGGGTCCACTGGTTGCTTGGACCCATGCTCCGATGACCTCCAGATCACCCAAGAAAGAGTCACTACAGCATTGTTGAAATCAAGATCGGACGGAGCCCCGGGCCCCAATGGCCTTCCACAGAATTTATTTAAATCAAATGTACCATTTTGTTCGGGTCATTTAACCAACCTTTTTAACTACTCCCTCAGAACCTCAATTATACCGGACTCCTGGCGTGGGGCAATAATCCACCCAATTTATAAATCAGGCTCCCATTCATCCCCAAATAATTATAGACTAATTGCTCTCTTGGACATTGAGGCCAAGCACTACGCCGGCATTCTCCTGAATGAGTTAAGAGCATGGGTGGACGTGAACAACTTGATCCCAATGACTCAAACAGGCTTTACTGCTAAATCTGGGACCATGACCAACTTATTAACATTGGCCATAATTGTTGACAAAGTTTGTGCCACATCCAGGGCGGTTTTTTGTTGTTTCGTTGATTTTAAAGCCGCCTTCGACCGGGTCCCCAGGGCAGCATTATGGGAAAAGTTAAAGAAATGGGGAATCCCACGAAAACGCCTGGAGGCAATTATTCAGTTACACTCAAATACATGGGTTCAGGTGAAGCTGGGGTCTGGCACACATCTCTCCCGGAAAATCATGACAACCAGGGATGTCAAGCAGGGTTGTATGTTGGCCCCACTTCTCTTTAATCTGTTTATAGCTGATTTGCCGACAGCCTTAGAAGAAACCAACAGTCACCCACCAAAGATGGGTGGAGTTCCCATAAGCAACTTGCTCTACGCTGATGATCAAGTGCTTTTTAGTCTCACACGAGTGGGGTTACAAAGGCTCCTAGCTAAATTATACAATTACACCACTGTAAATCAACTAGAGGTTAACCTAAAGAAAACACAAGTGGTTACCTTCGGTAAAAAAAGAAAAGCAGAGGGAGGATGGATGTACAACAACATGAGTATTGCAGTAGGAAGCACATACAAATATACCTAGGGGTTAACCTTGACTCAAGGGGCAACCTTGCTAAACAACGTAAGGAGATATCAGTTAGAGCTGTGACCCTACAGGTGACCATCTCAAAGCTCTCAAAAAAGCTGGCCGGCCCAAGCCTAACACCTTTACTTGAGGTAATGAGAGCAAAAATTGGCCCGACACGGGCATATGGCATTGAGACTTTTAAGGGTAAACTAAACAAGATTTTAAACTAACATATCACCAAAATCTATAAAAAGGTCCTCCGCTTGCCCAAAAGTGCCTCTGCTGCTCAGATTAGGCTAGAACTTGGCTTATTAAACTACGAAGTCTCTAGCACTGGCACGTTTTTAAATTTTTGCCATAAACTGAGACAAGCAGACATAGGCACACTGGAGTCACTAGTTTGGCTAGATATCATCGAGAAAAATCCAGGGGGCTCGTATGGCCGCCTTTTTAAAGATTCCATCTTAGAACTCTCTGCGGGCGACCTATGGGACCTCAACCCCAGTGTGTCAGTATTTAAAAGCACCGTCAAGAAATGTGTTAGAATGAGTTCTCTCATTACTGATAAAAACCTCCTTGCCAAACGTAGACACGCCTGGGCTATTATGAACTCGTACGGGTGTATAGCTCCCGCATCCTATCTGTCATGCACGTATTCTCTGCACCTAAAACTTAGTTTTATGGCCATCAGACTCGGTGACTGGCAATTTCTAAAAGATCTGCCAGGCTGGCGCCGTATGTCTGATGTACTATGGTGCAGAGGGTGCGGAAGAACGGTTGAAACAATGGAGCATGTGATCTGTCTCTGCCCAGCATTTATACCACTGCGCAGACTCAAATTGAAAGCGGAGTGGAACAGACTGGGAATTCGGTCTTGCAGACAAGCAATTACTGCGGCCCTAAGCCCAGAAAACACAGCTTTAAACATAGGCCTCACAACCTACATTCGCCTTGTATATCGCCTCCTGTCGACAACAACTTAAATCAAATTGCAAGATTTTTAAACTGTTAAAAACTCTTTTTATCTTTGCATTTTCTTACAACCCGTTGCTATTGAACTGTTGCTGCTATTTTTATTCGTATTTACTTTTAATATCAGTAACTATTTGCTAACAGTTGTTTGGTTCACAAGTCCATTATTGCCAATTACTGGTACCACAACTTTCTTCCCTATTAAAGTTAGTTTAATACTATCTGGATTGTTTACAATGGGGAGTGGTATAATGTCTCTGACCTGTACTCACCCGTCGTTGCTTACGTGTTGCTAGTTTTTAGTTTTCTCTTTTTTACATTGTGTGTATCGTTGCTGGTGTTTCTTTTAAGGATGTTATTTTTATATCCAAATTAAGATTATTATTATTATTATTATTAATGAATGATTTTCCCAGATTGAGAGAAAAGCCAGTAGAGTTGTACAGGCAGGTTGACAGATTTGTAAAAGTGTCAAAGGTACTATGGATTAAGTTGGATGGATTGTTTGACATAGTAGTGCCAACTGATTTATGGACAGAATGTAAAATATCTGTGGATTGGCCAAGGGAAGAGTATCCCAGAGATGAGAAAACAGGAGCCCCGTCACCAGATGTGATGAGGAAGTATGAACAAGTGATAATATGGTTGAAAAACAAAATACCTCCAAAAGAAACTGATTGGGTAAAGATAGACAGAACAACACAGGAGCCGAAAGAAACTGTGCATTCATTTTACGAAAGGTTGTTGTTAGTTTTTAAACAGTACAGATATGAGTCACTTTGTGTATAGATTTGTATATGGATTGAGACCAGAAATCTCAGACATGATTAGACATAGCATGATGGATTGGCAGTCGAGTTCAGTAGATAAGGTTCTGAGACAAGCAAAATATTGTAGTGAGGAGATTGATGCAAAACAAAAGAAGCTGAAAGAGAAAGCCATGTGGGCACAAGTAAAAGTAGCCGAACAACAAGTAGCACAGATGGAGAATAAGAATGCAGGGAATCAAGGTGGGATTAAAGGTAAACCTAAATTGGTTTCAACTCGGCCAGATAGGGCATTGGAAACGCAAGTGTGAATGTCCGCCTAGAGTTAATGGGGAACATACATCATTGAATCTGCAGGTGCAGTTTGAGGTAAATCAGCAGCAACTACAGCAACAGCAGATAGCAAATCAGCAAAGTCAGGTGCCGCAACCGCCACTGCCATACAGTGGGAATCAGCAGAGATACAGTGCAGAGACAGGATTCAGCGGAGGTGAGCAGGTAAAAAGACCGCAGAGAGCAAGTGCGTGTCTTCAATATTGGTTGCAAGTAGGCAGTGAGCCGGATGAAAGTTTTTGACGGTGCCTGAGGGAGGAAGAAGAGTGTGTGCTTGGAGCCACTCTTGAGGTAGTTCAGTCAGGTCCATTTGTGACCGGAAAGGTGAATGATGTGGAAATAACTTTTTTAGTGGACACTGGTGCTTCCCCGTTCTACTGTTAGGTCAGTGGAAATTCAAAATCTTCCTCTCTCGGGTGAAACGATCCAGGTTGTAGGTGTAGCCAACAGACAGATAAATACTCCTTTGACAAAACCAGTTGAAATAGAGATTGGGACATACAAATATATGCATAGGTTTGTGGTGTGTGACAGCAGTCCTGTTAATTTGTTAGGCAGGGATATATTGTGTAAAATGAACTGTGCCATATACTGTTCACCAGATGGCATAGAATTGCAGACTCCAGATGAAGATAGTTTGTACAAATTGACAATACTTATGATTGAGGCAGAACAGGACAAACTGTTTCCTGCTTTTGATAAAGAGAAAATTCCAGTTGAACTGAAAGAGGCAGTGAAAGAAAGTGTATGGGATTTCACTGGAAAAGATATAGGTTTGATGAAAGGAGTTGATCCTGTGAAAGTGTCTATAAAGGAAGGTGCAAGTTATCCGAATATACCTCAGTATAAAATGACTGCAGAGGTAATTGAAGGAATTACTCCAGTAATTGATAAAATGATTGAGCAGGGAATTTTGCGAGAAATTGAGAGCCGTCCTTGTAATTCACCAATTATGGGATTGAAGAAGCCAAATGGGACATTTAGAATTGTGCAGGATTTGAGAAAAGTTAATAAAATTGTTGTCCCATGTTGCCCAATCGTTCCGAATCCAGCAGTGATTCTGTACCAAATACCACATGATGCAGAGTGGCATACAGTGATCGATCTATGCAATGCGTTCTTTACTGTTCCATTGCATCCAGAAAGCCAACCAATTTTTGCGTTTCGTTTCCAAAATCGTATCCTAGCATGGTGTAGAATTCCACAAGGGTACACTGAGAGTCCATCGATTTTTAATCAGCTGCTAAAGAAATTGTTGGAAAATTTGAACATGCCTGGAGAATCTGTGTTGGTGCAATATATTGATGATCTTTTGGTTGCATCAAAAACAAAGGACGCTTGTGTAGCTGATACAGTGGCATTGTTGAATCATTTGGCAGAGGAGGGACATAAAGTGTCTCCATCAAAATTGTTGTTTTGCCAGAAAGAAGTACAGTATTTAGGTCACAAGATTGCTAAAGGGATCAGTCTAGTCACAATAGAGAGAATTAAAATGATACAGGGAATGCAGCCACCTAAAACTCAAAGACAGGTAAGAATGTTCTTAGGAATGGTAGGATACTGCAGACAGTGGATAAGTGGATTGCAAAACCATTGCAGAGACTGACAAAGGCAGACATCCTATTGTTCTGACCAAAACAGAGATGGAAGCATTTGAACAGCTAAAAACGAAATTGTGTGAAGCACCAGCTTTGGGAATGCCAGATTATGAAAAAGAATTTGAACTGTACTGCAGTGAGCGAGAAGAATGTACTTTGTCAGTGTTGATCCAAAGACATGGAAGAATGAGAAAACCAATTGCACATTTCTCAGCTGTTTTGGACCCTGTTGCAAAGGCTTTGCCAGGATGTCTGAAAGCAGTAGCAGCGACCAGTGTAAGTCTGGAGCAAGGTGAAGGAATTGTGATGGGATTTCCTGTGAGGGTGTATGTACCTCATTCAGTGGAGATTCTCCTCACAAGAGCAAAGACCCAATACATGACTAACAACAGAATGACACGTTATGGGAAAATAATTTTGGGAGCTGAGAATGTGACAATTGCAAGATGTGTGAATGTCAACCCATCGACACTATTACCTGATACAGTTGAGGCAGAAGTGAAAGGTGAGATTGATCACAAGTGTTTGAATGTTCTGGAATATTGTACAAAACCTCGTCCAGACATTAAAGATGAACCTTTGCTCGAATCAGATTTTGTCATGTTTGTGGGTGGATCGTACTTGAGAACAGAGAGTGGTGTTCTAAGTGCCGCATATGCTGTCTGTACAGTGGCAGAAGTGTTGGAAGCATCTTGTCTGAAAGGAATTCATTCTGCTCAGATAGCAGAGTTGATTGCTTTGATACGAGCATGTGAGTTGGGAAAAGAGGTGAAAGTAACCATAGTGACCGATAGTCAATATGGTTATGGAGTTGTTCATGATTATGGACAACTTTGGTCCCAAAGAGGCTATTTGACCTCTGCAGGAACACCCATTCGGAATGCAGAATTTGTAAAAACATTGATCGATGTGATACAGCTGCCTGAAAAATTAGCTGTGGTGAAATGTTCCGCCCACAAGAAAGGTGAAGAATATATCACCAGAGGAAACAGTTATGCAGATGCAATTGCAAAGCATTGCGCCACAAATCAAATTTCAATCAATCGGGAGAAAACTGAAGAACATGTTCCAAGTCCTTTAATGCTAACCACTGTAGTAGAAACTTGGCAGGAAGTGAAGCAGATGCAGGAAGAGGCAGGAATAGAGGAAAAAGATATCTGGCTAAAATCAGGATGTAGACAAAGGGAGGAAGATGAAATTTGGGTTTACAAAGATGAAAGACCAGTAATGCCTGATAGCATGATTTCAGATATGGCCCGAATGTACCATGGTCAAGCACATATTGGCAGAGACGCTATGATCCGTCTCTTTAGACAGACTTGGTATAATCCTAAATTCAGAATGATTGCTGAAAGTTTGTGTCAAAGATGCTTAGTCTGCCAGCAATTTAATCCAAACAGAAAAACTGTTGTAAGTTTGGGAACCATAGGACGGGAGGGTGGACCATTTACAAGAGTTCCGATGGATTTTGTTGAATTACCTCCATGCAATAGACTCAGATATGTTCTTGTGATAATCTGTTTGTTCTCTCGATGGGTAGAAGCTTTCCCCACGAGAAGGAATGATGGAATAACTGTTGCTAAACTGCTATTGCGTGAGATAATACCACGTTTCGGGTTCCCAGTCACGATTGAATCGGACAGAGGCCCGCATTTTCAAAATGAGTTAATGCAGATGATTTGTGAAGCTCTGGACATTCGCCAGAAGCTACATTGTGCATATAGACCTGAGGCTTCAGGAGTAGTTGAACAGGTGAATGGAACAATTAAAAATAGAATTGCAAAGATGTGTTTGGCAACAGGAATGAAGTGGCCAGATGCTTTGCCACTTGTTTTAATGACTCTGAGAATCATACCTGACAGAAACACTGGATTAAGCCCACATGAAATCTTAATGGGGAGGGTGATGAGACAGGCCTATGTACCAGTTAATAAGTTACTAACTATAAATGATGACATCATTCTGGATTACTGCAAAAACCTGTATGATGTGGTAACTTCTGCGCTCCACCAGGTGGGAACTGAATCAAATTCCAAAGAGAAAACTCCAGCTCACGATCTAGTCCCTGGGGACTGGGTAAGAGTGAAAGTTCATCGCAGAAGAAATTGTTTGGTACCAAGGTGGCAAAGACCACGTCAGGTAATCTTGATCAGTAACACTGCAGTTAAGTGTGCTGGATTGAAGAGGTGGGTTCATGCTAGTCACACCATCTGTGTGCCTGAACCTGAATACCCATAGGACGGTGAAAGTACAACTGACTCTGATTCTGAGGGTGAACCAGAAACTGAAGATCGACAAGAGCGTCGACATCTGGAAGTAACAGAAGCCAGTTCTGCGTCTGAAGGTGAAAGGGAGATTATTGAAATACCAGATTCAGAAGATCAACTTGAAGATCGAGAATCGGTAAAGGCAAGCACCAGTAAAGACGCAAAAGAAATTGAAGAGAGAGCTGTAGAAAAGGAGAACAGTGAAACGCAAACTGAAAACTCTGGAAGTAGGAACGGAAATCCTGAAACTGGGGAAGAGGAAGTAACTCACGACAAGGATGAGATTCCAAGTACCAGTTATGAAAGAGTTCCTGACAGAGTGGCAGTAGAGAAAACTAAGACCGATGAAGACAAAGACATTGTGAAAATCATAATAAATGATACAGTAGAAGACACCGAAAGTGAAACTGATGACAGTGCAGATGAGACTCCATTAAGAAAAAGCACAAGAAAAAGAGCTTGGAGAGTGGAGGTTAACACTGTGGAGCTAAAGACTAAGAAAGTCTGCAAAGGAGACAATTGGCCTAAAGGTGCTGGAGGATTGAGATTCAAAATAGTAAATGCAACAAAGGAAAAAGAAGAGCAAGTGAATGAGATTACCAGTCAGAAAGAGATACTGGGAAAGAAAATACCATTCAAAGGCCAAAAAGAGTAAGACGTCCAAATCAGAGGTACAAGTCAACCGAGTGGACATATATTGTTCTTCTACCAATTGTTGAAGTGAATAGCAGTCAAGAAAATCCGTACGACCCAAAATCAATAGGGAAAAGTGAGTAAAAAGGTCATTTAAGAGAACAGATAGGTGTTCAAAGTATATGATATTAAAGTAAAAAGTCTGAAGGCCTGTGAGATGGTTTTTGTAAATATAGAAGAGGTCGGAGTTAACACTAGGTCGAAGAAAACTTGTTAGAAAATCTAATATAGCATTATTCAGAATAAAAATTGACACAAGGTCGAAGAAAACTTGTTAGAGTG
Organism: Lissotriton helveticus; assembly: GCF_964261635.1. Lineage (NCBI taxonomy): Eukaryota > Metazoa > Chordata > Amphibia > Caudata > Salamandridae > Lissotriton > Lissotriton helveticus. The sequence goes on along the minus strand of NC_136057.1, from coordinate 92,409,625 downwards.
CTGTGTGAGGTGGAAAATTATAGGTGACATAAGGTCGAAGAAACAGTGTTGGAGAAAATGGCAATGAACCATAAGACGAAATGTTCTATTTTTAGAAAATGGTGCAGGTGTTGTACGATATGTATGGGATTGTTAACTATATTATGGATAATTTTAGCTATTGTGATTCCTTTCCAAACTAATTTAACAAAATTAAACCCGAATGTGAGTTCAAGTAAGCCAATTGAGAGAGAAAAAGTGCATGAGGCTCATGTGTATAAGCCAGAGTTGCATCAAGATAGGTCAATTAGTGACTACACCCAAAATACTTTTTCAAAATTATTGCTTGAGTATATCAAAACTATGAAAGTTGATGACTGTTATGTTTGTGTAAAATTGCCAGCATCAGTGTCAGAAGGGGTGACCTATCACCACCTTCCACTTACTTATGGAGTTACTTGTAGTGTAATCTAAAGTTTGTTTTATAAGACTGGTAATTTGGAATATCAATATTCTAATGTGAATGAGATATTTGCAAAGTTGAAGATCGATGCCACACTAAACAAAAGGAGACATGCAGAGGTGATGGGAGAATATTTTCTAGAAGTAGATGAGTTAACACACAAGTATGCATTTAATAATAATTTGACCTGTAAAATGAGAATTGAAGAAAAGACGTTTTTAAATATGATTGAGGAAAGGAGACTTGCTTATAAACGAAAAGAAAAGATGAAACATGCAAAGTCAAAATATTATACATTTGATGATGAGAATATTGAAGACAAGAATGTGAATGTGGCATTAAATATAGATGCACCAATGTTGGGAACATTTTGTATCAGAAGAGATAATTCAATGTATTACAATTATTTTGTGGGTGCGAGTCAATGTGAAGACACCTATAGAATTTTAGGGGGTTGGGGATTTAAAGTAGGAAATGATACTGTTTTCCCTGGAATTTATTTCATATGTGGGAATAAAGCTTATTATAGATTGCCTGACCACTGGTATGGGACATGTTATGTGGGTTTGGTCTTTCCTAAAATTTTCCATGTAGATAGAGGTACTAATGGAAAGCATGAGATAGGTAAAGTTCTAAGTAGAAAAAGAAGAGAGACTGTGTTAGAGATAATAGGTGGTGTATTTGGAGCACTGATACCAGCAGTGCGAATTTCGTTTAATGCAAATAGAATCAGAAAATTGTCCACAATAGTTGATAAATTATTAACAGATACAGCAGGAGGATTCCTGATGGTAGATGCTGAAATGGTTGCTATGAGAGCTATGGTTATGCAAAACCGACTTGCCCTTGATATAATTTTAGCAAAAGAGGGAGGAGTCTGTGGAATTTTGAAAGTTCAACATTGTTGTACTTATATTCCAGATAAAAGTTAGAACATTCAAAAATATATTATAAATATTACAGATTTGCATAAAGAAATTGAACCACTGGAGGTCGAAGGTGTCCTTGTTTTCAAAGATTCAAGAGAAAAAGAGAGACAAAAGTATAGATGTCATTAACAAATAGAAGTTGAAACATGTTCTCCAAAATTTTGAGGGTTATTTGGTGATAAAATCACCAGATGAGGGAATTGATGGAGCGAGGTGGCAAACACAAAATTTTGTGTACCCCCCGTGAAATTAATGTCCCATAACATTAACATTTACTGATTGCATGTTTTGCTAAATTAACCAACCATAGAGTAAAGTGTACATTATTTTTACTTTTACACATGGGGAGAACTAACTTGCTTGCATGATGCGAATAAACCTAGCTAAAATGTACTGTTATTGTGTTGTGAACTAATGTGCAGCTTATTCGTAAACAAACGCAATTTAAATGTGCTTGCTGTACACGTTTTTATGTTAAAAGGTGGTCAAAATTGTAAGTATAAACGCATTTATGTGGCTTATGTGCTAGGTAACAACTAAATGGGAAATATTAGTAAGGTGGGAGGTAAATAGAATAAGCTTAAATTCAATAACTAATGTGAATCTGTGTTTGTTTTCACGATAGTTCCAAAAGTGGCTTCTGAGGCCTAGCTAGAAAATGGACGATCGGGTAAACTATGAGCAAGAGTTGAACTGCGCAGGCGTGCCAAAACCTGCAAGTCAGAGTGAACTGCCTGTGCTCGAGGAAGTTCAAGGCTGCTGTAGCCCGGAACCTAGGATGGGTGCCAACCCTGGACGATGTAATGCTCAGAGCCTGGGAGAGTTGGACGATGTTTCAAGTACACGGAAATGTCTAGGCCACGGACTAACTTAAACAATAACCCTTTCTTTATTGCTGACATGTTGAGAAAATAATGCTGTAATGGTGAGGAGATGCTCACCCACCCCGAAATTGTCCAATGAAATTTTGAATAAGAGATGTTAGATACATTTTAGATAGATTAAGTTAGGGATTTAGGGTATAAAAACCCCTGTTTTTGTCTAGTTGGGGTCGCTTTTTCCATTTCCATTGGAGATGCTGCCCGATTGCTGACTGATTCCTGGATGTAAGACTCTTATGATTTATTTGTTTGCTTTGCAGGATTGAAGAATAAGATGAGGGTGTTAGTTAGACATGATAAAGTTTTGCTTTGCATAAAATTAAATAAATAAAGAAGTAAGAGCTGGTCTTTGAATTCTTCCTACGCCTAATTTTCATTCTAGTAGATCCATTGCCACTATGGTAATGTGTCTGAATAATTTAAAGTTTGAATAAAACTATAGCAAAAATGTTTAAATCTGCAGGTGTAAATAATGAATAGTTAAATAGGTTTAGACGCTCCACCTAAATGTTACAGCATTTCTCCATTACGATTCACCAGAGCCTTGAAGCCTAGTATAAGTGAAAAGGGTAAATGCACAGTGTTATGGGCCCCACTGATGCATGATTTGTGTGTTTTAAGGTTTCGGGGAAATGGTGAGTATTGATTAGAAAGGATTTCTGGAGCCGCGCTGTAGCAGCCCGCCCACAACCAGGTCGCTCTGCCTGGCTTCCGGGTCGCCACGGGCAGCGCGGCGGCCCCTCTTGTAGATCCTCTGTGTTCTCGGCGGCAGCCTCATGCGGGGGGCCAGAACCGGCGGCGTGGGCTCCCGCTTCGTTTTAAAAAAAAGTACTAATCCACGGAAACAGCGGCAGTGCGAGGTGGGCACCCACTCTTTAATAAAGATGATTGCTGGCAGCACACACAAATGCAAGGTGGGCTCCTGCTTCAATAAGGAGCTCAGGGGGGAATCCCACACACTGGGATTCCCTCGGAGCCTCGCACTGCAGCAGGACCTGCTCCTCTTTCCTTAGGCAACCCAAATACAGCGCTCACGAGGCGCTAGGCCACAAAAGTCCTCAAAAAGGCAGAAATAAGAGAGTCCTTGGTGCTGGGGAGACCCCAGCAAAGTGCAGCGAGGCAGGCCAGCACGCAGCAGCGGTTCCTCCTGGCAGAGTGTCCTCCCAGAACAAGCGCAACACTTCATGGGGTCACAGCCCCTACATTTATAGGACAATTTTCTTTGTGTTACAGGATTGGGCTTGTGAAACCAGATGCAATTGGTTTTGGAGCTCCTCTTCCTTATTGTTAGGTGGGGGTTCAGTGATCAGACGCACCACAGGAGGCAGAGCCAGAATTGTGGAGGGAAGGCACAGCCCTATTCAGGTCCCAGGTGCAACTCCTCCCTCCCATCTGCATGCAGATCTCTATATTCATTCCTGGGCTGACTCACCCTGTCTCCTGGAGCCACCCACACCATCCAGCCGATGTTACTCACAAGCCAGACATGCAATTCAAATCAGGCAGGCAGGCACACAGCAATGCCAACTTCTAAAAGCGTCCATCACCACCACCCCCTTTTGTACCGCTTTTGGCCGCCATAAGTGTGGCAGGGTATGCTCAGACGTGAGTCCCTTGCTCACTTTGCCACTGGATTCAAGCAAGCAGGGCTGAAGAAGGCTGTAATGCCAGAAACCGGTCCTCGGAAGCTTGTTTCTGGTCCAGGGAAGGCATGGCTTGGCAGTACGGGCTGGACTGTTCCCATGAGGCACAGGGTCAGACTGATTTGCATATAGCCATGTCTGAACTGGGGTGGCAGAGTGGGCTAAAGAACGGTGATGGATTAAACCCAGATCTTTTGACTGGGTGTGAGTGTTTGATTGGTTCAGATGCTCTGTCCATCACCACCCCCTTTTGTACAACTTCTAAAAGTGGCATTTCTCCACCACTCACCATAAATCTGTGCATACCATTGCGCAGCATTTATTCTCACGAGTTCATACATACTAAACTCGACCCTGCACTCCTCTCATACCAGGAATTACCATGGACACACATATCCCCAATGCATTCCTATGGGAGGGCCGGCCAATCTCACCACAGCACTCACAGAGCGCAGGCACTCTACACTGGGCCACAGTGCTAAAGTGCACAGAGGTCTAAAATCAATACCACCATGTCAGAGCTTAAGGCAAAAAGTTCAGGGGTGAACCTGCCAAAAGGGCCAAGTCCAACACAGATGAAAAGTGGGTGGAGTCTAGGGAAGAGCGAGTGCTGCACTCAGCTTTAAAGTTACAAAATAAACCTTAAACGGCACGGCTGAAGTGGCGAAAGGAGAGGGGTTGTTTGTAGTGTTGCTTCTGATGTATGCAGCAGAAGGGGGGTAGGGTTGACGAAGCAATAAGAACAAAATGTGAGTAGACTGACAGCAACATACTGGTTACCTTGGACTTCTGCTCATTATATACTAGTATCCCCAAATCTGGGGAGATTGCCGCCATACAGCATTTTTTGGAAATCGGAGACGCCATTCTACTTGAGCATTCTGGAATGCTAATAGATTTGATTACTGTTGTTTCGGCCAACAATGACTTTATCCGGGGAGTAGTATGATTTTACAGCAAGTTGCAATAACTTAGCATGGCCAGATTATCAGGCACAATCGGTTTTAGGATTTCACCCGATGCACTTGGCTCTTCACAGGGTATCCTTCAGGATCACAACGGTGTTCTTCTTGTTCTATCTGCTGGTGGTGACTTAACAGCTGCATTTCTTATCCCTATGTCATTGTTACAATTGTGTAAGATACTGTCTATATCCTATTGCAGCCTTGAAAAAGTCTCTATGACGAAACACGTGACGGCTGCCTGTCTGTAATGGATTTTACGTCTCCAACGCAAGAAAGGTGAATAATTGTGGAAACAATAAATCACAACAAACATCTCTGATCTTGCAGTACTTCTTTACGGGCCACAAGGTATGGCCATTGGACTACGCTGAGTGCTTCAATATTCCTCTGCTCATTTGGAAGCGAGTTGTAGGCAGGATAGGCCTCTTTGACTTAACGAGGGGGAGCAGCTGTCACTTATCACATTGCACATCACAAAAGCTCTGCACGAGCACTCTCACAAAGGAGTTATCACTGGTCTTTTGTGACTCCAGACAAACTGGACCCAGGGCAAGGAGGAAGGGGATGCATGACATGTCATGGCGGTGGAAGCCTCTAAAAACATCTACTAGTGGGCACCAGGTATAAATATTGGACTCCAGACCGCAAAAGAATAAATGAGGTCCCAGTGCCACCCACTGTCCCTTATAATACTTCATGCCAGTAAAAACAACTCTCAACAAAGTCCCACAAAATTATAGTGTCAGACAATTTACATCAATGACACCTAGTGACCCCTCCTAACATATCTCACCATTAAAATGGACTCTCAACGAAGTTCCACAATGCTAAAGTGCAAGATGTTATTTTGCGAGTATACTGTGTCTTTATATCTACACTGTTATTCTAAGCCTACATGGTGATTGTTTTGCCCATCTTATTCCACTATTATCTCATGCATATACTGTCATCTCAAGTTGATGCTGCTTCCTATCCTACCATGTGCCTATAGCAGTGACCCATCCTTTGTGATGTCTACTAGTCTATGCTGATATTGATGAACTACCTATGATGTGGGTGTATAACTTGTATATATGCCGTCGACGTTTCTGCAGACTGACTAATAAACTCCATCACAACCACCAGCTCCTAGATACCATGGCCACTAAGAACCCAGTGACATCAACAGGCCCACTGGCGCTTTTCGGCATTCAAGGCCCCCTTTTCCTCAAAGGGATCCTACCAGATCACCTTGGTGACCTTCTTCACAAGGCTCTGACACTCGCATCCCACTCTTCCAAAGAAGTGCCCACCAACCGTCCACTGAAGGGCCCAATGTTACAATCAGGCAGCCATCTCAGCTGTTGGAGGCTGCCTCTTGACCACTATGCACAGCTCTGAATGCTTCTCCTGAAGTCTAACTTTGGTAATCCCCAGAAACAACTTCAGAGTATCACTTCAACTTCGGGAGCATGGAAAGATACACCCCCAACTCATTTCTGCAAAACCTTTCCAAACATGCTGCTAAAAAGTACAAACACGAAATGCTTAAAGAACACCCAGCGACACTAATAACAGACATCTTGTACAATCCAACACACGGAAGTCATAAAATGGACTTCATCTTCTACACTACGAAACCCGCCAAAAGGAGAGAAAACGTCATTCAACACCTTCATGTAACTAATGCTACCAATGTCCCTTATGGATCTAAATAAACTATATCCCTATATCAGAACTTTAGCGGAGATTGGTCCATAACTATATATAGAAATGGGAACATCCTAATCCAAGCCACTGAACAAAATTATCTATATTCCACTTTCCGGCTCTCTGCGCCGCCATGCCATTTCGCTTCCACCACCACCCCTCCACCCTCTCCCATGCACGCCCTCATCCACTAACTGAACCGTCTACTCCCAAAACCCCTTGCACTGCCCCCACCTTTACCTCCCCAGACGCACTGAAGCTTCTGTTTCGATACCAAAACTACTTGCCCCCTCTGCATGGCACAACGCCACTGCCCAGCTTGACTTATCTATCCCGTCGGAATTCTCTCAGTCCTCCAACCACAGCAGGCTGGATACTACATTAGCCCAGGAGCGGCCTGTGCAGGTAAGAGCAGTGGGGGGCTGGGGGAATGCGACAGGCGACGACAAGGTAAAATTAAATAAATCATTTCCCCCTCCTTGTCGTCTATTGAATCCCCCCACCCTGCCCCACCGCTCTTACCTGCACCGGCCGCTCCTGTATTAGCCTCTGCCCTGAACTCAGCCGAGCTCCATTGCACTCCACTTCCTACAACTGACCCAAACGCCACTCAACTGATCCCTACAACAGCCCAGCTTGAACGCACAATCAACACTATTCTGGATGAAATCTTGTAAGAACGCAAGGATTACCTACGTCCTGCCCCAGCTTCACGCATCTATAGCGAACACTGATCCTGCCACAAAAATACACTCTGATCCCCTATCCTTTACCCCTAGATAAACTCTCCCCTATATCCATCACCAACTCAAAACTGGATGCACCACGACTGAAATCACGCAACTGGAAGCTGAAATGCTGAGCAACACGTATGACAATGCCCCGAGCAAGCCTTGTCGCCGCCAGATCCCGGTCATCCTTGGCACAAGTAGAACCCTGAACACCACTCGTCCTCCCAGGCGGCCTACCCAAATAACAACCATCCAACCCTGTCAGCCTGGTCCAAGATCACTACCTACGCGTTGCTGCATGTTACTAAACTGTCAGTCAGCAGTTAAGCATGCCACTCAAATAGCCGAAACCATACTAGAACACAAAATTGACTTCTGCTTTCCAACTGAAACCCGGCTGAATGACCACTCATCCTATTTTATCAATTTCCTCAACCCATAGGGCTTCTCAATCATCCATACGACCGCTAAGATCGTATTGGCGGTGGATTAACCATTATACACAAAAACTATCTGTGCTTAACTCCATTCCTCAACACGAAATACCCTACCTTTGAATATGTAGGAGTTCAACTCTCGTGCAAAGGCCCCAACTCTGTCAAAATTCATGTCATCTATCACCCTCCTGGTGAAAAATGACAAATCTTTGAGGACTAAACAAACATATTAACGCAAAATTACCTTAAAGGCAGTGCAGACATTCTACTAGGAGACCTGAATCTGCACTTGAACAATGCCGATGATCCAACAGTACAAGCCCTTTCCACCCTCCTGGAAGCGAACGATCTCACCCAACACTGCAATAAACAAACTCATACCAAGGGCTCTATCCTTGTATTGTATATGACTCTAGGACTCTAGTGTAATTTTCCCGATTCATGCCCATATATAGGTATACATTACCCTATCCTTATATAGGCATAGAAATCATAACCATATTTAGACTTAGCCTATGCAGCCCAAATACAGCATGGCTACTTCCACTAGTTCTGAGAATCCACACGATTTCTTGGAAAAACCCGCCTTCAGCAGCTAGGACTTCCCCTTGCTTGAATACTAATTTATCTAAGAAATCATGGAGTTTTCAAAGAACTGAGTCTTTGATGACGTTATTATGTCCAACCGTACGTCAAACTCGGCACCTTCAAGGTATAAATATGCCCACATTTGCCCAGACAAACACACGGTGGTTTGGAGCAGTTCGACTATCTACTTACCCGACGCATCACGCCGCAGCAAGTGCCGAAGGAAGCTGACCCTCCAGCAGATGCACTGAGAGACGCTGTCTTTTCTCTGGCCGAGAAAGTCAGCTCCAGTGTTTCCAGGCCACCCTTGCGGGTTGCTGGGAAATCGAGTCCTGAGAGAGAGAGAGATACAAGACCTCCTTCATTCTAAACCAAGGTACAGAGCTGATTAGACCCTTAGAAAATTCTTGGAATAGATTCTTGGCAAAAAGAATACTGAAACTAAGCTACACCTCACTTACTTCTTCCCTTCTACTAGACCTAGGTTAGGTACACCGGGGTAGGCGTATTTTAGAAGCACCAGTTGAGTACTTTTAGTCATTATTTATTAATGTATGTATTTTATGTTATTTTATATGGCTTAGAAACCATACCATGCTTTTACAGCACTACTTTATAATACTCTTCGTATTATATGCCGTTTACTTTATAACCAGTATTACGATTGTAGCAGTTCATTTCTTGTGCTTGAGAAAGAAGACTGTTCAATAAATACTTTTATTGAAAACGCCCGTCTCTCTATTTTCTCTGCACCTCTGGTGAAACGAAGCATGCACGATTGACTGAGTGAAATAACTATCTATTGTTTCCGCGACTCTAGAGATTGATTTCTTTTTCTTGCGAAACAAAGTTGTCATGTTTATGCGGTTGTCAGAATCTAATCCCTTCTTGTCTATTCGAGAAAGTTTCTAGTGACCTCTGAGCTAGCTGGCACTCGCAATTAAGTCCAATATATTCGTCAGAAACCTAGTAGACCTCAGTCCTTTGTCTAAACTATAGTATATGTTATTCCAATGCGCAGAGCCTATTGGGAATATTGGAACTACACTACACTTGATGCAATCATCTCTAAGCAGAGCACCTTATCCCTCCGTTCTATCCTACCCACCAACTGGACTTACCACCACCTAATTCTTTTCAATCTCAATGCCATCCAACCAAAGGCCCACCCCCAAAATACCCGGCACAAGCACTGAGCGAGGAACATACACTGAATCTCCCAGGCAGAGTTAGAAGCGTTAGTCAGTTCCCAAATTCCAAGGTGATGATCTGACTGCCCACTACAACAGAAAAATGGGAGAACTACTTGAAATAGATGCCCCTTTGAAACTCAAGAAATCAAGAAGTATCTCTTCCAGATCTTGGTTTAACAAAGACCTTAACAAAGAGGTAACAACTCCGGTTGGCTGAAAGAAACTGGAGACAACAACCCTTGTTAACACATCTTGCGATACCGGGAGCTAAACGCATAAAATACAAAAAACTCAACTTCAGACAAAAGTCCCCCTTCTTCTGAGCCCAACTTGACCGTTCTAAGAACAGACCTAAAGACCTTCTCAACATCATCAAACAGCAAACCTCCCCTTTCCCTCAACACTCAATAAATGACTTTACCATGCGCTGCAAAGAGTTTGCAACATTCTTCTCTGAAAAAATATCTAACATTGAAATCTCTCTTGACCCACCCATCTCTCCGTCCTACACCAAAGATGTCCCCCTAACAAAGAGGGTCTACCCAAGGCCCTACCTCCAACTAATGGTCATCTCGCAAAACTCAACCTATGCCAGTGGGACTGAATTAGACAATGTCCCTTAAGAAGAAGTGCTCCAATTACTCGCTTGCATGAAACCAACATCGCACATTTCCGATGCCCTCCCTCCTGAGCGTGTCAAGAATCTCAATCACATCATATCTCGCCTGCATGAACCAAAATCATCAACTCCTCCTTTTCGAGAAGCTCCATGCCAACCTTCCTCAAACTCGGCCAAGTCACCCCCCTCATCAAACAACACAGACGCCGACTAGAAGAACCTTAACAATTACAGACCTATATTTATTCACATTTACCTTCAGAAGCAAGTCTCATCAAAGCACAAGAGTGCCTGACAAACTTAGAAGTCCATACGCTGGTACTTTTTAGACTGGATTATTGGAACTCTTTCCTGTCTGGCCTTCCCAGAGAAAATTAGCATCACTGAGAGAATTGGTTCATACAGTTATCCACTTTGTGACAGGTTACAACATTTTTTAATCACATTTCTTCTATACTTTGCATCCTACAATGGCTTCCAATTGAAGCAACAGACCAATGTAACACTGAATGCATCACCCACAAAGTCCTCCACAACTCCACACCCTCCTACTTGGTAGAAAAACTCAAAATCTCTGGATCTGAACAAGGATCGAGAATTCGTAAAGTCCTCTTGCTGGAACAAGCAACATTCAGGCAAGAATGCTTTATAAAGCTCGCCTTCTCTGCCAGCGCTACAAGGATCTGGAACTCCCTCCCACAACCACCTTGAACAACCACAAGTCTTGCCACAATTATAAACTCAAAATCCTCCTAGTTGAGAGACGCTCTGAATAAAAAATCTGTGGTCGCTTTTCTGCATCCACTTTTCCAATGTATCCAGATATTAACTCTATTAACTTTCTCCCCTGACGTGATCTGTGGGATTAGTCTATTGCTTATCTGTTATTTTATGGCACATCTAATCTGCATATTGGTCTTTCTTCTTTAGAAAAGTGCTTCAATGCCCTTCAGCCAAGATTGTACTGTATACAACCACAAAAATAAACACATTTGGTATAATAAAGAGAAACCAGAAAAATCCTCTTTTTGAAAAGTTTGTGCAAATTTGTCAAAAGATTTCAAAATTATTAGCAAAGAAATAATTGCTTTTCAAAAGAAACTCTTATAACCACAAACGACATGGGAGGGAAAGAAAGAAGAGAGAGAGAGAGTGAGAAAGAAATATAGAAAGAAAGAGAAACAGAGAAAGAGTGATAGAGAGAAGGAGAGAGAGAGTGACAAAGATAGAGAGAAAGAGAGAAGGATAGAAAGAAAGAGAAAGAGAGAAAGAGAGGGAGAGAGAGAGAGACACCATGGTTTAAGTGAGTTGCAAATAATTTTTTAAAATATATTAAGATGTTAAAAGCAATCCCAATAATAAACTTCAACGTGACCTTTGTGCTTTTGATCCAAGACTACCAGACAGCGCTAAAGACATCGTGGGGATATTCAGGTAGCATCAGTGGGAATACATTCCACTCATTCCTTACCATTGGATTTGTGGTTTGTAATTCACATCCGTCCCTCCCGTCCCTCCCGCTGCCCAAACCTTGTTTACTGTATTCTTCCACAAACACGCTTTCTTTAAAAAGGCCTTTTACACTTGTTTTTATCTGGTCACATTTGCAGTGCATTCAAAGACAGAGGTCAAATGTCTAGCTCTCTCTTTGAGAAAGCTTGGTTTTTACTTTATTTCCAATGACTTCAAAATGAGAGAATATATGTGGCAATTCTGCTGAGTATCCATACAAGAGGAGAAGGTGTAAGATTTTTTTCCTAGCACACAACAAAAAACAAGCACTGGCAAAGACAATTGGTCTTGCCTTGAAAACCTACTGATTCTGCAAATGACTTTTAGCAGTGTCCCACACCATCAGTCGAAAAAGAAATATCCTACAGCTCCGGCGACTGTGGCCAGTCGACCCCAGCTGAGTAGCTTTTCTCCTCCCTCTCTGGATCTGGCTATCAGCTTGGGAGCTCCGGCGTCTGTGGCCAGTCGACCCCAGCTGAGTGGCCTTTCTCCTCCCTCTCTGGATCTGGCTATCAGCTTGGGAGCTCCGGCGACTGTGGCCAGTCGACCCCAGCTGAGTAGCTTTTCTCCTCCCTTTCTGGATCTGGCTATCAGCTTGGGAGCTCCGGCGACTGTGGCCAGTCGACCCCAGCTGAGTAGCTCTTCTCCTCCCTCTCTGGATCTGGCTATCAGCTTGGGAGCTCCGGCGTCTGTGGCCAGTCGACCCCAGCTGAGTAGCCTCTCTCCTCCCTCTCTGGATCCGGCTATCAGCTTGGGAGCTCCGGCGTCTGTGGCCAGTCGACCCCAGCTGAGTAGCCTCTCTCCTCCCTCTCTGGATCCGGCTATCAGCTTGGGAGCTCCGGCGTCTGTGGCCAGTCGACCCCAGCTGAGTAGCCTCTCTCCTCCCTCTCTGGATCCGGCTATCAGCTTGGGAGCTCCGGCGTCTGTGGCCAGTCGACCCCAGCTGAGTAGCCTCTCTCCTCCCTCTCTGGATCCGGCTATCAGCTTGGGAGCTCCGGCGATTGTGGCCAGTCGACCCCAGCCGAGTAGTTTTCCCCTCCCTTCTCTGGAGGAGTTTGGCAGTTTAGCCCTCACGATTTCATCTGGCTCGCCTCTGGATCCTCTTCCTGCAAAACTATGGAAGGTGTTCCAAGAGGATCTCTTTCAGCCCTTGCATGCCATCTGCTGCCAGTCGTTTGAAACAGGGACTGTACCAGGCTGTTGGAAGAAGGCAGTGGTTTCTCCGCTCTTAAAAAAACCTACGCTCGACCCTGGGTGCCTCTCTAACTACCGGCCAATTTCCCTGCTTCCTTTTCCGGTTAAAATCATGGAAAAGTTGGTTACCCGCACTCTGTCCGGCTTCTTAGAAGGGAACATCTGGTTGGATGAGACGCAATTCGGTTTTCGCCCTGCTCACGGGACGGAATCCGCGTTGGTGACCGTACTAGACAATCTGCGGGCGCGTGTCGACAGTGGTCGGGCAGCATTTTTGGTGCTGCTCGATATGTCGGCCGCGTTCGACACGGTCAGCCATCCTACCTTGATTTCGAGGTTGGAAGAATGCGGGGTCAAAGACAAGGCCAGGGACTGGTTAGTCTCCTACCTGGACAGCCGTCAGCAACGGGTTTCGATACCTCCCTTCAGCTCAGAGGAGCGGAGAGTGGGACAAGGAGTACCCCAGGGCTCAGCCATCAGCCCCATACTCTTTAATATCTACCTCCGCCCTCTAGTCCAGCTCATTAAATCATTTGGTATCTCCGCATTTAATTATGCGGATGATACCCAGCTGGTCTTTTCCCTGGAGGGACAGGATGCAGTCCCATTGGAGACTTTTCACCGGTGTATGCAGGCTACAGCGGAATGGCTCCGTCTGAATTCGTTACAGTTCAACGGAACCAAGACAGAGGTCTTGCATTGCTCCACTGACCGAGTTCCCCGAGATCTCCCTGTCGATTTTTGGCCCCCATCCTTTTCGGAGACGGTGTCAGCCGCACAATCGGCGCGCAATCTGGGCGTCATTTTTGGGCCCAACCTGCAGCTGGATCTGCACGTGAATAAGACCACCTCAACGTGTATGATGCTGATCCGCATGCTGCGTAAGGTTTTACCCCTTCTCCCTGAGCAAGCCAGACCAGAAGTAGTGCGAAGTACCATCTTAAGTCGACTCGACTACTGCAACGCACTGCTTCTGGAGGCCCCGTTAACACTTATGGCCAAGCTTCAAAGGGTGCAAAATATGGCTGCCAAACTCGCCCTTTCCCGCTCCTACCACAGCTCTTCCACGGCAGCGCTGCAGGAACTCCATTGGCTGCCGGTCCATTTACGCGTACGCTATAAAGCAGCGTGTATTGTGTTCAGGGCGATTCATGGCCTGGGCCCAATTCCTCTGCGGCAAATGTTTGCCTGGTATCTTCCATCTCGAGCTCTGCGTTCCTCGTCGTCCAGGCTACTTGTTGTCCCGCGCTTCCAGAGAGTGAGGATGGGTGGTCGTTCGTTCAGAGTAGCGGCGGCCAAACTTTGGAACTCCTTGCCCCTATCCCTGAGAGGTCTTGAGGATCTTTCAGCCTTTAGAAAGGATCTGAAAACTTATCTTTTCCCTAGGGCGGGTTGAGCTATTGCTTTTGCTTGGATCATGGGTCAAAAGCGCCAGGATGTCCTTGGTGGTGACAGGCTGCGCTATATAAGTATACCACAATACAATACAATTTTGCCGGGTTACAAAGATTGACACGTAGTTACTGAGGCCTAACCCTTTGAATTTCAATCAAATGTGGTGGATATGATTAATGAAAATAGAATGCCGGAAACAGAGAGTTATTACTGTGTCATCAATAAGCTCCTTAGGTGTTGCACCTAAAAATGCTGATATTACATTTTTTCTGAACGCAGGGACTATTAGTCTGATAAGAAGCTACACATGGTTGCTCTCTGTTGCAGGGAATCCCAGCCCACAATCAGAGCCTGAGAAGTCTCTCCCCAGTGTGAGTATGTTATTTTTGAAAAGTAGTTTAGCCTCGCCACCGGTATTTGATTATTTTGCTCAAGATACCACTAGCAAAGCGCCCAATAATTTCCAAATCAGCCTACGGGCTTGCCGTCTTTCACGGTATTGCGTGTAAATGCCTGAGATGTCCTGATGGTTTTCTGCTTCAATATGGCCACCACGCAGGCAGCATCGAGGGCGCTGGCTTTGCAGGGCGTGAAGGTAATTTTTCAGCGATCACACACCTTCTTCTCAGCAGACACCAGGTGTGGGGGGTCTCCCTGCACTCAGGTGTGTTATTCATTTATTAATTCAGTGTTTTATATAGCGCAAACATGACCCAAATGGGTATCAGAGTGCTTCACAATTCTTTAGCATTGTACTTCTGACATTTGGTTTGATTAGACCTTTAGACAAACTACCAAGTATATATATTCACTTTTAAGTGGAAAGCATTTCTACTTTACAAATAAAACATGTGTCCTAAATATTACAACATGTGACATTTTATAAATTACATGTACTAAGAATACCTCATATCATTTAGTACAGTGGATTGTACGTAGCAAAGAGACTGGTTACGGAATATATAGCTTTTATCTAATACTGCTTTCGGCCTTGGAAACGTTGTACAGATGTGGCAGGGTCGCGTCATGATGCTGCTGGTGAGAGCTGCCAGAAGATGCTTCAATGGCATGGCCCTCTGTACATGCCAATGTCCCCTGCCCCCCGAGCCGTCCTTCCATTACCTTAGCTGCCAACTTTACAGTTGACAGTGATGTTTCTGGTTAGCAGCAGTAGACATGAGCACTTCAGTTGAAACGGCTGCTACGCTTATGCAAAGGGGAGGTGGTGAAGGCAAGAAAACGAAGTAATTTGCTTTTTATAAATAACAAGAAAGGAGAGGCAAGCAGCGATGAGTGAGACGGTGAGGAACTGGCTCTTTACTTTGAAGTAAGAGAAAGAACAGGCTTTTTAGGGGAAACATCATCTGACATTTGATTTTGGTCTGTAAATGAACAGCAAATGTGACGAGATATGAACAAGAATTACAGCCGCTTACAAAAAAGCTTGGAGCGAGTGAAAAAAGTGCTCATATGAAGTGCTCTTAGACAATGAAAAAAGAAAAAGTGCCTAAAGCAGTTGATAATATGGGATCATTGCAAGGATACAAGTAACGGGACGGTGCTCCGTGGGAGGGAACAATCTATGAAAAGGAGGGACAAGTAGGAAAGATTAGCCATTGGGAAGCTAGGCTGTTTAAAGGAGATTCCAAGAAACAAATAAAAAGCAATGGGTGGGCAGTAAGCCCACAAAGTTAAGCGCTGTTGCGGCAAGACCTAACAAAAAGAACTGTGCTGATGTTTCAGAATATATCAGAATTAGTACAAATGAAGCACATTTGTTTTGTATTACTGAAGTGTGGAGAAAAATATTTCAATACGATTGAAACACATTAATACACTAGGGGATGACATTTGCAAACATTATCATTCATGTGCAGTAAAACCATATTTCGGTGGAAATGTAATGATCATTTCAATTGACAATGTGTTGTCTGTAATGGCAGTGCGCTACCACACCAAGTATACTCCACTCCACTCCAATCAATTCAACTCACTCCATGAAACAAAATTCTACTCCACGTTCCTCTACTCCACACCACTTACCCCACTCCAATCTACCCCATCCCACTCCAATTCACCCCATTCCAATCTATCCATTCCCAATTTACCCACCGCAATCTACCCCACTCTAACTCAATCTACCCCATCCCACTCCAATCTACCCTAATACACTCAATCTAACCCAATCAATCCCACCACAGTCCAATCTACCCCACTCCACCCCAATCTACCACACTACACTCAGATTTACCCCACTCTGCTCCAATATACCCCAGTCTACCCCACTCCACTTCAATCTACCACAACTGTAATCTACTCCAATCTAACTGGCTTCACCCCAATCTACCTCACTCTACTTCAGTCCAATTTACCCAACTCCATTTCAATTTACCCCACTGCAATCTATCCAACTCATCTACACTCCTACCACAATCTACCCACACCAAACTACCACAATCTACCCAAATCCAATCTACTATAATCTACTACACTCCACCCAATCTATCCCTCTCCACTTCATCCAATAGACCCCACTTAATACAATCTACCCCACTCCATCCAAACCACCCCACTACAATCCACCCAATCTACCCCATTCCACTCCACCCTAATCTACCCCACAACACTCCACCTCAATCTATCCAATTCCACTCCACCCCACTCTACCCACACCTACCTCATTCCAGTCAAATCCAATCCATTACAATCTACCTATCCCAATCTACCCCATCCAATCTACCCCACTCAAATCTACTCCAATCAATTCCAACACACTCTACCCCATCCCAAACCAATCTGCCCTACACCACTCTATATAACTCTACTCCATTCTACTCTACTAGTGGAGAAGCGTGGCTCAGTGGTTAGAGGCGGCAGACCCGGAAGCTGAGATTGGCCGTGGACCAGGGTTCGATTCCCCGCCTCGGCGGGTCTCGGGCTCAAAAACAAATTCCACGGACTCGACAATTCTCGCTCCGGTGCCTACTCGACTCACGGGGTCACACTCTGCGACTCTGGGCAATAGCTTGCTTAATCTCCACTACGGCCCCTCGCGGCGAGATGCCTGGCTTTCAACCTTGTGGATACCCTGCCGGGGTATCTCATAGGGGAATACCAGGACGGGTTCCCTAAGCAAGCGCCTTGATACCTTCGGGTGATACGTGCGCTATATAAGTCGCAATACATTTACATTTTCTACTCCAGTCCAATGTACAGCAATCCAATCTACCCCAATATACTGCACTCTAATCTACTCCACTCCAGTCTTCCCCACCCTACTCCAATCTACCTCATTCTACCCCACTCTTTCCCTATCTATCCCACTCCAATCCTCCCCAATCCATACTACTCCATCTCAATCTACTCCACTCCACCCAAATGTACCCCAATTCAATCTACCCCACTTGACTCCAACCTACCCCAATCCACTCTACCCCAATGTATCCCCATTCTATCTACCTCACCGACCCTGTGCCACTAACTTTTAGCCATGCCGAACAGCAGTCACACTGGTGTACATAATGGTTAAAACTCGTTGCCAAAGCCAATAGCTTTCGGATAGGAGACACCTATTTGTTTTGCCAATGCTTGTTTTCAGTGGGGTTTTTTTCATCATATACACACGCAACAGTTACCTGCAGCCAACTCCAAGCAGGCACAGGTGTTCAACGGTGCATGGGCACAGCAGGGGATTCCCTAAAGGATCTGGCTTATGTTTTTTTATTTTTTATTTTTAAGAGTTCTCGGACCCCTACAAACTTGTGTATCATTATTGGACATCGATAGGGTTTCAGACCGAGCAGCAGGTCTCCAAACATCACAAATGTCCACCAACGTACAAGGCCAATTGCTGTGCCTGCGCAGACTCCTGCCTAAGGTTTGCGGACCTCAAAATTCATGATGTGGAATCTAACCTCTGTCTCAAAATCAGCAATTTCTTTCTACATTTTAACATTAGGCAGCCCCTGTGCCAGGGAGAGACAGGATGGCACCACAGCTCTTTATGGCTTCTTTAGTATTTTTACAGGATGCGGGGAATAAGGGCCAGATGTAGGAGCCAAAATACCGGTCGGTAACAGCCAATTTCGGCCGTTACCGACCGGTATTTAAGAATTGGCATGTAGGGGCCCTACTTTACCGATTCGGTAAATTTACAGAATCGGTAAATTTACCGAATCGGTAAATTTACCGAATCGGTATTTTTACCGATTCGGTAACTGCAAGATGTAGGTGGGACTCTTCTGAGTCCCACAGGCCTTACAGATTCGGTATTTTACCACCCAATCCAATTGGGTGGTAAAATACCGAATCCAGGTGTGCATGCACATGTGTGCATGCACACCTATGCCATGTGACAGACAGACATGCCCTTAGGGCATGTCTGTGTGCCACATGGCACACATGCCTGTATTCGGGGTGCTAGAGGGTGTCAAAGTGAGACCCCCTGCACCCTTGCAAAAATCGGTATTTACCGAATCGGTAAATACCGATTTGGTATTGCCCATTGATTCCTATGGGCTTCAAGGCCCATAGGAATTAATGGGCAATACCGAATCGGTATTTACCGATTCGGTAAATACCGATTTTTACAGATTCGGTAATTCAATTGCCGAATCTTCCTAAATCTCCCTCCTTCATATTAACCGATTCATAAATACCGAATCGGTAAAATTCGGTATTTATGAAACGGTAAATACGCTTTTCCTACATCTGGGCCCAAGTCTCTTCATCATGTAATGGTTCAAGATGTAGCCAGCCAATCAGGGAGCTTCAGGTACGCAGACCCAACTTTGGGTTTACGTATCCGAAATAGATTGTCGAAAAGCTTCCATCCAATCGGAGCCAATATATTTTTACATTTGGGTCCACGAGTCCAGATGCACGGACCATTCGTCGGCCAAAGGTCCAGCTAGATCTATCTTAAATGACTAGTGGCTTAATTTGAGGACCAAAAAAAAACACTGCATGAAACTAGCCATGCCAATCCCAAATAGTTTTGTGCAGATTCATTGAACTATACCAAAGTTATTATATGTGTATATATATATATCACTGAAAAAACCATAGGTTATAGACCATATATAGTTAGGAATTAGCATTTACAAAACCTTATTTTACTCACACAAAACCATTGAAATTCGCATATATAGTTAGTTGCACTAACTATATATCGCGCACCTGCAATCCACTGCTGATCATGTCACATATTACATCATTCATGACATGGTCAGTGACATCACTGATGACATCACTGATGACATCTCAAATGACATCACTGATGACATCACTGATGACATCTCAAATGACATCACTGATGACATCACTGATGACATCTCAAATGACATCACTGATGACATCTCAAATGACATCACTGATGACATCACTGATGACATCTCATTTGACATTACTGATCACATCACTGATGACATCATTCATGTGATAATACGATGAACCTCTTCAGACTCTAATATAACCTTAGATACACTCAGTGTAAACAGACACTCACAGACTGTCACTCATCCATGGAGTTACTCACACACCTAGTCAGTCATGCAAAGAATCAATCACACCTCCATTTCCTCAACTATACAGTTATACACACCTTACTTATTCAAACATATACTAACACATATTTACTCTCTTATACAATCCCTGATACAAGTTCACAATGATCCATACAGCCACTCACACATTCACTGGCTCTTATGCACAGTTATCTATATATGTCAACTTTCACATGTACTGTGTTTTACATATATACTTACTTTGACATGTAGCACTGAGATATCCATTAACTCACCAATACACTCATGCACACAGTCAACCGCCCATACAGCTGTTTCCACATGCACTTTTGAACCCATACATCTAGTGAATCAACTGCTCACACATCTATGCACAGAGTCATACACCTCCCAGCCACCCACACACACACTCAGTCTCCCATACAAATACTTGGGCAACCAATCAATAACCCATTTAGTTACTCATATAGCTACTGATCAACACATGCAGCAGTTTACAGAACAACAGACATAATGATGCACAAATTAAGACAGTTTAGTCACTAACCCATGCACTCAGTGAGACACATTTAATCACTCACTCATACAGTCAGTCATGCACCTACTAAATCCTTCATCCAGACACTTATACATCCACTCATTCTTCAATATGTAAGACATATTTTAACTTTACAGAAACATACAGTCACTGGATGTTGTCATCAGTGATGTCATTTGAGATGTCATCAGTGATGTCATCAGTGATGTCACTGACCATGTCATGAATGATGTAATATGTGACATGATCATCAGTGGATTGCGGGTGCGCGATATATAGTTAGTGCAACTAACTATATATGCGAATTTCAATGGTTTTGTGTGAGTAAAATAAGGTTTTGTAAATGCTAATTCCCAGTAGGTAATATATATATATATATATATTCACTGAAAAAACCATAGGTTATAGACCATATATAGTTAGGAATTAGCATTTAAAAAACCTTATTTTACTCACACAAAACCATTGAAATTCCATATATAGTTAGTTGCACTAACTATATATCGCGCACTTGCAATCCACTGCTGATCATGTCACATATTACATCATTCATGACATGGTCAGTGACATCACTGATGACATCACTGATGACATCTCAAATGACATCACTGATGACATCACTGATGACATCATCCAGTGACTGTGTGTTTCTGTAAAGTTTAAATATGTTTTAGATATTGAAGAATGAGTAGATGTATAACTGTCTGGACGAAGGATTTAGTAGGTGCATGACTGAATGTATGAGTGAGTGATTAAATGTGTCTCACTGAGTGCATGGGTTAGTGACTAAACTGTCTTAATTTGTGCATCATTATGTCTGTTGTTCTGTAAACTACTGCATGTGTTGATCAGTAGCTATATGATTAACTATGTGGGTTATTGATTGATTGTCCAAGTATTTGTATGGGAGACTGAGTGTGTGTGTGGCTGGCTGGGAGGTGTGTGACTCTGTGCAGATCAATGTGTACTTGTATCAATGATTGTATAAGAAAGTAAGTATGTGTTACTATATGTTTGAAAATGTAAGGTGCTCTATGTTTAACTGTATAGACAAGAAAATGGAAGTGTGATTGATTCTTTACAGGACTGACTAGGTGTGTGAGTAACTCCATGGATGAGTGGCAGAGTGTGAGTGTCTGTATAGGTGTATGAGTGCATATGATAGTGTTGTAAAGATGAGTGATTGTATGTATGAATGATTGTATGGGTGAATGAGTGAATGTGTGTGTAGACGTAGGAATCAGTGAGTACGTATGTAGTAACTAGTATTGGTGTGTCAATGGTTTCAAAAATTATACTCTGTATTTAACACTGGGTGAAACAGAGGTTATATTAAAATGTGAGGAGATGCATTGTATTGTCACATGAATGATATCATCAGTGATGTGGTCATTGATGTCAAATGAGATGTCATCAGTGATGTCATCAGTGATGTCATTTGAGATGTCATCAGTGATGTCATCAGTGATGTCACTGACCATGTCATGAATGATGTAATATGTGACATGATCAGCAGTGGATTGCAAGTGCGCGATATATAGTTAGTGCAACTAACTATATATGGAATTTCAATGGTTTTGTGTGAGTAAAATAAGGTTTTTTAAATGCTAATTCCTAACTATATATGGTCTATAACCTATGGTTTTTTCAGTGAATTTTCAAGGTTTTGTAAATGCTAATTCCTAACTATATATGGTCTATAACCTATGGTTTTTTCAGTGAATTTCAATGGTTTTTTAATAGCAAATATCATAAGCTGTCGAATGTCAAGTACGTGGTAAGTGAAAACATTTTCGTGTTTATGCACACTGATCTGCTTTGAATGGTGCCCCCCCCCCTCATTTCTATTAGGAGTACTCTCTCTTTGCAGATAGTGAAAGGTAGTTAACGCAGGCCTTTGCCCCCGTTGTAATCCGTCGTGCCTGCTTCTCTCTCCATTTGATTGATTGTTATCCAAGTATTTACTGTTTTAGAATTAGTTCTCTTTGGTTCATTCTCTATTTACAAACAAACACAGAGTCGCAATACTCTGTTTAGTCTTTGCAGATAACGAAAAATCGTGTAAAAAAAAAGAAAAGGAATCGAGCAAAATCAGTAGGCCACTAATGGGATCTCTTTTTGACCTCGCTAAAATAGAAACATTAGGAACAACCCCTCATGACAAATACAAAACTAGTGAGATGAACTGAACTCCACACAATGATGGCTGCAAAACAGCTCGGCTCCGCCACCCACCCCGCCCAAAATAACGATAAAGAGCGGCTGCCATGATTGGTTGCGGAATGGCCACAACGGAGCTACGAAATGGTGCTGCTCTCATGCTAACCCCAGCTTCGGTCTGAAACATCCAGAAACACTGTAGACTACCAATTCGATCAGTTCCGGTAGCGCCCCAATGTAACCCGGTAGAGAAGAACTAGCCCTCCCCTCTTTGACTGATGGTTCTTGTTGCCTGTCCCTTCTGTTGTCATTTAACAGAACTATTTAGCCTGCTGAAAGGGGTTGTGTTTCGACCGCTGGTTGGTGGAGACATTTTGACTATATTCTGGACCTGCGTTGTCGCGTAATGCGTCATATGACGCGCCGCGTTAGCGCATCCGGAAGTCATCCGGGGCGCGCAGCGCGTAACGTAAGCATAACAAGTCATGTGACTTGTTAATAAAACTTTTCATTGGTTCATTTTACTTTTCTTATTCTAATGATGAAAGCCTTGGTCATATCACCTAAAAATTACGCTTTTAATTACTTCCGAACATTATTTTCTCTTAAATATATGTTATAATGTTCCAGGCTAATGTACTTTCCCGGAAATTTTACAACTGTCCTGCAAGTAAAATATATTCTTTTTTCGAGAAAAAGAGCGTTTCTTCGTCCCATGACGGAGCTGTTGAGCAAAAGAGGGTCGACCTGCTGTCTTAGTCGCCGATACGCCTGAATATGAGATTCTTATCGATCACTTTATGTTGCAGGAATAGAAAACACAACAGCCCTTGACCATTTATCTTTACTGTGTTCCTTCGTATTATACCTTTTACCCTTCATGTAATTGGTCTGCTTTATTTCACTTGCCTTTTAATGATTCTAAAACAGTGACTATTATTAAAAACTTTACCAATGTATACACTACTACCATGTTTTCTTTTAAAAACCTTTATTGTGAAAATTTCATTATACAAATACGAGCCTATAACCACGTGGGCCTGCCACGGAGCAAACTGTAATCGTATATGATGAATAGACATTTACACTGTAGAGGAACGTAACGGGCGGGCCATTAGGTTGCAAAAACTAAGGTGTCTAACAGTTACGGAATCGGTGGACGTACATTTTATAATTAAAATACGACAGGGCCAGTTACAATAAAATTATCTAGATATACATTTGCGGGCAAGTACCATGGGTGACGTTAATTCGAATTTTCAACAGTACAGTAATCAATAACACATCAGAACTTAATATCAATAGGGATGTCGAAATATTCAATCAATTCTCGTCCCCGCCCGCCATGTGCTTCAAAACTGCATACGTATCTCGTGATTTCAAGGTTCTGCAACCAGTACACAACAAGGAGTTACGAGTCCCATTTATTCCGGCGCCATTTTGGGCGAGGACGGGCAGGTCCAGGATATAGTCAAAATGTCTCTACCAACCATCGACTATGATGATGTTCATATGCTGTATTTATTAGAGTAACACTCATCTGCCCACATGAAATTAATTTACCACAATCTAAACATGTCATTTTAATCTTTCCAAAGTTCTTCTAAATATTTGGGACCGTTTCCCTTGCCTCTGAAGCTCTCAGTGCCACTTCTTTGATGAATGTACTAGCAGGTCAGGGGTTCTCCTCCAAATCTCTCTTTTATGCAGCACTATAATTAATTGGTGCCACCTCTCCATATGACGATGCATGGTATAGTTACCACAACTATATTTTTTTTCGGTTCCTCTGGAGAGTTCATCGTGGCAGATGAAGCGTGTAACATACCGGGCATTTACCTTTTTTTGCATGTACAGGAAAGGAAAAAAAAATCGAGCGTCCGAGTTCTAAGGTGTCCCAGGGCCATTTTAGTGGACCAGGCCCAAATCCAAAGAACAGGCCGCCATTTTGAGAGTCCTCTTGCAGCCGCCTGTCGCTGTAGCATCAAGAGCGGCCGAAACTCAGCTGAATGGCAACTGAAACGGTAAAGGGGCGCCCCACTACATTTCAGCATTGTAGGATGACCACACCAGTACAGCAACTTGCTAGACATCACCTCGGTGCCATCCGGATCTCGGCGCCCCACTGCAGATGAAGTGCCTCTCAACTATGAAACCACCACGGTGACATCCGGATCTTGGCGCGTTGTGCTGCCTTCGGCCTATTCGCACATCGGTCCGCTACTGACGCCATCTCACAGGCTAATGGGGTGACCCACGCCGAGTTTCAGCATTGTAGGATGACCACACCAACTTGCTAGACATCACCTCGGTGCCATCCGAATCTTGGCATCTCAACGCCTAGTGGTATCTTCCATACAGAAAATATTGTTACGCTGCCTTTGGCCCCATTCGCACATCAGTCCGCAACTTAGACATCACCTCGATGCCATCCGGATCTTGGCATCTCAGCGCCTTGTGGTGTCAGTCAGAAAATATTGTTGCGCTGCCTTTGGCCCCATTCGCACATCAGTCCGCTACTGACACCATCTCACAGGCCAATAGGGCGCCCCACGCCGACTTTTACCATTGTACGATGGCCACACCAGTGGCACAACTTGCTAGACATCACCTCGGTGCCATCCGAATCTTGACATCTCAACGCCTAGTGGTATCTTCCATACAGAAAATCTTGTTACGCTACCTTTGGCCCCATTCGCACATCGGTCCGCAACTTAGACATCACCTCGGTGCCATCCGGATCTTGGCATCTCAGCGCCTTGTGGTGTATTCTCTTCAGAAAATATTGTTGAGCTGCCTTTGGCCCCATTCGCACATCGGTCCGCAACTTACACATCACCTCGGTGCCATCCGGATCTTGGCATCTCAGCGCCTTGTGGTGTCTTCTACTCCGAAAATATAGTAGAAAATATTGTTGCGCTGCCTTTGGCCCCATTCACACATCAGTCCGCTACTGACACCATCTCACAGGCCAACAGGGCGCCCCACGCCGACTTTTACCATTGTACGATGGCCACACCAGTGCCACAACTTGCTAGACACCACCTCGGTGCCATCCGGATCTTGGCATCTCAGCGCCTTGTGGTGTCTTCAAATCAGAAAATATTGTTGCGCTGCCTTTGGCCCCATTCGCACATCGGTCCGCTACTGACGCCATCTCACAGGCCAACGGGGCGCCCCACGCCGACTTTCAGCATTGTAGGATGGCCACACCAGTGCGGCAACTTACTAGACACCACCTCGGTGCCATCCGGATCTTGGCGCGTTGTGCTGCCTTCGGCCTATTCGCACATCGGTCCGCTACTGACGCAAACTCACAGGCCAACGGGGCGCCCCACGCCGACTTTCAGCATTGTAGGATGGCCACACCAGTGCGGCAACTTACTAGACACCACCTCGGTGCCATCCAGATCTTGGCGCGTTGTGCTGCCTTCGGCCTATTCGCACATCGGTCCGCTACTGACGCAAACTCACAGGCCAACGGGGCGCCCCACGCCGACTTTCAGCATTGTTGGATGGCCACACCAGTGCGGCAACTTACTAGACACCACCTCGGTGCCATCCGGATCTTGGCGCGTTGTGCTGCCTTCGGCCTATTCGCACATCGGTCCGCTACTGACGCAAACTCACAAGCCAACGGGGCGCCCCACGCCGACTTTCAGCATTGTAGGATGGCCACACCAGTGCTGCAACTTGCTGGACACCACCTCGGTGCCATCCGGATCTTGGCGCGTTGTGTTGCCTTCGGCCTATTCGCACATCGGTCCGCTACTGACGCCGCCTCACGTGCCAACGTATTTTCTCCTAATTTTACACCCTATGCCGCATAACAGGTCATGTGACTTGTTTATAAAACTTTTCATTGGTTCATTTTACTTTTGGTTTCCTAATGATGAAAGGCTTGATCATGTGACCTAAAAACAACACTTTTCATAGGATGAACACTTTTTTTTTTCCCCAAACGATGAAAGCCCCACCTTGTTTCTGGATGTTTCAGACTGAAGCTGGCGTCAGCATGAAAGCACCACCATCTCGTAGCTCAGTCGTGGTCATTCCGCGAGCAATCATGGCAGCCGCTCCCCACCAGAAGCCTGCAGGAGTCGGAGCCCCCAAAACTTTTGATGAATTCTCAAGGCGGAGGGGACGCTTTCGAGAATGAGGTCCAAGACCTAGCAGACAAGCGTCCGATTTCCAAGGTGTCCCAGGGCCATTTCAGTGGACCAGGCCCAAAAAGGAAACAGCCTGCCTCCATTTTGAGAGTCCTGTGACAGCCGCCTATCGCTGCACCGCAAGAGTGGGCGCAACTCAGCTGAATTGCGGCTTTTGACACAGTGGACCAAAAACGGACGGAATGGCAACTGAAACGGTAAAGGGGCGCCCCACTACAACAGACGAGACTCCACCTGGAGAGGCCCGTTCACGCCGCCTCCCCCGGGGCGCTCCACGCCGTTATTCGGAGCAGCATTGTAGGATACCAAAACCAGTGCGGCAACTTACTGGACATCACCTTGGTGCCATCGTTCTGCTGCCTTGGAACTATTCGCGCAACAGTTTGCTACTGATGACCCACCCCCCGCGACGCCCCATGCCGTTATTTGCTGGGTGGCAACTTACTAGACATCACTTTCGTGTCATCTAGATTTCGGCGCGTTCTGCTGCCTTGGAACTATTCGCACAACAGTTTGCTACTGATGACCCACCCCCCGCGACGCCCCACGCCGGAAATCTGGACGTTGTGCTGCGTTGGGACTATTCGCACAGCCGACCGCTACTTCGTTGTTTTTCCCTAAAAATGTTTATATGTTATTACTATTTTTGTTTTCTTGTATATATTTATAAATTATTAAAGTTTTATAATCTTACTACTTTGTCGGAGTGCTATATATTTTTAATGTGACACATAATTGTAAAAACTTTGATGTACAAAGAGTCATCCCTGGAATCTTCCGCTTCAGGCTCGGTCCCCTCCCCAATCACAATACAGGATGGTTTTCAGATAATAGCAACGCTTCTGCTGTGACGGATCTCATCGAGTGTGGGCCTTGATCTACTATAACTCCTTTGAAGAGGGGTGATTCTTTACAGCTGTGGCCATAAACTACATCTGCAGGGCTAGCTGATACCCTAGGACCAGCCTGGACAATCGGACACAGAGGAAAAGGAGTGTCAGAGGGTGCGGTAGTGAATAGGGCGAAAGGGAGGTGTCGGGCGGGCACAGGGTGTGATTCTCAGGGAACAGCAGCGCAGATGGGGGAGGTTTATTACCCATGCATAAGACAGAGAGCGGGGGTGACCACTGCCTGGGGGAGATGCTTGCGAGGGTGGGGAGCCATGCTAAGGATCGACAGCGTGCACAGAGTGGGTCTGGTCAAGGCATCTAAAATGGCTGCCGTGCACGACAAAAGTGTGGCATTTGAAAAAAGACAAGATGGCGCAGACAATGTTTTTCAACACTTCCTGATTTCCTTCGAATCGAACGTTAACAGACGTTGGGGCATATTACCAAAGTTAAGCGATATTTATCCCTAACGATGCTTAGCAACGATTTTTTTACCGTCAGAAATTATCGCAGATAAACCTTGCTATTATCAAGGTTTATCGGAAATACGATAAAAAACGACCGCAATGCATTAATATCGCTGAAAACTCAGCGATATTCATGCATTACCGAGCTAATGCTCTTAGCCATGTTATCCACCTCCCATTGGATAACATGGCTAAGAACTGCTCAGGGCAGGTGGTAGGTTTTAGAGATATTCGCCCTTATCTCGAATATTTCCAAAAGTTGATAATAGGAGATAGCGATATTAGCGACTGTTTCCAGTCGCTAACATCTTGGCATGCCCACTTTGCATGTCATTAGTGATAAATATCACTCACATGCAAAGTGGGGCCCAAGATGGTCGCTATCTTCTACTAGCCGTCGCTAACTGGTGTTAGCAACAGCTAGGTAATACACATATAATTTTATCTCTGCGAAGCGGAGCGCTGTTACAGATATATATCTTGTTTCTGAACGTTAATTTCTCAAAATGCACTGAAGCACATATATTGAGACCTAGCAAAGGCACATCGGGCTACCAGTCCCTACAATTTTGCCAAGTTTCGTGCAAATCCATTCAGCTGTTCGATCCTACCGAGAGACAAGATGGCGGCCGCTACGGACTGTTTGGAATGTTTACAGACACCGGAGAGCCAATCAGCTTCGCTTCGCAAAGCTCCGTAACGCGAAAAGTACGCGAAGCGGTGCGCTGTTACAGATATATACCTTTTTTTGAACATTAATTTCTCAAAATCCACTGGAGCACATATATTGAGATCTAGCAAAGGCACATCGGGCTACCAGTCCCTACAATTTTGCCAAGTTTCGTGCAAATCCATTCAGCTGTTCGATTATTATTATTTTTATTTTTTTTTGCCCCGCGGGGCCCTTTTAAAACCTCCACATCAAACCTAGGGGGTGAGCGACAATGTACTATGCCCCCTTATGGTCATTTGCCCCTTCGCTTTGGCCTCCTCTTGTCTCTCGATCCTACCGAGAGACAAGATGGCGGCCGCTACGGACTGTTTGGAATGTTGACAGACGCCGGAGAACCAATCAGCTTCGCTTCACAAAGCTCCGTTGCGCGAAAAGTCCGCGAACCAGAGCGCTGCCCGGTCCGCTGTTACAGATATATATCTTTTTTTAAACGTTAATTTCTCAAAATCCACTGGAGCACATATATTGAGACCTACAAAAGGCACATCGGGCTACCAGTCCCTACAATTTTGCCAAGTTTCGTGCAAATCCATTCAGCCGTTCGGGCTAAAAGTGAGGCCAACCGCCCTATGGAAATTAACATGGGAAAAACGCGTTTTGGGACCCCCCTTTTTTCTCGGCCCCCCCTTGACGAACCCCCCCCAAATTTTCAAGGGCTGCTCAGAAACAAAATGTGCCATTTTCCTGAAAATTTCAGCCAATTCCGTCCACAAACGCCAAAGTTATTAGACATAGAATTTTCAAAAAACCCATAGAGAAAAAATCCTAACTATATATACCTACTGGCGACCGCCAGTAGGTAATTGTATTGTATTGTGGCATACTTATATAGCGCAACCTGTCACCACCAAGGGCATCCTGGCGCTTTGACCCGTACTCAATGAAAACAGTAGCTCAGCCTATCCTGGGAAAAAGATGAGTTTTTAGAGCCTTTCTAAAAGATAAAAGATCTCCAAGGCTTCTCAAGGATATAGGCAGAGAGTTCCAGAGTTTGGCTGCTGCTACTCTGAAAGAGCGGTAATATATATATATATATATATATATATTCACTGAAAAAATCATAGGTTATAGACCATATATAGTTAGGAATTAGCATTTACAAAACCTTATTTTACTATATATATATATATAACATTTCTATGGCAAAATGAAACCCCTCATTTTGTTCCTTTTCAAATTAAATGTATTAAGTGTTACCACTTTATTCCAATCAAGATGACTTCAGGTGTGCCATACTTTTGTCATAAGTAAGACTGTTAGCGTTCTAGTAGTTCTTTAGAACACTCTGGGACATTCTGTCATTGGGCTATAGTTGGGCTACATCTGGCTGATATTTGGGCTACATTTGGGCTCTTTTGTCTCTGGTGGCCATCTTGAGAGACTGCATATCAGAATTTTTTTAATGAAATATAAGAGGATTTGAGAAGTCACTCAAAATGTGCCCTAATTTTTCTTTCTTCAGCACTAATCATAATTTCTATGGCAAAATGAACCCCCTCATTTTGTTCCTTTGCAAATTAAATGTTTTAAGTGTTACCACTTTATTCCAATCAAGATGACTTCAGGTGTGCCATACTTTTGTCATAAGTAAGACTGTTAGCGCTCTAGTTGTTCTTTAGAACACTCTGGGACATTCTGTCACTGGGCTATAGTTGGGCTACATCTGGCGGATATTTGGGCTACATTTGTTTTTTTTTGTCTCTGGTGGCCATCTTTGGGCTACATTGGGCTACATTGGGCTACATTTGGGCTCCAACATATATATAGCCCAATGTAGCCCAATATATATTTTTCAAAGTTAATTTTCGTAAAAACCACTGGAGCATATATCTTGAGACATAGCAAAGGCACATCAGGCTACCAGTCCCTACAATTTTGCCAAGTTTTGTGGAAATCCATTCAGCCGTTCGAGCTAAAAGTGAGTCCAACCGCCCTATGGAAAACTCAATGTTAAAAACACGTTTTGGGACCCTCTTTTTTCTCGGCCCCCGCTTGACGAAACCCCCCCCAAACTTTCAGGGGATGCTCAGAAACAAAATGTGCCATTTACCTGATAATTTCAGCCAATTCCGTCCATCAACGCCAAAGTTATTCAACATAGAATTTTCAGAAATCCCTATTCAAAAAAATCCTAACTATATATACCTACTGGCGACCGCCAGTAGGTAATATATATATATATATATATATATATATATATATATATATATATATATATATATATGTATATATATATATATATATAATTATATTACGTGGGATTCTGTAATCCCTGTATGAATGGCAGTCTCTAATTTCTTTATAATGAGGAATTTCTGACGCACCAAGTCAGTGATTATGAAGAAGAGACGTCAGAACCTGGCTTTTGTAAGTTATTACAGTTGAGTCCTGAGGGCAGAATGCCAGCTGATGTGAGAGGAAGGTCAAGTCACGAAGCATATTTGGAGTAGCTGTTTAAAGCAACAAACAGAACTTTGCTTTTATTACTTCTGCTTACTATGAGAAGCAGAGGGAATATGTTTATTAGTTTCCTTAGATAAAGGAAGGGTGGAATCTTTCTGCATGTTTCTACACGTTCCGAGCTACTGCAGCTTTTTTTTTTATGGACTTTTATTGAACTATTTCTAACATATTTTTGCAACAAATATCTAACATTTTTTATTTTTACTTTTGCACAAGAGGTTTTATGTTCATTCTTCATGTTTGCAAACATGTTAGCTGCTGCATATGTAGGAGCTATGCACCAAGGTTTGTGAGAAAGGTGATGGTGTGACCATGTATTATACAGGATAAAGTACCACCTGGTGCATATAATAAGATTATTTCAAGTCACCTCAGAGTTCCAAAACCTTTGTGTATCTGTCTATCATGAGATGGTGTGCACTCCTGGAGAACCCTGCAGTGACAACAACATCCCTGGTCGTCCCGGCTGTTGAGGCCGAATACAGACTAGGATTTTCATATCAGGAACTGGAGACGACTGCGTCTTACCCAAATGTAACTGTGCAACTAGAAACACAGTTCCCTCTCTAGACTGCGCATGTCTGCTATTCTCAATGAACACCACATCACTTGCATCCGACTATTATGTGTGGTTCTGGCCAGTAATTCCTCCCATGAATTTCCAGTTCCTCAGCCTGGAATGGGGATGAACAAGGAACGACAAGAGCTACTGGCCTATTTGTCTCATGCAACATCCCATTACCAGGCCTGTTTCTGCACAGGAAGGATGCAGTCCTGTGTGGAACCAGAGGAGGAGAATGCAGGGAAACATCTGCACCCTGTGTACTCGTATTCTGGTGTCAGTATTGCTCAGTGGGTTCCATACAAACCATAATCCTCCCCTCAGAGACTTTCTCAAATCTGCCCATATGCATTTTGAAGAGGTTACATGTGTTAGTATGCACTCCGAGAGTCCATTTATAGTGAAACACATACCTGGGGTAGCTTCGAACAGCAATAAATGTGATTTTGTATTTCCTCTCTCCATTGAGTCTTCCTCTGCAGTATTTGTATCCAGTCCTAGGAATGATGGAGGCACACACTGACCCCGCTCATCAGGACAGAGCAGTTCTGCCTTGCAGTTCTGATGTTGATGCTGTGAATCAGGGTGCAGTGGTTTGAGTATGCTGTTCTGATCTGAACCCTCTGCATCAGTACAGGGAGGTTCTAGCTTGTGCTTTTGATCTGAACCATGTGCATCTGCACAGGTCTGTTCTAGCTTGTCATTCTGATCTGGTTCCTGTGCTTCAGGGCGCATGGATTCCAGCTCGTAGTTCACGTTTGGATCATGTGCATAAGGAAGTTCCTGCTTCAAGCATAGGTGCTGCTGTAGGCACTGGGTTTGTTGTGACCCCAACTCATGAAAGGACAACAGCCCAGACTCTAAGTTTTCATCTGGTGCCTTCCCATCAGGTGACACGGGTTGTAGTCTGCGGTTCTCCTGGGGATCTTGGAAATCAGAACACATCAATTTTTCCTCCAAGGGATCATCAGGTCTGTTCCGATCTGGTAGCGTGGGTTGTATACGGTGGTTTTGCTGTGGTTTGTGTCCTTCAGGGAATAGTGGGTGTGGGCAGAGGTTCTGCTGCTGGTCCCAGCTATTAGCAGACAACGGGGATGGTTCTTGCTTCAGGGGCTCATCTGGTTCTCTCTCTTCTGGGAACGCTGACTGTACGCTCTGGTCTTGCTGTGGTGCCTGGCCAAGCACAAATTCTGAGTGAAGACACAGGTTTGCCTCCAGTGATCTGCCTGGAGGATCTATCTGAGGGCACCGGGATGGAGGACAATCCTGCTGTACTCCATTTCCATCTGGAAACCCAGGATGCATGCACTCATCCTGCTGCGACTCATTTACATCTGGAAAACCAGGTTGCAGGCACCGGTCCTGCTGTGGGTCACATCGATGTAGAAACATTGGCTGTAGACAAAGGTTTGGTTCCTCTGGACGCTCTTGAACATCGGTCGGAGAAGAGAGCGTACACTCCTGCTTTGGTGCATGCCCATCAGAGAACACTGTCTGAAGACACAAGCTTGGTTCCTCTGACCTGTCCAGTTGAGGTGTCGCAGGAGACCGGCTAACAGCACAATCTCTAATGCTCACCGGAGAGACCATCTTCAACGTCACTCCAGCATTATCTAGGGAACCTTGATCCTTTTCTATCCAGATTTTCTTAATCAGCCCAGCGACTCGAGAAGGTACGTCCTCCACAGTGTTCAGCAAGTTCTCCAGTTTGGCTTCCAACTCCTCCAGCATGGATAGAAGGATAAGGTGGGGCAGGTTCTCCGAAAGCGGTTCCAGGTCCTGGTCCCTCTGAGCATCATTTCGGGATCCTGAAGTTGAGACGTCATGGAGAGGTAAAGACGGGACTGTGGCTCTTACAGATTCACGTGAACACTGCGCTGTCACTTTCTTTCCTGGAGCCCGTCTTCTCCCCATTCCAGTAAATTGAAGTTCAAGTCTCAAGTGTCTGCAGAGGAGAGGAAAAGAGAAAAGACAACACGTTATCACAGGACAGTTGGTCAAAATACTCCTTCCTGTCTCACCAACCCCAGTGTGATGAGAACATCACTCATTTCTAAAACCAGACAAAAATGAATCATTAAAATGTCACAATACCCGCAACATAGTTCATATATTATGAAA
The DNA here is from genome assembly GCF_964261635.1 of Lissotriton helveticus. Classification (NCBI taxonomy): domain Eukaryota; kingdom Metazoa; phylum Chordata; class Amphibia; order Caudata; family Salamandridae; genus Lissotriton; species Lissotriton helveticus. The sequence continues at coordinate 92,375,779 of NC_136057.1, read as the reverse complement.
GGCACGGATTTGAAATGTTTCCAACACTATGTCTGTTCCTTGGTCTGCTCAAATTGAACACTGTGCTCCCACAAAAATGGAATACTGTAACAGCCTTGCAGCAAACAAAGGTTTATAGCACCCTGGCAGACAAGACTGTGCTATCATCCTCACTTGCACTGTACACCTCTCTTTTGCAGTATTCAGTTCAGTGACTGAAGGACGCGCCAACATACCAAACCTCTACAGGATCTACAAAACGCTTGTTATGTCATTGCATATATAGAGAGCATGTTCACGCTGGGGTGTCTTGGCACTGAATCAGAAATAAATAAAAGAGGAGATAACAAATCAGACCAGGGAAGAATCTAGTATGAATAGGCTTGTGGGTTGTCAGATTTCTGGATGAAAGGAGCTTGTACCAAAGCTGCGTCCACCTGATCTGATCTTCTGTAATTTTGCAATAGCAAGTAAATTCAAGTGAGGCGATCTCTGGTTTTGTACGGGTGTATGCATTTCCACCTGGTTTGCAATGAAGTGAAGGGCTAGACCTCTCACCCCTTTAGGGCTGAGTCAGAGGGTCTTGGAGTGGATTTGTTATTTCAATATAGGTGTGGCGCGTGCCCACCTCTGAAGATGATGTAGTAAACAAGCTGCGTTGCTGTGAATTACTTGTAGTCTATGAATGGTGATAATGGATATTCTTACATATACTCGGTTGCCATAATGGGATCTAGATAGGACTGCGGCCACCGTTATTGATTTTCTCGTCTAAAGTGGGAGGAGTGGGGTTATTCTCTTAAGTAGTTTCAGTATAAATCTGTATTTAGATCCTACTGCTCCAGCCTGCTGGTTCTTGCTAAGATTGCTATTGATTGTCACTCACAGGCTTTTAGCTGTGGGTTTAGGCTCAGGTAACAATCTCATTTTTTTAAAATAAAAAATCTTTTTTATTTACTTTGCAGTAAACAGTGATGGTCGTCACAGTCAGACACTTAAAGACATACAGTAGTACCTTAGGAAAATCAAAACAACAAGTGTACCTTTGATATTACTCATTACAGTTCTTCATTATACATTCAGCAATGCGAGTGGTTCGTCAACCCGGGAAGTCTGGGGGGGTTCGCAAATGTGGCCCCTGTATTTGTTCCATTTGGACCAGATAGCGGCCCATTTCTGTGGCCGTCCCTGGCTACATAAACTGCCTTCTCCTGTAGCATGCACCAGTCCATGTCTGCTTTCCAGGAACTAAGTGCAGGGTGCCCTGCTGCCCCCCACAATCTAGCTATATTCCGCTTTGCGATGGCGAAGCCCAGTGTGGCCCAAGTCCTCCCTTGGGACGACAGGTCAGTGGGTTCCCAAATATTCAGTAGACACCTCTTAGCCTCAACTCGTAGCTGCACCTCCCACGCCTCTTGCATGCAGCGATGTATCCATTGCCAATAACCCTGGAGCAATGGGCACTCCCATATAATGTGGAAGAATGTCCCCACCTCTCCACATCCCCTCCTGCAGAGCCCATCCGCACTGCGGCCCATCAATTGTAATCTGGTCCCTGAAATGTAAACTCGATGGCGGATCTTAAGCTGAATCAAGCGAAGTCTGGCCGATATGGCAACTTCTTTGAGGACGCTAGCGCACTTCTCCACTCCTCCTCGTCTATTTCCAACCCATCGGACTCCCATTTACCTTTAAGGGAGTGTAATAAGTCTGGGGAGTTATTCATAATTTTTTTATATGTGAGGGAAATGGCGTGTTCGGGAAGGTGACCATCTAGTAGTCTGTCCTCCAGGGGTGACGAGGCTGGGGGGAGGGTCCCCAGGGGGATGTTAGCTTGGAGGGAGTGCCTAACCTGCATGTATCGGTAGTGTTCTGTTTGAGTGAGCTCATATGTATGTTGGAGTGAGGCAAAGACCACAACACCTTCTGGACCCCATAAATCTTTATGTGGGAGATCCCGATCAAGTCCCAATTGCGGAACCCTTTAGTGCAGCCTAGGGTGCCCAGTCTTTCCGAAGCGCATAACGGGGTAGCCATAGTTAGAGTGTTAGCCCAGCCCAGTTTCCATTGCACTATATGCCACAGTTGCACTGAGTGCTTGGTAGGCCCGGTAAGCGGGTACCTACCAGGTTTGGAGTACAGAGCCGCCTCAAAATTACCCCCTGGTAATAGTCACCGGTCCATTCCATACCCCGGGTCGTTGCCATCGCAGTACGTGCCCTGATTAATGGCCGAAAGATGCGCAGCCCAATAGTACTTTCGAACGTCAGGGAGGGCTATGCCTCCATCAAACCAGCCAAGGTAAGTTTTTGAAGGGAAATATGGCGTCCCGGCCCACAGTAGCTCTCTCAGCGTGGTTTCGAGAGATGCAAAATACGATTGCGGAACCAGGTCTGGGCAATTCTGCAGGGCATATAAGAATCGTGGTAACGCCATCATTTTAAAGAGTGACGACCTACCTAGTAGGGACAAAGGGAGCTTCCGCCAGGAGGCAGAGTCCCTCTTGAATCGTTGCAGAGGTGGCAGGAGATTCTTCTCATACCTGGTGGCCTTGTCTTTGGAGACAAAAATTCCCAGGTATTTAAACCCATCCGTGGCTGTCTTGATCGGGCAGTTCCGGGGGACCGCCAGAGGTTCTCCGCTAAGGACATACAGTACTGATTTGCCCCAGTTAATACTGTACACCGAGTTCTCCCGAAACTGTTGAAAATGTCCATGGCTACCATAAGTGATTTACGAGGTCTCGTGAGGTAAAGAAGGATGTCATCCGCGTAAAGCGATATCCTGTCTTCCCAACCGTCAGCACAGCGGAGTTCCTTTAAGGAAAGGTCTTGTCTGATCCAGGCAGTCAGGGGCTCCAGAGATAGGGCAAAAAGCAAGGCTGAGAGGGGACACCCCTGTCGTGTCCATCTCTCCAAAGCGAAGACCTCGGAGATTTTATTGTTGACAGTAACCTGGGCTAGGGGCTCTGAGTAGAGGAGACTGAATTCGAAGCCGAAGCCCAATTTCCGAAGGACCGCCATCATATATGGCCACACCAGCGTATCGAATGCCATGGTGGCGTCGAGCGACACCACCACTGCATCCTCCTGCATAGTGTGGCAGCGCCCCAGCATTCCGTGTAAATGACGGAGATTGAGTGCAATATTGCGATGGGGCATAAAGCTCGACTGGTCCGGATGGACCAGTGACGGCAGCACCGGCTTGAGCCTATTGGCCAGAACCTTAGCAAGGATCTTGGGCTCCGCGTTCAGCTAAGAGAAAGGCCTATAAGAGGCGCACAAGTCTTTAGGTTTGCCGTCCTTAGGGATGGCCACTATAGTAGCTATACGCTGGTCTCGCGGCAATATTCCCTTCTCCCTGCTTTCCTCAAACATTTGCTTCAAGTAGGGGCTGAGGGCGTTAGACTTAAGCTTATAAAGTTCGATAGACAACCCGTTAGATCCCAGGGCTTTCCCTGAGCAGTGGTCGCTAATCGCTCGGCCCAGCTCTTCAGCCGAGAGCGGAGCCTCCAAGGTCTCCCGTTCTTCCTCTGTGAGGGTAGGGAGACGGATGTCTGCAAGCAAGTCCATCGAGTCCTCAGGCTGGTCAGACCCTCTACTATAGACCCTTCGGTAGTGCCGCTCAAACTCCTTGACAACCTCAAGTGGTTCTGTAATAACCGATCCTTACTCAGTCCTGAGCTCTGCCACTACCTTCTGTGACTGTTGCTTTTTGTCCAGCCAAGCTATGAGCTTGCCCGCCTTATCACCCTGGTCGTAGATTCTACCCTCTCTATCCCTGATTACGTTTTTGCCGGCATCAGTGGCCACCGCCTTATATTCAGCCCTTTTGAGTTGCATCTGGTGGGTAACCTCTGGACCACCCTCGGCAAGAGCCACAGCCTCCAACTCCTGTAGATCTCCCTCCAATTTGCCATTTGCGCCTCCCTCTCCTTACGACGGCCCGCAATCGCCGAAAGGGCCTCCCCTCTAAGTACAGTTTTAAAAGCCTCCCATAACACCACCGAGGAGTCTACCGTACCGTCATTGCCCTCAAAATATCAGTCAATCGCAAGTGTCAGTGCTTTCTGTGTGTCTGCATTACGGAGATACCAGGCATTAATCGGCGCTATACTTCCTAACCGTTTATCTCCGATAGTGAGATGTACCATCAGAGGGAAGTGGTCCGAAATGCCCCGTGTTAAGTGTATGGCTTCTTGGACAGTAGTGCCATGCTGTAGAGGTGTTAATATATAGTCTATTCGGGAGAATGAGCGATGAGGGCCTGAAAAGAAAATGTACTGGTTGTCGTTGGGGTGTTTGAAACGCCATAAATCAGTAAAGCCAAATGTCTCTACGAAGTCCGCTAACCACGTGTGACCGGATGGTATGTCCCTTGGTGGATGTCTGTCACAATGTCCTGAGACAACAGCGTTAACCCCCCCCCACACACACACACACAAAGAGTTGACCCTCCGGAAGGGAAAGGAGCAACTTACCTAAGTCCTGAAAAAATTGGGTTTAACAATCTCATTTTTTTTGGAGAGTAAAGTTGGTACAAAAGATTGGTCTTATTCTTTCAAATTACAATCATAGTTTGGTCAATATTCAGTTTTAGCTGATTCAACCTCATCAAGTAGTCATCAAATTGCATCATATTCTGAACCTGGAGTGGTGAGACTGACATTCCATTGATAAGAATTATCTGAGAGCTGGTGTATTTATAAAGCCTGGAACCTCTTGAAGACAGTTCTCTGACCAATAGTTTTTGCAGGTTATGGGAGCAGAGGTATTGGCCTATAATTCTTGGTTATATCCGGGACTTCTCCCTGGTTTTTCAGTAATGTGAGCTCTACAACATTTTGAAACGCGCTTGGAGCGACAGCTTGAGCTGCTGAATTGATGAAAACGCTCTGCAGGGGATTGCTCAAGACCTGGTTTTTCGACAGAGACGCAGCATCCTCAGTGCGCCGATATCCTTGGGGTGCACCTTATACATGCTGATTGATTGATTGATGAGGTCAGAGATTCCATGACTGCTAGAGGGCAAGGGTCAGTTGGTGACCCAGATTTGACCTTGATCATAAATTCATGAAGCCTGTTTATTTCTTCAAACAAGGATAAGGAGAGTAGAGTTCTTTTCAGACTCAACTTCAGAATTACTGCTGCTGTATTTGTTTATACTATCTTTAAAGAATGTTTTTTTTAAGCATTTAGATTGTCACAGAATGCCTCAATAGGAGTCAGGGAAGTTCTCATTTCATCTGGGGGCGACTAATCATTCAGGATATCAAAAAAAATGTTTTATTTCCTTCTAAGATTTTTTTTACCTATTAAGAGGACTTTGCATGGAACAGGGTTTGCCTTTATATTCCTCAAGCACAATTTAAAATGTGATTTTGCTCTCTTCAGCATCACCTTCCTGCCAGTGTCGACGCAATGCAGGTTTCGCCTCCTTTAACTCTGGCCTGCACCAGGGCACTGGTCTGGTGCGGTTTATAACACGCTGTTGGATTTGAGGGATGTGGGTCACTACCCTGTCTGAGCCTCAGAGTGGATTTTTTTTCTTTGGAGAGAATGTCTTCAATTGATGGGAAGAGGGGGGAGGGGTGTGAAAGTTTTGATAACACTGGCTCTGTATTAATGTATCGCCATGTGTGTGTGGTTTCATTTCCTGCTTGTGGATCAAGTTAGAAAAATCAACCGGAATACAAACGCTGATCAAATACTGATTGGACCATATGCAAGGAAGGATGATTATATTCAGTCAATTCGAATTATACACCCAGATCAGATCTAAGGGATTTCATTTTATGTGATCTGAGCATGTAATGTGTTGGTGTGAATTCAACATTATTAAATCAGCAAATTCATTATCTTTAGGGACCAAGTTGCCGTCATCAATTCGAAACTTGAGAAAGGAAAGCAGATCTACCCCTTCAGTTTGAGTAATTTGTAAAAGAGATGTGTGGATCCACAGGAGAATAATTGCTGATATCTCACCTCCTTTCTCTCAGCTTGTTCTCTTTTGGTCATCTTCGGGAATGGCTTCTGGAGATCTGGAGTAGATTCCTCTGACAACCAGGATTCAGTTAAGAACAGGATATCCAGCTTAGAAGATTCTAATAATTAGAGTATTTCCACCTTATCTTTGCCTAGGGAGGGTGGGTTTAGTAAAGCCGCTTTTAACGATTCCTCAATCTGAGGATCTAGAAGAGTCTTATTGTTTGTTGGTCCAAAGTGAGGGCTGTTAAATACCAGATTACCCTATATGTGTGGCTGGTGTACACGCCATTTGCCTCTAAAAACGGAACAAACATGGGGGAGATACTAAAATCTGTGTACCTGAAAGACTTTAGATCTTATGCAGAATATGAGAATTATTGAGTATACTACCTGACTTCTGGTCCCAGTGGTGGCAGCCAGGTGTGCCTGGGAGCAGACAGGCTTGTCTTTGGTAAAATGCTTGCAACACACACACCAAATGTTTGCAACAAACACGGACACAAAAAAATTGCTCTTTAAAAAGTCCATTCAATTGCGTACTCACATATGTGACACAAACTCCAGCTCTCACTGGTACAGCCTCACACCTCATTTATAAATGGATTAATGTAACAAACCAGATATTTCTTAACCACATCTTCAATGCTGCACAATTACACAGGCATTGTGCTCTGCTGCGCGCGCACACACATTGTTGGACCCGGCCTTGTGGCGTGGTTCGCCTCTGTCCCTCCACACCCTGTGAGCGTAGGCCTGTACCCTGAGTCCCCTGCGCAGCATCCCCGTTAGTGTAGCCTGCACCCCGAGCCTGGTCGTCTTACTCCCGTTAAGCCCAGATCCCCGGAACCCCCCGACCAGGCCTGCCTATCCCGTTCCACTCCCGGCTCCGAGCGCCTAACCTTGCATGCCCCACAAGGCCCAGCAGCCATTTTCCCTTCCCGAGATCCCTGTCTCCCTGGGCCTCGCGTGACCCCGGCCCCAGCGAAACCCCGACTCCAAAGGTTCGCCAGTCCCGGCTGGGGGATAAAGGGCTCCCCGAGTGAGATAAGCCAGGGAGTTTCAATGGCACCTCCGGCCTCCCCTGAGAGACTGGTATCTGTCACACCTTTGGCCTCCCCCTGTGGGCCAGTTTCGATCGCACCTCTGGCCTCCCCGAGTGCTGGCTCCAGACCCGCTGGGCGTCTGGGAATTCCCGGACCCATCTTTTCAAAGGATCAAAGAGCCAACCGCCGGACCTCGCCAACGACCAGCCCCCAGGGCATGAGACCTCCGCCGGCGAGGGTCCGGACATCAAAGGGCCAATGGACTATATCTGGGCCCGCCCGACAACTAGCGGGCAGTTGTATCTTGGACCTGAAGCCCTGCTGATCTGATCGCGGCTGACCATGAGACAAACTCAACCTTGCATCGCTGAGCCCTGCTGACGCTGTCGCGGCTCCTTCTTCGCAACATGGAACTGAACCACCTGAGCCCTGCTGGCGCTGGCGCGGCTCGTCCTCTCTAATGTGGTAAATAAATAATTAATTACCGGTACTATTTTTGAATACAGTGAATAAAACAGATAGCTCAATAAATAAGAGACAGGATTCGAGGTATCTGAGTCTTACAGGCTTTAATCAGACATAAGGGAAGAGACAGGAACGGGATAGCCTGCACGGAAATAGAATGGATGGCAGCTGCCAGGGAATGGGAATGGAATCGAATGGCATGGGCAGCTTTCAGTAACAGTACACAGTATATATATACTAAAACAATTACATTACATTCAATACAGTAGGCGTAGCAGTAGGCGTAACTCGTAGCAGTCGCGAAAGATAAGGACAAAATGGTGTAACAAGAAGGCGTGTACAGGGCGTATACATAGACATGTGATGTAAACGTCACAGAAGTGTCATAAATGGGGCGGAAACATGGAGGGGGCTACCTGAGCAGCTGGGACCTTTAACCTAGTGGTGCGCGCAAACGGGCAATGACGTGTTACCAGGGAGAACTGGGGGCTATGACTTCTGCACTAGAAGAGGAGACTAAAAGTCTGCGGTGTCAGCACGACATGTACCTATAGCATATCTGGTATCTGGTGTTTGGAGTACATGTTGATAGAATCCAAAAGTTATCAGGGCAAAGGCTACTTGACGCGTGCATAATTCTACATGTATTGCGTGTGCTAAGAATATTCTATGAATATTAATACAGTATTTCTCTTACATGGAGACAGAAAGGCTAGACCATGGCTGGAACTATTGATGCGATTCAGTAGCTTAGGAATGCAAAGGAGGAGGGCTGGACTGATAACTAGAAGCATAACATACTCTTGGCAGAATGTGGAAAAGTAAATTTTGCCATGTTATATGTGCCTACGTGTTCCCCATGTTATGTCATATGTGCATGATCGATATGCATGTATTCCTTATGATCGATTAAAGACGCAATTATAGTTGTGTCCATCTCTAGTATGCCAGTTTCCAGTTCTCGTGAATACAACGAATATTAGGCCTATGTAAAGCTACGTTGCCACGTTTCACAGTGTGCACGTTAATTCCTTGAAAAGTCCCCGTTTCTAGGCCTCAAAAGGGCCCGGACTCAGATTCAGCTCCTGTTTCCTGAACCCTCTCCGAGGAGCGATACAGCCCCCACCTGTATCCCTGACCCTTAGCTTACTTTCATGCCTCACAGTGCCCGGCTCGGCCTGGCTCTGCCTCCAGTCTGCCAAGAGTATGTTATGTTTCTAGTTATCAGTCCAGCCCTCCTTCTCTGCATTCCTAAGCTACTGAATCGCATCAATAGTTTCCGTCATGGTCTAGCCTTTATGTCTCCATGTAAGAGAAATACTGTATTAATATTCATAGAATATTCCCCGCACACGCACTACATATAGGATTATGTATGCACCAGTCCTAATGTCTGTTAGCCTTTGCTCTGCTAACTTTTGGATTCTATCAACATGTTCTCTAAACACTAGATACTAGATAGGCTTTAGGTACATGTCGCTCTGCTCTCCAGACTTTAGTCTCCTCTTCTAGCGCAGAAGTCATAGCTCCCCCAGTTCTCCCTAGTAACACGTCATTGTCAGTTTGCGCGCACCACTAGGTTAGAGGTCCCAGCTGCTCAGGTAGCCCCCTCTATGTTTCCGCCCCGTTTATGACATATTCTGTTACGTTTGCATCACATGTCTATGTATACGCCCTGTACACGCCTTCTTGTTGCATCAGTTCTGCCTTATCTTTCGCGACTGCTACAAACTCCGCCTACTGCTACGCCTACTGTATTGAATGCCATGTATTTTGTTTAACTATATATACTAATGTACTGTTATTAAAAGTTACCCTTAGTCCCTTATCCAGTCCATTCCCCTGTTCCTGCCCCCGATGCGCATCATTCCCGCTCCCATGCAGGCTGTCCTGTTCTGGTCCTTTATGCTTAATTAAAGCCTGTATACTCTAGCTACCTCGTATCTTGACTCTTATTTATTGAGCTATCTATTTGTATGAGTATCCTGAAAAATAGTACCGGTAATTAATTATTTATTTACCACATAATGGCGCCCGAACAGGGACTTGCCCTTTCCCCACGCGCCGGAGAAGCCACGCAGGCCCCCTGATCCTCTGCAGCCGTGACGGAACCATACCGTGCACGTGCAGATATTTCTGCTTCAAGTATCCCTCAGGCCCACGGAGGAGACGGAGGTTGCGGTCCAGCGTCCAGACGAGGCGGTGGAGGAACGCGGCGAGTCCCGACCAGAGCCCAAGCCGAGAGTCCAAGGTCCGAGGTATCCGGAGGCCCACCTGTAACTGAAGTCCGAAGTTCGTCCGTCCGTCGTCGTAGCAGTCCAGTCCAGTCCGAGGCCTTCCGTTCTTGCTGCCCGGTGATTACCGTTGCTGGGGTAGTATCTAGACAGGGTCAATTGATTTGTCTCTGGTCCGTGGGTTTGGGTACACAGATCCAACACGAAGTGTCCACTTAGGTGGATGCGGGTCCTGACGTGTCTCTTTATGGGACAGGTAAGTTTCGTACTGTTTTAGCAGTGCATCCAGTCATTCTAGTTTCTGTTCTAGTAAGTTCTGTTCTCGATAAATTCATGTATTCTGTTTTCAGTATTCCAGGTAGTATTTTGTCCGAACCGTTATTTTTAAATGTTATTCCATGTGTTTTCAATGTCGTGGTATGAATGATTTGTTTTTCAGTTATTATTGTGTTTATTGTGTATTGTATTGTGTCTAGACTCCAGTCTAGTCATGCCTCTATTCTCTAAGTTACGTCAGTTAAAAACTAGAAAAGGTCTGCTCGAAGAAGCAGTTCCTGTCCCGCCTAGGGACAGTCCAGGTCATTTTATGTATCAAAAGCATGGCATAAGTGCCATATTGTATCTAGATTTATGGGTGGAGTACACCAAACCATTAGAGGAAAAGTATAGATGGCCCGTATCAGGTACGTGGGATGCCGAGTGCATCATGCGAGTAGAAGAAGCATTATGGAAAAAGAAAGCCAGACAGTCCCAGAAAGATGCCATCGAGTTATGGCGCAAAGAATCTCATAAAAGAACAGAAAAAGAAATCAGAAAGTCAGAATTAAGTAGAGAATCCTCCGAAAGAGCCCAAGAAAGGGAATTAATCGAAGTAGGTGAACGAGTCAAAACCGAACAGTCAGACAGACAGAGAAATGCCCTCATTAAGGGTATGTATCCTCTTCTTGCCGAGGGCTTGCCAAAAGCAACCCCGGAAGCACCATGTAATTTTCCGCCGCCATTAGTTCCGATTAAGCTACGTCACAAACCGACCGCAGCTGATATTTTTCTCTCGTCCTATTTGGACGACACAGTCCCAGAATATGCGAATCCTATTCCGCCAGCTCCTGTAAATAATGTAATTCCTGTTCCTCCAGCCACCGGGGCACCTGTTACAGCACCTGTTACGGTACCCCCGGTTCAGCCCATAGTACAGATTCCCGCTACATCGGTCACTCTGCCAGCACGAAGAGTATCAGTCGACGATTCCAGTTTAGGGGCCGCGGGAGGAGGTCCTCCTGGTACCCCGCCGCCAAACAAACGTATAACGTTAGTCGAGTTACATGAACGTGCGTTACAGCGTACGCCCAAATATCAGTCCGTTGCAGAAATCAGACGAGCTCTTACCGAATGCTGTTATGATCCAGTCCCAGGCGATGATAATATGGTTTTATATTCATTGCGTGTAAGACGGGTGACCGAGTATTTGGACACCCTACCGAATATGAAAGAAGATCTAGACAGAATGTATCGCTTCATCCGTACAGGAGAAGATCCAGAAAGTATTGGCGAAATCATGTCTCTCAGGAAAGCTGAGACCCAGCTCATGTTATTAAAGTTTCTAATCAATTGTTTAATAAGGGAACAAGATTGTCCGACTAAAGATCCGACCGAAATGAAAGTTCTGACAAGGTGGAGTGATAATATAGCCGAGGGTAGACACAAGACACTCAGTAGTATAGAGAGTATGTACAAGAAAATTCGCAAGGAAATAATAAGGTTACACGACAATCGTAAAGCAGCACAAGTAAATGAGAAAGAAAGTAACACTGATACTGAAGAAGTAGATGACGAGAATACCGCCAGAATAGCGTATGTAGGTAAATCTAGATTTCCAGACCGACATTCGCGTCCAGAACACAAGAAAGTCTTTCATCTTCCAGCACCAGAACAAGGTTCTCTAGAACAAGTATTTCAAGCTACCGATCACATTCTGAAATTACGAATCGGTTATAGTGAACTTAGTACCATGCATGAACAAGAACTAGCCCGATCAGCAGTCCGATGGATTACTGATTCTACCACTTTTCCAGACGAAATAGTGGCACAAATGTTTCTGAAACTACCCCCAGCCGAGCAGCGACTGGTGGGTATGTACATGATCCAGCACCTCATTACATTGTATGAGGGTCAGCATTCTGATCCAGGTCCGTTACATGATATCCTGAACGAGTTACTCCAGTATAAATGGAAAGGTTTAGGTACTGATTTAATTAGTGTCATTCTAGAACAGCGCCACAAATATAGAACGTTTCTGAACCCGCATTTTGTTCACGTCTCACCTCCAGAAAGTAAACCATTTTACATAGATAGACAGCATCCGTTACGAGAAGTACATCCAGTTAGGACACCGGATGGTGAGATGCAACGAGTATTTGTTTACACCCCTGTCACAAAGATGGAACTCTTAGAGATGAAGAAATTAATTCCCTGTCACGACAAAGATCCAGCAGGGTTCCATCGAGAATTAAAGGACATGCTCCGTATGGGAGAATACACGTACCCAGATATTATTAAAATGTTAAAGGTCCTGTTGCCCGCAGGGGTATATGAGAAACTCAAGGAAAAAGAATGGGAGGTGGGAGAGAAGAAGATCGATTGGACAGCTCTAGAAGCTGAAGATAAAGTACGAGTACCAGGTACCGGTCTTGGAGAGAAATGTAAAGAATTGCCAGAGTTATTGATTCAGGTTTTGCCTAGGTTATTAGCCACGAAAAAGGAAGATTGGGATGCAATCTCAGCATGCAAACAGAAACAGGATGAAGATACTAGTGATTTTTATTCTAGATTCGAGAAATGTTTCATTATCAACAGTGGTTTGAAGACAGGTAGCGAGTCATACCCTCACCTTTTTGTTACTAAACTAGTCGAGAATTCAAGCCCACAAGTTAAAAATCGAGTTTTGAAAGTCGAAAGTACTTGGCAAGCTAGTACCCCGTCACAGATGCTTCAGATGCTCCAGTATCACCAGAATAGAATCAGGGAAGAGCAAGAACACGAAAGAAGACGTATGAAAGACACGAAAATGAAAGTACTAGTTGCACAATCTGTTCCACAAGACAGTCAGAAGAGGGGTCCGAATCTAGTCAATCATCCTGCAGCTCCCGTTAAAGGGACATGCAATTATTGTAAACAGCCAGGTCATTTTATAAACGAGTGTGCAGTTCTGAAACACAACATAGCCACTGGTAAAACTAAAGAAAGACCACGTCCGCCTAGACAAGAGCAAGTTTCACAGACTTCTCAGTCACCACAGAATGCACAACAGACAGTTCCAGCACCGCAGCCTATTGCTGCAACACAGCATGTTACACAGCAGATGTACCAGTATGCCCAGACAGAGTATCCAGAGTATCAACCGTATTCATGAAACAGCCTAGAGAGGGAGGTAGGCTTGCTTCTCATCGAGATACCTGTGGATCAAGAGGGTCCCTATGTACATAGTCAAGTATTAGGGAAAGACAGAAAGTTTTTGATTGATACAGGGGCAAGTAGGACTACTATCAGTCATGACGAGGTTCCAGGGGCTCCGCTCTCAGGCTCTAGAAATGTTTCCCTTGGATTTTCAGGAAAGCCTATTGTAAACGAGATATCAAAGCCAGTTACTCTAGAAGTTGGTCCATTGTCCCGAACTACTGATTTGTTACTTACGAAATCATGTCCAGAAAATTTGTTAGGCATTAAAACATTGAAAGAATTAGGTGCAGTTATTTGCTGTTCTCCAGAAGGAATACGTCTGTTCTTAAGAGATTTTAAAGGTCACTATGTTTTACGAGATTTTGATCCAAGATTGTCTAATGTACCACAGCATTTATGGGCGCAAGGTCCAACTGATGTAGGTTTTATGCGAATCACACCCCATCGTGTGACCCTCAAGCAAGGTATAGTCCTGCCACGAATCAGACAGTACAGATTGCCACCTGAGGCTGTAGCAGCCTTATCCAAAATTATTGACGAGCTCATTGCTCAAGGAGTAGTTGTAGAAACTGACTCCAATGTATGTAATTCTCCTATCATTCCAGTCATGAAACGTACTGATCCAAATGCACCTCCAGTACATCGATTAGTGATTGACCTTCGAGAACTTAATAAATGTATCATACCCCAGTATCCAGTAGTCCCAGATATTTCATCTCTATTGACAGCTATTGATTCTGAAGCTATATTTTTTACTGTAATAGACCTCAAGAATGCATTTTTCAGTGTTCCGATTCATCCAGATAGCCAGTACCTTTTCGGTTTTTGTTTAAATGGAAGGAGCTATAAATTCACACGAGCTCCTCAAGGTTTCACAGAAAGTCCTAGCATTTACAGTCAAGCACTTAAACGACAACTAGACAATATTCACATGCCAGCTGACACTGCCCTGCTCCAGTATGTCGATGATCTACTGATCACAGCCCGTTCTGAGCGTGCTTGCGAGCGAGCATCACTTACAGTTCTGTATTTCCTAGCCGAGATGGGGCACAAGGTGTCCCCTTCGAAGCTCCAGTTCTGTGTCCAGCAAGTGATCTACTTAGGCCACTTACTGTCCAAGTGGGGTAGGCAGTTGACACCAGACCGTATCCAGTTGATAGCAAGTCTTCCACAGCCCAAGACACAGAAGGAGGTACGTGCTTTTATCGGCCTTACTTCTTACTGCAGACAATGGGTTCCTCAGTATGCATTTCTAGCAAAGCCACTGATACAGTTAACGACACAGGAGGCAGCCGTATCGACTGTCCTCCCTTGGACATCTGAACATACACTTGTTTTTAATGAGTTAAAGAAAGCTTTATGCCAAGCACCTGTTCTAGCTACACCGAACTACAGTAAGCCTTTTACACTTTTTGTCACAGAACGTGATGGTACTGCATTATCTGTTCTCACACAAGATCAAGCCGGACAGTACAAGCCTTGTGCTTATTTTTCGAGCACATTAGATCCAGTAGCCCAGGCTTTGCCTGCGTGCCTCAAGTCAGTTGCAGCCACAGCTCTAGCAATCAGACAAAGTGATTCTATAGTATTAGGACATTCCCTGACAGTACAAGTTCCACACTCCGTGGAAGTTCTTTTAAACAGAACCCAGACTCAGCACTTGACCATTGCACGTTTAACAGGTTATGAACTGACATTGTTCCAGCCACACATAGAAATCAGACGCTGCAACGTTCTAAATCCTGCTACACTGTTACCGTCAGTTACTTCTAATCCTGCCACACATGACTGTGTGGAAGTCATTAACACTATGACTAAGCCAAGACAAGACCTGACAGACATTGCATTACCTGATCCCGACCTGACACTTTATGTGGATGGTTCATGTATGAGAACTAGTACAGGAGAACTCGTAGCCGCGTATGCAGTGACTACTGACACTGAAGTTATTGAAACACACCGTATTGACACCCTGTCTGCTCAAGCAGCAGAGCTAGTTGCTCTGACCCAAGCCTGCATACGTGCCAAGAACCTGAAAGTAAACATATATACAGATTCACGTTACGCATTCGGAGTTGTACACGACTTCGGAGTGCTCTGGCAGGAGAGAGGTTTCATGACTTCTCATGGAACCAAGATTCAGCATGGTCTCCTCATTCAAGCTCTGTTAGATGCAATACATTTACCGACAGCTATCGCTATCATGAAGTGCAAAGCACATACGAAAGTTACAGACATTATTTCCCAAGGTAATGATCTAGCAGATCGAACAGCCAAGCTTACAGCTCAGACACCAGACATTCCAGTTAACAAGACACAGACATCCACTCCAGATCCGACTACATGTATGACAGTTAAGGACCCTACACAAGATGTCATAGACATACAGTTACATGCTACTCCTGAAGAAATCAAGAAATGGTCCGAACAAGGAGGGGTCCAGACAGATCAGGGATGGTTGACGAAGGGAAAAGCCACATGGTTTCTCCCCGACTCTATGGTTCAAGTCATTATCAATACCGCACATAGTCCAGCACACCTAGGAGAAAAAGCCATGTTAGACAGTATTCAGAACCTTTGGTTTAACAAGCATTTACGAGCTGCAGCCAAGCAGATAGTCCGTACCTGTATGATATGTTGTCAGTTCAATCCAGGTAAAAGTGTCCCGGTGGAACAAGGTGGATTCCAACCTCCTGACCACCCTTTTGAAGTCCTCCAGATGGATTATATTCAGATGGAGCGATGTCGAGGTTTCAAGTATGTCCTCGTAGTTGTATGCGCTTTGTCCAGGTGGACAGAAGCATATCCAGTTCCAGATTACACAGCAGCGACCACTGCCAAGCAGTTGGTTCGTGAATTCTTCCCCCGTTATGGACTCCCTAGGGTCGTGTATTCTGATAACGGCCAGCCATTCTCCTCTGAGCTCATGAAACATGTTTCCCTCTTGTTAGGGTACCAGTGGAAGTTTCATTGTGTGCGCCATCCAGAAGCAGCCGGTCTCGTAGAGAGACATAATCAGACCCTGAAAATCCGTATTGCCAAGATATGTCAAGAGAAAGGTGTAGACTGGCTAGTTGCCCTGCCAGTTGCTTTATTCTTTATGCGCATGGTCGCACACTCCAGATCAGGTCTGTCCCCTTATGAGGTCGTATTCGGCCGCCCCCCAAATATGTGGGGTACACCTAGACCCCGCAGTATTACAGATGTTTCCAGTAATATGTTGACAGATTACCTAGCTTCCTTGATGTCTGCCCTACACTCTTGTCGTTCACAGGTTGCCGCCGCATTTCCAGACAATACTGAAGTGAAACCGCACGAGGTCCTTCCAGGGGATCTTGTTCTCGTGAGGAACTTTGATCGTTCAAGTCCGCTGGAACCTCGCTGGCAGGAGCCGAAACTTGTCCTTCTGACCACCCGTACGGCCGTGAAGTTGGAAGGCCGCAAGGGATGGGTCCATCTGTCGCATATCAAGAAATTTCATGGAATCCGAAAAAAGACTTTTAATGACAATTCCAAAGACTGTTCCATTACTAAAGACTGCCTGAAACAAGACTCTGAATCAGACATTAATCCAAATCCCGATTTGAAAGTTCCTCTGTTAGAGAAAACTCCGCAGCAGGAGTATAAGTTAAAACTACGGTCTAGTAAAATAAGTCAGCCAGTTTAATTGTCTAAGTCCCCCTCGGGTGAAACGGTTAGACAGGTATCTGACATGTATGAGATAGACCCCCATAGTGAGAGAGTTAGTCAAAACTCTATCCGATGTATCGTTTTTCTAAGTTTTCTATTGTTTCTAAGTTTGATGGTTACCTGCACAAGTTATGCATTGCATTTATGTTTTCCAATTTCTCATGTAAATAAGTTTTCTAATGTTACAGTAGAGCACACATTTAGTGATCTGCCTCCTCACGAGCTATCCTATCGTCTTGCTATGCGTAAGAACACGTTCATTAGAATGTTACATTATTCACACCAGACCAGCAATGCTACTAATTGTTGGGTGTGTGGTCGACTCCCCCCTTTCCAGACACCGAAGGGAGTTCTGCCACTCTTTCCTTATCCGTTTTCACATAATGGTTCGTGTGGAGCATGGTCCATGTTAACGTCATCCTCAAATGATATGTCCCTTCTGAATAGAACATGTTTTCCAGACAAGCAAGGTCTCCCCCATAGAACAGGGTTAGATCTAGAAAATGAAGTTTATAATTTAGGTAATTATTCTTCGAATTTTATGGTCCTGAATGTTCAGTCTGATACTACTCCAGACTTACCTGCTATTTCAGTACTACCAGTCAAAGGCGAATTATGTGTCAGAAATAATGGTTCCGCACATGTAGGACATAGTGATTGTACTACTACTGTCGAGTATAGTGACAGTGGGAAATCTATTTTCAAAGCTTCACGTCATTCTTATTTTGTTTGTGGTCAGACCGCATATGTTCGTCTGCCCCTCGATTGGGATGGAACATGTTACATTGCCTTCCTACTGCCACCAGTTTTTCTAGCCCCATCTGATTATCACAGTAACACACATCTAGTACACGTTAGACATAGAAGGGAGATTGAGTCCCCAATTGTCGATCAAACTGAAACTGCTCTAGAACAGTATACAGATTTCAATAGAGGTTTCTTTTTCTTTATAGGCCCTGTCCAGAATAGTAAGTCAATCCGTAGATTAACCAGAACCCTTGAAGCAGTAGTGAATGAGACTACTTCTGCTCTAGGTAATTTAACCGAAGAGCAATCTGCTATGAGATTTGTCGTGCTCCAAAATCGTCTCGTTCTTGACGTCATATTGGCCGATAGAGGAGGAGCATGTAGAGTCATCGGATCTAGTTGCTGCATTTTCATTCCTAATAACGCGCCGTCTGTTTATTCAGCTATAATCAGACTTCATAAAATTGCCCATCAGTTACACCAGAATCCAGGCACCTGGACATGGTCCGGTTGGCTCTGGAGTATCTTATCTGCCTGGGGATGGAAAGTATTGTCATTCCTAGGTATTGCAGTAATGATCATATTCAGTTGCTGCCTCTGTATACAATGTGGCCCTGCGATTTGCGGCATTTGTGCTACCTCTTGTATTCCTAGTCCTAAGTCCCGTTCCAAGACAATTCGAGACGAGCAAATGATGCTGTATGAAATGATAGATGGTATCATGAATATAGATGTTTCCTGATGGAAACGTAGGGCACAAGGAGGGAATGTGGAAAAGTAAATTTTGCCATGTTATATGTGCCTACGTGTTCCCCATGTTATGTCATATGTGCATGATCGATATGCATGTATTCCTTAT
Organism: Lissotriton helveticus; assembly: GCF_964261635.1. Taxonomy (NCBI): domain Eukaryota; kingdom Metazoa; phylum Chordata; class Amphibia; order Caudata; family Salamandridae; genus Lissotriton; species Lissotriton helveticus. The sequence goes on along the minus strand of NC_136057.1, from coordinate 92,357,319 downwards.
GATCGATTAAAGACGCAATTATAGTTGTGTCCATCTCTAGTATGCCAGTTTCCAGTTCTCGTGAATACAACGAATATTAGGCCTATGTAAAGCTACGTTGCCACGTTTCACAGTGTGCACGTTAATTCCTTGAAAAGTCCCCGTTTCTAGGCCTCAAAAGGGCCCGGACTCAGATTCAGCTCCTGTTTCCTGAACCCTCTCCGAGGAGCGATACAGCCCCCACCTGTATCCCTGACCCTTAGCTTACTTTCATGCCTCACAGTGCCCGGCTCGGCCTGGCTCTGCCTCCAGTCTGCCAAGAGTATGTTATGTTTCTAGTTATCAGTCCAGCCCTCCTTCTCTGCATTCCTAAGCTACTGAATCGCATCAATAGTTTCCGTCATGGTCTAGCCTTTATGTCTCCATGTAAGAGAAATACTGTATTAATATTCATAGAATATTCCCCGCACACGCACTACATATAGGATTATGTATGCACCAGTCCTAATGTCTGTTAGCCTTTGCTCTGCTAACTTTTGGATTCTATCAACATGTTCTCTAAACACTAGATACTAGATAGGCTTTAGGTACATGTCGCTCTGCTCTCCAGACTTTAGTCTCCTCTTCTAGCGCAGAAGTCATAGCCCCCCCAGTTCTCCCTAGTAACACGTCATTGTCAGTTTGCGCGCACCACTAGGTTAGAGGTCCCAGCTGCTCAGGTAGCCCCTCTATGTTTCCGCCCCGTTTATGACATATTCTGTTACGTTTGCATCACATGTCTATGTATACGCCCTGTACACGCCTTCTTGTTGCATCAGTTCTGCCTTATCTTTCGCGACTGCTACAAACTCCGCCTACTGCTACGCCTACTGTATTGAATGCCATGTATTTTGTTTAACTATATATACTAATGTACTGTTATTAAAAGTTACCCTTAGTCCCTTATCCAGTCCATTCCCCTGTTCCTGCCCCCGATGCGCATCATTCCCGCTCCCATGCAGGCTGTCCTGTTCTGGTCCTTTATGCTTAATTAAAGCCTGTATACTCTAGCTACCTCGTATCTTGACTCTTATTTATTGAGCTATCTATTTGTATGAGTATCCTGAAAAATAGTACCGGTAATTAATTATTTATTTACCACAAGACAGGCAGGCAGAGCCAGGCCGGGCCGGGCACTGCGAGGCAGGAAGTAAGTGAAGGGTCAGGGATGCAGGTGGGGGCTGTATCGCTCCTCGGAGTGGGTTCAGGAGACTGGAGCTTGAATCTGGTGTCCGGGCCCTTTTGAGGCCTAGAAACGGGGACAATGCGATGAATTAACGTGCACACTGTAAAACGTGTGGCAACATAGGCCTAATACTCGTTGCTTTCACGAGAAATGGAAACTGGCGTACTAGAGTTGGACACAACTATAATTGCGTCTTTAATCGATCATAGGGGGATACATGCATATCGATCATGCACATATAGCATAGGATGGGGAACACGTAGGCACATATAACATGGCAAAATTTACTTTTCCACATTCCCTTCTTGTGCCCTACGTTTCCATCAGGAAACATCAATATTCATGATACCATCTATCTGTTCATATAGCATCATTTGCTCGTCTCGAATTGTCTTGGAACGGGATTTAGGACTAGGAATACAAGAGGTAGCACACATGCCGCAAATCGCAGGGCCACATTGTAAACAGAGGCAGCAACTGAATACGATCATTACTGCAATACCTAGGAATGACAATACTTTCCATCCCCAGGCAGATATGATACTCCAGAGCCAACCGGACCATGTCCAGGTGCCTGGATTCTGGTGTAACTGATGGGCAATTTTATGAAGTCTGGTTATAGCTGAATAAACAGACGGCGCGTTATTAGGAATGAAAATGCAGCAACTAGATCCGATGACTCTACAAGCTCCTCCTCTATCGGCCAGTATGACGTCAAGAACAAGACGATTTTGGAGCACAACAAAACGCATAGCAGATTGTTCTTCGGTTAAATTACCTAGAGCGGAAGTAGTCTCATTCACTACTGCTTCAAGGGTTCTGGTTAACCTACGTATTAACTTACTATTCTGGACAGGACCTATAAAGAAAAAGAAACCTTTATTGAAGTCTTGATATTGTTCTAGAGCAGTTTCAGTTTGATCGACAATTGGGGACTCAGTCTCCCTTCTATGTCTAATGTGTACTAGATGTGTGTTTCTGTGATAATCGGATGGGGCTAGAAAAACTGGTGGCAGTAGGAAGGCAATGTAACATGTTCCATCCCAATCGAGGGGCAGACGAACATATGCGGTCTGACCACAAACAAAATAAGAATGACGTGAGGCTTTGAAAATAGATTTCCCACTGTCACTATACTCGACAATAGTAGTACAATCACTATGTCCTACATGTGCGGAACCATTCTTTCTGACACATAATTCGCCTTTGACTGGTAGTACTGAAATAGCAGGCAAATCTGGAGTAGTATCGGACTGAACATTCAGGACCATGAAATTCGAGGAATAATTACCTAAATCATACACTTCATTTTCTAGATCTAACCCTGTTCTATGGGAAAGACCTTGCTTGTCTGGGAAACATGTTCGATTCAGAAGGGACATATCAGTTGAGGAAGACGTTAACGTGGACCATGCTCCACACGAACCATTATGTGAAAACGGATAGGGAAAAAGTGGCAGAACTCCCTTCGGTGTCTGGAAAGGGGGGAGTCGACCACACACCCAACAATTAGTGGCATTGCTGGTCTGGTGTGAATAGTGCAACATTCGAATGAATGTGTTGTTACGCATAGCAAGACGATAGGATAGCTCGTGAGGAGGCAGATCACTAAATGTGTGCTCTACTGTAACATTAGAAAACATATGTACATGTGAAATTGGAAAACATAAATGTAAAGCATAACTTGTGCATGTAACCATAAGACTCAAAAATAACAAAAAGAATAGAACGATAATACATCTTTTAGAGTTTTGACTAACTCTCTCACTGTGTGGGTCTATCTCATACATGTCAGGAACCTGTCTAACCGTTTCACCCGAGAGGGACTTAGACAATTAAACTGGCTGACTTATTTTACTAGACCGGAGTTTGGCTTTATACTCCTGTTGCGGAGTTTTCTCTAACAGGGGAAGTTTGAATTCAGAGTCTGTCTTTGGGCAGTCCTTAAGAATAGGGCAGTCTTTGATAAATGTCTTTTGTCGCAATCCATGGAATTTCTTGATATGACTGGTATGCACCCAGCCCTTGCGACCCTCGAGCTTGACGGCAGTCCTGGTTGTCAATAACACCAGCTGGGGCTCCTTCCAACGGGGCTCCAACGGACTTGAACGATCGCAATTGCGCACCAGGACGAATTCTCCCGGAACGACTTCATGCGGTTTCACCTCAGTGTTGTCTGGAAATGCAGCGGCAACCTGTGAACGACAAGAGTGTAGGGCAGACATCAAGGAAGCTAGGTAATCTGTCAGCATATTACTGGAAACGTCTGTAATCTTTCGGGGCATAGGTGTACCCCACATATTTGGAGGGCGGCCGAATACGACCTCGTACGGGGACAGACCTGATCTGGAATGTGCAACCATTCTCATATAAAAAAGAGCAACTGGCAGAGCTATTAACCAATCTACACCTTTCTCTGTACATACTTTAGCAATGCGGATTTTCAAAGTCTGGTTATGTCTCTCTACGAGACCGGCTGCTTCAGGATGGCGTACACAATGGAACTTCCACTGGTACCCTAGCAGAAGGGATACTTGTTTCATGAGCTCGGATGAGAATGGCTGGCCGATCTGCTAGATCGTTCCCTTGGGAAATAATGTCAGTGACTTTCGTATGTGCCTTGCACTTCATGATAGCAATAGCTGTCGGTAAATGTATTGCATCTAACAGAGCTTGAATGAGGAGACCATGCTGAATCTTGGTTCCATGAGAAGTCATGAAACCTCTTTCCTGCCAGAGCACTCCAAAGTCGTGTACGACTCCGAATGCATAACGTGAATCTGTGTATATGTTTACTTTCAGGTTCTTGGCACGTATGCAGGCTTGGGTCAGAGCGACTAGCTCTGCTGCTTGAGCAGACAGGGTGTCAATACGATGTGTTTCTATAACTTCGGTATCAGTAGTCACTGCATACGCGGCTACTAGTTCTCCTGTATTTGTTCTCATACATGAACCAGCCACATAAAGTGTCAGGTCGGGATCAGGTAATGCAATATCTGTCAGATCTTGTCTTGGCTTTGTCATAGTATTAACAACTTCCACACAGTCATGTGTGGCAGGATTTGAAGTAACTGATGGTAACAGTGTAGCAGGATTTAGAACGTTGCAGCGTCTGATTTCTATGTGTGGCTGAAACAGTGTCAGTTCATAACCTGTTAAACGTGCAATTGTCAAGTGCTGAGTCTGGGTTCGGTTTAAAAGAACTTCCACGGAGTGTGGAACTTGTACTGTCAGGGAATGTCCTAACACTATGGAATCACTTTGTCTGATAGCTAGAGCTGTGGCTGCAACTGACTTGAGGCATGCAGGCAGAGCCTGGGCCACTGGATCTAATGTGCTCGAAAAATAAGCACAGGGCTTGTATTGTCCTGCTTGATCTTGTGTGAGAACAGATAATGCAGTACCATCACGTTCAGTGACAAAAAGTGTAAAAGGCTTACTGTAGTTCGGTGTTGCTAGAACTGGTGCTTGACATAAGGCTTTCTTTAACTCATTAAAAACAAGTGTATGTTCCTGGGTCCAAGGGAGGACAGTCGATGTGGCTGCCTCCTGTGTCGTTAACTGTATCAGTGGCTTGGCTAGAAATGCATACAGAGGAATCCATTGTCTGCAGTAAGAAGTGAGGCCGATAAAAGCTCGTACCTCCTTCTGTGTCTTGGGCTGTGGAAGACGTGCTATTAACTGGATACGGTCAGGTGTCAACTGCCTACCCCTCTTGGACAGTAAGTGTCCTAAGTAGACCACTTGCTGGACACAGAATTGTAATTTGGAAGGGGACACCTTGTGCCCCATCTCGGCCAGAAAATACAGAACTGTAAGTGACGCACGCTCGCAGTCACGTTCAGAACGGGCTGTGATCAGTAGATCATCGACATACTGGAGCAGGGCAGTGTCAGTTGGCATGTGAATATTGTCTAGTTGTCTCTTAAGTGCTTGACTGTAAATGCTAGGACTTTCTGTAAAACCTTGAGGTGCTCGTGTGAATTTATAGCTTCTTCCATTTAAACAGAAACCGAAAAGGAACTGGCTGTCTGGATGAATGGGGACACTGAAGAATGCGTTCTTGAGATCGATAACTGTGAAGAACGTAGCTTCAGAATCAATGGCTGTCAAAAGGGAAGAAATATCTGGGACTACTGGGTACTGGGGTATGATACATTTATTAAGTTCTCGAAGGTCAATCACTAATCGATATACTGGAGGTGCATTTGGATCAGTACGTTTCAGGACTGGAATGATAGGAGAATTACAGACGTTGGAGTCAGTTTCTACAACCACTCCTTGGGCAATAAGTTCGTCAATAATTTTGGATAAGGCTGCTACAGCCTCAGGTGGCAATTTGTACTGTCTGATTCGGGGTAAAACCACACCTTGCTTTAGAGTCACACGATGGGGTGTGATATGCATACAACCTACATCAGTTGGACCTTGCGCCCATAAATGCTGTGGTACATTCAATAATCTTGGATCAAAATCTCGTAATACATAATGACCTTTAAAGTCTCGCAAGAACAGGCGGACCCCTTCTGGGGAACAACAAATGACTGCTCCTAATTCTTTCAATGTCTTAATGCCTAACAAATTTTCTGGACAAGATTTCGTGAGTAACAAATCAGTAGTTCGGGACAATGGACCGACTTCTAGAGTAACTGGTTTCGATATTTCATTAACAATAGGCTTTCCTGAAAATCCAAGGGAAACATTTCTAGAGCCTGAGAGTGGAGCCCCTGGAACCTCGTCATGACTAATGGTAGTCCTACTTGCCTCTGTATCAATCAGAAACTTTCTGTCTTTCCCTAATACTTGACTGTGTACATAGGGACCCTCTTGATCTACAGGTATCTCGATGAGAGGCAAGCCTACCTCCCTCTCTAGGCTGTTTCATGAATACGGCTGATAATCTGGATACTCTGTCTGGGCATACTGGTACATCTGCTGTGTAACATGCTGTGTTGCAGCGATAGGCTGCGGTGCTGTAACTGTCTGTTGTGCATTCTGTGGTGGCTGAGAAGTCTGTGAAACTTGTTCTTGTCTAGGCGGACGTGGTCTTTCTTTAGTTTTACCAGTAGCTATGTTGTGTTTCAGAACTGCACACTCGTTTATGAAATGACCTGGCTGTTTACAGTAATTGCAGGTCCCTTTAACGGGAGCTGTAGGATGACTGGCTTGATTCGGACCCCTCTTCTGACTGTCTTGCGGAACAGATTGTGCAACTAATACTTTCATTTTCGTGTCTTTCATACGTCTCCTTTCGTGTTCCTGCTCTTCCCTGATTCTGTTCTGGTGATACTGGAGCATTTGAAGCATCTGTGACGGAGTATTAGCTTGCCAGTTACTTTCGACTTTCAATACTCGATTTTTGACTTGTGGACTTGAATTCTCGACTAGTTTGGTAACGAAAAGATGAGGGTACGATTCACTACTTGTTTTCAGACCACTATTAATAATAAAACATTTTTCAAATCTAGAATAGAAATCACTAGTGTCTTCATCTTGTTTCTGTTTACAAGCTGAAATGGCATCCCAATCTTCCTTTTTCGTGGCTAGTAATCTTGGCAAAACTTGTATCAATAACTCAGGCAATTCTTTAGCTTTCCCCCCAAGACCGGTACCTGGTACTCGTGTATTATCTTCAGCTTCTAGAGCTGTCCAATCTATCTTTTTCTCTCCCACCTCCCATTCTTTTTCCTTGAGTTTTTCATATATGCCTGCGGGCAACAGGACCTTTAACATTTTAATGATATCCGGATACGTGTATTCTCCCATACGGAGCATGTCTTTTAATTCACGGTGGAACCCTGCTGGATCTTTATCGTGACAGGGAATTAACTTCTTCATTTCTAAGAGTTCCATCTTAGTGATGGGGGTGTAAACAAATACTCGTTCTAGATCACCACCCGTTGTCCTAACTGGATGTACTTCTCGTAACGGATTCTGTCTATCTATGTAAAATGATTTACTTTCTGGGGGTGAGACGTGAACAAAATGTGGATTCAGGAACGTTCGATATTTGTGGCGCTGTTCTAGAATGACACTAATTAAATCGGTACCTAGACCTCTCCATCTATACTGGAGTAACTCGTTCAATACATCATGTAGTGGACCTGGATCAGAATGCTGTTCCTCATACAGTGTAATGAGGTGCTGGATCATATACATACCCACCAGTCGCTGCTCGGCTGGGGGCAGTTTCAGAAACATTTGAGCCACTATTTCGTCTGGAAAAGTGGTAGAATCAGTAGTCCACCGGACTGCTGATCGGGCTAGTTCTTGTTCATGCATTGTACTGAGCTCACTATAGCCTATTCGTGATTTCAGAATGTGATCGGTAGCTTGGAATACTTGTTCAAGAGAACCCTGTTCTGGTGCTGGAGGAGGAAAAACTTTCTTGTGATCTAGGCGTGAATGTCGGTCGGAAAGTCTAGTTCTACCTACATACGCTATTCTGGAGGGATTCTCGTCGTCTACCTCTTCAGTAAAAGAGTCGTCTTCTTTCTCGGTTGCTTGTATTGCTTCTCGTTTCTCGTGTAACTTTATTATTTCCCTACGAATTTTCTTGTACATACTCTCTATACAATTTTGTGTCTTGTGTCTTCCCTCGGCTATATGGTCACTCCACCTGGTCAGGACTTTCATTTCTTCTTGATCTTTTTCCGGACAATCTTGTTCTCTAATTAAACAGTTAATGAAAAACTTTAAAAGCATGAGCTGAGTCTCGACTTTTCTTTGAGCCATGGCTTCGCGAATACTTTCTGGATTCACTCCTGTACGGATAAAGCGATATATTCTGTCTAGATGTTCTCTCATATCGGGCAGGGTGTCCAAATAGTCGGTCACCCGTCTTAAACGTAATGAATATATGACCATGGTACCATCGCCTGGAACTGGATCATAACGACATTCGGTAAGTGCTCGCTTGATATCTGTGAAGGTAGTCACTTTTGGCGTACGCTGTAACGCTAGTTCATGTAGCGTCATACGTCTGTGTTGAGGCGGAGTACCAGGAGAATCTCCCCCCGCGGCTCCTAAACTAGAATCGTCGGTGGGTACTGTACATGCTGGTAGAGTGACTGATGTAGCGGGTACATGTACTGTGGACTGGGCCGGTGGTGCTATAACGGGTGCTGTAACGTGAACTGTACCCACGACCCCAGTAGCTGGAGGAACAGGAATTACATTATTTACAGGAACAGGCGGAACAGGATTTGCATATTCTGGGACTGTATCGTCCAAATAGGACGAGAGAAAAATATCAGCTGCGGTCGGTTTGTGACGTAGCTTAATCGGGACCAATGGCGGCGGAAAATTACACGGTGCTTCCGGGGTTGCTTTTGGCAAGCCCTCGGCAAGAAGAGGATACATACCCTTAATAAGGGCATTTCTCTGTCTGTCTGACTGTTCTGCTTTAACTCGTTCACCTACTTCGATTAATTCCCTTTCTTGGGCTCTTTCTGAGGATTCTCTACTTAATTCTGTTTTTCTGATTTCTTTTTCGGTTCTTTTATGAGATTCTTTGCGCCATAACTCGATGGCATCTTTCTGGGACTGTCTGGCTTTCTTTTTCCATAATGCCTCTTCTACTCGCATGATGCACTCGGCATCCCATGTACCTGATACAGGCCATCTATATTTCTCTTCCAGACCTTTGGTATAATCGACCCATAAATCTAAATACAATATGGCACTTAAGCCATGCTTATGATACATAAAATGTCCTGGACTGTCCCTAGGCGGGACAGGAACTGCTTCCTCGAGTAACCCTTTTCGGGTTTTTAACTGACGTAACTTGGAAAACAGAGGCATTCTAGACTTGAATCCGAACACAATACAGTACACGATTAACACAGTAATGAATAGAAAAACAAATCACTCATACCACGACATTGAAAACACATTAAATAACATTTAGAATAACAGTTCGGACAGAAATATTACCTGGTATACTGAAAACCGAAACATGAATTTCTCGAGAACGGAACTTACTAGAATTACTAGATGCACTGCTAAAACAGTACGAAACATACCGGTCCCATAAAGAGACACGTCAGGACCCGTGTCCACCTAGGTGAACACTTCGGACTGGATCTGTGTATCCAAACCCACTGGACCAGAGACAAATGAATTGACCCTGTCTAGATACTACCCCAGCAACGGTACTCACCGGGCAGCAAGAACGGAAGGCCTCGGACTGGACGGGACTGCTACGACGTCGGACTACGAACTTCGGACTTCAGTTACAGGTGGGCCTCCGGATACCTCGGACCTTGTACTCTCGGCTTGGGCTCTGGTCGGGACTCGCCGCGTTCCTCACCGCCTCGTCTGGATGCTGGACCGCAACCTCCGTCTCCTCCGTGGGCCTGAGGGATACTTGAAGCAGAAATATCTGCACGTGCACGGTATGGTTCCGTCACGGCTGCAGAGGGTCAGGGGGCCTGCGTGGCTTCGCCGGCGCGTGGGGAAAGGGCAAGTCCCTATTCAGGCGCCATTATGTGGTAAATAAATAATTAATTACCGGTACTATTTTTGAATACAGTGAATAAAACAGATAGCTCAATAAATAAGAGACAGGATTCGAGGTATCTGAGTCTTACAGGCTTTAATCAGACATAAGGGAAGAGACAGGAACGGGATAGCCTGCACGGAAATAGAATGGATGGCAGCTGCCAGGGAATGGGAATGGAATCGAATGGCATGGGCAGCTTTCAGTAACAGTACACAGTATATATATACTAAAACAATTACATTACATTCAATACAGTAGGCGTAGCAGTAGGCGTAACTCGTAGCAGTCGCGAAAGATAAGGACAAAATGGTGTAACAAGAAGGCGTGTACAGGGCGTATACATAGACATGTGATGTAAACGTCACAGAAGTGTCATAAATGGGGCGGAAACATGGAGGGGGCTACCTGAGCAGCTGGGACCTTTAACCTAGTGGTGCGCGCAAATGGGCAATGACGTGTTACCAGGGAGAACTGGGGGCTATGACTTCTGCACTAGAAGAGGAGACTAAAAGTCTGCGGTGTCAGCACGACATGTACCTATAGCATATCTGGTATCTGGTGTTTGGAGTACATGTTGATAGAATCCAAAAGTTATCAGGGCAAAGGCTACTTGACACTAAGACTGGTGCGTGCATAATTCTACATGTATTGCGTGTGCTAAGAATATTCTATGAATATTAATACAGTATTTCTCTTACATGGAGACAGAAAGGCTAGACCATGGCTGGAACTATTGATGCGATTCAGTAGCTTAGGAATGCAAAGGAGGAGGGCTGGACTGATAACTAGAAGCATAACATACTCTTGGCAGACAGGCAGGCAGAGCCAGGCCGGGCCGGGCACTGCGAGGCAGGAAGTAAGTGAAGGGTCAGGGATGCAGGTGGGGGCTGTATCGCTCCTCGGAGTGGGTTCAGGAGACTGGAGCTTGAATCTGGTGTCCGGGCCCTTTTGAGGCCTAGAAACGGGGACAATGCGATGAATTAACGTGCACACTGTAAAACGTGTGGCAACATAGGCCTAATACTCGTTGCTTTCACGAGAACTGGAAACTGGCGTACTAGAGTTGGACACAACTATAATTGCGTCTTTAATCGATCATAGGGGGATACATGCATATCGATCATGCACATATAGCATAGGATGGGGAACACGTAGGCACATATAACATGGCAAAATTTACTTTTCCACACTAAGACCACAAGAGCCCTGCTGACGCTGTCGCGGCTCGTCCTCTCTAAGACCTCGGAGCCCTGCTGACGCTGTCGCGGCTCGTCCTCTCTAAGACCACCTGAGCCCTGCTGACGCTGTCGTGGCTCAAGCTTGAACCTGCAACCCTCCGAGCCCTGCTGACGCTGTCGCGGCTCCTCACGAACTTCTCCAGATCGAGCCCTGCTGACCTCGTCGCGGCTCGAGGAGTACTCTGGCCGGCTGGACCATCGAGACCACCATCACGACCTGAGCCGACTCGACATGAACAGGGATCTTCCCGCCAGAGGGGAGGGGGGAGTCAGAATAGGCAGAGGGGATCCCAGATAGGGTCCCCGCGCAGTCCCCCCAGAAACCAGCCCGGCACCTCGCCTCCCACAGCGCGCGCAGGGTTCCCCCCAGCCAAGCCAGGGCCCAGAGTCAGCCAAGCCTGCTACCATTACCAGCAACCAGGGCACTATGCCAATGACCCCCGCTGCCCTTTGTTCAAGAAACCTGCTGCTGCAGGGCCCCCGGCGCATCACCTCAGTAGCCCTAGAAGAGGAGGGGGAAGAGGAGTTCGAGGGAGCTGACCCCGCCGCCATGATGTTAGTCTCCCTGGGAGATTGAGAGATGGTCCCAGGAGCCGCCCTGCCCGACAACACGGAAAAGTACCGACAGCAGGTGACCGTCAATGGCCACCACATAGGGGCGCTCCGAGACACCGGGGCCAGTATCACCGCAGTCAAACGTCACCTAGTCACCAAGCCCAAATTGTTCCCCACATCTCCTGCCGGGTGATCGCAGCTGACAACTCCGTCCGCACCTGCCGGATAGCTCAAGTCCCGTTTCGAGTGGGGGGGCGTCTCCGGAGAGTTACGAGTGGCAGGCCGCTCAGACATGCCCGTGGACTGCCTGCTCGGCAACGATCTAGAGAGCTCCCCATGGAAGCGGGTTGAGAAAAGGACCCACCTAGAGATGGTGGGCCTGCCCGAATGGGCCTGTGTGAGCACCTGGTCGATGACCGCCCGAGTGGCTACCCCTGAAGGGGTGAATCATGAGACCGCACCGCCAACCCCCGAGCACCCCGAGGTCCCCGAATCCTCTGAGACCCCTGAGCTGTTCCCCGGAGAGAGCTTCCCCCCCCCGGCGCAGGTCCCCTCGGCCCTGACGCCGAACCGACCCCGAGCTTGGATGACCTTCCTGAGCTGGCCCAGTGGCGCCAGGAAGGAGGACCGTCCCGAGAAGAATTCTGCCTAGAACAGACCTCCTGTCCATCCTTGGTTGGGCCGCGGAAGCAGGCCGCCGCCCAGGCCGCCGGTGACCAGTCCGGCTCCCACTTTGTCTATTGGGAAAACGGCCTCTTGTACAGCGAACAAAAGTCTGCCGAGCTAGGGTCAGCCCGAGTGCTGGTGGTACCCCTACGCTTCCGTGGCTTTCTTCTAAACTTGGCCCATGACGTGCCCCTGGCAGGACACTTGGGCCAAGACAAAACGTATCATCGCCTGGTCACCCACTTCTACTGGCCGGGCATGCACTCCGATGAGGAGGCCCACTGTAAGTCCTGCCCCACTTGTCAGTCCAGGGGAAAGAGCGGAGGGAAGCGCAAGGCCCCCCTCCAACCCTTCCCCATGGTCAGTACCCCCTTTGAGAGGGTGGGAATCGACATTGTGGGCCCCCTCGACTCCAGGACCTCCTTGGGTCACCGCTTTATCCTTGTCTTGGTGGACCATGCCACCCGCTACCCCGAAGCCATTCCCCTCCGAACGGTGACGGCCCCCGTAGTGGGGCGGGCCCTCATGGGGATTTTATCTTGGTTGGGATTCCCCCGAGAAGTCGTCAGCGACCGAGGGACCAACTTCATCTCGAAATACATGAAGTCCCTCTGGCAACAATGTGGGGTGACTTACAAGTTCACCACCCCCTATCACCCCCAGGGTAACGGTCTGGTGGAGCGATTCAACCGGACCCTTAAAGGAATGATCATGGGTCTCGAAGAGCCCCTGAGGCGTAAGTGGGACGTCCTCCTTCCATGTCGCCTCTTCGCGTACCGCGAAGTCCCCCAGAAGTCCCTGGGGTTCAGCCCTTTCGAGCTCCTCTACGGGCACCCCATCCGAGGACCCCTCAGCCTGGTCAAGGAAGGTTGGGAGACGGCGGCCCCAGAGCCCCCTCCAGATGTGTTTCGATACATTCTGGCCCTCCGGAACCAGACTAGGAAGTTCCGAGAACTGGCCGAGGCCAACCTCGAGGCCAGTCAAGAAGAAATGAAACGGTGGTATGACCAGAATGCCACTCTGGTCAAGTTTCAAACCGGACAGCAGGTCTGGGTGATGGCCCCCGTGGAGCCCTGTGCCCTGCAAGACAAGTGGACAGGGCCCTTCAAGGTGGTGGAGCTCAAGAGCCAGGTGACCTATCTCATCGATGTGCAGTCCCCCAGGAACCCCTTGAGGGTCCTCCACGTGAACCGCCTCAAGCCCCACTTTGCCCGGTCCGAGTTGAGTTTGCTCCTCGCCACGGACGATGGAGAAGAAGAAGAAACGGAGCCCCTCCCCGATCTCCTGCAAGCCAAAGAAAAAGATGGCTCCGTAGAGGGAGTGAGTCTCTCCTCCTCCCTCTCTCCCGAGCAGCGCGAGGACTGTCGCCAGTTACTGGGACAGTTCTCGGACCTTTTCTCCCTCACCCCCGGCGTCACAAGCTGGTGCGTCCATGACGTGGACACCGGGGACAGCCCACCGGTACGGCACAGAGCCTACCGCGTCCCTGACCGAGTCCGGGCCTGCATCAAGGCCGAAGTATCAAAGATGGTAGCCCTAGGAGTGGTCGAAGCCTCTGACAGCCCATGGGCTAGCCCCGTGGTCCTGGTTCAGAAGGCAGCCGCCCCCGGTGCTGTTCCCGAGCTGAGGCTCTGCGTTGACTACCGCGGGCTCAACGCAGTCACCAGAACCGGTGCGCATCCCATCCCCCGAGCAGACGAGCTTACTGATCGCTTAAGGGCTGCTCGCTTCCTTAGCACATTCGACCTGACCAGCGGATACTGGCAGATCGCCCTTACCGAAGGAGCTAGGGAGAGATCCGCTTTTTCCACCCCGGATGGTCACTACCATTTCTGGGTGATGCCCTTCGGGATGAAAAACGCCCCCGCCACCTTCCAGAGGCTGGTGAACCAGGTACTGGCTGGGTTGGAAGAGTTCAGCACTGCGTATCTGGACGATATCGCAGTTTACAGTTCCCACTGGTCCGAGCACCTCCAGCACCTCTGGGCGGTGCTGACGGCCCTGAGGAGGGCCAGTCTCACCATTAAGGCAAGCAAGTGCCAGATCGGACAAGGGTCCGTAGTCTACCTCGGACACCAGGTCGGAAGCGGCCTCGTAGCCCCCCTACAGCCCAAGATCGATGCGATCGTAGCCAGGGAAGCCCCCACGACCCAGACGGAAGTGCGGGCGTTCCTAGGGCTCACGAGGTAGTATCGAAGGTTTATCAAAGGGTACGGCAGCATCGTAGCACCTCTCACGGAGTTAACCTCCAAAAACCAGCCGAAGGAAGTCAGCTGGACCCCCGCCTGCCAAGAGGCGTTCGAGACTTTGAAAGACGCCATGTGTACGGCCCCCGTCCTACAGGCCCCCGACTACTCCCGAGAGTTTGTAGTCCAGACGGACGCGTCCGAGCATGGCATCGGAGCAGTTCTGTCCCAGGTGAACGAGAGTGGCCTAGACCAACCAGTGGCCTTCATTAGCCGGAGGCTACTCCCTCGAGAACAAAGGTGGAGCACCATCGAGTGGGAGGCCTTCGCGGTGGTTTGGGCCCTGAAGAAGCTGAGGCCCTACCTGTTCGGTACTCACTTCCGGGTCCAAACCGACCACCGACCTCTCCGGTGGCTAATGCAGATGAGAGGAGAGAATCCCAAATTGCTGCGCTGGTCCATCTCCCTCCAGGGGATGGACTTCACTGTTGAGCACCGGCCTGGTGCTGACCACGCCAACGCAGACGGCCTGTCCCGATTCTTCTTCCGCCTCAGCGAAGAGAACCCCCAAGAGGATGGGTAGTTCTCCCCGCCTTCAGCTGGGGGGGACGCGTGTTGGACCCGGCCTCGTGGCGTGGTTCACCTCTGTCCCTCCACACCCTGTGAGCGTAGGCCTGTACCCTGAGTCCCCTGCGCAGCATCCCCGTTAGTGTAGCCTGCACCCCGAGCCTGGTCGTCCTACTCCCGTTAAGCCCAGATCCCCGTAACCCCCCGACCAGGCCTGCCTATCCCGTTCCACTCCCGGCTCCGAGCGCCTAACCTTGCATGCCCCACAAGGCCCGGCAGCCATTTTCCCTTCCCGAGATCCCTGTCTCCCTGGGCCTAGCGTGACCCCGGCCCCAGCGAAACTCAGACTCCAAAGGCGCGCCAGTCCCGGCTGGGGGGTAAAGGGCTCCCCAAGTGAGATAAGCCAGGGAGTTTCGATGGCACCTCCGGCCTCCCCTGAGAGACTGGTATCTGTCACACCTTTGGCCTCCCCCTGTGGGCCAGTTTCGATCGAACCTCTGGCCTCCCCGAGTGCTGGCTCCAGACCCGCTGGGTGTCTGGGAATTCCCGGACCCATCTTTTCAAAGGATCAAAGAGCCAACCGCCGGACCTCGCCAACGACCAGCCCCCAGGGCATGAGACCTCCGCCGGCGAGGGTCCGGACATCAAAGGGAAAATGGACTATATCTGGGCCCGCCCGACAACTAGTGGGCAGTTGCATCTTGGACCTGAAGCCCTGCTGATCTGATAGCGGCTGACCCTGAGACGAACTCAGCCTCGCATCGCTGAGCCCTGCTGACGCTGTCGCGGCTCCTTCTTCGCAACACGGAACTGAACCACCTGAGCCCTGCTGACCCTGTCGCGGCTCGTCCTCTCTAAGACCACCGGAGCCCTGCTGACGCTGTCGCGGCTCGTCCTCTCTAAGACCTCGGAGCCCTGCTGACGCTGTCGCGGCTCGTCCTCTCTAAGACCACCTGAGCCCTGCTGATGCTGTCGCGGCTCAAGCTTGAACCTGCAACCCTCCGAGCCCTGCTGACGCTGTCGCGGCTCCTCGCGAACTTCTCCAGATCGAGCCCTGCTGACCTCGTCGCGGCTCGAGGAGTACTCTGGTCCGGCTGGACCATCGAGACCACCATCACGACCTGAGCCGACTCGACAGAAGTGAAGCAGCCAGTACAACCATCATCTTCCGTACCCCCCGGCTCGAGGATTGAGAGCTGTGCGCAGGGTACGCCTCGTACTGACCCAGAGACTAAAGACTGTCCCGCTTCCCCCTTCCCGAATCCTCAAAGACTTTATGATCCCTCGATCATTGTGTACATAAGAGTGCTTCTTTCTTTTACTGCTTATAAAGAACTTGCTTATTGAAATCCACGGTGTAGCGTCCGTTCATAAGTGTGGTGTGAGCTCAGGGTGTACGATCCTAGACTCGAAGTCCTCCCCGGTGGGGACCTCACGATAAGACTCGGCAATATCTGTGGGAGAGGTGGGTCTTGGGGTGGTCGGGTGAGCATAACCTGGCCCTCTGAGATTGCCCCTTCTAACATACAAATGAAACAACATTCATCTCCAGGCACAAAGACCTACACACTGGAAATGAGTAATCAGACGGATCAGTCGCTTACAGGCTCATATATAATGTATCCACCCAAGACGACCAATCACAAACAAGCACAAACACACTGTCTCGCACACACAAATCACTTCCATACATTTTGTAGTGAAAGGTTAAGCTTCATCCAAGCCATTCACGGGCATCAACTACTCCAAGAGACCTACACACAGGGTGGGCACAGATCTGCACAATCACATGTAACACCTCAAATAATCACGGCTCACTCTTCACACAAAGTTCTTGCAGTCTCTTCAACAGAGCTGTGACATCCCAGAGTCTCTGAGGCAACACTGCATGTGGAATGCTGTTGAGGTAGTTGGAAGGTGTCAGTATCTGAGGAGGAAGCAGATCTATGGATGGAGCATTCTGTAAGAAATAAACTCCTCCTTTCTATCCCCTACATGGACACGCGATACTTCATATATTAGCGACACGCGGAAATATGGAAAAATGTACAACGCTGCAATATCGCATTGTGAGAGTACTGAGGATCTGTGAATTTTAGGTTAAAAAAAACCTTGATTCAGGTGATAACACAGAGGAATGTCACTTCTTCAAACACTCCACACATTGCATGTGCGCTGAACTTTACAGCACAAACACAACCTGCACTGCACTCCACAGCATAAACACAACCTGCCCTGCACTTTACAGCACAAACACAACCTGCCCTGCATTTCACAGCACAAACACAACCTGCCCTGCACTTTACAGCACAAACACAACCTGCCCTGAACTTTACAACACAAACACAACCTGTGCGGCACTTTACAGCACAAACACAAACTCTGGAGTGTTTAAGAATTACTCTATGTATAGGATTTTATACTTGAATGGTGTGCTTCCAGTACAAATCCTATGCTAGACAGCAAACACACCTCTGGCCTATGGTGTAAAGGTTTTGTGTGGCACTAGGCAGACTGTGTACTAGTTCAGGGGTAGTGAGCAGCAGCGTGCTGTATTTCATAAATCTGGCTCAGCGCGGCTCTCTCCGCCTCGCACATCACAGCGTTGCACCTGACTGCTGAACTATGATGCACTAAAAAATAATAAATCTGCTCCGTAGTGTGCATGCATTGTCTGCACAACCTCAACCCTCACATTCTCTTGTGCACACGTAGTGTGCCCAGAGTTAACACTCACATTCTCCTGTGCATGCTTGGTCTGCCCAGCCTCAACCCTCACATTTTCTTGCGCATACTTGGTTTGCCCAGCCTCAACCCTCACATTCTCTTGTGCATGCTTGGTCTGCCAGCCTAAACCCTCACACTGTCTTGTGCATGCTTGGTCTGCTCAGCCTCAACCCTCAAATTCTCTTGTGCATGCTTGGTCCGCCCAGTCTCAACCCTCACATTCTCTTGTGCATGCTTGGTCTGCCCAGTCTCAACCCTCACATTCTCTTGTGCATGCTTGGTCTGTCCATCCGCAACCCTCAAATTCTCTTGTGCATTCTTGGTCTGCCCATCCTCAACCTTCACATTCTCTTGTACATGCTTGTTGTGCCCAGTCTCAACCCTCAAATTCTCTTGTGCATGCTTGGTGTGCCCAGTCTCAACCCTCACATTCAACTGTGTATGCTTGGCCTACCCAGCCTCAACTCAGAGTTGAGTTCTGTGTGATTACAAGATAAACCACGTTATCTGTAATTCTCATGCTTGGCCATGAGCACTAATGATTGAATGTGTTTAATACCAAGCGCGTAGAATTACAGATGACGTAGTTTATCTTATAATCACAGTGAGCTTTCGCCAGCACTTATTTAGTTGGAAATGACAAGGTGCCGCACATGATGATGCGGAATTAATGCTTTTCGCAACGGCAAGTAAAAAACTGAAGAAAAATGTCTAGGTTAACAGCAATGACCTAATGTTTAATTTACATACTGCATGATGATTTTAATGCAATGTCTCACGATGTATCTCCCAACATTGACTAAACAAGTCTGTTTTCCCAGCTCCGAGGACGTTCAAACACCTTGAATCTGTTGTCACTGTCCATTACGTAGAGGTGTGTCACATGATATTGTATAAACACTGTGATTTGCACTCGTACTCGTGAACAAGGAGGTTGCCCCTGAAACGCGCCGAGTGAATTGGCTTAAAATAAAAACAAGCTGAAAATGAATACTTGTGGCCCTGGCACCGTTTGTGGAAAACCGGCGAAATGATTGTTGTTGAGATTTGGGGTACCCGACCCCACCAAGGCCCGCCACTGAAAGCGGCTCGGGTTTCTGCGCGAACATTTAGCTGTAGGTTTACACATATATAGAAGTTGAGATGGACAATGCAGGGGAAGAGAAATAAAGAGAAAGTTATTCGATTTTCACAAATGCGATGGCGAAAATCCTCAGAGCAGTGCTTTGATTTTTCGTTGCTGCAGCAGGAATGCCAATGGCGAAAGGGGATTTATTTGTAATTACAAATATTCAGCAACTAAAGCTACACTTTCAAGTGCTCTATGTATGTCTTTTTTTGTAATATTATGCACTAGTCCACCTAACTTAGAACACATAACGCATAACAGGATTTCCTGCAATGGGAGTAACAAGCTGACTGGACAGCCACATAAAACCTTTTTGCATGAAAAAATATAGACTCAATCGCAAAAAGAATATTTATCAATATCTGTTCAAGCTTCTTTGATTGTACTTGGCTGGTGGACTCTAGTCAGCTTGGGCTTTTAGATCCTTTTGCCGGCCCCGGTTTCTGAAGGTTTAACACGATTAAATATTTTTTGGACAACAGTCTGACAACTTGCTTGGAACAGGTCAAGAATTGGATGTCAAAGTCGTGCCTTAAGCTCAACGGGGACAAAACCAAGCTTATGCTCCTCGGCCCACCAGCTTCCCCCACCATGGATTTTTTATGGCCTAACAGCTTGGGCGCACCTCCCACACCCAGAGACAACATAAAAAGTCTGGGGGTGTGGTTGGACAAATCCCTGCCCTTCAACACCCATGCAACTAAACTGTCAGCGACTTGCTTTGGTCTAATCAAGATGATGAAGAAAATCCTTCCGCTGCTACCTTTTGAGGCCAAGCTAGTAGTTATGCAAGGTCTAATCCAATCCCGCCTCGACTTCAGTAACGCCCTATATTTAGACGCGCATGAATATTGTCTGCAAAAACTTCAGTGGATTCAGAACTGTGCAGTACGCACATTGCTCAGTCTTCCACGCAGAAATTCGGCGGAGCTGGGCTGAGAACTTTGCACTGGCTCCCTGTCAGGAAGAGAATTAAATTCAAGTCCATGTACATCTCCCATCAAGCATACTGGAAATCTGGCCCAGCAATCAATCATTTTCTGATTACCTTTTACCGCCCCAACAAACAGCTTCGTTCCTCTCATGCCTTCTTGGCGACAGTCCCCCAGATTAGGAGATCCAGAGCTGGAGGCTGGTCTTTTTCTTACAACGCAGCCAAGTTATGGAACTCACTCTCCCTCCATTTAAGATCTAATCCTAACTTGATGACCTTCCACAAACAACTCAAAACCTTTCTTTTCAATAAATCAGACTAATTCCCGGGCTGACCACACTGGGAGGCACTAACCTAGCTCTTAGCGCCTGGACGGCTCAGGGCAGCAGTTGCGCTTAATAAAACCCCTTTTCATTTAATTTCATTTCATTTCATCACACGGACGTCAATGACCCTAAAAGCGGTAATAAATTCAAATGTATTCCAAATAGGGGGCCCCAAATATGTGTTGCCCGGGCCCCACAAATCATTAAGTATATCAATGAACTAGAAGTCAGCTTCAAATGCTAGTTATGAATAAAACAACCACCTTACTTTAGGGAACAAACTGCGGATATCAAAGGGTTCAATGTACAGAACTGTGGATAAAGGTGCTTAATAAAGACATGTATTCTGAGAAAAGAAACTAATATTGTTCTGTAAAAATATGCTTTTGTTCCCTCCTAGCATAACTCTTTATCCATTGCAGAGATAACCTCCCACTGAATACAAACATCAAAAAACAAGGTCTGAGCAGTTATTCGTGAAAATGAGTAACAACACCAAACAGACCCATTGTGGACGAATGTATGATGTTACAACGCATACATTTACAACGCATGCACTTACAACGCAGTTTTTACATCACAACATCAACTACAACACATTCCATTACATCGCATGACACTACATCGCATTTTAAAAACTACCTTTACAGCGCATTCCAATCACCGCATACTACCTTTACAACGCATATCATTACAATGCATACCATCACATTGCATTTAAGGTAAGTATTGGATAGTATGGGGATACAAATTACTAATCTAACTACAGGGGGTGCATCAGTGGGGTAAGTGTTGGATAGTGTAGGGGTAAAAAATACTATTCGAACTCCAGGGGGTGCAACAGTAGGGTAGGTGTTGGATAGTGTAGGGGTAAAAATTACTATTCTAACTTCAATGGTGTGCGTTGTAATGCCTGCATAGTAGTGAATTGTGATGTAGTATCATGCGTTGTAATGTCGGAATTGTAGTGTCATGCCTTGTAAAGGATGTTGCGATGTAATGCCTGCGTTGTAAGTGTAGAAAGGAGTTAAGACCACACACTGAGGCCACACTAAATCTTTGATGTATTATAACAAGGTCACAAAGTGACCCCCTTGCACAGTACACCTCAAGTCCTGAATTTCAGCAAGGATACATAGCATTCTGGGACATGTAGATTGGATCTAAACACTGTTAATATGGGTGTTTAAATTTCATAATGCAATGTTCTTTAAAGAGCCATGGCTAAATGAAGGGATTCATATAGAACAGTGAGCCATGTAGTCTCACAATTATTAAACATTAAACATGCACCTGCCGGCTGCATCCCCTGATGATAGTGTGAGACCTGTACATCTGCAGGCTGCACCCCCTGATGATGATGTGAGGCCAGTACACCTGCCCCCCCAATGATAGCGTGAGGTCAGTACACCTGCCCCCTGCGCCCCCTGATGATGGTGTGAGGCCAGTACACCTGCCCCCGGCACCCCCTGATGATGGTGTGAGGTCAGTACACCTGCCCCCTCTCCCCTGATGATGGTGTGAGGCTAGTACACCTCCCCCCTGCACTCCCTGATGATGGTGTGAGGTCAGTACACCTGCCCCCCCAATGATAGCGTGAGGTCAGTACACCTGCCCCCTGCACACCCTGATGATGGTGTGAGGTCAGTACACCTGCCCCTGCACCCCCTGATGATGGTGTGAGGTGAGTACACCTGCCCCCTGCATCACCTGATGATGGTGTGAGGTCAGTACACCTGCCCCCCAATGATGGTGTGAGGCCAGTACACCTGCCCTCTGCACCCTCTGATGATGGTGTGAGGTCATTACACCAGCCACCCCTGATGGAGGTGTGAGGCCAGTACACATGCCCCCCGAGGATGGTGTGGGGCCAGTACACCTGCCCCCTGCATCCCCTGATGATGGTGTGAGGCCAGTACACCTCAGGCTGCACCCCCTGATGATAGTGTGAGGCTAGTACACCTGCCCCCTGTACCCCCTGATGATGGTGTGAGGCCAGTACACCTGCCCCCTGCACCCCCCGATGAAGGTGTGAGGCCAGTACACCTGCCCCCTGCAACCCCCGATGATGGTGTGAGGTCAGTACACCTGCCCCCTGCACCCCCTGATGATGGTGTGAGGCCAGTACACCTGCCCCCTGCAACCCCCGATGATGGTGTGAGGTCAGTACACCTGCCCCCTGCACCCCCTGATGATGGTGTGAGGCCAGTACACCTGCCCCCTGCAACCCCCGATGATGGTGTGAGGTCAGTACACCTGCCTCCGGCATCCCCCTGATGATGGTGTGAGGTCAGTACACCTCAGGCTGCACCCCTTGATGATGGTGTGAGGTTAGTACACCTGCCCCCTGCACACCCTGATGATGGTGTGAGGTCAGTACACCTCAGGCTGCACCCCCTGATGATGGTGTGAGGTTAGTACACCTCAAGCTGCACCCCCATGTGATAGTGTGAGGCCAGTACACCTGCCCCCGGTACCCCTTGATGATGGTGTGAGGTCAGTACACCTTCCCCCTGCACCCCCTGATGATGGTGTGAGATCAGTATACCTGCCCCCTGCACCCCCAGATGATGGTGTGAGGTCAAGTCAAGTCAAGAGATTTATATAGCGCACTACATACCCAGAGGGTCTCAAGGCGCTTGAGGAGGGGGGGGTTTACTTATCAAATATCCAGGTTTTGAGCTGTTTTCTGAAGCCTAGGTGGTTTTGGGTAAGGCGGAGGTGGATGGGAAGGGAATTCCAGGTTTTGGCCGCTAAGTAGGAGAAGGATCTTCCCCCCATGGTGGATTTGTGGATGCGCGGAACAACGGCGAGGGCTTGGTTGGACGAACGCAGATGGCGGGTGGGAGTGTAGAAGGAAAGGCGCGTGTTGAGGCAGTCAGGTCCAAGTTCGTAGAGGGCTTTGTGTGCGTGGGTGAGGAGACGGAACGTAATCCTTTTGTTGACGGGGAGCCAGTGAAGGACTTTCAGGTGACCGGAGATGTGGTCTGTGCGGGGGATGTCTAGTATGAGTCTGGCTGAAGCGTTTTGAATGCGTTGGAGTTTTTTCTGTAGTATTGCGGTGGTGCCGGCGTAAAGGGTGTTTCCGTAGTCCAGACGGCTTGTAACCAGTGCGTGGGTGACCGTTTTTCTTGTTTCGGTGGGGATCCAGCGAAATGTTTTTTTGAGCATGCGTAGGATGTTGAAGCATGATGATGAGACGGCGTGGACTTGTCTGGTCATCGAAAGAGTGGAGTCCAGGATGATGCCCAGGTTTCGTGCGTGGTCCGTCGGTATGGGAGCTTTTCCTAGGGCCGTTGGCCACCAGGATTCGTCCCAGGCGGAAGGGGATGCACCAAGGATGAAGACTTCCATTTTGTCCGAGTTCAGTTTCAGACGGCTGTGCTTCATCCACTTGGCTACTTCTTTCATCCCTTCCTGAAGGTTGGTTTTGGCGGTGGTTGGGTCTTTGGTGAGTGAGAGGATCAGCTGAGTGTCATCGGCGTAGGAGATGATGTTGAGGTTGTGCTGACGTGCGATGGTTGCGAGGGGGCTCATGTAAACAAGGGTAGGGCTGAGCGAAGATCCTTGTGGAACGCCGCAAATGACTTCGGTGGTCTCTGACTTAAAAGGGGGGAGGCGGACTCTCTGAGTTCTTCCAGCGAGGAAAGAGGTGATCCAGTCCAATGCTTTTCCTTGAATTCCAATGTTGCTGAGGCGTTGTATTAGGGTGCTATGACAGACTGTGTCGAAGGCTGCGGAGAGGTCGAGGAGGATGAGGGCGACTGTGTCTCCGTTGTCCAGTAGTGTTCGAATGTCGTCTGTTGCTGCGATGAGGGCGGTCTCGGTGCTGTGTTTGGCTCGGAAGCCAGACTGTGAGGAGTCGAGTGATTTGTTGGTTTCGAGGAAGGCGGCGAGCTGATTGTTGATGGCTTTCTCAATGACTTTGGCAGGGAATGGGAGGAGCGAGATGGGGCAGTAATTTTTGAGTTAGGTGTGGTCGACTGTGGGTTTCTTCAAAAGGGCGATGAGTTCGGCATGTTTCCATTTTTCTGGGAATGTGCCTGAGTTGAGGGAGCAGTTGATGACGTCTCGGAGATGGGGTGCGATAATGGAGTCTGCTTTGTTGAAGATGTGATGGGGGCAAGGGTCTATGGGGGATCCAGAGTGGATGGAGTTCATTAGGCGAATGGTGTCTTCTGTGGTGATTGGGTTCCAGTAGAGAAGGTTATTCGGAGGGGTTCTACGTTCGGGGGAGAGAGGGGAAGGCTGGTTTACGGGTTGGTTGTCAAAGCTGTTATGAATGTCGGCGATTTTGTCATGGAAGAAGGAGGCGAGGGAGTCGCAGAGGACTTGAGAGGGGGTGATGTCGTTGGAGCTGGCGGTGGGGTTGGTGAATTCTTTGATGATGTTGAAAAGTTTCTTGCTGTTGTGGGCGTTGTAGTCTAGTCGGTCTTTGAGTGCTGATTTCTTGGCTGTCCGGATTAGTTGGTGGTGTTTGCGGGTGGCGATTTTGAAGGCGGTTTGGGTGATAGTGTTTGGGTCTTTTTTCCAAGTTTTTTCAAAAGGAGCGGCTGAGTTTTTTGGATTTCTTAAGGTCATCATTAAACCATAGGGCGTTCTTGCTTCCTTGCTTGACTTGATGTTTTTTCAGGGGTGCTAGTATGTCGGCGGTTTGGGTTAGCCAATGTGTGAGGTTGGTGGCGGCTTGGTTAGGGTTCGTCGAATATGCAGGGGGTTTTAGAAGAAGTGATGTGGAGATCTGGTCGATTGAGATTTTGTTCCAATTTCTTCGCAGAGTTGGTTGAGGGTGGTTGTGAATCGTGGTCTTGTTGTAGGTGAAGTGGATGCAACTGTGGTCCGTCCAGTGGAGGGTTGTGGAGTGAGTGAAGGAGATATGCTTGCTGGAGGTGAAGATAGGGTCGAGTGTGTGTCCTGCGTAGTGGGTGGGGGTGTTAACAAGTTGTTTGAGTCCGAGATTGGCGAGATTGTCCAGGAGGGTGGTAGTGTTACTGTCGTTGCTTTTTTCCAGATGGAAATTGAGGTCTCCCAGTAGAAAGTATTCTTCTGAGGGGAGGGCGTGTGGGGTGATGAAGTCAGAGATGTCTTCGCTGAATTGTGTACGGGGTCCTGGGGGTCTATAGAGGAGGGTGCCTCTGAGTGTGGTCTTGGGGTCGGTGTGGATCTGGAAGTGGAGGTGTTCGGCGATAGCGAGGTTGTCTTCTGAGCTGGTTGAGACGCGGATGGTGTTCTTATGGACGATGGCGATGCCTCCTCCTGTTTGCTTGGTGCGGTCCTTACGGATGATCTTGTAGCCGTCCGGGATGGCTATGGCGATATCTGGGGCTGAAGAGGCATTCATCCAGGTTTCTGTTAGGAAGGCGACGTCCGGGGAAAAGGTGTCGAGTAGGTTCCAAAGGTCGATGGCGTGTTTGTGAACCGAGCGGGTGTTGAGAAGGATGCATTTAAGGTGGTTGGTGTCGGATCTCTGGTTGGAGATAGTGGATTTGGTGTGGGTCACGAAGGAGTCGTATTTGCAGGAGTGGCAGGTGAAGGGTCCATGGGTGTGTCCCGGTGCAGCCAGGGCACAGTTAGGGAGTCGGCCGGGGTTGAGTGTTAGGAGGTTGGATGGGTCGTATGTAATGCGGGGTGGGTGGGTGAAGCGGGGACCAGGGGGTCTAGCGCTGGGCGCGGTCCAGGCGCCGACAGGCGTAGACGGGCTTACCTTTGGCGCACTTTCGGCGCGGCCGCAGCGCGTGGCCGCTGCGCGTTGGGACATCGGTTTAATATGGATAGTGGAGGGGGCGGAGCGGGGGAGGGGCAGCTGGGAGGTGGGCTGTAGGTGCTGGTTAGGCACAACGTACAAAATGGTGGGGGGATAGAAATTCAGCCTGGGCGAGGTTGGGGCGCAGGGAGGAGAGACGCTGAGGGCAGTACGCTAAATATGAAAAGCGCGTAGTACAGCCAATCAACAATGCAAGCTGAGCGCTAGCTGACAATGAATGATACAATGACGAGGTGCACGTTTCCACAATCAGAGTTAAATACACAATGCAATTTTCAAACACACAAAGTGCAGGTATACAAAGCGGCAGCAGTGGCAGGCAAAATAATGGCAGGCAGGCGTATAGCGCTACGATACCAATCACAGTCTCTGCGAAGCGCTGTGGCAGTCGGGCAGGGTGCAAGGGGAGCGACCGCTTCCTACGTGGTAGGAGAGGTCACAGAGGAGCGGCAGGCAAGGCAAGCCATCTGAGTCCGTGCGGGGGAGGGGCAGCTGGGAGGCGGGAGGTGGGCTGTAGGTGCTGGTTAGGCACAACAAACAAAATGGTGGGGGGATAGAAATTCAGCCTGGGTGAGGTTGGGGCGCAGGGAGGAGAGACGCTGAGGGCAGTACGCTAAATATGAAAAGCGCGTAGTACAGCCAATCAACAATGCAAGCTGAGCGCTAGCTGACAATGAATGATACAATGACGAGGTGCACGTTTCCACAATCAGAGTTAAATACACAATGCAATTTTCAAACACACAAAGTGCAGGTATACAAAGCGGCAGCAGTGGCAGGCAAAATAATGGCAGGCAGGCGGATAGCGCTACGATACCAATCACAGTCTCTGCGAAGCGCTGTGGCAGTCGGGCAGGGTGCAAGGGGAGCGACCGCTTCCTACGTGGTAAGAGAGGTCAGCAAACCTGCTTCCCCAATGATAGCGTGAGGTCAGTACACCTGCCCCCTGCACTCCCTGATGATGGCGTGAGGTCAGTACACCTGCCCCATGATGATGGTTTGAGGTCAGTACACCTGCCCCCTGCATCCCCTGATGATGGTGTGAGGTCAGTACACCTGCCCCCCAATGATGGTGTGAGGCCAGTACACCTGCCCTCTGCACCCCCTGATGATGGTGTGAGGTCAGTACACCTGCCCCCTGCATCACTGATGATGGTGTGAGGTCAGTACACCTGCCCCCTGATGATGGTGTGAGGTCAGTACACCTGCCCCTCCCCCGATGATGGTGTGAGGCCACTACATCTGCCCCTTGCATCCCGCGATGATGGTGTGAGGCCAATATACCTGCCCCCTGCACCCCCTGATGATGGTGTGAGGTCAGTACACCTGCCCCTGCACCCCCGTTGATGGTGGGAGGCCACTACATCTGCCCCTTGCATTCCACGATGATGGTGTGAGGCCAGTACACCTGCCCCCTGCATCCCCTGATGATGGTGTGAGGTCAGTACACCTGCCCCCTGCACCCCTGATGATGGTGTGGGGTCAGTACACATGCCCCCTACACCCCCTGATGATGGTGCGAGGCCAGTACACCTGCTTGCTGCATCCCCTGATGATGGTGTGAGGACAGTACACCTCAGGCTGCACCCCCTGATGATGGTGTGAGGCCAGTACACCTGCCCCCTGCACCCCTGATGATGGTGTGAGGCCAGTATACCTGCCCCCTGCACCCCTGATGATGGTGTGTGGTCAGTACATCTACCCCCCGATGATGGTGTGAGGTAAGTACACCTGCCCCCTGTACTCCCTGATGATGGTGTGAGGTCAGTACACCTGCCCCCGATGATGGTGTGAGGCCAGCACACCTGTCCCCTGCACCCCCAGATGATGGTGTGAGGTCAGTACACCTGCCCCCTGATGATGGTGTGAGGCCAGTACACCTGCCCCCTGCACCCCCTGATGATGGTGTGAAGTCAGTGCCCCCCAGGCTGCACCCCCTGATGATGGTGTGAGGTCAGTGCACCTCAGGCTGTATTCACACCTCTTGGTTGTGAGAGGTCTCACTTACACCTGATGAAATTAAGGTAACTACAGCCAGTGATCCTCCTTCCACCGGACAGACAGACAAACGCTGGGGGCTCCTCTCCTCTGCAGGTGGCTGGGGCTCTCTGCTGGTGCTGACTCTGCCCCCGCTGACCCGGATACTATCACACGCACAAGCCTGAGGAGAGCTCAGCCGCATCCGGTACTGACGCTGACTCTGCCGCCGCTGACCCGGAAGCAGACATTACTGAGAGGGCGGGTACGGGGTAACGGTATCCTGAGAGGAGGCTTCATTCCGCCTCCGCTGCTGGTGCTGACGCTGCCCCCGGTGACCCGGACACTGTTCCCCTCAAAGGCCTGAGGAGAGCTCCATCGGCTCCGTTGCTTCTTGGAGAAGAGACCCTTGAAGGAGGAGAGAGGGTGAGACTGAGAGGGGGGCGAGGGACAGAAGAGGGGGGAGGGGGCGGAGGGGGAGGGGGAGGGGGAGGGGAGGAGGAGAGGAGGAGAGGAGGGGGGTGAGAGGGGAGGTGAGTCCAGGGGTGAGAGGGAAGGGGAGTCCAGGGGTCTAGAGTGGAGGTGAATCCAGAGGTCTAGAGAGGAGGTGAGTCCAGAGGTCTAGAGAGGAGGTGAGTCCAGAGGTCTAGAGAGGAGGTGAGTCCAGGGGTCTAGAGGGAAGGGGAGTCCAGGGGTGTAGAGGGGAGGTGAGTCCAGGGTGTAGAGGGGAAGTGAGTCCAGGGGTGTAGAGGGGAGGTGAGTGCAGGGGTGTAGAGGGGAGGTGAGTCCAGGGTGTAGAGAGGTGGTGAGTCCAGGGGTCTAGAGAGGTGGTGAGTCCAGGGGTCTAGAGAGGAGGTGAGTCCAGGGGTCTAGAGTGGAGGTGAATCCAGAGGTCTAGAGAGGAGGTGAGTCCAGGGGTGTAGAGGGGAGGTGAGTCCAGAGGTCTAGAGTGGAGGTGAGTCCAGGGGTCTAGAGGGGAGGTGAGTCCAGGGGTGTAGAGAGGGGAGGTGAGTCCAGGGGTGTAGAGAGGAGGGGAGTCCAGGGTGTAGAGAGGGGGTGAGTCCAGGGGTCTAGAGGGGAGGTGAGTCCAAGGGTCTAGAGGGGAGGGGAGGAACAATAAAAGCATTATAATGCTCCACTCACCATGGGAGAAGACTCTCAGGGCGAAAGGAGCATTATATTTTTTACAAAAAGAAAATCTAGTTTCAGGATTTTCTTTTTGCAAACAAAAAACAATTACTCCATGCTACAGGGCTGCGTCATACACATTGCCAGGAACCGCCGTCATATTTTGATAAACGCTTGGCAGTCATTTATAAATTATGTGGACGGCTCTCCACCATGGGTATGAAGTAATATATTCTGTTCCATTGGCAAAACTGCAGGCCATCCTCCAAGTAATAAATCAAGCCCATAATATTATATTCCATAATTGTGTCTTGTTTGAATATGTTCATTTGAAGTCCCTCTCTATTATTTGAATGTTCTGTTTTGGGTTGGACGTTACCTTGTTTGATGTACTGAGCAGAAGCGCAGGAAAGGCCTCTTTAGGAAGTGGCCAGGTCTTATAGCCATTGCGCCATTCACAGGTTGGATCTGTGATTCATCTGGAGTTGCTGTCTTTAGTGACAAAAGTTTCACTTCCATGACCTCCTGGAGGGTTCTACTCTATAGTGGAATTCCGGATCGTTACAATTCCGTTTGATCACAGTGACTTTTTGTTCTTCTGGAAGTGAAGCTCCAAGGTGTTGATCTTTTGGTCAATTGAGCAAAGAGAGAGGAATAGTTTTGGAGCCTCCGATTGATAAAGGGACATGTATGCTCTGATTAGTCACTGAATTGATGGTAAATGTAGTTTTTTGTGTTTGACTGTTCTTAATGGCGGCTGCGAATATTGCAGCAAAGATTGAGGAGCATAATCCTCACCTTAGTATAGTTAATAGAATTGATAGTTCTTGAGACAAAACTCGCTAAACCTTTTATCCTTCTAAATCTTCTGTTACCTTGTACACTCCAGTGCACAGGAACAGTATTCAGCTCACAGAAAGCCCTTTAAATGTTCAATTATGGCATACACTCCAGTGCACAGGAACAGTATGCAGCTCACAGAAAGCCCTTTAAATGTTCGATTATGGCATCCACTCCAGTGCACAGGAACAGTATCCAGCTCACAGAAAGCCCTTTAAATGTTCAATTATGGCATACACTCCAGTGTGTCTGTGAACCGCTTCCTGTTTAAGATGCATGTATGATACCCCTCCATCTCTAGGATTCTCTGAGGCCACATATCATGTGTTGCTATGTACTGCAGGACAGGAATTAGTTTATAACATTCTTCAGCCAGACAACCGTCATCGCAAATGTACTATCAAAAGTTCCCATGCTTCTCTGTTTAAAAAAAACATATTTTATTAATTTTTATGCTTAACAATCCAGCGTGACAGCGAATCATATGTAACAAAATACATATAGGAGTCTCCTACTGTAATCAGAGGGCGATCATTTCAACGTACTTATATTCTGTAAAGCGGTGTTACCACCGTAGAAGATGCAGTGACCATGTTGTAACTCATAGTAGCAGTGCTGGTTTCACTGGTATATTCATTCGTTCTACATCATCTTAACCTAGCCCCGCCTTCCTATACTTACAACAAAAACATTCCCTCCCTTCCCTAGACTCCCTCCTGTCCTCCCATGAGCAGATAAATAATTGCTTTAGTCCCTGTTCGTATGGATATTTCCAATTAATTGGTTTACAGCTGTGCGTGTATCTGGTTTGTTAATGTCTGGGGGGGATCTGCTTTTGGTTTTCTACTTTTTGTATTGGTGGGTGAGTAACTAAACGACAGCGTCTGAATGTAATGAAGCTTCAGAGGATATAAAGAGTTCAAGCACTGCGTCCCATTCTAGTGAAATAGGGGTCTTTCTCAATCCCCTAGTTTCCTCCCTCCTTATTGCCATGCTTTTGGCCCTTCCCCAATGACTACTTCTCCATGTCAAGTGAGCATTGCAGGGCGTAATGCGGATTTCCACCTCATAGTAATTGTAGGTTTTTCCAATATTAGGGATAAGTTCGTAAATCGGGTTGCACTGTTTGTTTCTTGCGTTTACGGCGCAGTCCTAGTATACAGTATTCTGCGGTGTGTCCTCCTATGATGTTTGTAACAGTTCCTTAGACCTTCATCACATTTGCCCAGAAGGGGACCAATCGAGGACAAGCCCATAACTTATGTAACAGATCAGCAGTCTGTGCAAAGCATTGGGAACAGTGATCCCCCACCTCCGGGTACATCTTTTTTTAAACGGTGTAAGCTAGGCCCTATGTAACACCATGTGTGCAAAAAGTCTTAATTTGGCATTGCAGGATACTTTTTGGGGGTCTTCTAATGTGATGTCCCATTCTTTGTCAATTGTTTCTTTACCTATGTCAGTGCTCCACTTTTCTCTGAGCGCCTCCAGTGAAACTTCTGCGTGGGAGTGAATTCCCTTGTACAGCCATAGGGTTAAATACCTTCCGTTGCCCATAAGGTGTAATGTATGTACTAAATAGTGTGTAGTAGGCTATCTGCTATCTGGTGCTCAGTTCCATCTAATGTACCTACTGATGCCACATGTAGAATGTAAAGGTAATTTAGTACCCCTTGCTTTCTAACAAAGTTACAAAAAAAGGGAAGGCCCCTTTAGATTGATACACACTTCGCACACCATTCATACATAGTTCATACGCAAACCTCCTCTTCACCAGTAGGATGTCACTAGACACAGGGGATGCAATTAAAAAGATCAATCTAGGTGAATACAAATCTGAAAAAATACAAATTTATCCATTAAAAAAGACACTATCATGATACATTAAAATTACTAATGTGTACTAAATCATAAAAATCAGACCATGTAGTCTGTAACACAATCTAATATTTGTTTAAAAAAAAATATACATTTATGTACAAAACTCATTTATACACATAAATACTTGGGAACATAAGAAGGAAAAACAAATTCCTTTTTCCAAAAGGAAGCCAGCAAATCATACGTGCATCAATTGTAACAGCTATAAATGATTTGTAGAAAATGCTGATTTTTTTTTTTTTTTTTTTTTTATAAGACTTTATTGGCATTTGTCAATTACACAATACAACAGTCGCTTATTCAAATACCGGACGTTACGCCATAGACATTTTGTTGTTTGCAATACACAGCTATTTAGCCAACAACCTTCCGGTCCGGCAGCAAATAAGTGTATCGTGTTCGAGACAGTCCATCATTAAATAAAGAATCAGTTGTCTTACTTTTCATTTTTTAAACAAGAAACACAGACTCATTAGGAATAATAATCACTTTAGCAAGATTCAATTATACAGTCAATCGTTCCTATCAGTGGGTTTTCCCTAGTGCCATTCCATTCCCTTCTAGTGGCCTTCTAAAAATCTACCCCTTCTAGCCCGTATCCCTCCAAGTAATTAGATATCGGGTATTTATCAATCCCCCAACACATTCTCCTCATCTGAGCTGTCCTCTTCATCTTCCGGTAAAGGTTCACATATATCACCCCTATATTTATTCCAAGGTAACCATATCCTGTTCCATTTGCGAGGGTTAGCTCTTATTTTATAAACCGCTCGCTCGGTCACCATCAACCCATCCATGTGTTTGCACCATTGCTTCGACGTCGGTGCTTCCGCTGCCCCCCATTCCTGCGCTATATCACGTTTGGCCGTGATCATCCCTATCGTCACCCACAGCTGTCCCTGGCGTGTCAAATCAGTCATCCCCCACATATTCAGCAAACAGGCTCTCGGATCCGGTGTGAGCGATACTTCTAGTGTCTGAGAGATGGTCCTCATAATACGTTTCCAGTATTCACTAATTATCGGGCATCCCCAGAGTATGTGTAGCAGTGTCCCCTCCTCACCAAAGCCTCTCAGGCAATTTGGATGATCAGCCCTATGTATTCTGTATAAAGTAATTCTGGTGTAATACACTCTGTGTAGTATTTTAAATTGTATCAACCGAAAGCGGGCCGACACTCCTGCCTCCCACGGGGACGCCAGTGCGGCATTCCAGTCTGTTTCGTCCATTTCCCCCATTTCCTCCTCCCATGTATCTCGCAATTTAGTTACTGGATCAGGTAGGTTGTTTAGCAGCTTCCGATAAGTGAGTCAAGTAGCCCCCTTTTGCATATAATCAGTGAGTAGGCGGTCTTCCATCGGTGATGATTCGGGGACCTGTGTCCCCGGCTCGATGGCTGCCCTTAATGCATGTCTTATCTGTATGTACCTATAGGTCTCTGTAGGTCGCAAGCCATATTGTTGCTGTAAGAGTGGGAATGGGATCATGCCAGTACTAATCCATAAGTCTCCCACTGTGGAAATTCCTATATTGTCCCTTTGGGTGAATCCCTTACTGTTTCTCAAACAACTCGGTGACCTAGTGTCCCACAGAGGCGCAAGTTTAGTTATTACATTCCTCCACTTCAGTCTAGTCTGTGCCTTGTGCCAAAGTATTACCGTGTGCTTCGTCGGGCCCATCAGTTTTGCCATTAGACTTTTATTATGTAGTGGTGCCAGTAGATTGTGCGTGCCTAGCTGTGTTCTGTCCGCCCTATAAGCTGGGTCGTCTTGTGATGCGTGTATCCATTGGTTTATCACCTTGAGCTGGGATGCCCAATAATATAACTGTACATTTGGCAGTGCAATCCCACCGTCATACCACCCACGGTTGAGTTTTATATGTGCCACCCGAGCCGGGCGTCCTCCCCATAACAAACCTTAAAGTATAGCTGTCACCTTTTTGAAGTACGAGGGTGGAACTAGGGTCGGCG
Organism: Lissotriton helveticus; assembly: GCF_964261635.1. NCBI lineage: Eukaryota > Metazoa > Chordata > Amphibia > Caudata > Salamandridae > Lissotriton > Lissotriton helveticus. The sequence goes on along the minus strand of NC_136057.1, from coordinate 92,323,722 downwards.
TATTTTCCAGTACATACAAAAAACGTGGGTGTGCCTTCATTTTAAACAGAGCTGCTCTACCTAAAAGTGTCAGTGGTAAATTTGTCCAGTATCGTACAGCTTTTAAGCGAGCAAGTGGAGGTAACAGGTTTAGAGTAAAATGGGTTGAGGCATCTCGGGCGATGTAGATTCCTAAGTATTTAAACGAAGAGTCTGCAGTTGTCAACGGACATTCGTCGGGTAGACGTGGCAGAGGACCTTTCAGTTCATAAATGACCGATTTCGACCAGTTTATGGTGTAGCCAGAGTGTATACCATGTGTAGTGCATAAGTCTAACAGTATAGGGATGCCAGTGGCTGGGTCGGACAAGTATATTAACATGTCATCAGCGTAGAGGGAAACCCTGTCTTCCCAGTGTTCCCCCCCCACTCACCACTTTCAGCAATGGAGTATCTCTAATGATAGTTGCCAGTGGCTCTAAGACTAACGCAAACAGCAAGGGAGAGAGCGGGCAGCCCTGCCTCGTTCCTCTGGCCAATGATCTTTCTCGTGAAATGTGGCCATTGGCTGTCACATGTGCGACAGGGTCTGTGTAAAGGAGTTTTATCCAGGCGATAAATTTAAGGCCGAAGCCCATGTGTGTCAAGACTGCGAAGAGGTATGGCCACTCCACTAAGTCGAACGCCATCCTGGCGTCTAGTGATAGAATGACTGCTGGTTCCGTCAATAGGGGGGCCCTCGCCAGTGCGCCATGAACTCGCCGGAGGTTCAGTGACGTGCTCCTATGGGGCATAAATCCGGATTGGTCTGGATGGATCAGTCGGGACAGGTGAGGCATCAATCTGGTTGCCAATGTTTTCGCCAATATCTTAGCTTCCGCATTGAGCAACGAGATCGGTCGGTATGATGTGCACTCTGCAGGGGGCTTTCCAGGTTTCGGGATGGCAACTATAGTAGCAATCCGTTGATCCAGGGGCAGGATCCCTCGCTCCAAGCCATCATTATACATGGCCAATAACGGTCCACTTAGTGTGTCCACCATCGTTTGATACCATTCCACCGGGATACCATTGGGGCCTACCGCTTTCCCTGTGTGCAGTGTATTGATTGCTGCCTGTATCTCTTGTAGCGTCAGGTCCGCCTCCAGTTCATCTACAACCTCTTGGGGTAAAGTCGGGGTGTGCACCATTTGGAGGGCCAGTGTCGCATCACTCGTCGTGATTACCCTTTCCGGAGTATAAACTCCTTGAAAGTGGTCCGCTAGGATATCAATTATTTCTGATGGGTGTGAATGCAACTTCCCCCTCGAGTCAGCCAGTTGTGGTATAGTCCTGTGACCATCTTTTTTTTTTATCCAGCCACGGCAGTAATTTACTTTCCTTATCACCTATGTCGTATATTCTTGTTGTCGTCGCTGTTATATTCTCAATCGTTTGTAGCGGAACATGATCATTATGTGCTTGTTGGCATAGATTAAGTGAGTGTAGTGTATCTTCTGTCGGGTGTTCCATGTGTGTCGCGTTTGCTGCTTCTAGGTTCAGTTCTAGCTCCCTCAGTTCCCTCTGCTTTGTGCGCTCATGCCCTGTTATCGTGGTAATGGCCTGACCTCTCAGAACCGTTTTGTATGCTTCCCATAGGGTAGTGGGGGACAACACCGAGCCAGTGTTATCTACTAAGTAATTCTGGGTCGCTTTTTTTAAACTCTTTCCGGATATGTGGCACCCTTAATGTAACCCGGATAAATTGGGTACAGCCTTTTTCGAACGAAAATGCTGAAATTTGAAACAATTGTCACCCCAGATTTAACACAGTTTCCTTCAAAGAGCATCAACGCGTTTCGGCAGGTGCTTATTTATGGCCAACGCCTTCTTCAGGAATTTTTTTTTTACATATAAAAACGTCCCAATCCCAATAAACATCCTGTAAATTCTGGGAACACAAAAAGTCTCCAGAAAGCACTACCACCGGGTGTTCTAAGTCATCGGTACCTTCAAGCAGATAAAAAGCTCAATATCCTGTCTAACGGTTTTTGGATACTGGTCACCCGTCACTATCATGTATCAGGAAGTATTCCAGAACTGCATGGTTAAATATAATCTGTCACTGTTAGATATTAGCCACCATAAATTCGTCAGTTGCGGTGTAGGTTAAAATATCCCTCACGGGGGCCACAGCTCTCTGTGTGCGGTACGCGGCAAACAATATGGACACAGATTGGAGGGTAATCCTTAACTACGATCTTTCTTTTATTAGTCAAAGCCCATGGGAGGTTTGCTCAAAAGAATCCCCCTGTGCACGATAGGCAGCAGGTATCGATAAAAAACAGTCCTCGGCTTGGATCTGCTTATTTCCAGCTGCAATGCTCGGGCAGATACCTCCGACAATCAGCGAAAACCAACTTCACATGATCTAATAAAACACTGTCAGAGAACAGCATCCCAACAGTGTTCAGACCTTCTCATATCCATCTGGAGAAGCTTCTAGTTTTTATTACTCTTGTTTGTGTGGGGATCCCTAACAATGGAACATTAGGGGCGTAGGGGAGTAACCTCTTAGTGTATTGGATTGTTTTTTTTTTTAATACCTGAGGGCTGTTTTCAGCAAAGGGGGAGCCGCTATTGGGGTCCTTCCTCCAGGCAATAACAGGGTATTGTAGAATAAGGGTCAGGCAGATCAGATTTACCCCTTTTCAAGGTTTGCCCGGCGCTAGCCGCCTCTCACCCAACTCACGGTTACCAAATAAAGTTCAAGTTCGGGCATTTATAAAGCGCACTACTCACCCAGAGGGTCTCAAGGCGCTAGAGAGAAGGGTTCACTGTTTGTCGAATAGCCAGGTTTTCAGTTCTTTTCTGAAGGAGATGTGGTTCTGAGTAAGGCGGAGGTGGGTGGGGAGTGAGTTCCAGGTCTTGGCAGCCAGGAATGAGAAGGATCTGCCACCCATGGTGGATTTTCGGATGCGCGGGACTGCGGCGAGGGCTTGGTTGGATGATCTTAGTTGGCGGGTGGGATTGTAGAAGGATAGTCGGGTGTTGAGGCATTCGGGACCTAGAATATAAAGGGCCTTGTGTGCGTGGGTAAGAAGGCGGAAAGTAATTCTTTTGTTGACGGGAAGCCAGTGGAGGTTTTTTAGGTGTCCGGTGATGTGCTCTTGGCGCGGGATGTCTATTATGAGTCTCGCTGACGCGTTTTGGATGCGCTGGAGCTTTTTCTGTAATTTTGTTGTATTTCCGGCGTAGAGTGTGTTGCCATAATCCAGTCGACTCGTGACCAGTGCATGGGTGACAGTCTTTCTAGTCTCGAGGGGGATCCAGCGGAAGATCTTTTTGAGAATGCGAAGGACGTTGAAGCAGGAGGACGAGACGGCGTTGACTTGTCTGGACATTGAGAGCGAGGAGTCAAGAATGAAGCCAAGGTTACATGCATGGTCTGTGGGTGAGGGTGCTGAGCCCAAAGCGGAAGGCCACCAAGAGTCGTCCCAAGCTGAGGGGGAGGATCCTAGGATGAGCACCTCCGTTTTGTCTGAGCTGAGTTTTAGGCGGCTCTGTTTCATCCATTCGGCTACTTCTTTCATACCTTCGTGAAGATTGGTTTTGGCGGTGTTGGGGTCTTTGGTGAGGGAAAGGATTAGCTGGGTGTCGTCGGCGTAGGAGATGATGTTGAGGTTGTGTTGACGTGCGATGGAGGCGAGAGGACTCATGTAGACGTTGAAGAGGGTGGGACTGAGTGAGGAACCTTGAGGTACGCCGCAGATGACTTCGGTGGCCTCTGAGTAGAATGGGGGGAGTCGGACTCTCTGGGTTCTTCCAGCTAGGAACGAGATGATCCAGTCCAAGGCTTTTCCTTGTATGCCGATGTTGCTGAGGTGTTGTATGAGGGTGCTGTGACAGACAGAGTCGAAGGCGACGGAGAGGTCGAGTAGAATGAGGGCCACTGTTTCTCCGTTGTCCAGGAGTGCTCGGATGTCGTCGGTCGCCGCAATGAGGGCGGTTTCGGTGCTGTGTTTGGCTCGAAAGCCGTTCTGTGAGGGATCCAGGGAGTTGTTGTATTCAAGGAAGGCGGCGAGTTGGCTGTTGACGGCTTTCTCGATGACTTTGGCCGGGAAAGGCAGGAGGGATATGGGTCGGTAGTTTTTCAGTTCTGAGGCGTCTGCTGTGGGTTTTTTCAGAAGGGCGCTGAGTTCGGCGTGTTTCCAGATTTCTGGAAAGGTGGCAGAGTTGAAAGAGCAGTTGATGACATCGTGGAGTTGGGGTGCGATGATGGAGTCAGCTTTGTTGAAGATGTGGTGGGGACAGGGGTCAGAAGGTGAGCCAGAGTGGATTGAGTTCATGAGGCGAATGGTGTCTTCAGTGGTGATTGGGTTCCAGGCGCTGAGGTTGTTAGTTGGAGGGGTGGGATCTGAAGGGGGTGGGGCGGGTTGATCACTGGGAGTATTCTTGAAGCTGTTGTGGATGTCGGCAATTTTGTTGTAGAAGAAGGAGGATAGCGCATCGCAGAGGTCTTGGGAGGGAGTGATGTCGTTGGATGCTGCGGTAGGGTTGGTGAATTCTTTGACGATATTGAAGAGTTCCTTGCTGTTATGAGAATTGTTGTCGAGACGGTCCTTGATTGCTGATTTCTTGGCGGATCGAATCAGTTGGTGGTGTTTGCGGGTGGCTGTCTTGAGGGAGGCCATGTTGTCTGAGGTTGGGTCTTTTCTCCAATTCTTCTCCAGGGTGCGGCATGTCTTCTTGGATTTTTTAAGGTCATCATTGAACCAGGGAGCCTTTTTGGTGGATGAGTTCAACTGGTGCTTTTTCAGGGGTGCTAGTTTGTCCGCACTGTGGGTAATCCATTGCCTGAGGTTGGTGGCCGCTTGGTCTGGGTCCATTGCTAGGGTGGGAGGGTTTTGGTTGAGTGATGTGAGGAGTTGGTCGGTGGTGATTTTGTTCCATTTTCTCCGGGGAATGGGTTGTGGACGGTTGGTGGATAGGGTGGTTTTGTAGCTGAAGTGAACACAGCTGTGATCCGTCCAGTGGAGAGCTGTAATGCGGTCGAAGGAGATGTGCTTGCTGGAGGTGAAGATAGGGTCGAGCGTGTGTCCGGCTATAATGGTGGGGGTGTCAACAAGTTGTTTGAGTCCGAGATTGGACAGGTTGTCTAGAAGGGTGGTGGTGTTGTTGTCGAGTATGTTTTCAAGGTGGTAGTTGAGGTCTCCTAGAAGAATGTAGTTCTCGGAGGCGAGGGCGTGCGGGCTGACGAAGTCTGTGATGTCGTCGCTGAATTGAGTTCGGGAGCTTGGAGGCCTGTAAATGAGGGTGCCTCTAAGGGTGGTCCTGGGGTCGGTGTGGATCTGGAAGTGGAGGTGTTCGTCGGATGAGAGGTTGTCGTCGGAGCTGGTTGTGATTTTGATGGTGTTTCTGTGGACGATGGCGATGCCTCCACCAGTTTGATTGGTGCGGTCTTTTCAGATAATCTTGTAAGCGTTCGGTATGGCTATGGCGATGTCAGGGGCAGAAGATGCGTTAATCCATGTTTCGGTAAGGAAGGCAATGTCAGGTGACGCAGTGTCGATCAGGTCCCAAAGTTCAGTTGCATGTCTGTGGACCGAGCGGGTGTTCAGTAGGATGCATTTCAGATGGTTGCGTTCGGAGATGAATGTGGGGGAAGTGGGTTTGTCGAGGGTCCTAAGGCAGTTGAATTTGCAGGAGAGGCAGGCGAATGGGCCGTGGGTACGTCCTGGGGTAGCATCGCAGCATAGCGGAGTGCGGCCGGTGTTGAGAGCGAGGAGAGTTGCGGCATCATATGTGAGTCTAGTGGGGTGGGGGCGGCGGGGATCAGGGGGTCTGGCGCTGGGCGCGGTCCAGGCGCGGACGGGCGTAGACGGGCTTACCTTTGGCGCACCTTTGGCGCGCATGGGGCGCGACCGCTGCGCGTGAACGCTGCGCGAAGAAGCATCTGTCATATGTGGATAGTGGCGGGGGAGGGGCGAGGGAGGGTCAGCTGGGAGGCGGGCCGGGCTGTGGGGGACGGGCTCTGAGGCACCACAACAACAAGTAAGATGGCGGCAGTGAAATGAAACGAAACTGGAGGTAGGCTGGGGCACAGGCAATCAGCAATGGCTATAGTTTACTTTACAGCGGTCTATGTAATGCACAGTCAGCCTGGCGGTAAAATCGCGCTACAGTTATGAAAAGCGCGACTCAAGCGCTCTATTCAATGACCCCAAAAGCGCTAACAAATTCAAATCCAATTATTTGGATGTTCTAGAAGTCACTCGCACTACAGCGCTATGCTGTGTAGGAGGCAGCAGAGGCGATACAAGCTTGAGCAGCAGCGCAGATAACAATACCAATCAGGAGCAGGGGGCGAAGGGAGCGGCCGCCTTCAGCAAGCGTCAGGACGGTCACAGAGGTCAAAGAGGCAGGCGCTGGAGACTGGAAGGCGGGAAACAGGAGTTTATTCCGACGGAGCAGAACACGTCAAATCAGACAACAGGTTATCTTCTCGAGGTGCTCTCCCTAGCCTCTCTGAGGCCTGACCTCTTATACACTGGTTTATGACACGTGAACATTCTTTATTGCAATAAAGACACTTTGAAGTATGAAAAGACATCCCCGGAATCCCCGCTTCAGGCCCATTCCCACACATATCTACAGTAGGGGTCCCCACCCAAATCTCAGCATGATGGCTATCGCGCAGCTGGATATTCCGCTGGGAACAGGAATGCGGGCGATCGGTCGGATCTAGGGGTGTGAAGGCATTGATTAATCCCCGCTCCTTTGATGTGAGGCGAGGTCCTATTGTAAGGGGCAATAAACTGCATCTGTTGGGCTAGGTGGTGGCCTGGGATCAGACCGGACAATCGGGTAGGGAGGAAGAGGTTATCAAAAGACCTGTTCTATGAATGAGATGAAAGAGTGAGGGGGGGGGGTTCAGCATGGGATGTGGCTCCGAGGCAGGGCCGCGCTGGAGGTGCGTTTATGGCCCAGGCAGGAGAGAACGGGGGATATCGGGGAGAGCGGGGGATGCTTGCGAGGCCGGGGAGTGAGGGGGAGAGACGAGCTGGCTATTGACAGTGGGCAGAGAGACCATGGTTTTCAAATAATTGGCTGCCGCTGCAAGTGTGCGCGAATCTGGAAGGGGACAAGATGGCGCCGATAATGTTGACATCGCAAACCAGATTTTAACAGTCCTCCCTTTTCAACATATCTAGCCATTTTGTCTTAGTCGATATCGATCTTCATTAAATCCTTAACCTCGACATCGTACAATGCTCTCATGCGTTCCTTTTCAAAGTCCAGAGTCTTTGGGCAGATACAGTTTGCACATAGTGAGCACAAAGGCGGCAGGCATTGAATTCCTAGGCAGAACCCACATATCACAACAATGGGTATCAGTATAATTGTAAACAACCTCCACCCCCAGTTCTTTACAGTACTCCAGAACCATCCGCCAAGCGACCATTCTTCTTGTTCCTGGTGGACTTCTGAGGAAAGTCTGTGGAGATGTTCAATGGCTTTGTACACTGAGGGTGAATTGTCCGGTATATAGGTGCAGCAGCTGGACCCAATGATGCGGCATGCCCCTCCACGATCTGCTAGAACCACATCTAGAACAAGGCAGTTCTGAAGGGCCACCAAGCGGACCACTTGAAGCTCGGCCGTATTATTGGTGAGGATGCCGGCTGTAATGTTCATGGTTGTTTCAACTGCCTGGGTCAAATGTCGGATGGCACGGCTGTTTGCCATTGGACCCCAGAGGGGAACAAGTCCCTTTATTGCGTCCAGAAACTGTGCTCCGGTAGAGTCGGCTTGTTCAATGTCTCTCTCTCGTTTTTGTCGGTGGTGGTTTGCAGATGCCACATAGGTCGGAGGAAGGATGAAGGCAATGTAGCAGGTACCTCCCCAGCCTTTTGGGAGCCAGGTGTATGCTTTCGTACCGCAGACAAAGTACATGTTTGGAGAAGTGACAAAAGAGGGTGGGTCAGTTGTGTCCAAGGTTCTGGTGATGTTGCAGGCACTGTGACCTACAAATTGTGTCCCGAGGCCTTCGATGCATACGAGGCCCGAGACATTGACAACAGATAGGGCCATAGTCAGGGTGGCTGCTGTTCGTTTCCGGAGGTAGGAGAAGGTAGGTCTGGCCGGGTTGTTAAACACCTGCATTTCGACACGCTCTTTGGCTGGGATGTCCAAGTGAACAGAGGTGTTGGACGTCAGTGGGCAAAAGGGTGCAGCCGTTCTTTTTTTTGTTTCGTTCAGCCAGACCCCTTGGTAAAAGTGTGACATGGTTTCGCTGGAGATTGTCTTATCTCTGTAGCTCTCTTGCAGGAGAATCAACCAGGCGAGGCAGGAGCCATGAACAGAGAATGGTGAGGGGATGAAAGGGATGGAATGTCCAGTGGCATGCGGAAGCAACCCGCAGATCCAGCAGTTGGTGGCATTGGCGGCAAGGTTGTGCTGGTGCAAAAGTTGTACGAAGGAGTTATTCCAGAACTCCTTACGTCTCTCTCGGAGTTGAGGAGAGAGAGAGATCAGGTGGTGTTCCTTCACGGTGACAGGTAGTACAGTGGCTAGAAGTGTCTCATGTGCTGGTGAGCTTTCTTCCAAGATCCAAAGGGTGGTCATGAGGAGGAAGCAGAAGAGAAGGGTAACAAAGAACGCAATAGTCTTTGAACTGTGCATTTTGTCAGTCTTTGGGTTTCTGTAGTGGGTATTTCCGGTTGCTTCCATCATCTTCTTATCTGGCGCTTCCATCATCTTCGAGGTGCTCGGTAGTGGGCAGAACCGCAGACTTCGTTTAGCTTCTCTCCGGGTAACCCTTGGTTGTGTTTAGGCTACCGTTCTGAGATTCGACTTAGTCCGTGGTCTACTTAGCCGAGGCTCCCTCCTTTCGACGCAGGAAATACCCTTCCCTGGATGGCACAGTGGGATCAGAGAATTTTGCAAGTTCGAGTGCCTTGGTATCAGGATAACAGTTCAGTGATGGCCGGTCTTTGTTCAAGAGCTCTTCTTGGGTGTTGACGTTTTCTGTCGTGGCCAGGGTCGAGGAGACCTTCTTACAGTGGTGTGCATGCAGCCAGTGCCGTTTCCCCTCCACTTGAAGAGCCGTCCGGGTGGTGATCAGTACTTGCCAGGGGCCCGTCCACCGGGGTTCCAGACTCTTCGCCCGTTGGAAATTTCGGATCAGCACATAATCCCCCGGTTGGATATCGTGACCCGGACCCCTGGAAGCATCGGGGATGGCCTGCTGCACCTGCTGATAAATGACAGACAACGTTTTAGTCAATTTGCACAAGTAATCAGACAGTAGGACGTCCGGGACGTCGTGAATGGAGGTCGGTTTAGGGGCAGTCCAGAGGTTCATCGGTCGCCCAAATACAACCTCGTAGGGGGTCAAATGGTGCTTAGTGGGAGTGGAGCGCATCGATAGCAATGCCAGTGGGAGGGCATCTGGCCATTTAAGTCCTGTGGTGGCCACTATCTTCGACAGTTTTAGTTTCAGTGTGGCGTTGTGTCGCTCAACTAAGCCAGCAGATTGGGGGGTGAAAGACTGCATGAAACCTCTGTTTTACACCCAACCCTTTCAAGATTAGTTGGATAACTTCAGCTATGAAGTGGGGGCCGTTGTCGCTCCATAGAATTCGACAAAGACCGTAGCGAGGGAAAAACTCTTTCAGTAGTACTTTGGCAGTGGTCATGGCGGTGTTATCACGGGTTGGATAGGCTTCTACCCATTTGCTGAAGGCACACACAATGACTAATACATACTTCAGGCTTTGGCATCTTTCTAGTTGGATGTAGTCCATCTGGAGGACTTTAAAGGGATGGTCGGGGACCCCAAACCCTCCCCGGGGTACCACAGTTCCTTTCCCAGGGTTGTGTTGCAGGCAGATAAGGCATTGCTGGACCAGGCGTCTGGCTGAGTCGGGGATTTTGTCGTTATGCCAGACCTTGGAGATGAGTTCGATCATGGGGGCAGATCCTATGTGTGCGGGGGAGTGTGCCATAGTCAGTATGGGAATCAGGTACGAGTCAGGCAGCAACCATTTGTTTGTGTCTTTTGTCCGCCAGCAGCCTTCATCGTCTTTTAAACCCACCCGTGCCCACTCAGTCAGTTCGTGAGGTGTGCTGGCCGACTGGAGGTCCCTAATCGTTTCCCTAGCGTCAGTCCATTTTTCTACTTGTGACCTGGTCACATACATGCGTGTCGTCGTCCTATTCTCAGCTGTGGTTCGGGCAGTGATGTCGGCTAGTGCGTTTCCCTGTCCGACTAAGTCTGTCACCTTCTTGTGTGCCTGGCATTTGATTACTGCTAATCGTTTGGGGAGGAGAACTGCTTCAATCAGGGCGGAGACTAGATCTCCGTGGAGAATGGGCGTGCCGTGGGACGTCAGGAATCCCCTTTCTCTCCACAAGAGTCCAAAATGGTGAACCACTCCGAAGGCGTACTGGCTGTCCGTGTAAATGTTTGCCGTGGTCCCTGTCGCTATAATACATGCTCGTGTGAGGGCAATCAGTTCTGCCGCCTGTGCGGATCGTTGTGTGATGCGGGCTGTCTCAATTACTGTTCGGGCTGTCGTTACTGCATAGGCAGCTGAGGTGGTGCCGTCGGAGAGTTTGATGCAAGAGCCGTCTACCCATAGCTCTCCGTCAGGGTCTGTGAAAGCAGTGTCTCGGAGGTCAACTCTACTCCTAGTCTGTTCGTCCGTACGGGTCACACAGTCGTGTATAGGGGGCACATCGGGGTTGTTTTCAGGCAAGGGCAACAGTGTGGCGGGATTCAAAGTCGTACATCTTTTCAGAGTGATGTGGGGTGCAAGTAGTGTCAATTCGTACCCAGTCAGTCGTGCACTAGTCAGGTGTTGAGTCTTGGTCTGGTTCAAAAGGGTGTCGACCGCATGGGGTACTAACACGGTGAGGGAGTTCGAGAGTACGATTCCCTCGCTCTGACGGATAGAGACAGCAGCGGCAGCTACTGCTCGAAGGCAGGCAGGCAAAGCTCTGGCTACGGGGTCAAGAGTGGCAGAGAAGTAGGCACAAGGGCGTTGCTTAGGGCCGATAGGCTGAGTTAGAACAGACAGCGCGCTTCCCTCCCTCTCGTGAGTGAAGAGGGAGAAGGGCTTGGAGTAATCTGGTGTTCCTAGAACGGGTGCCGAGCAAAGGGCATCCCGCAACTCCTTAAAGGATGCTTGGCATTCGGGAGTCCAAGGGAGTGGGAACGGAACATCTTTGGCCAACAGGGAAAGTAGGGGTTTTATAATGAGACTGAAATTTGGTAACCATTGTCGGCAGAAAGCAGTAAGGCCCACTAATGAACGGACTTGCTTCTGTGTTTTTGGAATGGGGGTGTCTAGGACGGTTTGGATTCGGTCAGGCGTGAGTTTCCTCCCTTCTTTGGACAGGAGATGGCCTAGGTATGTCACTTGGGGCTGGCAGAACTGCAGTTTCTTTTTGGAGACTTTGTGGCCATTCTCCGCAAGAAAGTGCAAGAGTTGGATGGTGGCTGTGACTGCAAGTGGAGTGGTGTCGGCCGCCAAAAGGATGTCATCGACGTACTGTATCAACACCACTCCATCCGGTAGCTGAACGGCGTCCAGTTGTCGCTTGAGGGCCTGGCTATAGATGCTGGGACTTTCTGTGTAACCTTGGGGAGCTCTACAAAATCTATATGAGCGGGATTTTAACGTGAAGCCAAAAAGGTAGCGGCTGTCTGGGTGGATGGGGATGGAGAAGAAAGCGTTCTTGAGGTCTATTACAGTGAAGGTGGTGGCTGTGGAAGGAATCAGGGTCAGAATGGTGGTGATATCTGAGACTACGGGGTATTGAGGCACAACCACTTTGTTAACCTCTCGCAGGTCAATGATGAAGCGGTACGCTTTCTCATCTCCCTCGCCTTGCTTCTTAACAATGGGTAGGATAGGGCTGTTGCAGATATTGCTAACTACTTCCTCTACCACTCCTGCATCTACCAGGGACTGAATAATCGCTACCAGTGCCTTCTCGCCCTCGGGTGATATCCGATACTGTGGGAGTTTCGGGAGCATTGTGTCTTGTCGAACAGTTACGTGCTCAGGGTCAATCATCATTCGTCCTACGTCTGAGTCGTTTTTGGCCCATAGGTACGGAGGTAGAGAGTCAAGTAAGGATGCGTCAGAGATGGAGAACATGTGTCGTGCGGGATGAGGTCTGAGCAGAGTCGGGTTATCGTATAGAATGACTCGAACTCCGTCCTGTGAACACCTAATAGTGGCTCGAAAGTGTTTCAACAAGTCAAGTCCCATAATGGCGTCGGGGGTGTTGGAGGAGAGCAAAAACGTCGTGTCAGTGGGGTTACTGTCCAAGTCAAAGGAAACCGGTGCGGATAAGGGGTTAGTGGAGGGCGTTCCATCAAAGCCTATTGATGTTATGTGTGAGCCAGACAAGGGTGCCCTTGGAATCAGTCGTTTAGATAACGCACTGCGTGTCGCGCCAGTGTCTACCAGAAATGGAGACTTCGTACCTAGGACCTTAGCGGTGACATAAGGACCTTGCTGGTCAACATAGAGCTCGACTGGATCCCTCCCTTGCCTCGGGCAGTCCTATGCAAAGTCAGGGGCGTTCTCACAGTCAGATAGTTGATACTGGTTCTGTCGGGGACGGTCAAATGTGTTCGATCTACCTGGTCTGTCATTGTTGGTGTCGTTTGTGTACCCTCGTCCCTGCCCTCTAGTCCTGGGGCCATTCGTCATGTCCCTCGTCTCTTTATTTTTAATCATTTCCAGAAGAACCGGACATTGAGACTTCCAATGGCCAAATCCTTTGCAAAACGCACACTGGTTCTCATCGAGGTCTGTTCGTGGAGCGCCGGGCGCGGGTGTGCGGTCTCTAGGGGGTGGATTTCTAGGAGCATTCGACTGGTAGTTTCCTCTATACTGTTCCCTTCCTATAGTCACCCCTTGCAACTGAGCGATCATCACACTCTCTTTCAAGTCCTTTTTCTTTTTCTCAGTCGCTTGATCGTTTTCGTTCTTTTGTCGCTCATAGTATTGAGCCATCTGAAGGATAGCCGCGGGTTTGGAGGCAGCCCAACTACTTTCACTAGTCTGCAGTTTTTGCGAGACTTCTGGTGTCAGGCCTTTTACAAAGTTCTGGACGAACAAGTGATGTCCGGTCGCAGAGGTCATGTCCTGGCCACTGTAATCGGAGAACACCGTTTCGAACCGGGAGAAATATTCTGAGGCGTCTTCCTGTGGTTTCTGGCAGCAGGCCGTTACTATCGACCAGTCCACCTTCTTTTCTGGTACTATGGTTTTCAGTTTTAGTACTATTTTGTCTGGCAGGTCTAGAATCAATTTCAAAGGTTTCTGTCCGGGCTCTCGCTGTTTGTCTATGCCATCGAGTTGTGACCAGGTATGTCCGAACAGCTCAAGGTGGTCGACTTTCCGGATTTGCTTCCACACATCAGCTGGCAGACACAGCCCGAAAAACAAGTCTATGTCCGCTAGGGTCATAATCGTCGAACCCAAGGCGGTACCTAATTCTGTGTAGAAGGCAGTGGGGTTCTTTCGTAGATCGGGCAAGGACTTTCGGAAAGTCAGGATGTCTTGCCGATCCCAGGGTTGGTAGACCCAGTTGTACACTACCCTCCCTCTCGCATCTTGGTGGTTAATATCGTCGTGTGTTCCCTGTCCTCGTGAGGGGATCCAATAAGGTGCCGCTTCTCTTATTGGCATCATGGTGTCAGTTCTCTCGGTTTGAGGTTCAGTCGCTACAGGGATCGTGGTGTCGGCTTCTAATTTTTGTTCAGTGAGGTGGCGAAAGACTTCAAGCGTGCGCGTGAAGTGGTCCGTCACATCACCCTCGCCCTCGTCTCCAATGTCGACTTTTCTATACAGAGTCGTTAGGCTGTCAGGACCTTTGTTCCGATACCGGTCTTCATAGGCGTTAAGGGTGTGGTAACAGAAACGTGCAACAAAGTGTCGTTTGTGGTTATCAGCATACGTATTGCATATATCTGTCACGTAATCTTCGTTTTCTTTCCGTTCTACTAGCGTCTTTACAATCTTATCAATCCCTGCTCGTTCATTCTTACTCAATCGATTGAGTCTAGCAGAGTCTTTCTTCTCAGTTTCGGGCTCATATAATGTTGCTGCTTGCGCTGCGCTGAGTACAAGGGGCTCGGCCGGCGCGGAGGCCGTGAGGACCGAGGCTCTGGCACTGCTCTCATCTGTGTTAGGGGGCTGCGCGCATTGTACTAAGGGTTGGGAAGGGGCGTATGGAGGGGGCATGTAGATGATCGGGGGACCTAGCAGTAGATCATTGTTCGCTCGCTGCTTCGAAGGTAGCTCAGGGTAAAGCGTAGAGGGTGTTCTAACGGGACATTGGCTCGATGTCTTGGATTCTTGCTTCAGTCTAGCTCCCTCTCTTTCCTTTATCTCTTCTTTCAACTTGCTCGCGGCTAAATGAGCTGCTTTTCCCAATTCTTTCTCTAGTCTGACTTCGTTTCTTTTCTTTCGTTGTTCCGTCTCCTTGCGCCACATGCCGAAACTATCAAGCATAGTGGGCGTTGTTTTATTGTTACAAAGGGCTGTTTCCAGCACGCTTATTTTTGCGTCATCGAAGGATCCTATCAGTGGCCACTGACTTTCCCGATCCTTTTTGGTATATTTATGCCACAACTTACTATAAGCTACGGCGACTAGTCCATACTTCAAAAACATATCCTTATTAGGGGTGCCCTCCAGAGGAGCCGGATGATCCACCTCTAGTAAGCGGTCCGGGCTGAACCAACTACTGAACAATGGGGAGAAGATAGGCATGACGGGTTACAATGGGGACAAAAGTCTGCACTACCTATCCTTCACTACTTTGCGAAGACTAGATAGAATATTTCTATTCTATAGTATTCGCAAATAGGGAATACCCAAAGAGAGAACCAATTCCAAACAGTCCATGTTCGGACAAACAATCAATCAATCAAATGAGGAATAAAATAGGCGCGACGGGTTACAACGGGGGCAAAAGCCTGAGCTACCTACCCTTCACTATCTGCAAAGAGAGAGAGAAATTCCTGTTACTCCCTGTTTGCAGGCAGAGAAGATCCTTTCAGAGAACCAATTTCGAACAGTAAATGCTTGAACAAACAATCAATCACTGGAGAGGGAAGGAGGCGCGACGGGTTACAACGGGGGCAAAAGCCTGCGCTACCCACCCTTCACTATCTGCAAAGGGAGAGTACTCCTATCCTTCCCCGTTTGTAGACAGAGAATCTCTCAGGACCAAACAATCAAATGCGTAATACTAGTATTTTCCAACGACAATCAAACAATCAATTCGTAATTCGTCGTCTTACACGACCTTACCCGGACCGCATGGACAGTTTCTCGTCTTCCGCTTCCAGCGCCCGATCGTCCTCTACTCTCTGTCGTTACTGCGGCACTCCTGATGGTTCCCAGTCAGGACCGTAGATCACTCGAGAGAGGTCTGCTCGGAACCAGTGAAGTTCGGATGACCGGCTGCCAGACGAGGGTCTATCGGGCAGGTGCACTTCCGATCGTTGCAGTCGTTCACTCTGTCGTCGGGACCTCTCCCACTGGATCCACGTGTCGCTGATGGGCCCCACGCTTGGGACGCCAATTGTAGAATAAGGGTCAGGCAGATCAGATTTACCCCTTTTCAAGGTTTGCCCGGCGCTAGCTGCCTCTCACCCAACTCACGGTTACCAAATAAAGAGGCAGGCGCTGGAGACTGGAAGGCGGGAAACAGGAGTTTATTCCGACGGAGCAGAACACGTCAAATCAGACAACAGGGTATCTTCTCGAGGTGCTCTCCCTAGCCTCTCTGAGGCCTGACCTCTTATACACTGGTTTATGACACGTGAACATTCTTTATTGCAATAAAGACACTTTGAAGTATGAAAAGACATCCCCGGAATCCCCGCTTCAGGCCCATTCCCACACACATCTACAGTAGGGGTCCCCACCCAAATCTCAGCATGATGGCTATCGCGCAGCTGGATATTCCGCTGGGAACAGGAATGCGGGCGATCGGTCGGATCTAGGGGTGTGAAGGCATTGATTAATCCCCGCTCCTTTGATGTGAGGCGAGGTCCTATTGTAAGGGGCAATAAACTGCATCTGTTGGGCTAGGTGGTGGCCTGGGATCAGACCGGACAATCGGGTAGGGAGGAAGAGGTTATCAAAAAGACCTGTTCTATGAATGAGATGAAAGAGTGAGGGGGGGGGGGTTCAGCATGGGATGTGGCTCGGAGGCAGGGCCGCGCTTTAGGTGCGTTTATGGCCCAGGCAGGAGAGACCGGGGGCTATCGGGCGCGGGGGATGCTTGCGAGGCCGGGGAGTGAGGGGGAGAGACGCACTGGCTATTGGCAGTGGGCAGAGAGACCATGGTTTTCAAATAATTGGCTGCCGCTGCAAGTGTGCGTGAATCTGGAAGGGGACAAGATGGCGCCGATAATGTTGACATCGCAAACCAGATTTTAACAGTATGGAGGGTCATCTGCTCTGGTGTCTGTTGCGTCATCCCTGTCTCATGGAGGTTATGACCTGCAGTCCTGTCTGATAGCTTTTAAAGTTGACTCGCATAGCAGTGTGCCTTAAAGTCCGGCACCCCCAAGCCTCCCTGGTCAGTACTCGGCTGAATTTTCAGGAGCTCCACTCTCCTGCGGCCCCCACCCCATATTAATTCTAATAGCAGCATGTTCGAGGTCTTGAAGCTGTTTTTTGGTACTACTACTATGGACAGATTTGTGAAATAATATAACAGTCTTGGGAGCATAACCATTTTTGAAATGGCAACTCTCCCCGCCACAGAGTGGTAATAAGGTCCAGAATGCGATCTGATTTTTAAGTGCCGTGGTTGCACGTAATAGGTTACCGTCCAGTAGTTCTTGCGTTCCCCTATATATTTGTATGCCGAGGTATATGAAAGTAGTAGGCTCAACTGGGAATGCCCAGGCGCCAAAGCGGATCGGCTCTACCATTGCTGTGTCATTGAAATAGTAGGCATACAATTTGGACTCATTCATGGGAAGGCCTGAAAGACTTTGGAAGGGAACAAATATACTTGGGATGGGCTCGAGATCACCCTGTAGGTTGTTTAAATAAAGAATAATATCATCTGCGTATGATGAGAGAATATGGTTGCTGTTTCCGATCTTAATACCCTTTTCTGTTGCAACGGAGCGTCGTTTGATGGCTAATGGTTCGAGTGCTAATATGAACAAAAGCGGAGACAGCGGGCATCCCTGACGCGTGCCACAGGCTACCGCATAAGCCTGTGAAATGTGGGCAGCCGTGCGGGCCCGTGCAGTAGGTGCTGTGTATGTTATGTTATGTTATGTTATTTTTGACTTATATAGCGCACGGCTACTCAAAGAGTGTCCCGGCGCTTTATTGTAAACATGTATCACAACATAACGGACAGAAAAGAACAAAAAAGTGGGGGGAAAAAACCCTAACTAACAATATAGCGGATATCTACAGAGTGAAAAGCCAAGTTTTAAGGCCCTTCCTGAACGCCAACAAATTGGAGGTACTGCGCAGTGTCACTGGCAAAGTATTCCACAGCTGCGGGGCCAGCAATCTGAAAGAACGACCTCCAATGCGTGCTCTTTTTATGCGAGGGACCACGGCAAGAAAAAGAGATCCGGACCTCAAAGACCTTGCGGGATGATAAAAGGCTAGCATGTAGAGCTTTATGAGCCAAGGTCAGGGCCTTGAAAACTATCCGCTTCCGGATAGGGAGCCAATGGAGCGACTGCAGGAGGCCCGAAACTCCAGCACGGCCAGATAATCCAAAAATGGCCCGTGCTGCCGAGTTCTGGACCACCTGCAGTCGTTGTAGCAGATACTCTGGCAGGCTAAGATAGAGGATATTCGAGTAATCCATTCTCGAACCAATTATGGCCTGAACCGTTATTTTCCTATGTTCCTCCGGTAGTATAGGAAGAAACTTACGGAGCATCCGGAGAAGCCCGAAACATGTGCCAGTGAGCCCTAGAATCTGGGATCGCAGAGTCAGGCCACTATCTATCCTAATTCTCAGGTTCTTGGCTAACCGGGAGGAGCCTGCAGGAGGAAACATATTCGCATGCCACCATTCCTGCCAGTCTGGGTCCGTTTTACAGCCAAAAAAGAGTACCTCCGATTTATCCGAGTTGCACTTGAGGCTGTTAAGCTGGAACCAATTAAAAACAGCCCCAAGGCAACCCTGGATACTCTCTCCATCAAAATCCGCTCCTTTCCGGCACGTAAAGAGGAGCTGGGTATCATCGGCATAGGAAACGATCTGGGCCCCGAAAGACTCCGCCTGTGCCGCCAGAGGGGTCATAAAGATGTTAAAAAGAGTCGGGCTCAGCACTGAGCCCTGAGGGACTCCGACACCCAATGACGGCATTACGGCGGAGCTGGAGGAGGCCCAGACCGTTTGTCGACGGCCGGCCAAGAAAGATCGAAACCAGCTGAACACCGTCCCCCTCAGACCGATCTCAAAAAGTCTGGCGAGGAGACCCTCATGGGGGACGGTGTCAAAGGCCGCCGACAAATCGAGCATCACAAGCATCGCTTTGCCACCTGAATCCAGCACCTCCTTAACTGCCTCCGAAACTTCCAGAAGCGCTGTCTCGGTACTTAGGTTGGTGCGGAAGCCGGATTGAGTGGGGTGCAATAAATCATGAGATTCCAAATAATCGGAGAGCACCTTGTGCGTGTGCTTCTCGAGAATCTTGGCAAAGGCGGGCAGAAGCGAAATAGGCCTGTAATTAGCCACCACCTCCGAATCCAGGCCGGGCTTTTTAAGTAGAGGGATGATCATCGCCTGCTTCCAGACCTGAGGAACCACCCCTTCACTAAAAGAGCGGTTCAAAATAGGATTCACGATGGGATTAATGACTTCAGCCATTTTAGCCAAAAAGTTGGCCGGGCATGCGTCAAGAGGTGATCCTGATTTAAGGCAGGCCATCAGTTCCAAAGATGAGGATGCAGAAAGTGGTGGAAAGTCTGCCAGAACCGGATCTGCACTAGTTGGTAGAGCAGAAACATCCTCCGAATAGTAAGATACTACAGGGCCCTTCAAAGGAAAAGAGTTCTGGATCAACTTGATCTTGGAGGTGAAAAAATTGGCAAGGGTGCTCACCCATGCCTCCGTAGGGGGTGCCTGGGTCGAAGAAGCACGAGGAGCTCTTTTCTCACTGAGAATGTCACGATGGTATGCTTTGACAGAGGCTCTGTAGGCAAGTTTTGCCGCGGGATTATATTGCGAGCGCCACGCTCTCTCTGCCACCTTGCACTGCCTTCGTGACACCACCAGTGCTTCCGTAAACCAGGGTGCGGACGCCCGTTTTACAGTATCGCGAGGGGGCTTCACCGGGGCCAGATCATCCAGCCTCTCCGTGATCCACAATTGCAACAGCGCTGAGTCCCATTCTAGGTCCCCTGTCAAGAGGCAAGGGTGAGCCAAACATGCCTGCGCCAGCAGTTCCGGAGTCACCCGATGGAATGCCCTCGATCCTTTGCAAAGCTGCCGAGAAGGCGCACTAGATGGTTTACTTACTTCCGACACATAGTACTTGACCAGCCTGTGATCCGACCATAGCACCTGTAACGGTGCTGACATCTCTATAGAGATCGTCGAGAAGACCAGATCCAGGATGTGGCCCTTTTCATGCGTCGGTCCACAATAATATGGAAAAAGGCCGAGAGGAGCCGTCACATCCATCATTTTGATCGTATCTCCACCCATTTCATCATCCATATGGATATTGAAATTGCCTGTGTTAGACCTGTCTGGATTTTTTTGCGCAGTCCCTCCTCATTATTATTATTTTGTCCCCTTTTTGCCCCTCATATCCTTAATATTTTTCTGTCTACTATTTTTTTAGGTGTTGGTCAAGGGGATAGGTGTTCTTTTTCCCCCCATAATCTTTTTACCTCAGGCCCTGAGGCCTGTTCTGACAGGAAAGTTGGCACCACCTAAAATGGTGGCCACCAACTGCCCCAACTGTCGCACCTAGAACTTGGCCATAGCTTAACATAGGGCATTCCAGAACCTTCTGGTCCATGCTGGACCATTGAAGGGCAGCCTATAAAAGGCGGAATGCGAGGCAGCCATTTTGTCTACCTGTGGAAGTCAGCTGGAGGACAGGTGGTAGCTGAGAGTGGGAAGAGGTTGGACTGAGGGTTGACCCCCTGGACTAGGAAGCTACCTGATTGGCCCAATCCACTACTCCCCTGTTGGTTACTTGTCCTGGCCCCGCTGTAGGAAGTTACTGGAGACCCTGGGCGCCTAGCTGACCCTTGTCTAAAATTATACAGGGACAGCTTCTGGAGAAGGAAACTGTCGCGCTGCGAAGCACAGTCCTCTGCCCAGCTGGTGAGACCTATCAAGGAGTGCACCTACTTTCACCCTCAGCCCTGTCCAGGGACTGCTAGTCCTCTGGGGTTGGTGTGTGCCAGGGGGTTTGGATTAATTCAAGTCTACAAACTGCCTTTCCCTTTCACCAACTGCCCCTCACCTGCCTTTGCTGGCGAGTGCTCGCTGTCCGGGTGAGGCGTGGGAGGAAGGTGACGCGATCGCCCTGAGGTGGCTGGGCTTATTGCCCTCATCCTGGTAGTGCAGGCAGGGCCTGGTTGGCCCATCGGCTGAAGAGGGAAGAGAGCGCCTGGCGGACCCATCGGCTGAAGAGGGAAGTGAGCGCCTGACTGAGGAAGTGGCCCGGAGTCTGCAGCGCTAGTGTTGTGGAGCCGCTAGCTCCCCGCGCATGCTCCGTGAGTAGGCCAGCGAGTGGAAACGAGGCGGCGCTTCATCAGAGCCGCTGATCCCCTGCGCTCGCCCAGTGAGCAGGTGAGGCGGTCTGAAGAGAGAGAGGCGACGCTCGCGTAAGGATCTTGTCTCCCGCGTTTGCTTTGAGGAGCGAGCGCCTGGAGCCCCTGACGACCCCCTCATTTCTAGAGCGCCTGGAGCCCCCGACGACCCCCTCATTTCTAGAGCGCCTGGAGCCCCCGACGACCCCCTCATTTCTAGAGCGCCTGAAACCCCCAGCGGCCCCCCCTCCCTCCTTTTTCTGAAGAACCTCGGCGGGAGGGAGTGGAGAGAGGCCGGTGGGACCTCAAGAGAGCCTAAAATCGTCAGCAACGCGTGGGGACTGGGACAACATCGTCCCCACGCTACAGTAAAGAGTGGGGCTCTCTATTTTCTGGGGAGTTCTGAGTATGGTGAATTCTCACTTTTGACAGATGCTTTCCCTCCGTATTGGAGTCCTGGGGAGCAACAGACAAATCTGACACATATATAACTGGCTTAAAAAGGCATAAAAGGTTACCTGCTTATTAATGATATAGTGCTTGTAAAATGTAAGGCAACACAGAAATTGATTGGTAATTTAAATAGAAGATTAAGGGCCAGATGTAGGTAAATCTATTTTACCGACACTTAAATACCGAATTTTACCGATTCGGTATTTAAGAGTCGGTAAAATAGATGTACCGAGATGTAGGTAAATCCAGATGTGGATTTACCGATTCTTTAAAAGTCGGTATTTACCGATTCGGTAAATACCGACCTGTAATGCTCCATTCATTCCTATGGGCTTTGAAGCCCATAGGAATGAATGGGGCATTACAGGTCGGTATTTACCGATCGGTAAATACAGATTTTTGGCAAGGGTGCAGGGGGTGTCACTTTGACACCCTCTAGCACCCCCAAAAAAGGTTCGGGGGCCATATGGCAGGCAGACCTGCCCTAAGGGCAGGTCTGCCTGCCATATGGCACAGGTGTGCATGCACACATTTGCATGCTCACCTGAATCGGTATTTCACCATCAAATTGAATTTGATGGTAAAATACCGATTTCTTAGGCCTTGTGGGACTCATCAGAGTCCCACCTACATATCGATTTTACAGAATCTGTAAATTTACCGTTCTGTAAATTTACCGACCGGTATATTTACAGATTCTGTAAAATTACAGATCGGTAAATTTACAGAACGGTAAAATTACCGATTCTGCCCCCTACATCTCAAATTCCTTTTACCGGTCGGTAACGGCCGAATTCGGCCGTTACCGACCGGTAAAACCCTACCTACATCTGGCCCTAAAAGTGTTACTGCAAGTGCTGAGACCAGTTGTAGATTACAGAACCTTAGAGACTATGCTTAATTAAATGCTAGGATCTCTAGTAATGTAAAGTTAATGACTAGTTAGCACCTTGGTAGAGATTATCTTAAATTCCTGATTAATAGGTAATGTGTTTTCTCTCCAAAAGGGAATCTGCATAAAAGGTCAATCTAGTAATGGTGAAAAACTAAGCATATGTACCAGTTACCTGCATGGAGTTGTAATTCTCTTTCTATAGACAAACAGTGTTATAATTTCTCTTAAACTAAGTGTAAATTTTTCCGGTGTGAATACTAAGAGTTAAAGCAAAGAGAATCCTATTTTTATAAAACAGCTCATATTTTCCTAACATTTATGGTGTAGCGTTTTCTTTTGTGTGCTATTGCGTGGTTTTACTCTTGGGTGGTCTGCAACCTTAACACTGTGCCTCTGAAATGCATGTCTTGCCCTAGGCCAGGCTACCCAGTTCCAACATTTGGTGCCTAGCGGTGGGATTACTGACTTGGTTGCAGCTACTCACTAGTAATTCAACGCAATACACTAAACCTACACCAGGAGTTTTCTCCTTGCGGCCCTCCTAATTTACATTTTTGTTTTTTCTAAATTTATTTCTGGTGGTGGGTGGAGGTTGACCCTAGGACACTTTCAGTTTCCTCCTGTGTGAAAAGTTTATACTCTAGCAAAAATGGAGATAAATGTGGAAGAGCTGGATAACTATACTGTGACCCAACTAAAGGACTGGTGTCAGCAGCAAGGTGTGTTTTTCAACAAGGGTGCCAAGAAAGGCGAGCTGCAGACCAGCATACGGGCATGGGTGGAGGATCATTCCGGGGAGGTACCAGTGTCAGAAGGGAGTGACAGGGACACTGTCGTTGAGACTGCAATGCTGTACCAAGCGGAGGGGGGAAATCTACTGACAGGTTCCAAGACACCTCCCAGGGCGGGCAGCAGCGTCTCGCAGAAGGGTTTAACTGAAGCCGAGCTAGAAGATAGGAGGGAGGAGAGGAGAATGAGGCTGGAGTTAGCTAGGATGGATATGCAAAGGGAGGAAAGGAGGTTAGCTCATGAGCGAACCCTCAAGGAGATGGACCTACAGGTCCTAATACGAAGGCCTCCCACTCCAGACAATGGTGGCAGCGAAAAGAAAGTAGACACCAGGGAATCCAGACCCTATTTACCAAAAGATGTCATCGCTAGTTACACCTCAGGTGATGACATTGCCAAATGGTTAGCCGCCTACGAAGTTTCTTTAAGGGCTCACGGGATCCTAGAAACTCACTGGGGAGGTGGGCTGTACAAATACATGCCACCTGCTGGCAGAGACACTTTGTTGGCTCTGGAGCAGAATGAGCAAACCCACTACCCTGCCATGAAGGTGGCACTGGTGAAAAAGTTTGGACTTACCCCTGAAAGGTACAGACAAAAATTCAGGGGAAGTCACAAAATGAGTAACCAGAATTGGGTAGACTTTCTAGACTACGCCAAGAAAGCTTTAGAGGGTTTGGTCAAGGGCAGCGAGGTAAAAGATTATGAGGGGCTGTACAATCTATTTTTGAAAGAACACCTCCTCGAGAAATGTTTTCCCGAGTTGCGCCAACACCTGGTGGACAGCAAGCTGACCGATCCCCGGAAGCTTGCAGAGGAGGCGGACACTTGGGCAAGTACCCGGGTGTCCTCCAAGGGGACTGGAGGGGATTCTCAAAAAGCCGGACAGGGCGCCCCCCAGAAGAAAGAGGGAGGAGATAAAAAGAAGGAGTTCTCCAAAGGTCCCCAAAATAATTTCCAAGGTAAGGGAGCAGGTTTCACCCCTAGGGCAAACCCGCCCAGAAACCCTAATCCTGGCCAAAGCCAGCAGCCAAGGGTTCTCCACTGTTTTGAATGCGGTGGTGTTGGACATTATAAGGGAGATGTCAAATGCCCAAAGAGACCACCCCCTCCCACCGGAGGAAAGTCACCGGGAGTAGCTAGTGTAGCGCTCGGGGAGGAGTTGCCCTTAGATAAGGGGGGTGAGTGGGCGGGTGTCACCTTAGTGTCCCTGGGAGAGCGGGAGATGGTGCCAAAGATCCAGGTGCCCCCAAATACTATCAAGTATGGGCAATGGGTTACCATCAATGGCCAAAGAGGGGAGGCTCTGAGAGATACAGGAGCCAGTATGACTATGGTGAGAAGTCAACTGGTGTCTCCAGAGCAGGTTGTTCCTAATGTACTCCACCCCGCCGCGATGGCTGACGGCAGAATGGGCCACTATCCAGTGGCTGAGGTTCCCTTTGAGTGGGAAGGGGTTGCAGGTTCACTTTGAGTTGCCGTAAGCCCTGCCGTGCCAGTTGATTGTCTGTTGGGGAATGACATGGAGCACAACACTTGGAGAGAGGTGGAATACCGGACGCATTCTGCGATGCTGGGTACACCTGACTGGGCCTGTGTAAGCACACGGTCTGCGACTGCCCGGAGAGGGAGTTCGCCTGGGTTGGAGCCTGGAACAATGGCCCAACCCGCTGCCAAAAAGGGTCAGAAACGGAGACAGGGACAGCCTGCTTCGGCTTCCACGCCCCATGTGACAGATCGGCCACCTGCAGTGGTAGGCCAGGAGTCCGTGGAGGGGGAAGTAGACTCTCTGGAGGATTTACCCATCCCTGCTGACTGGCATGTGGAGGGAGGTCCTACCAGAGAGGAATTCTGTAAGGGGCAGAGGGAGTGCCCTACCCTTGAGGGACTGAGGCGTCAGGCCGAAGCCCAGGCAGCAGGTGATGCTACGGGACACCACCATATTTACTGGGAGGATGGCCTCCTCTACAGTGAACCCAAGGTACCTCTACCTGGCTCATCAAGGGCCTTGGTGGTCCCGCAGCAATACCGAGCCTTTCTGCTGGAATTGGCTCATGCGATACCACTGGCAGGACACTTAGGCCAGGACAAGACCTTTGCACGGCTTGTCCTCCACTTTTACTGGCCTCAGATGAAAGTGGCGTTCAACACATACTGTAGGACATGTGTATCCTGCCAGGCCAGTGGGAAGACAGGGGTGAAGCTAAAGGCTCCCCTGGAACCACTTCCTGTCGTTAGCACCCCCTTTGAAAGGGTGGGCATCGACATTGTAGGGCCATTGGATCCACCAACAACAGCTGGTCACAGGTTCATCCTGGTTCTGGTGGATCATGCCACACGGTACCCAGAGGCCATCCCTCTGAGGACTGTTACTGCACCTGTGGTAGCTAGGGCCCTGATGGGAATCTTTACTAGGGTAGGATTCCCGAAGGAGGTTGTGTCTGACAGGGGGACTAACTTCCTGTCTGCTTACATGCGGACCATGTGGAAGGAGTGTGGGGTGACCTACCGGTTCACCACTCCCTATCACCCCCAGTCCAATGGACTGGTTGAGAGGTTCAATAAGACCCTGAAGGGCATGATAAGAAGTCTGCCCGAGAGCTTACGGAGGAAGTGGGACGTCCTCCTACCTTGCTTACTGTTCTCCTACAGAGAGGTGCCACAGAAAGGAGTGGGCTTCAGCCCGTTCGAGCTGTTGTATGGGCACCCGGTGCGTGGGCCTCTCAGCCTGGTGAAGGAAGGATGGGAGAAGTCTCCCAGAAAACCTCCCCAGGATGTGGTGAGCTACATGTTGGCCTTCAGAAGCCAGATGGCCAAGTTGTGGAAGCAGGCGGCTGACAACTTGGAGGCCAGTCAGGCAGTCATGAAGGAATGGTATGATCAGAATGCTCACCCGGTGGAGTTGGAGCCTGGCCAGAAAGTCTGGGTGATGGAACCTGGAGAGCTAAGTGCCCTTCAGGATCGTTGGACAGGCCCCTTTGAGGTGTTGGAGAAAAAGGGTAAGGCCACTTACTTGGTGGATCTTAAGACCCCGAGGCAGCCCCTACGGGTGCTGCATGCCAATCGCCTCAAACCCCACCATGAGAGGCCAGAGGTCATCCTGATGATGGTGACTGATGGTGCTGAGGAAGCAGAAAGCGAGCCTCTCCCAGACCTCTTTTCATGTCAAGAGAAGGATGGGTCGGTGGAGGGAGTAATTCTCTCCCCGTCTCTCACTCCTGAGCAACGAGAGGATTGCCGACAGGTATTGGGGCAGTACTCTTCACTGTTTTCCCTTGTTCCGGGAAGAACCCACCTGTGTACCCATGATGTGGACACAGGAGACAGCCCCCCAGTGAAATCCAAGACCTATAGGCTGTCGGACAAGGTGAAGGCTAGCATCCATGGCGAAGTTGCCAAGATGTTAGAGCTAGGAGTGATAGAACCGTCCAGCAGCCCTTGGTCCAGTCCGGTGGTGCTAGTCCCAAAAGCCGCCCCACCGGGCACCACACCAGAACTGAGGTTCTGTGTGGATTACCGAGGACTGAACTCAGTTACCAAAACTGATGCTCATCCAATCCCCAGGGCGGATGAGTTGATTGACCGGCTAGGAGCTGCCCAATACCTAAGTACCTTTGACCTCACTTCCGGGTACTGGCAGATCTCCTTGACAGATGGAGCAAAGGAAAGGTCAGCCTTCTCCACGCCTGAGGGACACTTCCAGTTCTGTGTGATGCCCTTTGGGCTCAAGAACGCCCCTGCCACATTTCAGCGACTGGTGAACCAGGTCCTCTCTGGAATGGAGGGTTTCTCGGCTGCTTACCTGGATGACATTGCTGT
This sequence comes from Lissotriton helveticus, assembly GCF_964261635.1. Classification (NCBI taxonomy): domain Eukaryota; kingdom Metazoa; phylum Chordata; class Amphibia; order Caudata; family Salamandridae; genus Lissotriton; species Lissotriton helveticus. Next base: position 92,297,007 of record NC_136057.1, on the reverse strand, counting down.
CTTCAGTAGCAGTTGGGAGGACCACTTGCAACATTTGCAAGCAGTTCTCCAGGCGCTGAAACAAGCTGGATTGACCATCAAAGCCAGTAAATGCCAGATTGGTCAGGGGTCGGTTGTGTACCTTGGACACTTGGTGGGTAGGGGGTCAGTGCAGCCCCTACAGGCGAAGATTGAGGCAATCATGGCCTGGGAACCCCCCAAGACACAGACTGAGGTCCGAGCTTTCCTGGGCCTCACAGGTTACTACCGTCGCTTTGTGAAGGGGTATGGCACTATTGTAGCGCCCCTCACAGAGCTCACCTCAAGGAAACAACCTCGACGGGTAGTTTGGACAAAGGCTTGTCAGCAAGCCTTTGAAAAGTTGAAGCAGGCAATGTGTGAAGCACCGGTCCTGAAGGCTCCCAATTTCTCCAAGGAGTTTATTGTGCAAACAGATGCATCCGAACATGGCATTGGGGCAGTGTTATCGCAACTAAATGAAGAGGGCCTGGATCAGCCTGTAGTCTTCTTGTCCAGGAGACTGCTTCCCCGGGAACAGAAGTGGAGTGCAATTGAGAGGGAAGCTTTTGCGGTGGTGTGGGCTCTGAAGAAGCTGCGGCCATACCTCTTTGGCTCGCACTTCCTGGTTCAGACTGACCACCGCCCCCTTCGTTGGCTGATGCAAATGAAGGGGGAAAATCCCAAGCTGTTGAGGTGGTCCATCTCCCTACAGGGAATGGACTTCCGGGTGGAACATCGGCCTGGAGTGGACCACGCCGATGCAGACGGTCTCTCCAGGTATTTCCGCCTTAGTGAAGAGGACTCCCAAGGGGCTGGGTAGTTCTCCCCACTTTCAGCTGGGGGGGACGCGTGTTAGACCTGTCTGGATTTTTTTGCGCAGTCCCTCCTCATTATTATTTATTTTGTCCCCTTTTTGCCCCTCATATCCTTAATATTTTTCTGTCTACTATTTTTTTAGGTGTTGGTCAAGGGGATAGGTGTTCTTTTTCCCCCCATAATCTTTTTACCTCAGGCCCTGAGGCCTGTTCTGACAGGAAAGTTGGCACCACCTAAAATGGTGGCCACCAACTGCCCCAACTGTCGCACCTAGAACTTGGCCATAGCTTAACATAGGGCATTCCAGAACCTTCTGGTCCATGCTGGACCATTGAAGGGCAGCCTATAAAAGGCGGAATGCGAGGCAGCCATTTTGTCTACCTGTGGAAGTCAGCTGGAGGACAGATGGTAGCTGAGAGTGGGAAGAGGTTGGACTGAGGGTTGACCCCCTGGACTAGGAAGCTACCTGATTGGCCCAATCCACTACTCCCCTGTTGGTTACTTGTCCTGGCCCCGCTGTAGGAAGTTACTGGAGACCCTGGGCGCCTAGCTGACCCTTGTCTAAAATTATACAGGGACAGCTTCTGGAGAAGGAGACTGTCGCGCTGCGAAGCACAGTCCTCTGCCCAGATGGTGAGACCTATCAAGGAGTGCACCTACTTTCACCCTCAGCCCTGTCCAGGGACTGCTAGTCGCCCCCCCCCCTCCTCTGGGGTTGGTGTGTGCCAGGGGGTTTGGATTAATTCAAGTCTACAAACTGCCTTTCCCTTTCACCAACTGCCCCTCACCTGCCTTTGCTGGCGAGTGCTTGCTGTCCGGGTGAGGCGTGGGAGGAAGGTGACGCGATCGCCCTGAGGTGGCTGGGCTTATTGCCCTCATCCTGGTAGTGCAGGCAGGGCCTGGTTGGCCCATCGGCTGAAGAGGGAAGAGAGCGCCTGGCGGACCCATCGGCTGAAGAGGGAAGTGAGCGCCTGACTGAGGAAGTGGCCCGGAGTCTGCAGCGCTAGTGTTGTGGAGCCGCTAGCTCCCCGCGCATGCTCCGTGAGTAGGCGAGCGAGTGGAAACGAGGCGGCGCTTCCTCAGAGCCGCTGATCCCCTGCGCTTGCCCAGTGAGCAGGTGAGGCGGTCTGAAGAGAGAGAGGCGACGCTCGCGTAAGGATCTTGTCTCCCGCGTTTGCTTTGAGGAGCGAGCGCCTGGAGCCCCTGACGACCCCCTCATTTCTAGAGCGCCTGGAGCCCCCGATGACCCCCTCATTTCTAGAGCGCCTGGAGCCCCCGACGACCCCCTCATTTCTAGAGCGCCTGAAACCCCCAGCGGCCCCCCCTCCCTCCTTTTTCTGAAGAACCTCGGCGGGAGGGAGTGGAGAGAGGCCGGTGGGACCTCAAGAGAGCCTAAAATCGTCAGCAACGCGTGGGGACTGGGACAACATCGTCCCCACGCTACAGTAAGGAGTGGGGCTCCCTATTTTCTGGGGAGTTCTGAGTATGGTGAATTCTCACTTTTGACAGATGCTTTCCCTCCGTATTGGAGTCCTGGGGAGCAACAGACAAATCTGACACATATATAACTGGCTTAAAAAGGCATAAAAGGTTACCTGCTTATTAATGATATAGTGCTTGTAAAATGTAAGGCAACACAGAAATTGATTGGTAATTTAAATAGAAGATTAAAAGTGTTACTGCAAGTGCTGAGACCAGTTGTAGATTACAGAACCTTAGAGACTATGCTTAATTAAATGCTAGGATCTCTAGTAATGTAAAGTTAATGACTAGTTAGCACCTTGGTAGAGATTATCTTAAATTCCTGATTAATAGGTAATGTGTTTTCTCTCCAAAAGGGAATCTGCATAAAAGGTCAATCTAGTAATGGTGAAAAACTAAGCATATGTACCAGTTACCTGCATGGAGTTGTAATTCTCTTTCTATAGACAAACAGTGTTATAATTTCTCTTAAACTAAGTGTACATTTTTCCGGTGTGAATACTAAGAGTTAAAGCAAAGAGAATCCTATTTTTATAAAACAGCTCATATTTTCCTAACAATTTTGGTGTAGCGTTTTCTTTTGTGTGCTATTGCGTGGTTTTACTCTTGGGTGGTCTGCAACCTTAACACTGTGCCTCTGAAATGCATGTCTTGCCCTAGGCCAGGCTACCCAGTTCCAACAGCCTGCCAATATACAATGCTCAGATCGGAGCACCAATGATGAGATTGTCGACTGGAGCTCTTCAAAGAAGGTGCCCGTCGGCCCGGGGGGCCTATAGACAAGAAGCCCTTTGAGAGATTGATGCGGCGATAATACTATGGAAAAAGCAAGGGATTCGCATCCCTTGATGGCATCCATAGGAACAATGGTACATGTATAATAAGTTAACCCCTCCCACAAACTCCCGCTGGATAAATTTTTTCGAAAGGACAGTTAGCATGTATTTCCAGCTTAGTGTGTCAAAAGCTTGCCTCAGGTCTAGGGAGATTTAACCAACTTCAGTGTTATCTGCAGTTGTAGAAGTCAATACGCGGTATAGTCGCCTAATTCTGAGGGAGGTGTTATGGGCAGGCATGAAACAGCATTGATCTATGTTTATTAGTTTTGGCAAATATTGAAGTAGTCTACAGGATAATATTTTTCTTAATATTTTATATTCAGTGTTTAATAAAGAGAGAGGTCGGTATCCGGACATGTCCCTGGGGTTCCTGCCTAGTTTTGGGAGGGAAGTGACCAGTGCCTGCCCTGAGGTAGGAGGGAGGGACCCTGTGTTTAGTGATTCCTGGTACAGGCGCCCTAATTAGGGGACTAGTGCCGTGAGAATATCTCATAAAGCTCCACCGGGAGGCCGTCCAGGCCAGAGGTTTTGTTTCTTGGGATGTTCTTTTATCGCTTCTGTAATTTACATTTTTGAAATGGGTTCTGCTAACACTTTTTGGTGCGCTTCTAATAATTGGGGTAATACGAGACCATATAGGAACACCTCCAATGCATCTTCCTTGGGATCGCTAGGTGATGCATATCATTTCATGGTTTCATAATACTTCATAAATGCTTTATTTATGTCCGATTGCGTGTTTCCTGTGGTTCCCTCAATCGTATTGCTCTCTTGTATGGAGGTTGGAGCATCTTTCAAAGTCCTGGCGAGGAGAGAGCCAGCCTGATCTGCCTCTGCATGTTGTTTTTGTGTATATGTTCGATAATCTATGACTTGTAGTCACTTTAAGAGTTCGGCATGTGTGATGTGAGCCTCTTGTAGGGCCGGTTCCTTTGAGGTCTCAGTGATTGCTGTCTGCTCCAGTCTACCTTCTATTTCTTTTAGCTCTCTATTAATAGTTTGTCGGGCTCCCAATATTGTGCTGATAACTACGCCTCTAATAACTGTCTCAAATGCCTTCCCATTCTACTTGACGTGATTCTGTATTATCTGCATTTTCGGAGAAATAATTCAAAATAGCTGTGGCTAGGGTGTTGCGAAATACAGAGTCTTCTAGTGTTTGGGGCTGCAGTCTCCATGATGGGATTGAAGTAGGAATTTTACCCCAGGAAAATGTTACCTCTAGGGGGTTGTGGTCCGACAGCTTTTTCCCGAGGTATGTGGTTTGGGCAATTTGTGCAACCAGGAGCTAAGAGCAAAATATCCTATCTATTCGTGTATGTAACATATGTGGGGGAGAGTAAAATGAATACTCCCAGCCGCTTGGGTTTTTAGTGCGCCAAGCATCAGTTAGTGCCCATCCTTTTGCCATCCTACGCAGAGAGGCTGCTTGTTTCTTGGTGCCTGTTCCCTGCAATGGAGGGTGAGAGCGATCGAGGTCTATATCAAGGACTGCATTGTAATCCCCTCCCAGAAGCCAGGGGTATTCTACCCAATTAGCTTGGATATTGTTACGGGTACCTAAGAATGTATCCTGCTCTGCCTTTTGGGCGCATATGCTGCCAATCACTATATGCATATCGTCTAGTGTACCGTGAATCAATACATATCTACCGTTCACATCCACTCTTTGGTCTAATGCAACAAAGGGAGTGCCGTTTCTGATCCATACAGCAGCTCCCCTTGCAAGGGCAGAGTATGTTGTATGGTATATTTGACCCGTCCTTTTTTTCTGTATCTTAGTGGCCTCTGACTTAGTGAGGTGTGTCACCCGCATTAAAACAATATGTGGTTTCCACCTATTCAATTGGGCATATACTCTGTGACGCTTATGCACAGATCCCTTTCATCTAACATTCCAGGTTGTTATTGTGTACTTTCCTAACGTAGCCATACGTTTGTGTGTGTTTTGTCTTATGACTTGTCATTCCTTGACAGCTTGTATACATAGCGGTCTTACCTAGGAGTGAGCTAACTGTATAAGTACCCTTAACATTACCCAATAGAAGGTTCTGGCCGAAGAACCAAGGTAGGCCAAACTACAAAACAAGGTTGATTATAATACACCTTGAACTTTGGTGCAGTCACAATGGGGGAGATGGGTACCATAGTCTGCCGTGTTTCTATGGGCGGAGTTCTCTCAGCTGCCATACAGCTGGCCGGGTGCAGGCCTTTTGTAATGTTGTGAATGTATTGCAAGGCCAAGAGGGCATATAGCTCAGTGTCACGTCTACCTTAGGGTATTTTTCTAAGGCCTGATTGATCTTGAGTCAAGGTATTCATCCAAGGTAATCGTTTACTAATTGTGGGGTGATGGACAGGAAAAGAGCCATACTGTTCTCGGAGTCTAAATGCAGGTTAGTATCTTCGGATGATTCGATAGACTGGCCCAGGGAGAGAGTATCTTGATAGTCAAGTGCTGCTGTTGTCATTAGTGCTGATTTTTGCCTTTCTGCACTGGAGATGGGCTTGTCTTTTGTCTGTACGTAATGGTTTTCTGCAACCAGATCTTTCTTAACGTAATGTATGCAACTTTTGTGATTTCTGTTTGGGGGACTGTGCCGACCCCTGCAATGTGTCAGGAGCCAGTGTGACCTACGTCCATTCCACAGCCTCCTATGGGTTTTCAAAGAAACAAGAATTCTGTTTGTATATCACTTTTAGTCGGGCCGGGAATAGGAGGGCATATTTGAGATTGTGAGCTCTGAGCGTCTTTTTGACCTCCTGGTGCTGAACTGCCAACGTAAAGTCTGGGAATAGCGAGATTTATTTGTTCTCAAATTGAATTGAGGCCTTCTCCCTGGCAGCTCTAAGTAAAGTGTCCCAATCTTTATAATTAAGTATTCACACTATTATTGGCCTGGGTGGTGCCCCTGCTATCAGTGGTCTCTCAGGGATTCTGTGTGCCCTTTCCACTCTGAAGGATTCGGTTAGTTGCTCTGGGCGATCGTGTCTTGTAGCCACTGTTCCACGAATTTCATTGGGTTTGTTCCTACGCTTCATTCTGGAAGCCACACTATTCTCACATTGTTTTGCCGTGAACGGCCTTCGGCGTCGTCTGCCCTATCTTACTGGCTGGACACCTGGCACCGCAGTTGTTCTATTTGTTTTGCGTGGGCTTTGTGTTGTGGAACCATTTCAGTGAGGAGCATTTTATTGTTTTTCACAGTCGTAGCTGTTTTGCCATGCTCCGCCATTAGGAGCGCAAAGCCTGTTGTTAGTGTGCTCATTTGTTGCTCAATCACCTTCCTTGATTCCCAGAGCGGAGAGGCCCAGAGCCCGGGGTGCACCCCACACTCACAGTTCTCTTATTTGCTCCTACTGTAAAGGGGCTCCAGTGGATTTGGGCCAACGTTAGATCGCGGCACAGCCAGGGCCCGGTGAGGCCGCTGCACCCGTTGTTGATCGAGGCCCCTTTTGTTTTTCGATCACTTGATAATGACCAGGTGGAGACCATGCCACATAGGCCTGTTTACATCGAGACTGGATCACCTGTTCCTTGGTTTTTAAGCTGCAGACCGACCCTTTAGCAGAGGCAACTGATGTGTTCTGTCAAGACTGGAGGCAGGCGCTCAATTATGCATGTCCCCTGTTCTCCATGATCGTGAAGCTTATGGCACAGGTCAGGAGACAGAAGATGAACCTGTTGTTATGGTTTGGAGATTGCAAGCTTGGTTTCCAGTTCTTCTCGACCTTTCTTTGAATTCTCCAATCCGTGTTCCCCAGACTCAAAACATTCTAAGGGATGTCCAAGGTCATTCTCCACTTCATGGCAAGGAAGGTTACAGGGAACGCATCCTCTGGTGTGTGCACTTCTCAGAGAAATCAGACTTTCAATTCCTCCCAAACCTCGATATTCACAATTGTAGGACATGAATGTGGTTCTGCACTTCCTGGAATCTTGGCAGGACAACCACTTTCTTGCCAGAAAGGAATTGTTGAGTAAAATAGCTAGTTTGTCATGTCTTATGTTAGGTAAATGGGTCTCTGATGTCAGAGCCCAAGATATTTGTTTCTGAGTGTACACCCTGGAAGGAGTTACCTTCACAGTGTCAAGAAATTCCAAATCGCACACTAGGATAGTTGAATATCTGGCATTGCCAGGCAATCCTAAACTGTGCGTAACTTGTGCATAGTAAGTTTTTTACGAGGTTATGAGACCATAACCGTGGAAGTGAGACTCCCTGGGACAAAACAGCTGCTCACTGCAATCAAGAAACCATTCAAGCCGGTTCCCCCAGCAACAAATGCACAATGGTTTCGGTGGATTATGACCAAGGATGAAATCAGTGTCTCCAACTTTTGGTTGTACTCAGTGAGGGGTTCGATGGCATCATAGGCCTACACCTTGGGTAGCCGTCTTGAGGATAGTTTGAGGACGGAAGCCTGGTCCTTGGACTCCACCTTAAAGAAATTCTGCTTCAAACCAGTGATGGTGGTGGCACCACTGGTGGTTAATAAGCATGACATTTGCATAATCAGAGTCTACGGTCCGAACAAGGAATGTAATTATTGCTCGCAGCATGTAACTGATGTGCAGGACTGCCCAGTTGCAGGAAGCTGTGCTGTTTCAACTTGTGTGTGTGTGTAACCTTGAGCGCTTTTTTAATCTTTGGCATCGAAGTCTGTGCTTGACCTGTATTTTCTCGCTGCCATAATCTGTCTTTTAAAAACGTATGCAAATTGCACAAATTACTCTCTGCTTTCTCCCTATCTGCACTCACCATATCTGGGACTTAAAATTCGCCAAACCCTCCCCGGTCCACCACCACCCATTAGTGGGCTGTTTGTGTGGAGGGAGTTGAGAGTGGCGGAGTGCCACGCTCCTCTGCCATTTTGGGTGAGGAGACAGTCTAGTTGCTCAAAACTCAGCACCAGCCCAGTGAAAAGGGGCCAATGTCGCAGAAGCGTGCAGCGGACGCCCCAAAGGCGCGCCAAAGGCAAAGCCGTCTGCGCCCATCCACGCCAGTTCGTCGCCAGACATGCTGCCTCTCCCACTAGAGATAGGCTCTTTTATGCTCGGAATGACTTCCTAAAAATCAGGAACTCGGTGAGCAATTGTAGACAGTCCTATGGGGACGCCATTGAGGGCCCACTCTGCTGTATACAGTGCGGCTTCAGTACTGTACTAGCCCCGTCCCCATGCTGCTACCTCCCCCATCCCAGTAAGCATCTTAGCATCCCCAATCTGAACTGTCGCTCCTTAGCGAAACACTTTGCTGATGTCCATGACCTATCAAAGGACACCTCCCCTGATGTCCTCTTACTTACCGAGACGTGGCTTTCTGATGCTATGATAGCCGAGCCAGGCCTTGCGCTCCCTTTTGGCTACTGCATCCCTATATAAATAGGGAGTCCAAAGGTGGGTGCATCGCAAATATTTTTAAATCTTGCTACACATGTGCTTTTGTAAAACAGGTCGTCACCGGATGCGAATGTGCACACTTTAAGATCTCACTGAGCCCCAACTACATGATGTCAGGGCTCCTGGTATACCGGTCCCCTTGGCCATCCACTGACTTTACCCTCATGGAGACGGTTAGTGTATTACCAGTTAACGCCGCTAACTTTACCGTCACTGGGGATTTGAACCTCCATCTGGATAATTATGATGACATAGACATAGCTAACTTTGTAGCCGATCTTGCAGCTTGTCAGCTTGTGCAATTAGTATCGGGTCCGACGCACATTGCCAGCCACCTGTTAGACCCAGTCTTCACGAACGTACCCTCACTCACAGTGCACACGCCCATCCCCATGGGATGGTCCGACCACTACCCAGTCCTTATGTCACTCCAAGGTATAACCCCGGTATGTAGTACAGATTATACGGTCTCCCTCATACGTCCATGGCACTAATTGAACTGGGCACAATTGGACCCATGCCTCTCGGTTACCTGCCCGAGGCTTCCGGTTGACGCCAACAAGACATACAGGGTTTTCTCCAACTGGATCAGGTATCCGTTAGACAGCCTAATCCCTGAGAAATGGTTTTATAACCACAAATCTAAAACTAGACCATTGTACAAAAGCAACTTGGCCAATATGCGCAAGAGCTGCAAGAGGCTGGAGAGTATTCGGAGAAGGGATTTCAATCCCACCACAAAGGGCATTTACCAGGCAGCGATTAAGAGGTACCACAAGGCCATTCAATTGGCCAGAGTGGAATTTTACGCCAATAAAATTCACGAAAGTGATAACCCTTCAAAGAGCGCATTCTCAATAGTCTTTAATCCCAGCAGACTGCCGCTGGGCCAACCATCAAGTCCAATGAGCAGTGTGAGGACCTTGCCACCTTCTTTGTTAGGAAGGTGAATAACATCTATAGGTCCTTCCCAACAACACATAGTAGCGAGCAAGCTGCACGGGCCCTCAAAAGGCGAATACCTTAGACATCTTTCCGCCTATCCCTGCCGACCAGCTGCGAACACTGTGTAATAAAGTCAAGTCTGGATCTCCAGTAGACCCGCTCAAACCAGACCAATTCAGGAAAGTGCTTCCTACTATCAATCAATCAATGACATTTATAAAGCGCGCTACATACCCGTAGGGTCTCAAGGCGCTGGGGGGGGGGGGGAAGGGGAAGCCGCTACTGCTCGAACAGCCAGGTCTTCAGCTTCTTCCTGAAGGAGAGGTGGTCTTGGGTCAGGCGCAGGTCGGTCGGGAGGGAGTTCCAGGTCTTGGCAGCCAGGTAGGAGAAGGACCTTCCTCCTGTGGTCGCTCTTCGGATGCGGGGGACGGCGGCGAGGGCGTGGTTGGCTGATCGGAGGTGGCGTTTGGGAGCGTAGAAGTTGACTCGGCTGTTGAGGTAGCTCGGGCCTTGGTCGTGTAGGGCTTTGTGTGCGTGGGTGAGGAGGCGGAAGGTGATTCTTTTGTTGACGGGGAGCCAGTGAAGGTCCCTCAGATGTCCGGAGATGTGGCTGGTTCGTGGGATGTCGAGGATGAGTCTGGCTGAGGCGTTCTGGATCCGCTGGAGTCTCTTCTGGAGCTTGGCGGTGGTGCCGGCGTAGAGGGCGTTGTCGTAGTCCAGTCGGCTGGTGACGAGGGCCTGGGTGATGGTCTTCCTGGTCTCGGTGGGGATCCACCAGAAGATCTTCCGTAGCATGCGTAGGATGTTGAAGCATGCCGAGGAGACGTTGTTGACTTGCCTGGTCATGGAGAGGGAGGAGTCCAGGGTGAAGCCCAGGTTGCGTGCATGGTCTGTCGGTTTGGGTGCGGTGCCCAGGGCGGGAGGCCACCAGGAGTCGTCCCAGGCGGAAGGAGAGGAGCCCAGGATGAGGACTTCCGTCTTGTCCGAGTTCAGTTTCAGGCGGCTGGTCGTCATCCACTCGGCAACCTCTTTCATCCCTTCGTGCAGGTTGGCTCTGGCGGCGGCGGGGTCGTTGGTCAAGGAGAGGATCAGCTGGGTGTCGTCGGCGTAGGAGATTATGTTCAGGTTGTGTTTGCGTACGATGGCCGCGAGGGGGCTCATGTAGACGTTGAAGAGGGTGGGGCTCAGAGATGATCCTTGGGGGACGCCGCAGATGACTTCGGAGGCCTCTGACTTGTACGGTGGTAGGCGGACTCTCTGTGTTCTCCCGTCGAGGAAGGAGATGATCCATTCCAGCGCCTTGTCCTGGATTCCGACGTAGCTGAGGCGCCGTACTAGGGTGCGGTGGCAGACCGTGTCGAAAGCCGCGGAGAGGTCCAGGAGGATGAGGGCCGCTGTTTCTCCGTTGTCCATCAGGGCTCGGATGTCATCGGTGGCGGCGATGAGGGCGGTCTCGGTGCTGTGGTTGGCTCTGAAGCCGGACTGTGAGGGGTCGAGGGATCCGTTCGTCTCGAGGAAGGCGGCCATCTGCTTGTTGACGGTCTTCTCGATGACTTTGGCTGGAAACGGGAGGAGCGAGATGGGGCGGTAATTCTTGAGGTCGGTGGGGTCCGCTGTTGGTTTCTTGAGCAGAGCGCTGAGTTCGGCGTGTTTCCAGCTTTCGGGGAAGATGGTGGTGTCGAAGGATGTGTTGATGATGTCTCGCAGGTGGGGTGCGATGACGGCGTCGGCCTTGTTGAAGACGTGGTGAGGGCAGGGGTCGGTCGGTGATCCGGAGTGGATGGAGTTCATCGTGCGGATGGTGTCTTCGGTGCTGATCGGGGTCCAGGCGCGGAGGGTGGTGGTGGGGGGAGGTTGTTCGGTCGTGGTGTGCGTAGGTTGGTTGTTGAAGCTGTTGTGTATATCCGCGATCTTGTTGTGGAAGTATGAAGCCAGGGAGTTGCAGAGGTCTTGTGATGGGGTGATGTCGTTGTTTCCTGCGCTGGGGTTGGAGAGCTCTTTGACGATGTTGAAGAGTTCCTTGCAGTTGTGTGCGTTGTTGTCCAACCGGTCCTTGAATGCTGTTTTCTTGGCGGCGCGGATCAGCTGGTGGTGTTTCCGGGTGGCAAGTTTGTAGGAGGTCCTGTTGTCCGGTGTCGGTTCCCTTTTCCAGACTTTCTCGAGGGCTCGGCAGTTCTTCTTGGAGCTCTTGAGTTCGTCGGTGAACCATGGGGCTTTCTTGCTGCCGGGTCTGCTGGGCGGGGTCCTCAGTGGGGCGAGTTCGTCCGCGCAGTTGCTGATCCACTTCGTGAGGTTGTCGGCGGCCTGGCTGGGGTTCGCTGAGCTGGCAGGAGGGTGCTGGCTCAGGGAGGTGGCGAGCTGGTCTGCTGTGATCTTGTTCCAGCTTCTGCGGGCGGCCTGTTGGTGGTGGTGGAGGGTCGTTGTTTTCTTGAAGGTGAAGTGGACGCAGCTGTGGTCCGTCCATTGAAGCTCTGTGGCGTGGCTGAAGTCGATGTCCTTGCTGGATGAGAAGACAGCGTCGAGTGTGTGTCCGGCGAGGTGGGTGGGGGTGGACACCAGTTGCTTGAGTCCCAGGTTGGCGAGGTTGTCGAGCAGGGTGCTGGTGTTGCGGTCGTTGTTGTTCTCCAGATGGAAGTTGAGGTCTCCCAGGAGGATGTAGTCAGCGGAGGGGAGGGCATGCGGGCTGACGAAGTCGGCGATGTCCTCGCTGAATTGTGTGCGTGGGCCAGGGGGTCGGTAGATCAGAGTGCCTCTGAGGGTGGTGTTCGGGTTGGTGTGGATCGGGAAATGCAGGTGTTCGGCGCTGGTCAGGGAGTTGTCGGTGCTGGTCGTGAGACGGATGGTGTTCCTGTGGATGATGGCGATGCCTCCTCCCATCTGGTTGGCGTTTCGGTCCCTCCGGACGATCTTGTAGCCTTCTGGGATGGCGATGGCGATGTCGGGAGCTATCTTATCCTCCATGGGTCAAACAAAGGGGTGCCATAGGGTTCCTCCCACAGCCCCCTGCTTTTCAATCTGTACGTCCAACCCCTGGCCACAGTAGCTAAGAGCAGAGGACTGACCATGGTCTCCTATGCCGACGATACACAGTTGGTGGTGGCGCTCTCGAATAACACCGAGCGGGACGCCCTCAAATTTCAGGGCAACCTAGCAGCAGTTGCCGAATGGATGACCACCAACTGTCTCCAGCTGAATGCCAGCAAGTCGGAGGCACTGCTGGCAAGGACCATGGTCAGTGCTGTGAACGCTGGTGGGCCGCAAGCCTTGTAGTGCACCCCCCTCCCCCCAAGCAGGTTGTGAAAAATCTAAGGGTGTGGATAGACTCATCTCTCAACTTCCGTGCCTAAACCAACAAGCATTTGCAATGCAATAGGTCTCGCATTAGGAAAGTTTGAGCTATTGGTATTGTAATTGACAACATTTTTATTTATGTTTTGTTTTTGAAAATAGCAAAATTAATAGTTTTGTCATTTACAATACCAATAGTTATAACTTTTGCAAATGTGACACCTATAGCATTTGTAATGCAATATGTGTTGTATTTATGTGACTTACCTGTATTAGTATTACAAATAACAATGTCTTTTACTTTTTTAAAAATAATTAATACTTAAATAAAAGTTATTGCAATTTATAATGGCAATAGCTTAAACGTTTGTAAATAACTTTTGTGAAGATTATGTTCAGTGTATTTTATTATGTCGAAAATCCAAGAACAGAAGTGAAATATTACCACCTTTTTGTTACATTTGTAATAAAGCTTGAAACATTGAGAGAACATATTTGAACCAGTTTTTGTTGAATGGTTGCACAGATTAATGCTTTGGTGGCGCTGAGTGATGTTGTGATGTCGAACGAGTGATGCTGTGGCGTTCAGTGATGCTGTGGTAGCGCATAGTGATGTTGTGGTGCCCCTGAGTGATGCTGTGGTGTGCTGAGTGATGCTGTATGCTATGCTTTGTTTTGCTATCCTATGTTTTGTTTTGTTATGCTATGCTATGTTTTGCTATCCTATGTTTTGATTTGTTATGCTATGCTATGCTGTGTTTTGTTATGCTATGCTGTGTTTTGTTTTGCTATCATATGCTTAGTTTTGTTATGCTATGCTATGTTTTGCTGTCCTATGCTTTTTAGGTCTCGCCTGTCGATGCGCATGCGCATCGAGCAAGCGAGACTATAGGGGCTCATCCACTCTTTATCCACACTGCAAGGAATCGTGGCGATTCCTTGCAGTGCCCGTGACTTTTAAGGTCAATGCGCATGCGCATTAAGCTTATGCGCATGCGCATTGACCTTAAAAGTCACGGGCGCGTGCATGTCCGTCTTTGTTTACCCGCTCCGCCCCCTCCCGCCGTGTCGCCTTGCCTACTCTCTTCCACAGCCTCCCCCAGCTCCGCCCCCTCGCTACTTGATTGCACGGCCGCTAGGCCGTGCCTCCCCTACTCTCCTCCCCCCTCCTCCTCTCCTCCCCTGCCTGCCTGCCGCTAGCCTTGCCTACTCTCTCTCGCACCCTCCCCCAGCTCCGCCCCCTCACTACTTGATTGCACGGCCGCTAGGCCGTGCCTCCCCTACTCTCCTCCCCCCTCCTCCTCTCCTCCCCTGCCTGCCTGCCGCTAGAAAGCATGGGATACTGTGCTGCCTTAACTATTTGCTATGGCCATGTTAAAATCAGAGCCAAGTCGTAAATATACATTTTTCCACACCACTGTTTTTTCGATAAAAACGTGATTATTCACAGTTTACGCTGCTAATCCGTGACCAAACAGACAATATGAAGCTCTGAGTCTATTCTCTTCCTAGCGTGCTGTGACTGCCTCCCCCGCTGTATCCCCTCACCCCCCCCCTGCTGTATCCCCTCACCCCTGGTCTCTCCCCACGTCTCTCCGTTGCTCTCCCCTCTGCTGTCGCTCTCTCTCTCGCTCACTCCCCGGCTCTCTTCTTGCCTTGCTGCTGCTCTGCCTCTTTGTGTCTGATCCCAGGCTCACATGTCGGAGCTGGCAGCCCCCGCGGCTAGTTCCTATCTGTGCGACAGCATTTTTAATTTAACACAACCGCCTTTGATGTTTTCAAATATTTATAGCCAGCTTCAGAGCACTGCAGAAGTGTTTCCATTCAGATGGAACGGCTCGGCTCGCTCTCCTCGTGCAGGCCCTCTTAAACTCGGATCCCGCGGGATTTAGTTCACGCGAAATTCTCTCCGTGTCTCGTGCTTTTCTGTCTCTTTAACTTTTACTTTCCTTTCACAGCCTGTCATATGTTGTTGGACTCTCCCAGAAATAGCTAATGGATCGAAATATCAGAATATACAGAAAATCGAAAACTGCGACCAAGAAAAGCTCGTGCTGAGAAGTAAATCTTTAAATCTAAGAAGGACTTTGCGTGCTTTACAAGTGTTTACAGGGGAACAGCGTAGAACTGCACAGTTAATTTGATAGTACAAGCACATGCAATGGATGCACTTATTTCATATCTGTTTAATCCGTTCATTTTAATTCCTTTGGTCGCTTTAGTTCTAGTCATTATTTCTTTGCCTCTCCGATTGCGCTCTTCAATTACCCTCCACGCCCACAATTTATTTTTCTCATTCTCTGTAGTACTCTGCCAATTCTCACAATGTCTACCATTTTTCGAACCCCGCCTCCCCCCTCCCTCCCAGCCTCCACAGTTTCCGCTCTTCCAATATTCTGAATATTTCTGAATTGTTTCGTTTCTCTCCCTGTATGGAAGTGTGAAGTTTAGAAACTACCTGAAAACGTGGTTATTGAAGCAGGCTGTACACTCACCCTCAACCCCTCACTCACCCTCACTCTCACTCATCCTCACTCACCCTCAACCCCTCACCCTCACTCACCCTCAACCCCTCACCCTAACTCACCCTCACCCTCACTCACCCTCAACCCCTCACTCACCCTCTCACCCTCAACCCCTCAACATCAACCCCTCACCCTCACTCACCCTCACCCTCACTCACCCTCACTCACCCTCACCCACCCTCACCCACCCTCACCCTCACTCACCCTCACTCACCCTCACTCACCCTCACTCACCCTCACTCACCCTCACCCTCACTCACTCTCACCCTCACTCACCCTCACTCTCACTCACCCTCACTCACCCTCACTCACCCTCGCTCTCACTCACCCTCAACCCCTCACCCTCACTCACCCTCAACCCCTCACTCACCCTCACTCACCCTCACCCACCCTCACCCTCACTCACCCTCACTCACCCTCAACCCCTCACCCTCACACAGTGCAATAGGTCTCGGAGCATTTGAGTTAGAGCTTTTAGAAATGTTTATGGCTTTTTTTTTTAATTCTTTAGCATTGGCTACAGGAAACAAAAATGCTAAAGATTTACACAAAAACCCATAAACAATTCTAAAAGCACTAACTCTAATGCTGCGAGACCTATTGCATTTCCAATGCTTGTTTGTTATTCTATGCTGTGTATTGTTATGCTATGCTATGTTTTGTTATGCTATGCTATGCTGGTGAGGGTGAGTGAGGGTGTGGGAGGGTGAGGGTGTGTGAGGGTGAGGATGTTTGAGGGTAGGGTGTGTGATGGTGAGGGGGTTGTGAGGGTGAGAGGGTTGTGAGGGTGAGAGGGTTGTGAGGGTGAGAGGGTTGAGGGGGTGTGAGGGTGTGTGAGGGTGAGGGGGTGTGAGGGTGAGGGGGTGTGAGGGAGTGGGTGTGGGTGTGAGGGGGTGGGAGGGTGTGATGGTGAGGGGTTGTGATGGTGAGGGGGTGTGATGGTGAGGGGGTGTGATGGTGAGGGGGTTTGATGGTGTGAGGGGGTGTGAGGGTGAGGGTGTGTGAGGGTGAGGGAGGGTGTGTGAACATAGGTGAGGGTGAGGGGGGCGAGGGTGTGTGAGGGTGAGGGTGGGTGAGGGTGAGTGAGGGTGTGTGAGGGAGGGTGAGGGTGACAGGGTTGAGGGCAACAGGGGTGAGGGGATGTGAGGGTGAGGGTGTGTGAGGGTGAGAGGGTGTGAAGGTGAGGGGGTGTGAAGGTGAGGGGGTGTGAAGGTGAGAGGGTGAGAGTGTGTGAGGGTGAGGGTGTGTGAGTGTGAGGGGTTGTGTGAGGGTGAGGTGTGTGAGGGCGAGAGGGTGTGTTAGAGCGAGGGTGAGAGTGAGGGTATGTGTGAGGGTGAGGGTGTGTGAGGGTGAGGGTGTGTGAGGGTGAGGGTGTGTGTGGGTGAGGGTGTGTGTGAGGGTGAGGGGGTGTGTGAGGGGATGTGTGAGGGTGAGGGTGTGGGGTTGTGAGGGTGAGGGGGTGAGGTTGAGGCTGTGTGAGGTTGAGGGGGTGTGAGGTTGACAGGGTGAGGGTGTGAGGGAGTGAGAGGGTGTGTGAGGGGGTAAGGGGGTGTCCTTCATAAGACATAGAAACAAAGAGGTCTGCGGTGAAGCAAGGGAGCCTTCAGTATACACAGCCTTGTATTTGTAAGTCGAAAAAGTATATACCATGGCTCAGAGGCACTAATGAGAAGCTCGTGGGAGAGAAGGGAGATAGAATAAGGAGGAAACAAGGGGAAATAAGGAGTGATGGAGGGAAGGAATAAGGGCTGTGACTGGCTGGAGAAAGAGCAAGGTACATGGGAAAAAGCGCCAGGGAAGGAGGAATGAGGGGCTTTTGCAGGTCTGGTAGCGAAAACCACGGAGGGGAAGAGACGACGGCATTAGGGAGGGAATAGAGGGGGCAGGGGGCATAAGAAAAACTAGTTTCTTATGCATCCTTGTATGTCTGGGAATGTGTGTGATCTTGCCAAAAGCACTATGGGATTCAAAGGGGCTACTTGCAAGCTTGCTCTGACCTCCCTCTCTTTCTCTTAACAATCAGCAGTTGGCTTTCAGTGTCAGGAAAGAGTCGGGCATTAAGACTCCTCAGGTTGTGACGGAGACAAAGGGCACCAGAGAAAAAGCAAGGCTCTACACGTTGAAGAGGCTTGTGACACTGTCCATCAACTTATGCATTGGGAGGGTGGCTGCTCAAGCTCTGAGTGCAATGATCAGCGACACCTGTCACAGAAGGAGCGACTGTCTTAATCACACACTGGACATCTCAAGGAAGGCAATCTGTCAGACTCGATTAGATGGCGGCCTGGAACAAGGCAAATATATCAGCTGACAACGGGTCAGGCATTCTGCTCAAAGGTGCGTTAGCCAGGCACCTTAAGCTTCTTCGAAGAAACCTGCCAAGGGCAGTGATGTTAACCTACATATGGGAGGTTGCCAGCATGTGGACTGGACGCTTCGCTGCTCACTCACAGAAATGGTACTCAGTACCGTATATACTTAACTTCTCTCTCAAAGAATGAAACCCAAAGACATCTGACGGATAGGGTCTAATTACAGTCGTATTAGGAACCCCTCACTCTCATTCCAAGTGCCCCCATTTTTGAAAAGTACATTTAATATCGCACTCTGGCTCGTAGTTACACACTAGGTTCATTTATGCGTTCTAAGAGACAACTTGGGGTTTAGTCTTGGGCTTAATCTTTAGGCAACATAGAGTTGAACTATGTAATGCCAAGGAGACTGACAAGCTTCACTTGTTTCCTTACAGCGAGAAAGGCGACATGTGGACGAATTTGGATATTGGCCAGAAAATTATCATTTTTCTTAGTGGGAGATAAACCACTCCGGCTTTTACGCCTCAATGAATACTAGGACTGCTATGGTCATGAAACCCACATCTCAGTGTCGTTATATCTACTAAAATACCTTTCACATTACATCAGCAATGGCGCCCTCTACCGACAGTTGCTATAATGAATACTCCAGGTGGATACGCTCACTTAAAGGACGGGGAAACTCCTTCCGCATCATTCTTTCAGTCAGCCAGCCAGTCAGCACTAATATGGAAACGTGGCATATAACTCCGGCAACTCTAATCGGGGTAATGTTCTTCTGAACTGGAAGAGCCATTTCAAGGGATGTAGGATATTAAAACGTTTCACAGGCGCCAATAAAATTAATTCTCATAAAGGACAATTGGGGTGTTTATCGCTCGTAAAATAAAATAAAATAAAGAAAAGTCTTACGAAATAGCAAACACCAACATCTTCCGATAAACATTTTGCTCACACTGGTGCGATAAAAATAAAGAACAAGTTCATGTTATACGGTGCCGCCGCGCTGCCCGCTGCGACCCGGAAGCTCTTGGCCGGCCGGCCAATCCGGTCGCGGCCGACCGGAAGTCCCGCCTCCCAAGCTCTGCGAGCTGCCGGCGCATGGAGCGCCGTGCCGGTCCGAGGTAGCCCGGGTCCCCAGGAGGGGGCCGGGGAGAAGGAGGTGTGTGGCGCCTGTTGCGGGGCTCCTCGGACCTGAGGGAGCCCCGATTGAGAAGAGGAGACGAGACGCGCCGCGCCGTGAGGAGCGGAGCGCGAGAGGAGCCCCGCCGGAAGAGCGCAGTCGGTGAGTGGGGCCCAGGGCTGATGTGAAGTGCGTGCGTGCCTGTGTGTATGCCTGGGGGTGGGGGGGGAGTGTGTGCGCACGTGTGTGCGTGTGTGCGCGAGGGAATGTGTGTGCGCATGCGTGACTGTGTGATTGAGAGAGAATGCGAGGTAGGGATAGTGTGCCTGTATGTGTGCCTGTATGGGTGCCGTATGCCTGCGTGTGCATGCGCGCGCCTGTGTGTGTGTGCGTGCGTGCATGCAGAGGGGTGGGGGCTGCCTGTGTCTGCGCATGCGCAGCTACCAGACGCTCGCTCCCGAGGTGAAATCTGACATCGTCAAAGCGCGCGTCTGGTAGCTGTCCACTCTCCCAAATACGGGCCACAAAAGGTCTGAAGCAGACACTCTCAATGCTCACGCATTGAGAGTAGGTCTGCTCGACCTAAAAAACGGCTTTGGACCACTTCGGGGGCTTCGAACCCTATTGGGTTTCTTCGATGCACCCACTCAACAGTTCATCATTCAGGCGTTTGTAATTTCAAGACTGGACTATGCCTGCTCTCTGTATCTAGGGACCAATAAGGTTGAAATTCTGAGGCTACAGAGGGCACAGAACACGGCAGCAAGGACCCTGCTAGGTCTGCGCAGGTCCTGCCCGGTTTCCAACGCCATCCGGCGCCTTCACTGGTTGCCTGTAGCCAGGCAAATTGAATTCAAGGCTTTATGCATCGCCTTCACAGCCTTGAAACTGTCGTTCCCCCAACATCTTGGCCAGCCTCATCTTGCCTTATGTTCCATCATGCCATCTTTGCTCACAGTCAACACCTGGTAGTGGTCCCTGAACACAAAGTCTGCGCAAAGGCTGCTTCTTTCGGAGCACAGCGGCCCTCCTCTGGAATGCACTTCCAGCTTACATCCATTGCCATAACAACTATCTACAATTCAGGAAGGCCGTTAAAACCTACCTTTTCCCTGCACCATATTCCTTCCCTGAGTCCCACCCTTACATGTCAGTTGCTATGCTGTCAGCGCCGGGTGAACCTTCACTGGGGCAGCTGTTGCGCTTTACAAGTTGACACTCTGCTTGCTGCTAAGCGCATTGCTGGACTTGCGCTCACCTGCCGCATCTGCACTTTCGAGCTTGCCGCACCCGCTCCGCGGGTGCCGCTTCGTCGTGGGACCGTGCACTGACTCTGCTTGTTTCCTGTGGGGGCACCCCTGATTGGACCTCGGGACCAGTAACGCTACAGGGCTGCGAGCGTGCAGGGACTACCTGACCCAGGTGTCCCTGCGAGACCGAGCCCAGCTTCCGGTCCGCTCTCCCTGTAGCTCCACCCCCCGCCCATCAGAGGGTCGTTAAAATCACCTGGTCCAGCCCTGGACCCTTGGGACACTCTGCTTGCTGCTAAGCGCATTGCTGGACTTGCGCTCACCTGCCGCATCTGCACTTTGGAGCTTGGCTTCGTCGTGGGACCGTGCACTGACTCTGCTTGTTTCCTGTGGGGGCACCCCTGATTGGACCTCGGGACCAGTAACGCTACAGGGCTGCGAGCGTGCAGGGACTACCTGACCCAGGTGTCCCTGCGAGACCGAGCCTAGCTTCCGGTCCGCTCTCCCTGTAGCTCCACCCCCCCGCCCTTTCCAACTACTATAAACAGTGTTTGTTCTCCCGCAGCGCGGGACGCAGCCCGGGGCAAAGACCGGGCTAAGAGCGGGCCGTTTGAGGCCGTTCGAGGACGGCAGAGGACGGCCCTGGCCCATAACCCCTGCACCGTTTTGATACATGTAAGGTAGGCGGACTTGTTAACTTCAACCCATTCCCCAGCTCAGAGTGTTTGGACATAAGAAACATTATATATTGACTGTGAGGGCTATTTACCATCTAGTGCATAGGGCTCCACACAACAAATGTCCACCATGCGCAATAGAACCAGAAGTAATACTAAAAAAGCAATGGCCGTAGCACAAGTCACTGGGCCTATAGACCACTTTATTTCACGGGTTAATGAAACAATCGACCATAGCATCATCCTGTTGGAAAAAAGAGTATCCTTGGATCTTATGAATGCCAAACGCTCGTCCTTGGGCCTTTTGGCAACTGCAAGCTCACCTGTCCAGCAACCTTTAACTAATTGTTCCCTCCCTCTACCTTCAATTGCTGCTGGTACATACACAGTTCCAAACGCTGTCGATCTATCAGTAACTCAATCAGATTCTGACCCGTCATATGTTGATCTTGAGGCCACCCCAGACTTAGAAGCCTGTCAACCATCTGAAAAGTCAGAGTTGAGTGTAGACAAACATCCCCATGCATCAAATGTAGGAACGATCCCTGTATTGCCTGATCCAGGGAATTGAGGTACTACTAAGAATGCGCTTAAGACTAAGGAAAAGCCTAAAATTAAAATTAGGAACCACAACCTTGTCTCACCTACCCCTAACTCTGCATCAGGCATACCCTGCTGGGTTGAAAATATGGTAATAGACCTAAAATCGGATCTTGAAGCTACAATAGCGGCTCAAATCAAGCCCTTAATATCTAAAATTGATAGACTGACGTCGCTAATCAACTCGAAATGGGCTAATAAGGCAAGTGGGAATGTGCCTATACAGACGCACGGGGCAACAAAAGAAGTGCCTCTGGAAAATGCACCTAGTACCAAGCCCTTGAGAGATCCTCCCACTAAGGCCAATATTTTATCAGTTAGTAAGGGAACAGCAACACAGCACTCGACTCAAATAGGGGGTAAATTTGCTGTATCTCCACCCACTCCTAGTGCGATTGGTTCCATCCCGACTATACAAACACCTTCTGGCCTAAACAAAGCGAGTAACCAACAAGCCAAGGGTTCCAATGGTTTGGTCACCAATTCGACAACAACTTTTTCCTTAAATAAGATTCAGGAACCAAAGACAAGGCAGGCTCGTTTTAAGACAATTAACTTGCCGCCGGAAGTCTCTCCCTTTGTGGTTGTTCTGACGGGTGTACCACCATTGAAGGAGGGAAGAAGAGAAACCTTCGTTGAATTGAGAAACAAATGTGCCCAGTGGCTTCAGTTGCACAAACCCCTACCCATCCATATGAGCGGTGAAATTCTTTCTGTACGTAGAGGAGATTGGGTGGGCAGGAACACTAAGACCATAGCAGGAGATGTTATTACTGTTAATTTCAGGGATACAGGGGCAGTGAATTATATATGTAATACACCCAGTAGTGGACCTGCTACTCAAATTAATCCACTTCCCTTGTCTTACTTCTTACCCATGCCCCCAAGACAAAATCCCCCTAGGTTTAGCTTCCCAACTAATAGAGGGTATACACACGCTCCACAACACATTACTCATCAGTGGCAGCAACATTGGCAAGGATTGCCTCCCCCATTTGACCCCTTTGTTTCACAGTTTGCCCACTGGAACAGATTCTGTGCGTTGGATGAGGTTGACTGACTTAATTCCGACGAAGCTTCCTCCATACATCTTGATATTAATAGGGGTGAGGAGGAGGTTTCTTCAGTCATATCCCATCCCTTTTGCCCTAATCTTCCAACTGTGGCGGTTACTAAACTAATACCTTATGCCCTAGATAGGGATTGTGTAGATTCCCTTAACTCTAGAGATACCATCGACACTAGAGGAGAAACCATCAAGGATGAAATAAAAATTCTTAGTTGGAATCTTGCGGGGATCAATAGGAAATTAGGTCTGCCCGAGTGGAGCGATTTGGTTGAAGCACATAAGATCTGTGTATTTCAGGAGACCTGGAGCACTGAGCCACTCTACCGAGTTGGGTTTGTCACCTATTTTGTTCCAGCAGAAAAACCCAGGCAAGGGAAGGGGCGCCCCTCAGGGGGGCTCATTATTTGGGTAAGCATCTCCCTCAACTGCCGAATAACCCTTAAGCAGATAGATAACCCAGATATTCTTGGTATCTCTCTGTTTAATCACCGTGGAGGTTTGACTTTAGATCTTTACAATGTCTATGCTAGAGGCACTAAAAATGGGTGCAACTCACCTGTAATATCTGATCTTGAGGTGCAACTTAGGGATTATAAAGAACCTGACCACATCTTAATAGCAGGCGATTTTAATTGCACATACGAGCCACTTCCCCTGGATGGAATACCTGATCTAGGTGAAGAAGATAGCAGATGGGGTATTCCCACACTCTCCATCCCTCCTATCAAACGCTGGACTCGTAGTGCAGTGCAGTTAAATGCACTGACTCTGGAGTTTGGGCTAAGAGCCACCAATGGCCGCACATCTTCTGACCGGATGGGTGCTCCAACGTTCAACAGGGCTGGTCATACCTCGAGGATTGACTATATTCTGTTGGACTTGGGGCTCTGGAGTTCGGTCATAGATATGGTAATTATACCGACCGTAGAGAGCGACCATAATTCACTTTCCCTAACTACCACGAATCCCTGGTCTAATGGAGTATTATTAGCACCACCTAATTGTACACATGGGGTTACTGTTTCCTCCTGTGGAAGACGCCTAAAGTGGAACAAAGTTTCCAGCAATGTTGACAAACTCTCTACCATAGAAGAGGTCCTAAAAGCCTCACAAGTAGAGATTAGTACTATTGATCTACTCATGGCAGCAGACAGGGCAACATCCATTTTTGAAGCAGCTATCAAAGCTATAGAGGAAGTTTTTTGGGTAAAGGGTACCGCAGGGAAGACCATGTCCCAGAATAAATCTAAAGGGATACATGATTGGTACACTGCAGCATGCAGGAAAGCTAAGACAAGGCTAATTGAGGCCGTTAAGGGCAAGTCCCAACCCCTAATACAGATAGCCAGGAAAGAACATAAGAGAACACTGGGGTTAGCAAAAAGGGAGTGGGAAGAGGCCTATTGGTCTACTCTTAAAGAAGCTAGCTCTAAGAAAGATTCAAAATGGTTTTGGGATACTATAAGAGCTCGCAATAGGCCAGATAGCGACCTGATAACCTGTAATATCCCAAGTCAGGCGTGGGTCAAACACTTTTCAAAGCTTTACACCCGTCATGACGATCCTGATGGGGGGGAGGTGGTCCCACCATTGCTCCCTCAAATTTGTGATATTCAGCCTACCGACTTTGATTTTACAATCAAGGAAGTGGAATATGCAATAAGTACTATTATTCCCCAAAAAGCGGCTGGCCCGGACGGCATTCCTGGCGACCTTTTAAAATCTGATACCTTGAAGTGGGGGAAACTGATCCATTCCCTACTTGTTGCTATTGGTAAAGGCGCCCCTATCCCCTCTTCGTGGAAAGGGGCTGAGGTGGTCCCTATCCATAAAAAAGGCTCTAGAGATGATCCATCTAATTATAGGCCCATTAGCCTGTTAGACATTAGCCAAAAAGTAGTCGGTAAGGTCCTGCTGGTCAGAATTTTAAACTGGGTAGAAGAAAACAAAATTCTTTCTGACTATCAGGCAGGCTTTAGAGTGGGTACTGGGACAATTGAGCAAGCTTTTAGACTCATGATGGTGTACTGGAAGGTTGTGGTCATAGGCAAGGGCAGTCTTTATCTCCCGTTTATCGATTTAAAGACTGCCTTTGACCTCGTACCCAGGGAGTCTCTATGGAGTGTATTGGCTGACATGGGGCTGCCCCACTACTTGCTATCCCTACTTGTCAGGCTACATCACAATAGTTTTGCCCAGGTTAGGTGGGGCCCTGGGGGGGAAAAAACAAATAGTATCCCGGTTGAGAGAGGTGTCCGCCAGGGATGTGTCCTAGCTCCCACCCTCTTTTCTCTTTACATCAATGGGGTGGTTGAGCACCTTCGGAAACATCCTTCAGACGAACCATCCCTGGCTGGCGAACGTATACCAACCCTCCTCTTCGCGGATGATACGCTTTTAATTTCTAAAACCCCCATGGGCCTCCAAAGGCTCTTGGACAACTTTCAATCTTTTTGCACTAAACGAGGTCTGGTAATTAACACAAGCAAAACTAAATACCTTGTGCTGAATCCTCCTAAAAAACAAGCCCGCTCTCCTACCCTGAATGCTGAACCCTTGGAGAGGGTAGAGGTCTTTGACTATCTTGGGATACGTCTTTCACACAAAATGGAATGGACCGCACACTTGGACAAAATGTTGTTAACTCACAAGAGGATCACAGGAGCCCTTTTGAAAGAACAACGCTCCTGTACAATAAGACCAATAGCTACAGTCCTTGAGATTTATTCAGCCAAAGGTGTTAGTTCTGCTCTCTATGCGGCCGAACTTTGGGGCTCATCCATTACTGACGCTTTGCCAAGATCAGAGAATAAATTTTGCAGAGCGATTATGTCTCTTCCGCAGGGCACCCCTACAGTCCCGCTAATGTTGGATTTAGGCTGCCGCCCAATTGATGACGTTGCAAAATTCCGTCCATTATTGTTATGGGCACGCATCTGGCGTGTGGAGGAACTCAGCAGATATGCCCAAGGCCTAGCAGAAATCATGTCACTACCAGGCTGGCATAAAATTAAATGGTTGAGGGATATGAAGATCTTGCTAACAAACTTGGGCTTGAATGGACGAATAGAACTTCACCCCCGAAGTTAGTTCTTAAAAAGCTCTATTGGGACTGGATCCTTTCTCAGAGGAACACTAGTACCACCATGGGTAGACTCACGGAGGACTTCCTGAAGTTCAAAGATCAACCCAAACGGGAATTGTACCTTGACATTATTGAAAAACCTTTTGATAGGGCTTTGTACTTCAGATTTAGAACAGGAACCCTTCCCCTCAATTCTTTCACCTCACGCTGGAAATCTCGCGTGCAAACTACAGAGCTTTGCCCAGCATGCCTTGATAAGCCAGAGACATTGGCACATCTTATGTTTGAGTGCAGAGAGTACGCAATACCCAGGAGGGCTTGGCTCAAAAACTTATGTCGGCAGCTGGGCACTAGGAGCCATGCGGTAGCAATCAGGATACTAATATCTGACAGCCGTGCGACCTACGTTTGTGCCTTAGCCAAATTTTTATCATGGGCTTGGTCCATTCGAGCCAAAAGGCGAAAATTGACTGTTTAATTCTATTTTAAATTCATTGTTCAAATGAACTGCCTTATGAACTGATTTGTAAATTTGTAAAAACTTAATGAACTAAAAGGCTAGTATCGTTTGCTTAAACTTTTTAAAATTGATTGCTTAATGCACTGTTTTGTCTTGTTTGTCAATCCTTTTTAAATAGGTTAAATCTTTATTGTATGTTTACGTTCGTTTTTAAAATTGCTCTATTGTGATTCTTGTGCTGCTTTTATGATGATTTTTTATCGAAATAAAGCCTTTTTGACTTGACTTGCTTTACAAGTTGTGGTAACGTGACATAACCTAACAATATTTCAGAGCTTACATGAAAGAAAATTAAATTCTATTATTGTCACGGAGGTGAGGATTTTCCCAGACTACATACAACCAATAGAGTTCCCACTCAAGAAGGAGAATCGAAGCTCATTGAGGATAGGTACCTTTCTTTAGTATTGAGCGATCTTGACAAATCTGCTCCCATTCTATTGATGATTGTAAGAAATACTTTGAGCAATGTGGACGATTCTACGGTGGCACAGGTTCAACGAATGACATGACTCACAAGAGGTTTTCCTTTCAAGCTCTGATCAGCAACATTCTTACCAATGGATGAATGACAACAGAGAGGGGATTTTTGCACAAAAAAAGAGGAAGCGATTCGCCTTGAGCCTGTTTTACGTGGAAAGCGGGGGCTTTTTTTTCTGAGCATGGGACTCATTGGATAATACGAAGAGAGAAATGCGTAATCCTTACATCTGTGTCCTTAATAGGATAGAAACCTTTCTGCACAATCGCTAAGAAATGTATTCTCTTTCTATTAGGGTTCCGTTAAAAGGTCCTTTCCCCATGATGATAAGCAGCTGTCTCCAAACGTTCATAATGCCATAGCCTGGTCATTCCCAGGACTTTCAGTCCTGCATGGCCTTTTCATCTCTAGTCGAGGATTGTATGCAATATTTGTCTAACCTGTTTACTTGTCTTCCCCTTCTTCACGCATATATACTCCTTGATCCTGATGTTATTCCTTCAGGACCTCTTCTCTAAGTCCTCCTCCTTTACTAAAATATTAACATTTATTTTCCCCAACTAAGTTAAGTGGTGGGGTTATTGCTCTAGCTCAGAGAATCTGTTTGTTTGTCGCCTCCTACAACGTTGCACCAACTGTGTGACACAACATAATTAAAACCTTGATGGAGGAGATTCATTCACATACCTTCCCCCTGGTAGAGACCACTTCAGCACCTAGTATTATTTGACACAGGGAGTTCTCCACTTTCTTCCCTGAAACTTCTGCAACTTCCTTTTGAGGTGGCTAGATCTGGTTAGCTGAACAACGTCAATCCTGTAACAAATTTTAAACTCTAAATCCCTAAGTTGGAACAGTACCTCTGTTATTTCTCCCGACTTAGTTGTTAATGGTATGGTTCCTGCCCCTCTTAAAGACATCAAAGTGAATCCCTTGTCCTGGAAGCCAGGAGCAGATTCCTTGGTTTTAAAAAAGTTATTACCGATATTGTTACTTTCTTTTGCTCTTAGTTGGTGGAAAGGTTAATAGCAAAACCACTTTCTCAGTGAACTAGGGAATGATTTCGGCCATCACACAGTGCTTCTCCCTATTATGGATGAGCTGAAATGGGAGTAGGAGCCAATGCTTTGATCTCATTAGATTTCTCTGCTGTCTTTGCACAGTTGAGTACTCCATCTTGGTGAACCATGTTGAGGCTTTGGGCATCGGGTGCTAGGCCTTTAAGAGCTTCATATCATTATTTTCAGGCTGAACATGTATCGCCAGATTGGGCAACGTTTCACACATTGCATGGAATTTCAGAGTGACTCATGGGTCCTCAATCTCGCCCCATTTGTTCACCAGCTATGTAATCCCGCTTGCCGAAGCTTTACTTGAGAAAGGTGTTTGAGCATTTATGTATTGTGACGACACCCGAGACTTGCTGTGTCTAGACACTTAACTCTCCCCTCACATTCCACCAAACAATGCCTGTCCTATGGCAGTGGCTGGGCTGAAATAAACTAAGGTGAAACGCTGAGAAGACAGAAGTTCTGCTTGTTAATGGCCGTAATGACTTATGACTTGATGCCTACTAGCCTTCAGAGATGGGCACTCTTCCACTGTTTGCTCAAAATGTGTAGTGCTTGAAAGTAAAGATCAACAGTTCTTTCTCGGTCTGGCAAGTTCTGTCAGTTGTGTAATTGTGCATGTATCACATTAAACGCCTGAAAGAGATTGCCCCTTTTTTGACCTTAGAAAGCAGGCACCTTGTAGCAGCTGCATAGATTGGGTCCAGTTTGGACTAGTCGAACATCCTCTACTTACAGTTTCCTACACTTCACATGATTGTTTATTTTGATATCCCAAAACATGGCCAGTGCCTTCTTCTCAGTAGTGGAATGTCTACATTCAG
The DNA here is from genome assembly GCF_964261635.1 of Lissotriton helveticus. NCBI lineage: Eukaryota > Metazoa > Chordata > Amphibia > Caudata > Salamandridae > Lissotriton > Lissotriton helveticus. Next base: position 92,268,694 of record NC_136057.1, on the reverse strand, counting down.
CCTCCGGCAAAGCCCTAGATGCAAAGGCAATAATGACTTTCTTTCTGATCTTGCCGCTGTAGGCAGGTGGATATCTGACTATGGTTACCCCCAACTTTTTGCCTAGTGTTTAGCTGGCCTGGGATCCTGCTATTCAGGGCCCCAGGCTATCTGCTCTTACTGTAAAATGGACTCCATGTACTTTAGGTACATACCTGATTGGGTATTGGGTCACCTCTGTGAGCCCCAGTATTGTGTACCATAGGTACCCAGGGCATAGGTGCATCCAAGGCCTACCAGGAGCTGCAGCATGTAATATGCCACCCCTGGCTGGCCATCCAAACTGACACCACAGGCTGATCACTCAGCTTGGGTAAGGTGGTGTAATAACCTTATATATAGACACATATATACCTATACGTCACTCCTATGGCAGGCCTTAACAATAATGGAGGCAGAGTGCTTGGTTTTATGTGAGAGGGTGCTATGGCATGAGCTGAGCCCTTCTGCAGCTTTCAGAACCATGTCCTTATAGCTGTTCTATGATATAGCCATACCATATACTCTTCAGTGCATTATAATCCTCGCGATCAAATGCTAACTTTGGTTTGGCTTTATCAAAACATGTCGTGTAAGGTGTCAAACGCTTTGGAATACTAACCTCCCCCCGCCAGTCCTAGCGACGGAGGTAGCATTCCACCCTTGTAGAGGGAGAAGACATGTTGGTTACTGCTTTACCCGGTTAAAGTTAAACAGAGCCTTGGCATCACAAAATGGATGCTGCTGCCACAGACACAAGTCTGACCTCCTGCTGCTGGACGAAACTCCGGCAGGGGAGGCCTGGACAATAGGCTTCCTGCCTTGGGAGGTGCTAGCACCTCCCCAGACAGCCAGTAGTGTATTGGGGCAGGGTGGGTTGAATGGAAAGATGCTTTTCCAGACACTGCCTGGGGCACACAAGGTGCTCCATGCATAGCCCGGTTAAAACCAGTTTCTGGGGCACTCCAGTCCCAGCTCTGACGCGAAACTGGACACCCCCTTCCCAGGTTCCACCCATAGGAGGGACCCAGCAGGTAATCCAGCCCCTTAGTTTGGTATAAAGTTAGGAGCTGAGTCTAGAGACTTCAGATTACCCTGGAAAGAAACTACGATACAGAACTCTTGGACTTCGACATTCTGTGCTGACTAGAAGACTGAAGAAGATCTCCCTTGTGGTCAAGGAGTGACCACCCTGTTCAAACAGGCACCACCAGTAACTTGCCGCTTTGCTTTGTCAGCAGGAACCCGATGACTCAGCGACTCAGAGACTGGACTTCCAGACATCTCCAACCGTGATCCACATCCACAGCAAAGCTGAAACCAATGGCGGACACGAGAGATGTGGGACCGGTTATCTTGGGCTTCCTGCACTTTGCTAACTGTGCAACGGCCGAGGCACCCTCGCAGTTGTGCATTAGGGTAAGAGAAGCCCCAGACCGGAGCATCATTTGCACCAGAGCTCAGCCCTCCTCACTCCACAAGTGCTGCTTGGGGCCCGCTCCTGCATTTCAGCTTGACGCGTCTTCCTGGTTGTTAGCCCGTTGGCTAGTGCGCCCCCCTGAAGACGAACCCTTGAATTTTGAACGCTTGCCTAGTTGCTCTGGGCTTGCTCCAGCTTCCCTCCAAAAGAGAAGCGCCTCAGACCTTGCTGGTCTGACCTGAAGCCAATCTTTACTTCCTGCGTTGGTTGCGGTTGCCAAGGCTTGTTGGGTCCAATCCGGATACCAACACCGCAGTCAACTAGATCCGTCGTGGGACAGCTCGTATCCAGCTCATGGTCATTGTCGACGCCGCCTGGTCCACGTGGCTGCAGAGACAAGCTTCACCTCTTCACCTGTTTGCATCGCGACATCACCTGGTTCCCTCCTGGTTCTATCCTGGTCCCTGGCAAGTGACCCAGACTCTGTCCCCTCTGCTTTCAGGTTCTTCACAGCTTTGATCCACTCTTAGATCCACCCGGACACTCTTCCTTCGGCTGCCTGCAGCACTTCTTTTGCAGGTCTCCATTGAAAGCATCGACGAAACCCGACAGGAAAAGACACCTTTGCACCCGACTTCCCTGGGTGAGGAAACTCGAGTACTCCGGTGCTCCCATGGGTGTTGACTATCCAAGTGTCCTAGCTTAAAGGGGTTTTATCATAGTCCACTCGGAAGTGCCCTTAATCTTTAGCTTTGTGACTTCTTCGTTCTCCATTGAAGTCAATGAGAACACGCGCCTGTGTTTAGACACTGCAGGCGCCGCCTGAGGGTCTCCTACTTCCTAACCTTCGGTTCTGTACTGTAGCCCCATTGATTCCTTAGGCCCTAGGCCTACTCACTGTTCATGTATGGGTTCTTATACCACTTACTTAGTATATGGTTCGTGAGGCCCCGAGGGCAGAATTGTATTTTGTGCAACTTAAAGTATGCTGATTAAGTAACTTGTAATGTACTTAGATCTCTGACCTCATAAAGAATGCAGAGGGGTTGTGTTAGTAATAAATACATATATATTTGATCACCCAAGCCCTCGTCACCAGCCGACTAGACTACGGCAACTCCCTCTATGCCGGAACCACCGCCAAACTCCAGAGGAGACTCCAGCGGATCCAGAACGCCTCAGCAAGACTCATCCTCGACATCCCCCGACACAGCCACATCTCCGGACACCTGAGAGACCTGCACTGGCTCCCGGTCAACAAAAGAATCACCTTCTGTCTCCTCACCCACGCACACAAGGCCCTACACAACCAAGGCCCAAGATACCTCAACAGCCGCCTCAACTTCTACACTCCCACACGCCAGCTTCGATCGACCAACCACGCCCTCGCCGCCGTCCCCCGCATCTGAAGAGCCACCACAGGAGGAAGGTCCTTCTCCTACCTGGCCGTCAAGACCTGGAACTCCCTCCCCACCCACCTCCGCCTGACACAAGACCACCTCGCCTTCAGGAAGCAGCTCAAGACCTGGCTGTTCGAGCAGTAGCGGACCCCTCTTCCCCAAGCGCCTTGAGACCCTCCGGGTGAGTAGTGCGCTATATAAATGCTTGATTGATTGATTGATTGATTGATTGATTGATTGATATATACCTTGCGTGGTGTCCTTTCATCTGGTATTCAAGAGATTATATATGGTAAAACAGCTGGCTTCACATGCTCTCTGAAGTTTTAGCCTAAGACTGCTTTGTCCATGCTACCACTAGGATAGCTGGTCTATAAGGTTGACTTTACAACCATCACCATAAGGGTTGTTTGGACTGGTGCAGGGTACCCACTAGAATAGTGGACATCATATACCAGGCCAATGTCTCACAGCCGCTGTTTCAGTTCCACTCCTAGGCCCTTGTCTCAAGCATCCGTAACAACACAATGGGGCAAAACTATGCAGACTGAGCATTCACAAGACTTTCCTTAACGTCTGCAAATTCTTCTTGCATTCCCTACTCCACACATAGTCTGCACCCTTCCTCAGCAGGGCTCACATGGCACAAGTAAATTAGGTACAAACTGAGAATAGAATGTTTCTCACCAAAAACACGTGTGCCTCTTCTTTCTTTATGGGTCTAGGTATTTCCTGTGTGGCTTTAATTGATTCATATTCGGGGCAGACCCAATCAGAAGTGATTAAGCGACCTAGGTAGTTTAATTCCTAACCAGCAAAATTGTATTTTTTTCTTTTTATTTAAATCGATTATTCCCCATTGCTCAACTTCATACAAAATATCAATTATGGTAATGCTTACTGAATTTTCATTAAAATAAAATAAAGAATTACAAAAACGTAATAAGTCCGTTAAATTATAAGGTTAGGTTTGATGAGGTCATACTGATAAATTTTGAAGCTTAACAGATCAGCTCTGGATAGGGAGTCCTCTCTGGCAGGGCAGAGCGGACCTGCATGAAATCTCACCAGATCACATAAGGCAAGCACTGAGCGGGTTTAGATGTGTAGTAGGGTAACTCCTGATGTCCTCTAGGACAGCCAGACCTTGAGCAGGGTAGATCCTCTCCAGCTCTTGAGACAATTTAGTTCTTTCGAGCCATTTTCTGGGCTGAATAAATTTCATTTCAAGCTTAAACAACGTGTGGTGAGACAGGAAGGAGTATTTTGACCTAATTGACCTGTGATAATGTGTTGCCTTTTCTATTTTCTTCCCTTCACAGACACTTGAGGACGTGAACATCAGAATTCCAGAATGGAGAAAAGGCAGGTTCCAAGACAAAAAGGAGAAGTGCAGTGTTCACCTGAACCTGTAAGATCCACACTCCCATCTTCTCCTATCCATAATGGGCCTTCTTCAAGATCCCAAAATGATGCTCAGAGGGACTGTGAGATGGAACCGCTATCGGGGAACCTGCCTAACATGATCCTTTTATCTATGTTGGAGCAGTTGGAAGCCAAACTGGACAACTTGCAGAATACACTAGAGGACGTGCCGTCTAGAGTAGCTGGACTTATGGAGCAAATCTGGATAGCAAAGGGTCTGGATCACCTTGTAAATGGGGGCGTGTCTTTGGAGAGGGTCAGTCCGGTGGAGGTCAGAGATTGTCCTCTCAGCAGGTCCCCTCTGATAAATCTTTCAGTCAGTTCCAAGAAGTTGAACCCATGCCTTCAATCTACATCTCCACCTGGTCGTGATCCACAGCCGAATCAGTGTCTTCAACCTCTGTCTCCTCGTTGGCATGAACCACAGCAGAGCCAGCGCCCCCAACCTCTGTCTCCGGCTGGCCCTGGACCACGGCAGGACTGTACTGTCTCCAGATGCCCTCCTCCAGATGTTCAAGTCATCCCAGGTGAGCCAAGCCTTCGTCTTCCACCTGTGTTTGATGATGGGCAGGAACCACAGCTGGACCAGTGCATACAACTAGTTTTCCCAGTTGAACAGGAACAAGAGGAGCACGTGAAGAAGGAACCATTGTATGCAGATAATTGGGGCCCACAACAGAACGTCTGCCTGCAGCCACTGTTTCACGAGGGACATGAGCCACAGCGAAACCACTGCAGACAACCAGTGCTCCCAGAGGGGGAGGGAGCAAGTGAACTCCTAAAGCAAGAGTTGTTGTGGTTTGAGGGTGAGGGGCAACGGCAAAACGTCTGCAGACAACCAGCATTTCAAGAAGACCAGAGTCTGCAGCTCAACACATGCCTGCAGGTTCTTTCTGATGCACATGAATTGTATCAGAACTGCAAGAACGAACCTATGCACCTTGAGACACTCAGTCCAGATCGCGTCTATAAGCTAGAGCCACCGAGTCCTGAGGACTACGATCAGAACTACAAGCAAGAACCACTGCACCCTGAGAACCGAGATGAGAACTCTGACCTACAAACCCACATGTGCTGATGCGCAGGGCCCATTTGGAGCCTCATCATTCCTGCCACAGAATGCTCCTGATACTGATGGAGCTATCGCTAGAGACCCACTGGATAGAGGAAATACAGACGCAGATAGATTGCTGCTCAAAGCCATCCCAGGTATTTGTTTCGTACTGAATTAACATCCAGAATGTTGAGTAACTTGTACAGTTCTGAGGGAATTTAGCATAAAATATCTCCAAAGTGGATCTTTCCAGATTTTCAGTAAGACCTGCGGGGGGCCAAATCTGAGTTGTGTGGACGGGTATCTTTGAGGGGGCCTTGAGTACACCAGAAGCGGTTATGTACCTAGTAGCTCCTTTATTTTCGCAAAGGAGTTTCTCCTTCCCGTTATGTGATAGGCTAAGAATTGGGACTCTGCACATGAAAAATGACCTGAATTCTGGTCTGTGCATGAGACGCCCCATTCCGGGCTCAGGAACTCTGAGGAATTATGTGGCAGAATCTGTGATTTCAAAGCAAGCACCGCGATACTCACCAATCCCCTAAGTGTGAGATGAAAGTGAGGTGTTATTCACCGAGAGTAACATTGCCCTTTTTTGTTGCTAGTGCAAACTAAAGCACTTCAGAGATGGGACTGGGTCTTTGTGATGTACGAGTGTTCAGAATATAAGAGGATTTTTGGGTCAGTCAGGGTCTGCCACTTAGAAGGGGAGGAAGGCAGTGTGAAGAGGACAAGTGATCTGTAAGTCAGGTCTGTAGTGGTGGAATGGGTAGGGTAAGACCCGCGGCACCCCAGAGCCTTCGATAAGAGGTGGTTGTTTTTCTGAAGTGTGTAGGTACATGTACATAGAACAGGGGGGCCTGCAGGTCAGAGAGGGCCGGCTGTTTTATATTATACTACATCATGTAGAACAACGTACAAGGTCAAGGGAGGTTCAAGATTAAGTGTGGTCTGTAGGGTTAGGTGCACAGTACAAGGTGGTCTGAATATCAAGCTGGGTTAGTTGTATTACAGTATACAGGATTAGGTGATATATTTTCTTATGTTTATTTTATCTAATATGGGCCCCATTATAAGGCAAGAAACAAAAAATTGAGAAGGGTCAAAAGGAGATATATTTAAAGACCTATCATCCCATCTCCAACATCAATCACTTATATACCAAGGAGGATGAGAGGTCTAGAAAGGGTGGTGACACAAGAAAACTATGAGACAAGTGGATAGTAGAGTAGCAGTAGGCCGAGATATTCCCATCAAACCACCCTAACTTGGCGGAGTTTCATCATATGGGATATTTGTAGAAACATCCGACTCTACCGCCCAAACCATCACCTGATGGTGCGGGAGTGGATGAAGATCTTACACTCATGCCAAACTGTCACTCTTAGAATGGTGATGAAAGTGTACGTGCAGTGCTGTGGTGAAAAAATGTTAAAATTAGCGACTCAGACAGGAACAAGTTTATTAAAGAGAGTCTGAGTGTTAATGTTAAAAACACGCCAGGTAGTTGGAACTAATGACTACACTGTGGCGCTGTGCAGGTGGTCAACATGTTTCAGCCTAGAGGACGTGTCGTCAGGCTTTCGTCAGGACCAAGAGGTAGAGCTACTGCCACTGAAGGTGATTAACAACAAAGTGAAGTGAAAACATAAATAGAATGCAATCAGCTACCATGAACTTGGAGCCCCAATGTCCATATGTAGAGAGTAATTTTCTTTCACAATCCTGAAAAATAAACAAGATTATGTACATTACAAATATATACCACAAGCTCATAGGAAAAAAGTGTGCACCACACCCTAAACGAGATCAAGAGGTGTCCCGTTCAACATTAAAGTCTACTTACTCATTCACAGAACCTATTTCTCATGTCTGTAAATACTCACCAAGCTTTGCAAGGAAGTGGACCTCACCTCACCCGGCAACCGCTCGGGAATATGAGGCCCCGCTCTAAAGTACATAAGAAAGCAAAGTGTCCATAAGAATTATAAGCTTTCTACCACTAGTAACAACAACTGTTATCCAACACCCATTAACTGTGAACTTGTTTTGCAGAGACCATAACACAACTTTAAGAGGAGAGCTGGACATAAATAATGATGAGCTCTAGTCAAAAGACTTTTGCCAGGAAAACTGAGGCACATAGAGACTAACACAGGTCAGTAAAGTGCTGCGAAATGTCAGCAGAGAACTACGAAGTAAACATCCAATGTGTTCTGATACTGCACACATTTAACATGGAGGCTCGCCTTACCTGTCCGTCGGTACCTCTCTCAGGCGTCCGAGAGGAAGTGGAGGTACCGACCGGAACAGGAAGCCTCCCTTAAATCCTGGCGTTAATTGGTAATTGAGTCGCTCATTAGCGCTCATCGTTGCAGGGGAAACACGTCTTCATTCAAAGCGCGCTTGCGCGTTAAGGACAATGTAGTGGTGTTTTGGAAAACATGCGCTGTGATCCCGGCGTTGGGAAGATCACTACACACGCGCGCATGCGCAGTTTGAAGAAGAACTAGTCATGCGAGCATGCGCTATGGGTGTTGGAGCGCATTCTGTCAAGTTGAAACATAAACAACAGCGGAGACGGTAAATAGAGACGCGCTGTGTGCTCGATCATTGTAAATTAATCTGGTGATGTGGATAAGCGCAACCATCATGTCTAATAAAGAGATAATAAATGGACAAAAACGTAGCCAAATAACCAAGGTGTACGTGAGGTATAAAAATTGGGATACACATAAGGCGGAAGCTTACCAACTTGATTAATGCCTAGAGCCAAATAGTGTTTGTACAACCAGGCCATGGAAAGCTAAGTAGGCAGGCAATCTAGAGAGAATATATCACTAAATGTCTCACCGCCTCAAGTTGTACGTGAGGTATAAGGATTGGAATACACATAAGGCGGAAGCTTACCAACTTGATTAATGCCTAAAGCCAAATAGTGTTTGTACAACAAGGCCATGGAAAGCTGAATAGGCAGGCAATCTAGAGAGAATATGTTACTAAATGTCTCACCGCCTCAAGTTGGCCTATGTATGATGGACAGAATAACCCAAACACACTACAGATGTTCCTATGCCAAATACATAACAACTAGAGAGTCCTAGTTGATAATGGAGTGTATCCTGTTTAGATTCCTATTCAATGGATGCAGGCACATATTTAGCTTAGATAGAGATCCACGGAATGGAATCATTCAACCCTCTGCTGTCACTTCGGAGCCTGAACACCCATTTCTGCTCTTTCACAAACAGAAACTTCGATTTGTCATTAATGTGGGGTGGAATATATGGATGTTCTAAAATCACCCACTTTAGGTCTTCTACTCTATGTTTCTTTTCCAAAAAGTGATTGGTGAGGCAGGTCGATTGCTTATGGCAGCGAATGGTACTCTTATGTTCACTTATTCGTACTTTCATTTTTCTAGTAGTGTGTCCTATGTACTGTAAGGAACACGGACAAGTGATCAAATATATAACACCTTCTGTGTTACAGTTCGTGTGTTTACGGAGTATCCAGGGTTTTCCTGTGCCTATGTCGACCTGGTCTGTTTTATAAGGCCTCAGTTTGTCTCCATAATGTCTCCTGTTACATTTCCCTCAATTATTTCTCCCTCTATGTCAGCAATATAAGCAATTACAGAAACTCTGCTGGAGGGTGGGTGAAGTAAATGGTGATTGCTCTGAGATATGTGGAATTACTGTGGAGATTTGGCATCTGATTCCCCCAGTAATTCCAGTGTACTATGATTACATAAGATTATTGGCTCTGTGATCATGTCTGTGCGAACAATAGCTTTACAATATCATATGTATTTTTTGAAGCCCAATTCATCTTTCTTCCTTCTTTATATAACTATTGTGTCTGAGGCCCTCTTTAGACATGTCAGTGCACATTACAAGGACCAAATCATGCAAATTTCTGCCTCTCTGCACAAAATGGTGCAATGCAGTGTGTTGCAATACGCTGAAAGCATAGACCTTGCAGCATCTTCCACTTTGATACCGGCCATGAAAAATCCTGATTGACCAATCTGTTCATCCTCTCTGCTTGGCCATTACTCTGTGGGTGATAACGACTAGCACATTTATCTTGAAACCGGTTCCATCCAAATACTGCTTTATTTCCCTCAAGATAAATTGTTCACCATTATCCGATACCAATTCACACAGAAAACCCTCACTTCCATGTACAAATCGTACTTTAAACCAATTTGACATGTACCCCACAAGCACAATGGCAAATTTCTGATGCACAGGAAGCATCTGAAACAGACCTAAAACATCATTACATTCATTGCCCCGCACTCTGTCAGGAAAACCTACTTCTGTCATAAGCAGAACTCTGTATATCATCCTTTTATCATTTTGCAAACAACTGGTAACGCTCTCTAATGAGTTTTTCCACATCCCTCTCCATGTCAGGCCACCAGTATTGCATTGTCAGTTGTTTGCTGCTAGATATCACACCTAAATGTCCTTCACGGCTCACCTCTGACAGAATGAACTTGGCTATCGGTCTTCAGTTCACACAACAAATCGTTTTTCTTTTGGCTATTCTTTCCTCATGAAATGAATCGCTTTCAATAAAATAGAATCTTCATCCAATGTCTTTCTCTACTTTGACACACAGACACGCACACACACACACACACACACACACTCTCACACTCACACTCTCTCTCTACCCAGCCAATAAATACTTGCTGCAGTACATTCCACATCTTCGCAGTCATTCTCTTTGTTCTCATGTTCCACATCTTCCTGCCCTCAGGGCAGTCGAGGCAAGCAATCAGTATTTTTGTTCCTCTCTCCTGCAGTGTGTTCAACCTCAAAATGATGTTTTAAAAGTTTCAAACTTAACCTCACCAACCTGGCAGTAGCCTGCTAGTCTTCACATTATTACCATTCAAAAAAGGTTGATTATCAGTTCATATTCTGAACTTAGTCCCACATAAGGATGACTTAGTCAGGTCATTTATAGATTTATTTCTGATCTAATGAGTGAATTTTCGGTTGAGATCAGTTTTTGTCTGTCTCTGGATTAATCTTTTAGACATTTCCCTACTTCCGTCCCACAGCAGGGAAAAGTCATCTATATCCCCGATCCAAATCAGTGCATGGTTTGTCATGTTTTCATTTTGTGATGTCCAGACCACCTGTTATGTGCCCGGGTTAGGCCCATATATCGGAGTGGCTAATTTCATATATTGTCCAATGTTTTACAGGATCATTTCTGCTGTGACCTTTTGCACATATTTGCATGCACGACAATGTTGGATCCGTATCTCTGAAACTACTTTGTTTACACATCTAGCTTCGCACAACATTGTCACGATGCATTTAACACTAAAGTACAAGGCCTCTTGACGCACTATGGACAAAAGTCATCTCTATCTTCATCCACAGGGTGACAGGGCTATCTACATATCTATAACATTGTCTAACCTGTACATACATCACAAGATGCTTTCTATTATAAATAATGAGCATCCCAATAGATTAATAGAGGAGGCGCTACAGCTGACACCCAGGGTCCGTGCGGGCTGAGACTTCACTATGCAGCGGGCTGGCATCTCCGTGAGGGGGAGTTCAGTTTATAACCAATTTGTGGCCTGCATTCTCTCCTGTCATGTCCCTTACTGGGGATTCTTGGCTTCACACCCACACACACTCTAGGTACACGCAGAGTAGGGAGTGCATAGTAGGAGTACGCCGTAGCTAGGGCGACTGCCTCCGGAATCTAGGGATCACGGTTCGATTCCCGGCACCAGCGGTAGATTAGCCCAGCACAATGTGATTCTGGGCAATAGCTTGCTTAATCTTCCCGACGGCCCCCAGCGCCTAGGGAACCTTACGGGTGATTGTGCGCTTTACAAATGTGGATTATATTATATTGCTGCCTTGCTTATATGCCTGCATATATACACTGTTTTAGCACCATGGTAGAACTATATCTACTATTTACGTGCTTGTAATCACTTTCAGCTGCTTCGGTCTACTGATTATTGCAGCTTATGTATTCTATACAAGAATAACGTTGGTTCAATAAATATATTGAAAACGTCCCACTGTGTATTCTCTGTATATTTCTCTGAGAGCAAGTAAGCTTGAGTGACTGAGCGAAAGGTTCTGTTCTGTTTCCACGATCCCTGAGGGGTCATGGTTGTCACGTTCAGAGGTTGCCAGAAACCATTGGCTTCCTGGTAAGGTTAGGGAGTCTTATGGTGGCACTGTGAGCTAGCTGGTCTCTAGGCCAACTCATCCTGCGGAGGTGCCCGGAGCTAGTCTAGGCCCTAATCCAAAGTTTATGTTGTCCAACAAACGTGCAGGTCCTACGGATTAGTGGGAACTACACGACACACCTGTTCCTTCCACCAGACCACAAATACATTTGCAGAGCTGGGAGAACAGGTGCCCATTGCTGTCCCTGAGATTTGTCTGTAATATCTATCTTTAAATATGAAAATATTGTTATTTTGGCAAAAGTCATGGTCTTAAGCATCCATGTATAGTCATATGCCCACATCCATGGTCATACTCTTGACCAGATCTGGTCTCTCCGTTGCAATCCCCTGGTGTCTTCTATCTCCCCCTGTGGGTGGTCTGATCATTTTCTGATCTCCTTTTCAATCCCCTTAGGTCAGCCCGAGAAATCTACTTTGCCCAAGAACATCTGGGCTCGGTGCTGGAATAAGGTTGATCTTAATGATCTTTCCTCCTCTCTCTCTCTATCTGCCCCCGCTTTGACTGACCTCTCTGTGGAGAATCAGGCGGATGCCATCCACACTTGGCTTTCCGCGGCTTGTGATCTGGCCGCCCCTCTTAAAAAGATTCGATCGGCCCGTCCTCACGACGCCCATAGGTGGTTTTCCGATGACCTCAGATCTCTGAAGCTTGAGCTCAGACGGTCGGAACGTCGTTGGCGCCGCACTTATTGCCCCACTCTCCGCCTGAAATATAGGGCCCTGCTCAATATTTACAATTCCGCTATTTTAACAGCCAAATCCAAATACTTCTCGGACCGCGTTGCCTTTTCGGCTAACAAAACTCGCGAGATCTTTTCTCTGGTCCGTAGCCTGGCCACTTCTGACCGTGCTGGTCTTTCCCCTGCTCCTTCGCAATCCCTCTGTCACTCCTTGAACACCTATTTCATCAATAAAATAACCATCATTAAGGCCAACATCCCGATTGTTCCTCCCCCTGATATACCGGACCATCCCCCCCTTTCTTCCCCCGTTTTTGATCACTTCACACCCATCTCACCTGAGCTTTTTCTTGGCCTCCTTGCTAAGGTCAAGTCTGGCTCTCCGGTGGATTGCGCACCTGCTCGCATCCTCAGAACCTTATTCACTAGTTGTCCCACCCCCCCCCCTAACCTTCCTCAACTTCTGTCTGGCTCTGGGTTCTGTCCCCTCTTTTTTCAAGTCTGCCATCGTGCTTCCCATCCTGAAGAAAGCTGGCCTGGATCCCTCCCTTCCATCGAACTTTAGGCCGATCTCCCTCCTCCCCTATCTAGGGAAGATTCTCGAGAGCCATGTAACATCTTGCCTCTCTTCCTACATCGAGGGGAATAACATCTTGGCCTCCCATCAGGCCGGCTTTCGACCGGGCCACTCCACTGAGGGCGTGGTCCTTGCAGTCCTTGACGAACTGAAGGGCAAGGCCGATGGTAACCTTCCTCAGGCCTTAGTCCTTTTGGATCTGTCCGCTGCGTTTGACACGGTCGATCATACTATTCTTCTTGACCGTGTCAGCGCAGCGGGCATTCAGGGCGTTGCCCTCTCTTGGATCGCGTCCTTTCTGCAGGGACGCTCGCAGGCAGTCCACCTCGCCTCTTTCTCGGCCCCTCCCCTCCCGGTCACGTGTGGGGTACCCCAAGGTTCCTCTCTTTCCCCCCTCCTCTTTAACCTCTATATCCGCCCCCTCATTTCCTCTCTTCTTGAGCTGGGGGTCTCAGTGTATAATTACGCTGATGACCTCCAGCTCGTCTTTGATCTATCCTCTCCCACTCACTCTCTTCCCAAGCTCAGGTCAACTCTTGTCTTTATTTCTCAGTGGATGAGCTTCAATCATTTGAAGCTCAACCCTGACAAGACAGAGCTTGTCCTCACTGGTGGCCCCTCTAACCCCTGGTCCTCGGCCCACTGGCCCCTTTCTTTTGGTCCTCCACCTTCCCCGGTTCCCTCTGTCCGGACTCTGGGCATCAAGGTCAGCAATGACCTCTCGATGCATGCGCACATTAGTTCTGTCGTATCCTCTTGTTTTCTCTCCCTCCGCCTCATCCGTAAGATCTCCCGGTTTTTTTCTGTTGATGCCCTTAAAGTTATCATCACTGCCCTCATCACATCCCGCCTGGATTATGGTAATGGCCTGTATGTAGGCATTCCTGCCTACGAGACCCGTCGTCTCCAGGCCATCCAGAACCAGGCGGCCCGTCTTGTCCTTCGTTTACCTAAGTTCTCTCACATCACTCCCGCCCTAAAAACCCTTCACTGGCTCCCCGTTCAGTTCAGGTCCCAGTTCAAACTTGCCTGCCTGGCCTTTCGGGCGCAGGCCCGGTCCGCTCCTCTCTTCATCAATTCTCTGATCTCCTCCCATGCCCCTCCTCGCTCCCTCCGATCTTCCTCCCTCTCTCTTCTTCACGTTCCCCGCTTCCGTAAGTCCCGCACAGGGGGCACCCGCTTCTCTGTGCGTGCTCCACAAATCTGGAACTCTCTTCCCCTCTCTATCCGCTCCATTCCCATTTTTTCTCATTTTCGGAAAGCCCTCAAAACTTTTTTCTTTCTTCAGGCTTTCCCGGGCTAATCTCTCTCGCACCAGTTAGGCAGATTCCGATGTGTTCCTCAGCGCCAGGAAGCCGCATGGCCACAGAGCGCTTTATAAATTTCTTTTTCATTTCATTTCATTTCATTTCATATGGAGATATTGGTCTATTGCAAAAAGCGTGTTCGTATGCTCCAAGACCTTGCGTGTGTTGTATACATAATTAGCAAGATCACATCCTAGGTAATTGTCAAATATGATTGTCTCCTGTGTATATCTTTTGTAGAAAATTCTCTCTATCTATACAATATGATGGGAGGCTCTCCACAAGAATCAGCAATAAATGGTTTTAGTTTATGGCTGTGCTTTCCAGTGAGCTATTGTTGGCGGGCACTATACGCCACCCTTGTTCTTGCATACATTTGTTAGAAGGTAAAAGCATGGTACAGTAGAGGGTAGTGTTTTACACAAATGAAAATGTTGCCATTCCCATTTCACAACAATCCGTATTTAATAATTATTGAAAAGCCTTTTGTTCATAAATGCAAACAATCACTAAAACCACATTCCTGCCCCTTATCGGATGGCTTTGATAATTCTGTTGTCATTACGTAATGGGTAAATGGCCTCCCTATGTCCATTACTCAAGTTGGATCTGATTCTTCCCTTCTTGCCTTGACTGGTAAACAATTTATTTGAACAAGTCTTTGACGACCAAGTCACTAAAGACATCCAAATTATCATGAGGCAAGGAGGAGTTATATGTAGCTTGCTTTTTGAAGCGAGTTAGGCTTCCCTGATCTATCTGTGCCTCCTTTCCCAGCAATGCTTCCCGCTCTTTCGTAGCACATATATTTCCATTATCCAGACCAGCCAATGTCATGAAGTATCCGCGTCTCTTGTACACAAGTCATGTTTTCTGTATTGGGCCCCCCTATTCTCATGTTCATTGGCTTGGGTCTGACTTTATGTTGATATCTTAGAAATGGAAATATGTCAATTCTACATGAATTGTAATCTAAGTCCCTCCTGGGGCAGAAATATAAGCCACGGTTCTGGATATTTAGTTCATCCATTGTTAGTTAATGTTGTGATGAGTTTTTTTGGTTTTTTTTTACATTTTTCAAACACCTTTATTATTATGATTCAGGTCGTACACAGCATTCCGCCTACAACCTTTTGGGCCGGCGATGCGATAAAGGCAAAAAAAAAAAGCGAGTAGACAGTAAACAGTTCGTGCTAAATACACAGCTTGATGCCGTCAACCCGAGGGTACGGCGGCACATCAGCACCAGTTAGTGAACTGCTCAAGCGCAAACTTCCTCCGACGTCATTAATGTGCACATGATAGTGTCTGTACATTGACAGCGGTCAGGTTATGTAGGCCGAAAGCTGTAAAGCCAGAAATTTAGGTGCGTTTTGTATGTCAAACCTCCCCCCCCTTCAACAGTGAACTCCCCTCTCCCTTCAGAAGTAAACAAGGAAGAAAAACCCCTTAGAACTCCCCATACCCCCTCCCTCTTGCTGCTTTGCCCGTTCGCCAACCCACCTGGTATATGCAGTGCCACGTGTAGTCTCGTGTTGGTGTTCACCTCCTTTGCCCTCCGTGTACCTCCTGCTGGATAGGCCGGGTAAGTGTCACCCCCACCCCGTGGAGCCCCCCTTGTGTAGTGTCGACCGTCCCTCGCCCTAGGACAGCCAGGCTTCAACACTCCACCCAGCCATCGCCTCACCATTCCACTTAAAGTGCTCCCTACCCCGAGTGAGGCCTCTAGGGTGCCCTGTGTGCATGTCTGTTATTGTGTATCCTCCCCTCCCGCCCTTTGTGTGTCCTCCGCATCCTCCCTGGTGTTCCTAAAGATAGTATACAAGCTCCAGAAGTTTTTCGGTCTGCTGGTGGGAGGCAGGAGCTCGCTGTAGTGTTCAGCTTGCGTGCAGCAATATACCATGTCCCTGGCCCAACGTTTTTTGGTATGGGTCGGTCCTCTCATCCAGCACTGTGCAACCGTACGTCTCGCCAACAACAGTCCCATGTCCGCCAACCTCCTACACGCCACCGGCAGCGCCCTCGAGTATCCCAGAAGTGCCAGAGCAGGGTCCATAGGTAAGTCATGGTCTAACACCTCGCTCAATTCCGAGATAACCGCCTCCCAAAACTCAAATATCTTGCGGCAGCCCCATGCCATGTGCAGGAAGTCCGCCACTGGAGCATGGCAGCGCTCACATTCTGGGGACTGTCTGAGGCCATAACGATGCAATCGTTCAGGAGTATAATACACCCTCTGTAGGTATTTAAAGTGTACCAACCTGTGTCGTCCGTTCAGAGACACCTTCCTAGCATTGGCACAACAATATGCCCACATCGAGTCATCTATTTCCGTCTCGAGGTCAGTTTGCCAGGCCAATCGGGCCCTGGAAGGCTCCCGTGCTCTGTGGGAGGCAATGCTTTTGTAAAGATGCGTCGTCAAATGTCGTGGGGAGGCTGTCGCTATGACGTACGAGAGCTCCGGAATAGCTGGCGGCTCTGTTAGCTCCTGCCCTAGAACGTCTCGCATGGCACTCCTGAGTCTGTGGAACTGGAACCTCTGTAATAGCGTCGGGTTCTCAACTCCCTGTGCAACCTGATCCCACGTTTTGGCCTTGCCGTCCTCAAATAGGTCTCCCGCAGTATTGAGTCCTAGCTCATGCAGCGCTCGGAGTACGTTCCCGTCCCCGATGGGGGCCAGCCACTGTAGCCACTCCACCGCCATCGCAGGGGAGTACAGCAGCACCTCCTCCCTAGCCTGTATCAAGGCATTCCATGCATGCTTTGTTGCCGTTATCGAGTCCAAGACGCCCACCCTATGATCAACTGGAGTACAGACCGTGGCCGGGAGTGGGAGAGGTTCCGCGAAAAGCCGTTCCAACCGTACTTGCGGGATGTTCTTGTCCCCAGGTATCCATGTGTGCAGGTGCGTGGCCTGAGCCACTCTATAATATCTCTCCAGGTCAGGCGCACCCAGTCCTCCCAGTGCACACGGGAGCGTAAGAGTACTCCACCGGACGCGCGGCTGTCTACCCCCCCAAGCCAAGCGGGTCATAAGTTTAGTGAGGTTCCGAAAGAAGGCTCTTGACAAAATTATGGGTAAGGCGGTGGATAGGAATAAGAATCTCGGGAGAATCACCATTTTCATGATGGCCACTCGGCCCATCAGGGAAAGCGGGAGCTTGCACCAACGTGCCACGTCCTCCTCGCATTTGCTAAAAGCCACCCCATAGTTCTCAGAGAACAGCACCTCCGGGTCAGTGTGTATCTTAATACCAAGATACCGCACCGGGTCCGTTGACCAGTGTAGCGGGTATTCCATTTCAAAGCGATCCGTCACCGGGGTCAGTGGGAACGCCACCGAGTTCTCCCAGTTGACCTTAAGACCCGAGAGGGCGCCGAAGCGCACTACCTCCCGTAGAACAGGGGACAGGTTGAGCTCTGGATTCCGCACGTACAGTAGCGTATCGTCCGCATACGTCGAGATGATTATTTTGTAGGACGGGAAGCTAACCCCCCTATGCCAGTGATATTCCCGTAGTGCGCACGCGAGTGGCTCGGCGACCAGGGCGTACAGCAGCGGGGACAGGGGACAACCCTGCCTCATGCCTCTGCTGATGGGAAAGGGCTCCGAGACCTGATCTCCTAGTCGCACCCGTGCCATCGGCCTCCAGTACAGGGCGCCTATCATTTGCAAGAACTGCTCACCCAGCCCCATGCGTCGCAAGACCCTCAGCATGAAAGGCCATTCAACGGAATCGAACGCCTTCTCCATGTCTAGGAAGATTGCGACAGCCTTCGCGTCCTGACGCACATGCTGCATGGTGCCCAGTACCGTACGTATGTTATAGGACAGGTTCCGTCCCGGTATAAAACCGGACTGTTCTGGGGCAACCAACTTCGGCGCAAGAAGGGCCAGTCGGGTAGCCAGGACCTTGGCGTAAAGTTTAGCGTCCACATTTAGGAGCGAAATTGGTCTGTACGAACTGCAGACACCAGGGGGCTTGCCCGGCTTCAGTATGGTGACCAAGAGGGCCTCCCTCATAGTGCTGGGCATGCTGCCGTCTTCGCATACCTCGTCAAACAGGGACAATAGGTGTGGGATTAGTTTATCCTTGAAAGCCTTATAGAAGCCTACAGTCAATCCATCGATCCCGGGAGCGCTGTGAACCCGCATAGAAGCTAAGGCCTCCGAGATCTCCTCCGCTTGAATCGGTGACATGAGAAACTCTCTGTCTGACTGCGCCAAGAATGGGA
Organism: Lissotriton helveticus; assembly: GCF_964261635.1. Lineage (NCBI taxonomy): Eukaryota > Metazoa > Chordata > Amphibia > Caudata > Salamandridae > Lissotriton > Lissotriton helveticus. The sequence continues at coordinate 92,250,333 of NC_136057.1, read as the reverse complement.
GTTGTATATGTTCCAGGAAATCGTCAATGTCAGCCTCTAGATCGTGCGTCTTGGTAGTGTACAAGTCCGAATAGTAGTCGCGGAAAGTAGAGAGAACGTCCACTTCCGCCGTAACTATATGTCCTCCCGGAGTTTCAAGCTCTGCCACTCGGGGGGTCTTTTTGTCGTCCCGCAATAGTCTGGCTAACAGTGAGCTAGGACGCTCACTCTCGCCGTAAGTCCTCGCCGAGGCGTATTTCCCCATGTAACAGACCTCCCTGTCCGCCTCTTCATTGAATTCCGAGATTAAGGATCGCAACCCATCTGCCAAAGTGGGGTCAGGGTCAGTCAGGAGTTTCGTCTCCAGGTCCGCTAGTTGGGATTCCAAGGTGCGTAGCCGCTGACGAATGGCCTTCAGCACGCTGGAATGTTTGGCCATGGCTATCCCGCGGATAAAGATCTTGAAGGCCTCCCATACCGTGTGGAAGTCGTCCACCGAACCTAGGTTCTTTTCAAAGAAGACGTCTATTTCCTCCGCCAGTTCCCCCCTAAAGGTGTCGTCCAGTAGGGCATATGGTGGGAAGCGCCAGGTGAACGGGGGTATCCTGCGGGTCGGCGTCGCCAGGACCAGCAGAACTGGGGAGTGGTCAGACAGTGTTCGCGTGAGCACGGAGCATTGCACAATTTGGCTGGTGATGGAGTGAGAGGCCAACCAGTAGTCAATCCTGGTATGTAAGTCATAAAAGGAAGAGTAATGTGTGAACCCACCCCTGCCCGCATTCCTGCTCCTCCAGACATCCACTAGGTCCAAAGCCAGCAGCTCTGCCTGTAGTGTCACCGCTGCTGCAGCCGGCCTCCGCGTGGGACCAGAAGATCTATCCAACCCGGGGTCAAGGACTAGATTAAAATCGCCCCCCCAGATCATGTGTGCCGAGGTGTATGTTCTACAACTAAGGGCCAAGCGGGCATAGAAATCAGGGGAGTCGTAGTTCGGGCCGTATACATTTACCACTATTAGGTCATGGCCCCTACCTTCGCACCTCGAGATTAGGTAGCGACCCTCGGGATCTGCCTTAAGTGGACGGAGGACCAATTTGGAGCGTGGGTTCACCCACGTCAAGACGCCCCTAGAGTGTGTAGTGTAACCTGCCGCTGTGGAGTTGCCTAACAAACTCCTGTGCTGTAGTATCCCGCTCGAGAGTGGCAAGTGCGTTTCTTGAATGAGGGCCAAGTCTACCTGATGCCTTTGTAAATAGTGGAGTACCTTTCTTAGTTTCCTGTGGTCATTAAGACCCCGGACATTCCAGGTCAACACTCTGAGGGTATCCGAAGGATTATTCGAGGTAGTCACCTGGGCGCTAGCCTTCGGAGTTAATTGAGGGCACATAATAGCACAGAACCTTCATGACACCAACATCATACACAGCGTTCAAAGGGTGCAGCGAACATTCAGGAAACAGCCCCCCTCCTCCCTCACCTCCCACCCTGCCCCCCCTACCCGGAAACAGCAAACCCCCAAGCATCCCCCTCCATCCCCCCACCCACAGCAGACCCACCCCAACCCGGTCCGACAGTATTGCACCCACCCCCTTCCCCAGTGATCCCACCCCAACTAAAGTTAACCAACAAAACAGTGTGCTAAACGCGCGGGGCCCAGGCAGCCAAATATCATAGTCTCTACCTATGTCTCAGATCGCTCGTCAGCCTTTCTCCCCGCCCCCACCGTGCACATAAGCCCTCGGTCAATGCAACATTCAATCTCTTAAAAATAAGCAGTGTCACAGTGCCCCCGCAAGATACATGTCCAGGTCCTTAAGCAGCAAATGTTCCCAGGCCCAGTTCCGTCGGCCCCCAACATCTACTAAAGCAAATCATGCAGCTTGCCCCAACAGGCGCCTGGATAGGAGGGGGGGGGGGGGGGCGCAGAAGTCGCGAACATAGCCGCCCCTCTTCCCACACACCCCACCACTTATCTGTTTGCCCTGCAGTCCTTAGAAGATGCACCATGTTGTCCTTCGCCCCACCTGAGGTGGGCCAGAGCGATAGCGAATCCGGAGTCCACTCCTCAAATATCCGGCGGGTAGCAGGGCAAACCAGCCCGACAGAGGTCAGTCTTGGTCATCTAAGCGGCTGTCGCTGTCGTCACCCCCTTGAGTCTTGCCTGAGCTTCCTTTAGCTTCCTTCGACCACCGCTTCATCGCCTGCTGTAACACTTTAGGATCCGTAAAGATGTGAGAATGGCCTCCTTTGTTGACCCGCAGCTTAGCCGGATATAGCAGTGCGTAGTCCAGACCCATCTCCCTTAGGCGTTTTTTGTGTGGAATGAATTGTTTCCGCTCCTCCTGCACCTTAGCTGTAAAATCTGGATACAGGGAGATAGCTGACCCCTCATATTGTAGGTTTTGTTTTGTGCGTGCCAGGCGGAGTGCAGTGTCCCTGTCCCTATAGTTGAGAAGTTTTGCTATAATAGGGCGGGGAGGCGCCCCAGGTTGTGGCTTGGGCGCCAGCGATCTATGCCCTCTCTACACCGTAAACATGTGGGAGAACACTCCGTCGCCAAGAAGTTGCACGAGAAGCTGTTCCACAAAGCGCTCCATAGGGCCCGTCGCTGTGGTCTCCGGAAGTCCCGTGATACGGAGGTTACAGCGCCGAGAACGTGCTTCCAAATCCTCGGTTTTATCCTGCAATGTCTGCATCATCCGTTCCATCTTCTTCCGTGCCGTATCTAGATCGGTTTGCGCCTCCTCCACTTCCGTCATTCTGCGTTCTGCCATATCATGCCTCTCGGCGTGCTTGTCCAGCCGCTCCGCCATCCGATCCATCCTATAGGACATCGTGTCAATCTTGGACCCCAGGGTCGAGATGCTGGATTGGATACCCTGTTCCATAGGGAGCAGCATAGATTTCAAGTCCGCGTCAACACTGGGAGCCTCCACTACGCGCTCCGTCGGGCCACCCTCAGCCACGGGGCTCTGCTGCATCAAACGCTTCTGCGAGAAGGGCAGCTTACTTTGGGTTGTATCGTTCTTGCCCATGTTGCCACTCCTCTCCCCTGTAGGGCGCACCACCGCGTAGGAACGTCTAGGTAACCCTCTGGGTAATGGCGCAGAAGGATATAGTGCCTGCAGGTTGCTCCTCGCCTCCAGTCACCCCCCGGCCGGGACCCCCTGGATTGCGTGATAAGGGCACTAATGCAGGAGCCTTCGGAGGAATGGTCAAGCCGGCGCCGGTTTTGAAGGGCCAGCTGGGTGTGACAGGGGGGTCTCGCCGATCAGGGAGCACGCCTCGGGCCAACCAGGAAATGCACCCACCTCCAGGCGCAATAACAAGAGCTCCCACTCTGGTGACCTGTACCCCCAGCACCGCTGTCACCGAGCGCAGAAAGGATGCAGTGATCCAGCCGAAGACTGGTCGTATCTGTCTCTTGTAGGGGCCCCCCAGTCCAGCCCACCGCAATATCCGTTCTCTCACCTCGTCTCAAGGCCGCCGAAGACGGGGCCCTAGCAGCCGTACCACAGGGGGGGGGGGGGGGGGCGTATTCCTTCCTCGTCCTCTCGTAGCGGTCCGGCAGGAGGGGGGAGGTATCCCAGGACCTGCACCGCCGAACTCTGTTGAGGAGGGGCAGCGGGGGGGCCGTCAGCCCTGGTCGCACTGCCAATTCGTCCCCGGTGCTCCGGATGGGGGAGGGGTCGGGGGACCGATGCCCCGTGGCGGGCTCTGCCGCACATCGCGTCACGCCACCCGGGCGCCTGCTTCACTTTAGCCCGCGGCTTTGCGGCCTGGTGCCTCTGGTGCTCGGCACTTCTCCGATCCGCCATGGAGCCGCACACTCGTCGCCGCTGGAGCGCCCGACTGCCCTCCACACTCCAGGCAGGTCGCGGGGGCAGGGGCTGATCCCAGAACATTGCAGGAAAGGATTATTGAGGATAATTAGGGCTGCACACGGCGGAGCTGCGAGATTAGGCGGCCATTCCTCTCGCCGGCTAGCTCCGCCAATGTTGTGATGAGTTAATAATCATATCTCGCCTTGCTCGATCACCTTTCTCTTCCTATGGGGTGAGTTAACTTTTCCATTTGCTCTTTCCTGTCTTTCTCTTCCTCTGTTTGTGCCTCTTGCTTTTGTTTTTCCTTTTTTATAATATTCCATTGTCCGTCCTTGTCTCAGTAAACCGTACTCAGCGAAAAAAGTGGCAAGTAGTTTTTTTCTAGGTAGTTGCTAGCAGAGTGGTCTGAGTCACCTTCTGAACTTGATTCCTCTGTCAGTAGTTCCTGTCGTCTTTGTGTCAATGGAATTTTGACTGCTCTCCTTACTTATTCGTATCATCTTACAAAGTTTAAGACTCTTCCAGGACAGTAGTCTTGCTTTTTCCTTTAGAATTTCCTCTTTTGTAGCTTTTACCTCTTTCTTATCACGGATGTACGACAATACAACGCATGCTTTTACATCTCATGCTTTTACAACGCGGTTTTTACAACTCATACCATTACAACGCATAGTGCTTTTGGGCGCTGGATAGTGAATAGTTTAATTTACTATTCCAACTCCAGTCCCCGTGGACACTAGGGAAGGTTATTGGATAGTAAATTAACCTATTCCCTATCCTAGAGCGCCCCCCAGTGCAATGCGTTGTAATGGTTTGCGTTGTAAAAGTTGCAATGTAAAGGCACTGCGTGGTAAAAGTTGCGTTGTAAGTGATGTTTCCCCTTATCACTTGTTCATCATTCTCGTTGTCCTTAAGTTAATGTAGATTGTAAATGTAGATTGTGCTTATATAGCGCACGGCTACCCGCAGTGGGTGTCCCGGCGCTTGCTTAGGGAACCCGTCCTGATATTCCCCTGTGAGATAGCAGGGTATCCACAAGGTGAAAGTCAGGCATCCCGCCGCGAGGGGACGTTGTGGAGATTAAGCAAGCTATTGCCCAGAGTCGCAGAGTGTGAACCTGTGAGTCGAGGAGGCACCAGGGCGAGAATTATCGAGTCCGTGGAATTTTTAGTCCAAGACCCGCCGAGGCGGGGAATTGAACCCTGGTCCAGGACCGATCTCAGCTTCCGGGTCTGCCGCCTCTAACCCCTGAGCCACACTTCTCCACTTCCGCTCTTATTTTCAAGTGCAACAAATGCGAGGTTGGAGAACTCCATCGGACTGCAGACTTAGAACTGTAACAAAGAAAAAAAACAAGTTAGCAGGCCTTTTCCATCTATGAATCAATGATCTGGAACAACATCCCTGTATCTATCAGGTGATGAGGACTTCCTTCTTTAAAAATTATTTATGCTCATCTTTGGCCCTAGCTTTAGGCTAGGTTTGCAGTATGGAAATACCATATCGATACATACACAAAGAAGCTGGCCTAGCCTACACTAACGTTTGAATACTTTTGGAAAAAACTTTTGTGAAAATGTTCATGGGAGAGTTGGGAATGGTTATCCCACCAGAGCACCCCTGGCATCCAGTTAAGATAAAATGTTGTCTTATTAAGAGTAATAAGTCTACCTTTTTTAGCCACTACATGACTGCAAGCCTTAATGTAGATAGTTGTCTACCCTAGTAGCAGTCACTTCCTCAAACAGTTCCTGCAAGTTTACAAAGACAAAGTTAAATATGCACCTAGGGGCTTATTTATAACACCCTTGTGCCGTCGGTGCGTCACCTTTGCCATGTTAAAAGTGGTGCACTAGAGGCACAAGGGGCTTGTAAATAAGCCCCCCAGTGTTTAACATGCACTCGTGCTCTACATCATCAGAATTGAAAATGTATGAAAAATAAGACATTTATTTGCACCGGCACAATTTGGCATATGGTTTTCTACTCGTGTGGAGACTCGGGGTGGGCGGAATTTCCGTAGTCGTGTTACGCAAAGCTCAGCGAACCGGTAAAAAATCTCTGAGAGCACTCAGAATTCTGCGAACACGCGGAATTGTTTGTTCTGCCCATTCACAATGCTTTTTTCCTGTTTGCGTGCTCGGGGGGTAATATCCCATGAACACGCATTTTAAAAGCGTGAAGAAGCAAAAAATTCTGCGGATCGTGGAAGTTTTGGCAATTCGGTGTTCTCCGCGGAACGCAAAATTACCCAAATGCCGCAAGTGGAACTGCATTTACAGCCCAGGCCTAGCGGAGACACCACATAGAAATAACAGGCTGAGTCCACGTGTGATAAAGATGCAACCATGGATTTTCTACCCAAAATACCTCTAGTACATATTTGTAAAGCAGAAACATGTGGTTCTGTGCATCCTTTCATAAAATATTTCTCTGGTGACATCAATGCAAGGAAGAAGCCCAGAAGTGCTTAATTGTTCTAAGCATATTAGTAACTCAATTAGCCATTCTTTCCTTTCAATCAATCAATCAGCGGTGTATAGAGTGTGCTACTCACCCATGAGGGTCTCAAGGCGCTAGGGGGGGGTGGGAGGGAGCAGCTCCGGGTCAGTCGAAAAGCCAGGTCTTGAGGTCCTTTCTGAACATGTGGAGGGTCGGGGAGCGTCTGATGTTGACCGAGAGCTCGTTCCAGGATTTGGCTGCGATGTAGGAGAAGGTTCTCCCATCGGTTCTGTTTCTGCGGATGCGGGGGACCTCTGCCAGGGCGAGGTCAGTGGAGCAGAGGTTCCTCTTGGGTACGTGGACATCATACTCAGTCGTTGAGGTATGTGGGTCTGATGTTGTTGAGGGATTTGCAGGCGAGGGTGAGGAGTATGAAGGTGATCCTCTTCTCGACGGGGAGCCAGTGGAGGCTCCGTAGGTGTTGGGTCATATGTTTGTGGCGTGGTGTCCCTAGAAGGAGCCTGGCTGCGGCGTTCTGGACCTTACCGATTCTTTTAAGTTATTGCACAACCTGTGATGTGCCACAGCTGCTGCAAATGGAAAATGTTCCTCACTTGCCAATACTGTCAGCTTGTCATGTTGCAGGCTCACATGCATCACCCACTTGCTGTATGGTTGGAAAGTATATAGGTTGCTCAGATTAAGCAGTTTATTGTTTTGATTTTACACATATAAGCAGTCGTACTCCGATGGCGAAAACAACACAATAATTTAAGTTGGAGTCTGCGCGCTGATGCATTATGCCTTTCTGGTATGGGATCGCAAGTCGTTCTCCAGATCAAAACTCAAATCAAAAAGTAATATTTTTTTAGTAGTCAAACCCAACCCATGAGAGATCACCACATGTGAACGGTAGAACTACAAGCAGCAAATGATTCTTTACAGGTAGTAACATTTTCCTTCCTTCCTAGATATTAATGTCCACCTTTCTCATATTATAACCGTGCATTTCTTTCAAGAAATATTTCCCATGTATAATTCTCAGTGTTCATTTTATTCTGCAGCACAGCAGTCGCAGACAGAAAGTATGAATGAGAAAGAGAAACGTAAAGCTTCTGGAGGACGGAAGAATTTTGCTTATAAAATGAATGAAAGAAAACACCAAGGAATACACAGGACGGAGAATTTTAACAATAAAACACTACTTGCAAAGCAGAAAAGAATAGGCACCGGCCTAAGAGCTTATGCCTGTGCTGAGTGTAAGAAGACATTTACTGGAAAGACGCATCTTTTACTGCACAAACACACACACATAGATCAGTATCCCTACACTGAGCATGATATGAGGTTTGCTGATAAGGCAACACATGAAAAAACTCACAGTGGAGAGCGGCTCTTTCACTGCAATGTCTGTGAGAAAAGTTTTACTCAGATGGGAAATCTTCTAAAACATCAAAGAATACACACAGGAGAGAAGCCTTATCACTGCACTGTGTGTTCCAAACCCTTTTCTCAGAAGGCAAACCTTGTACGGCATCAAAGAACACACACCATAGAGAGACTTCATCATTGCACTGTGTGTTCCAAGTGCTTTGCTCATCAGACAAACCTTGTGCTGCATCAAAGAACACACACAGGAGAGAGGCCTTATAACTGCACTGTGTGTTTCAAGTGCTTTGCTCATCAGGCAAACCTTGTACGCCATCAGAGAACACACACCGGAGAGCGGCCTTATCACTGCACTGTGTGTTCCAAGAGGTTTTCTCGGAAGGCGACCCTTGTACAGCATCAAAGCGTACACACAGGACAGAGGCTTTATCACTGCACTGTTTGTAGCAAGAGCTTTGATCTTAAGGCAGCCCTTGTACGCCATCAAAGCGTACACACAGGAGAGAGGCCTTATAACTGCACTGTGTGTTCCAAGAGGTTTTCTCAGAAGGCGACCCTTGTACGCCATCAAGTCACACACAGGACAGAGGCTTTATCACTGCACTGCGTGTAGCAAGAGCTTTGATCTTAAGGCAAGCCTTGTACGCCATCAAAGAGCACACAGGTGACGGCCATGACGCCGATCGGGATATGGAAACTGCTGTAAACAAAAGGTGGTACTCAGCAACCTCAAGTAACACATACAAGATGGAAGCCCTCTCAAAGCACTGCCAAAAACCTTCATTTAAAAAAAGAAATGTGATCTTTTACATCATCTAAGAATCTACAGCTGAAGTTAGACCTCTTATGACATCTAACAATCCTTCCGGGCTGAGATCCTCTCTTTCCTCTGAATGTCAGAAGAACTTGGAGTTAAAGGACAAACTCTAACGTTTGCAGCGTCTCCAAACAGAATGTAGGTTCTTCAACGTCCCTAACATCACTTCACCAAGCAACGAACTTCACAGAGGCTGATTCACTACGAATTAAACCTGTCAGACTCTCATGAAATGTGTGCAGTGTTGAGGACATGTTACCAAGGGTGGATCATAAACTATCCTGATAGACATAACTTCTAGTATTCAACAAAGAATTATTGAAAGACCTGAGCACATGGGAAAAAGAAACTAGGAGAAGAAATAGGAATCAAAAACCACTTGAGGACAAAAAATATAAAGTCCTTTCATCACTAAAGCAGGAACATCTACTCCCTATCAGTATCTTCGGACCGGCTTTGTAAATATTCTGTACAACCCATCCAGGCTGAGAGATCAAAATAGGATTCATGGCTGTCCAGATTCTAACAACATAAAAAGGTGGCACCAACCATATCATTCTGCAGTTTCAACTGCCAAGACCGTTACACAATTCACAATGTTTTGAGATGGTTTATTCTGGTGAGAATTTCCTTTTTTTTTTGATAATCAATTTTATTATCATTTTGAAAAACAAACAATCAAAAAGACAGCATACATCTTACACAGTAAAGCCAATTCCATCTCAAACAGACAGTAAAAAACCCCACTGTTAGGGTCGGAGTATTTATACAATCCACCCAAGCTGGAAAGCAGCACCCCGTTATATAGGAGAGCCAACGCTGGCAATTTAAAACAGTAGGTTCAGCCATTTGTCCCAAACCCTATGGAACCTCGCGGGACAACCATGTGTCTCAAAGAGGGGTTCCTCCTGGGCCACACACCAATCCACTCCCTGCGCCACTTTCGCAGGGTAGTGGGGTTGGGCTGGGCCCAGGCAGCTGCAATATCTCGTTTAGCCACAGCGACCGCCATTCCCAGAAAATGTTTGTCCGCTCTAAAGCCGTCGAAACCATCAAATACACCCAGGAGAAGACGTAAGGGATCGTGTGGAACCTTCCAACCTAAGGTCAGTGTGAGCTCAGATTTCACCTCGGACCAGAATGGGTCAAGACATGGGCAAAGCAAACCATATGGTAGAAGTCGGCTGGAGTTTGGCCGCTATTCTGGTGAGAATTAAATACCCCAAAACCAACTTTCACATACAATACAAAACAAAGCAGATTGTCCGATAAAGACACTGTAAGGAGTATTTCATTGCATGCTGTGATGTGTTTTGTGAGGTCAGTTGTTGTCCTGTTCTAGTGGGAGGGGTGCGATTGACAACTAGACAAAGGACACTGTTGCAGTGAGCTGTTTGCCAAGAATGACTTATTTTATGCAATGAACCTTTGCTAATAAACTAATCTACCTGCCTGTTTCATGTGGTGATGCGACGGGAAATACTTCAAACTCATCAGGGCGTTCAGAGTGTCTGTTTTCCATCTTGGTGATTACTCTGTCCTGGAAGAGGGTGGGCAGGAACTTACGTTTCCCTGCAGCCCCCCCACCACTAGCCCCTCAGATGCGAGGCATTCCAGCGTGTAGTTCGCTCCATCACTGTGTTTATTAGAGTAGTGCAATCGTTACAATTACAATTTGCACTGGTGATGGTGGCATGTATGTGTGTGCAATGATGAGACGCCCTGGGTGCTAAGTGAATGATGACTAGGAATTGGGGGCCTCAGCTGAAGCTGTGATACTGGATTAATGTCGCAAGCAAGTCAGCGGGTCACAAGATTGTTACAGCTGTGTTGGCACACTTACGGCATATCAGTAAGACATAAAACTTTATTCGGCTTACATAGGCTATAAAAGTACAAGTTACAAGCATATTAGACTCAAATTTCATTTAATAAAACACATAAATAAACACATTCAGGATCTCAACAAATATAAACATGGAATAAAATGTTGATAACTTAAATCCCACGACCAAGAGCAAACCCAACCTATTAGCAGTATCTTTTCGTAATTATAAGTGACCCTCTAATGAAACTGATCACAGCAAAGCAAGTCTCAGGTGCGTCGAGGTGTTGCAGAAATCTAAAACCTCCCTGAAAAGAATTAAAACTAAGAGGAAATAAACAAACGCGTTCTCACTGATTTTTAAAGTGCTCAGAAAAGCAGAAAGGGCAATGTGCTTTGCCGTAACTAAGGGCAGGAGGAAGGTTCTCAAACCAAGCCCCTTGATGTGGGAAAGCAAAGAGAAAAATGCAGGGACCACAATCAAAGCCTGCTCAAATAAAACCTATGTTGGACCTTTCAATACAAGAGACGTAAAATCCCAGCGTGTTGCCAGATGTTAAAACAAGGTAATTTGCCAGAGAGGGAAGCTGAGCATACGCTGTGCCTGGTCCTAAAATGGCAGCTTTATCTGATCTCTAGCTGAGCGGGCAAATTGGTTGGGGTTATTAAAAAGCTCTGAAGCTCCAGCCTACTAAAACAGTGCTTAAAATACCCTAGTTAAGGAATAACCAGAATTATCCAAAGTCAGGCATTCCTGAAGAATGCATTTAGAGAATTCTAGCGCCGAAGTTTGCTAAATTTTTAACCATAACAACAGTGTGGCCAGACCCAGGAGTGGGTTAAAGAACGGTGATGGATTAAACCCAGATCTTTTGACTGGGTGTGAGTGTTTGATTAGTTCAGATGCTCCGTCCATCACCACCCCCTTTTCTACTGCTTTGTTCGCCATAAGTTAGCAGGGTATGCTCAGACGTGAGTCTCTTGCTCACTTTGCCACTGGATTCACGCAAGCCGGGCTGAAGACGGCTGTAATGCCAGAAACCGGTCCTCGGAAGCTTGTTTTCGGTCCAGGAAAGGCATGGCTTGGCAGTTCGGGCTGGACTGTTCCCATGAGGCACAGGGTCAGACTGATTTGCATATGGCCATGTCTGAACTGGGGTGGCAGAGTGGGCTAAAGAACGGTGATGGATTAAACCAAGTTCTTTTGACTGGGTGTCAGTGTTTGATTGGTTCAGATGCTCCGTCCATCACCACCCCCTTTTGTACCACTTTTGGCCGCCATAAGTGTGGCAGGGTATACTCAGACGTGAGTCCCTTGCTCACTTTGCCACTGGATTCAAGCAAGCCAGGCTGAAGATGGCTGTAATGCCAGAAACCGGTCCTCGGAAGCTTTTTTACGGTCCGGGGAATGCATGGCTTGGCAGTTCGGGCTGGACTGTTCCCATGAGGCACAGGGTCAGACTGATTTGCATATGGCCATGTCTGAACTGGGGTGGCAGAGTGGGCTAAAGAACGGTGATGGATTAAACCAAGATCTTTTGACTGGGTGTCAGTGTTTGATTGGTTCAAATGCTCCGTCCATCACCACCCCCTTTTGTACCAACCAAGGATATGCCACACAAAATGTAAGCACACTCCTTAGTGACAGAATAAAATTGGTGCGCCCTGTGGCATCATCAAGAGTCTTCGGAGAAAACTGTTCTCTGCTGTTTTGAGTCTAGAGCTATCACACATCCCCTAAACACTGGTCCCATACATGGCTATTGAAAGACACTTTGCTTTATATAAAGTGATCATTTCCCTCACTGGCCTGTAACCTAACTGTGCTGAGAAGTGAAAAATTGCTTCCAGGGTTCTGTTAGTTTGTTGTACCGTCAACTCTTTCAAGAACTCCCAGTTGTCGATTGAAAGGCAACCCCAAATAACAACAAGCATTTGCAATACAATAGGTTTCACATTCGCTAGAGTTTAAGCTATTGGTATCGTAAATGACATTACCTTTTATTTATTTGTTCTGCTAATTAACACATAAAAAAAGACATTGTCATTTATGTTGCCAATAGGTCAAACTCTTGTAAATGATAGACCTATTTCATTTCAAAGAAGCGGCAGCCATTGTCCCGGGCTGCTCGGAAAGTGATAGCGTGCTTTGCACACTGAATGTTGCAGGAAAGCATGTTGTGCTTGCAGTAGGAGAAACTCATTAAAGAAAATAGTGCATAGAGACCAAAAAAAGACATACTGTGTAACAACCAAAGCAAAAGGGCAAGTTCTCCTGAGAGGTTACAAATGAAGACCAGGTCGTAGTAAGGAGGGACTAACAAGCCTATTAACGAATCAGAAGCCAGCATTTACGAAGAGCAATGACACAAACCAATTACAAATATGGGTAGGGCTTCCAATCCATGCCCCAATACAGCATGCCGCAGAGAACCGCATGCGGTGCCTAGGCTCGATCTAAAAATGAGGAAATAATTATGCCCCATAATTTGCCTATCCTTGTTGCATAATTTACTCAACACCTCCGCGTAGTTTGGTGCTCTCCTGCCACATAATTCCATCGCCCCTGCATATCGGCCACAGGCTCCAATCATAGAGAGACAGATTAGTTGGTCTACGCACAAAGAGCAGAGATGTTTGCCGTACCACTATGTCACAAATTCCGATCCTGCTACGATATCTCTCTCAGCAGAGACCTGACTGCAGAACAAACTGTGACAGGTGAATGGAAATTACTATCTTCACACATATTGTGGATGCCTTTCAACATCAACAATCTACTCTTTAGCAATCACCTAAAATATTCCATTTGAATGTCAACAGTCTATTCTTTAGAAATCACATAACATGATCGGTAAGTGTGTAGTTGGAAGAAATATTTTATCTCCAGTTACCTGTAGATGAGAGGTCTGCACAATATTTACAGGATGTTGTGAAACCCACTGCTTGCCAGTGTGGGCAGATTAACTGGCACATAATGTGCACGCGTATATTCGAAGTATAAATATACTCGGATCCTGTATCCCGTTACATATGTGCTCTACGGGAAAAATAAATTAACATTATTCTAAATTATTATCAAATACTGATCAACAGTATTGACCTTTTATTGTGTGTTTTCGTTGACCTCTATCATAAAGAAAACATTGTGGGGGCTTCCAAGCGCCCCTGCCTCTCCTTGAATCCCAGGACAGCAGCGGAGAGCATGTCCTGGGGCTTTGCTGCCCTCCCCGAAGTGATCTGCCGACCCTCCCCCTCACCCGCCCCCGGGCAGTGCCATGTTGTACTCCCCCAGCGCTCCCGGACTCACCTTCGTAATGGCCTTCCTGTAGTGGGTCACCGCCTTCTGGATGAGGCTGGAGACCTGTAGGTTACCATCCCCGCAGGGCACCACCAATCAGGTCCTCCCGAAGCACATAGTCACTTTTATGCCGCGGCTTACCATTGCACGCAACCCAGGCCCTGACATGCGCGGTTAGCCGAGCCCTCAGCCGGAGCCAGGGAAAGAAAACAGGAGAGATCCAGTCAAAGTGTTGCAGCAGTGCGGCTGGATCCTGCCTGCGTGCAGCCCCGACTCCTGCCCATCTCCAGAGGCTACAACTCCGGCTCCAAGTCCAGGAAAGAGCGAAGGGCCAAGCTGGCTGCTGCAAAAGTGAAAGCAGGCATGGCCCGCTGAATGTAAGCAAGCAGGTCGTGGCGCCTAATGTAGAAGAAACACAATAAATACAAAAGTACACATACATGTAACAACCATGTAAAGGGGCCAGTAGCCATGGGAGGTTACAAATGATGACATGGCCGTACTAAGGAGGGTCTAACAAGCCTCATAATGAATCAGAAGACAGCATTTACAAAGGACAAAGACACAAGCCAATGACAAATAGGGGCGGGGTGTCTCTCCTGTACTGAACTACCACAGATCATCCCCAGAGCTGTGCTTGTGCACTGACTCTAGTCTCAACCTAAAAACTCTCTACTTTGGCAACTGGAGGTCCCTCAATAATAAAAGTTTTAAGATTTACATTTCCTTGTCCATAGAGCATTACAAATGACTTCTGCTGACTAATCTGCAAATCTAGGGATGACAAACTCCACAAAGGTATCCAGTACTTTTGAAGGCTAATTGCTGTCCTAGTTAATAATATTAATAATAATTTTCAGATTTGTAGAGCACGGCTTCTCACCCGTGAGGGTATCCAGGGGCTGGTAATAGGGCTGTGTCATCCGCATAAAGAAGTGTCAGGATAGAGCAAGTGCCTCCCCTTGGGAAATCCAATTTCTTTGAAGCAAATTGCATATAGGGATTGGCGGCCGCTTCAATTATTTACTTTGATTGTGCTGATATAAGTGAGGATTTCATTGCAGATCAGCCCAGGGATGTCCGTGTCTACATTTTACATTTTTATTTTTGTATTGCCTAATGTACATTTGGCCTGGGCTGAGTTCAGCGAGTTTTGTTAAGCAGGACTCTGAGAAGTGACAAAATCTTCACCGAGCTATGTGGAGATCCGCAAGTGGTGGAGTGTAATACCTTGCGCCTTTCGCACTGATTACTGAGATGTTTGTCCCACGCAGTAAAATCAGTGCGAACAGCACCACGCACAGTGCAAGAGGGCGCTGCATCTTTCCGCCGCTTGAGTAGAAGTTCTACTAGAGCGGCAGCTTCCTCAATGCTAATGGAAGGTTTCTCAACATGACTGCTAGTGCCCATCCCCGAGCACCCACGTTGAGAAATCTCTTTGGGAGATGGTCTAGTGCTGCATTTTCCTTGCTTGCGCTAGCCAATTAAATGTTGGTGAGCACGAGCAAGGAAATGTTTTTCAGAACTCCGAGTGCTCTGCAGAGTGCGGAAAACTCCACAAAGTCCATGAACGGAGCAGAGTTCACAGCCCAGGCCTAATGTTTATGTATCTGTATATAATTGTTGAGACAATTTTTTTTTTTAGCTATCTCATCAAGAATTAAACATTTTATTAAGCACATATGGGTGAGAAAAATGCTTCTTTTTCTTTTACTAAATTTGCACAGCAACCAATCAAAAGAAAACCTAAAAACTACATTTTCCATGATGTCAGTAACCACAATCCAGCAATCACTGCCCATTATGCTTCTCAAGTATGGCCAGCACCATCTTACTGCCTCGAGGAAGAGGTGTGGCGCCGCGGCCAGGGCGACTGACGCTGGAATCTGGGGATCAGGGTTCGATCCCCGGCTCCGGCGGCAGATTAGCCCAGCACCATGTGACTCTGGGCAATAGCTCGCTTAATCTTCCCGACGGCCCCCAGCGCCTAGAGACCCTTACGGGTGATTGTGCGCTTTACAAATGTGGATTATTATTATTATTATGCTCAGTTTCAAACAGTTCAACCACAGTATTCGGGTCCTAGATGGGATTGCCTTCTTTGTCTAACTTGGAACACTACATTAGTTGTATAAAACGTCACTCAGATGAACAGAATTGCATTCCAGAAAATACGAATCCACCAGAAGTAGGACTGCTCACTCTTGCTTCTGTTCTCCAGATAGAAAAGAAAAACCTTTGGTAAACTCTGTTTCCGGAAGACAAAGCAAGGGAGCAAAATATTACTAAGCGTCAACAGCAAGTGTGCAAACACAATCAAGAGGGCAAAATACACTACATATTCAACATAATATATGAAATGTACCTTATCAAGTGGGATAATCCTCGCCTCCATGTCCTTAATAGAATTTAACGCAATAGTTAAAAGATTTTTCATTCTATGTCGGGACCAGAGGCTGAGATTATGCTTGCTCAAAGCTGTCCCACTGTTTCAGAAGCCACATCAACAACATGCTCATGATAAAAGGTACAAAAAGTAGACTCCGCAGACAAATCTGCCGCTTCTGTGATCTCTTCCAGTCGTAAACCTAAAGACGCCGTAGCTCTTGGCACTGAAGGAGCTCCAAACACAGAATCATCCATTCCAGAGTCCAAATGTAGCCACTTCTTCCATCTGGCCAACCTGGTGGAAGAGATGGGTCAAAAGGGTTTCTGAAATGCAATCAGCAGCTGCCCTGCAGAATCCTGTCTATTCGTTCTGGTAATATCTTCATATATTACTTGAAACAACCAACCAAACACAACATCTAGTTGTTAGGAAATGCAGGATAATTTATAGTTCTGATATTAAGTTCAGACGTGTGCATCACCTGATATCCATATATGCAGATGATATTTTACTATATTTCCGGGACCTTGAAGAGGACCCCACGGACATGGCTGAAGTTTTTAGCCGATTTGAAGCGGTGTCCGGCTTAGCCATAAACCCAGGGAAGTCCACTGGTTTCTACTTTCAAGACCTACCACACCCTCCCCTTCTCCAATTTGGGAGATATTAGATCCCAGTGGCCCAGAATACGTTCAGATACCTGGCCATACAGGTGTATAGAACCCCAGTGGACCAGATTGAAGGTAACGTCAGAAGGGCCATCACTAGCCTCCGTAGCAGTGTGGGGTTTTGGACGTGCTTACCCCTATCCGTTATAGGTAGAATCGCCATATCTAAGATGGTCCTGCTCCCCGCATGCTATACTATTTTGTCAACCTGCCAGTCATTCTCCCACAGCAGATATTTAACACACTGAATATGATATTGAAAAGCCTATTCTGGGGGGCGGGACGCAGACGGATCAGTCTCCGAAAGCTCCAATTGGGGACTAGACTGGGAGGACTAGCAGTGCCTGATCTTAGGGGGTATTACTACGCCAGTCAACTCCAGTGGCTTGCACGATGGGTAGCGGGAAGGAACCTGCACAAAATCGAGTTCACGGCTGACCGGCTGGCGCGGGGAGAATTGCATTCCTTGTTGTTACCTGGGGGCTGCCTCCCCCCGGATTGCCACCTCCTCTTGCGCACGGCCTGACGTGTTAGAGGAAGGCGCTGGCATACACTTCGACCACCGTGCCATTTGCGGAGAACATTCCCCTGTTAGGCATCCATACAACTCAGGGCAGACTCACACAGTGTAGATTACGGCCTTGGGCGGAGACTGGGGTGGAGGACGTGGGCGTCTTCTTTGGGGATGACACTCTGTTGGACCATGACTCCTTTCTGCAGGCCACGGGTGCTCCCCAGAGATTGTATCTGCTACACGCTGCGATGTCCCATTATATACGACGTACCTGGGCTCCACAGAGACTTCGCCCTGCGAGACATGAATTGGTCCACTTGGTATACTACATGGGAACGGGCAGCCACCTGCTGCGATGGCTGTACATGGGGATCAGAGAGCACGCAGCAATCCCACTCACCGCACTCAGAGACGGGTGGGCACAGGACACAGGAGAGGTGATACCAGATAAGGCTTGGCAGACCGTTCTTGAACATCCCAGGAGGGCGTCGAGGAATGTTACATTTAAATTCATACAGGTCATGGTGCTTCATAGGGCGTACCTTACCCCTCAGATATTACACAGAATGTTCGCTGCAAAGAGGAGGAAGCTGGCTTTCTCCATATGTTGTGGGCGTGCCCGCAGTTGGGTGGTTACTGGAGGAGGGTCGGCCAGACACTGCCTACCGGTCCTGGAGGAGGCTCTAATCTGTTTGGTGGGACTCTGTAAACGCTCTAAGAATCAAAAGGCTAGGTTGAAGTTTTTAGATCTGGCCCTGTTATTAGCGATTAGAGTTATAACGATGAAGTGGAAGTCACCCAGACCACCCAGTGTATCCATGTGGCAGTCAGATATGCTGAAGTGGGGCAGGGCGGAGGGCACAGTGTTGAGGCGAGAAGAGGAGAGGGGACACAAGAAACATCTCATAGCGCAGGATTGGGAGGTTATGATGTTAGACCTGGAGGGGGTGGAGGTGGCGGCACTGCAGGCAGACGGGATGTGAAAGGGAGGATGATCCACGGTTTATAGGTATATGCAATATAGGTGTCCAAAAGCCCTCAAACGCACAGGGGTTGTATCTGTGCACTTCTTTCACGCTGAGGCTGGCGGATTTCTTTGAAACGGAGTGTTACATTTTTGACTCATCATGACCAGGAGACACACAGGGATAGAGTGGGTGTTGTAGGGTGGGAGGAAGGATCGGTGGTTTGATCCTTTATTTGTTGGCAACCAGACTCGATGGTAATACGTTGTACACCGTACTAATGCATGTGCAAGCGCTTTTCTAGATGCGCAGGTTGGGAAAGGATATGGTATTTTGTACTTCTGTTTTTTCTTTACCTATGACATTTATACTACGCTGTAATAGTAAATGACCGACATATTTGGTTGGGGAGAAAACGAGAAAATGACTGTAATGTATTATGAGTGAAAAAGATATGATGATAATATCACTGTACGGTCGTGAATAAAGTGTTTAAAAAAAAAAGTTCAGACGTGTGAAATATCACTCTACTTGTAATATCCAATTTTCGAACACTCTACCCCTTCTTGCATGAAATGAGACTTAACGACATGGTCAACTCGGCCAGTAATTGTTTGCCTGAAAGATGGGACAGAGCCTACTGGGTCCTGGAGCAACAACTAGCGAGTCGCAGGACAGCTGTAGAAGGAATGGGAAAGATACCGAAGTCTTCCAAGCAGTTGTCACCAGAATTAACTCTGCCTCCTGCCTCCTCAGAGAATACCCTCAGAATCCTCATCTATGGAAGGAAAGCATAACATTCCCCCCAATGTGGAAGAAATGCATCGGTCGCTAGGGCGTCTGGATCCAGCCTCCATCTGGAAAACTATTTCAGTTGTTGATTCAATCTTGATGCACGCATGTTCATGAGACATGGACCTCAATGAAAATGGAGCTCCAGGACAATTCGGGCATCCAACATCCAGTCGGTGCAGTCTGCCAGATGTCTGGAATGCCAATCACCCACTGTCTTCTGGTGGCGCGGCCAGATATTCCGCTATCACTTAAATGCTTTGCTGAAGGCAGAAGTGCCATAACACCTTGGCTATCTCTACAAATGTTCACAATTTTGTGCCACCCAATTTGTTGATATAATGGAATGCTGAAACATAGTCCATCCTCAATAAAATGTAGCAACTCACTTTGTTGGGTGCAAATTCTTGATCGCAAAGGAGCCCGCCAACAGAACCAGAGAGCTGATCTGCATTTTCAATTCCTCGGTTGTCCACCAGCCCCCTGTGAATAGCGTCCCACATCGGGCTTCTCTTCCCCAGCATCTGACATCAGACTCTATCTTGACCATTGGACGGCATCCAATGATCTCCCTGCCAAACCACGCTTCCATGTGCCCGCACAACTATGTCAGTTCCGTCCTAGAGCCGATCAATAATGGGACACGATTGGAGTATGCCTGGCCACTAGAGGCAGAGATATTGTTTATCTGCTCAGTGCAAACTGAAGTTCCTTCTTAGATTTTAGTTTGTGAGTGTGCAGGGGTAATTGGGCCATCAGTGAATCCACATAAAAGCCCCAAAACTCTAAGGATTGTACTGCGGACAGAATCAATTTCCCTGAGTTTATGACAAACACTAGGTATTGAAACAAGCAAATTGCCCAAGACAAATGTTGCATCACTGGGATTGGCTACCAAGTCAGTGTGATAATGTCATCTAGATATACAATAAGACACACTCTGTGTATCCCTGGACGTTCCACAAAGCCTTGTTATTTTGTGAAACACCAATGATCCCACAAGGAAGAAGTTTTAATTCAAATCACTCATTTCCCCATTGAAACTGAAGAAAACGATGGTGTGAGATGAAGACTGGAATAATCCGATATGCATCTTTAAATCCACTCCGACCATCAAATTACCGGCCTGAAGGCGATCTCGCAACAAGTGTACCCCTTACATTTTGAAGTGCCTGTAGACGATGAAATAATTGAACTCCCAAACGTTCAAGACTAAACAATAATCTGACCCTTCTTTTTCATCAAGAAAATGGAACTACAAAACCCTCTGGAGTGTGGGCGAGACTGAGATATCTTTTCCCAAAAGATGCAGAATTCCTGCATCTATAAAGTTCTGCTCCGCTTGTGAAAACCCGAGAGGGTGAGGTCTGGTAGCTTGAAGCTGGATGCTGTACCTTGTCTAGTATCCAGGTGTCTTGAGACAACATGTCCCAGTTGTTAAAGAAATATCTCACTTTTCCCCCCACCCAAATGTTATTTGACATGGAATGATCTATACCCTGAAAAATAAGCATGGAGGGATGCCTCGCTCTGGGTGGTCCCCCCTTAATTGAATTATTGTAGTCCTACTCAGTGGTAAGGGCATCAGGGTCCGAGTACCCTAGTACTTGACAGCTACTCTCTGTAGACAAATAGTTTTGATCTTGCTGGTGCAAACTCTGGCCTCATTTACAAGAGGCCTGCTCAGCTGGAGCGTCACTTTTCTTTTAAAGCTTGTGTGGTGCAGGCTTCTGAATCATATCTACAAGGTGACGCAAAACACTTCATGGATATGGAGTAAGGCTAGGCAGCGCAAAGCGCTGCATTGGCTTACTCTGCATCAAGGAGGCGTTCCATGGTTGTTGCTGTGGGTTTTCCCACGAAACACCCATTTATTTTGACACTGCCCACGATTTAGACACTCAAGTAAACCTGGGCCAATGCCAAAACCTTACATCTCCCCAAAGCAGGCATAACGAGGAGAAATGTTTTCATTTCTCCTCTTTTATTCCTCTTTCCATGTGTGCCACGTTCTTCAGCAGACATAGACCCCAGTGCACCATGGTGCAAGTGTGTCTGTGTTGGTGCTCGGCTGCAAAATGTGTGCCTGAAAGGCCAGTAATGCACTGTGTCCTGGACGATGCATTCCTGCCCTTTTGATTGGCGCAGAGCAGTGCACCAAAAAAGACTTACAATGCTGCTGTATGCCAATTCTCGGTAAATGAGGCCCTCCGTGTTCCTTGATCAGTGTATGAGGTGATATTGAATGTGTCTTGTGGGTCTAATTATCACAGCTCGGCCATGGGCTTATCGCACGTGCAAAGCGGAGTGGGCACACTGGGGCGCATGCATCAAAGCAGGCAGTAGAAGACTGCACTCCTCCGACCAGAGAGTGTGCAGTCTGACCCAAATCTACTGCTCCACAGATGAAAACGCTGTGACAATTGCCCACCGATTGCATCACTCGGCAGACAAGCTTCTCTTTCAATTACATTAACAATCAAATAAAAGAATCAATCAAGAATCAAACACGTACATAAGCGTATATAAGAAGATCTGACCACAAACAGATATATGAATGATAACTGTGGTAAACTGGCTCTTTATAAAGTATACCAAAAAGAGGTCTACTGTGCATGGAGCCAGGGGTTCCCGTATGAGTGGACGGGGTTTGCTTTAGCAATCTTCAAGGTGCTCTTCTAAGGAGTAGTGAGGTCGAGCAGCCTTAGGCTTATCAGAGAGGAGTGTCAGACATCTGCGATACACTCACAGAGTCAATAAATGGTACACACGACTCAATAAGGAGAGCCACACCAATTTATAAAAAAACACATATCCTGATAGATATTTAGGCACCAGAATCAATACGATCAGGTAACAGTGCAATTTTCATAAGCGTCAATGCTATCCTATGGAGGAAAACCAAACGCTGCATACAAGTTCTTTACAGTGACTCACCTGATCATTCCCTTGGTCTTACGGTGAGTATGGGGCAAGGTCCAAGGCAGCATCAACAGGTCACCCCCAGGGCTTCAATGACGGCCGGGTGCAGTGGTGCAATACAGCATCTGGTGCCCAATGTTAATCTATGGGGATCGGTCTGGTTGCAAAAAGGCTTTGGGTTTGGACTGGGAGGCCAGTCAGGCTGAATCAGCAGGTGGACTCAGCTCTTATGATGCTCAGGGACACCTTTGGTCCTCTTTGCCAACGGTGCATGCCGTGTTGGGTTTTTGGTGTCTGGAGTCCTCTCAGTCCTGTTTGGGTGCCTGCAGGATGCAAGGAAGCAGCTCTTCTGCTCCATTGGTGATCCTGGTTTGTGGGTGAAGTGCCTGCACTTCTCTCAGGCTTCTGGAGACACGGCAGCTGCAGGACAAGTGGTCTTTGTCGCAGTTGTCAAGGACAGCAATCCGGTTGGCACCAAGTCAATTAGTGTCTTATGTTCCTTCTTTCGAATCTTCACAACCGTCTTCTTGTTGCAGGTCATCAGGGTCTCATTTCATGGTGCCGGGGGCTCCCCTAAATACTAGATTTAGGGTCTTTAGGGGAGTGAAAGGTAGTAGCCAAAGAGTCCTGAGGGAAGTTGGCTTAACTCTGTCCCAGAGTTCCTAATTCTTTCATCACAAAGATGACTCTGAGATTTCACGTTCACTCCGGTAGCCCATCTTAGGGACGGAACTATCCTGAAGGTGAACACACCTGTCTGACTACTACTTTTCCCACCTTGTCCAGGCACTGAGCAGACCCTGGCCAAGGGGAATCCGCATCCTCTCCTGTGAGCGAAGCCAGGTTCCCAAAGGCGGTGGGCTCTTTGAAGCTCCCTGCCGTGGATGCTAATTCACAGGTCATCCTGTGGGAGGGGTTGTAAACACCCTCTGCCTGAGCAGGCTTTGTTTTGGACCTACTGAGAAAAAGCCCCTCACCCTTGGGTGCCAGAACCTGGTCTGTGGTGACAGGCTGGCTAGGACCAGTCAGCATACCACACTGGTAGTTGGTAGGTTTTCCAAGGTGCCCTCGGGGTGCATGTATTAATAAATCAATACTGGAATCAGCGTGGGCTTATTAATACAAGATGTTTGATACCATTGGGGGACTCGTTTTCTCCAGTGTTCTGCACATGTACTTAAAACGGCTTCCCTGTTCACTTTTACTGGCAGTAATGGAACTGACCAACACAGTGCCATATCTGCTCATGCAGATTTGTCCACACATGTAGCATAGTGCTCCCTGCCTTAGGGCTGTAAGTCCTACTGTAGGGTTGACTTACCAACACTGCATGCAGTGTATGCTGGCATGGCAAACAGGGAGGTGAGCGATGTGGTGTTTTCACTTTTGTCTGCACCAAGACAACAGCCTGCAGTGGCAATGTGTATGTTTTTGCTGAGGGGTCCCTTAGGGTGGCTCTATATATGCTGCAGCCCTTAGGTACCCTCTTTAGCCTCCTTGCCCTAGGTACCAGGGGTACCATTTACTAAGGACTTACAGAGGGTGCTAAAGGTATTGCCATTTGTGGAAACAATTGAACAGTTTTGGGAAAGAGATCTGGTAATGGAAACCTGGTTAGCAGGAAACCAATGCACTTCCAGTCAAAATTGCATCAAATACTAGATGAAGTAGGGGTGACCATGTCAAAAAGGGGCGTATTCCTACAATAACGTCTGCACTCAAATACTTCTGCATTCATTTTGGCTGCTGAGCAGCAAAAAAGAGGCAGTGAAGATGGTGCTGGCCATATTTGAGGAGAATAAAGGGCAGTGAATGGTAGGCTGTGGTTACTAATATGTAGTATATAAATCTGTCTTTTGAGATTACTGCATTATGATTGGCAGCTGTAAAAATTCTGTAAAAAAAAAAGAAAAAGATCAATCAATCAATCAGAATACTTGTAAAGCGCACTACTTACCCGTGAGGGTCTCAAGGCGCTGAGGGGAGGGGGTGCCGCTACTGCTTGAAGAGCCAGGTCTTGAGGAGCTTTCTGAAGGTGAGCAGGTCTTGGGTCTGCCGCAGCTGGGCCGGGAGGGTGTTCCAGGTCTTGGCGTTGAGGAAGGAGAAGGATCTGCCACCAGAAGTTGTTCATTGGATGCGGGGGGACGGCGGCGAGGGCGAGGCTTGCGGAGCGGAGCTGGCCGGTGGGGGTGTAGAAGCGGAGTCTGCTGTTCAGGTAGGCTAGTCCGGTGTTGTGGAGTGCTTTGTGTGCGTGGGTGAGGAGCTTGAAGGTGATTCTTTTGTCAACGGGGAGCCAGTGCAGGTTTCGTAGGTGGGGTTGATGTGGCTGCGACGAGGGATTTTGAGGATCAGGCGGGCGATTGAGTTTTGGATGCGTTGCAGTCGTTGTATGTGTTTGGCCGGGATTCCTGCGTACAGTGCGTTGCCGTAGTCTAGCCTGATGCTGACGAGGGCTTGGGTCATTGTTCTGGTTTCGGACGGGATCCACTTGTAGATCCTGTGGAGCATGTGGAGGGTGTTGTAGCAGGAGGAGGAGATGGCGTTGACCTGCTACGACATGGAGAGGGAGGAGTCGAGGATGAATCCTAGGTTGCATGCGTGGTCTGTGGGTGACGGTGCCATTCCCAGTGTGGTCGGCCACCAAGAATCGTCCCAGGCAGAGGGGGTTAGTCCAAGGATGAGGACCTCCGTCTTCTCCGAGTTGAGTTTCAGACGGCTGCTCTGCATCCATTTGGCGACGGCCTTCATTCCCGCATGGAGGTTTGTTTTGGCGGTGTGTGAGTCATTGGTGAGGGAGAGGAAGGGCTGGGTGTCGTCGGCGTAGGAGATTATGTTCAGGTCATGCTGGCGGGCTACTTGTGTGAGGGGGGCCATGTAGACGAACAGGGTCGGGCTGAGGGATGAGCCCTGGGGTACGCCGCAGATGATTTTGGTGGCTTCGGATCAGAAGAGTGGATGGCGGACTCTCTGTGTTCTGCCGGAGAGGAAGGATGTGGTCCAGTCCAGGGCCTTTTCCTGGATTCCGGCTTCTTGGAGGCGTGTCTTTAGTGTACGGTGGCAGACCGTGTCGAAGGCGGCTGATAGGTCCAGGAGGATGAGGGCTGATGTTTTGCCTTTGTCTAGTTGGTGCCTGATGGGCTCTTCCCGTGTTTCTAGTCAAATTAAGTTTGACCGCGTTTCATACTGCAGCTCTCCATGCAAAAAAGTGACCTAGCTGGTTGATGCTACCAGTTGGATATCTGTTTCAACTGAAAAGACTACGTGTTCGTGGACACAGATATTGCGCAAAAGGAAAAGTTTAGATTTCTGCTTTTTACATCACGGAGCATCCATTTCGGTGCGCCTTCAGCCAGCTTTAACTGACTGACCACTACATTCTCAGCGCTCTAGCCTGGGCGACGGTCATGCTCTATATATAGGCCTCCACCCGGGTAAAGCCACATAACCTCTTCTGAGACCAACACTGTGATATCTCAGTCCATTGGATTACAGCACAGCTCATAGCAGTGTTCTAATGACATCAGTCCTGAGGATGGTCTCGATAAACTTATTGTAAAGAGACCGAAACGTCGACCTGCATCTTATCTCTACAGTGTTTGATTCACGTTGTTTCTGAGATAGATGTTCTTTTTAGGTTTTGCTGTGGTATTGATTTTTGTACTATTACGTCATTTTTACCAGCATTCCCTTACCTGCTTTCTTTGATTTATTGCTGATTTAATGAACTTTTTGATAAAATTCTTTTTATATACACCTCTGTGTTTTGTTGTTTATATGTTTATATGTTTCAATGTGATTTAAATTTTGATTATATGATTTACACATTTGGTGAATTAACTTCTCCACAAGTGACATTAAATAAGTGATTGTTTTCCTGAAATATATCCCTTGAAGGCCTCCTTACCTTTTCATGATGTTGTCTGTGGCGGTGATGAGTGTGGTTTTGGTGCTGTGGTTACGTCTGAATCCGGACTGGGACGGGTCTAAGATGTTGTTGTCCTCGAGGTGGTGGGCTAGTTGCATGTTGGCGATTTTCTCGATGACCTTCGCCGGGAAGGGGAGCAGGGAGATGGGCCGGAAGTTATTGAGGTCCTTGGGGTCTGCCTTGGGCTTCTTGGGGAGGGCGTTGATTCAAGCATGTTTCCAGCTTTCTGGGAATGTCGCTGTCTTGAAGGAGATGTTGATGATCTTCCCTAGTTGGGGTGCGATGGTTGTGTCGGCTTTGTTGAATATGTGGTGTGGGCAGGGGTCAGACGGTGATCCTGAGTGGATAGAGTTCATGATCTTGCATGTCTCGTCGTCGTTGACATGGGACCAGGAGGTCAGACGGTTGTTGCAGGTGGTGTTCGTGGAGGGGGCGAGGTCTGCCGTGGTCGGGGCGGTCGAGGTGTTGAAGCTGTCGTGGATGTCAGTGATCTTGCGATGGAAGAAGGTGGCCAGTGAGTCGCACAGATCTTGTGAGGGTGGGATGTCGTTGTTGTTGGCGCTGGGGTTAGAGAGTTCCTTCACTATGCTGAATAGCTCTTTGGTAGAGAAGCATAATCTGAGCCTCCGGGCCTCACATAGAATATTGCTCCGAGGTTCCAAATTATCATTTTAGAACATTTCAAACACTAACTTTGACACTAACTATATAACCCTAACTCTTACACTATATAACACTTACTTACACTAACTATCTAACCCTACCTCTTGCACTAACTATCTAACCCTAACTCTTACACTAACTCTCTAACCCTAACTCTTACACTAACTGCAGTCCATACACAGACACGCCATAGAGAACTGGGACCTGCTCAACACCCTCTCGCCAGATATCGCCTTCTTCACCGAAACATTGGCCAATGTCTTCTCTGCTCCTGACATCGCCACTGCCATCTCCGACAGATACAATATCCAGAGTAAGGACCTCCCCCACCGCCCAGGAGGAGGACTCGCCATCGAGCACAAGAGCTCCCTCTGACTCTTCATCTCCAGCACAAGCACCCCCTCTCCAACAAAGAGCACCTCCACTTCCAGACCACCCCCAGAACCACACTGTGCAGGATCCTCGTCTACAGACCGCCCGGGCCTGGTGCCTCCTCCGCCACCACCTTTGCCCACCTTGTTGCACCACACGCCATGGCCTACATGGACTACATGCTCATCGGACATCCGGAACTTCCACCTCGACAACCACAGCGACCTTGATTCCACCACCCTCCTTGCCAACCTTGCCAACCTCAGACTGAAACAGCTCGTCACCACCCCCACCCACAGAGATGGACACATCCTCGACCCCATCTTCGCAGCAGGGACAAACATCCCCTTCAGCCACGCCACACAGCCCCTCCGGGCAGACCACCACTGTGTACACTTAAACTTCAACACCACCACCGCACCCAAACCCGCCCCGTGCCTGCCATGAAGGAACTGAAGTAAGATCACAGAGGAACACCCCTGCACACCCTCCTCCATGACCCCCCTCTGCCACAACCGACGCCAACTCCGCAGCCAAAGAACTACACAGCTGGATCTCCAGCTGCGCAGACAAGCTCACACCCCTCCGCCACCCTGTCAAACAACGCCCCCTGAAAGCCGCCTGGGTCACCTTCCACCTCCAAAAAGCCAGGCGCTCCTGCAGACGCCTTGAGAACCTATGGAGGAACAGGAAAACCACCAAGATCAGAACACCTACAGGAATGCCATGACTGAATACCACCAGCGCATAAGAGCCACCAAGCGGACCTTCATCAAGAACAAAATCCACACCAACACCAGTAACGCAAAAGAACTCTTCAACGTCATACAGCAATTCACCAAACCCTCCAGCGAAGCCATGGACTTCGCAACATCCCAGGACCTCTGCAACAAGCTCAGCTCCTACTTCCACCTGAAAATCAAGGCCCTCTATGACAACTTCAGCGAACCCACTCCAGACACCAACCCCCGCCTCACCACCAACAACCAGCCCACCATCACCACCTGAACACCTGCCACCACCGAAGACACCGCCATGACCATGAAGAACACCTACTCAGGAGCCCCCACTTCCCCTACCTATTGCGTATCTACCACAGAGCCGCCGCCACCATAGCACCCGAGCTAGGCCGGACCTTTAATGCCGCCTTCGAATCTGGCATCTTCCCCAACATCTGGAAGCAGGCAGAGGACAAGCCCCTCCTCAAAAAACCCATTCCAGCCCGGCGGACCTAAGAACTACTGGCCCATCTCTCTCCTTCCCTTCACAGCCAAAATCACCGAGATATTCATCAATGCCCAATTGACCACCTTAATCGAAGAGAACGCCATCCCCGACTCCTCCCAGTCCGGATTTCGCAGCAACCACAGCACAAGACTGCCCTCTTTGCCGCCACTGGCAACATCCGCATGCTACTCGACCAAGGCCACACTGCGGCCCTCATCCTACTAGACCTCTCCACAGGCTTTGACACCGTCTCTCACCGCACTCTCGCAGCCAGACTCCACGACGCCGGTATACAACGAACCGCCCTCAACTGGATCCGCTCCTTTCTCTCCAGTAGAACCCAAAGGATCAGACTCCCACCCTTCCTCTCCGAACCCACAGAGATCAACTGCAGAGTACCACAAGGATCCTCGCTCATCCCTAGGTCTTCAACATCTACATGGCCCTCCCCGCCTCCATCATCAGACAGCATGGACTCAGCATAGTAACCTATGCCGATGATATCCAGCTAATCCTCTCCCTCACGAAGAACCCCTAAGACACCAGACTCAGACTCCAGGAAGGAATGAAAGACATCGCAGCCTGGATGAACAACAGCTGCCTAAAGCTCAACTCGGAGAAGACAGAGGTCCTTGTCAATGGACCATTCTCCACCGCCTGGGACAACACCTGGTGGCCTCTCACCCTCAGAAACCCACCCACTCCGTCAGACCATGCCCGTAACCTCTGCATCATCCTAGTCTCCTCCCTCTCCATGAACCAGATCAATGCAGTCACCTCCACCTGCTTCAACTCCCTCCGCATACTCCGCAAGACCTTCAAGTGGATTCCCCTCGAAAGCAGAAAGATCATCACCCATGAATTTGTAACTAGCAGACTGAACTTAGACAATTCCCTCTATGCTGGAATAAACAGAACCCTGCTTCACAAGCTCCAAACCATCCAAAACACCACAGCCAGACTCGTCCTCTGACCCCCTTGACACGAGCACATGACCCAGCACTTACGAGACCTCCACTGGCTCCCCGTCGAGAAGAGAATAACCTAAAAACTACACACCCACAAAATCCTACGCAGGGTGTACTATGACAGGGTGCGGCTACATCGCATGGGCCGGGCTAGAGACACGAACTATCTAAGATGTGCTTGGGGCAGGGAGATTTCTACCATACTGTTTGGACATGTCCCATAATACAGGCATACTGGGCCGAGGTTCTGGGGGAGCTGGGAGAAGTGCTGGAGGTCGATTTTCCGTTGGACCACAAATTGGTGCTGCTGGGAGTAACAAATGACGTGGACTTGGGTCACCCACTTCTCATATTTGTAGTTTTAGCATTGGTGGTGGCTAAGAGAGATGTGGCCTGGGCAAGGGGGGCCCCCAAGCCGCCGAGTCTAGATGACTGTAGAAGGGCCATGGATCTGTACATGGCGGCGGAGCGAGTCATGTACAATGCTAGAGGCCCAAGAAATTCAACAGAGTTTGGGGGAAATGGCGCCGATACCATGGGCTGGATGAGGATCTGTAAACTAAGGTGGGAGAGGCACCCGGCTACACTGATGACGGGGCGGAATTGGAAGGGGGGTTTTATTTCCACACTTTAGGGATTTGTGCACAAACAAGGTATAGTCCTGTCAAGATGAAGAGGAGATCGTGTGCAGGTGGGAGGGGAGAGGAGGGTGGATGGTGGAGGGAAGTGGAGGGTGATCGTATGTGACATGCCTGTTTTGTTTGTTTCATAAAACTGCAAATAAAAATATATATTTTTTTTAAAACTACTCACCCACGCTTACAAATCCCTCCACAACATCGGACCAAATACCTCAACGAAAGAGTCGCTTTCCACATACCCAAAAGGAAGCTCCGTTCCGCTAACCTCGCCCTGACAGTGACCCCACACATCCGCAGAACCCAAGCAGGTAGAAGAGCCTTCTACGTCGCTGCAAAGGCCTGGAACGAGCTCCCAGTCAACATCAGACGGTCCTCTACTCTGCACACCTTCAGGACCTTCAAAACCTGGCTTTTCAACTGATCAGGAGCTGCACCCTGCTCCCAGCGCCTTTAGACCCTCGCGGGTGAGTAGCACGCTTTACAAAACCCTGATTGATTGATTAACGCTAACTTACACTAACTATCTAACCCTAACACTTACACTATCTAACTCTAACTCTTACACTAACTATCTAAAGCTAACTTACACTATCTAACACTACCTCTTGCACTATCTTTCTAACCCTAACTCTTACACTAACGCAAACGCAAACTCTTACAGTAACTAATGCTAATTCTTACACTAATGCCCACATGCATCAAGGTAATTTGCATTAGCAAATGGTGCGAATCGCAAAATTCCGCCGTTTGCGAATGCAATTTCCTTTTTTGGGATGCATTATTTTTTTTCATGTTTTTGCAATTTAAGGAATCGCAATTATGTTGTGATTTCTTAAATTGCGATTGCATTTAAGAAATCGCAATTTGTGATTTCTTAAATGCAATGCATTAATATTTTTTTTTGCGAATTCGCAAATAGGAAGAGGTAAATTACCATGAAGTTGAACTTCATGGTAATTTGTGAAAAGTTTCAAAAATGCACAAAAGTGAACATTTTTCTTAAAGTTTAATTTCAGGGGTGCAGGGGGGGTCCTTTGGACCCCCCCTGCACCCATGAAATAGCATTCTCATTTTGCGATTCCTTAATTGCAAATCGCAAAATGAGAATGGCTTCCCATTCATTCCTATGGGCCTCTAGGCCCATAGGAATCAATGGGAAGGGATTCCTTAATTGCGATTCGCAAATTGTGAATCGCAATTAAGGAAAATTAAGAAATCGCAAAAAAAATTGCGATTTCTTAATGCATAGCATTTTGCGATTTCTTAATTGCGGTTCCTTAATTTTCGCAATGAAGAAATCGCAAAATGTAACAATGATGCATGTGGCCGTAAGTATGTAATATTAACTCTTACACTAACTGTCTAACCCTAACTCTTACACTAACTATCTAACCCTAACTCTTACATTAACTATCTAACCCTAACTCTTACACTAACTATCTAACGCAAACTTACACTAACTATCTAAGGCGAACATTTACAGTAAATATCTAACAAACTCTTACACTAACTATCTAATGGTAACTCTTACACTATGTATCTAACGCTAATCCTCACACTAACTATCTAACCCTAACTCGTACACTAACTATTTAACCCTAACTCTTACACTAACTAACCCTAGCTCTTACACTACCTAATGCTAACTTTTACACTTACTATCTAACCCTAACTCCTAGACTAACTATCTACCCTAACACTATCTCTTAAACTATCTAAGACTATCGAACGCTACCTCTTACACTAATTATCTAACCCTAAATCTTATACTAACTATCTAACCCTCACTCTTACACTAACTACCTAACCCTAACTCTTACACTAACCATCTAACGCTAACACTTACTCTAACTATCTAACGGCTTGCACTAACTGTCTAACCCTAACTCTTACACTAACTAACACTAAATCTTACACTAACTACCTAACCCTAACTCTTACACTAACTATCTAACGCTAACACTTACTCTAACTTTCTAACCCTAACTCTTACACTAACTATCTAACGCTAACTCTTACACTAACTATCTAATCCTAACTCTTACACTAACTGTCTAACGCTAACTCTTTTGGAATGTTGATATGGGATGCAATCCAGTTACCTCTTAATTCCAATGGAATACCTCAATACAGTATTATCTTGCCAAACTCATCATGAACAGAACATAGGGCAGAGCACAGTGTATTCAAATAGTTGGAGATGTACTTTAAAGTTTTACATTTCCTGGCGCCTTGAGACCCTCCGGGTGAGTAGTGCGCTATATAAATGCTCTGATTGATTGATTGATTGGTATTAAAAACCCCACAAATTCATTTTTCACCACTGTGAGGCCTACCTCTTCCAAAGGAAAACATTGGATTACCTTTTTACCTTTAATAAGTAATAAGGTTTGTTTGGGAGCGGGTAGGAATGTCATGTTTGGTGTGTGAAGAATTGTAATTTAAAACCCTCTGTAGTGGTAAAGTCAGATTATAAGACACAATTTTAGTAATGCCACTTTAAAAAAGTTGCTATGCAACAACAACTGGTTATTAAGGGAAGAGAACAATTTATTTTAAGCTAGAGGAGTCTGGTCCTGATTAACCAGGACGTGTCAACGAATGGTGTGAAACATAAATGATTTTTAAACACAGCAATTTTAATTAATAAGCACCACAGACTTAGAAAAATGTATTCTCTCAATAAATCTGACCTCATGCGTTTTCTTCTTCAATGGTTCCTTTTTAGGACCCTTACAGAACTTGGATACACTTGATCCTTTGTCACCTCTTCACTACGTGGAGGGATACTTCCCAGTTCATACTTTGATGAGAACCTCAAGCAACACAATGTTCGTACTTTGACAGGGCTGTATTCTTGTTTTCTAGTCCTTAGGATGACCTGTTGTGATGTTTATGAACAAACCTATTTGAGGTGGTCGAAACGTCAATGATACAAATAGGTGTTCCATACCAATATCTTACATATGTACTGCCAAGAAATTAGAATATGTTTGAACAGACTAAAGAGTTCTAAACGGACACCGCATTAAGTGATTTTTGTTTCTTGTATATTGTTATTAATTGTTTGTTATTACTTTTTATGTCACCACATTTTTCGTATGGTACTGATTTATGTTTATTATTATTATTTTTGTTGAAAAACAGTCCCTTGTCTGTGATGTGTAGCACTTTGTATTTATGCAATATATTAATGTTATTATGTGGAGAGAATCATTAGGTCTCTGCCTATTTCCATTCCGCAGGAATGGAATAGGACGAGTCTATAGCAGTGAAACCAAGAGTTTCACCAAGAGCCCAAAAAAGAAGATTTCCACGAGTGCATGTGCTCTCGTGCACGAGCTTGCCCGAGCCTTCTGCCTGCCTCCTGCCTTGAAGGCAATCTGCTTCTCCGCCCCCTGCTGTTCCCTCTCACTCGCTCGCACATCAAAGGCTGCTCACTCAAACACCATATGCCTGCTCCCCACCCCGCCCACCACCAGACTTCATTGGAATGTGCTACGTGCATTCTCCCCTCCCTTTCAGCCCTTTTAGCCTCTTTCCCAGCACCCAGCCGGACCCTCCTTTCGTCTATCTTGTTATCTTCTCCACTCTCGCCTCATTTTTTTCTTTATTTTCTCTCCCGGCCTTGTAAATATGCCCCCTCCCCATGCACTAAATCGCACTTTTCTTTTGATCCACACACTTGAGTCACTTACGTCCTAGTGAGCTGTTGCCCTGGAGCTGCTGTTATTCGGGTCCCGCCTAGTCCCGTTGCTAGGGAGCAAGTTGAAAAGTGTGCCAGGGCGTCGCTCACTCTACACCAGTGTCACTAGTTTCAGAAGCCACCGGGGCTATCTGCGTGGCCCGCGGAACGCAAGTCCGTTCCTCTTTCTTTTTTTTTTCTTTTCTTTTTTTTATCCTCATTACGCAACAGTTAAAGTCAGGAGTTTTCAGGGACCTTTCTCAACTTCGTGGCACCCCTGAGGAAAGAGACCCCTTACGTCCATATACTTATAAGGAGGAGGCTTGATTAATCGTAGTAAGTTGAGCTCGCCATTTTTCGCTACTCTTGCAAGCCTTCCTCGACATTGTTGCGATAGCGTAATCATTGGACAGTTTACAGAGGAAGTAGTGGGAAATCCAGGAATGTTGCCATCATATTACATGCACATTTTATATATGCCACTCCACTTGATTCACCTCTTATGATATTCTTCCCACAAGTCCCAGAATTTATATTTTTTAGAGGCGTATTTCTTATTTTTATCTAAATTAAACACTTTCAAAACTGAGACCAACCATTCGTTGTGAGTAGGGGGAACAGGAGTTATCCATTTTACACAAATCTCCCTCCTTGCCAAAAGAATCAGAATGAAAAGTAAATTCTCTTGAGCTTTAGTAAAAAGTCTTTCTGCAATCGTTCTTGAGACCCCAAAAATAACTAGGTCCATACTTACAGAAAGTTGTCTTCCAAATACCCCTTCTAAGGTAGTACCCACTTCTTTCCAGAAGGCATCCAGGCTGGGACAGCGCCAGAACATATGTAAATCGTCAGCCATCTGTAAATCACACTTTGGGCAGCTCTTCACTGTGGCCCCGTTCAATTTAGATAATCTTTTCGGTGTCCAGTAGGCTCTATGTACAGTGAGCAAATGATTTCTTTTAAGAGCAGCAGACGTTACAATTGACCAGCATATGCTCATAGATACTTGCCATGCGTTGCTTGTATCCTGCGTCGGCAGGTCTTTTCCCCAGATACTTTCTGGAATTCGGAAGTCGTCCTCCCCAGCCGAGATTAGGGCCCAGTACCAGAAGGAAGTTTCTTTCCGAAATGGATTAGACGTCTGCATCTTTATCTCCATGGCGATGTTACCTTTTCTAGATTCTTTAAGGGACTTACTCCAACTCAGTAGTTGGTAATATTTAAATTTTGAAAGAGTGGAGTTCGTGCATTGAGATAATATATCCCAATCAAGCAGTTTATTCTGAAACAGAAGCTGTCCCCATTCCGTGATTCCTGCTGATCTTAGCGGTGTTGCTAAACTATCCTTAAGGCAGTCTGGTGTGGTCTGAGAATCCCAGATCGGGGCCTTATCACTATAAAAGG
This sequence comes from Lissotriton helveticus, assembly GCF_964261635.1. Lineage (NCBI taxonomy): Eukaryota > Metazoa > Chordata > Amphibia > Caudata > Salamandridae > Lissotriton > Lissotriton helveticus. Next base: position 92,215,621 of record NC_136057.1, on the reverse strand, counting down.
GGATATCCATTGTAGATCTAATACAGTACCATATTCTAGCGGCTGATTTCAGGACCTTTAGTTTAATTTTTTTAAAGAACTTCGGATGGCCGAATTTGTAAAGAAAATGACTGGTATTGTTTGTTAAAATACGTAAGAATAATGGATAATTTTCATAAGGACCCAACAACACTCTACTACTTTTAAATTGGAAGGCCCTGCAGTATTCTAATAGATCTGGGCTTGCTATTCCTCCTTGCTCTTTAGATCTTCTTAATTTACGCCATGCGATTCTTGGTTTTTTGGAAGACCATATGAAACTAGATAGGTCTCCCTGCATCTTTTTTATCTTTTCTCTGTTGAACTCGAGCGGGATAGCGTTAAAAATAAAGGTGAATTTTGGTAAGATTGCCATTTTTATGATGTTCGATTTACCCAGGAATGTTAGGGGCAGCGCTCTCCAGACTTTCAATAACTTTTTTACGGCCGGCTGCTGAGACCGGTCGGGAGCTCCGTGCCTGAGCTCCACGTGCGGTTCTATGTGGTGAGGATGCGATTGCAGGAGTGTTTAACTATGGCATACTAAATATTAGTGCCAAACCTACTCTTTAGCTCAGTTATTGGAGACGCAGAAGACGCAGTGCCTTTCTTCGGCTTTTCAGCTTTTTTTCGGCTTTTCAGCTTTTCTCGGCTTCTCCGAAGTGTTAAAAAAAAAAAAAAACGGTTTCCTACCTGTCGTGTGATTCTCTCTGCTCAAAACTCTTCATGCTGATCCCGGTCAGCGTCCAAGATCCTCCCCCAGCCCCCGCTGGTGTGTCAGAGAACACCGTGAAACGGAGCCTGCTCATCGGTGATTCGGAGCTCGATTCAGAGCTCATCACAATCTCAGATGCTGGAAAGTGGGAGGCTGCCCTGCGAGCACGGCGGAACTGCAGGAAAGCAGTGAGTCGGTTCTCATTCAGTGTTAGAGGTAAGGCGGGGGGAGTAGAAGTGTTTAGAAGTCGGACGCACTTCCCAGGGGAGTTCTTTAGCTCTGAGGTTCAGATAAATAATAGAAGAATTAAGCAATTCCGCTCCACAGACTCATTGGTTAAGATACACCGGCCTCAGCCTCAGTCCAGTAGCACTTTGTCTGTAACTGACACGCCAGTTTTGGGAAACCTATATAATCTAAACGGCCCTGACTACCTGCTCCAGGCGAATTACCTGGCAGGAGCTTGTGAGAGCAATATATTGTCACAATACTTACAGAAACAATTACAACATACCAATTTACGAAGTTTGGGTGGAGTAAAAGTGGAGGGGCAGAAGGAAAGCACAGTTTGCGCCACCTCACCCCCAGTAATCCTTGAACTATCAAGGCAAACAAGGGTTTTAGCTAGTTGCAGTGCTACAGGTATAGATAAAATTGATACCATAGTAGATAATTTAGATCCGGCTGCTAAACCCGAGTCTGATCCTGATTTGTTTCAGCAGGAAAAGTCCACTTACTGCTTAAGGAACAGGCTATTTCTTAAAAAATCAGCTCCCCCGGCTCTTAAACAAACTATTATTCCGCGAATCACAAAGAGAGTTTCGCGTAAAGCCCCTAAACAAGATAAAGGGATACCAGTGAATAAGAAAGGAGCGTCAGAAGGGAGGCTGGAACTAGTTGAAAAGAGAAGAAAATCTGTAACAAAAATCACACCCTCCTTGAGGTCTTACTTTAAAGTGCAGGACAAAGTCCACTCTATATCTGTAATGGAAAAGCCTGCCTCACCAATGCTACCTCAGCCACTAATGGGGGATATAAACGATCCGAGCAACTTTTTGGTAGAAATCTCAATGAGGGAGTTAGAGAATCAGGATCTTGAGGAACCACAGACGATAGTCCAATCCCAGGACCAGCCCTCCAGCCAGACTCTGAGTCAGTCAATAACTACACCTCAAGCCTTCTCTGGAAATGTACCTACCCCTAGTTGTTCTACTATGCCTTCTGCTTCAGAATTAGAGAATGCTACAAATATTGTATCCCCTGACGTCAACACCTCAGATATAATTAACATTAACTCTAAATCTGATAAATCTGATAAAATGCACTGTGAGCCTAGTAGCAATATAGAGGTCCTTATGGAGAAAATGTTTGTAGAGATGACATCCAGATTTAAGATATCAGAGGATAACCAAATCAAACTCCATGATAGATTTGAATCTTTGGACTCTAAGTTATTGGCGTTGAATGAGAGAGTCTCTACAGTGGAAGCTGTAGCTGTGGGTCTGACTAAGAGGGTGGAAGCATCAGAAAGAAATATAAGAGATTTAAAAGCAAAGGACAAAAGTATGGAGGAAAAACTGGAAGCCTTGGAAAACCAGTCTAGGAGATCTAACTTGAGAATTCTTAACGTGCCGGAAGGGCGAGAAGGGTCAGACATTAAGAAGTTTATAATATCGCTAATAGAGGAATATTTTCCATGGTGTAAAACCCTAGACCTGGAAAATGACATTCAGCGGGTTCACCGTGATCCTTTTGGGAAACCTAAAGAGAGAAACAATCCAAGGAAGATCCTGGTGAATTTTAAATCTTACAACATCAAAGAGAGGATCCTGAGTGAAGCTCTAAAATCTGAACATACAATTGGGATGACTGGTCTTTTAGGATCCGATCTGACATTGCGAAAGTGACACAAGACAGGCAATGGGAGTTGGGTCAAAAAATGCCTGAACTAAAATCATTCGGGGCTACAGTCCAAATGAAGTTCCCGGCTTCACTCAGGATTATGTGGAGGAACAAGATGTACAATATTAAAGATCCTCTAGACGTTGATAACCTGTTAGTACAGATGCGGGATCAAATCCAAATTCAATCCCAAGCCCATTCCTAGACTGAATATACTTGTTCTGGGCGGTATATACTTATAATGAAGCAATGAAAACTAGTTTTAAGACTTACTTATAATACTAGCATCCTTATCTATCTTTTTCTTTTGAATACAGGCACGGGGCTCAAAGAGGGTCATAATTAAGGCCCAAAGGAAAGGGAGGCTTTCCCAGGGAGGGTATGTGTCTCCCCGTCCCTCCTTTTCTCTTTTCTTTTTTGCGTTTTTTTTATATAACCACAAACACAAGTGGCTTTCAGCCATTTCAAGAGGGGAAGAGGGGGAGGGGGGGAGCACATGGTGGTTGGGAGCAAAATAGGGAAAAATAAATAAAAAAATGTCCTCATCTCAAACCAGAGGAGAGAATCAGGAACCAATTGATTAATAACGAGCGCCATTCACCTTATAGAGGAAGATGGGAAAAAACCTGAAGAATATAAAAATAACTACCTGGAATGTTAATGGGTTAAGAATCAAGAGCAGAAGAAGGAAAATCTTTGAATATTTAAAATCTGCCGATAGCGAAATTTTAATCTTACAAGAAACACACCTAATGAAAACAGAATGGGAAGAGATCATTAAAACTCTTCATTGGGTCGAGGATTATGTTTGTACTGACCAACAGTTGATGAAGGGTGAATTGAAGCCCTTCAGGGTGTGGCCACGAGTTACAAACCATAAACCACCCTGCCCTGTGGTTTCGAGCCGTGGGCACATGTCACCGACGCAATACTTCACTGAGGAATAAGGAACAAGCAACAAAGATTACAGTTGGGTGACATTTTATTGCACAAAACACATGTATTTCGATAAAACGCATTTCTAGTGAATATTCTTTAAGACAATCTGGCTTCACTCTGCCAGGAGTATATGCTAAATAGAACTTGCCTCTAAAGTGCTGCGAGGCAAGCTGGAATGATCCATTGAAATCACATTTAAATCAGTTAGAGCTAGAATTTAAGAAGGACACAGAATACATTCTATGAACATATAGAGAACTTGAAACCAGCCTTCATGAAGAGAATAATTCCTGCAGATTGAATAGTTTAATGTGAGGGGCCAGCATTATTAAAAAGGCACAGGATACATTCCATGATACATTCTATGAAAACATAGCGCCTAGAAATGTGCCTTTCTGAAGAGAATTACCCATGCATGTTTGACATTCCAAAGAGATCCAAGGTGCAAAAGGACTGGGATCTTTCAAAAAGGGCACAATTGAAATTAGTTGGGGTAAGCAGGACACTCTATAAAGTCTAGTGCCCAAGAGCCCCTTAGCCTATGGAGACTATCCCAGCAGGACCTAATAGCCTAAGTGAACCTAAAATGCAAGGGATTGGGTGTGAATGGAAAGTACAGAGCAAGGACAGACACTTAAAAGACAAAAGTATTATCTGGCTTAGGGTGCCCACCACCTGAGAGAGAGAGGAATTGACACCCCAAGTCAGACAATCGGCTAGCCGGAGAGCCTGCATGCAAGAAGTTGCATTAGCAGAACCCCGCCTTCAGATTTGACGGGCTGAATCTCATATACCTGAAAAATGCAGAACCAACACTGTGCTGACGCCTTTTCTGACGCACTTTCTGGTGCAGGTCATTTGGCCACATGTGTTCTAGGACACCGGAAGCTCACCCCCAAAGAACACCCTGTTCTCTAAAAGAGGACACAGTGTTCTCAAAAAGCGAACATCTTGTACATTTCTAAAAATATATGTGTTAGAGCGGAACTTACAACAGGTGCTGAGGTGCTGTGACATTCATTTCATGCAAGCTATCTTTCAGAACAACATTTCTGCAAGATTCCAAGATGTGCCAACTTGTAATGGCTGAGTCTGTGTACGTGTGTGTGTGGGGTGTCTTGCAATGGGGCTTGTGAAAGGCTACTGTAACTTTCAGGTTTGCTCAATTGCCTCGCTGTGTTCAGCACATCAGAAATGCACGTTTAAAACTATTTAGGCTCAGTGGATTCTGTTAACATAAGCCGGTGGCTTTGGGCCTTTGGCTTGGGCCTACAACCCCGGGATTCAGGGGATCCATGGGATTTCATTTGCTGATTTTATATGGTGAAAATTGGTCATTTTAGCATATTTTCAGATTTTGTCAAGTAGGGCTCACATCGGACCTTCATCCTACCAAGGTCGATAAAAAGGCCCCTCTATCACAGTGCGTCACAAAAGGGGTGGTTATCCTCATAAAAAAATCTCTGAAGGCAAGAATTTTATCATCCGAGACAGACCCTAAGGCAGAGGTCTTCAATCTGTGGGGCGCGACCCCCAGGGGGGTCGTGGAGTCCTGGGAAGGGGGTCGCAGATTCTGTTGGAGCGTGCAGCAGTTCCTGGCGTCAGGCTGATTGAGGCCGGGTGATCACGGCGGAGGCCTAATTCACGCCTCATTAACAAGTAAAGGTCTTCTGAAGACCTGTGAAGTACTCGGGTGTGCCTTTCTGTGTGTCCCGAAGCTGTTTCAGCCGGGCTCACTTACACGTGCTGGGGAGTGGGGGGTGGGGGGGTCTGGGGGAGGAGGCTGTAGCCCTTTGAGTTCAATCAATGGACTTAGCTGTGGGGTTTATTTTTATTTTTAACGTTTTATATAGCGCTAGCTTAACCCGTAGGTATCAGAGCGCTTTACAAACACACATAGTAAACAGCAGAAGGACATTACAGTCATTGGTTCAAGTCCCACGAGCCCTCATACTGTCGTGTATTTCTATAGGTTCTGAATCGATCCCCCTATTCCTGACCCTATTCTGGTTAAACTACCTAGCTAGTTAACTAACAGTCAGCCCATGAGGCAAGAAAACCCCCATGATGCAGATACCGTTATCTGACGCAGTCACACTACGGCACAGGAACGTGTTATCTGATTAGGTCATAACGCTTGAGATCTAATTAGACAAGCGACATTCCTCCAGCCCCTGATAAGGCATACGACGTTCTCATAACAAATCAAACCTATGACAACCTGGATAATCCGTGCGGCCATTGTTTTGATTTCACAGAGAACTTTAGTAAAGAATGTGCTAACGAGCAAGTCGTATGACATCTTTATTGACGTACCTATGTCCATCCTTACGTCAATCCCGGCACCTTTAAGGTATAAATATTGCCGACCTTGCCCTATGCAAACACACGCGTGGTGACAAGACGGAGCAGCCATACTTGCCGAAGCCGAGAGCAGAAGCAGACCCCGCAGGCAACAGCCCCGCCTTCCTGACGCGCTGAGAGACGCGCTGCTATCTCAAGCCGAGAGACCCAGCACCGGCGCTTCCGGGTAGCCCTCGCAGGCAGCCTGGAATATCGAGAGCAGAGAAAGAGATACCATTCCTCATTCATCCTAAATTCCAGGTACAGAACTGAATAACCCCTCACAGAGAATTCTTTAGTTATTCACTTGGCAAAAACAAACTTAACTTAAACTGTAACTTTCTATTCCCGCCCACGCATTAGACTTAGGTCAGGTACACGGGGTAGGCGTATTTAGAAACACCAGTTGAGTACGTTTAGTCAAATGTATATGTGTATGTAAATATATTTTAATCATTTTAAACATCATATGGCTCAGAAACCATATCAATGTTTTTACAGTATTATTTTATACTATTGCTTTTAATGTATGCACTTTACTTAACTATAAGTATTGCAATAATATCGATCCATTTCTCTTGTACGAGAAAAGAGACTGATCAATAAATAACATCTTTTATTGAACACGCCCGTCTCTTCCTTTTCTCTACATTCTGATGAGACTAAGAATGCACGTACTGACTGAGTAAAATAATTGCCTTGTGCTCACACGACTCTTGAGATTGACTCTTGATTAGGGGAGAGCAAAGTTGTCATGTTCTATGGTTGTCAGAAACTAAATCCCTTCTTGTCTAATCAGGGGAGTTAATCCTTCCTTGAACATTCGAGAAAGTTTCTAGCGAACTCTGAGCTTAGCTGGCAAACCCAAAAATTAAGTCTAGTATCGACAGTAGTAGACCTAGTTAACGTCTGGCCTAGGCCTTTACTGCTGTAGGTACTATTCCAATGCGCAGAGCCTATTGGGAAGATAGGAACTACACTACATGGCGCCCAACGTGTTTGGAAAGGGCGATAAAACTAACGTAAGACATTTAGAGTAACTCAGTCGTGCTTTCTCACTCAGACCCCTTTTCCCAAATACTCCAAAGACGTCTGGAGTGGGTGAAAGGTTATTATATCCTCCAAAACCTCGCAGGAGGGAACTCCTATGTATGGTTCTTGGTCTAGTCAACGTTGAAGGATAAAACAGTTCCAGAATATTGTGCACCTAATCTCTGTTTCCATAAGAAACCTGATCTGCAAACAAAAATAATACCATCCTGTCAGTAAGATGGGAGACAGTGATGGAGAAAGAGAGGCAATTAGATTAGCTACTGAAATAGCAGATGCTGATGCTACCATGCAAGCAGCAGACGCGGATATAATACTCATTCCGGTCATTAAAAGGAAATCTATAACCTTAAAACTTATAGAAAATGGACTGACACCTAGAGGTGGCACAGTCATATTCGTAATTGAGGCACACGAATATCGGCAGACAGAGGTATACTATACATGGATACATTTTCCAGCAGCAAATGCTGTAACAAAGTACTTCCACTATTACAAAGTAGAGGAACCTCCTGAAACGTACACTCCTTTCGAGGAGGTGGAAGTACCACTCAAATTCCAAGAGCATTTGCTCTTATTTGATGGCGCCCTAATACATAACAATCACATTACAAGGCTCGGTCCTTTAGGAAGACCAGGAGCAACGTGGCCGGTCTTAGCCGGATACACACCACATCCAGACATCGAAAGAATGCCTGCAGCAGAGCTGTTAATACAGCTAAAACAACTACTAAAAATTCACAGACAATTAGTTCAGTATGTAATGCGGACTTCAACAATTCAGCCAGCGATTAAACTTCCACAGCTGACCCCTCACCAGGGGAACACAAATAAAATTACACCACAGAACATCCAATCCTGCCTAGGTAAAGTTCCAGCTAAACGGGAACAGATACCATTCTGGTTGGCACAGAAAATTACCCAAATAGAGGCGGTGTTTCCTGACACCACCCCGCTGGAAAAACACAGGATTCTGACTATATGTCTCCCAATGGGAATCGCACCACACATTGAGGACTGTGACACTTGGGGTACAGTCTTTGCTTCCATCTATACAAAAACGCACGGTGTTCCATCCATTTCGGTGATACCAGATGTGCTAAAACAAATTCAAGATGAATACGGTCCAGAACCTGCTTTAACTCTTGGTATGAAATTACTGAAAGACTTCAAGCAGGTCTCGGCTATATTATTAGCCAACATAAAAGGTGAAGCAGCAAACGTGGCGATCCGCCAGAGGTTAAAAGAGACAGATATAGCAGACCAACCAGCTGAAATTGCCAGAATCATAGAAAAATCCTATGAAGAACTAGGCAGAGATAGTCTAGGTGGAATACCAGTAAAACCGCAACTGACTACAAGTCCAGAAAAAATGTTTTTTAATAATAATAATAATTCACCAAAAAAGAACTGGGATGGGAACAAACAATCCAATCCTAAAGAAAAGAAATTCCAGTCCAGAGGAAGGTCTCCTAGGCGAAGAGAGAAATCTCCAAACCCGAGACAAAGGTCACCCCAGAGTGACCCCTCTGGGAATAGATATAACCTTAGAAATAGGGATAATATTAAAAAACCTGATAGATATCAAGACATTGATACACGTCCCTCTCAATCTTTTCAGAATTCCTCGCAGAAATCGGAAAGAAGAGGACGATCAGAAGAGCACGCCAAGTCCAAAGACAAGGAACCTGCTCAACTGAAAAAGAAATCACAATTTCCAAAAAAGAAGGTAGCCAGTATCAAGGTAGTTAACAATGCCGAGAATACTGAGGACACAACTGAAAAATGGAGAGTGGGCTCAGACAATGCTAGACAGCGCAGCAGAGGTGAGCATAGCTCGCAAAGTCCTTATGAATCATCTGGAGACAGTGGACACGAATGAATACCTTCAAGTGGAAACTGCAGATACCAGAGTTAGCAAGCCCCACAAAATATACGAGATAACATTACGTATAGAGGGAGATAAGACTAGGAAAATTAGGGGACTATTTTGGGATAACCTCTCCAAAGGCTATGACATCCTTCTAGCTGAAAAAGACTGGCCACCAGAGTTTGTCAGGGAGTGCCCTCATGGCGAAGAAGTAATTATGCCTGCCTTCTCGAATCAAATACCGATTCATAAAAAATATACACTTGCTAGAAAGTGGGCAGTGGCCTTAGCACCTGCTTTATATAAAAATCATGTAGGATGGGATGAGGATTCTCCTCCTCACAAAGTCCAGTTAAAATCACAACCAACTGCACAAAGGCAGTACCCAATCAAGCAAGAAGCTAAAAAACAAGTAAATGAAATACTAGATCAGCTAGAATACCAGGGGGTGATTGAAACTTGCACCTCACAAATGAACAATCCTTTGTTTCCGGTCTCCAAACCAGACAATTCATATCGCCTAGTTTTGGATTACCGACACCTTAACACATGTTGCAAAACTTTTGCAGTGCAAAACTCACACAGTGCTGCACTAATGAATAACATAGTGCGCAAAAAATACAAAACAACCTTGGACATCTCCAATGGATTCTTTTGTCAAAACATAGCACCAGAGAGCAGATATTTAACAGCTTTCTCAGTAAATGGCACTCAAAAACAATTCTGTCGGTTAGCCCAGGGGTACAAGAACAGCCCGGGGGTATTCTCAGCGAGAGTAACAGAATTACTACAACTATATGATGATGAAGCATTATCTTATGTCGATGACATTTACTTAACAGATGATGACTTGGAAACTCACTTGAAAAGAGTGAACACCATAATACTTGGTTTCGCTGCAGAGGGTTACAAATTCAACTTTAAAAAGTCCAGAATTGCCCATCTGACGGTCCTATTCTTAGGATATGAGTTATCAAGTGAAGGTAAAAGCCTGGCAGACAATTTCCTAGAGAAATGTGCCGTAATCCAAGCTCCTAAAACACTAAAAAACCTACAGTCAATTCTAGGCTTCCTAAATTTCGTAAGAACATATATTGCAAATTACGCAGAAAGGGTCAAACCCCTTTATGATCTAATTAAACCAGACTTTAAAAGATCCAGTTGGACTCAAGCACACACAGAAATTTTGAGATCCTTACAAACAGACATGCTAATTAAAACAAAATTAGAAACCCGTGATAATACACGCAACCTTGTGATCCGAGTCATCCCAGGGAGATGCGGATTCACATACCTAACCTCTAATGAGGCAGATAAGGTACCAATTGCATTCAAATCACACTTGTACACTAAGGCTGAAATGAAATTTAGCCCAACGGAAAAAATTCTTACAGCAACACAGACAGCTATAGCAAAAGAACGAGCCCTGGCACAAGGTAAACGAATAGTAATCGTGACACCAATACCAGCCTTAGAGGCGGTAACAAAGGCAAGCATTCCAAATGCTAAAGCACTCCATCCGAGATGGATACAATGGGCTAACTCTCTTGCTGCAACAGACGTGGTGTACGAATTTGATCCTTACTTAAAAACACAAGAATTTCTCCAATATGAATTTGAATGTCCTCCGCCAACCGAAATTCTGCCTCTAGAACACTACGGCTGTATAATATATACAGACGGATCAGCACAACCCGCAGTAGGGGGTAAACAAGCTTACAGTGCTGCGTGCGCGATTGTTAAAGGTCGTTGGCACGAAGGGAAATTTAAACCAACCCTCACTAAAACACAATCTCTAGGAGATTGCACAGCTCAGCGAGCTGAACTACTAGCATTCAAGATGGCGCTTGAAAATACCGATCGAGAATTCCCCACACTTATAGTGTGTGATTCGTATTATTGCGTTCAGTCTTATAATGAATACTTGCAGATCTGGCTTCAGAACGGTTTCAAGGATGCGAAAGGTGGCACAATCAAGCATAAAATGCTCTGGGAACAAGTAGCTCTTTTATTTATTTATTTATTTATTTTAAAAATTTATAAAGCGCGGCGTATACCCGTGGGTGTCTTGGCGCTATAATTTTGCTGAAAATCCCAGAATAAGGTGGTATCTTTCTTCAAACGTATCGTTTCTGAGCGGATTATTGATCGAATAACCAAGTTTTTACCAGTTTTCTAAACTGAAATAACGATGGTGCCAGTTTTATTTCCTTTGGGAGCGTGTTCCAGATTTTGGCTGCGGCATTAGTAAAGCTTCTGTCGCCCCATGTCACCGTCCTGGTGCGTGGCACTACCAGTAGGTGGCTATGTTCGGAGCGTAAGGATCTTTTTGGTGAGTAGTATTGAAGTTTTCGTTTGAGAAAGGCTGGTCCAAGACCCTTGAGAGCTTTGTAGGTGAGACACAGGGTCTTGAATCTGATGCGATTTCTCACTATTAGCCAGTGGAGATTTCTAATCGCGTGCCTGGTGGACTGAAACTTAGGAATGCCAGCTAGTAGCCTTGCGGCCGCATTTTGTATAAGCTGGAGTTTGGCCACCACCCTTGCCTGGGCGTTTACAAACAGTCCGTTGCAGTAGTCGAGTGAAGAGAGTACTAAGGAGCTCACCACTGTTTTCTTAGCACTCTCCGGGAGATAGGGCAGGATTTTTTTAATTATCTTAAGCTTATAGAAAGCAGACGACGCAACCTGGTTGGCATGGTTGGAAAAATTAAGATTGTCGTCAAATATAATGCCTAAGTTCCTGACCTTTTTTACTGGTTCTGGAGGGGCTCCGAGGGGTGTCGGCCACCAAAGAGTGGACCACTGTGGTGATAAATTTCCGAAGATCACTACCTCGGTTTTCTCCGAGTTGAGGCGCAGGCAGTTTTCCGACATCCATTCCTTGATGGCAAGCATGCCTTCTTGGAATCTGGTGGCAACCTCCTCCCCGTTGTTCTTAATAGCGATCACCAATTGGGTGTCGTCGGCGTAGGAGGTAAGGCTCATCCGGTGGTTCTTAATCACCCTTGCTAAGTCCGACACATAGATGTTAAAGAGTGTCGGACTTAGGGATGAGCCTTGCGGGACGCCACATGGGAGGGCGAGCTGAGGGGATTGAAATGCGCCCAATGTTACTGCCTGTGTTCTATTGGACAGGAATGATGCCAGAAGCTCTTTGGCTTTTGAACAAATGCCCATCTCCTTTTACAAAAAGAACTACCAAAGACTCACGTGATACATACACTGAGTCATCAACGTGATGGCGTTCACGTTGCAGGGAATTCATTGGCTGATGAGGCCGCGAAAGCAGCTGTGCAAACGGCTTCCGTAGCAGCCGTCACCCGGTCAAAAACAAAAATAGACAGCGAAATATTACAAGCTGTCAGCGCTTCAGAAAAGGATTCGATAGAACCACTCCCTAAAGGCTTTCCAGTAAAATACTCATACATAACTGATGAAAACAATGTTCCTTTTGCTCGAATCCCTGGAGTGGGGGATAGGGCAATTCCAAACATGGAACACAGATTAGGACTAATAATAGCGGCACACGAAGGGCTTGCTTCTACCCATGCTGGCGTCTCAGCCACAGTATCATTATTAAAACAGAGATACTGGTGGCCACAAATGAGAAGACAAACAAGGAACTATGTTCTAGCATGTGAAATATGTCAAAAAATGAAAGTATCAACTGTGAGACGTCCAGCACAGACGCCCCTTCTAATCTCGGATAAACCATTAGCATGTGTTTATCTAGACCATTGCGGTCCCTTACAAAGGGATGGTAACTATAAATATATCTTGGTTGCAGTGGACTCATGCACGAGATTCATATGGATGTGGCCCCAGCGAACGGCTGACGCCAGAACTGTTATAAAAGATTTGCGGGTCTTTATCGGCACATACGCAATTGGCATTCTGCATTCGGACAATGGTCCTGCTTTTAGCTCTCGGGCTTATAAGGAGGCCATGGTCAGCATGGGCGTGCAATTGCGGTACTCTTGTCCATTTCACCCTGAGGGGAACGGAATTGTTGAAAGAAAAAACCGTGACATAAAGCAATCTATAACGGCAAAGGTATTAGGTTCGGGAGCTGGGTGGGTCAAACATCTAATAAGTGTCCAACGTAGTCTAAATAACTTGCCAAGAAATTCTCTGAAGGGATTCAGTCCGTACGAATTATTATTCGGAACTAGGATGTTGATCTCTGACCTTGATAGTCAGACTTCAGTGGTAATAGAAAAAACCTTTGATGTCAAAGACCGTTTGGCTATTTTGCAGGACTTAAACAAAACAAGAAAAGACCTGAGCAACATACAGTTGAAACAACAGCCAACGACCACTGAAGATTCACCACCTGTCCCAGCAAGACCTGTCTGGATTCCAAAAGTCGGGGATCTAGTCAGGGAGAAGATCGCGGTAAAGAAGGAATTTGGGCCTTCTTACAGAAAAGCAGTTCCTGTCTTGTCTGTCAACGGGACAAGATCAGTTGTACTATCGCCACTTGCTGGAAAAAAGGAGAACCGAGTTGTATCCATCGACCTGGTAAAACCACAACATGTGGCCGATAACAAACAGTAGGCCAAGTGGACTCCCAATAAGTAGCAGAACACCAAGGTTTGCTACCAGTACAGAGGTCCTATCAAAGAGGCTCATCACATTCGAAACGCCTACAGAAGAACAACAAGGACTATGCAACAATGCAATAGAACTAAGACCTCTGAAAACCCAAATAAAGACATTTAGCAGAGAGACACCAATCTATACTGAAGTACCAAGTGAAAATGCAAAAAACAAAAATCCTGAACCAATTGGAACAATTGACAGAACTGCATCTGGTTACTTCATCAACTTCGATGATTCCTCTGACGGCTTCAGTGAACAAAAGACACAGCCATCATCAAAATCCTTTAAAGACAAAGCTAAGGAACTTTTGAAACAACTGAAAGAAACATATCTGGTTTCTCCATGGATTGAATTTTGGGTGGGTTTTGGTGCATTTATCCTCATACTTTGGCTCATCATGGTATTTACTTTGGGACGCTTCATTGAGGGAAAATATGCTAAAATGGACACAGCAAGTCAGAACATCAACTTGGTCCTCAAACCACACACATCTTCACACGTCAAGAAACGAGAACTTTCTTCAGAACTTTCTTCAGCCAACTTCACAGCAATTCCAATACCTGGTGGGGTAGCCTGGGACAACACTGACTATGAAATTTATGGTCCGGTCGAGATCCTGAAATATCCACACCAAATCAAGATCTCCTTGAGTGATTTTGCAAAACCAAACTCATTTGCTGATGATTGGGACTTTGAAAGTATAAATAATATGATGTCTGACTTAGTAATGTCTGCTAAATTTACAAAACATGATTATTTGCAGGGTTCTACAAATTATGATAGTATGTATTGCTATAACCATTATGGTAACCATTTCTTGCATAAATCTGCACAACCTAGAAATGTTTTAAATTATAATCAATGGGAACATTGTGCTACACCTCCAAAAGGGAGCTCTAGAACCGTTTATGACAAATATTCATATTTTTCAGGTTTTAACATAACTAATGCTGAAACATTTTATTACAAATTGTCAAACAAGACAGGGATGAAAACCATGATAACCAACACAAAATTGATTTATTCTGATTCGTTCTTTGAAAAAATGAATACTTTCGGATTTGATTATTGGGACAAAAATGTTGATTTGAAAAGTGTTTGGGGTACAAAAGAATGGCAAGTACAGGGTTTAGAAGCTTTGTTTAGAGCCTGCATGATCCCAGAACAAATGATATTTTTAAATGACACTGTTCAACAAACCACCTGTCTTGGCTTAGCCAAAATCAAAGATTTAAATAACCTGTCTATTCCAAAGCCGTAAATGTTTAGCAATAGCTCTGAAACAGATGAAGAAATAGACATAAACCATATACTTAACCAAAACAGAACACATCCTGATTGGAAACAATGGTTGATCTGGCCCACAGATACAAATAACTGTCAAGATAGATTCCTGAATAAAACACAGGGTTTCAAAATGACCAGGCCAGACCCTAGATATCCCCAAAGACATCACCCAGGGATAATAACAACCTACAGTGTGGGCAAATTATGCCTTCAATGGCTACAAACTTCCACACTGCCTGAAATTAAGCAACACCTAACTTTACTTGCTGATGGTGCTGACTTGCGTGATTTCATACTGGGACCACGCAAACAGCGTCATAAGCGTTTCATAGCAGCCTCTGTATATGCAGCATACAATGAGGCCTGGAAGGTTACTCAAATTGAGACAGCAGAGAGAATACGTGAAATTGATCGTATTAATTTGGAAAAATCACTTTCTGTAGTGGACAATGGGTTAATGACTCTGTCCTCCAGAATTTTTTCATTGGACAGCATTGTGTCTTCAGCAATCGATATATTATCGCAAGACTTACTGTTATTACAACATGGACAGTCACAATTGCGTTCTATTGTACAGCTTGGCTGGACGTTACAAAATCTGCGTTCAGGCTACGTGCCTTGGCGTTTAATCAACACAACGTCACTATTCCAAATCTTTAACCTTACTGATAGACAAATCGGTATGGCGCAGAAGGGTGCTGATTATACAATCTTGAGCATTGAAAAACTAGAAAGATTACCAATGACAATGTCAGAACGACCTGTCAGTGAATGGATAATCCACGGAATCATAAATATTCCAATCTCAACCTTCAGGTTTCAATACTGCCAAAAATATATACAGGCTGGCATGTACGAGAAATTGGGAAAGGGGTACCTTAAAACAACTTGGAACCTGCCCTATTCACATGCATGTGTCAGTAACAAAGGACAGAAAGTGTTTCTTAGTGGCAACAATTGTGCTATGTCACTAAGCGGCACGCTTCTGTGTAACGGTATTAGTTTGCACGGAGCCTGTGAAGGGAATTCATACAACCTTTCATGTCACCAGCAAGGCGCACCTGCAACTGAAATAGAACCATTCTTTCAAAGACTCTATAATGGGAGTTACATTCTTATTGTAGACCGCAGATGTTGTAGTCTTATGCCCGGGACTCCTTATCTCGTCACTACGACGGCGAAGGTCAAGTGCTGTGGACGTTCTTTATTCCCCAGCTCCTTTCCAGACAGGGAGGCAAGGGCATGGCCCGGTTTGAAAATTACTTCTATTCGAATAGATACTTTAAGCAGAATGAAAACAGTGCTTCTTCAGACGCCTACAAGGCTCACGTCATCTAAAGAAACGTATGATCTACAAGTCGCAAGGACGACTGCAGAGATACATACATTATTATCAACTAATTCCCCCGTACATTTCGCGGAAATCCTGAGCGAAATCTTAAATATTTCTGATACCACTGGGGTCTCAAAGGTATTTAAGACAGTATTTTCGATGGCATTAACACCATTCAAAGCCATACTGGGTATTTTTCCAGATTTCGTCCATTCGATTTTTGGCGGACTTCCCCTGATCCTGGGACTAATTGCAGGAATCCTATTCCTAGTCCTTATTTTTCGTTATGGCAACCCATGTCACAGATCAAACTCTCGCGACAATGGAAGATACGATCCTAGCCATTGGATACCGGGACCGGATATCAAAAATCCTGGGACTCTCCCGGCTTAGAGACCTAAACATGACTTGGTTTCTATCATTTCGACCAATGTGGCAAAGGTGTGTTTTACCTGTACTAAGGTGTCTGCTATGCGGAGAAGAATGCGTGTTAGACACCTGTCTGACGCTACAATCGGATGCGCCGGTGGATGCAGATACACTGTTGGTTCCTACCAAGGTTCACGCACTGTGCTGCCCTCAAAGGCTGCCAATTCTGATGACGGCATTCCTGGAATCTTCACCACTACGATTGAAGAGTAGTGAAGTTCAAGATGAAAGCAGCATCGAACAGGTACGACCTTCTGTCAGCAATGCAAATCAGACTGTCAATGGAGACAATCATGCGCACGAATGCATGGTTACCCCTATTTCCGACTTAGAGGAACTTTCCCATGAAGCTGTTGACAGTTTTTTCGAAAGCCTGAATGATATGATGTTCTCTCCGGAACAGAAATAGAGACTTTTGAGTAAACTCGCACACGGCGTTCCCTGAATTCGGCCTTCAACTTTAAAAATAAAGTCACATGAACAATTACAATCCAGTTCACGGACAGCAACTTTTTTCAGCAAGCCCTTAAAATATTTTTCTATATATTTTTTCCCCGGGACACTGATCTTCTGCTTAAAGTAAGAAAACTATTCCTAGAGAACTAAGATTTCTATTTTTAGATACTTTATAGACTTTATATAGACTTTAGCTGCCCGCTGGTATGTTCACAAAATATATTATGTGATGAAATGGTTTCGACTTTTCTTTCTGTATAGCCATATTAAGAGCCATTTCATGTGTATTTCTCATATACCAACAAGCAATAATGCATAAAATGCGTGCTTACTTTTGCATTTAATTCATAGCTTAAGTGCATACAATATATGACTGCAATTTTTCAGTATATTTGAAAATTTCAAAATGCATTTATGTATTTTGGGGTGGTAAGGTATACACTATACTCTATAGTATGTTGTACTATGTTATACTATGCATAGATTAGTAGATATTACCATAGTTAGCGTGGAGTGGGTGTCGTGTATTTCTATAGGTTCTGAATCGATCCCCCTATTCCTGACCCTATTCTGGTTAAACTACCTAGCTAGTTAACTAACAGTCAGCCCATGAGGCAAGAAAACCCCCATGATGCAGATACCGTTATCTGACGCAGTCACACTACGGCACAGGAACGTGTTATCTGATTAGGTCATAACGCTTGAGATCTAATTAGACAAGCGACATTCCTCCAGCCCCTGATAAGGCATACGACGTTCTCATAACAAATCAAACCTATGACAACCTGGATAATCCGTGCGGCCATTGTTTTGATTTCACAGAGAACTTTAGTAAAGAATGTGCTAACAGCAAGTCGTATGACATCTTTATTGACGTACCTATGTCCATCCTTACGTCAATCCCGGCACCTTTAAGGTATAAATATTGCCGACCTTGCCCTATGCAAACACACGCGTGGTGACAAGACGGAGCAGCCATACTTGCCGAAGCCGAGAGCAGAAGCAGACCCCGCAGGCAACAGCCCCGCCTTCCTGACGCGCTGAGAGACGCGCTGCTATCTCAAGCCGAGAGACCCAGCACCGGCGCTTCCGGGTAGCCCTCGCAGGCAGCCTGGAATATCGAGAGCAGAGAAAGAGATACCATTCCTCATTCATCCTAAATTCCAGGTACAGAACTGAATAACCCCTCACAGAGAATTCTTTAGTTATTCACTTGGCAAAAACAAACTTAACTTAAACTGTAACTTTCTATTCCCGCCCACGCATTAGACTTAGGTCAGGTACACGGGGTAGGCGTATTTAGAAACACCAGTTGAGTACGTTTAGTCAAATGTATATGTGTATGTAAATATATTTTAATCATTTTAAACATCATATGGCTCAGAAACCATATCAATGTTTTTACAGTATTATTTTATACTATTGCTTTTAATGTATGCACTTTACTTAACTATAAGTATTGCAATAATATCGATCCATTTCTCTTGTACGAGAAAAGAGACTGATCAATAAATAACATCTTTTATTGAACACGCCCGTCTCTTCCTTTTCTCTACATTCTGATGAGACTAAGAATGCACGTACTGACTGAGTAAAATAATTGCCTTGTGCTCACACGACTCTTGAGATTGACTCTTGATTAGGGGAGAGCAAAGTTGTCATGTTCTATGGTTGTCAGAAACTAAATCCCTTCTTGTCTAATCAGGGGAGTTAATCCTTCCTTGAACATTCGAGAAAGTTTCTAGCGAACTCTGAGCTTAGCTGGCAAACCCAAAAATTAAGTCTAGTATCGACAGTAGTAGACCTAGTTAACGTCTGGCCTAGGCCTTTACTGCTGTAGGTACTATTCCAATGCGCAGAGCCTATTGGGAAGATAGGAACTACACTACAATACCTGGCGCCTGTGCAGGAGAAATGTGCCTGAGACTGTTCTTCACGGTGAGGTGTTTATACAGCCTGTCTGCTCCCCCCCCCCCCCAAGCAGGGAAGCACAGAGATGCCCTCCCATGAGAGAGGAAGAAGAAGGAAGAAGACGCAGAGAGATACTGACGCCACCCCATGAGAGAGGCACAGAAAAGGTGGGTGGATGAAGGATGAATGTATGTGTGGATGGAAGGATGAAGGGTGGGTGGATGGATGGAAGGATGAAGGATGGATGGGTGGATGTAAGGATGAATAGATGGATGTGTGAAAAGGTGGGTGGATGAATGATGAGTGGATGGATGTAAAGATGAAAGGGTGGATGGATGGATGAAGGATGAATGGATGGATGTGTGAAAAGGTGGGTGGATGAATGATGAGTGGATGGATGTAAAGATGAAAGGGTGGATGGATGGATGAAGGATGGATGGATGTGTGAAAAGGTGGGTGGATGGATGGATGAAAGGGTGGATGGATGAAGGCTGTATGTATGGATGGATGGACAAAAGGGTAGATGGATGAAGGATGTATGGATGGATACAAGGTTGCATGGATGAATGATGGATGGATGGATGAAAGGGTGGATGGATGAAGGATGTATGTATGGATGGAAGGACAAAAAGGTAGATGGATGAAGGATGGATGTATGGATGGATAAAAAGGTTGCATGGATGAATGATGGATGTGTGAAAAGGTGGGTGGATGAATGATGGGTGAATGGATGGATGAAAGGGTGGCTGGATGAAGGATGGATGTATGGATGGATGTGTGAAAAGGTGGGGGATGAATGATGGGTGGATGGATGGATGGATGGATGAAAGGGTAGGTGGATGGATGAAGGATGGATGGATGAAAGGGTGAATGGATGAAGGATGTATGTATGGATGGAAGGACAAAAAGGTAGATGGATGAAGGATGGATGTATGGGTGGATAAAAGGTTGCATGGATGAATGATGGATGCATGGATGGATGTGTGAAAAGGTGGGGGGATGAATGATGGGTGGATGGATGGATGAAAGGGTGGGTGGATGAAGGATGGATGTATGGATGGATGGGTAAAAGGTTGCATGGATGAATGATGGATGGATGTGTGAAAAGGTGGGTGGATGAATAGATGGGTGGATAGGTAAAGGATGGACGTATGGATGGAAGGATGAAAGGGTGGATGGATGAAGGATGGATGGATGTGTGAAAGTGTGGGTGGATGAATGATGGATGGATGTGATGAGGTCTAACAAGCGCATTTATGGTTGTCGATAGTTGTTGATGATGAGGAGTACCAGTTTCTAGAATCTTTTGTCGTAAGGGGGTCCTTACGCCTAAAAAGGTTTTACAAGGGGGTCTCGGCATCAAAAAGTTTGAAGACCTCTGCCCTAAGGGGAGATGGGCGCTAGCCAAGATTACCTTTCTTAATAACACCTTTATTTTAGCTGGGTATTATGGCCCTAACATAGATGATCCTACCCCATTACAATCATTATACTCCCATTTGATTTCGGTACATTTTCCTGTGATCCTAGGCGGAGATTTTAATATAATTTTAAATCCAAACACAGATCGGATCCCAAAAGGAAAACAGAACAGCCTGCCTAAAATGAGAGAATGGTTGGGAATATATAAAAGAGATCTAAACCTACTTGATGTATGGGATGAGAAGGGCTCCAAACAGGATAGGTTTACCTTTAACAATAAAAAGCTTGGAATACATTCAAGAATTGACTATTACTTAATAGATCAGGGATTAGTAGAAAATACTCATAAACTGACCCACCTTCCCGCTCATCTCTCGGACCACTCGGCTGTCCAAATGACACTAAAAATAAAGGACGATATAACAATACCAAGATGGACTCTAGACCGTTCTGTCCTCCTAGATCCCATAATAATTGACCAACTTACACAGGATACAGAATCATATTTCCAAGACAATAATGGAAGCGCCTCACCCCAAGTGATATGGGACGCGTACAAGGCAGTAACATGGGGCAAGATCTGTGGCTTGGCCATTCATAAATCAAGAAACGAAAAAAAAGAGATCCAGAAAATAGAAGAGAATATAAAAATACTGGACCGACAGATCTTGATAGACACTTCCCTCCCGAGAAGTCAAGACTTAATTAGGGAAAGCTCATATTGAAGGAAAATTTATCGACATTATTAGAAGGCAAAATCAGGGAAAGATGGGAATGTAGTAAACTTGCCCATTATGAGTATGGAGAAGGCTGCGGGAAAATGCTCGCGTGGAAGCTCAAAACAGACCAAGCTAGAAATGAAGTAAATTATATAGATCCAACAGACAGCTCTCAAAATGGGTTTGAAGAGAAAGTAATAAAAGAAGAATTCTCTGCCTTTTTTACTAACCTCTATTCTGAGGACTGTAATCCAAAAATTGAAGAAATAACCAATTTCCTACAAGCACAAAATATACCAGTCTTATCCCCAGAGGAAAAAGTAACTTTAAATAGTGAAATAAAATCAGAGGAGGTTGCCCAAGCGATAAAAGAGCTAAAGAGAGGAAAAGCTGCAGGGCCTGATGCCCTCCCAAATGAATTCTATATAAAGTTAAAAGATACGCTGGTCCCCCATTTAACAATATTATTTAACAAGATTTTTATAAACAACGTTAAAATTCCGGAGTCATGGAACGATGCCACCATTTCTATTATTCTGAAACCAGGTAAAAATCCAAAGAAATGCGAATCTTATCGCCCAATATCCATCCTAAATTGCAACTATAAGATTTTTACTCAAATCCTGGCAAAAAGATTAGGGAAAATAGCGGGAACATTAATAAACCCTAATCAAAAGGGCTTCATGGCAGGAAGGCCTCACACATGAGTTGATCAGAGTAATTGATATCGCTATCGTAGAAAATATTCCACTATCAATAATTACGATTGACGCTGCTAAAGCATTTGATAGGGTAAACTGGTCCTACCTAAGTGAAGTATTAAAGAAACTTAAACTGGGGGATAACATCATAAAAGCTGTAGAAAATATTTACAACTCGCCCAGAGCCAAAATACTAATTAACGGTCACCTAACTAACAACATCCAAATAGGTAGAGGTACACGCCAGGGATGCCCCCTCTCCCCCCTGCTTTTTAATTTCTATATTGAGCCGATTGCAGAACATCTTAGGAATCTTTCTTCAATCTCCCCATTTTTCTATCAAGGATGGCACAAGAAAGTTGCTTTATATGCAGACGACCTCATGATCTTTACTTCAGACCTAGAAGAAGCTCTTAAAACAACAGAAGAGACCTTGATAAACTTTGGGAGGATATCTGGTTATCAGATAAATCAAACAAAAACTGAAACTGTAAGCTGGAATGAAAATTTCGTATCCCCCTTTAGTAAAGAAAAAATAAGATACCTGGGTATTGATCTGGTAAAGGAGATTGATAGAATTGCCCAAATAAACTTTCATAGGGTAGAGATTGAAGTAAAAAAGTTATTGAAAGTCTGGAGAGCGCTGCCCCTAACATTCCTGGGTAAATCGAACATCATAAAAATGGCAATCTTACCAAAATTCACCTTTATTTTTAACGCTATCCCGCTCGAGTTCAACAGAGAAAAGATAAAAAAGTCTGTTCCTCTTTCAGCTCCGAACTTGTGTTTTGTCAGGTGCTTCGAAGGTGCCTTTAATATTGATGAATGAGGAGGAACCACATTATAAGAAAGGCCCCGTTTGTACTTAACGTCCAGACGTTCAGAGATTTACTAATCTTTCTTGGCGCATGCTTTTCTTCTTTCACTGGGTTTCCAAGCGGAGTGCGGTATTTCCAGGGTTGGGTTTCAGAGCAGGGGCACCCTTTCAGGAAGAAACGCGTAATGTGTCTGAGGCAGAAATATCAGCAGAATGAGGCGCGCGGGAGTCGGCGACGCGGGAGCTCTGTGGAACACATTTAGGAGGCATAGCAGATATAAGTTTTTTTTACGCGGTTAGATATCGTAAGTGGCCTATCTTTTACATGCCATCCAGGTATTTATGTCATCGGGCCGATTTAAAAAGGATTTCATGAGGTGTAAGGGGCGTACTCCGTACTGGCGTAGTCAGCAAAGTGCGGGTGCAACGAATTCTGAGGGGTTCCTTTCACCCCAATTATTGCTGTTTTTGCTTACAAGCCGGGGAATGCACGCCCCATTTTCCTTCCTTGCTTGCTTTAGAGTCCTTGTTACCCTTGCTATACCACTGATATACCCTTGAAAAAAGTTGCAGGTTACACGTGTGCAATTTATGTTGAAACCCAGAAATTGGTGTCATCCCATGAGATTTCTGTTTCTATAGTCTTCATTCATGCATAGTCTAGACATTAGTAGTTTTCGACTTACCTTTGACATCTAGTGCGTCATTAGGCATGTCAATGATCTGATGGTGGTAATTCCACACACCCTATGTTATTGATTCCAACATAGTCAGGGCTAGGCACACACCCTTGCTCAGTGCCAGCATACCCTCTCAGGGGATAGTGCGCTTTACAAATACACAAAGCATGACATCACACTTACCATGCAACTCTTATTGAACCTTAAACCTGTAGGAGTTGCCTTGATCAATTAAAATTGTAAGATTAAAGTACCTAGAAATAAAACATGTCCAATAATACTGTAAGGGACTTCTGGAATGTTCCTGGTTTTGTATTATTTATAAACACTGTCTCTTAAAAAAAGGAACCGTTGGAGCAAATCTAAGCAGTTGTGTTTCTTAGTGCAGAAGAGAAACAACATAGTCCCACTCCGAGTGTGCACTGCTGCTCACTGAGAACTGGGGACCCCGTTTTATTAATTAGGACATTTTATTGGAATTGAAGTGTAGGCCCTGATGAAGCAATTATTATTGTAAAACACGGGCTGGCCCATCAATACTGAGATAATGAACCTTAAATTCACGTTTTTCGTTGTCCATAATAAATGCAGGACTACAATTTGCCACTTGAACAAATCTTAGCAGGGGCATATTTATTCCGCCCTAGTTTTTTTAATTATATATAAAGATGTTATGCTGGCACTACTAGTCCTATGTTTACGAGAAAAAAACTCAACTACAAGCCCTAGCTTGCAAAGGGCTGATACTAAACCAGAATTGGCAAAGGCAATCGATCAGAGCTGTATCTGTTGACCCTTGTTGTCCCCATGTTTGGTGGCTCCTGTATTTGCACTTTTGTGTCTCGGACCTTCTATGAAAGGCAGAAGAACAAATGGCTGCTTGGACCAAGTGTCGGAAGCAGCTACCCCTTCAATCCTCTGCAGCTGCGGCTGGAGCAGGCCTCGGAATGTAGCATGACATCACCACTCTATTGAAATACGGGAAGCAAGGCTGCCTTAGAGTCAGCGTAGCCCACACTCACAGTAGTGTTAAAGACGTGCTAAGTAATACTTTCACGAACGTGTGACTCCGTCTTAGAAGGCTGGGAATGTACTTGTGGATGAGAATTGCAGGGAAGTAGGGCCAACAAGAAACAACTAGTAAATGACAAGGCCTTTTATTTATGTTATAAAAACGAAAACAAAAATAAAAGGCATGGTTATTTACAATATCAATCGCTCAGACTCTCATAAATGCAAGACCTATTGCATTGCAAATGCTTGTTTGCTAGAACCTCTTTGTTGTCTGTTGTGAGGAGCTGAGTCTTCGTTTATTTTCTTTTGAGGGCAAATAGCTCAGTGGGTTAGCTGCATGTTGTTGAGATCTGTCCTCATAGTGTGCGCTGCAAATTCACCCCCATGCGCCACTCAGTTTGGGTTTCTTCCGGGTTAGTACAAACCGTACAAACAGTTATGAAATGTAAATATTAGAAAGCAGCTACGAGAAAGGATAAGTAAAATCTTGGAAATTATTCCATTGAAGGACACATTCATTAAAATAACCTGGGCAGTGCAGTCTTATGTTGTTTGACATTCTGTTAGACGGTCTGCTTTGCATTTTCTTGAGGACGTTGTTTTTGTTCAAAGCGCTAATCTACCAACTTGCTTAAAAACCGAGCTCAGTAACTAAACGGGTGGTTGTCGCATGTCCGCCGCCGACCCGAAGGTAATCAGTCAATTAATGAGGTCATCGAAGATGCTGTTTAGACTCACTCTCTCAGGCTGATGCAGAGATTGACAAAATTAGTTCCATTGGTTTAGGTAGTTGGTGGAGGTGACATATGTTGCTTAAAGCGCAACCAAACAGTAAGCGCTATGTAAAGAAAAGCATTGGCAAAGCCAAGCGTTCCTGCCTCCCGTCCCCCCAGAGCAAGCCTATTAAATTTGACAGTTCTTTTTGCTAATCTTGTGCCGCATCAGCAATGTGTAAAAAAAAAAAAATAATGATTGACACACCCAGTAGATTTTGCTTAGGCGAAACCTATTGGCTTTGTCAGTGCTTGTTATAGAGAAGCCTTCTGCACAGCTGCACTGTCAGGCGGGATACGCCGGCCAGAGCCACATTCCATGTTGGTGCAGCATCGCGCATGCGCTTTGATCTCATCCCGCTCTTCTTCAAATATGTTATTTATCTGTGGGAGCAGTGCGACCTTCTTTAAATGTACTGAAGCTTGGCGTTTAGTTAGGCGCCGTCGTGTCTAATCCGCCTGGCAGCGGCGCTCCAGGGCACTTGCACCTACGGTGTTTCAGCCTTTGAACAAACACACCTTGTCTCAATCACCTAATATTGTCAATACTAGTAGCATTATTGCAGTGTTCAAACTATGGGAACTGTGATGCAGCACAATGGGGGCGGGGTGAGTGAGTGTGAAAAACAAAGAGGAGAGTGGGTGGCAGGGAGTGGGCGCCAAGATGCCGCCTCATGTTTCACTTGACTGAGGCACTAACCGCACTTCACAGAAACAACGGGTGGGGAGTGGAGCAGGGAATTTTCAACTGGTTAAGGATGAGGAGGGGATGGCGGGGCTAAAGGCAACATGGGAAATGGGTGAATTGAAAGCTTGGCACTTGGAGGAGTTTTGAGTTAGAATTGCAATAACCATTGAGCATAACTAGGGGAACAAGTTAAAAAAAAAAGTTAAAATAAAACGCGAGACACGTCCTGGCGGCCGTGAAAGTGAAAGTACGGCCGGCCGGGAATAATTAGTGGCAGGGAGTGGGCACCAAGATGCCGCCTCATGTTTCACTTGTCTGAGGCACTAACAGCACTTCACAGAAACAATGGGTGGGGAGTGGAGCAGGGAATTTTCAACTGGTAAAGAATGAGGAGGGGATGGCGGGGCTAAAGGCAACACGGGAAATGGGTGAATTGAAAGCTTGGCACTTTGAGGAGTTTTGAGTTAGAAT
The DNA here is from genome assembly GCF_964261635.1 of Lissotriton helveticus. Taxonomy (NCBI): domain Eukaryota; kingdom Metazoa; phylum Chordata; class Amphibia; order Caudata; family Salamandridae; genus Lissotriton; species Lissotriton helveticus. Next base: position 92,189,479 of record NC_136057.1, on the reverse strand, counting down.
TGCAATAACCATTGAGCATAACTAGGGGAACAAGTTAAAAAAAAAAAAGAGTTAAAATAAAACGCGAGACACGGCCTGGCGGCCGTGAAAGTGAAAGTACGGCCGGCCGTGAATAATTAGGGGAGGAGGGAGGAGCTGGGGAACAGATGGCTGGCTTTGATGTGCACGCGCTTTATGTCAATGCGCTTGCGCATTGAGCTTGCTTTTCACGGGCACTGGATGAAATCACCAGTTTGGTTAACCTCTGGATAAGCCCCTATATCACAGCTTTCCAAACTTTTCATTTTGGTGACACCCCTTTTTGTCAACAAAAATTTCAGGGACACGGTAACGCGAGGAAGCGCAGCGAGCAAGCCAGAACCACCTATGGTGGGTTCGGGCCCTACACACACCCACCCCACCCACAACCCCACACACACCACCACACAGACACCCCACCCCACAGACACACCACCCCACACACACCCACACACAACCCCACACACACAGACACACCACCCCCCACACACCCAGACACACCACCCCCACACACACCCCACACCACACACAACCCCACACACACCCCACACCCACAGACACACACCCCCAAACACACACACCCCACACCACACACACCCCACACACACACCCCACCCCACACACACACCCCACCCCACACACACACCCCACCCCACACACACACCCCACCCCACAGACACACCACCCCACAGACACACCACCCCACAGACACATCACCCCACAGACACACCACCCCACACACACCACCCCACAGACACCACCCCACAGACACACCACCCCACACACAACCCCACACACAACCCCACACATACACACACCCCACCCCACACACACACCCCACACACAACCCCACACACACCACCCCACACACACACCACCCAACACACCCCCACCCCCACACACACACCCCACCCACACACACCCCACACCACACACAACCCCACACACACACTACCCCACCCCCACACACACCCCACACACACCCCACACACACACACCCCACCCCACCCCACACACAACCCCACACACCACCCCACAGACACCACCCCACAGACACACAACCCCACACACAACCCCACACAGACACCCCACACACACCACCCCACACACACACACCCCACCCCACACACACCACCCCACAGACACACCACCCCACAGACACACCACCCCACAGACACCACCCCACACACCCACATCCCACATCCCCACACCCATAACCCCACACCACCCCAGACACACAACCCCCAAACACACAACCCCCCACACACCCCACACACCACCCCACAGACATTAAAAAAGCCTTCTGTAACCTTGGTAACCTTTGTTTAAGTCATGTTCCTCGTCCTGCCTTCATGACAGGATAGACCAGGGGTACCAAGGGCATGCCAGACTATCCTTGATGGACATACATGATTCCCACCCTCTTGGGCCCTCATGGAGGAAAGAGGATGATGTCAAATGCTTTTTTCAGGGGGGGGGGGGAGCAATGAAATCAGTGTCGGGCCGGGAATGAGGTAAACATGCTTTCACTGGTTAACAGTTTCATGCAGAATTATCCGATAGGCACTGGGCACGTTTCGTGGTACCTAATAGACTACTGCGCTGGCAGCCTGCTGACATATTCGGCCCATCACAGGCTCTCTGATATTGGTGCCGAACTTCACTAGGTGAACACTCTTCCTTTGCATAACAAACTGCAACAGTGTGGAACAACCACCCTATCCACTAAATGAAAATCACTGTTATTTGGGGGGGGGGGGAGTTGGGAATGCAGCATAACCCTCTGCTCCCATAGCAGCGTCTTTTTGGGCTTGACGAGGCCTTCCAACAACTTAGATGAAATTTTGGCACATCAGTGACAAATAACAGAACAAACAAGTGAAAAGTGAGGAAAGACCGGCGATGTCATTGAAGTCTACAAGAGGCATCTGGCTTGCTTTAAGGGTGAAATCACACCACGAGAGTGATCTGAGAGCGCTGAAGGTTCTGGTATGTTATACCGTATTTATATATCGCACGTCCACCAAAAAGGTTTCTTGGCGATGGCGCAGGTTTCTGGACTTTGCAGTAGAATGAGAGACAATCTCCAAATGAGGAGGCTACTAAGACTGCAGAATGACCAGAGAAACTAAAAATGTTTATATAGTGTGCTGTTTAGGGATGAACGAGTTGTGAAAAGCCAATCAGACAGAGATTAGGCCTCACATTCACATTCAGAGGCACACATAATTCATCAGAATGAGGTAATTTCAATGACTTATGGGAAGTAATGCATAGGCGTTTTAAATGTGCTACTTTACTTCCTGCATGATTGGAAAATCTGGAAACGTAATTTACATGTGATGTGTAAATCACCGTGCACCGCTCTGCAGTCAAGGCGCTATAAATCTACTTCTTGGAGTTTAGGATGCGGCTCTCTGTATGGAACTGGGCTGAATTAGCGCGGGGATCATGTTCAGTGCGGGTGCTGCCATCAATGATATCTCACAGAGCACAAGTTGTAGAAAAAGATCCAGACCAGGGGATTTGTTTAAAATGAGAGCCCCCACCCCCACCCCCTTCGTGTGTGGCATCCCAGGACTGCTCACAGCCGCACCCGAGCATTTCACAGGTCTTTAAAGACCTTGTGAATGTTAGTAGGGCTTTGTTGTTGTTTCACCCCCTTCTAGAGCCCCTGCAGCCCGGCTCTGCCGAATGCCGGCAGACGTCAGATCATCACATCACGAGACACACCTACATATGGGGCGTGACACAGCGAGACAGTAATGTGTCGCGCCACACAGTTTGGAAAGCTGTGCCCTATATTCTCGCAAGCTCAATGCGCAGGCGCATTGACAGGCGAGACCTAAAAAACAAAATGTGAAGGGAAGGAACTGCAATCCGTATAGACTGTAGGGCGCGCGAAGCGATGTTGAATGTACAACCAAAGCCCTCAGGTGGAACCCAGCGCGGGCACTGGTAGAGACTGGAGACTGAGAGCAGCGCAGACACGAGCGGAGGAGAGCCAGGGGAGAACCCCCCCCCCCCCTGCGCCGGGTCTGGAGTCAGAGCAGCGAATCCGATCTGGGGGGGCACCGCAGGGATTCAAGCGCCACTCATGGGGTGGGGGGCAGAGGAGGATAGAGTAGGGACAGCACCAAGGTCAGCGGTGGTGAGGGAGGGAGCGGCAGGGGGGTTGGGGCAACGCCCGTGAGGGGGGGGCCTTCTGGGATGCAGTCCGTGGGGACCGCAGAGACAGGGGGGGCGGTGACCGGAGCTCGCGCGTCAGGCGGTAATCCTCGGCAGACAGGACAGTGTCCCTCCCTTTGCAGGCGAGATCCTTTTGCAGTATTATACCTCAAATGATACTTTGTTTTCTCTTGTAACTGCACACTTGTCACTTTTTCCTCCTGTGCACTTTTTACTACCTCATGTATTTTTGGCTGCTCACAATTTTTACTACCTCATGTATTTTTGGCTGCTCACAATTTTTACTACCTCATGTATTTTGTTTGCTCACAATTGTCACTATTACCTTTACTATCTCATGTATGTTTGGTTGCTCACAATTTTTACTACCTCATGTATTTTGTTTGCTCACAAACGTCACTATTACCTTATGTAACGTAATGTATGCTATTGCAATCTGTTCTTTTGTAATGTTTCTCATTATGTTTCATTTCTGTTCCTATTGTGAAGCGCTCTGACACCTTCGGGTAAAGTCCGCGCTTTATAAAAATGCATAAATAAATAATAATAATTCCTGGGGCGGGGAGTGCAGGAGGATGGCAGAAGGGGGGAGGGGGCCAGGCTCGGACCGGCCTGCTCTGGAGTTTGAATCTATTCTCGGCACCTCCGCCTCCTGTTACCCTGGGCGGTCGATGAGTCTCTCAGGGAGGGGCGCAGAAGAGACTTCAGTGCGGGGAGAGAGGGAGGGAGGGGCCTGGGGGAGGGGGGGCAGAGGAACAAGCGGCGCCAGCCCGGCCGTGGGAGGGAAGCACTGAGCGCGTGACCCGCGCGCTGACCCTCACAGCTGCGTGCCTTGACATCACGTCATGATGAAACAGCAGAACAACCCCCACGTCACGAGAACGCGGAAGAGAAGAACCCGGAAGAAGCGGAGGTCGGAGCACCCGGAAGCGTCGGAGGTCAGCTGTGAACCGCTGAGGGGTGCGCGAGGCCGACGTCACCAACCGACCCCAGGCACGCGATGACGCGGGTACGTGGGAGACCGGGGGTGGGGGGGCAGACTCCATCAGCCTCTGGGGGGGAAGGGGGCGTTCATGGCTGCCGAGCCACAGCCCTCCACCCAGGGTTAGGAGAGTCCTGGGTCGGGGACTCCCCGTCCTGTCTGCCGAGGATCACCGCCTTACGCACACAATTTGTCTTTTCTGTTCCTATTGCATCCTTTTTATAAGTCTGAGTACTTAAGTCAAATTTTAAAAATACTTACCACTGCCACGTTAGACAGTGCAATATGAACAATCATACAACCATTTCTGACTGAGTTTAACCTCAACAGTGTTTAAACAAAACCAGTATTTGACTCATCAGCATTTGCAGTGACCAATTAAACATAACCTGCGGCAGCACATCATTTGATTATATTAGTAGTGACGCTAATCAAACTGTGTGTCGGTGGAAGCCAGTCTTAGAAGGTATTTACGAGGTGGTTCCCATATATCCCTGGGTCTGGACTCAACCGGTATCTCCTCTGATATAATACAAGATTTTCATTACATTAAACCATATCCTTCACCCAAAGCTTAATCATAGGAGCCAACGCACTTTCCCAGTGCAGCGCGACTTGGTGCTCGGCCAATAACAGCGCAGCGCGCATACATTTTCCCATCGCACCCTTTAAGTGAGGTACATGACATAGCAAGCATACTGATGGAACACACTGCAATACAATCCCAGTCATTTCCTGTAGGTATTGCAATACCCCTTCCCAGAACAACAGCACTCTTCTGCACCCACACGCCAGATGTAAGAAGTCCGCTTCCAGCTGTCTGCATCTTTTACAGTTACTAGTTTCTCTAAGGCCACATCTGTTTAGTTTAACAGGCGTGTGGTACACTTGGTGAAATGTATGATGCGCAAGTTAACGTTAGGTGTGAGGGCACCGGTCAGCTTGTAAATATGGTCCCATTCTGTTTCTAGTAGTGGTGGAGTTAAACTGCTATTCCATCACGTAAGACTCTTATCGGATCCAAGATCTCTCCCATTATACACCTCTGTGTAGAGTTTCGTTACTAGTTTATGCCTAGTAGGTGCAACCAGTAGCGTTTGCAGCACCGGGGATTCAGATGGATACGTGTTATAGTGGGCTTTGATCGCTTGCCGCAGCCTATGAATGGTAAATCTACGTGTAACTGAGCCTCGGCCACGACCGAGGTAACGACGGACAGAGCGTGGCCTCTTTCTTCCTGAGCGAGTGCCAGGAGAGGTGAGGCTGTTCCTCCCTACATTTATGGGAGAGCGCTGGGATTGAAGCGACCATACCATTGGTAGGTCTCCTTTCATTTTTTCATTTTTTCACATAATTGCAGTAGTGAACTCCATAGGTCCTGACGAAAGCCCGTAAGGGCTGAAACATGTTGACCACTCTACATTCTTGATGGTTAGTAATATTCTTTTCAAAATACTATACCCACTCTGCTTTTAAACATACCGTCCTGATGGTCACCCCTAATAAAATTGCTCTTTAGTCATCACGACAGGTATTTTTAACTTTTTCACATTATTGTTTGGGCACTGCAATTTTTTCCTATCAGCTCTTTATAACACCCATCATCTGTGTGATGGTTTATGTCTTTTGCGTCTGATGATCCAAACTTTACAATCCTCATTGAATTAATTGAGGTGTTGTTTTATGGACACCATTCGCGGTTACAAAACCCAGATGATGAGGCCCCACCAATTGGTGTGCTGATGGGTTTCTTTACTCACGATCTGTGACTGTTCAGATAGCTCTCTTGTGTTCCTCATAGATAATCATTTGGTATCTACTACTCTGAATTTTCCATAATAAGGTTTTCCTATTATGACAGTGTATTAGACCTACCGTATCTCACTTATCTCAATGACCTTAGTGGACCTTTTTCCCTCGTCACCGATAAGGCCGCATGATGTGCAAGGGGCAGTGCCGGAGCATAAATGGGGAGCCTATTAGTCATTTTGCCTATATTATTGCCATGCTGCAATAGTCGTGTCTATCGTATTGATTTCAGTTCGCGGCATACCTCTGTTTGTATGTTTGATGACACCAGATTACAGGGTTGGGTATACATCCCCATCTTCCTTTGCAACATGTGGAGTGTAATTGTGCGGTTTAAACAAGTAGTAGGCATATTGTGCCTGGGCTGAAAAGTAATATATAAAGATGTCTGGAGCACTGAAGCCTCCTCCAGCGTAGTCCAGTGCGCGTATAGTCCAGCTTTACCCTTGCCTGCTTTCCCCCCCATATCAAGCGAGTGAGAGTAGAGCGGACATCCCTGAAAAACTTTTGTCAGTTTAATTGGGATGTTACAGAATAAATATAAAAAGCGTGGTAGCACAACCATTTTAATGATCGCTATTAGATCTGCCAGGGAAAGTGGCAGCTTGTTCCATCTGTCTACCTGCTGTGTGAGAGCGGCCTATGCTCTGCCATAGTTCTCCCTGATCACCAGTTCAGGTTCCCGGTGTATCCACACACCCAAGTATTTCACCGGGTCCGTAGTCCACACCAAAGAGTAGTCCATAGTTGCGAGGGCGTGTTCGTTGTTAGTGGTATAACTAGCGATTTTTTTTTTTATTTATTTCCCCCCCCCAATTTATTTGTAGTCCTGAGAAGAGTCCAAACCGAATATATTCCCTTAACAACTGCGGCAGATACCTATCCGGCTCCCTTCAAAATAACACCATATCATCTGTGTAAAGTGATATACCAGGGGTGTGGAATTTATTAAAATATGTACTTGTCCATGGGATAAGTAGCTTCATAAATCTACATTTCCTGTAACAAAATCCACTAGTCCCTTTTGTGCCATGTAGTGCACCTTCAAATAATGGCTGCAGTCTCTTTATAGAAGAGCTCTGATAATAGCCTCTCTGGGTATGTCAGGCTAAAACTATAGAAGGATTTGAATGTTTCACCAGCTCTTCTCTAATCTTTTCCCATACTGAGAAAGGTCGGAAAATTTACCCCTGACAATGGCAGAAGTAAAGTTTCTTCCAGGGCTGGGAAAAATGTGGTTGGGGAAAAAGTGAACTTGTAAACACTCAACAAATTTCCGCTGGGGCATATTCATATTTGCTCATGCTAAGATGCAATTCACAAATATTTTCTAGGACTACGGTTTCCTGTTCTACTTAAGGAAATTCATGTGAATACTTGAAAAACGTAAATCTGCATTAATACAAGGACGTATATCATGGGTGCACTTTTGTGACTTTCACATTTGAGCGCCTAATTAAATCTGAGTTAACCAAGACCTTTTGATTTTATTAAAATGCTATCTCTTCCTATCTGTGAGCTGGCGTCATTGTGTGTCACAGCATTCTGCTCTTTTACAAAGTAGTTTTGTTCAGTGCCAGGAATTTCTATGGCAATGTGGCCTTTATGAGACCAAGTACTTGCAGTCTAGTATGAACTTGCTGCCATATAGCACCACGCCTACCTGATAATCCCAAGGTAGAGAAAGGAGCATAGTGTAGGCCAAGTGAGTAACCAGAAAATTAAAATACCCCCCACGTTGATCCAAAGTTCTTATGACACCAAGCAAGCGAAAAAAGTCATTGGAATAGCTCTCTTGTCTCTTCCATCTAAGCATCTATCCATCTATCCATTCATCCTATCACCCACTGATATCTAGCATTTCACCTTTACATTGGCACCCATTCATTCTTTTATCCATTATCCTTTCACCAATCGGTTCATCCATCTGTTCATCCGTCAGTCCATCTGCTCATCCATAACCAAACCTACCCATCCATCTCCAAACCTATCCATTTCAACCATCCAGCCATCCTTTTGCTCATCCATAGACCCTCCCTTTCACTCCTCTATACGCCCTCCCTTTCACTCATCCTTTCACCCACCCTTTGACCCATTCATCAATCCATCCTTCCACTCATCCATCCATTTATCCTTTACATTCATCCATCCTTTCGCTCTCTAATCCTTACATCCTGTAACTCATCCACTCATTCACCCTTCCCTTCATTATAACATCCTTTGTCCATCCACCAACCCAGTCACTCAACCATCCCGGTCACTCAATCATCCATCCATCCATCTAGCTAACTACACTTCCACTCACTCATCCTTTCACCCACGCATCCATTAATCTTTTCACATTAATTACGAATCTTTGTCTGCCGAGCTGCAGAAGGAAGAGGCCCATCAAGAGCTCCACCTCTACTGTAGCTACTGAAGCGGGGCGTTCAGGAAGCCCCTGTTCAAACCTATCCTGCCATCTCCAAACCTATCGATCTAACTGTGATCCATCCCGCCTTCCTTTTGCTCATCCATCCTTTTGCTCATCCATCCTTTTGCTCATCCACCCTTTCACTCCTATTCATCCACCCTTTCACTCCTATTCATCCACCCCTATTCATCCACCCTTTCACTCCTATTCATCCACCCTTTCACTCCTATTCATCCACCCTTTCACTCATCCCTCCATTCATCCTTTCACTCATCCATCCATCCACCCCATCCATCCTCCTTTTCACTCATCTATCCACCTACCCTTTCACTTCCTCTATTTATGCTTTCGCTTGTCCATCCACCCTTTCACCTGTCCATCTTCCGTTTCGATCATATATCCATCCACCCTTTCACTAATCCCTCCATCCACCTTTACGCTCAACTGTCCACCCAGCCATCCATCCACCCTTCCACCCAGCCATCCACCCTTCCACCCAGCCAGCCATCCACCCATCCATCCCCACCCACTCAGCCATCTATTTGTTTACTCCCTCGCCCATTAATCCACCCTTTCAATAAGCCGTCCATCCTTTCACTCATCAATCCACTTTCAACTTATCCATCCACTCACCCATCCCTTCATTCACCCTTGCACTTATCCTACCATTCTTTGACACATTCATCCTTGCATCCATCCATCCACTCATTCATTCATCCATGCATCTACACTTTCACTCCACTCATTCATCCATCTATCCATTCAGCTTTTCACTCATTCATCCATGCATCTATCCATTCACCCTTTCACTCATGAATTTATGCATCTATCATCCACTCTTGCACGTATTCATCCATGCATTTATACATCCACCCATTCACTTATTCATACATGCATCTATCCATCCACTCATTCATCCATGCACCTATCCATCCACCCTTTCACTCATTCATTCATTTATGCATCTAAACATCCACCCTTTCACTCCACTCGTTCAACTATACATCCAGCCTTTCACTCATTCATCCATGCATCTATCCATTCACCCTTTCACTCATTAATTTATGCATCTATCATGCACTCTTGCACGTATTCATCCATGCATCTATACATCCACCATTTCACTTATTCATCCATGCATCTATCCATCCACCCTTTCACTTTTCATCCATGCATCTATTCATCCACCCTTTCACTCACTCTACCACCCACCCTTTCAAGTACATTATGTCTGCGGACCTGCAGACTGAAGAGGCCCATCAAAAACTCTACAGCTGCTGTAGTTGCTACAGCGGTGTGTTCACAATGCCCCTGGTGCAGGCACGAAGTGAGATGAGAGGCCTAGTGCAAGGACAGAATTAGGGGTGGTCTTAGGCCTGCATGAAAGCCCATGGGTAAACTAATGAGCTTTAATGTAAGCCCTCGATGAAGTAAGATATGAGAGGCCAAGGGGAGTGGGTCAGGGATGTCAGAGAGGGCGGCGGAGGGTGGTGGGGTGGGGTTAACAGGTTCAGGCACCGGGTGTAACATAAGGTGTACAGGAAACGCAAAGTGCCAAGGAGGGGGTGCATGAGAAGGGAAATCAAAGTGAGTTGAAGATGAGCAGGGATATTGGAGCTCTATGAGGCCCAGGAGTGGAGCTGAGAATACAAGGCAGGGAGGGGTCATACAGTTCAAGTCAGAGCAAGGGGCCAAGAGGCAGAAAAAGCAGCCTCTTACATGCCATTGCTGCGAGTGTACTGGAGCTGCAGAAGCTAGTTGTGTGTCTCTTGCTTGAAGAAAATAAAAGGATCAAGGGAGGGCCTGGAAGCCAAACGAGCTTATCGAGCTGGCTCCAACTTTGAGCTATGCTTTATCATTTTGTTGTTCTGCTCTGGGGAAATTAAAGTGCAGGCCCCAACTTTTGCATTGACCCTTTCACAGCCAATAAGCTGCTCAGAGCAACTTATTTACTGGTTGTGACCTTCAGGGTTGAACACCTGTGTATCGTATTACCATAAATCTGTCTACTTGTCCTTTGGACAAAATGCTAATTAAAGCCTCTTGCCCTCCTAAGAAATCTAGAAGATCTCGGAAGATAGGAATTCCCCACCCCTGTATACCTGCCGGGCGATGTAAGAAATTCAGCGCAGATTCTCTGTGGCGCTGCTGTATGATGCAAACCAGTGGCTCTAGTGCCAGTGCAAACAGTAGAGGTGAGAGGGGGCAACCCTGAAGGGTACCCCTATATATTTGAAATGGGTGTGCTGTCAGTCCCCCCACTTGCACCAGCGCCACAGGGCTGTTGTACAAAAGTACTATCCAACCCAGGAACAGTGGCGGGAATCCCATGCTGCTCAGTACATGGAACATGTCGCTCCACTCAAAGGAGTCAAATGTTTTTGCCGCGTCAGGAGGACCTCGGCGGCTGGCAGTTCAGGGTTCAGTACATGGAAATTGGCAAAGATAGTTCTCAAATTATTAGACGTGGAGCGCTCCGGGATAAATCCCGATTGGTCCGGGCATGAGGGACTGAAGCTTGGTAGCTAATATTTTCTCCAGTATCTTAGCGTCCAAGTTTATCAGAGACAACGGCCTATATGATTCGCACCTGTCCAGGGCCTTTTTTTTAACAGCGTAATTATCAGGGCTTGGCGGAGGGACGGTGGAAGTACACCAGTTTCATGTGCCTCTGCATACATTTCAAGCAGATAAGGCGCAAGCAGATCGATGTATTCTTGATAGAATCCAGTTGTAAGCCCGTCTGGCCCGGCACCTTTTGGTTGGGCAACGTGCATACCACCACCTTTATATCCGCTTCATCTATGGGTTGGCAAAGATTGACGGTGGCCACCCGACAGCCACGCACAGGCAATGCCGGATAGATAGGTGTCCGCGTCCGTCCCACTCCCCTGTGCTGTGTATAAATCAGAGTAAAATCTGTGGAATTGTTCCACTATCGCCTCGGGCCGTAATGCTCCGTGCCCTGCTGGTCTGTGAACTTAGTTATGTGGTGATAGTCCTCACAAATTCTTATTATAGTGACAAAATTTCTGCCTGGGCGCCCTCCCTCCCCATAGGCTCGCGCCACATGTCTACGTGCAATGTAGCGGATCTCCGATTCTGCCAGTGAGTCGTATTTCCTTTTTTGGTCTCGCCTATCTCATTCCGCAAGGAATGGATAGGGGAGAATTATAGGATTGGATCAGGAAAGCTAAACCAGGTGGCGGATTTCGACGAGTGCATGTGCTCCGTGCGCGTTCACAAACCAGCTACGTCACAAACCACCATTTGTCTCTCAGTGCCTCACACACTTCAAAGGCTCCGCTCCCCGCCCCGCCTGCACGTCGCACTCACTTTCACGCCGTGTCTCGCATTTCTCCTCCTTCCCTCCGCACAGCAATGCCAAGAGCTTGTTGTATGGGCGGGCTTTAACTTTAAGTACGGATTTCCTCATTAGTTCTTCAGATTGCGCTTATCCTACCTCCAGAGCGTTTAGTGGTACATATCATTTTATTGGGTATTGATTCTTTCGCCCTCACCCTTCTGCATCCGTTAACCTAGTTAAATACCTACACCGAAGTCGTCTGAATTTATAAAGCCACCCCTTTAGGTTCTCCAAAAAAGTCACAGTTGAGAACGCCACCCCTTGCCTTGCACTTGCGGCTCGTCACTGTGCGTTTAAATACACCTCCCCAGACAGTGGCAATGACGAAGTTTTGCTATTGAATTGCTATACCGTTAATATAGTTAACCAGAAAATACAAAATAAAAGCCAGCACATGATCGTTTGTAGCGTGCCAAGTCTTCTTTTACATTGTGATTGAAGACGCCACATCTTAATGAGCTGCTCGTAACTAGTTTTAAATGTCGACATATTTTAAATAGAGGCACACCGAATACTCCATAAACGACCTCCATAAACGACGAGAAAAGTACATTACCATGTGGTGTTCCACCAAAATACCCAAAAAGTATTTTACTTCATGAACGTTCTGTAAATCAAATACGGAAATTGAGCACTTTAAAATGGCTGCAAGCATATCGTGCGGCGGATGCGCCCAGGCCAGCGAGCGCCACCTATTTAAATGGTTTACAGCATGTTCCGATTCCACGCTCCTCCTCCCCTCTGCAGAAAATCTTCCTCTTCAAAGGAGAGATTTTGTTTCTATTATAGGGACACAAAACCAAGTAACTCCTAAATTGAGTTAGAATCGTTGTTCTGACATTCTTGAGCTCATTCATACCTCTCCCCCTTCATCCTGCACCCTCCACCCCCCTCTCCCAAACACCATGGACGATGGTGTAAGCACAGTTTTCACGGCCGCCAGGCCGTATCTCGCATTTCTCCTCCCCACAGCAATGCCAAGAGGTTGTTATTTGTATGTTGCTTACGTTCTCGCCGCTTTTTATTGCATTGGTGTAAGCATATTTCTTATCTGTCTGTTTTAACTGTGTTTAATGCCCCCTAATGATGTTATTTTTGTAAACGCGTTTTCACGTCGATATTGCGAAGCACTTTTGTTCGCTCAGGGCATGTTGGCACTTTATAAAAACAGAAAAAGGAAATAAATATAGCTGTTCACAGAACGGGAATAAATTAGTTGCGAGTGATAGCAGAAAAAATATGATTTTTTTAGAGCAGTTACATCGCTGTATAAGCCTGTGCAGGAAAGATGACAGTATTAGCCAGCTTCATGGTATATGCCACCGGTCTCGGCAATTCAATATCAAAACTTCACCATGACCACCGGATGTCACATAGTCAACTAAGTACTGGGGTGATGTCTATAAACGCGTAAGTACACGCCTGGGGAGTTCAACAATCATATTCCTTTTGACAACCTGAGCGATGGCTTTATAACATTTTGATGATTGAGGTACGCATGGTCAGTGAGATCTGGAGGTGTTTTCAATGCTGCAGCGTCTCCATTGCTTGTGGCTTCTTTTTAACATAATACGGGCATATGACATCAAGGGGGGGTCTTCTTTTAAGAGAAGAATAGTTAATCGTTCCAAAAGGAATCCTCATGCTGGCATTAGCTCTGTATTGATTGAAACACATCTGTTGTATATCCTGTGGAAGCATTCGTGACCACGCATAGCTCTGTGTTAGCATGCAAAAGGCTCCGAGTCATCTGCATGGTAGAGATTAGCTACAATGTATCGGAGCAGTTATCTTTCGCTCCGCTTGTGGTTTATTGTTTGCAGCCCGTGGTAAAACATGCAGCATTGCAGAAATATATACTTTTGCATATAAAACATTACTGTGTATGTGTATAGTGGATTTACAGTTAATTCCTTATTACAAGTGACAGTGTATCTGAGCAGTTATTATTGGCTCTACTTACAAATAACTCACTATAGTTTGTGACAGCCATCTGATATCATCATTTGGATACAGAGCATCGGAGCTTTCAGTCACTGCAGCCTCAGCACATTGGTTTCTCCCCTCTTCTTCAATGCAATAAAGTTGTATTTGTTTCCTTCTATATTATTTGCATGTGTGTGCCGATAAATGCAAGTGAGAGCTAGAAATAGAAGGTGAGTTATTCGTTGCTATACCTGTGATACTGCACTACTTCTGTCTTGCTTTGAATCAGCTGAAGTCTTCTGATTAAACAAAGGAGAGTTTTTTAATTTATAGATTAGCATTTTAATGCTTGCGTGTAAACATAAGCACGAGATTTTGCAAACTTTAAACCTAACATGTTCTGTAGGTTCGAACGATTTCCCCCATAGGTTGCTGTAATGCACAACGGCTCAGGGCATGGACTCCGAAGGGCTGCCCTTTCTATGAACTCTGGGGTGAAGGGTCTCTGCTTTTCCTGACTTTGCTAATGCTTGTTTCTTGCACTTTTATTCCCCGATCTCCCACCATCACTCCTACCCCACACATGGACCTCCCACAACCCCTCTTCCCCGATCTCCCACCATCACTCATACCCCGCTCTGTGTTTTCTTGCAATTTTATGTAGCACAAACTCGACCGGGAGGCATTGGAGCACTTTTTTTTTTAGTTTTTTTTTTAGTTCAACACTGCTTTATTGCGTAGTTTAAGGCATAATACACAGCCTTTCGTGCCCACAACACGGAGGCTGGCAGCGTAGTATGGAAAACATGACACAGCCCATTAGCCGGCATCCCTGGGGCCCGGCGGCATAGGACAGACATGAGCGATGGCAGTAGTGCAGTTGGTGGTGTAGGGCCCTTGAAGGATAAGCAGCAGCAGAACAATATTATCTCCGTCAATATTCAGTATCAGAACAGTTAGAAAAAGAAAAAGGAAAACTTCCCAACATGGAAGAAACTAAGAGGCATTTCGTTCTTCCTTGAAAAGAGAAAAGATGACAAATCAGTAAGGCAATCCAGATGGGTAGTGCAGCGCAGCGCAGCGCTCAGCAGTCGTAGCTCCACGTTTCTAACAGTTTGCCCGCAAAGGCCGAGGGCAATGACATGTGCTGTGTCGCGTATGCTCAGTGTGAGGAAGGGGGGATGAGTCCCGGGATATGGAAAGTGCGGTGGAGGGGGGCAAGAACTCTACTCAGGGGGGAGGGGGGGGGGACCAGGAGAGGAGCCGCAATGGGGGGTATGGGGGGGTCGATGCAGACAGCGAACCATTTCAGCCTAATCATAGGAGGCAAAAAACACGTCTCACGCTGATCACCTTGACATGCGGACGCTGTAGCCAGAAGAAGGTCCACGTCAGGACCGGACCATATAGCATCAAAGAGGGACAGGGTTCTCTTCAGGCATATCCTCCCCGACCGGTCGTTGGAGCATGTAGCACACCAAGGAATTCCATATGTCTCTAGGCGTACAGGATGTAGGCAACAGTTCAGCAAATGTGTTATGCTGGTCCTGACAATAAGTCAAGTCCGCTAGCCAATCCTTGAATTTGGGTGCCCTGCCACGACCCCACCGACAAGCCACACGTCGCTTGGCCAATAGGAGCGCAGTATTAACAAATTTCCGGCTAGAGCTAGGAATCTGGCAAGTATAGCCGCTGACCATCACCAGGGGGTCCATAGGCACCTCCGTGCCCGTCATTTCCGCGAGGGCATCCGCCACTTGTCGCCTATAAAGGGCCACCTGCGGGCACTCCCAAGCTAGATGCAGAACATCCGCATGGGCGGCATGGCAGCGTATGCAGCGATCATCCTCCGCCAGGCCAAATCTAAGTTTGCGAACCGGTGTATAGTACAGCCGTTGTAGCAATTTATAATGTATAATTTTGAATCTGCTACTGGCAGACAAGCGGGATGTGAGCGCACAGCAGTACGTCCACTGGTCATCCGTGATGTCAGTAGCCAGCTCGGCGGCCCATCTTGCCCGAGCCTTAGAGTCCGGTATCGGTACGGCGTCCCTGAGCTGCCGGTAAAGTCCAGATACCAAATGTGTTCCGTCCCGGGAGCTTAACAGGAAGTGAAGTGGAGGCAATATCTCGGGCTCGTCAGGAAAGTTGGGGAGTATGTCCCGCATTCCCGCACGTAGGCGGACATAATAAAAAAGGTCCAGAGGGGTGCGGTCGTGCGACTGGAAGAAAAGGTCCGCCGTTTTAAATTGGCCACCAACAAACAAGTCACCCCAGCAGGAAACATGTAATTTAGTGCATAGGGTGCGGAATCCCTGTTCCCGTAATAAGGTGAGCTCTGGATGATAGGTGAGAGGCAGCTTCGGTGAATAGGGTAGTTGGCACAGTAAGCTCTTGGCTATACGACGCCACGCGTCCATTGTGCATGAAACAGAGGTGTTCGGCGTGGTTATGGAGGACTCCGGGCAGTGGAGCAGCCCCGAGAGTGGGAGGGGCTGTACTATCCAGTCCTCAACCGCAACATGTGGCATGTAAGGTGTAGGAGCCATCCAGTGGTGGGCAAAATGTACTTGAGCACACTGGTAATATTCCTCAAAGTCCGGTACATCGAACCCTCCTTTGTCGTAAGGTAAGGTAAGCGTGGACCATTGAATCCGCGGATTCTTGCCTCCCCAAAAGAGCCTGTGGAGCTCAGCCTTTAGCGTCTTAAAGAAAAAAGCGCCGGGGAAATATGGGATATTGATAAAAAGATAAAGGAATCGGGGCAGGATGACCATTTTAATTAGGGACGCTCTGTCGGCCATGGAAAGCGGCAGGGTGAGCCAGCGATCCACGGAGGCAGTCAGTTTTGTGATAGCTACTCCATAATGGGCTCGAAGAGTCTCCTCCCTATCTCGGGAAATACGTATCCCCAGGTAGCGGAGATCCGTCCGGCACCACTCCAATGGATAATCAAGGGGAAAATCACCCACCGCCTCTGTTAAAGGGAAAATTTGGGACTTGGACCTATTGATGTGTACACCCGACATCCCACCAAACATAATGAGCTCCCCGAGTAAAGGATTTAGGCGTACCTCAGGGTGCTTAACATACAGGGTGATATCGTCAGCGTATAGGGACACATCAATTTGGGGTTGTAAGCATTGAACCGCCCCCTCTTGATGTAGTTGACATAGGCGACAAACCAGCGGCTCAACAGCTATGGCAAATAATAAGGGCGACAGTGGACATCCCTGACGCGTGCCTCTGGTAATATCGATAGGCCGTGACAGATTACCATTGATTAGCACCCTTGCCGTAGGTCGGGTATAGAGCAGGCGAACCCAGGCTATAAACAAGGGCGGAAGTCCCATGCTTGCCAAAACAGAAAATAGATAGGGCCATTCGACTGAGTCGAAGGCTTTATTCGCATCAAGAAAAATGGCTGCGACAGGTGTACCAGGGTGCACAGTGCGCAGGAGGGAGAACAGGGTGTGTAAGTTGTGCGACGTGGAGCGGCCGGCCACGAATCCAGATTGATCAGGCAGCACAATTCTAGTCATTAACAGCGATAGCCGAGTAGCTAGAACTTTGGCAAGTATCTTCACATCGCAGTTTAAGAGGGACAGAGGGCGATAGGAATTACAGGAGCCGGGATCTTTATCGGGTTTCAGTAGGGAGGTGATGACAACCTCGCGTATAGAGCAGGGCAGTACGCCTTCATCGAGGGATTCTGAGTAAACTTCGCCCAGGACAGGGGCCATGATATCAATGTATGTTTTATAAAATTCGGCAGGAATGCCATCTAGGCCCGGGGCCTTACCATTCGAGGCATTGGAGCACTTTACACGAGGACCACTTACATTACACAAGGACTTAGTCTGCAGCTCTGGCCGTTATGCCTTATCTAACCTCTCCTTTTTCGCTTTGCCCTCCTTCGCAACCTTTGCTCTTCTCTCCCCTCTTTATTGCTCTCCAACATTTTAATAAAGCTTACAGCAGAGAGTAGTCAACACCCAGTATGTACAAGTTGAGAGTAAAATGATTTTACCTCTCTTCTTCTCTACGTCTTTTTCCTAACCTCTTCTCTGTGGCCTCTCCGCGCCATCTCCCTTCTCCCTCAGCCTCACCACCCTCACTCTTTCCACCCTCACTCTTCTCCCCCTTTTCCATCTCGGTTGTAGCCACTTTGCTCTCTCTTTCTTTCTTTCTTCTCTTCCCCCACCCGTGTTCCTGTCACTCTTCTCGCCCTTTCTCCTTCTTTCCACCCAATACCATTTCAATCCCTCTTCCCCAATCTCCCATCATCACTCCTACCCCGCTCCGTCTTCTTGTTTTACAATGCTACATTCTTGAATACTACGCATTTAACAGACAACAGTCGCCAATGGACCTGAAGCCAGACAGAGCCACCCTGCCATCCTGCTTGATGAATGGATTTGCATTTGCTCGTGAAAGCAGTAAACATGCCCGAGGCGCCAGCAGAACTCAAGCCACGCGGAGACCTCCTTATGGGTTGTTTCCTCTGGGTGCCGGGTTATTTTACACGTAACTCCTAACATACACAAGGTTCTCTTTTATAGAAATATATAGTATCTTAAACAGTAATGTGTTTGTGGTAAAATTGGAACGGCACTATGGTGGGCGCATCTAAGTATTTCCCCCTGTTAGCATTATGTTAGGGCTTTTAGCCAATGTAAGTTTTTTTTTTCCCCAAAAAACTTTGTTTGTTAGTCACAGGCAATGTCAAGGAGGTTTTGTATTATTTTGCTTAAACGATATTTGTACCTTATTTTAAGTTTACACAGTACACTAGATAATTTTATCTTCCTTCTCTCTTTTTTTTCTGTCACATTAGCGCAAAAGGTATATAACTCACACTCTACACTTTTATTTTACACTCGTTATTTTTGTTTCACACTTTTTCTTTGGCACACACATTACCCAGCCGTCAGTGCACACTTTCACCAGGCACACACACCACCAGCCGCCAGTGCACGCTTTCACCAGGCAGACACACAACGGCAGCTGTCGGTGCACGTTTTAACCAACACACTCCTCCAACCGTCAGTGCACACTTTCGCCAGGCATACACCACCAGTCGCCACTACACGCTTACACCAGGCAGACACAAACAGCCATCAGTGCACGCTTTATAGGCACACACACACACACACACACACCATTAGCGTCAGGCATCCACAGGTGTCAGGCTTTCACAAGCTTCAGGCATCCACAAGCGTAAAAAATTCAAAGGTGAGAAATCCACGGGCATCAGACATCCACGGGCATCAGACATCCACGGGCGTCAGGCATCCACGGCCGTCAGGCATCCACGGCCGTCAGGCATCCACGGGCGTCAGGCATCCACGGGTGTCAGGCATCCACAAGCGTCCGGCATCCACAAGCGTCAGGCATCCACAGGCATCCACAGACATCCTCAGGCGTCCACAGACATCCTCAGGCGTCCACAGACATCCTCAGGCGTCCACAGACATCCTCAGGCGTCCACAGACATCCTCAGGCGTCCACAGACATCCTCAGGCGTCCACAGACATCCTCAGGCGTCCACAGACATCCTCAGGCGTCCACAGACATCCTCAGGCGTCCACAGACATCCTCAGGCGTCCACAGACATCCTCAGGCGTCCACAGGCGTCCGGCATCCACAGGCGTCCGGCATCCACAGGCGTCAGGCATCCACAAGCGTCAGGCATCCACAGGCGTCAGGCATCCACAGGCGTCGGGTATCCCCAAGCGTCAGGCTTCCCCAAGCGTCGGGCATCCCCAAGCAAGCGTCCCTTTCATCAGCTCTCTGCCATCCTCGTTAGCTTCAAATGTTTCTGGTTCCTCACAAGGCCCCTCCAGCTCTCGACATGCTACATTTTACATTGCCACAGCACCACTGAACGCCACAACACCACTGAATGCCACAGCATCGCTCAACGCCACAGCATCGCTCAACGCCACAGCATCGCTCAACGCCACAGCATCGCTCAACGCCACAGCACCACTGATCGCCACAGCAGCACTGATCGCCACAGCATCACTCAGCACCACTGAACGCCACAGCATCACTCAGCACCACTGAACGCCACAGCACCACTGAACGCCACAGCATCACTCTGTGCAACCATTCAACAACGTCTGGTTCAAATATGTTCTCTCAATGTTTCAAGCTTTATTACAAATGACACAAAAAGATGTTAATATTTCACTTCTGTTCTTGGATTTTTGTCACAATAAAATACACTGAACATAATCTTTGCAAAAGTTATTTACAAAAGTTTAAGCTATTGCCATAAATTACAATAACTTTTATTTAAGTATTATTTATTAAAAAAAATTAAAAGCCATTGTTATTTGTAATATCAATACATCTAAGTCACGTAAATACAACACATATTCCATTACAAATGCTACAGGTGTCACGTTTGCGAAAGTTAAAACTATTGGCATTGTAAATGACAAAGCTAATAATTTCGCTATTTTCAAAACAAACACATAAATAGAAAATTTACAATACCAATAGCTCAAACTTTCCTAATGCGAGACCTATTGCATTACAAATGCTTGTTGTTCATGTATACGGGCTAGGGTTTCAGGACAGGGATTGTCTGTGTATTGCCGTTCTCAACCTGTTAGTTAGTGCTCGGCCTGTGTTAGTTGGCCTCGAACATCTTTAAAAATACCCGCTGTGGTGCTGATGCAAACCCCTCTAATAATCACTTTGAAAGCTTCCCACAGTGTGGATGCACTGTCCACCGTACCCGTGTCTACAGCAAAATATTGTTTGATGGCTTCCCTGACAGTATGTATGGGCAATGTACATTAGTTGCATGTTTGAAGGCGAGCAGCTACGGATTATGATCCGACAATGTGCGTGGGTGGATCATGACGTCCGTAACCCAGTCATTGGACTACTGGCTACTCAGTGAGAGTGCCAATCGGGACCTGCTATTGTGTGCAGGTGTAGCATGCATACCCTCCTTAGCTGTACTGTTGAATAGCATTTTGGGACCCTAGTGTAATTTTCCTGATTATGCCCTTATATAGGTATAAATCACCTTGCCCTAATATAGGCATAGGAATCATAACCATATTTAGACATAACCCATGCAAACCAAATACAGACATGGATACTTCCACTAGTTCCTAAAAGCCACAACGATTTCTTGGAAAGACTCGACTTCAGCAGTCAGGAACTTCCCCTTGCTTGAATATTGATCTATCCAAGAACTCATGGAGTTTTCAAAGAACTGTCATTCTTCGATGACGTTATTATGTCCAACCTTACGTCAAACTCAGCACCTTCAAGGTATAAATATACCCACACTTTCCGTAGCAAACACATGGTGGTGCAGAGCAGTTCGACTATCTACTTGCCCGACACAGCTTGCTACAGCAAATGCCGAAGGAGGCCGACCCTCCAGCTGGCGCACTGAGAGAGACGCTGTCTTTTCTCTTGCAGAGAAATCCAGCTCCAGTGTTTCCAAGCTCCCCTTGCGGGTTGTTGGGAAATCGAGTCCCGAGACAGAGAGATACCAGACCTCTTTCATTCTAAAACCAAGGTACGGAGCTGATTAGACCCTAAGAGAAATCTTGGATAGATTCTTGGCAAAAGATACTAAAACCCATGCTACACAATACTTACTTCTTCCCTAGTACTAGACTTAGGTTGGGTAATACATAGGCGTATTTTAGAAGCACCAGTTGAGTATTTTTAGTCTTTATTTATTTATGTATGTATGTATTTTATGGCTTAGAAACCATACCATGCTTTTACAGTATTATTTCATAATGCTCTTCTTGCTGTACGCATTATACTTTGCAGCCAGTGTTACGATAGTAGCAGTTCATTTCTTCAGCATGAGAAAGAAGACTGTTCAATAAATATATTTTATTGAAAACGCCCATCTCTATATTTCTCTGCACCTCTGGTGAAACGAAGCATGCACGATTGACTGAGTAAAATATCTATCTATTGTTTCCACGACTCTGAAGATACGTTTTATTTTGGGGAAACAAAGTTGTCATGTTTATGCGGTTGTCAGAAACTAATCCCTTGTTTATTTGAGAAAGTTTCTAGTGACCTCTGAGCTAGCTGGCACTCACAATTAAGTCTAATATATTCGATAGAGACCTAGACGACCTAAGTCCTACGTCACATCAATAGGATATATTAATCCAATGCGCAGAACCTATTGGGAATATAGAAACTACACTGCAGTACCATTACGCAGTTTTCAGACATCTACAAGACCAAATTCGAGTATAGCCTCATTAATGCACTGCGGAAATTTGGGTGTACGTTTCCCTTGCGGGCTTGATGTATCCAACTGAGGATCTAGGTATGTGCTTAGGTCCCCCCACACACAATTGCTGCTTCAGGCCATTCGTGCAGAGCGCCGCACAGCCGCAGGAAAGTGTCCAGCTCGTCCGCTATCGGCTCAGAAGTGTTTATGATGGTGACAAGGGAGAGTCCGAGCTTTCCATGCACCATGGCGCATCGCCCCTCTTTGCCTATGTATGTGGTAATAGGCGTACATGCAATGCCTCTCCACTAATATGAGTACCCCTATGGCATATGAGGAGCACGAGGAGGCTAGCTTGTATCCTGCCCATATGCCGGCGATGTTCACCTCAGTGGACATACTCCGATGCATCTTCTGCAGGAGGGCGATCTGTATTAAGCCCTCTGACATTCCATGTCACAGTTATATTTCTCACCCATAGTCATCACGAGGCGTTAAGTGTAATTGTGTCGGTGTCCTGCTGCCAAGGTCAAAGAATGCGATCAATGTGACTTCAAGTGTCTCTGGTAATTCAATCACATTAACAAACCCAGCTTTTGAACCTTGCCATTCGCCTCCCCCACTCACTTCAGCAGCCCCAAATTGCTAAAGCCATCCCACAAACAAACTCTAGAACCCCCCTTCCTACCCTTCAAACAAACCCCATTAGAAACAAGAAGATAATGTGGTGCACCCATGGAGGCGGGAGCCACCCGCCGGAAACTCCAGTGACATAGTCACATGGGGGGTCGCTTAATCATCTAAGCTCAACCTCGCAGCCCTCTGACCTCGGTGAAGAAACCACTTATCAAAAATGCAGCACCAAGAAAAGCTCTACATCATACGCATGTACATTTATTTATTTATTTATTTATTTATTTATTTATTTATTGGGCTTATAAAGCGCGACAGCTACCCGAAAGGGTTTCCCGGCGCTGAGAAATAGCAACAAGTAGTAGGTACAGAAATAAACGCAGTTTTTGATTAAAAAGCCAGGTTACATTTCAGGAACCATACATCGTGACGTATGTTCGTGACGTTTACTTATCTGTGTCCATGCAGCTCATCATCGGCTGAAGACAAGCTGCCATGTCCCAGTACTGTCCAAGGGTCGAGGGGGGTTTGTCAATCATTCAACATCTGAAGTGTGTCCTTGCTCCTACTACGCGCCTCTCGTTGATTTTATACGCGGTACTGGGGCGCCCTTCAGCTGCAAAAATTTAAGGATTTCCTTAGGGTTATTGTAGATCTTGGTTTTTTTCCCCGTCAGTGATCCAAAGCCGTGCTGGGTAGAGCATCGCGTATGGAATATTCTGGTCCCTCTGTGATTTCTTGACTGCTAAAAACTTTTTCTGCGCCTCTTGGACTTGTTGCATGAAATCCGGGTATATGGAAATGTTCATCCATCATGTGTTAAGGTTTCCTGCTCCCTGGCTTTTCGAAGCGCTGCATCACGATCTCTATAGTTCAAAAGTTTTGCAATGATCGTACGCGGTCTGGCCCCCGGCGGAGGCAGCGGGGCAAGTGATCTGTGTGCTCTTTCAATGATGAAGACATCCGAGAACGTGTCTTTGCAAAAAAGGGTCACTAGTAAATTTTCGAAGTAGCGCTCCATGTTTGCAGTGTTTGTTGTTTCCGCTACACCCATGACGCGTAAGTTGTTATGGCGGGATATCACCTCTAAATCTTCTGATTTCGCCATGATAGCAGCCAGTACTTTCTCGGCCTTTTCTTGTTTTGTTTCCATTTGGCGTTGTGCGTCTTCTGAATCAGATATCCGTCTTTCCGCCATATCTATCCTCTCTGTGTGACGATCGAGCCATTTTGACATACGATCCACTCTATAGGTCAAGGTATCGATTTTCCCATCTATATTAGTCAGCGTGGCTTGGATCTTCGTGAACATTGACTATAAAGCCACTGACACAGCAGGGTACGCGTCTCTCATAGGCGCTTGAGTGGAGGATTGTTCTGCTGTGCCTGAATCTGTTGTTTTCTTGGCTTGATCAAAATGTAATTTTGGCTGAGGTTTATCCGGTTTCCCCATTGTGCGTCCTGTCGGAGGCCGTGCCGGTGTGTCGCATCTCGTGGGACCAAGGTACTATCACCGTGTGAGTGGCGTGGGTAGTACCAGACGCAACGAACTCCGCACCACCGCTCCTGCAACTTATCGTCTGCAGCTGTGAACAACAATAGGCCCCCAGTCAGCCCGTGTGTAGTGGGCCAGGCTCTGTGGTGCTTGGCCGCCCTAGATCAAACTTGGCGCTATCCATGTTCAATGAGTGGAGGCCATCAAGAATTCAGAGCAGTGGTATGCCTGCGTCAGGAGGTGCATGATGGTCCCCGGACAACACACTCAGACAATTCCACCCTCCCGAGCAGTGATTGTGGACCTCAGTAATGTACAGCTTCAGATGCAGGTGGGGAGCCAGGTGGGAATTTCTCTGTAGCTCGATGCATAGTCAAGTGGGGATTCCTCTGTAGCCCGGTGCAGAACCTCCCTCTATGTGCGCATCTCAGTTGTTATCGCTGCTAGAGCAAGGTCTTGGGGAGTGCTTCAATCTCGCAGCCCATTCCCGGGCACGGCTGTCTCCTCCCCTGTGTGGAACCTCAGTCAGGGGGGAGTCACTGATTAAAAACTGACTGCAATCACCCTTCAGCTCTCAAAGGATTCTCAGGCGTGTGCGAGCTCCCAATGCGGCATGGGACGTCGGCGCGTCTGTTACTTGGGGCGGTCTGACCACCGCAGCAGGCCTATCGCGTGTTCTCCCGAGTCCCTGCCCGCACACACGCCACGCAGCTGCAACCTCTCAGGACCCACACCCGCGCATCAGAGGCCGCTCCCCTCCGTCCCGTCGATCTCCTCAGTGGCCTCTATGTCGAAGTTAGGCCATCCGCTCCAGGGGGGCACAATGCAGGAGGGTGGCGGGATTTTACAGCAGCACTTCACCTCCGCTGCATGGCTGCAGACAAGGATTCGATACCGGGCCTTTGCACTGCAATCTCTACAGCTATGCCACCTCGAGCCATTGGGTCTTGCGCTTGCCCGTCTCCCAGGCCTCACGGTGGCTGCAAGTCGAGAGCAGTTTTCAGGGGTTACAGGTGCGACTTCGTCCACCTTTGCTGGTAAGGTTTATCGCCGCGGTCTTCTAATATCATCCGTTCATCTCATCACTCGACAGGCTGTTGGTGTAGGTTAATTGCAGGATTGTGAAGTGACCACGCAAAGCGGCCATTAGTAGGCGTGGCTAGCTTCCGCCCCCTCCTCCAAGTGGGAGCTCACCTTATTCCCCTGATCATACATCGTCCGCTGAAGCTTCAGAAGAGTGAGCTCAGCCCGGTTGGTATAGATGGAGTTTAGTTCCCTCCCTTAGGGTAGTTCCCTTTCTGTGAAGGGGTTTCCTTGTGAGACTTTTCTGCCTCCACAAGCTCGGCCTCCAATGTTTGTCTTTCTGCCGCTCTTAGCTTATTCAGGGAGGAATTTAAAGCTATGCAATACCCCCTTAGGCATCCCAAGTGTTTCAGCGAGAGGAGACCCCTGGTTATGTTAAGCTGGAAATATTCCCTGATCAATTTTCGTAGGTCATCGCGCCTGAATCGATCCCGAACCAGTCCCCTCCCAGTTTCGAGATTATACAGATCTCTCCCTGTCTCATGGTGGGGGGTAAGATTCTATGGTAGAAGGCCTCCCAAAAAACGCACAGTAACGCCAGTGGCAGAGTATGCTCAATATAACTCGGGTGGAAACCCATCTCCAGGGGCCTTAGCCCCCAGGAGCATCAGTATGGGAGACATCGTTCACCACGCATCCATTTCAACGTGGTACTATTACATCGTGTTTTTTATCATGCAAGTTGTTACATCGGTTTGCCCTGGAGGGCGCTGTATACTAAGGTATAGTGTAAATTACTGTTTCCAACATCTTCCCTACTGTATGTAGACTTGAGTTGGAATAGTAAATCACACTATTCCTAAATCCAGCGCCCCTCCAGCGCAAGTCAATACAACAACTTGCGTTGTGTAAACCGCGATGTAACAGACCGCGTTGAAATGGCCCTCGTTGTACCGTCATACATCCATCAGTAGTGCCTTCTGTACTTCCTCAAGGAACAGCTGTGCGTCCAGCTCTTTAGAGGCCAATGAGGGGAGGTGCATCAGGGTCAGTGTTTGCAGGAATGGTGTGTATCGGTTCACTCTGGCCGCTGGGTCTGCTGCATAGACTGTCTGTCGGTGTCGTTGGAATACCTCCAGGATTGAGGCCTTGGTGTATACGGTCTCATCTGTCGATGAGCAGTGGTCATCAGTAGGAGCCTGCTCCCTCTGGAGAATCCAAGCTAGAAGGCGTCCGAACCTGTCCCCCTCTCTATGCAGCTGATACTGATGGAGTGTATATTTAATCTAGTCCTTCACATATGTCACTGGTGCGTGTACGTACGACCCACTCCAGAGCAGCAGCAGCTGGTTTGGTCAGATCTGCAGCACGTGCTTCCGCTAATGCCATCTCCTCTGCCCTGAGCACTTGTTGCAGCTGCCTGCGAACGCCGAATGTCAGTCTCATGCAGGCCTCCCGTACCACCACTTTCAGTGCCTCTTATTCCATTGCCCTAGTGGTCGTCGTACCCTCCCAGTAGATTGTCATTTAGTCCGTCAACACATGGAATGTGGTCTCCTTCCCAACCAGGTTCTAGAATGCCTGCCGGCATTTGCCATGTTCTTGGTAGGTGAGTGGGGGTGACCCAGCGTGCCACACAACTGATCAGGGCATGATCAGACAGCAATCGAGCCAGATGGGTCACCTCCACGTTAGGAAGGCCTCCATCCCAGACACCAAGACCCTGTCCAACCTGCTGTGTGTGTTATGAGCAGGTATACAATTTCTGCGTTGGGTGCCTATCTCTCCATATGTCCCTTATTCCCAAGTCCTCCATTACCTCCCGATGCCTCTTGGTCATCTGCAGCTTATTTCCCTGTCTAGGAGGGTGCCTGTCCAAGTTTGGATCCAACACTCAATAAAAAAAAAACAACCTAGAGAATAGGAGTTTCTAGGTCCGGGGCCAGTATGTCTTGTATGGACTGATGAAAGTCCGGATCACCATTGTTTGGGGCATAGATATTTAGGATAGTGATATCCCGTCTGTCAAGTATCACCCTGAGTAGGACATAGCGGCTGTTCACGTCGGCTTTCATGTACTGCAGACAAACTGCGTCCCAGAAGCCACCCATATCAATACACCCCTTGCATAAGTAAAATAGGATGAGTGAAATATCTGGCCTTTTCATTTTTTATTTTTTTGTCAACCTATTGGCTCCCACGTCATCCAGGTGGGTTTCTTGCAAGCAGGCCACTCATACGTGGTGTCGCTTAAGAAACGCGAGTACTCTGTTACCTTTTGTACCCAATCCACTTACATCTCAACTAAGGAACTTAACCTCCATTGCCATAGCGATATCTAGCTTGGTGTTGTCCCAGTCCCCAGCTGTGCACTCCATCCACCTTCCACATGTGCTGCATATAACAACTACTAACAAACAAAGCAAACTGTGCCATGCTCCCTCCACCCCCCAAGGACCGGTAACGTGCAACAGCGCTATAGTCAATGAATGAATGAATGAATGAATGAAAGTGAATTTATAACAGCGCGATTGCTGCCCTGAGGCGTCCCAAGCGCTAAAAAAAGGAACCAAGTGAAGGGTAAAAGAAGATGAGAACCAGAAAAAGGAGGGAAGACTGAGTTAAATTAAACGGAGTTGAATAGGTGTGTTTTTAATTGTTTTCGGAAGGAAACGAGATCAGGATTAGATCTCAAGTGAGACGGAAGGGAGTTCCAGATCTTGGCGGCGTTGAAGGCAAACGTCCTTCCGCCAGATCTAGACCTTTTAACTCTGGGGACTGCTGCCATGAAGGCCTGACTAGAGCGCAGATTTCTGCCTGGATGATACTGGCTTACTAGATCACGGGTGATTAGGGGGCCCGAATCCCAGAAAGCCTGGTGAGCAATACACATTGCTTTAAAAATGACTCTCTTACGCACTGGGAGCCAGTGAAGATTAGTCAGAGCCGCTTTTACTGACAATCTGCGAGGAATCTGCAGCAGAGTACGCGCGGCACAGTTTTGTACCAGCTGTAATCTCTTTAAAGTGTACTCTGGTGCACCCAGATATAGGACGTTGTTGGAGTCCAGCCGTGATTGTATGAGGCCCTGTATGGCTATCTGCTTTGCCTCAGTTGGGAGCAAAGGAAGAACTTTCTTCAGTGTCCTGAGTATTCCAAAGCAGGTGGCCGAGAGCTTTGTGGCCTGGGTGTTGAGTGAGAGGCTCCTGTCCAGCCATACCCCTAGGCTTTTGATGTTATCCTTCGGGGCCGGAGGGGGACCTAGACAGGGGGGCCACAATGAGTTGAAGAATGTGGGGTCGGTAGGGCCTAGGAGCATGAGCTCCGTTTTGTCACCATTAAGTTTTATTGATGACCGAGTCATCCAGGTCTTCACCTCCTCCAGACATTCGATAAGTCCCCCTGAACGTGGTTGGAGAGCCTCCTGCGCTAATGAAACCACCAGCTGGGTATCGTCCGCATAGGATATGATCTTAACTCCATACGGACGAACTACCTCAGCCAGTGGCCTCATATAGATGTTGAAAAGCGCGGGGCTTAAAGAGGAGCCCTGTGGGACTCCGCACTTCAGGGGGATGCTAGAGGACCCTGTTTGTCCATCAAACACTTGGAATGACCTGTTGCTCAGAAAAGATTTTCACCAGAGCCACGCCTTGTCCACAATGCCGACGTTCGAAAGACGGTTCAGTAGGGTGGCATGACTGACCGTATCGAACGCCGCACTGAGATCAAGGAGGATCACTGCCACTGATCCTCCCTGATCAAGGATTTTCCTGGACTCCTCGATGACCGTAAGGAGGGCGGATTCTGTTCCATGCTTAGGCCTGAACCCTGTCTGGGTGGTGTCTAGCAGCTGGTTATCTTCAAGGAAGCTGACCAGCTGGAGATTGACATACCTCTCCACGATCTTACTCACCCAGGGAAGCAGGGAAATCGGACGATAGTTCCCAAAGTCCGATGGTTCTAGATTGGGCTTCTTTATCAGCGCTCAGACCATCGCCCGTTTCCAAGCAGAAGGGACAGTGCCCGAGGCAATGGAGGCATTTAGCAGGTTCCTAATGATTGGTAGGACAGTCTGAGAGACCAGCATCTTGGCTTCAGGGGGTGCCGGATCAGATGGCGATCCGGATTTTACTTTCCGAGCCATGGACTCCAATACTTCGAGATCCATGCAAGGAAAGTGACTGAGCCCTCCCCATGCTTGTTCCAGGATGTGCGCTGCTTTCCTCGCAGCCCAACAGGGGCCACTGAACTTCACAACCTAGCCCGCCCATCACTATACCTACAAAATGCCCGTCAAGGGAAGTGTAGTCCAGCGGGGGTCCCCAATAAGGTTGCAGTACTCTCAGTGTTACATTTGGATTGTCGTTTCCCCTCTTGCCACTCCAGGCACCCCCGCTTCCCCCCAACCAGGCTGTGCACACTCATTCTGCCCCTCCCCCCACCACCCCAGTAGTAGATGGGTGGCCCACATGCACTTAATTCTTTAATTATTATAAATGTCAGAGCAGCCAACAGTAGTTCAGCGCCTGTGTGAATGTCCCCTTTTTCATGTAGCTTCTGTCGCTGGACCTGCTTCCAGGATGGTTTCAAGGACTATGTACGTCGTCTGGTTCAGTGTTTCCGGGGTATCGTCTGTGTCAGGCCCAGATTCAGTGTTCGGTGAGGAGGAGGCACCCAGCTTGATGGTTTTCAGATGCATGGTGCCGTCCTCGCCCACCGTAATTCTCTGTTCATCTGGTGGGTCCCCGTCCGCGGACTGACCCGGGTGCCTTTTATTTCAAATTCTTCCACCAGACCAAGTGCCCCATCCCCGTCCTTTGTTACGCTGTTCTTCGGAGGGGAGGGCGTCACCTCGGATCTCCAGCCATTCACACACCTCCGGCATCTCAAAGAAATGGGCCCTGCCTTGTGCAATTACCTTCAGTTTGGCTGGATATAGCATCATGTACTGCAGTTGCATATCACGGAGCTTCCGTTTTACTGCCAGAAAGGTTTCCCGCTGCTCCTGGACCTGCTTGGTATACTCCGGTAATATGACTATTTTACTGTTTTCATAGCAGAGATTCTAAGTCTCTCTTGCAGCACAGAGGATACAGTCTCTATCTGATTAGATCAATATTTTGGTTATTATTGCCTGGGGGGGTGGGGTGATGGCACCAAGGCTCTGTGTTCCCTGTCCACTGCAAAGAGTTCGGATAAGCCCCACGGACGCAACTGGGTGTGTATCCATCGCTCCAGGAATTGCTTTTTCCTGTCCTCCTCAATTTGTTCAGAGAACCCTGGGACTCTTATGTTCTTGTGCCTTGCGCGCCTCTCCGCAACTTTGGCCTGGCACTCAAGGGCCCTTGTGACTGGACGTCTGCTGCTTGAATGCTGCCACCTCTCCTTTTAAGTCCACTATATCTCCCTCTGCCGTGGATACTTTATCTGCTACTTTAGGTAAATCGGCTCTCAATATGTTCACATCAATAGACACAGTCTCAATTTGACTTTCCAGGAGCTTCCTGGAACCCTGGATGGCCGCCATGATGGTTTGCAAGCTGCGCCATCTTCCCCCTCATTACCAGTGCCGGTTTGTCTTGTTATTCTATGCGGGGGTGTCGAGGGGTAGTATACTGTGTGATTGTGTTGGCCCTAGCAAAGCAGCCCATTTTGTCCTTGTCCATCGTGTGCACACCAGGTGCCCCCGTGCTCTAGACCCGGGTTGCGTCAACCACCTCAGTTCATCAGCCACCAAAGGCTTCTGCGTCTTCGTCAATCTGGGCACTGTAGTCACTATATTATCCTCTCTGGAGTATGGTGGGGGAGGAGAAAGAACAAGAAGAGGAGGCAGCTCTGTCTGACACCCCCCTACCCCCCGGCCGACCTAAATGGCCTGCAGCAGTAGCTCAGCAGCAAACCCTTTTTGTCAAATGTGTTGTAAATTGCCTGTGATATTGTGCAGCATCCCATGTGCCGCATAGCACCCTCAAAGAGAAGTTCGGTCCTTAGCACCCCAGGAGATTTCACCCTTGGCCTTGCTCAGCAGCAATCAAGGCCCCACCTCTCCGCCCGCAGTCCTGGAGGCCACAGGGGTCCAACCACAACTGTTCCTTGACTCCAGCAGGGTCAAGAATATGCAACTGCACAATCTGCAGCCCCTGCTGTTAAGGGAAATCGTCCTCGAGCTACACTGAGAGCGACGTTTGGGGCGAGACCGTCTGACTTCCAAGCTCAAGATTTGGGGACAAAATAGGATCCCTCAGATGCATGGATTGCCTTATTGACATCGCACAAGATACTGAACCCCGTTGTGGGTTGGATAGATCACCACAAAAGAAAGGTCTTTATCATAAAGGACATAGCTTTGAGAAAGTCGCGGGACGATTTCCCTTTGTAAGCAATGAAATAAGTGTTGGCTGTCTGAAGCAAGACCAAAAGAATAAAAAAAGAAAAAAAAATGGAAATAACTTGTGTATAATTTGTGCTTACATCGTGCACTTAACAAATTGTTGATACACCTATGATGGTGTGCTGAGGATTTCTTTGACTATTCAGTTTTTGTATTTCACCCACAACTTGAACACCGAAAGACGTAATCTAAGATTTGCAGAAAGAGCCTGGAGATCCTCTCCCTCCTTAGAACTTCTAAAATGCTTAAGATCAACTAGGAAAACATACAACAGAAGAATAAGGCAAGTGAAAGCTAATTTCTTTAGAGCACACTTTTGAGCAGACCGTTTCTGACCTTGGCCTTCCTTGTGCCTCCTTGGCCTTTCCTTGTGCCGATCTCGCCTGAAGTCGCCAGCCTGGTATCGTATTGCCTTACTGTATTCCTGATTGTGCCCCAATAGAGCATGGTATCGTATTGCCTTACTTGTATTGGTATCGTATTGCCTTGCTGTATTGCCTTACTTGTGGCCCGATCTCGCCAGCATTGTTTTTGTGCTCTTAACCCTCCCCGCTCCCTGCCGCTGCTCCCCCGTGGCCCCACCTCCGTTCCCTCGAGCATCCCCGGACCTCGCCACCCTGCTCCCGCCTCCCAGCTGTTCCTCCCTCCCACTGATAAACAAAAAGGAAGTCCCGCGACGTGAAGAGCTGTGACCGTCCTGACCTAGTCAGAAACGGTCGCTCCACCCGCTCCTTGGCCTTTTTTTTTTTTATGGGTGTCTTATATAGCGCTCGGCTACTCCATGGAGTATCCCGGCGCTTTTTCCAACCCACAACAGACTACAGAAAAATGGCAAAAAGGAAGAGGGAGAAAACAGGTTACTGTCCATACAACCATGTCTTCAAGTCCTTTCTGAAGACCAGCAGACTTGAAGTACATCGGAGTGACAGAGGAAGGCTGTTCCATAGCTGGGGAGCCAGACGTTTGAAGGAACGTCCCCCAATCCTAGCCTTCCTGACAGTGGGGACAATGGCAAGGCCAAGGGATTCTAACCTAAGGGATCTAATAGGTTTGTAAAAAGCTAGACGTTTCTGGATGTACTCCGCTCCCATAGCATTCAGTGCCTTGTGTGCCAGCGTCAGTGCTTTAAAAACAATCCACTTACGGATAGGCAACCAATATAAGGAGTTTAGCAGGGCCGATGCTCTTGCTCGGCGGGGAAGGCAAAAAATCACCCGTGCCGCCGAGTTTTGGACCACCTGAAGGTTTTGAAGTAAATAGTCCGGAAGGCCCAAATAAAGAACATTGGAATAGTCCAGCCTAGAACAGATCAGAGACTGGACAGTTGTTTTCCTATGCACTATTGGGAGCAAGGGAAGAAACTTGCGTAGCATTTTGAGCATACCATAACAAGTGCCAGTCAGACCCAGAATCTGGGACTTAAACGAAAGGCCATTATCAATTTTGACCCCCAGATTCTTAGCAACTAAGGAGGAAGATGCAGGAGGAAACATATTTATAGGCCACCAGTCCTGCCAGTTCGGGTCAGCCTGACATCCAAAGAAAAGCACTTCTGACTTGTCAGGATTGCATTTAAGGCTATTTCGTTGAAACCATTCGAAGACCGCCCCAAGGCAGCTCCGAATGTTCTCTCCGTCAAACTCTGCCCCTTTATGACAGGTGAAAAGGAGCTGGGTATCATCGGCGTAGGATATGATCTGAGCCCCAAAAGACTCAGCCAGTACCGCCAGAGGGGTCATAAAGATATTAAAAAGAGTCGGGCTCAACACCGAGCCCTGAGGGACTCCGACCTCCAGAGGAGGCACTGCGGCTGAGTAAGGGGGGGACCTTACTCAGCCGCAATGGTTTTCCCCATTCCTCTAAAACAGATCTCGGGTAGTCACAATGAATTAATCTCTGTCTAAGCCCCATGCGATCACTCTTGGCTTTCCCCAGGGATCTGCTCTCTCACCCATTCTCTTCAATCTTTTCCTGTAACTACTGGCAAACTACTTAAAATCTGCTACCATCCACTATAATATGTACACGGATGACACTCAGCTGAATCTCAAAATCATCATCCCAGAGGACATTATATTCCTCAATTCCACCTTGCAAAATACACATCTCTGGCTCACAGAAAACCAACTCACTTTTGCCAAAACCGAATTCTTTCTCATCTCACCGCCGAATAACATCTCCAAGATCGATCTTTGGTTGAAACCTCTTGCAGCCCTCACTTGCTCTCCTCACATCATACACTCTGCTAGATCCTTGGGTATTACATTAGACATACATTTGAATATGTAAATGTAACTGTAAATGTAGAGTATTTATATCGCGCACTTCTACTAGGCCTCGTAGCGCTGTATTCATACCGCTGTGGAACCCATCGTGGCTTTCCTGTGAAATGTCCACTCCTGGGCACCCCCAAGGTGAAGCCAGGCATCCAAGCGCTGCTGGGGCAGTTGTGGAGATTAAGCAAGCTATTGCCCAGAGTCACAGAGTGGGACCCATGATTAGACTGGCACCGAGGCGAGAATTATCCGGTCCGTTCAATATGCAGGATCACATTAGCGCAGTCACCAAAGGAGCGAATTAGCAGCTGAGCATTCTGCGGAAACTTAAACCCTACCTTCCACATGAAGACCTAAAACAAGCGGTCTAAGCTCTTGTTTTGCCCAAACTGGATTATGGTAGTGCCACTCTGTGGCTTACCTCAATACAAGTTGGCCTCTCCAAGAGCCTCCCTCAACACGGCAGCCAGACTTGTCTCCGGAACAAAAAGAAATACACACATCTCCCCAGCCCTAAAATCCCTGAACTGGTCACTGTACGAAGCAAGAATTTAACTAATAATTGCCTGCATAAAGTGTCACACATCAATACCTCCCGATATCAGGCCCAAAAGCTAAACCATGCGGGGACTGCAGACCAATGCGAAGTGCGCACACCCTGCTTTTGAAACCCAAATGAAACCATAAAAAGAAAATGGGCGCCATCGCGTTCTCCTTTGGCGCACCTAAGATATGGAATTCTCTACCACCGTACGTTTGTCTAATCTCTTCTACCACCACCTTCAAAAAAGAAGCATACTCTTTACTGCTGACTAGGTTTTTACCCTAAGACAATATATTTATGCTTACTAAAATGTAACCATGCTAACTACTCTTTATGATGCTTGACCATCTTATTGCTGACTATTATTGAGATCAAGCTTTTTACTCTATTTATTTTCATTGCTGTGTTTGTCATTCACTCATGTCTGTTTTACCAGTCCAACAGATACCCTACCTCTCGTCATGTAAAGCGTTCTAATACCCACGAGGGTCATGTTCGCGCAATACAAAACTATAAATATAAATAAATGTACATTTTTATATGAATTTCTCAGAGTTCTGAGCTGTTTTAGGTATGGTGAGGGGGCTAGCCTCCATCGTCTCTCTGCATATCTTAGACCTGGTGTGCTCTAACTTTCCTCTGTCTGGCATTTATACTCTAAAAGTACCCTGGTCTTATCATTTTCTGATTCAGTTCTCCTGGTCCATTGTCAAACCTGCGTTTTTTAAAAAGCCTTATCAAAGCAGACCCTCTCAGAAGATTGATGCTTCCGTTTTTGGTAGGGTCCTATCTAATTCTCGGCCTTCTGCCAATGTGACACTGGAGGGGGCCTTAGTGAATCTCACTAACTGGATCTCCCAGGCGGTAGAGTCTGTTACCCCTCCCCTCCCTGACAGGCGCGTTAGAAATGCGCCGTCCAAACCCTGGTACTCCCAACAACCTTAGAGCACTAAAACACTCTTGCAAAAAATGTGAACGATGTTGGAGGTCAAATTATTGCCCATTGGCAAAAGTTTCACTTGGAAAGGCCCAGAGGGAGTACTACGAAGCTATTAAGGAGGCTAAAATCCTTTTCTTCGCTGAGCCCATTGCTGGCTCTAGAAATAACTCAAAGGAAATATTTACCATTGTACAGAGTTTCCTTAATCCCAGTGCAGAGCGGATGGACTTGCCTGTCTCGGCAGAGTGGTGTGAGAAACTGTCAGACTTTTTTATTGATAAAATCCAGGCAATACAGGATTCTTTAGGGTCGGATTGCACAGGGCAGGCCGATGCCCACACCTCGAGCCCACCAGTTCCCCCTCTGCCCGCTTCTTCACTGATGGCTTTTTTGCCGATTACCTTGAAGGACTCTCTATCTATCCTTTCATCCCTCAAATCTGGATCTCCCTCTGATCCGTGTCCTGCTAGGCTGCTTGCTGAGGTAGTTAATCCGGAGGTGAATGCTATAATAAATCTATCACTTCAGACCGGCATTGTACCCAAGGTTTGGAAGGAGGCTAATCTTTATACCTCTCCTAAAGAAGCCCTCCTTAGATCCAGACATACTTGCCAGCTATCGCCCTATTTCTCTTCTTCCGGCGGTGGCCAAGATATGCGAGAAAGCAGTCTTTAGGCAGCTATCCACTTTTGTTGAGTCATCGGGTGCTCTTCATCTGGCTCAATCCGAATTTAGAGCCTCCTATAGCACCGAGACCGCTCTTGTGGAAATATCAGAAGCCATAAGGGAGTGTTTGGATGGAGGCGGCAGAGCGACCCTGATTTTATTGGACCTCTCTGCCGCCTTCACTACGGTCCCTCACCAACAACTTCTCTCTAGGCTTTCTCACATTGGCGTGTCTGGGCAGGCCTGGAAGTGGCTTGAATCCTTCCTAGTAGATCGTACTCAGCAGGTCTGGATGCCTCCTTTTTCCTTTACCCCCCGGAAAGTGGCTACTGGTGTTCCGCAGGGCTCGACTTTGAGTCCCCTGCTCTTTAACATTTAGGTTACCCCCCTGATCTTCCTCGCAGAGGAGCTGGGTGAAAAAGTCATAGCATATGCGGATGACACTCAGCTCCTCTTTACTTGGAAGGAAGGTGAAATGTCCCCTTCAGCAGCCCAGCGCTGCCTTACAGCGGTCTTTGGTTGGCTGGCCCGGGCACAGCTGAAGTGTAATGAGGGTAAGTCGGAGGTTCTCCTCTATGGCTCCTTCCCTCCGTTCTTTAGAGAGACTTTGTGGCCCCCAGAGTACCCCCAGCCTTTGTCATCTGGCAACCCTGCTAAAAATTTGGGGATCTGGTTCGGGGAAGATCTTGGATTCACTGCTCAGATAAAGCGACTGGCAGGGGTGTGCTTCGGTATCCTAAAATCTCTCAGGAAGTTCTTCCCCTTGTTACCTAGATCTGCCAGGGAAATGGTCACACGGGCACTTATGCTGTCCCGTATCGACTATGCCAATGGTTTGCATATTGGACTCCCTGGGTATCCGTCAAAGAAACAGCAACTAATTTAGAATGCGGCTGCTAGGGTTCTGCTGTAAATCCCTGGGCGCGCAAGCATGAAACAGCACTTACGAGACTTGCGCTGGCTGCCTGTTGTCCACCGCATCCAGTTTAAGGCCCTTACGCTGGCTCATAGTGCAGAAATCTCCGCTCTACCACCTTGCGCCTGACTGCCGTTCCCCGCTTTCGCAGGGTTCGGCTAGGGGGTAGCTCCCTCTCTGTTAAGGCTGCGGAGGCCTGGAATTCCCTCCCTCTGGAGCTGCGCAACATCCAGGACACCATGCGATTTAAGAAACAGCTGAAGACCTTCCTTTTTAACCAACCCATCTAAATACGCTGCCCGTTGTTATGGTTCACCACCGCGCCGGGACACTCTTGAGTATCTGTGCGCGATATAAATGTCTAATAACATAACATAACAAATCGGAGTCTGCGTCTTTCTTCATTTTGGTGACCGTTCTACCAAGGTTGTGTTCATTTGTTTTTGATCCTTTTTTGTTGTTGTGGGGTGGGGTGCTCCCGTCTCCATTTTGTCATTCATAGTTCTGTTGTAGTGTTCCATGAGTTTGTGAACATCTGAAATGCTTTCCTGGGGTTGAAGTTTTCTTTGGCATAGATCATACAGATCATCTCTATTCTTATTTCTGGTATCCCTGACCCACTGTCTAGGTCTAACCTCTTATCTCGTTGCCCTTGCTTCAGGAGCTGAGATGTGGAATGAGATGCTGTGATGATCCGACCAATCACATGCCGTTATGGAGTCTATGCATAGTGCTTCTGCCATGGAGATAAGGGTTAGTGATGTTCCTTTCCCATGTGTTCGACCTGTGCATGTTTTTTTTGTTTTTTTAACAGTTTTATACGTCGCAAACTTGACCCGGATCGGGTATTGGAGCGCTTTACATAACACCAGTTGCATTACATGAGGACCCATTTTTTAATTTTTAATTTTTATGAGGCACAGGGAGATTAAGTGATTTGCCCAGAATCACAGTATGTTCAGCGTCATTGCCGAGACTCGAACCCAGTTCCTCAGATTCAAGTTAGACCGCCCTAGCCGTTAGGCCAACTCCTCTCCCCTGATTGCATGATTGCACCAGATTATTTCTTTGAAAAAAGATTTAGGACAGTCACATGTGGGTGCTCAATTTAATTGCAATTTAGGTTGAAGTCCCCTAGAAAGATTGTGTTCGGGTGTCTTAAGGTCTGTACTGTGATTAATTGCTCATGAGGGCCTGGTTGTGGTAGATAATGTGTAATTTGGTCAGGGAATAAATAAGGAATAAATCCCCCTAACCCATGAGGACTTCAACTCACAGGAGGATATCTTCTCCATTTGGAATTGGTTGATTTGTAAGGCTGATCTGTGAAAGCATGCAACCCGCACGCCCCAACTTGGTTTTACTGTGTGGTCCAGTCTAATGAGATATTGTAGTTAGGTGGAACTAAGTTCTCTAATAGTGGTGTGGAAGAGGTATTTAGTCAGGTCACTGTTAGGATTGTTGTGTCTAGCAGGCATGTGGAATTCCTATAGGCCGACGCCCAGGACATATTGTTTGAGGCCAAGGGCAACAAGTTTTCATTTGTGTTTTGTCCTTGGGACAAGTAGGCCCAACTCCCTGCAGCACAAACCCTTTGGCTGCCAGTTTGCAGTAACACATTATGGATCAGGGAAGGGCACTGTCTGCAGTTAAGGTAATATTTTTGTCCATATATTAATGCTGTTCAAGCTTGTATTTATGGTTTATTAATTGAAAGCATTTATTATTAGGTTGAGAGTAACTGTTGTAAGCTCCGACTGCACTACTGACCGTGGTTCCACTATAGAAACGTCTACACACATTTTCAAAGTTTGGCAATATGAGGCTATGTATAATGCTCCCAGAATGCTCTTATTTGATGCAAATATTTGCAGAAAATCGAAAGCAAGATTGATGATTCTCTGCTTTCAAAATAAGATGTTCATAAATAAATGAAAGCAAAAAAAAAATCGCTTTAAAAAAATTGCTAAACTACTATAACATTTCGCATACCATTTCTTTGCAGCTGCAGCATCATTTAGTAACGTGTTGATGCACACTAGTATTTCCCAATACTATTCATTATGGAAAATCAGTGTAACCAGTTTCAGTAAGATTATGGGAAACAAAAATAAACGAGCATCGGCAAAGTCAGTACGTCTGAAATTGGTGGTCAGCTTTTTAGTTTTATCAATGTGCGAATTGTTTTGGCATGGTTTTTGTAAAACCTTATTGGTGTGAGAATTGCCAGGCCCGTACCATTATAACAAACATTGGCAAAAGCAACAATTGTTTTTGGTCTCAAATAGCATATTCTGCACAGTAGTTACTGGCATTGAGCAAAACTACTGTGTGCCCATATGCTCCTTATGAAAGCAGAATGCTGTCACTCGCAGTAAAGCCAGCCGATACAGAGAGAGAGAGACAACATTTTAATAAACGCAATACGTCCTGGTCAATGCCAGACCAAATTAGAGAACCAATTAATAAAGACTAAAAAGTGCACCCAGGGTATATGTCCTTGCATTAAGTGCAGCTATACAGCTTTCGTGAATTCTCAAGAATTTACAGAAGTAGGACAAAAAAATAATACTCCTAGAAAATATTTGTGAACTGCATTTTGGCATGAGCAAATATGCATGTGTATCTTTGCTCATGTGAACATCTGAGTGTTTGCAAGTTAACTTTCCCTCCGACCACTCTTTTTCCCAACTCTGGAAGAAGGTTTATGGCTGCCATTGTAAGGAGTAAATTTCCAACATTTCTCAGTATGGGAAAAGATCAGAGAGGAGTTGTTGAAAACCCGTAAAGTATGTAAGTTAGTAGGTTTGCACAGACTCAAAATGGCATTCTAACCCTAGAACTATTGCTTACACTACCTTCAGCCCCAGTATGTAGATCTGCGAAAACGTGGCAACATAAGGGGACCGCAAATATTCAAACACTACTATGGTATGAGCCCTGGCATAATCAGAGAGGCTATATCGGAGCTCTTATATAAGGAGTTTGCGGCCATAATTTGTCACCACACTACATGGCACTAAAGGGACAAGTGGATTTTGTTACAGGACAAGTAGATTTCTGAAGCATCCTGCCCCTTGGGAAAGTAGATATTTTATTAAATTCCACACACTGACCTAGATTGTGACAGGATGGGGTCGGCTATGTCTTTGGCATATTTAGCTGCTCATTGCAGTTGTGCGGTAAGCTTTTCAGTGTCTTTTTAGGCTCTCTTTTTCTGTCTTGATTACCTGGGAAGAAGGTGATCTGTCTTACTTTTGAGAGGTTTATAGTAGAAGCTGTGATTTGTTGCTCGAGAGAAGTATTTATTGCTATAGTGTGTATTTTATACGTTGTTTCTGTGTGGTGAGGGTATGGTATGTAAGATTGGCAAAGGTCATCAATGTCCGACTCTAACATCTGGTTTGTTGTCCTGTTGAGGCGTATAGTTGTGTTTGGCAAAGGCATAGAGATCCATCTAGGTGTGCTTGATACTGTGCGTTTGTGGTGGTTGGAGATCAATGCTGTCTCCTAGTGTCCTGAGCCTTGGGTATTTCGACTGCCAGCTTAAGGTTTGTCATGATTAGGGCTCCCGGTTTTATGGTATTTATTTTTTTGCCATTTCCGTCTGTATTTATCCATATTTATTTTTGGGCCATTTTTTCTGTATTTATCCACATTTATTTTTGCCACAAGCAAAATACGACAGTACAGCTAGTATTTTTCCACATTTGTTTAAAGTGACACTGCACTCTAACTACACAGGGAGAGAATTGAGTAACACCAATCTAGTAACAAGCATATGATCATCCTTCGGTGTCAGCAAGGTTTTTTTTGTTTTTGTTTTGCGGCATATATTTGTATTAAAAAAATCTGTTGCACCAGTTTGCCAGAGTCAGACCTATTGACTTTGCCAGTGCTTATTTTCCTTTGACGTTATATGTTGCAGTAAATAGCTGGACTGCAAGTGAAGTGACAGAATCGTAGTCTGGCCTAGTGTGGTTTTGAACTGTGGATGACAGCTGCAGTCAGTAGGACCTAGCCAGATGTGATCTTGTTCACTTTCTATCCTGCCCAGCCCGTTCTTGGGATTGAGAACGTCGTGGCGAAAAATGGCTGCATTCTTCGGCTGCCATGCAGATATCTGTAGCCAAGGATAATACATTCTTAAAATACTGTCTGATTCCCTGACGTCCTTGCTCCTGAA
Source organism: Lissotriton helveticus (assembly GCF_964261635.1). Taxonomy (NCBI): domain Eukaryota; kingdom Metazoa; phylum Chordata; class Amphibia; order Caudata; family Salamandridae; genus Lissotriton; species Lissotriton helveticus. Next base: position 92,148,469 of record NC_136057.1, on the reverse strand, counting down.
ATAGCTCATACAGTTAAGCGGCAGCTGCTGAAATCTATGTTCACACTGCTATTACGGGTTCCTATCCTGGGTGGTCCACTCAGCCTTTCATCCGTGTGAGTTCGATTCAAGCCATTGAATTTAACAACAAAGCATCTATTACAGTGCAGATGCCTGTATGTTATGCTATCTGCTGACCCATATGGAAGTTGGTCATATTGCCTGAGGACCAGGTGCTGCTTAGTATTGCACATGCCATGTCTGATTGTGTTTTCTGACTGCCATGTGTAGCCTGGTTGGAGGTTACATCAACAGGGTTTACCTTGTTCCCCGGATAAAGTGTGTGGCCAGCTTGAAGGGGGCTTGTCCCGTTGCAATCGTCCTGCCTTCTGCCAATCGTAGCTGCATTAAATTGGGCACGCCAGGTGTGCTCTTGTTTCCAGACTGCCACGGGTTGCTAAGCAGGTCACATGCCAGGTGTGAGCGTGTTGTCTCTGACTCCTCGTGGTGAGGTCTACTGTCCAGAGCGACAGTTGCTTTTCTCTGCCTGGCATTTCCTAACAGCGTGTAGGAGGAGACTGCTCTCATTCCAGAGAGAGCCCCCCCTCCTCCGCCCACTCTCCCCCAACCCCCTCTCTATGTGGTCCCTCAGCTTGCTGAGATCAGAGAAGGATGCTAATAATCACACCTCTGCTGCCGTACCGTTTATTCACACCTCTGCCGCCCTACCGTTTAATCACACCTCTGCTGCCAGCCACGGGAGTGAAGTGCAGACTAGAGCATTTTAACAGACTTCGTCGTGCAGCCCCAGAGGAGAGAGATCATAAAAAGCTCTAATGTGACACAGCGAGAGTGTAAGGAAATGGTAACTAAATAGAAAATATTTTTTAACGCATTATTACAATCCATGACGTCACGCAGTCTTTATCCTCCACCGCAGTGGTCTCAGGCTTTCCACGTGGCAACCATCAGGGTGTTCATGGTGCCCCAGGGTTTAACGCCCTTCCTCCAAGACTCTCCCCGGAGTTAGCTTCATTTATTGAGTCTCGCAACAATGCTGTAAATAGAGGCTCCTAATCTGACTCTGGCAGAGCCTCTTAGAAGGGGGGGAAAGAACAACAAGGACTCCTCAACAAGTAAATGGTCTTTAATAGACCTGTGAAGTGCTCGGGTGTGGCTGGCAGCTCTGTGTGTGCCCGAAAGCTGTCTCAGCCTGGCCTGACACCTCCTAGCCCACTAGTATTTTCCAGTTTTTGTATATAAATACAGATAAAGGAAAACTTGTTTTCCGTCTGTATTTATATGTAAAAACCATAAAAACGGAAAACCAGGAGCCCTAGTCATGATATACCATTGTCGACTCTACGTTGTTAACACATGCTTGCCCAGTAGAAGTAGCATTGTTTGTGGTGCTGGGAAGGGGAGACTCTAATGAGGGTGTGCTTGTTTTTCGAGATATTGCTTGCCTGGATGGGGACTTGTGCGAAGAGGTATACTGCACAGTGAGTGGGAGGAAGTTTTGATCATACACTTGAATAGCTTACTGATGATTACTGATGTGCACAAAACTGTTCATCAGAATTTCCATCTTTACACCTCCTCAACCTAGTGTTCTCAAGTTTTCTTTCTCGAATGCCTAGAGCCCTCTCATCCCTCTCTCAAAATGAACTCAGACTCTGGAAGTCTGTATTAGCGAATACATGTTATTCCTTCGTTCCAGTTTGCATTCTTTAACAATCTCTGGTTTTAAATCCACAGATGATTGAAGAGTGGGCATGGAAGACAAAATAGTGATCAATAATAAGCAAATAATTGAAAACTATTAAAGGACCGATGCTAAAGAAGTAAAGTTGCTTCAGAGCTCCAACAAGAGAAAAGTATCTAATGAAAAGATGTGGTGAGAAACTTGGATTAGAGTAAAATAAAGAATGTGAAAGCAGTTTCTCTAAATAGATTTCCTGCTGCTCTAATGGTATATGAAGAATGCCCTGGAGATGCCAACCCAGGGCAGGGAAGACCATCTGTCTGAACCAGAGAGGACACCCATCAGTCTAAAGTTCTATCCGATCCAAGAGAAGATAATACACACAGAACTAGGGGGACTTGAAGAGTTTTTAACAGACCTCAGCAAATGGAACACTTGAGCACCATATCCAGTGAATGGTCTTTAAATCAAAAACAAATATCTGTTCATCACTTATACAGTGTTAATGAAGCTGCTTAAAAGACCAGGTGGTCAGGTTACGACTAAGATATCTGCTAGTTATGAACTAGCGATCTGGGACCAAGGGAAGGAGAATGAGGGAAAATAAATGCCCCTCTGTGACCAATGACCTATTGCTTGTAGTCCGGGTCCACATGTCCACTATCATCCTTGCCCATTAGATGTGACCTCAGGTACTTTTTACCAGACAAGAACTGCAAAATCCTTAACATCCTCATTGTAGTCTTATATACAGACATAGAAGACATCCGTAAGAAGGGTGACAAGAAACAATGTGCTGCTACTGATACACAATAGTATTCTGAATGTTCATGCCAATACATTATTGAATATGTACCTAGCTTTGAAATACTGAACACCAACCAAACACCTGATCAGTGCTTCATTAACTCATAAATAAATAAATATGAGAAAAGGGTTAGAGACTTAACATGGATGTAATGAAGAGGCAATAATCCCATGAGATGCTTCCCCATTAGTACCAGAGGCTGCTGATATTAATGTTGTCGGGTGAATTACCTTGCCTACAGAGGTTATAAACTGTGAACTCCACAGAGAAGTGATCTTTGGCTAAATAAATGTCCAAGTGTTAAGTCAAATAAGTGCAGCACATTTGAGTGGATGATGCTAAACACATGCTGAATAAGATTTAGTATTGTCTTATGGTGTGTCTGCTAGCAAAATCCCAACTTGGAGTTATTAACTTCAGAAAGAAATCTTATCTCATAATGGAATGTATACAAGCCAAAACCGAACTTGGAGATATTAGCACCAAAAAGAAGTCTCGTACATGCTCTGTATGTGAGAAGAGCTTAAGTTGTCTATCCAGTCTCAGTCAGCATCAGAAAATTCACACCGGGGAAAAACCTCATATGTGCTCTGAATGCCACAAAGGTTTCCGATGTAAATTCAGCCTTACTCAACATGAGAGAATACATACAGGAGAAAAACCTTTTCATTGCTCTGAATGTCTGAGAAGCTTCAATTGTAAAACCATTCTCATTCAACATGAGATAACTCACACTGGAGAGAAACCTTATCAATGCCCTGAATGTCACAAAAGGCTCACTCAAAAAGGCTATCTCCGTCAACATGAGAGCACTCACACTAGACAGAAACCGCATCAGTGCTCTGAATGCCTAAGTAGTTACCAATGTAAATCAGATCTCACTCGACATGAGAGCTCGCATACTGGGCAAAAACCTCATGCCAGAAAACCTTCAGTCGGAAAACCCTCTCACCCGGCATGATTTAACCCATACTAGGCAGAAATCCCATCAGTGCCCCAAATGCCACAAAAAATTAAGTCGTAAATACCTTCTCACTCAACATGAGAGAACCCACACTGGAGAAAAACCATATCACTGCTCTGAATGCCAGAAAAGATATTGGCTGAAAAGTGGTCTTAAAATCCATGAGAGAACTCACACTGGGGAAACACCACATCAGTACTCTGAATGCCAGAAAACCTTTAGTATGAAATGCCACCTTACTGTTCATGAGAGCACACACAATGGGGGAACCTTTTCGGTGCTCTGAATTCCTGAGAAGCTTTAGTTATAAAATAATTCTCACTCCACATATAAAAGCCTATACTAACTAAAATAAATGTATGAGTGTTATGAAGGCATGTAAAGATTCAGTGGGAAGATCCATGTAATAAAGGAAAAGTGTTAGTAGTGTTCTGAATGCCAGAAAAGCTTTATTCAGAAAATTCATTTCAATGAACATGAAAGAATGCGTCCTGTGCCAAATCCTTATCACTCTTCTGAGTGTCAGAAACACTTGAGTGGTAAAATGAAAGCCTCTCGACATGAGAGAACCCACATTGAGTGAAAAACCTTAAAAATATACCCTTTGCCAATAGCACTTTTCATATCCATTGCAGTGGTTGTACAGCAGCTATACTAATAGCAAAACTGGTTTACTTCCACTCTCAAAAAACTGATGCCGATAATTCCTCAAATAGGTCTTTGGTTCTACCAAGTACAGTTCACAAGCCCCTCTTCTAAGTTTCATAGGTAACCTTCGCAACAGCTTTGAGAATGACTTGATGTGTTCCTTTTTTCTTTTAAACATATCTTTATTGTATATTTTATAGTTTGCGTTTTTAACGCACCCCTCCAAGTGGACAGTCCATTCTTAAGATTAATTCATGTCACGTCTTATACACAGATCAAACATTTATACATGTCTTCTACGTGGGAAAGATAGGAATATACCTGTGGAAAAATTTACCCAATTGGCGCCCATTCCCACATCTTATAGAGAATAGAAAGATACTCTACTATCCCTCTTCAAGTGTAGCCACCCACCCGTCAAGGGTGCCCACACCCTTGACCCTTTCCTCCTAGCCCCTTTGCCTTTTTTTGCATATACTGCCACTTCCGCATGATAAACAGCCATTAGATGAGTGAGCCATTGTTGGACCGAGGGTGCTAAGAGGTCTTGCCATGCCGTAGCCAAGCTTAGCTGAAAATCTGTCATTATAATAAAAACAAATGCCTGTGCCTGGCTAGGGATTGATTCATTACTAATCCCCAGTAATATAAGTTGCGGGCTCTGTACTATACTTAGTCCCAGTCCTCCCTCCAGGAACTCAGTAATGTCCCCAATGAGGCCACCTTGGTCTGGGCAGGTTGTAAACAGCGTATCAAATGCGCCCCGTATGAATGGCATCTGGAACAGTGCTGGTTTCTGGTTCCACCCCATTTAGCTATTTTCCCCAGAGTGTAGTACAACTTGTAATCTGTTTTAAAATGCTGTACTTGCAGAGAGGCAGAAATTAAGATCATCTGTGCCAGATTTCTGGACTCCGAGTATTATTATGATGGCACTGTTACAGGTTAAAGAAGGACAGAATGCTTATCATAATGCGATTACGTGTGTGACGACATATGGCACAGAATCCAATGATATCAGAAAGATTGTTCTTAAGAACTGGCATTTGATTAGCAAGGTTGACTCACAATTAGAGAAACCGCGTTTTGCGTTCAAATGTGGGGGAAATCTTAGAGATCTTCTAGTTGGGGCGTACAGTGAACCTAAAACTACCACGTTACAGGATATGTGGGGTCTTATGCCAGTGGTGGGTCATTACCCATGTGGGCACTGTGCCACCTGTGCTACCATTTTAGTGGTAAAATCATGCATTCTAAACGATAAGCAATGGGTGTTGAAACATCATTCTAACTGTTTGTCGAGAAATGTAATTTACTGTATCCAATTCCCGTGCCTATTATTTTACTTTGGGAAATCTACACAAGAGGTGAAAAAACATATTTATTTAGTTTCGGTTGAATCGAGCAACTGACTAATTTATATCCTAAATGCTGATCTGTCCTGAAGGTGAGTGGCTTATTCTCCCGTTGTATTTGACTGATTATGTAATCCATGACATTTTACTGTCCCGATCCTCGGCACTTATGAGTGCAATGCTTCAGTCATCGGCCGTAATAGTCTATTAATACTTCCAAGATGGCGGTCACGCTGTGCCGTCTCTCACGTAAAAAGGGTTAAAGTTCAGCGTGAGACTGGCTGTTTCAAACGGGCTTGGAGATTGATTCTTCATGCATAATACGAAATGTGAGTACAGTATTAGTTGTCTGGTTTGTAAGAGAGTATAAGGATAGATGAAGTCGGCAGTGATTAGATTAGTTTGATTTTTCTTTTCTTCCCTTTCTATGGCTACGAAATTATTGTTGTAGACACAGGTAAGAGTGACTGCTGCGTTGGCCTTTGATTGATTTTGGCATCCTACGATGATATGAGTAACAATTCTGAATTTTAATATTGACCTTATTCATTGCTTTAGAGACCTGTTTGAGAAGGCAGGATGGAAATGCAATTGGATATATAGAGTAAGGATTCTATGTTGCGGTGTTGGTCACAGGTTCGTGCACTGTGGGCACATTGGGTGTTTTCAATTGGTTTTCTCTCCCACACATATTGGTGGAGTTTTAGTTGTAGTATCTGGAGGCTTGTCTTTCTAATTAGGCATGCTTGGTGGGTCAGTCACTGAAGTTGGACTCACTGTTTTCCGATGACGCTAAGAAAAAAACCAAGTGGCAGGACAACCTGAATGGCCTCAGGCAGTTTTATGTTTCTTGGGTAACTTCCTGAAGGAGATTGAAGGAGGGTCCAGGGGACCAGGATTAGAATGAAATGTTTCCCATAATATTATCTTTACCACCGAATCTTTCTTTTCCTTCGTTTGCCTTTTTTTTCTACCCTGGTTTTTACATGACGGTTGGAGCCTGGGGCACTTCGGGAAAGGTGGAGTGGGTGGCATCAACAGGGTCAGATCTATTTGCTTGTTTGTGGTGGAGGTGGTCAGGGGGTGAGTGCCGTAGGGTGGGTTGGGGGAGGGGTTGGATGGGGTAGGGGCAGGGGAGGTCATCAAAGTAGACAGGGACAGTCATGCACAAGGGTGTCACACATTATGAATGAGTAATTTGCAGATTGCAACTATTAACATTTATGGGTTAAATGACCCCATGAAAAGGCGTGGGTTAGCCCTTGATATGCTTTAACTCAAGGCAGGCATGATTTGTGCAAGAGATACACATTGAGGGGCCTAGGAAGACACTGTTAGAGTGTTTAGGGTACCAAGTGGTAGGTAGTACTTCACAAGGAGCATGTAAACGGGGGTGGCAATTTTTGCGTGGAAAGGCTGGGGCATGTTCCTAAGGGTTCGGGGAGACAAATATGGATGCTGGGTTTGAGTGGTTAAACTCTGAGTTATCATTATGGCCACGCCCGCTTATCATGTGTGGGGATTTCTATATCAATTTGAATGTGGATTTGGTAGACACGGGCCCTTGAAAGTATAAAGGTCGTACATCTAAGACTCTTCGGTCTCTGCTGGATCTAGGCTCCACCCGTGTTCTAAGGGACGTTTGGAGAAAGAAATATACCTCAGATCCTGGTTTTACATATATGACGTGAAGTTTTCCAATGGGAAGATCATTAATATGCACGCTAATATAAATGTCCCATATCCGCCAGAATGAGATCATTGTCTTTGCAGAGCGAAGCCCCTTCTGGGATTCCTTTGCCAAAACCATTTAACATGACCAATATGCCTCCGTGACAATCATCACCATATTTGTAAAAACATCTCTGTTGGTAGGAAACATCCCAGACATAAATGCTATTATAATGACACCTCTTGTAAAGACACCTGCCAGTGATCTGAATGTCCTTGCCAATTATAGACTGATTTCTGGCCTTTACCAGTATTACTAAATCCTGGACGTGTCTTAGTGACTTCTAGCCAGTCATCAGGCACCAAAGAAGTATTAAAACTATCCTATAGAACCTCTGGTAAGCATCCCTCTCGACCGGGGATCACCGTAAAAGCTGCATATTGATCCTCCTCATCCTGTTCGCAGCTTTATATACAGACAACCACATAATTCTCTCTTCTCAGCTTTACACCTCTATTGGGCTCAAATGTGTTTGACTTCAGTTGCTCAGATCGCATTTAACTAACTGCAATGACCAACTCTTCACCACCTACAATGGCTCCACTCACTTCTATCCCCGACAGCACCAGCAGTGGCTACCAAGTATGCTGACAATACCATAATACACTTTAAAATCCCAAAAGAACTAGAGAAAAAAGGTAACTACATCATTGCCTCCAACACAAACAGAAATGGTCGACAAGCAATGCCTTGGAATCTTTTTCAACGATGAACTGTACGTCTCCACTTGCATTGTCTTTTTTCGTCCTCTTCTGCTGCCTTTGTGGACACCCACACTACTGTATGGAGGGTCCAAACTCATGAATGTCATGTCAAACTCAATAAAAGGATGAGGATGCAAAAAATGTATAAAATATTATGCTGACAATCGCCACACAGCCAAGTCGTCGAAGCTCCAACAAGGCGATCTGGTATTTGCCAAGTCGAGTAATCATCACAAGCATGATACAGACTTAGCCCCTCAGCTTTATGTGATCACTGTTGTCCATGGCACCAGGACTACGGCTTGGTGAGATGAGCACACCATCACTCGCAACTCATCATATTTCAAGGCTCTACTAGGAGGAGAGTGTGAGTTAGTGAGGAGAGATGACAAAGATAACTCCAGCAACCCTGGGATACTTGATGCTGGAGGAGAAAATCACGAAGGCAGCACGAAGTTCTCTTCTCCGCGCACCTTTGCATTACTAGCCCTGGCACACACAGTACACATCACTAGGGACTTTACTAGTAAGGCAAACATACCAATCATGGCCAACCAATTACATTACACTTTACACAGGGAACACTTGTACTTTGACACTGATCAGCAGTGGCAAAGTACCCAAAGCATCTATATTGGCAACACTATGCAGAAAAAAAAAAGTGCTAAACTACTGTAAAATTTCAGGTACCATTTCTTTGCAGCTGCAGCATCATTTAGTAACGTGTTAATACATGCTACTATTTCCCAAAACTATTAATTTTGGGAAATCAGTATAACCAGTTTCAGTAAGATTATGGGAAACAAAAATAAACCAGCATCGGCAAAGCCAGTAGGTCTGAAATTCCTGGTCAGCTTTTTAGTTTTGTCAATGTGCGAATTGTTTTGGCAAGGTTTTTGTAAAACCTTATTGGTGTGGGAGCTGCCGGGCCCCTCACCATTATAACAAACTTTGGCAAAAGCAACAATTGTTTTTGGTCTCCAATAGCATACACTGCCACAGTAGTTACTGGCATTGAGCAAAACTACTGTGTGCTGATATGCTCCTTGTGAAAGCAGAATGCTGTCACTCACAGATAAGCCAGCCGATACAGAGAGAGAGAACATTTTAATAAACGCAAAGCATCATGGTCAACACCAGACCAAATTAAGGGCTCAATTATTAAAGGAAGTCTATGTCCTTTGCGTTAAGTGCAGCTATACAGCTTAGCTTTCATGAATTCCCAAGAATTTACAGTAGGACAAGAAATAGTACCCCTAGAAAATACTTGTGAACTGCATTTTGTAATGAGCAAATATGCATGTGTATCTTTGCTCATGCGAACATCTGAGTGTTTGCAAGTTCACTTTCCCGCCAACCACTATTTTCCCCAACTCTGGAAGAAGGTTTACGTCTGCCATTGTAAGGAGTAAATTTCCAACATTTCTTAGTATGGGAAAAGATCAGAGAAGAGTTGTTGAAAACCTTTAAAATTTGCAAGTTAGTAGGTTTGCACAGACTCAAAGGGGCATTCTAACCCTAGAACTATTGCTTACCACTACCTTCAGCCCCAGTATGTAGATCTGCAGAAACGTGGCAACATAAGAGGACCGCAAGTATTCAAACACTACTCTGGTATGAGCCCTGGCATAATCTGAGCGGCTCTATCCGAGCTCTTATAGAAGGAGATTGCTGCCATAATTTGTCACCACACTTCATGGCACTAAAGGGACAAGTGGATTTTGTTACAGGGCAAGAAGATTTATGAAGCAACCTGCCCCTTGGACAAGTATATATTGTATTAAATTCGACAGCCCTGGTCTAGATTATGTGACAGGATGGGGTTGGCTATGTCTTTGGCATATTTAGCTGCTGATTGCAGTTGTGCAGTAAGCTTTTTCAGTGTCTTTTTAGGCTCTCTTTTTCTGTCTTGATTACCTGGGTTGAATGTGATCTCTCTTAATTTTGAGAGGTTTATAGTAGAATCTATGATGATTCATTGCTCCAGAGACGTATTTATAGCTATTGTGTATATTTTATAAGTTGTTTCTGTGTGGTGAGGGTATGTTATGTAAGATTGGCAAAGGTCATCAATGTCCACCTTTAGCATTTGGTTTGTTGTCCTGTTAAGGCGTATAGTTTTTTGGCAAAGGCATAGAGATCCATCTAGGTGTGCTTGATACTACGTGTTTGTAGGGGGTTGGAGTTCTATGTGGTCTCCTAGTTTCCTGAGCCGAAGTAAGTCAACTGCCAGCTTAAGGTTGGCAATGATATTCCAAAATTCTTGTCTTATCTTGTCTATTGTTGACTCTATGTTGTTAGCACATGCTTGCCCGGTAGAAGTAGCATTGTTTGTGGTGCTGGGAAGGGGAGACTCTTATGAGGGTGTGCATGCTTGTTCTTTGAGATATTGCTTGTCTGGTTTGGTGAGTTGTGCGAAGAGGTATACCGCACAGTGAGTTGGAGAAAGTTTTGATCAGACACTTGAATAGCTTACTGATTATTACTGATGTGCACAAAACTGTTCATCAGAATTTTCATCTTTACACCTCCTCAATCTAGTGTTCCAGTGTTCTCAAGCTTTCTTTCTCGAATGCCTAGAGCCCTCTGATCCCTCTCTCAAAATGAACTCTGACTCTGTATGTCTGTATTAGCTAATACATGTTATTCCTTTGTTACAGTTTTCATTCTTTAACAATCTCTGGTTTTAAATCCACAGGTTATTGAAGAGTGGGCATAGAAGACAAAATGGTGATCAGTATAATTGAAAACTATTAAAGGACTGATGGTAAAGAAGTAAAGTTGCTTCAGAGCTCCAACAAGAGGAAAGTATCTATGAAAAAGATGTGGTGAGGAACTTGGATTAGAGTAAAATAAAGAATGTGAAAGCAGTTTCTATAAATAGATTTCCTGCTGCTCTAATGGTATATGAAGAATGCCCTGGAGATGCTAACCCAGGGCAGAAAGACCATCTGTCTGAACCAGAGAGGACAAGCATCAGTCTAAAGTTCTATCCGATCCAAGAGACGAAAATACACACAGAACTAGGGGGGCTTGAAGAGTTTTTAACAGACCTCAACAAATGGAACACTTGAGCACCATATCCAGTGAATGGTCTTTAAATCAAAAACAAATATCTGTTCATCAATTATACAGTGTTAATGAAGCTGCTTAAAAGACCAGGTGGTCAGGTTAGGACTAAGATATCTGCTTGTTACGAACAAGCGATCTGGGACCAAGGGAAGGAGAATAAGGGAAAATAAAAGCACCTAGGTGACCAATGACCTATTGCTTGTAGTCCAGGTCCACATGTCCACTATCATTCTTGCCCATTAGATGTGACCTCAGGTATTTGTTACCGGGCAAGACCTGCAAAATCCTTAACATCCTCATTGTAGTCTTATATACAGACCTAGGAGACATCTGTAAGAAGGGTGACAAGAAACAATGTGCTTTTGTTACATAAAAGTATTCTGAATGTTCATGCCAATACATTATGTGAATATGTACCTAGTTTTGAAATACTGAACACCAACCAAAGACCTAATCAGTGCTTCATTAACTCATAAACAAATATGTATGAGAAAAGGGTGAGAGAATCCACATAGATGTAATAATGATGCAATAATCCCATGAGAGGCTTCCCCATAAGTACCAGGGGCTGCTGATATTAGGTTGCCTACAGAGGTTATAAACTGTGAACTCCACAGAGAAGTGATCTTTGGCTAAATAAGTGTCCAAGTGTTAAGTTGAACAAGTGCACTACATTTGAGTGTGTGATGCTAAACACATGCTGAATAAGATTTAGTCTGGTCTTCTGGTGTGTCTGCTAGAAAAATCTCAACTTGGAGATATTAACTTCAGAAAGAAATCTTATCTCATAATGGAATGTATACAAGATAAAACCGAACTTGGAGATATTAGCACCGAAAAGAAGTCTCATACATACTCTGAATGTGAGAAGAGCTTTAGTTGTCGATCCAGTCTCAGTCAGCATGAGAAAATTCACACTGGGGAAAAACGTCATCAGTGCTCTGAATGCCAGAAACGCTTCACTCGCAAACACCATCTGACTCGACATGTGAGAACTCACACTGGGGAAAAACCTCATAAGTGCTCTGAATGCCACAAAAGTTTCCTGTGTAAATTCAGACTTACTGAACATGAGAGAACGCACACTGGAGAGAAACCTTATCAGTGCCCTGAATGTCACAAAAGGTTCACTCAAAAAACCAATCTCAGTCGCCATGAGAGATCTCACACTGGAGAGAAACCGTATCAGTGCTCTGAATGCCTAAATAGTTACCAATGTAAAACAGATCTCACTCAACATGAGAGAACACATACTGGGCAAAAATCTCATAAGTGCTCTGAATGCCCGAAAACCTTCAGTAGAAAAAAAGTTCTCACCCGGCATGAGTTAACCCATACTGGGCAGAAATCCCATCAGTGCTCTGAATGCCCAAAAAACTTTAGTCGTAAATACCTTCTCACTCAACATGAGAGAACCCACACTGGAGAAAAACCATATCACTGCTCTGAATGCCAGAAAAGATATTGGCTGAAAAGTGGTCTTAAAATCCATGAGAGAACTCACACTGGGGAGAAACCATATCAGTGCTCTGAATGCCGGGAAAGCTTCAGTTATAAACTCAGTCTAACTTTACATGAGAGAACTCACACTGGGGAGAAACCATATCAGTGCTCTGAATGTCACAAAAACTTTAGGGAAAGAGCTAGTCTCACTCACCATGAACAAACACATACTGGGCAAAAACCTTATCAGTGCTCTGAATGCCTAAAAACTTTCAGTTATAAAACCAGTCTTATTATACATCAGAGAACTCACACTGGGGAAAAACCTTATCAGTGCCTTGAATGCCAGAAAAGCTTCAGTGTGAAAAGTCACCTTACTGTTCATGAGAGAACACACAATAGGGGAAGAACCTCTTCAGTTCTTTGAATTCCAGAGAAGCTTTAGTTATACAATAATTCTCACTCCACATGTAAAAGCCAATACTAGCTAAAATAAATGTATGAGTGTTATGAAGGTATGTAAAGATTCAGTTGGAAGATCCATGTTATAAAGGAAAAGTGTTTATTAGTGTTCTGAATGCCAGAAAAGCTTTATTCATAAAATTAATTTCAATAAAAATGAAAGAACGCGTCCTGTGCCAAATCATTGTAACTGTTCTGACTGTCAGAAACACTTGAGTTGTAGAATGGATGCCTTTCGGCATGAGAACCCACACCGAGTGAAAAACCTTAAAAATATACCCTTTGCCAGAAGCACTTGTCATATCCATTTTAGTGGTTGTAAACCACTTATACTAAGAGCAAAACTGGTTTACTTCCAATCTCAAAAAGATGACGCTGATAATTCCTCAAGTAGGTTTTTGGTTCTACCAAGCACAGTCCACAGCCCCTCTTCTCAGGTTCATGGGTTACCTTTGCAACAGCTTTGAGAATGACTTGATGTTTTCCTTTTTTTCTTTTAAACATATCTTTATTGCACATTTTATAGCTTACGTTTTAACGTACCTCTCCAAGTAGACAGTCCATTCTTAAGATTAATTAATGTCACGTCTTATACACTGATCAAACATTTATACATATATTCCTATCTTTTCCACGTAGAAGACACCTGCGGAAAATGTACCCAACTGATTCCCATTCCCACATCTTATAGAGAATAGAAAGATGCTCTACTATCCCTCTTCAAGTGTAGCCACCCACCCGTCAGAGGTGCCCACACCTTTGACCCTTTCCTCCTAGCCCCCTCGCTTTTTTTTGCATATACTGCCACTTGCGTATGATAAATAGCCATTATACGACCGAGCCATTGTTGGACCGATGGTGCAGAGAGGTCTTGCAATGCCGTAGCCAAGCTTAGCCGAAAATCTGTCATTACAATAAACACAGATGCCTGTTCTTGGCTAGGGATTGATTCATTACTAATTCCCAGTAATATAAGTTACGGGCTCTGTACTATACTTAGTCCCAGTCGTCCCTCCAGGAACTCAGTAATGTCCCCAATTAGGCCACCTAGGGCTGGGCAGGTTGCAACCAGTGTATCAAATGTGCGCTGTATGAATGGCATCGGGGACAGTGCTCGTTTCTGGTTCCATCCCATTTAGGTATTTTCCCCAGAGTGTCGTACAACTAGTAATATGTTTTAAAATGATGTACTAGCAGAAAGGCATACATTAAGATTGTCTGTGCCAGATTTCAGATAACCTTTGATCTTTCCAGTGAATTTCTAGTTGTTTTTAAAATAACTTACAGTAATATTTTATTACCATATGTAAAGCCAACCCCCCCTCCCCCATGTGGCCAATCTCCCCGAGCCTCATAAGACTCCATCACCCAGGGCATTTTTTTTTAAAGGAGAAAGGGGCCATGGGGCCCCCTCCCCGAACTAATCTAGGCCCTGTGGAGACCAAACCTGTGGCAAAAATGTAGAACAGAAGGGGAGCGGGGTCATGGGGCCTCTCCCTGAGCCTTAAGAAGACTACTACCTTTTATTTCCCACGAATCATGCAAAACACTAGTAACGGCACTGGCCTTGTCCAGGTTGGATTGCAGCAATGCATTGTATGCTGGGATACAAATCCAGCATGTGACAAAACTCTAGCGTCTACAGAACGAAGCAGCTAGGTTGGTGCTGGACATCCCCAGATCTGAGCCGGTTGCCCACAGACTAAGAGCCCTCCACTGGCTACCAATGGAGAAAAGGATAAGGTTTAACTCAGTTTGCCTAGCCTATTAGGACCACACTTTTTAAATCACATCTGAAACGTTATGAGCCGGCCAGGAGCATGAGATCTGGTCAGGCAACATTGATTCAGGTCCCTAAATTCAAGCAGGTCAGTTGGATGGGGAGGGGGGGAAGCTTCCTGTTGCAGACTGCCAAGACCTAGAACCTTCTTCCTATTACAATAAAAAATAGCCCCTCGCTACTATCATTCAGGAAAGCTGTAAAAACCTGGCTTTTTACCTCCAAGTTAGAGCCTTACATCAACTTAGCGCCTAGATGCCCCTGGGCATTTGTGTGCTTTTCAAATCAATCAATCAATCAATTAAGGCCCTGGAGACCCCAACACCCAGGGCTGTGTTTTTTTAAGGGGAGGGGGACCCCTGTTTGTGCCTCATTAGGCCATGGGGACCCCATCCCCCAGGACCCCTTGTATTTGAAAGGGGAGTAGGTCTGCATGGCCTGTCTCCCTGAGCCTTGTTCGCCCCAGGGGACCTCATCCCCCAGGGCTGTGTGTGTATGTGTATGTATATATATATATATATATATTCACATATTCACTGAAAAAAACATAGGTTTCAGGAGTTCTATAGTTAGGAATTAGCTTTTACAAAAACTTTGAAATTCACTCAAAAAACTATAAGTTTTAGTGGTGTTATAGTTAGCTGGACATTTTATTCATACAAAACCATTGAAATTGCTCCTATATAGTTAGTTGTACTAACTATATTTCGCGCACCCGCAATCCACTGCTGATGATGTCACATATTAGATCATTCATGACATGGTCAGTGACATCACTGATGACATCTCATTTTTTTTTAAAAAGTCGCGGGGGGTCCTTGTGGGACCCCCTGAGCAGGCCTAGGGGGTCAGGGTGCTTCTACCCTGCCCCCTTTTTGAGTTCTACATGTTTGTTTTTCTGCTGGCCTGTGCCTCAGTCTACCGAGGCACAAGATGGCTGCCAACAGTTTCTGTTTTGGAGTGTTGACAGACATTGGAAGCCAATCAGAATGCAGCTCGCGCACTAGAGGTGCGCGTATAGTACGTGTACGGTAAGCGTACCGTAAGCGTACGGGTAAGCTGCTATAGATATATATATTTTTTTGAACCTAAATTACTCAAAATCCACTGGAGCACATATCTTGAGACATAGCAAAGGCACATCGGGCTACCAGTCCCTACAATTTTGCCAAGTTTGGTGGAAAACCATTCAGCCTTTCGGGCTAAAAGTGAGTCCAACCGCCCTGTGGAAATTAACATGGGGAAAACACGTTTTGGGACCCCCCTTTTATCTCGGCCACCGCTTACCGAATCCCCCCCAAACTTTCAGGGAAGGAGCGGAGCGGGCCATCTTCTTTGAGAAATTCGCGAAGATTCGTCCACCGGCGCCAAAGTTATTCCCAATAGAATGTTGCGATTTCCCTATGGAAAACAATCCTAACTATATATACCTACTGGCTATCGCCAGTAGGTAATATATATATATGTGTGTAATAAAAGGGGAGAGGGGCCACACTGCCCCCTCCCCGAGCATATTATAGCCCTGTAGACCTCTTCCACCAGGCCTTATATATTTTGAGTCAGAAGGGGTGTGGCCCCCCACCCTGAGCCTTTTTAGGCCCTGGGGACCTCATCCCCAAGGGACATTTTTTTTTTAATGGGAGGGGGTGCCATAAGGACCCCTCCCTGAGCATATTTTGGACCTGTAGACCCTATCCCGCAAGGCTACACTCTGAATCTGTTCACCTCAATTTTTTAGCACAGGATTAACATAGTGCCACCAAGCCCTGTACATATATACATGTATATACACATAAATATATATGTACATAAATCTCTATATATGTATATATATATATTTTTCCAACAATTGGGCTCTGAAAGGGCACACAGCGCTCTCCCCCACCATGTTGTAATGCATTCCTGACTTTCATTCAATATCCACCATGTCCGACGAGTTTCAAGGCTGTTCCGCCCTTTACTCATGGACTCAGCACAGAGGGAAATGAAAACTCACTGCTGCTTACTTTCCGACCCTTTATTGAAGGACTGGAAAGGCTTCTGAAGGGAAATGCTTTCCTTTCGTTGAAGCACGCTCTGCCAAGGTGAACAACAGCACGCAAACCTGACTTTCTTTCCTACTTAAGGATAATTGAAGCTGCAACCAACAGGGGGACTGAGCCTACTTATGGCGATGACCTCACACCTCTTCTGGACCACAATCACCAGCATGCTGCTGGTTGTCTTGAAATGTGCCACGCCCACTGTGGGCGTTTTTTCCTTCAAGAAAGGGTCAGAAAGTAAGCAGCTGTGAGTTTTCATATCCCTCTGTGCTGAGTCCATGAGTAAAGGGCGGAACTGCCTTGAAACGCGTCAGACATGGTGGATATTGACTGAAAGTCAGGAATGCGAGCGTCAGCAAGGCATTACAACCGGATGGTGGGGGAGAGCGTTGTATGCCCTTTCAGAGCTCAAGGGCTCAATTGTTGGAACATATATATACACACATATATATATATACGTATATATATATATATATATATATATATATATATATATATATATATATATATATATATATATATTACCTACTGGCGGTCGCCAGTAGGTATATATAGTTAGGATTTTTTCTCTATGGGATTTTTGAAAATTCTATGTCTAATAACTTTGGCGTTTGTGGACGGAATTGGCTGAAATTTTCAGGAAAATGGCACATTTTGTTTCTGAGCAGCCCTTGAAAATTTGGGGGGGGTTCGTCAAGGGGGGGCCGAGAAAAAAGGGGGGTCCCAAAACATGTTTTTAACATTGAGTTTTCCATAGGGCGGTTGGCCTCACTTTTAGCCCGAACGGCTGAATGGATTTGCATGAAACTTGGCAAAATTGTAGGGACTGGTAGCCCGATGTGCCTTTTGTAGGTCTCAATATATGTGCTACAGTGGATTTTGAGAAATTAACGTTTAAAAAAAGATATATATCTGTAACAGCGGACCGGGCAGCGCTCCAGGACGCGTACTTTTCGAGCAATGGAGCTTTGTGAAGCGAAGCTGATTGGTTCTCCGGCGTCTGTCAACATTCCAAACAGTCCGTAGCAGCCGCCATCTTGTCTCTCGGTAGGATCGAGAGACAAGAGGAGGCGAAAGCGAAGGGGCAAATGACCATAAGGGGGAATAGTAGATCCTCGCTGACCCCCTAGGTTTGATGTGGAGGTTTTAAAAGGGCCCCGCGGGGCAAAAAAAATAAATAATAATAATAATCGAACGGCTGAATGGATTTGCACGAAACTTGGTAAAATATTAGGGACTGGTAGCCCGATGTGCCTTTGCTAGGTCTCAATATATGTGCTCCAGTGGATTTTGAGAAATTAACGTTCAAAAAAAGATATATATCTGTAACAGCGCTCCGCTTCGCGTAACGGAGGTTTGCGACGCTGATTGGTCATTCTGTCACTGGGCTATAGTTGGGCTACATCTGGCTGATATTTGGGCTACATTTGTTTTTTTTCGTCTCTGGCGGCCATCTTTGGGCTACATTGGGCTACATTGGGCTTCATTGGGCTACATTGGGCTACATTTGGGTTCCAACATATATATAGGCCAATGTAGCCCAATATATATTTTTCAAAGTTAATTTTCGTAAAAACCACTGGAGCATATATCTTGAGACATAGCAAAGGCACATCGGGCTACCAGTCCCTACAATTTTGCCAAGTTTCGTGCAAATCCATTCAGCCGTTCGAGCTAAAAGTGAGTCCAACCGCCCTATGGAAATGAAGGAAATGAATGGGTAATTTGTAATTAGCAAATAGCTCATCGCAAACTAGGAATGGTAAAGAATCGTTATTTATTCCTTAAAGTTCGCTATTTAGGAAATGCAAAAAACTTTGATGATACATATGGCGGTTCATCTCTAACAAGATAAGAAGCATAGGGATAGATTTATGATGACTGGCGCATCACCAGGGATGTGTTAGTCATTCTGTGCCGCTGTTCCGTCACCTATGGTGTGCTGCATTTACAATGCGGCGCATCATGGGGCAAAAACAGCACAGATGCGTGATGTATCTGTGCCGTAAAGGTGGCGCATTGCTGGAGTTGAATCGCAAGTGTGATGAAGCTCCAGCAAGGGTCGGGGGTGCCCCTGTCGCAGGGTTTCTGTTCTCACACAGAACTGTGGACAGAGGATTGGAACCTCGGCGAATTAGGGTGTCCCAAAACTCACCTTAGTAATCAAAAACCCCTTAGCAAGCTAGGTACAGTGTCACATTGGATATAACAAACTCTCAATGTTTAGACAATCCAGAATATGAACTTATAGTACCTCAGGATACGTGGAACTCATGAACAGTCGGTCGTTATATATTTCTTAGAAACCAGAACATGGAGTTAAGAAGAACACATGTGTATTTGAAATGTTTATTTACTAATGCCGTCTTCTCAGGCGTAGTATCTTAGATAATACAAGTACACATATTATCAGTAGCAAAATTACCAGCATAGTTACTAGTACATAAAAAGCGAATGGTGACAGTATGTTAACATGCTGTAAATGAATAAGAGTTAGCAACACTTATAAGCAGCCGCGGGCCGTGGAGGGAGTTACGGTGGGGCAGGGAGGCGGGGAGGGGGAGGGGCAGGGTGGAGAGGGCTCCACCCTGCTTCTCCCCCTCCCCGCCTCCCTGCCTCACCGTAACTCCCTCCACGGCCCGCGGCTGCTTATATCTCACCCTCCCTAATACACATATTATATTATTTGCTAAGAAGGTCTCTTTGTGTTGGTTTAGGGCGTGCCCATACTTTAGTGTCTTAGATTTGAAGGAATCACATCAGCATACACCAGCTCTCTCTTCATGTGAACCGCATCAAGTGTTGTGTATGTGTGTTCGGCAAAGCAATATAAAACCCGCCTCATGCCCAGAATTGGCAGAAGTTGCACTTATGTTATGAGTATGAAGTCGTGGAGATCCGACCTCATAACAATTCTGTATCGTGTTGTTCTTGAAACTTTAGCACTCGCTGTACAGATATAGTTTAACAAGCAAAGCAGATAGTAGAGCAATAACATATTATTCTCATGTAAACCACGATGAACTACTAGGTTGAAAGCTAAAGCAACAACTAAGTGTCGTGTGCAGAAGTTGCAAAAAAGGAAAAATGGCGTTTAAACCGGTAATGAGCCCATGCTAACTTAACACGGTGTAAAGATATGCAGGACGTAGATGACACCTCCCCATGATCCGGAAACGAACTGAATAAGATAATAGAAGTGCCATCTCATGAGAGCAGATTGCAAGTTTATATGTGGACGGTCCGCAAGGTAAAGCATTAAAAACTAGGAAAATTTAATGCTAAAGAAAAATAAAACAGCCAAGTACTTTATCGAGTCTTAAGCCAATAGGCAAGGTAAATAATAAAAACTTGACAAATAAGTCAATGAATTGTCAATGAAATGCTAGTACTCAGCATATCAAACATGAAAAAGGTCTATGACATAACTGTGTATGCAAAATAAGCTGCAACAGCCTCCAATAGGAAGTCACCGTCTTCATCCGAAAACAGTTCAGCCATCCAATTTAAAAGCGGAAAAGAACATACGTGCTCTCCCAGCACCGGATCCTCTATCACCATCAGAGGACAGCTCGGTGTGTTTTCAAGAAAGCTCTGTTCCAAGAAAGACTGTGTTGCCGCCAGTAAATTCCAGGGACCAATTAGTCCACGCATCAATGCCACAGCCATAATCCTTTCGCCAGGACAAACCAACTCGTGAGTAATGATAGGAGTCATCAGCTGATTAAAGTCGACGTCAGGAGAAACCGGTCCGCAGAGACACAAATCAATGGCCCAATCGAAATCACAGGTCAGGCAGTGAAATACAGGCTGGACACAGGTGAAGTAGGAGAATCGAAAAGATAATCCATATGCCGTGCTTAATATCGCCGACGGCATTGTGCCATAATATTCTAGCATGCGATTGCGGAACAGTGTCAGCAGCTGCAGGGCGGGAGGTTGCATAGGAGGGACATCCATATTTAAAAATGTAAAAAAGCACAAGAGCGTCCGCTGGTAATGCAAGTAAAAATGGCAATCCATGAAGCAGAGTGGAAAAAATCGAATGAAAGAAAGCAGGGATGACTCCAAAGATTTTCTCAAATGAAGTCACGAGACCACTGGTAACAACTTTAAAAAAGTGCGCCAGGGCCTTTGTGGAGGATGCGTTAGAGATAGTCCGAACCATCTTGCTGAAATGGAAAGGCAAATCTGAATTGAAAAGGGTCTGCACCTCTGTACGGGTGTTCGCTATGTGAAGCACGAAAGTTTCACGGGCCGAACTCAAGGCCACCTCTCTCTGAGACAAAAGAGCTCTTATTCTTGCCATGCCGTTGAAATCTGCTCCCAAGGTTGGTATTTGTGGCGAGATTGAAAACTCCCTATGTTCATGTGTGGGAGGAAATAGAACATTTCTGCAGCAAATAACCCGTTCACTTACTGTTACGATAAAAGGAATACTTTTAATTAACCCAGAACAATCTTCATTATTGAGCATCAAATAACTACCATTTTCCAACAACTTGAACGTGGGGATGATAGCAGGAACTGGCGTGCCTTGCAACACGCAAGCCATATTTGGTCGGTGTTTGTTGCATGAACCGTGTAACTGTATGTGCCTACACATTAGTGAATGATCTGGCGTCTCAGTGCATTCCTCTCCATTCAGATAAACTTCTTGATCATCTTTGAAACATCTGTATGTGTATGGAAGCGACCAGACCTCATGAAGAAAAGCACTACCTAAAGGTTCATAACGACCTATTGGTATATATTTCATACAATTTGAAAACTTATATAAAGCAAAAGGCAGCGTTATTAAACCGTGGATAAGGCACGTTGCCAAAAAACCCGCAATCCTCTGCTGATGATGTCACTGAGCATGTCATGAATGATGTAATATGTGACATCATCAGCAGTGGATTACGGGTAATAGTATCTCTAGTTTACTCCCCTATAGCTGTCTTTCTTTTAACATAAGTGTCTGTTTCCTTCCCTTATACTTACTGTTTTTGGTTCGCTTCCGGTTCGCGTACCGGCGAGCGAACTGGGAAGCGAACTAAGAGAAATAGAGGTTGGCACAGTTCCAAATATTGTACCAATTTTTTAATAACGGGGAGGTAGTTCTGAAAAGAACTTTTTTTTTTATTGTTTTTGTTGTTTTATATTTTTTTTATTATTTTTCGGAACATTTTTTTACTTTTTTTGAATTTTTCTGAACAGTTTTTTATATTTTTTGGGGTTTTTCTTGGAGGGGGCAATGAAAACGATTCATTGTAAAGGGCTCAACAGGAGCAACAAAACAAAAAAAGAAGTATTTATTATTTTGGGCGTTTCGTACAAACTTGTATATGATAGTCAATAGCTCTGTTGATCAGAGTGATGCTTCTTTCTCCGTAGGAAATGAATCCATCGCAAAATACGCAGATGTGTTTTACTTCACCAAATTTCATTTGTATATTTGGCACCATCTCCCTGCCCTCTGGTCCCGTTACTTCCGGTACAACAGATCTTCTGGCCATAATAGGGAGATTATCTAGGTCGTTCCGAAACTGTGCAGCACTGTAGTTGTTAGGATGCCACCTAGTCATATGGCGATGCATTGTGTAGTTTCCGAAACTGTATTTTTTCTCGGTTCCTCTGGACAGTCTATCTTGACATATAAGGCAAGTTACGTATCTTGCATTTACTTTTTTCTGACCTTTGGGAATTTAAAAAAATTGCCAAATGAAGTTTTCTTTCCGGTGAGACGTCCTGGGCTGCTCAGGCAAAAACTGCCTCTCTTCGTGCTCGTCGTCCTGTTCCTCTTCTTCCTCTTCTTGTTGAATTATAACTTGAGCAGGTGGTCCACTCTTCCTTGGATGTGGTGGAGGTGGTGGGGAAGCACCAGCTGAAGCTACTAAAGAAGCCATTGCTCAGTGATCACAAAGGGTCTTTCTCTCACAATGATGAAAGTCAGAGTGAGGAAAGAAGGAGGGATTTTCATCATTTGGGAAAAACAAGAGTTCTCAACCAATGAAAAGTGTTCATTTTAGATTATATGACCTAGTCTTACATCATTAGGAAACCAAAAGTGAAATGAACCAATGAAAAGTGTTATTACCAAGTCACATGACCTGCTGTGTTTACGTTAAGCGCTTTGCAGGGCCTCCCGGTTTGCTTCCAGAAACCTGCGCTTTGCGACTCGCTTCGCGTACCAGTTCGCTAACGTAGCACGTCATATGACGTATCACGCGACAACGCGAAACGTCATGCGGACGGGAGGCGTCACGATGTTGTTTTCTAACGCGGCAGTTGCGGTAAAGAAACGCTTACCGGCTCGCGGTCTATTTCGCGGCATCAAGGTCAGCTAACGGGAAGCTTCCCGATTCGCGAAGCGGGAACGAAGAAAAAAAAATATTTTAAAAAAAAATTATTCATAAACATATAAAATATATTTTTGGATTTAAAGAAGAATACATTTTACAGCTACAGATATTAGCTGTTAAAAAACCAATGAAATTCACTGAAAAAACCATAGGTTATAGACCATATATAGTTAGGAATTAGCATTTACAAAACCTTGAAAATTCACTGAAAAAACCATAGGTTATAGACCATATATAGTTAGGAATTAGCATTTACAAAACCTTATTTTACTCACACAAAACCATTGAAATTCCATATATAGTTAGTTGCACTAACTATATATCGCGCACCCGCAATCCACTGCTGATGATGTCACATATTACATCATTCATGACCTGGTCAGTGACATCACTGATGACATCACTGATGACATCTCAAATGACATCACTGATGACATCACTGATGACATCTCATTTGACATCAATGACCACATCACTGATGATATCATTCATGTGACAATACAATGCATCTCCTCACATTTTAATATAACCTCTGTTTCACCCAGTGTTAAATACAGAGTATAATTTTTGAAACCATTGACACACCAATACTAGTTACTACATACGCACTCACTGATTCCTACGTCTACACACACCTTCACTCATTCACCCATACAATCATTCATACATACAATCACTCATCTTTACAACACTATCATATGCACTCATACACCTATACAGACAGTCACAGTCTGCCACTCATCCATGGAGTTACTCACTCACCTAGTCAGTCATGTAAAGAATCAATGACACTTCCATTTTCTTGTCTATACAGTTAAACATAGAGCACCTTACATTTTCAAACATATACTAACACATACTTACCTTCTTATACAATCATTGATACAAGTACACATTGATCTGCACAGAGTCACACACCTCCCAGCCAGCCACACACACACTCAGTCTCCCATACAAATACTTGGGCAATCAATCAATAACCCATATAGTTACTCATACAGCTACTGATCAACACATGCAGCAGTTTACAGAACAACAGACATAATGATGCACAAATTAAGACAGTTTAGTCACTAACCCATGCACTCAGTGAGACACATTTAATCACTCACTCATACAGTTAGTCATGCACCTACTAAATCCTTCGTCCAGACACTTACACATCCACTCAATCTTCAATATGTAAGACATATTTAAACTTTACAGAAACAAAAAAATCACTGGATGTTGTTATCAGTCATGTCATCAGTGATGTCATTTGAGATGTCATCAGTGATGTCATCAGTGATGTCACTGACCATGTCATGAATGATGTAATATGTGACATCATCAGCAGTGGATTGCGGGTGCGCGATATATAGTTAGTGCAACTAACTATATATGGAATTTCAATGGTTTTGTGTGAGTAAAATAAGGTTTTGTAAATGCTAATTCCTAACTATATATGGTCTATAACCTATGGTTTTTTCAGTGAATTTTCAAGGTTTTGTAAATGCTAATTCCTAACTATATATGGCCTATAACCTATGGTTTTTTCAGTGAATATATATATATATGTGTGTGTGTGTGTGTGTGTGTGTGTATATATATATATATATATATATATATATATATATATATATTACCTACTGGTGGCCACCAGTGGGTCGTTATAGTTAGGACTATGTTTTCCATAGGAAAAGTGTCTGTGACTTGCCTGTATCTTTGGCGGTTGCAAGCAAATGGGTGGTTCCTGTTCAAAGAGCGGCCATATCAAAGGCAGGACCCAATGTGTGTTTGGCACTTTCTCCTCAAGGAGATGCACCCATGAGGTGGTTCATCATGTTTGCCAGTGTTTTTTGCGAAGGAAGGATGCACTCATATTCGTGGTGTCGTCAAAAATATATTTTTTTATCTGGTGCACGGTCATAGACCGAGGAAAGGAAGAAAAGCAAACCGCCGACACGTGTTGCGCCTAATTGGCTGAGGGCTTTCTCAGGCTGTACATAATAAATGCATGATTAGTCCAAAAACGTATGTACCATGATTATAAGAAGAAACAAGCATTTACAATGCAATAGGTTTTGCAGCATTAAAGTTTGAGCTTTTGGCATTGTATATGACAATGCGTGCATCCCAAAAAAAAATTAAACTTTGAATTGGTGTAGTGGCAGAAGTACAGGCTAACTGACTCTTCGCACACACCCATTCAGTTGTTGACCTCGCAGCTGAGTCTGCCAACTCGACAAAAAAGCATTGGCAAAGCCAAAAGGATGGTAGCCAATCCCAGATCTACTGGCTTTGTAAATTCAACTGGCTAGTCCTGCTGTTTCAGAGCACACAGAATTATCACATTCACATCCTAATAGCCCCCCTTCCCTATTATCCCTGTCTTGCCATGGACTGACTTCATGCACGCCAGATGAAGGCATTTGAAGGATCACAGTCTACCCATCATGTGCATATCGTGTCAGTGAGCTGAAGTCTACGTATGTGCTGACGTGAGGGATGTGCACATAATATCGCATATCATTCTATGTGCTGCCCCTGCCATACACACATGGGAATGAGGGGCTAGAATTAAATATTTTGGATCCAACGCACACTGTTAATCTTCTTTTAGAAAATAGCCAAGCAAAACCACTGACCTCCATGTTTCAAACTATCACTGACAATCAACCACAACCACAACACCACTCTTCACTGCCCTATACAAGTCCGTCCATCCACAATTCCAACCCTATTTGTATAGGCATATTCTGAATATCCAACCACAGCTAATAGAATAATTTCACATGCACACAACGAGATGCACCTTCCTTTTATGACTGGTCCTCAAGCAATCCAGAGCTGCAAGCGGTGGTGCACACTTCCACAGCTCAGGTAGTGTTGATGATGGGCACTCCGAAAGCTCAGTACAGCAGCAGCTCCCACCTTTTTCATATTTCATTCACACGCATGCAATACAATACGACAAAGCAGTGTTGGCCTTCTGCTCGAAAGAAATTTCTTGACAAGGTTAGTGTTGCGACATTAAAGGTGCTATTTTTGGTTGGCGAGGGAGGGAGATGGTTTTAATTGGTTTAATTATCCAGGGCCTCAGGCCCCATTATGCTGCCCTGGGTACCACTTTCATTCGTTTTTGATCCACTGGACTTGGTTACAAACCAGAGAAACTTAAAAAAAAAAAAAAACATAATTGTTAGTCTACAGGTTGCGCTGTAATCGACATGAGACCTAAAAATCCTGGTCCAGAAAAGAACATACACAGTTGGTTTTCGTTGCTGATACTGCGCCCATTGTGTGAGCGGGATGGGGAGGTGTGTGATTAAATCATACGTCCCCGAAAAGATCATCAGGGGGCGTGTTCCATGGAATCACCTTTCACACCTCATTTCTTTGTTGAAAGAGCCTTTTGTGTGTTATTAATTACTTCAAGTTGTTACTGCAGGGACCCCTGAGGATGGAAATATGATTAATGACAGGCTGCAGGGAGGCTAATTAATGAAGAGCAGCCGAGTGCGCCGTGCACTCCAGATATTAATGCCGCCGGCCTCCAGGACACCTCGGCCGGAGCAGGGCTAGGGGGTGGGGTGCAGAGAGCGTTAATAATCGTTTGATGCTTTTTATTCTGAGAAAAACGCTTCCCTTTTATGGAACATTTCGGCAGCGTGGTCTCTGGAGCTAGAGCCATGCACTTGGTGCCTTGGCTACGGTAGTCCCTGTGCGTTTCTTTCTAAAGTCCACTGTACATCAGGTCTGTGCATGTATGTAGAAACTACGGGTGGACTTCCGTTATTCAGACTTGCTTCCCCCAAAGACAGAACAAAAGTCCTAAAAAAAGAAGTGGGGGGAAGCTGATGTCATATCAGGAAGTGACGTCACGAAAGGTGGCTTGCACCATCAGACTCATTGCCTCCCCTCGCTCACTCCTCAGATGCAATTGCATCAGAGAAACCAGGGCGTGAGCAGCGTTCTAAATGAGCTCCGATCTCGCCCCAGAGAGGCCAAAGAGTGAATGTGTGGCTCCATTTACTCCAGTAATCGAGCCCCTAGTAAAATAAGTAGGGGGATGCCGTCCACCCGTGTGGTACCCGGACTCTAGCCCTTCCCAAAATAACCCCAAACACCTCTGCAAGTTGTTCCATGTGGAGACATGTGTTAAGTAAGACACCTTCCCACCTTACACTCATCCTCTGAGAAAGGTTCTGGTTGCCACAGCGGAGATGTGGGTTGGGTGGAGGGAGTTCCTCTCTCTGAGATAAGCTGGCCCAGATTGCTTCCACACATCATTTACCACCTCTTTGGCTGCCTGTTGATTAACAGAGAGGGAGCCAGTCCCGTCAGCCCTTCGCCAGAATGGCTGTATCCACCGATATAGTATTTACAATTAACGCGACCAAATATTTAAAGTAAAACTATAAATAGACTGGGCAAGCTTGGGGTGGAGAGGGGTGCGTCAAAGGCAATAACAAAAAAAAAAGCCAAACATAACACAGCACTGGAAAGGCAGCGCAGGACACATGGCATGGAATAAATCAAACAACCACCCAGCGGCGCAATTCTTCTCAAGGAGAGGTTAGATAAAGCCGTCCATATATTAAACTTAGCAGTGATTACATGTGAACGCTATAATTAGAAAATGCGACATTACAAATGGAAATGTAATAACAGAAAGAGCACTCACAAGCTCGTACATTTACAGCTTAATGTCAAAGTTTAGGAGGAAAAGCTACACACCAGTCACAAAAATAACATTTGTAGAATCTGCCTGAAATGCGACTTATCAAGATCACAAATAAGGAATAAAACGGGGAGTAACATTTTTAAAAGGATTGGGTCGGTCCTTACCTGCACCAATCATGCCAATCAGAAGTGAAAAAGTCAGCCAAAGAGCCATTATATTCCTCACTTATGGAACTGCTCAACCACAACAAACAGAAGCAGATTTGCAAACCATCTGCCTGTGATATTAATTCCTTCACAGAGCGGAGACAGCCTATCATGGAGAGCAGTGCAGGCGGTGGATCCAAACAAGGTCCCGGTGTTGGCAGCACGGTGGTCAGCCTCGCCGAGGGATGGAGCGGGGACATGCGGGTACTAGTCCGGCTGTATATGAATTCACTGGGCCGAAGCAGGCCACCGTATATCCTAGCTGCCGCCTCTAGACCCACCCGGAGACCCGACTCCTGGCTGCAACAACAACGGAGCAAACTTTCCCAGCCGCTGCCAGCCCAGGCAAAGAGCAGCGGGCACTCGCAGAGGAACAAACGTGGTGCTGCGACTACTAGTCAAACAAGCATTAGATGAGTTATTTATTTTTTACTTTTGCCCATACCGTAAATTAAAATATCTACCGTAGTGTCATGTTAGGTACATTTTGCTAAATAAAACGCCCTTCGAATGTTCCAAAACGGTAGCGAATTAGGCTATGTATACAGTTGCTTCTGTTCTATCCTCTTTCTGCTTCACATAGAGTGTAATCACGCAACTAAAACAGTCAAGTAGGATTAATCCCACAATAAAGTGTATTGACACAAAAAACTACATTTCCCGGATTTCTCTAGTTTCGTTGTCCATGCAAGCTTCCCCAGCTCACGGGGAGGGCGGGACGGCAGAATGTATCCGAGTCGTGATTGGTCCACTGCTGTTTACACCTCACTTCCATTGGCGGCAGCTGCCTGACGCCCCTCTGGGTAGGCTGCACCGGAAGATCCGGCCGTGGGAGTGGAAGAGACCCGTGTGTGTCAGGCTGGGTACTTGTACCTATGGAGGACGCCGAGGGGGCTGTGGCAGGGGCGCAGGTCGGAGACTTTCATGGTGACGAGGAGATCCTCGAGGTGTTGGAGCTGAATGACGATGACCCGGACCCGGGTACTGAGGGGGCTTAGTGGGGTCAGGGGTACAAGATGTGCTGTATGGACTCACAATTTCAAAGGTTGGCTTTTTCGAAAGTAGGAATGAAGCGGCGGGGGGGGGGTCTCTATGTGTGTGCGTGTGTGTATGCGTGGCGGCGATTCTGTATGTGTGTGTGTGTGTGTATGCGCGGCGGGTGTTCTGTGTGTGTGTGTGTGTGTGTGTCTCTCTCTGTCTGCTTCCAAGAAGCCATGGGAGACAGGAAGCGCGCGTGACCTGATCCGTTTACGCGCGCGCGCACATCACTTGTCGCCTGTTTTCCTTGAAAGCAGAAATTATTGCAATAGAGTTTCGCAACGACGATCGCTTCGCGATCGGTTCGCAGTGCGAAACCTAAAAAGGAGGTAGAGGGTTTAGACAAAGACCCAAGTGCAAGAGGTCAGATTAGTGTGTGGGACATAGATAGGGGAGGGGGAGAGGGATTGGAAAACCAGAGTGAAAGGGAAAAGCGGGAAAGCAAAAAGAGAGAAATAGAGAGGAGAGAGACAAAAAGAAGGGCAGAGCACAGAGTGTTTAGAGGTGAAAATACGTTCCCAAATCAGTGAGGATGGTTATATGTGCAAGTAAGGAAAGGGTGTGGACAAGAAAGTGGGTTAAAAAGTTAAACGTCAACATAAAAAAACAAAATCCATAAGGAACTTCTCAAGTCATATGGTGGTCATTGGTATAAGGTGCATTGCCCCAAGGTGCACGTTAAGTGCATCCTCTAATAGGTCACCTTTTATGCTACATAATAGGGGAAAATACCTATATCTTCAGCGCTGTTTGACAAATCATCATGACATTTTCCCCAAAAATTGCTCCTGTAAATCTTGTTGTGCATGGTAATTCGGGCATTCAGTCAAGTGGGGGCCGAGAAAAAGGGGCAGGGTCAAAAAAGTGTGTTTCCCCGTGTTAGTTCCCATATGACCTTTACTCGAAGCTGCAACCCAAAGCACTGGATGGAGTTACACCAAATTTGGTAGAAAGGAAGATTTAGTTTCTCAAATCACACTTTCAGTTATTTGGTGTAAATCCATTCAGTAGTTGTTGAAAAACGTAAGAAAATAAAGTTATTAATATCTATGGGTGCAGAGATTTCACGAAAAATAAAAAGCTTGTGCAGGGAAATGCAGCGCTCTGATTGGCTGCCAGCACTCCAGCCAGGAGGTGTTGGCAGCTATGTTGGGACTCTGCTTTAGCTGAGTCCAACAAAAAAAGGAAAGAGAAAAGGGGGCAGGGTAGGGTTACCCTGACCCCAAAACCTTGGTCTTGGGGCTCCTCCTGGATCCCTGCCAGGCTAAAAAAAATTTTTTATTATTTAAAAAAAGAAAACAGTTGCTGCGAAAATGCAATAATTGTGAATACACAGGACAAATAAAACAAAAACAAGTGCAGGCTCTCAAGCTTGTTTTTTAATGACCCCGGCAGACTAGGTCCTGAGGAAATAATATAAAAATAGGAGGAGGCGCACAGGAACCCCTTCTTTAGGCTTATAAAAACTCGGGGACTGCCACCTC
Source organism: Lissotriton helveticus (assembly GCF_964261635.1). Lineage (NCBI taxonomy): Eukaryota > Metazoa > Chordata > Amphibia > Caudata > Salamandridae > Lissotriton > Lissotriton helveticus. Next base: position 92,118,034 of record NC_136057.1, on the reverse strand, counting down.
CTCAGGGCAGTGCTTTGAATTTATGCAGGGGGTGTCTGTATAGCTTCCCACAGCACTATGGACCACTATCTCCTTGGCTCATTTAAGAATGAAGTGGGGGGGCACAGGGACCCCCCCCGGGATGGCCACCAGCGGATACAAAAACCTTATAGTTAAGAATTAACATTAAAAAACCTTCGAAATTCACTGAAAAAAACAAAGGTTACAGAGATGATATAGTTAGAAATAAAATTTTAAAGAACCCTTACATATTCACTGAATAAAACAGGCTACAGGGATAATATAGATAGGAAATAGATTTTAAAATCTTTGAAATTCACAAAATAAAACGAAAGTTACAGGGACGTTATAGTTAGGAAATAGGGTTAAAAAACCTTAGAGATTCCCTAAAAAAACCCTGGAGGTCACAGGAACGTTATAGTTAGGCTCACGTTTTACACATACAAAACCAGAGAAATTTAGCAGTTATAGTTAGCTGAGTTTACTATTACTTACGCCCCCACAATGCACTGCTTATGACCTTACATATTACATCACTCAAGACCTGGTCAATGACATCACTGATGAATTCTCAATGAGTGTGTGAATGGAGATGCCTCTGGTCCACCTCCAAGCTTGCCCATTATGTCGAAAGTGTAAAGGATGTTATGAAGGTGACCATTTTAGTATCTTCCCTTGGTTTATGAATTTGAAGTCTAAACTGTACTCCCACTATATGGGTGCTTCATACCAAAGCTTTATGTCGCCATGTCACCTGATTTTATTGAAGTGTATTGTTATCTTGCACTTTCTTAGCTCCCCTGTTAACAGCTAGTTACAGTGACATTTACTTTTATAAATATTTAGGTGTAATTTTTACAACTTTAAGATAATTTATGAATTCAACATAAATTAATCTAGTCCCTTTTTATATAACGTTTGCATAAACACATCTACTTTTATTTCTGGACTCATTCTATTTTTGATCTTTTTGAGAATGTATTGCTAATTGTATGCATTTTATAGTGTTTGTACTTTTTATGGCCCTGGCTGCCAAAATAAAGTGATCTTACTTACTGAGTGTGTGAATTTGTTATTGAATGGATTGATGTATTTTTGGTTGTTTCAGTGTATAAATCCGTGAGTCTCAGAACTGTGTGTGAGTGGGTGAATATGTAAGTGAATGCATCAGTGTGTTCTTGGGTGTGTCAGTGTATGCTTCAATGAGTACTTGGGTGTGCCTGTGTATGCATCAGTGTTTAACTGGGTGTGTTAGTGTATACATTAGTGTGTGCCTGGGAAGGGGAAAGTCTTAAAGTTTTTGAAAACTACAATTACAAAGTCCAGTAAATACTACAAAAATAATAATGTTAAAGGAGTGACAATCATGGAAAAGTTAGGAAACAATGCAGTAAACAGAATTGAAAAATAGATAACAAACGAGTACCAATCATAACAAAGTATAGACAACCATTGTAAATGTATTTCAACAAAACAGTTAAACAACATTCATAATTTACATAGCTATTACAACTCCTTATAATTACATATACCTATTTTACAATTATCATAACTCTATTATAACATAATTTCAACTTTTTCAAAGGTAACTTTTCAGTTTGCTGGGGAAGTGAGCTGTGCAGCATAATACATGGAGTCAGTCAATAATGAAAACTAAAAGCTTCAGTTCTATTGGGTCCTCTTTAACCACACCCACATTTTGAGAAAACCACACCCGAAACAATGAGTTTGAGGAACGTTTTTTTGTACCTTCAGGAGATAACGAATACTCTGCCTGATACATTAATTATCACCTGTGTACTAAAAAGCTTTCCTGAGGTATCCTTACTGAGGAAGCACACCAAGAGCAACATGACCATGCATATTTAGGAATCTTAAAGCAGAAAGCAACATCTACTGATGTAAGAGGATCGCCATCTACGCCTAGCCAACTTTTTGCAAATATCACCATTGCAACAACTTGCATAGAGTTTTAAGAAATATTTGTTCACTGTTCTGAATGCTAACATCTTGTTTTGAAAGAAAACAATCACTGTATCACCATTTTGGAGAAGATAAATGGACGCTCTTGTTCCTTTTTGTTTTGTTTTGTTATAAAAGCACAAGGAGATGTGCCAATGTTATGTTTTTTCAAGACACAGGAATTTCCTCAAGTGACAGAGAAGGAGGAAGATGTACCATCAGCCAACCATCTCTGAAAGTTAAAACTTCACCAACCAGCATCGGAGTTTAAATAGTGGTTGTCTCAAGAAGTCCTTTGAAAATATGAGGCCATTATTTTCTTGTTGCATAAATGTCTCTTTTGTTAATTTCCCCCTTTTTAGGTTTTGCCTTAGCGATGCGTACGAAGTACGCATGCGCTAGCAAAACCTCTTGAGTTCTATGTGGGGTGATGACCCGCCTCTGTCTATCATTGGCTAGCTCCATAAATGGAGGCTAGCCATTGGGAGACAGAGGCTGTCAATCGCGCTTTCTCTTGAAAACGCGATTCGGGGGCGTTTCTGGTGCTTTTTTTAAGCCCCGCCCCTTTGTCCCGGGCCGCGCTGTCATTGGCTGCCGGCCCGGGACACCCCCGTGACGTCATTCCCCGGGCCGCGCTGTGATTGGCTGGCCGGCCGGGGACCTGACTTGTTTTTCATTTTCTGCACTGTTTATACTATAGTGAAAAGCAGGATTTGGGGAACATTTCTGACAACAAAAAATTACGCTGTCATGCGGCTGTGACTTTTACTCTACAATCACATCTGCGTCTCGTGTCTCAATCCCTCTCTATGGCTTCCGTGTCGCATATAGGGACGGCTCCAATATCAGCGTAGCCACCGCCCCTCAACCCCACTTTTACACGTGTGCGCCGCCTGGCGTGTGGGTCCTTGTCCGGGCTGTCCCGAGCTATGCAGCGCTGTACTCCTACTCCTGAGCCTTTGGTGCGCGTGATGTTGGTACACCCAAGTTTACATGTTGCATGGCTGGCTTTGGGTGCAGTGAGGTGCAAATAGCGGACATATGGGCGACGGTGCACAAGGGTGCAGGCTCGAGCATCACTTACTGAGAGAGTCGTTCATAGCTGCGGGCTGCAGCCAGGCTGGGCACGCGCCGGCCGCTGGCACTGCCCTGGGCACCCAGACAGCCGGGCACACGCTCCTCGAGGCCGTCAGTCCAGGAGCCCCCGGGCTAGCACGGGTTACAGCACTGGAGGATAGTAAGGGGCGGGCCCGAGGGCCACGATTGGTGGGAAGTTTGCAGCGGGGCGGGGGCTCGCCGCGCCGCTCTGGTCCCCAGCATCACACACACAAAGCCTGCGGGTAAAGTGCTGCTGCCGCCCGGGACTGAGTGCCGCAGCCCCTCGGTGCACGTCCACCCCCGCCCCGGTGCAGCCGAGCCCCGCAGCCCACGCTCAGGACCCGCAGCCCTGCCTGCAGCCCCCGAGGCCGGCGCGCGGAGCCGAGCAGCCTCCTGTCCGGCCGGCCGTGGCTGCCTGTGGACCCCGCTGTCGGCGCGGAGGCAGCGCCGCCCCGGAGAGCCCGAGCCGGGGTCCGTGCAGCCCCCGCAGGTAGCCGCCCTTGGATTTACCGCCCCCGCCATGGCCCAGTGAAGGATCCCGGGACCGAGCCCGCGCCGCACAAGGTGAGTCTGCCTGGAGCGGGGTGCGCCGCGATCCGCCGCCCCGAGCAGGACCGATGCTCGCCGCGCTGCAGGCGCTGTCTGCCGGGCAGGGCGTTACTGGTGATTTCAGCCCTCGGGCAGTGCAACCGGTGGATCTGATGGTGCCGGGCAGTGTATCACTGGTGACTTCAGCCCTCGGAGCAGTGCTCGCTTGTGCAAGCAGTGGGTCTGATGCTGCGGGGCAGTGTTCGCTTGTGCAACCGGTGGACCTGGTGCTGCAGGGCAGTGCTTAATTGACGTCTGCCCTCTGGCAGTGCTCGCGTGTGCAACCAGTGGATCTGATGGTGCCGGGCAGGGCATTACTGGTGATTTCAGCCTTCGGGGCAGTGCTCGCTTGTGCAAGCAGTGGATCTGATGGTGTCGGCAGTGTATTACTGGTGACTTCAGCCCTCGGGGCAGTGCTCGCTTGTGCACGCAGTGTATCTGGTGCTGACGGGCATTGCTCGCGTGTGCAAGCAGTGGATCTGGTGCTGCCGGGCAGTGCTTTAATGCTGACTTCAGCCCTCGGGCAGTGCTCGGTTGTGTAAACAGTGGATCTGCTGCTGGGCAGTGTTTTATTGACGTCTGTCCTTGGGGCAGTATTCGCTTGTGCAAGCAGTGGTTCTGGCGCTGCCAGCAGTGCATTAATGTTCATGTCTGCCCTTGGGGCAGTTCTAGCTTGTGCAAACAGGGTATCTGGCCCTGTGAGGCAGTATATTACCGGTGGCTTCTGGTCTCAGGCAGTGCTTGCTTGAGCAAGAAGTGGATGTGGTGCTACCGGGCAGTGCATTACTAGTGACTTCTGTCTGCTCTGGGGCAGTGCTCGCTTGTGCAAAGAGTAGTTCTGGCGCTGTCGGGCAGGGCATTACTGGTGACTTCTGTCTGCTCTGGGGCAGTGCTCGCTTGTGCAAAGAGTGGTTCTGGCGCTGTCGGGCAGGACATTACTGGTGACTTCTGTCTGCTCTGGGGCAGTGCTCGCTTGTGCAAAGAGTGGTTCTGGCGCTGTCGGGCAGGGCATTACTGGTGACTTCTGTCTGCTCTGGGGCAGTGCTCGCTTGTGCAAAGAGTGGTTCTGGCGCTGTCGGGCAGGGCATTACTGGTGACTTCTGCCTGCTCTGGGGCAGTGCTCGCTTGTGCAAAGAGTGGTTCTGGCGCTGTCGGGCAGGGCATTCCTGGTGACTTCTGTCTGCTCTGGGGCAGTGCTCGCTTGTGCAAAGAGTGGTTCTGGCGCTGTCGGGCAGGGCATTACTGGTGACTTCTGTCTGCTCTGGGGCAGTGCTCGCTTGTGCAAAGAGTGGTTCTGGCGCTGTCGGGCAGGGCATTACTGGTGACTTCTGTCTTCTCTGGGGCAGTGCTCGCTTGTGCAAAGAGGGGTTCTGGCGCTGTCGGGCAGGGCATTACTGGTGACTTCTGCCTGCTCTGGGGCAGTGCCCGCTTGTGCAAATAGTGGTTCTGGCGCTGTCGGGCAGTTCATTACTGGTGACTTCTGTCTGCTCTGGGGCAGTGCTCGCTTGTGCAAAGAGTGGTTCTGGCGCTGTCGGGCAGGGCATTCCTGGTGACTTCTGTCTGCTCTGGGGCAGTGCTCGCTTGTGCAAAGAGTGGTACTGGCGCTGTCGGGCAGGGCATTACTGGTGACTTCTGTCTGCTCTGGGGCAGTGCTCGCTTGTGCAAAGAGTGGTACTGGCGCTGTCGGGCAGGGCATTACTGGTGACTTCTGCCCCCAGGTATAGCTCGCTTGTGCAAAGAGTGGTTCTGGCGCTGTCAGGCAGGGCATTCCTGGTGATTTGCGTTGCGAGTGATTTCTCCCAGTGACTGCGCGTTAAGTGGCTTCCCCACGTGCAGTGAACTTTTAGTTGGTTCATTTCTCGGGCAGTAGCACATCTTAGGCGGCTTGTGCTCTCGGCTGTACTCCTGTGGTGGCTGCTTTTTAGGTTTTGCCTACGCAATGCGTACGAAGTACGCATGCGCTAGCAAAACCTCTTGAGTTCTATGTGGGGTGATGACCCGCCTCTGTCTATCATTGGCTAGCTCCATAAATGGAGGCTAGCCATTGGGAGACAGAGGCTGTCAATCGCGCTTTCTCTTGAAAACGCGATTCGGGGGCGTTTCTGGTGCTTTTTTTAAGCCTCGCCCCTTTTTCCCGGGCCGCGCTGTCATTGGCTGCCGGCCCGGGACACCCCCGTGACGTCATTCCCCGGGCCGCGCTGTGATTGGCTGGCCGGCCGGGGACCTGACTTGTTTTTCATTTTCTGCACTGTTTATACTATAGTGAAAAGCAGGATTTGGGGAACATTTCTGACAACAAAAAATTACGCTGTCATGCGGCTGTGACTTTTACTCTACAATCACATCTGCGTCTCGTGTCTCAATCCCTCTCTATGGCTTCCGTGTCGCATATAGGGACGGCTCCAATATCAGCGTAGCCACCGCCCCTCAACCCCACTTTTACACGTGTGCGCCGCCTGGTGTGTGGGTCCTTATCCGGGCTGTCCCGAGCTATGCAGCGCTGTACTCCTATACCAGTTTTATCTTCCGTTCGCAAGTCCGAGCCCTTCCTTTATGTTTCAAGCCTTCGACAATCGTGCCAACGAACCATAACAAAAGAAACGCGCATTTGTCTCCTCCACGTGACGTCAGCCAATCACAGCACGGCCCGAAGTCCCGCCCCCCGCAGCCCGGGAGACAGGAGAACAACCATGGCGGGCGCTCTGCCAGGCTCCCGTGAGCTGAGGGAGCCTGGCTGCATCAGAGGCGGGAGAGCCCTGCAGCACCACCACGCCGCCCGCAGTGAGTAGTGCCTCGGCTAATCAGTGTTTTTTTAGGGTTGTACCCTTTTGTCTGTGAGCAGGGCCCCCCTCCCCCGTTCCCGCCGGCCCCTCCGCTCGCTGTCCGTGTTCCCCGTTCCCCCCCCCATACCCGCTGTCCGTGTGTGCCCCCTTCCCTTCCCATAGCAGCACCTTAAACTGGGGCAACCTGTCCCCAGCCTGGCTAAGAAAAAGCAGCTCCACGAGGCAGTGTAAATGTCAGACGATGCGCTATATAAAAACTGTCTATCCACTCCTTTCTCCCCGTCCACCACCAGTGTTCAGACCCCGCCTCCTCCCACAGACATTGCAGCCTCTCCTGGGAGCAGCTCTTGCTCCTACTAATGGACGTTAATGGGTTTCTCCTCCAGGTCGCGCCTGCATTAGCCCAGCCTGAGCTCTCTGATGGCCGCAGAAATCAGCCAAGGAAAGCGTTTTCCTTTAGAGCCACGGTCCCTGGTTCGATCCGGGGTATTTGCTAACAGATAACACCTCCGTGGCATCTTTCTGGAAGGGGGGGGGGAGTTGGTGTTTACTCATTGCACAGGCCCTATGTATTGTACTCTCTAGGGGCTCGCAGTGTGTGGATGGGGGCTCGCAGTGTGTGGGGGGGGCTTGCAGTGTGAGGGGGTGCTCTGTGTGTGGGGGGGCTCGCAGTGTTTGGGGGGCTCTGTGTGGGTGTGTGGGGGGGCCCCTGTGTGGGGGGGCTCTGTGTGGGGAGGGGCTCTGTGTGGGTGTGTGTGTGGGGGGCCCTGTGTGTGTGTGTGGGGAGGCTCTGTGTGGGGGGCTCTCTGTGGGTGTGTGTGTGTGGCATTTGCGAGAGATTAGGCTATTGCCATTGTAAATGACAATGTTGTAAATAAAACAGCGGTATTATTAAGCATTAGCTGAAGCCATAATGCATCAGTCCAAATATCTAGTATAGGGATTTCATTTTGTATTTCGAGTCCACCATTTTCATGCCCTACATTGCCATGTGCTCAATGTTCTGATTGTCCTACCTCTCTGCCAGTTACACTGTGGATTCTACCTAGCAACAGTTATTATTAGTCCTTCTTGAGAGTGTAGCGCATGCTCAGCAGAAGTAACAGTTGTTCCTTATTAGCATAGCCCTCCCATGTTCTAGAAATACTGTTAGCTCCACCCACTGATATATTTGGAAATGTCCTTACGTGGTTGCAACCTCTGTCTAAGCTGTAAGCTGAACCCCTTCCACTGTGTATAAAAGGGGCCATGTGCTTGTATTCAGTGTGCTACTCTGTACAATACTGTAGAAGTGTTGTTGAGGTTGTATCACCACCTTTAAAGGTTTATTAAACTATGTTTTTGTATTTCCAGTTTCCTTGCCAACTTCATTTGTAAGTCTAAGGACTTTGTACACAGAAGGGCGAACCCTTTCGGTACCTTTGGGCCTTGCTGAGGCCTGAACTCATCAATTGGCGCCCGTCACGTGGGGCTCATCGGCGACTCGGAGGCTCGAAGGACTGGTCGTGACGAAGGAGTGGAACTCTGCCGGGGAAGTGATCACTGCCAGCGGCGTCTTTAGTCCTGGCATCCTGAGGTATTTCTTCCTTCCTTCCGATCTGACCATCTGGGTGGCGCCGGTCTTCGACTGAGACCTCTTCTGTCGGTTTGCTGTGGATAAGCTGTTTGAGCAAATTGTGGAACTTGGCAAGTGGAATCTGGACGCTCGTGCTTGGTAAGGACCAATGTATGGTAATTACTGTGAGTGTTTATGGTAGCCAGTGATTAGCAAGGCAGTTTTAGGATACGCTTGCTGTGGCTTATGGATATGGATATGGATATGGAGATGTTTGGATGATCGATCATATTATGATTATGAATATGGGTATATATGCGTTGCAACACATATAGGTAGGCAATGTGGAGATTTTTCTCCAACATATGGTTGTGAGCGGCGCAACGATTAAGTGCCATTTTTTTGTATAATGCGTATTTCGCACTATTTCTAGCATGTCTACTTTTAGCGCACTACGTAAGTGGTGCTGCTGTGGAAACCGGTTAAGTCTTGAAGAATCGCAGCCGGCTCCCCCAGAAGGGACGCCGAATAGGGATATGTACATTAAGTTTGGTCTTTCCCCTATAATGTACAGCACATTGTGGAGGAAGTATACCAAGAAGGATCCTGAGTTGAGATGGCCTTTGTATGGTTCGTTTGATGTGCGCAAAATTGAGTATGTGGAACAGTGCCTGTGTAAGCGCCGAGCGAGACAAGATATGTTTGAGAGTGTGCGAATGTGGGTGAAAGAAGTACGTGAGCGTGAGAAACGTGAACATGCGCTGATTGAGAAAGAGCAGAGGAAGAATGTGCGTGAGAAGGCGCAAGAAATGAGACAACGTGAACAAAAAGACGCGGAAGAAAAACGGGAAAAGGAACGTAGATTGCAGATATCTGGCCAATATCCCATTCGTCGGCCTCTTTATCCTGTCCTTAATAATTCTGATGATGATTTTTCATTACTAGATCGTTCTCCGCCTCCGTATGCTGGCCCGTCTGCTCCGAAAGGGGAAGATGAGGATTCTGGATCATTTAAAGATAAGGTAGACACGCGGTCTAAGCTAACATCTGATCGTATGGCGGAGCTCCGACAAATTTCTTATCGTATTCTTAAGGGTACAATTCCTCTTGCTGAAATATTGTTGTCTCTTGAAAAATGGCCGGACAGGGAAAAAATTTATTTTCTTGAAACCTTTTCTGATGAAGTAGTCGGGGCTTTTCGAAAATATTCTCCTGTTCTTGAACCTGATGACATAATACAAGATAAGAAAGAATGGCGTAAAGGTCTCTTTTCTCCTTCCCAGGCAGCTGATGCAGTTCGACGGTTATTCGTATTGCGGGATGAGGCGTCTCGGTTACGAGAAGAAAAGCGACAAAAGACGGTGGACGACAAAGAGACGGGTTTGAGTGGCGACGGGAAACAATCACCTATCTTTTCTTCAGATAAGGTCGATATTGTGCATGTTAAACCTATGCGAGAGGCAGCGCCTTTGTATGTTCCTCCTAAAGGAGCGGGTACTAGTTCAGATAAAGATTCAGCTGATGCCCGAGGGTATTTTATCTATAATTGGGTATATACTCCTTGGAATAGAGCGGATGTTATGGCCTTAAAGAAAGCGTTACCTGACCCACGGAAAAATCCTGCTGCCTTTTATGAGGAAGTTGAGGGGGCTTTGAATTCTTGTACTATGACATTAGCTGACGTTGATTTATTCTTTGGTCTTATATTACCCCCTGACATGTGGAGATCAGTACGGAAAATTGATGATTTAGTGACGTTTAAAGCTAAATGGGAAGACATTGAGGAGGAGGACAGAGCTAGGAAACCTGCGCAGAAACCACCCCAGCTCATTCTAGACCTCCCTGCTGCTATTTTGATTAAATTAAAGACGATTATTCCCCCTAAAAAGATTGACTGGACTATGTTAGCATCTTGCAAGCAAAAGACAGATGAATCAGTTTCTGACTTCTTTACGCGATTTGAAGAAACTTTTCACGATTTCAGTGGTCAGTCTCTGACGGATGACACGGGTCGACATCTGTTTGTAGACAAATATGTTTCGAATTTATTACCAGGAGTAGCAGCTCGGTTGAAAGCGAGTGAAAGCTCCTGGACGACTTCGACTCCGGCATCCCTCCTGACAATGGCTCAGTATTACGAGCGTCAGGAACTAGAAGCAAAAAGTAATGAAGATAAGAAATCTAAGGATTTGAAAACAAAAGTTATGTTAGCACAAGTGTATGGACCACCCCAGAGAGGAAATAATAGAGGTGGTCGGGGTTTTTATGATTCTACATATAACCGCACAGACTTGGCTAAAGATCAATGTGCATATTGTAAGCAACGAGGCCACTGGGCCAATGAGTGTCCTTTAGCGCGAGAACACAGGGCTATGGGACGGGGTAGAGGTTTTGGGAGAAATCGTGGGGGTTTTTCTGGCCCACGAGGTAACCTAAATGATAGGGCTAGATTCGAATCTAGGGAGCAACAACAAGGAGGGTCTAATACCTTTGATAGACAAAATCAGTATCAGATGTCTGACTATGTGCACCCCGAAAGTCATGATTCCCAATATGCATAGGATTGCGTAGGATGGGGGGAGGAATCAGTTGAAGTACCAGTAGATCAGAGGGGTCCTTATGTTACAGCACATGTTTTGGGTTCTACTGATCAGTTTTTGGTTGATACAGGGGCTACTCGTAGCGCTTTGTCTAAACAATTGGTTCCGAGGGCTCCCCTGTCTGGCTTAACAATCACATCTGTAGGGTTCGATGGAACACCTTCTCTTAGCCCATTATCCCAACCCCTTGCATTTCATGTCGACAAATTTACAGCACCATGTCCATTCTTGCTTTCCTCAAACACGCCTGACAACATTGTGGGTCTAGACATGCTGAAACATTTTAGAGCCACAATCCGCTGTTCCCCTGAAGGAGTACGCGTGATTTTAAATGACAATTACCCTGCAAAAGAGAGAGTGTGTATGGTCGCTGAAAGTGCTGCATTAGCCTCTTTACCTCACACGTTGTGGGCTACTTCAGACACTGATGTGGGACAGATGGTCATTCCTCCGGTTCACATTAGTGTGAAGGAGGGAGCTGTGTTACCACGCCTGCCTCAATATAGGATTTCACAGGAGGGTGAGGAGGCGCTCATACAGATTGTGCAGGATCTCATCCGAGTGGGGGTGGTGGAAGAAGTCCCATACAATGTTTGTAACAGTCCTATTTTACCAATCTTGAAGAAGGACACTGATACTAGGGTATATCGATTTATTATTGATTTGCGGGAGGTGAACAAGATAGTGGTGCCCCAATACCCTGTTGTTTCTGACATCACGACACTCCTTACCTTAGTTCCACCAACAGCGACAACATTCTCGGTTGTCGACCTGAAGAACGCCTTCTTTTCGATCCCTATTCACCCTGATAGCCGTTACCTTTTCGGCTTCACTTTGAATAATCGATCGTTTGGATTTTGTAGAATTCCACAGGGCTATACTGAGAGCCCTAGTATCTACAGTCAGGCGTTGAAAAGACAGTTGGATTCCTTTGTCTTGCTTGAGGGGGTAGTGCTCATTCAATATGTCGATGACATTTTGTTGGCTGCTGACACCCCTGAGCAATGTGAGACTTGTACGTTGTCCTTGCTTTCCTTTTTGGCTTCTCACAATCATAAGGTATCTATGAAGAAATTGCAATTCTGTAGACCTAAGGTGACCTACCTAGGCCACCTTTTGTCTAAGGAGGGGCGTGCACTTACATCAGATCGTATCCAAGCCATCCTGGACACACCAACACCTTCTACACAGAAAGATGTTCGAGCATTTTTGGGCCTTACGTCCTTTTGTAGGCAGTGGATACTGGGGTTTTCACATATAGTCAAACCACTGTTAGCGCTATTGACAAAAGACACTCCAATTCCCCTTCCTTGGACAGATGAATGTGAAAACGCTTTCCAACAGTTACGTCAGGCCCTTTGTTCAGCACCAGTGTTAGGCACTCCTGATTACACGAAACTTTTCACATTATATGTACATGAGAGAGATGGATGTGCGTCATCTGTGTTAGTACAGATGCACGGGGACAGGCAGCGTCCGTGTGCATATTTCTCGGCATTGCTCGATCCTGTCGCTCGGGCATTGCCGGGGTGTTTTCGTTCGGTCGCAGCGACAGCTGTGTCAATACGTCAGAGTGAGGGAATAGTGTTATCTCACAAGCTGTTAGTGTTGGTTCCCCATGCTGTTGACGCCCTTTTGAATCAAACAAAGACGCAGCATTTAACAAGTGCCCGTCTGACCGGATATGAACTAACGTTGCTGGCTCCCCATATCACATTGAGGAGATGTGCTACGTTAAATCCAGCAACATTGTGCCCATTCCTGACGACTCAGCCTGAGGCACAAGAAGCACATGATTGTATTTTTGTGACTGAGGAACAGACAAAGGGTCGTATCGATCTCCAGGATACGCCTTTCTCAGATGTAGATGGAGAATTATGGGTGGATGGCTCCTGCCTGAAGCTACCGGATGGTACGACTTCGGCAGCATATGCCATCACTACTTTGTATACTATCGTGGAAACAGCACGCATTCCACAGAAATCAGCCCAGGCAGCGGAGTTGATAGCATTGACACGAGCATGTGAGCTTAGTGCAGAGTTGTGTGTGAATATTTATACAGATAGCCGCTATGCTTTCGGAGTAGCGCACGACTTTGGCCTGCTCTGGAAGGAAAGAGGTTTTCTGACATCACACGGAACACAAATTATGTATGGAGAATTGGTGCACAATCTTTTGACTGCCCTGACATTTCCTAAGAAGATAGCTATAGTGAAATGCAGTGCACATAAGAAAGTTATTGACAAAGTAGGGCAAGGAAATGCTTTTGCTGACCAAGTAGCACGAGAAACTGCAATGAGACCTGACTCCACTTCAATGTATGTTGTGAAGTCACAAGCAGAACGATGGCATGATGCTAGGAAAGAAGTGAGGGAAATACAGAGAGTTGCTTCTGATAAAGAACGAGAGCAATGGTCTGAAAATGGAGAACTGGATGATGAAGGTTGTTGGCGCAACAAACAAATGGATAGGTGGAAGTTGCCCACAGCTTTTGTCCAACCTATGGTTCAAATGGCACATGGGCTAGCACATGTAGGAGCTTCAGCGATTGTGAAATTGCTTGCGCAAGTTTGGGAGCATCCAGAGATTGCTAGCACGGCCAAGAGAGTGGTACAGACCTGTATGATCTGTCTTAAATACAACCCAGGGAAAGGAACACGGACTCCAGCAGGAGGATTTGAAATACCATTACCTACTGCACCTTTTGAAGTCCTGCAAATGGACTATATCCAACTTGAACGCTGTAATAATCTAAAGTACGTCTTGGTAGTGGTGTGTGCTTTCAGTAAATGGATTGAAGCCTACCCTACTAAGGACAATACTGCAATGACTACAGCAAAGGTGCTACTGAAGGAGTTTTTCCCTAGGTATGGTGTTTGTAGACTATTATGGAGTGATAACGGGCCTCATTTTATAGCAGACGTTATCAAGTACGTTCTGAGAGGTCTGGGGATAAAACAGAAGTTTCATGCAGTGTTCCATCCACAGTCGGCTGGCTTGGTGGAACGCTACAATGGAACACTGAAGCTTAAACTAGCAAAGATCCAGGCTTCCACTTCTCTGACTTGGCCCGACGCTTTGCCTTTGGCATTGTTGTCAATAAGATCAGTACCACACTCCCGAACCGGCCTTACACCGTATGAGGTGGTGTTTGGTCGTCCCATGAATATTTGGGGAGTGCCCAAACCAAGTTCCGTATATGATGTACCTTGTGTATTGATGAATGACTATCTGGCACAATTAACTGATAACTTGGTTTCTATTCATCAACAGGTTCGAGAAGCACTCCCTGACCGGTCCACAGGTGAGGGTCATAGTCTCCGACCCGGTGACTTCGTCCTCATCAAGGCGTTCGAGAGGACGAGTGGCCTGGAGCCCCGATGGTGCGGTCCCGAGCAGGTTCTGCTCGCAACAAGAACGGCCGTCCGAGTGACCAACCGGAAGAACTGGATTCACTCCCTTCATTGTCGCAGAGTGCAACCCGGATTGGTGGAGCCTGCCGTGTTGACTGACCATCGAGAAATCCTGACTACAGAGAAAGGCCCTGCTGTGGTACCTGATGAGCAAGAGGAGTTCTTCCCGGACCCGACGACTTCTGGAGTAAGAAAATACAACCTTCGACCCAGGAAGAAGTTTTCTGCTGTTTAGACTGCTGTCAGAACGGCCTCTTGGTTGGTGCAACGGAGAGCCGATGAGGCAAGGGGGGGGGATCAGCCTTGCATTAGAGTAGTGACACCCGTCTTGGCCCGTTGGTGAAGAAAACAACAGCCGCCTTGGGGGAAGAGTTCTGACAGCCTTTTTTTAGTTTCAGGAAGATTTGCGAGACATTTGTTCAACATGGAGAGAAAGAAAGTGATCTGCGCCTTCGGATTTATTGCTAGTGTGGCAGTTGTTGCCATTATCACGTGGTTTGTTGAGGATGTAATTCCTGCCCGTGATCTATATGTGGTTTCTACACCGGTGCCAGAGGAGCATTTCTTTTATACGCTCCCCTATCAGGAATCAAAACACCGCTTGTCCTTTGTAAATAACACCTTCATTCAGATGCTACATCATACCCACACTGCTACAAATGAAACAAATTGCTGGATATGTGGTATGATGCCAGCGCACCAGAAGAAGGGGGGAACACCGTTTATACCTCTCCCTTTCTCTCATAATGGTTCTTGTCGTGCCTGGTATACTCTTCTATTTGCCACAAGAAAGCCTGCTGTTGGAAGATTACTTTTTAGACTAAACAAAGAATGTCACCAGAATAAAGAAGGCTATCCACAAGCCAATGGAACAATATGGGAGTGGGAAGAATATCGACCGGACAATGAGTCTACTCCCTACATTTTTACGAACACTAGAGACACTGTCGAAAGTGAAAAATTTGTGATCTCAGTTGCACAAGCACAAGCGGACTTATGCGTACAAAGTGTTGGGAACATCCCTGTAGGTGTTAGTGATTGTATTAAAGTCTTAAATATAGATGGTCTGAATAATAGCACATTTTTAGCATCCCATAATACATATTTTGTATGCGGTAATAGAGGATATTATCGATTACCAGCTGGCTGGTCAGGAGTATGCTATGTATCGTTTTTATTACCACCAGTGTTTTTAGCACCTGCCACTTATCATAAAGACTTGAAATTGTTGAATAATGCCACTGTGAATAGATACAAACGTACTTTATCTATCGATGATGTGGACCAGACCGACACTAGTTTGCAGCAATATGTAGATTTTAACCTAGGGTTATTCTTTTTTGTTGGAGCTGCCCTAAACAGTAGAAAGATAAGAAGATTAACTAGAGTTGTAGAGGCAGTGACCAACCAAACTGCTGCAGCACTAGGAAACGTAACTGAAGAGTTGCAAATTACTAGAATTGTTGCCCTGCAAAACAGAATGGTGTTAGATGTCATATTAGCAGAAAAAGGAGGAGCTTGTAGACTTATTGGAAGTAGCTGTTGTGTCTTCATCCCAGACAACTCGCCTTCTGTTTATAATGCCATAAATAAACTGCATAAAATAGCTGCTGACATACATGTAGATAATGGTACATGGACCTTCTCTAGTTGGTTTTGGACCTTATTTACTACATGGGGTTGGAAGATCCTCACTGGCCTTTGTATAATAGTAGTAATTCTTTTTTCTTGCTGTATGTGTATTCAATGTGGTCCTATGATATGTTCTCTTTGCATTACCTCTTGTATACCCAATAAGAAAGCTGTTTCCGAAGCTGCTTATCAAAAGAGTCTAACTAAAGAGATTTCTAACATTATGAGCATTGACATTCAAGATGAGTTTGATGACTACCCTATGAAATGGAATGGCTTCAGCTAACGCTGAAAGGGTCGTCTGTTGTAAATAAAACAGCGGTATTATTAAGCATTAGCTGAAGCCATAATGCATCAGTCCAAATATCTAGTATAGGGATTTCATTTTGTATTTCGAGTCCACCATTTTCATGCCCTACATTGCCATGTGCTCAATGTTCTGATTGTCCTACCTCTCTGCCAGTTACACTGTGGATTCTACCTAGCAACAGTTATTATTAGTCCTTCTTGAGAGTGTAGCGCATGCTCAGCAGAAGTAACAGTTGTTCCTTATTAGCATAGCCCTCCCATGTTCTAGAAATACTGTTAGCTCCACCCACTGATATATTTGGAAATGTCCTTACGTGGTTGCAACCTCTGTCTAAGCTGTAAGCTGAACCCCTTCCACTGTGTATAAAAGGGGCCATGTGCTTGTATTCAGTGTGCTACTCTGTACAATACTGTAGAAGTGTTGTGGAGGTTGTATCACCACCTTTAAAGGTTTATTAAACTATGTTTTTGTATTTCCAGTTTCCTTGCCAACTTCATTTGTAAGTCTAAGGACTTTGTACACAGAAGGGCGAACCCTTTCGGTACCTTTGGGCCTTGCTGAGGCCTGAACTCATCAACAATGCCATTTATTTATCTGTTTTCAAAACGAACACATAAATAAAAATGTTGTCATTTACAATGCCAATAGCTCTAACTTTTACAAAGGCAAAACCGTTGCATTGTAAATGCTTGTTTGTTACTCTGCTTTCTTAGAACATTTCCTACTTTGTGAAACATATACTCCTGTTGTTTCCACTTGATGAGCAAATTCCATTTTTAAATAAGACTTCACTCTCATTCTGCATTTTATGACATCTTTTTTCAGAAACTGCTTTGTACTCTTACCAGCTTCTCTTTTTATCCTCTGCACATTCTCCACCTTATTTTGTTTGTCTGTGTCACTTTGAAGTTGATAATACTGTTTCCCCAGTTTCTTTCTTTTAGTAATTTTATCAGGGATTGTTGTTCTTCTTTTTCAAAACTGTATATCTTGAAAAGTAATAATCAATACATGAAGATCAAGTTTAAATAATCTAATTATTATTACACTAATTACCCATTTTATCAATATTGCAATACAACATATTAAGAGACGGGGTGAGAGCCTGTATATGGAGAGCTAAATGGGTATAACAGTATCTGTACAGATGTCGCAGAGGATGTGATAGTGACATTGTATAGCGATGTGAGAGGGCCTGATAGTCTATGAATGGATATTTGAGAGATTGTAAAAGCCTGTGTATGGGTATGTAAATCAATAAAAGGGTCTACAGTTATGTCAGAGTATGTGAGTCTTTGAATGGCAATATAAATGGTTGTGACACTATATAGTTATGTGAGAGGGTCTTAGTATGTGACAGGGTGTATGAATCTCTGGATACGTGAATGGGTATTAGTGTCTACATGGGTATGTGAGAAGATGCAAAAGTCTATTGGATATGTGAATACGAGTCAGACTATCTGAATAAGTATGTGAAAGGGTGTGAGAGATTTGGTATGTGAATAGGCATAAGGGTATGTATATGGGTATGTGTGAGGGTGTGACAGTATCTGTACAATATGTGAATGGCTGTGACAGTCTCTGGTTATGTGAGGGGGTGTGAGTGTATGGGAATATAAATGTGTATAAGGGTGCTTGTATGGGCATGTGAGGGTGTGAGATTCTACGAATGGGTATGTGACAGGCTTTCAGTCTCTATGCGAACGGTTATAAGAGTGCCTACACGGGTATGTCACAGGATATGAGAGTCTTTGAATGGGTAAGTGAGAGGGCGTGAGAGTGTATGGGTATGTGAATGGGTGTCACACTATCTAGGTATGTTAATGGGTATAAAGGAGATCTTAATATGTATGTGAGAACATAGTCTTTTTCTGGGTATGTGAAAGGGTATGCGAGTTTGTATGGTTATGTGAAGGGGTCGGACTTTGTATAGGTATATGGACAAGAATAAAGAAGGACTGAATAGGTATGTGTATTTGTGAGGGTGTGAGAGTCTATGGGTATGTGATAGGATGTCAGTCTCAATATTAGTATGTAATTGGGTATAAAAGTGTATGAGTATGTGAGAGGTTAGAAGAGTCTCTGAGTACGTGAATGGGTATCACACTTGGAATAAAGATCTCTATAACTATTTGAAAGGATGTCCGAGCCTGTGGTTCTGAAAAATATGGATCCGTAATAGTACCGGACTCGAGAATAAAAAAACTTCGTTGAAATAGGACGAATTTGGTATCAAAAGACCGGAAATGACGAGTACATCAAGTACGTGTATTTTCGGCATATTCGAGTGACAATTTCACCTCGAAATCGTCATTTACCTTCTGAACCCTTAGTTGCATGTTGCCCTCTACATAGGCCTTAATCCAGTCGAATTTGATTCCATACTCCTTAATCGACTTCTTCCTGACCCCAGTACAAGTTAGAACCATTGCCCCAGGCCGAGCTCGTTAGGTCAGTTCCCTCCCAGTGACCAAGCAAGATAATATCTAGGCCCAACCGGCCATTAAGCCATTTCAGCACGCACACCTGCCATATCTCGCTCACATCTTTCTTCACTCCTTTACTCTCTCTAATTTTATGGTGGGGAGGTGACCATTTTTATTAGGGGTCCAGCGATATCTGATGAAATGTTGGGCCTTGCCGGATGATTTGTTATGGGCAGCACGACGTGAAATATGTACATGTCATCATGACTCTGCTTTCTTTTTGTAATCAGTAACCATAAATGAAATACCACGCACCCAAGGAATGTTTCGCCAAAGGGTAAATATTGTGTATAAGAAGAGAAGCCTAACTTTGTGAAAGTGTGCAGTCTCCTGAATATACTTGTATCGTACTTCTAGGACCCTGTCACCTTGGTTGCAGCCAATAAACGAATCTTTGACTTCACCTGGAAGACTCTGAAGTTTCTGTGGGTCTGACTCAGGAGAACCCGAGGTCTTTGGTGTGTTGATCCCCTGGCACCGCTGGGTTACCGGTTCGGTACCGGTTCCTAAAAACCCAGTACCTCATTTGGCGCCCAGCGTTGGGGCGATTCCAGTGGTACCAATCAGCCTGAAGATCGTGAGGAGCTTCGTGTGAAAATTCCGGAGGAGGGCCCACCACCTCATCGACCCCTGCATGTCGTCGTGGTCCGAAGGTCTTTACTGCGAGGTTCCCCGCTTCTCGACGGCTACAAGGACTGCTGCCCTGGCTATCGCCCTGATGTTGGACCCTTGACATTTTCGGTAGAGCGAAACGCTGAGACGAGTCTTCTGGTGAAGCCATCGATAATTTTCAGTCAAGTATAAGTGGAGCGTCTCCTAGTCCTTAGTTGGACTTACTTTGTGATATTTTAGAGATACATAAAGGTTTTTATTGGTTCTTGCAAGCACCATAACCGAAGGACTCGTGTTTTCACGAGCAATATCGTAATCGATAACTCCTTTGAAGTTTTGGAACTAGACTAGAGAAGAAGGATGCCTAGTCTTAGACTCGGGAATTTGTTTTGTCTTGGTAATAATAATAGGGACTCCCGATTGGAGGACTCATGTCCGGTTCCTCCAGTTGGAACTCCGACTTACGAGCTGTACGCTAAACATGGGGTAGGCCCCATCGTTTACAACGAGGTATGGATTAAATATACTAGGAAAGACGGTGTTTTGAAATGGCCCCAATATGGTAGCTTTGATTCTGAAATCTTAGACAACCTTGAAGTTAAACTCTTCAAAAAGAAAGCCCGGCCGGCGATGTTTGACTCTTTCCGCATATGGCGCAAAGAAGCCAAACAAAAAGAAATTAAATTAGCTAAGAAAAATAAGAGAGAAGAGGGACTTTCAGTAATGCAAGCTGCCGTGCAGTTTAAAGATAATGAGGAAGAGCAGATAAATGAACAATTGCACAGGCAACGTAAAATGGCAATAGATAAGTGCTATCCAGTTTTGCCGTCTCTTCAGCAAGGGACAGCAAAAGAGCGTGAAAAAGACCAATTAATGTCGCAATTGTTAACTTCACCACCGCCCTATGCGCAGAATGCTACAGCACCCCCGCAACCTTTAGTTGCACAAGCTGCGCCTCTGGCTCTTCCACAGCACCCACCAACTGTTCTTCAGCTGGCTCCTACTTCTTCGGTGCAGCCTCCTCCAGGCCCACCGACCACTTCTGTTGCCCCTGTGTTTTCTACGATCTTGCCTACTGTACTTTCTACAAATGCCCCTTCTATGATTTTGCCTAGTACCACATCTATTATTCCTCATACCTCTTCTGCCATCTCTGCACCCGCTTTACCTCACCCCGTTCTTTCATCTGTTTGTTCTTCCGTTTCACCTTCCTTTCGGCAGAAAATGGCCAGTACTGTTACTAATCTTCTTTTACCACTTTTCGGGTCGCCTGCTACGACCCCTAACATAGGAAGAAGACAGTTGCGAAGTCAACTGCCCGATTATCAGCAGGGAGATTCCCTGAATAGTTTAGCTCGGAAATGGGTCATGGACACTGTAAAATATGATTTACAGTCTGTCATGGAAGTTTTCCATCAATGGGAAACAGCGACACAGAGATATGTGTTCGAACAGATGTGTGTTTTTCTTTGCGAGGATTTAGAAGACAATGATCAGGATTGCCTCCCACAAGAGATGTGTCGTATAAGGTTTAAGTTTAGTCTGGGTATGATTGTAGGTCCCGATGTAGAAGAAGCAATTGAAATGCTATTAGCACATCGAAGTAAGGGAAGTAGTTCTGGGTCACCATCAGAATCTAGTGCATCTAGTAGGAAAAAGGCACGACAATACCCTATGAGAGAAGTTCCCCCACAGTGGAGAGAGGGTGACGCGACAGCTGTCCCACCTGTCCTGCCCCACTTTCACCGAGTATGGGTACATGTTCCATGGAAGCGAGCAGAAGTTTTAGCACTCAAACAAACACTACCAGACCCGCGTAAAAATCCTGCAGGCTACTATAAAGAATTGTCGCAAACTGCTGGATCATGTATTATGAATTTAGCCGATATCGATATGTTATTCGGGAACGTCGTTCCACAGCCTTTATGGGGAAAAATTTGTCATGAAGATCATGACCAGGAATTAGGTGACACGTGGGCTAACATTACTGTTGCAGACGCACGACAAGTTGGTGGTGCCAAGCCTGAGCCCCTGATAGCGGAACTACCTGGTAGGATAGTAGATTACATGAAGACAATAATGCCTGCGATACGTGTAAATTGGGATAAGTTATCTGCATGCAAGCAAAAGAAAGAAGAAACTGTGTCAGATTTCTTCACCAGATTTGAAGAAACATTCATTGACCACAGCGGTCAAGATATGACCACAGAAGGTGGCCAGAGATTGTTTGTCGATAAATTTGTGCACAATCTGCTTCCAGACTTGTGTAGAAAATTGAAAGATTCAGAAAGCTCTTGGGCAGTCTCATCTTCAGCCCAGATATTAGCTACCGCACAGTACTACGAGAATAGAGACAAGGATGAGAAAGATAAAGTAGAGAAGAAAACTAGAGAACTCAAAACGAAGGTTTTGCTACAGCAAGCCTATCCTCCACGTGGTGGTGGTAATGAAAATAATAATGGTCCGAATCACTACCGGAACACTTTTCAGCAGCCTCAGAGAAACTTGCAGAGATTCGATTACAATCAAAACCGCGTAGGTCCCAATCAGTGTTTATACTGCAAACAAGAAGGTCATTACAAATATGACTGTCCTGCCCTGCCACAACGAACAAACACATTTTCTGGTGTAAGAGGTCGTGGTAGTCAGCAAGCGCCTAGAGGTAGAGGGCGTGGAAACACCCCTCAGGACGCACGTCCCCTTCCACCACAAAACTCTATGAACAGGTTTGACCAGCAAAATAACGTATCTGACAGGACAGCTCAATACTACGTCGATGAGTATTACACAGAAAATGAGCAGTGGGAGAATAACGATTGCTAGGACAGCCTTAGACGAAGAGAGGGAGTTGTTTCAGTTCCAGTAGATCAGAGTGGACCTTACGTTGAGGTGATTACATCGGGTGTGTCAGAACCTTTTCTGTTGGATACTGGTGCTACAAAGAGTTCTATTATGCACTCCAAACTCCCTGGCGCACCTTTGTCTGGCGAAATGAACGTTTCCGTAGGTTTTTCTGGCGCCCCGGTTAGAAATCCGATTTCTGACCCTTTATCTCTTTCTGTTGGTCCTTGTGAATTCGAAGCACCCCTTATTTTGACAACAGGTTGTGGTGAAAATTTGCTAGGATTAGACTTGCTAAAAAGATTGTATGCGACTTTGTACTGTTCTCCCTCAGGAGTACAACTGACTTTAGGAAAGAAAGTGGTTTCTCCCATGTATTTGTCGAGAAATACGCTTCCAACAGAATTGGCACTTCTTCCGGATATTCTTTGGGCTACTGGTCCAAATGATGTAGGTCTTTTAGAAATTCCACCATATGTTGTAACATTGAAGCCGAATGTCAAAATGCCACGAATTCCCCAATACAGAATATCCAATGAGGGCGAAAAAGCTTTGCTAGCGATTGTTTACGAGTTAATTGAGAAAGACGTAATTGAAGAAACACGAGGCAATGTTTGCAATAGTCCTGTTCTGCCTGTTTTAAAACGAACTGACCCTTCTCAGCCACCTGTGTATAGATTTGTGATTGATCTTAGGGAAGTAAATAGGATAGTGGTGCCACAATTCCCAGTTGTCCCCGACATTACAACATTATTGACTATGATTCCAGCATCCGCATCCTGGTTTTCGGTGATTGACCTGAAGAATGCTTTCTTCAGTATCCCGATTGCTGAGGAAAGCAGGGATATTTTTTCCTTTAGTTTAGGTGGTCGCAGTTTCCGCTTTAAACGCGCTCCTCAAGGCTACTGTGAGAGCCCCTCAATATACAGTCAAGCTCTGAAAAGTCAGCTTGACGCAATGGTTCTGCCCAAAGGTGCCACTCTCGTACAGTACGTGGACGATTTGCTCATAGCCGCGGATACCGAGAAAATATGTAAAATGGCCACGTTGGCACTACTGCGTCATCTATGTGATCTACATCACAAGGTGTCACTTTCCAAGCTCCAATATTGCCGACAAGAAGTGACCTACTTAGGTCATCTCTTATCGAAGGAGGGAAGGAAACTGACCCCAGAAAGAATTCAGGCAATAGCAAAATTAAATGTGCCAAGAACGCAGAGAGAAGTACGCGCTTTCTTGGGCATTACATCGTACTGTAGACAGTGGATTCCAAATTTTTCGTTATTAGCCAAACCCTTATTGGCACTAACGTGTACAAATACACCCAATCCCATTCCTTGGTCCGATGAGTGTCAGAAAAGTTTTCTCGAATTACGCACAGCATTATGTTCGGCCCCTGTGTTAGGTAACCCCAACTACAGTAAGCCTTTCACATTATATGTCCACGAGAAGGAGGGCTGTGCATTGTCTGTGCTGACTCAGTTATACGGAGATAGACAACGGCCATGCGCCTATTTTTCGTCAACTTTGGATCCGGTAGCACGAGCATTGCCAAGTTGTCTAAGGGCCACAGCAGCAGCAGCTGTTTCTGTTCGACAGTCTGCAGGTCTAGTAATGAATAATACACTAATCGTGATGGTTCCGCATGCAGTAGACACGTTGTTAAATAGGACTAAGACACAGCACTTAACTAGTGCTCGACTGTCCAGTTATGAATTGACGCTACTAGCAAGCCATGTGCACATCAAAAGATGCAGTACTCTGAACATAGCCACATTGTTACCAATTGCTGAGGAATCGGATGTCTCAGAACAGCACGATTGTTTCCTCAGAACGGAGGAGGAAACCAAAGGGAGAGTTGATCTATTCGATACTCCTCTCGCTGAATGTGATGGTACATTATGGGTGGATGGGTCATGCTTTAAACTCCCAAATGGTAACGTGACTACAGCATATGCTGTCACAACTCTGCACACAATCGTTGAAACTGCGCGAATACCACATGGTTCGGCTCAAGCCGCCGAACTCGTGGCGTTAACAAGAGCATGTGCGTTATCAAAAGGAATGAAAGTGACTGTCTATACCGACAGTCAGTATGCTTTTGGAGTGGCCCATAGTTTTGGTCGATTATGGAGAGAGCGTGGGTTCCTGACTTCGCATGGAGCTAAAATTCAGCAAGGTCAGTTGGTGAATGAGCTTCTTGAATCACTGACGTTGCCCCTGAAAGTAGCAGTTGTAAAATGTAGTGCACACAAGAAAGTGATCGATGATGTTGGTCGTGGAAATGCATTTGCTGATGAAACTGCTAAAGAAACGGCAAAGAATGTGATGAGCCGAATGTATGTTGCGAGCCCAGAAAGATGGACTGGTGATGTTGGAATATGTGAAGACACAATAGAAAGTGTGAAGTCCATCCAAGCTGAGGCCACGGAGAAAGAGTTAAGCATGTGGAAAGAAAGTACAGGGAGAATGGATGCAAATGGTTGTTGGATTGAATCTACAGAGCAACAAAGATGGATGTTACCCGATGCATATGTGCCTGCGGTGGTTACAATGGCTCATGGGATGGCCCATATCAGCGCGAAAGGGATTTGCGAGTTGTTGGCCCCAGTGTGGAAGAATTCAGGGATTCCCAAGTGTGCAGAGAATGTTGTCAAGAATTGCATGGTATGTCTGAAACACAATCCTGGTAGGGGAACCCCAACTCCAGCTGGTCATTTCGCACCTCCTACATATCCGTTCGAGGTTTTGCAGCTAGATTTCATACACATGGAGAGGTGCAACAACTTAAAATATGTGCTCGTGGTTGTTTGCGCCTTCTCAAGGTGGGTAGAAGCCTATCCCCTAAGGGACAATACTGCCTTGTCCACAGCGAAAGCCCTTGTGAAAGAGTTCTTCCCCAGATTCGGAATGCCTAGAATGGTCTGGTCGGACAACGGAAGTGAATTTGTGGGTTGTGTGATGAAACGAGTGTGTGAAGGGCTAGGCATTAGTCAGAAGTTCCACGCTGCAAATCACCCCCAATCAGCTGGATTAGTGGAATGTTACAATGGCACGCTTAAACTTAAATTGGCCAAAATCCAAGCGAGCACGGGTCTTAAATGGCCCGACGCTCTACCCTTAGCACTCCTATCCACCAGAATGACTGTGCATTCGCGAATGAAACTCAGCCCCTATGAAATAATCTTTGGTCGGCCAGCCAACATATGGGGAGTGCCTAGGCCCACGAAGTTTAGCGAGCTGCAACACCCCATTTTGCTCGACTATCTGTATGAATTGACGGCTAAATTGCGTGTTTTATATCAACAGGTCCACAACACCTTGCCTCCGGTTTCCGAGACACCGGGTCACTCCATTGACCCTGGCTCCTGGGTTCTGGTCAAGAATTTCCAGAGGACAAGAAACGACCAGCCCAGATGGACCGGACCGCACCTCGTCCTCCTGTCTACAAGGTCGACTGTTAAAGTGGAGGGAAAGGCCAATTGGGTCCACGGGATCCACTGTAAGAGAATACCTTTCCCTCTGCCACATGACCAATGGGTCCGGACAGGAGGCACTGACTCAAAGCGTACAACTGATGAACGTGTCAAAGAAGTTAAACGTGATTGTGACAGTAAGGACATTTTTCAAGAAACTACGCCGCCATCAGAACAATTGAACTCTGTGGAACCTGAGCTACTATTTCCGGACCAGACAGCACCCGGGAAAAGACGCTATAATTTCCGACCGAGAAAAACAGACTAAAGTAAAAGTGATTTATTTTTTTGATCCGAGAGAAAAACCTGTGGACTAATAAAATAATAAGTTTTTCCTTCCAAAATGCTATTTTGAAAATGCAGATTCTCCCATCTAGGTAACTTGCTTATTTTTGTTTTTTTCGAACCGCCATCCGGGTTCCGCTGCTAGGGTCGCGGTTGATTAAAGACTTTTGGGTGCAGCTGACAACAATAGGTTGCTGGTTCCAGTTGGTCGAAGGGAGCCACCCTAGACTGACGGAAGCATCCTTTAGCAGAAACAACCTACCGCCGCGGGCAGCACCTTAGAGAGGATGGAGTTTCCTGATGTGGAGAGAACTGCCAAACAAATGAACTTTAAGCAGAGACTTTTGAAAACAATGAGAAAGAAAATTTTTATAATGATGTGTATTTTTATGCTATTTAGCGTAATGGTGTTTTTGATAAGCTATGTTTTATTCTCTTCTCATATGACATTCACGCCTACTACATCGCCCATACCTCCCCCTCCTGTTTCCTCTCATTCTTTCCACTCTTTGCCTGACCACGAATCAAATAGGAGATTAGAGTTCATTAATAACTCCTTCGTTCAGCTATTACACCAACACCAACTTGTAATGAACACAACCAACTGTTGGGTGTGTGGTCTCATGCCCCACACCACGGATAGAGGTATCCCCTATTTGGTCCTGCCATTTAGTCACAATGGGTCAGTATGGGCATATAGGACAATGTTCATATATGCACGAGAAATCCAACCCCTACGTTCTGTAAAAGACAACCTCAAGACTAGCGCCCTAGTGAAGGGTATAGTTGACATGATCAAGGAAGTGACTTCTTACGAAGATACCCCAGATGATGAGATACTTGCATATGTAGGTTGGAATGTGACCGGATATGGCGCTACATTGAGTGAGAAACAGCAAGCCAAGAGATCGTCCCCTATCTGGATCGTACCCCATCAAGGTCACCTGTGTCTGCAAGGTATTGGTAGGAATACCAGAGCTCAGCTAGGGAAGAGTGTCTGCACAGAAACGTATGTTTTTGGATCTCAGACTTCCCCTGCCTTCTTAGCCGCAAAGGGTACTTATTTCATCTGCCACGATAGAGCCTATACATGGTTGCCCCCTGACTTCTCGGGCTCATGTTTTGTTTCATTCCTGTTACCCCCCACCTACACAGCAGCGGCGGATTACCATCGGACAAGGGTAGTTAGAGGTGTTTTGAGTAAAGAAGACACTGCGGGTCAAGAATTTGGTGACTTTGCAATGGGTATTCTGCCGTTCTGGGGAGCCATGGTTAACAGCAGAAACATAAGGCAATTGACAAGGGTAGTTGAATCCACCGTGATTGAAACTGCCGGTGCCCTTAGTAACCTGACTGCTGAGCTCCAGTCGGATCGACTGATGACCCTTCAGAACCGGGTCGCTTTGGATGTAATACTTGCGGACCGGGGTGGAGTATGCAAATTGATCCAGTCCAGTTGTTGCATTTTTATTCCAGATAATGCTCCAACAGTGTACAGGGCCATCTCCAAACTACATAAGATTTCCGAATCTATCCATGTGGACAAAGGAGATTGGTCATTAATGGGATGGTTCTGGGGGCTGATATCTGCCTGGGGATGGAAAATTCTGATGGTCATTGGGATGGTCTTAGCCATTCTTTTCCTGTTCTGTCTATGCATACAGTGTGCTCCTGCAATATGTGGCCTCTGTGCTACATCATGTGTAAGGAAGCCTGTGTCAAGACACGAACTCAGCACTAGAATGATGTTGCAGCAACATCTCAATGACTTTAGGAATATAGACCTGGACTCAGATTAACATGAGGATAGATTAATTGCCTATGTAAGGGCAAAAGGAGGGTCTGTGGTTCTGAAAAATATGGATCCGTAATAGTACCGGACTCGAGAATAAAAAAACTTCGTCGAAATAGGACGAATTTGGTATCAAAAGACCGGAAATGACGAGTACATCAAGTACGTGTATTTTCGGCATATTCGAGTGACAATTTCACCTCGAAATCGTCATTTACCTTCTGAACCCTTAGTTGCATGTTGCCCTCTACATAGGCCTTAATCCAGTCGAATTTGATTCCATACTCCTTAATCGACTTCTTCCTGACCCCAGTACAAGTTAGAACCATTGCCCCAGGCCGAGCTCGTTAGGTCAGTTCCCTCCCAGTGACCAAGCAAGATAATATCTAGGCCCAACCGGCCATAAAGCCATTTCAGCACGCACACCTGCCATATCTCGCTCACATCTTTCTTCACTCCTTTACTCTCTCTAATTTTATGGTGGGGAGGTGACCATTTTTATTAGGGGTCCAGCGATATCTGATGAAATGTTGGGCCTTGCCGGATGATTTGTTATGGGCAGCACAACGTGAAATATGTACATGTCATCATGACTCTGCTTTCTTTTTGTAATCAGTAACCATAAATGAAATACCACGCACCCAAGGAATGTTTCGCCAAAGGGTAAATATTGTGTATAAGAAGAGAAGCCTAACTTTGTGAAAGTGTGCAGTCTCCTGAATATACTTGTATCGTACTTCTAGGACCCTGTCACCTTGGTTGCAGCCAATAAACGAATCTTTGACTTCACCTGGAAGACTCTGAAGTTTCTGTGAGTCTGACTCAGGAGAACCCGAGGTCTTTGGTGTGTTGATCCCCTGGCACCGCTGGGTTACCGGTTCGGTACCGGTTCCTAAAAACCCAGTACCTCAAGCCTGTGAATAGCTATGTGAATGTGTGTAAGGGTGCCTACACGGGTATGTCACAGGATATGAGAGTCTTTGAATGGGTATGTGAGAGGGCGTGAGAGTGTATGGGTATGTGAATGGGTGTCATACTATCTAGGTATGTTAATGGGTATAAAGGAGATCTGAATATGTATGTGAGAACATAGTCTTTTTCTGGGTATGTGAAAGGGTGTGCGAGTCTGTATGGTTATGTGAATGGGTCGGACTGTGTATAGGTATATGGATAAGAATAAAGAAGGACTGAATAGGTATGTGTATTTGTGAGGGTGAGAGTCTATGGGTATGTGATAGGATGTCAGTCTTAATATTAGTATGTAAATGGGTATAAAAGTGTATGAGTATGTAAGAGGTTGTAAGAGTCTCTGAGTACGTGAATGGGTATCACACTTGGAATAAAGATCTCTATAACTATTTGTAAGGATGTCGGAGCCTGTATATAGCTATGTGAATGTGTATAAGGGTGCCTGTATGGGTGAGTAACAGGGTCTGTCAGTGTCTGTATGGGTATGTGAGAGGATGTGAGTTTGTGTTTTGTTATGTAAATCAATATATTGGTGTCTGTGAGACTGTGTAAGACTGTATAAGTATGTGAATGGTTGTGACACTATATGGCTATGGGAAAGGATGTGACAGTGTATCTATGGGTGCCAGAGAGGATAGGAGACTTGTAGAGGTATGTGAGAGGATGTCAGTCACTGTATTGGTATTTATATGGTAATACAATGCAATGTTTCCTCTAATTGTTTTCCCCTGTGTGCGGCAGTGGAGGGTCTCTGTGCGCTGCAACCATGGCTACGTGCGCCAGGAACTAGACAACGGGTGTGTGCAGCGCCAAATGTCACTAAACGTTTACTTTAAAAAGTGAAAAGATGGTGCATTTCCACACATACAGCGCCACATTAAGGGTCTTAAAGCAGGTTTGCAAATTGGATAAACGCGCCATGACATGAATAGGTTACACAGACATGTACACTTCAGAAGTCAGAAACGCCACCTTTCTCTGCTCTGTTCTGCCATAACCCTGATTGGTCACTCTGTATTCATGTTAATCACAGCCCCTTCATGAGCTGTGATTAACACGAATACTTAGACAAAAGCACGCAATGTGCCCCGTACTGCGCTTTACTAACAAAACAAATTAGTACATCAAGTTTAAAAACACAGCGTGTACATTCAGAATAAATTGAAAGTACCCACTGTGTTTTTTAAATTGCTGTACTCTTTTGAGTGAAGCGCGGTGCTGGGCAGATTGTGTGCTTTTATTTAAGTATTCATGTTAATCACAGCTCCTGAAGGGGCTGTAATTACCATGAATACTTAAACTGAAGCACACAATATGCCCCACACTGTGCTTTACTCAAAAGCGTACAACAAGTTTAAAAATGCAGCGCGCTGGAGGTTACACGAAGATCTCAGTAACAGGAGCATCACATTAAACATAGCTCCTTGGGAACTTCGCAGCGCTAAGGAACAACCCACGGGCTCAGCAGTCAATCACAGTGCAATAGATGCCAACATTAACAGCATCATTTATGTGCATGCCTGCCAAGTGGCACGCATCAGGCGTGGCACTAACGCATTTCAGTGTGGTGATCCACATCACCATACTGAAATGGAAAGTCACGCATTTTAGGTATAGCGCTTGGCTCAGTAGTTAAGCCGTAGTGCTTCTATGCTGAATGAAACTAGCTGGAATGCCGTCCCTGCAGGCCATAAAGTATTGCTTCCCCATCTAATTTCTTGCTGATGGTAGCAAATTTATTGCGCATGGCTGCATTTCTATTGCGCCCCCACCACCCTACAGGCTGGCACATGTGGATCTCCCTGCCCCCTGGAATAATGCAGCAGCTTTTGACATTTAGCCTACTTCTGACTGGCAGCTGTATATGCGCAAGACTTCTGACATGGCTGCAGTGCAGTGTGCACACCCGGAGGATGCGACCTGAGACGGCCGGAGGGCCGCACTATTCCCTCACTGCCCAACACCCCGCTTAAACTGAAGCTGCTAGCGGGTGCCGCCTGGGGACCACTCTCACCACAATGTCCTGCAATGCATTCTAGGGCTGAGGCGCGCCCGGGGTGCATCCCCTAACACTAACAGCACATGAGCCAACCCTGCCTGCCTACCTGCTTGCCGTGCCCGTGGGCCTGCAACCACAAAGACATGATCATGGCATGGGGAAGCATAGAGGCCTGTAAGGCTGGGGAAGAATCACGACATGCTATGCGAAAATGCACCAAAAAATAGGCTTGACCGCCTGATGAGCACGCTGGAGATACGTGGACCTGGGAGCACTGAAGCTGACGCTGTGCTCACTGACTGAGGCCAGCCGCATTGATAACCACTAGAGGAGTGGATGGGCCGGTAGTAACGCTGCTTCTGTACAATAATGGCCTCATGCCGAGCCAGCTTCAGATGGAATTTCCCAGTATCACTGGTGCTTTGCAGCGGTTTGAGATCTTAGAGTTTCTGGCAGCTCAAATAGGTGTCATTTCTAATATTTATATGTCTCCATCTTCATTTCTTGATTTTTGCTCACAAGATGGTGTCACTCATAGTTGTTGAATGTCACTCAAAATTGCGCAGAATTTATGAATATGTCATATATTGCAATCTAAAACCTTGGCAGCTATGTATATTTTTGCGGCTATACACTGCGCCAAAAATGCGTGCACTGTTGCCTCGCTTCAATTGGTGCTCGCAGCGGCTGCTTCAAAAGCAGAAAGGATTGCGTTGACTTGGTACCCAGTCCAAGTACCATGTATCACGCATTTCTGCATCACCACACTGAAATGCTTTGTCACGCAATTTTAACACCACTGAAACTGGCTACCACGTTGGTGCTAACGCGCCGGCTCTGCTGCTCCAGACTTGCCACCAGCAGCTCTGGCAGTTTTGGCTCATAAACAGTTAAATTATTGTGCTCTCCACAGCTCTGGTTGAGTGAGTCACTGTGAGTCACTGAGAGTGCTGGCTGCAGTGCTACAATGTTATATTTGTGGCGTCAGCCGCCTGCCAGCCTGGTGCATTAATTAATTAATTTCCGGGCTGCCCGCGGCGCCGCGCGCCAGGTTGTCTTCCAGCTCACACTCTCTGCCGATTAACACCGGCTTGGAGCACGCCGCTGCTCGCGCTGCCGGCCTGTATGGTGCAAGCTGCAGCCTCGACTCATCAAGGTGCTGTGGTCAGTGGAGTCTGAACCAGAGAGTGAAACCTGCTGCCGCTGCAGTCCTGGAGAGAGAGTTAACAGCCATTGCTTGCAAGCAGCCCTGCTTAATGAGTTCGTCCGGGCCGTAGCTGCCGGAGTCGAGTTTGGGGCCTGCAGCCTCTCATAAGCTTGTCTGCAGTACCGTGGTCACTCTGCCGGTCTCCTCACAGGTAAGGTAAATCCTTATTATTTTTTAAATTTAAAGTGTCATGAGCATACGTGCGGAGAGCCTGTTACAGATCTGCTCACGCCCTGTCTCAGTGTCCCGTGCCCCGTGTGCCACCAGTTCGATCCCGACTGGGACTCGTGCCCGTCTGCCTTTTATTTCGGTCCTGACCGGGACTCCCAGGCAGAAAGGGCCACATCGGCATAGTATCGGGGAGCAGTGGTGGTGCCAGCTGATGCCGCCCAGCCACAGCGAATCTCAGGTGACACAGGGTAGAGCTCTGTTAGGTTACCCAGTGCAGGACAGAGATTGCAGCTGTAAGGTGAATGTGCACTACACAAGTGCAGCAGACATTCAAGCACTAAGAGCAGCAGATCGCTCCTCCTGATCCCAGAATTGCACAGCGTGGAAGCCTGTACCCTGGAGGTTGGAAGGGGTTGTGTCTGGACCGGCCACAATCAGAGTATCTATAGCTAACTTGACACTGGACGGGTGGCTTCCCGGAGCTTCAATGAAGCCTACACTGGCCTCAAGCTTTTTGTCAGCGCACGAAGGGTAGAGCTGAGACCATGGCGATTTGCCCCCTGAGATGAGGTTGTAGCTATCTCTTTCGTTATTGTTCTGCCACCAGTGCTTTCCGATCTTGAGTTGGCAGGTCAGGTCAGTATTTTGTCTGTTTGTGGGCTTATTAAGCTAGGGCTGGGCTGGACTGGACTGCAGATTTTTCTGATGAAAAAAAAATCCCTGCAGTAAGCTTAAATGGACGCAAAACATGTACATAGCTATGAGGACACCCTGAAACAGTGTTTGCTATGGTGTACATCCTGATCTCCTACTGTTGCACTGACTTGATTTGCTATATAAAATAGCTTTTGGTGTCACAGTCACATTGCTCAAATGGGTGTAGTTTCTGATATTTATGTTTCCTGCGTTTTCATTGCTTGGTTTTGCTTGCAAAGAAAGTGTCACTCAGTCTTTGAAATGTCACTCATTATTTCACTAAAATTATAAAAATGTCACACATAGCGATCTGAAACCTTGGCAGCTATGAGTACCTGAACCATAAACTTGCCTCCTTTTGGGTGCATAGCGCTTTACTCAAAAGAGTACAGCAAGTTTAAAAAACAGCGTGTACTTACAATTTATTCTGAAAGTACACGCTGTATTTTTAAACGTGCTGTACTTGTTTGTTAGAAAAGCGCGGTGCGGGGCATATTGTGCTCTTTTAGTTTAAGTGTTTATGTTAATCACAGCCCCTCACGAGCTGTGATTGACATGAATACTTAGACAAAGGCACAAAATGTGCCCCGCAAGTTTAAAAACACAGCGTGTTCTTCCAGAAAGAACACGCTGTGTTTTCAAACTTGCGGACCCAAACTGCAAGCCCCAAGCCAGACAGCCAGCCTTACCTGCACTCCGGAGTCCAAACGCTGCATCCAGGAAGTTTTTTGTGCCGTTTGCTTTTTTTAAGCAGCGGCTCAATCTCTCTCGAGATGTCCGGTGTGTGCGCGGGCTCCACACGGCAGTGCGCGCTCGCACGAAGAGAGATGCACGCGCACCTTAAAGGTAACAGTGCTACAATACCTGTATGGGAATATGAGAGGCTGTGACAGTATATGTATGTTTATGTGAGAGTCTCTGTATGGGTTTATGAATGGGTATAAGAATGTATATGGATATTTGAGATGATATGAGAGGTTGTATGGGTATGTGAGAGGATATGAGCATTTTTATAGGTATGTGAATGGATATAACAGTGTCTAGGTATGGGAGAGGATGTGACAGTATGTATGTGTATGTGAGGGGGTATTGCTGTGTCAGTATAGCTAAGTGAAAGGATGTCACTTGGATCTTATAGTGTCTGTTTAGGGATGTAAGAGGATGTGGTAGTGTCTGAAGGACTGAAGGGGTGTGATACTGTCTAAAATTCTGAATCCTTCTGAAAGTGGTCTGTATAAGTATCTGAAATAATGTCAGTCTGTATATAGCTATGTGAATGTATATATCACTCTGCCTATGTGAGAGGGGGTGACAGTTTCTGTATAGGTATATCAATGGGTATAAGGGTGCCTTTATAAATATGTGAGACAATGGGAAAGTATATAAATGGGTATGTGCAAGGGTGTGGGAGTCTGTATGAGTATGTGAATGAGTATAAGGGTGTCTACATAGGTATGTGAAAAGATGTGATAGTCTGTAAATGTGATAATAATAAATTACTTTATTTGATTTGTAAAAATCTTAAAAGGGTGGATCATACCACCATGCAATGAACATCAACATCTTTGAATCAACGTAAAAACAACATAAAATGGCACAGTAGAATGACTCAGATCATTAACTACGTTGCACGAATCTACAACAAAACACACAGGTATACCTCTGTGAAGTGGTTGCTGTCTCATTAAAACCTCTGGACCAACAAATGAATACTGTGGCAGAGGATGCAATGTACTTAGGAGGTGTATTTAACTAAGTATAACAGTCACATGGTCAAACTGATAAAGTGCCTTTTCCCAGAAAATGGGGAGAAAATGTCTATTAAGAAAGTAAGAAAGAGTCCAGATCGGCCACGGCGGGACCATGAAGCCCAAATCATCTTTCATTGTTGTATTTGTTTTAGCTCTTGGGCAGCGAAAGTCAGGAATTTTATCGTTTTGCAGGAAAGTTGTATCGAAGACCCGCTGAGGCATTTTATCACCGCCGCCCTGCAGGTCCTGACTTGAGCTTCTCTTAAGTGTGATTTCAACAAGGTCTTCCTTAAGTTTAGTAATGCCGGGCAAATGCATAGTAGGTGCAGTAGCGACTCATCACCCTTCCCACAAAGGCGGCAGTCTGAGGTTGGCCTGGTCCGTTGCCATCTTGGGGTAAGGTCTTTACTCATGAAACAACCCAGCCTCCGGAGGCTTAATTTCCTCTTGTAGTGGTCCCTAAAACATTCTTGCAAGTAAGGTTGTTGCTTCAGTTGATTGTATGTTGGCATCACAATCCAAGCGTGGCTTTTACCAGCCACTGAGCCTTTGTCCATTAGCAGCGATGCTTGTTTGACAGCTATCTTAGTAATCTGTTTAAAAGCGTTTTAAGACATTGGTGTAGGCCAAGCTTCTTCCAGATTTAATGATAGAAGCGCTTGCCTAAGAGACTTACATGTGGAGTTGGAATGCCTAGCCTGTTTTTGGACTTCTTCCCAGCAGAGGTGGGCAAGTGGGTTTTCTTCGGCATCCCTCATGCGCCAGTAGTATTTGGCCACAGCCCCTTGTCTTGCTGGAATCTGATTTGTTAACCCGTATTCCAGACGTATTGAGGCCTGTGAAATATGTAGCGGAATTGAGAAACGATTTTTGAACAATCTTGATTGGGCAATATTTAGCATTGTAGAATCCGTGGTGGCCATCAGTTCCGAGCCATATGTGAGCGAGGGCAGAAATTTGGCTGCTACCACCTTTAGCACGTGGCCCGTTGAGTTTCCACTTAAATGTTTTTGTACTGTTTTGAAGGCAAATTGAAGTTGTTTGGCTTTTGATTTCTCGAGATCTAACTGGTATTTGTACTTTAGATAATGGTCTAGTAGTATCCCCAAGTATTTGTATTTATCTACCTTGGTTAACCCGTTCAGCGCGGCGCGAATTTTCGCGCTGTGCTGAACGTTCTAAGAAACGGGTGTGGTCGTGACGGAACGGTTCCGTCATGAGCACAGCTCAACCGACGCTCTTGACGGAACCGCTCCGTCATGAGCACCGAAGGGGTTAAAGGGCAAGAATTTATCCTCCAAACAAATTTAGGTCATTTTTTCCTGGAGCTGGAGAAACATAGAATGTTTGTTTTTTTTAGATTTATTGTTAGTTGTGCATTGGAAATGTACAACGCAAGTTTAGAAATCAGCCATTGTAAGCCACACGGGGTTTGTGAGAAGAGCACAATATCGTCTGCGTATTGTAGACTCGGTATGGGTGTTTGTCCCAATTTTGGTGGATCTCCCTGGGTTGCGAATACAAATTTATGATTGCTCCCAAGAAATTCGGAGGGGCGCCCCAAGCTTTCATTTTTGCCCAAAGTTTGGATCTTGGCACTTTGTCGAAAGCCGCTTTCAAGTCTAAACAAGCATTAGAAATGCAATCGGGCTCGGATTTATTTGAGTTTGAGCTAATGGCATTGTAAATGCCAATGTATTGTTGCTATGTGTTATGGAGTGTGTTCATGTGGTGTGTACTGCCAGTGATCTCCTTGTGAGTGTGAGAATATTGCACCGTTACTGCCTGTGATGTCCTTCTTGTGAGTGTGAGAAGCTTGCACCTCTGCTGCCTGTGGTCTCCTTGTGAGTGTAAGAAGCTTGCACTGCTGCTGCCTGTGATGTCGTTCTTGTGAGTGGGAGAAGATTGCACCTCAGCTGCCTGTGGTCTCCTTGTGAGTGTAAGAAGCTTGCACAGCTGCTGCCTGTGGTCCTACTCACTACTCTACTCACTACTCTGCACTCCCTACTCACTACTCTACTCACTACTCACTACTCTGCACTCACTACTCTGCACTCACTACTCTGCACTCACTACTCACTACTCTACTCACTACTCACTACTCACTACTCTACTCACTACTCACTACTCTACTCACTACTCTACTCACTACTCACTACTCTACTCACTACTCACTACTCTACTCACTACTCACTACTCTACTCACTACTCTACTCACTACTCTACTCACTACTCTACTCACTACTCTACTCACTACTCACTACTCTACTCACTACTCACTACTCTGCACTCACTACTCACTACTCTGCACTCACTACTCTGCACTCACTACTCTGCACTCACTACTCTGCACTCACTACTCTACTCACTACTCTACTCACTACTCTACTCACTACTCTACTCACTACTCTACTCACTACTCTACTCACTACTCTACTCACTACTCTACTCACTACTCTGCACTCACTACTCTGCACTCACTACTCTGCACTCACTACTCTGCACTCTGCACTCACTACTCTGCACTCACTACTCTGCACTCACTACTCTGCACTCACTACTCTGCACTCACTACTCTGCACTCTCTCACTACTCTACTCACTACTCACTACTCACAGTACTGGTAGTACTGGTGCTGATGCTTTCTGAATTAAATATTCAAGCAGTACAGCAGTGTCACCCCCCTTAGACTAGGAAAACATATAAGGACATTGCAATGGTGCACACCAATTTGACATTTTTTCCCCCGCAGCGCATCTGGCCACAGCATAACAGAATCCAAGGCAATTATACAGTCCCTGCGAGTGTGTACGCCATGGATTTCTTCAACAATGCAGAGGCCTTATTTAAGGCATGTATGGACAGCTTGGTCCCCCTCCTCACCCTATTCCATCCTACCCCTGCAGTAGACACCATGATTGCCTTCTATTCGAGGTACACTTATGTGGTTGAAATATGCACAGAGACATAGTTTGATCGTAACATTGAATACCCCAAAAAAATACTCGCAATGGAGTTAATAATGGTAACTCGGTTGTCTTTCAGATGTACAGAAAATGTATTTAAATAAATACTGTTTACAAAGATATCGCTCCAGTGGGAGCAGGTTTTTTTTTAAACATAAATTCCAGTGAGCAATATATTTGTGGACAATATTAAAGACACAATATGTATACCACACAATATTGTCATAACAATAATCTGGCAACAGACATAGTAAATGTACATTTACCTTTACAATATATGGATAGCCAATATTATGGTCAAGATATGGCTGTAGGTCGATATTTTCATCGCGTTATCATGACGTATGACCGCCCACACTGACCTGCTGCACACTTTTTCACTTAACGATGGGTGTTAGCGTTTGCCCTGTCATGAAAATGTCTTTTCAGCTGCAAAAGGACTGAGCAGAAAGGTCAAGGGAGCAACGTTGTGTTTTCTCCCCCAAACAAAATCAATGTCAGGGCCTATAACATGATAAGTCATGTTAGAGGGCCACATGCATTCTCAACGGAGACCTATCAATGCAAAGGAGAAGAGTGCGGACACCTCCCAAGCTGCAGCCCCTCTTGCCAATCAATGCGTATGCTCATTATGCGGTCTCAGATGAATATTGGTAAAGAGTGGATGAGCTTGAGTCACGTGACTAAAAAAAACTGCACCTCACGCGATCAATAGCGGCTCTGTCGGGGAGGAGCCAAGATGGCGATCGGAACGGTCGCATAAACGCCTCGCTCCGAGATCCCTTCCTCCCCGCCACCTATCCTGTCTTTAATCCTGTTCGGGGCGTTCCGAATTCGGTTACCAAGGAAGAGCCTTCACTTACCGTCTGTTTCCGGGGCTCCGGCGTGCAGTGGTTTCTGCGTTCTGCCCTTGTCGTCTTGCCGGCCTTCCCGGCCCTGACGCCGGGGCCTCGAGTGCAGTGTCTGCCCGGAGGTGTTCGGAGTGCCGGCGGTCCGGAACCGGTGGAGAGACCCGATGGTGGGAGCCTGAGAGCCGCGAGCCGGAAGCACCGGAGCGGACCCACCCCCGATAGTGGGCCGCCCCACATGCCCGATTGCCTGCCGGACCGGAGAGAGAAGCCGCGTTGTCCGGCACCCCTCGGGTGAGACGCCCACTCCTGTTGATTGTCCCGCCTGGGATCCGGTGCAGGGCTCCCCGAGAGTTGTGGGGAGCACGCCCGTTCTTCTGGTGACTCTCCTTTCTCCGCCGGGCGCCATCCGCCGCGGATCGGCTGTGTGTCCTGGGGCCTCCGGCACTCATGGTGGACTTGGAGGCGGACGAGACAATGGCGGCGGGCGATGTGCTCAAGATGGCGGATGGCCCCTCGGAGTGTCTTCCTCCTGGAGACAGGGACGTTGCTGCATTTGCTCTACCCGGACCTCGTTTGCTTTGGGCGGCCCCTACACGGAGTGCTGTCTTGCTTGCCCTGGCTACTCTGCGGATCGACCTGTCCTTGAAATGCCGGGACTTGGAGTTGCGGATCGCCGCCATGGTTGCTCCGCCATTTTGTGACGCTGTGTCGTCTCCCCGAGTTGGTATTGTTGAGACTCCTCCAGCTGCTGTGCTGGGATCTCCAGATGGGTGTTCGATTCTATGGGATCAAGTGGACCCGGTGCCGATGCTGCAGTGTTTCCTACATCCTGATTTCTTTGCTTCGTGCTGGACAGCCCAGATTTTGTGCTTTGCCACGTGGATATTTGGTGTACTTTTGCATTCTGACTGCTGCCGAGTTTTCCTGGTTGCTTCTTGGTGGCCGGGACGGTGTTCCGCGAAGATTCCACTTGCTTTCCCTGACTGGTATGAGCCCACTATATCGTATTGTTTCTTGGCCATGCCGGGGTCTGGCAGTTCTGCTCTTCATAGAAGTGGACAGGGGTGATCGTGCCTGGGTGCCTGGGGGACTTTCGTTTTGTTAATGGCATCTCCGGGCCTCATTATTTGGACAGTTCCTGTCTCCATCCTCTGTGTAGGCTTTTCTCAGTATCCTCTTTGACCTCGATTATTGATCTTTTGTTGCGGGTGGGGAGGTGTTCTGTATTTCGATCACCGGCTCCTCTCCTCTCTCTCTCCTTTTTCCTCTCCTTCTCTCTTTTTCTCCTTTTTCTTTCTCCGTTATTTCTCCCTTTCTCTTTTCTCCTATCTTTCGGGTGACTCTGGGGCGACAGGCACGCTGTTTAGTGGGGTAGGCCATAGCCATTACAGTGATGTAGGGTGGGGGGGGGTGTTTGTTATTTTAGCTTGTTTTGTTCTATGGTCCCTTTTTGCTTCATTTCTAGGGGGTGGGCTATGTCCCTTTGTTCTTTCTCCTTCGTTTCGCAAGTGTCTGCACTTTCTCCTTTTTTGGGGCGGGTGGGCTGTCTATGTGGCGTCCTATTCAATTGTTTGCTATGATTTGTCCTTTATTTTTTTACCCCTTTGATGGGCATAGGATGTCTTTGGGCCTTGCCCTACTATGGTTACCTGATTGCGTGGGGGGCTATATCCCTCCCGTCCCCCCCCCTTTTTTCTGTATATGTTGCATGACGCCCTGGTAGATATGGCTGCTGCCTCCTCTATAAATCATAAAATGAAACCTTTCTTATCTTGGCGCTTACTGTGTAGCGACTTTATTCCACGTCTATACTGTATTCATTTTGCCGTACACATTGATGTTGCTCCTTTTTGGCTCTCCTGATTTTGCGGCCGGCCCCTGTGGTTGTAGGCCTGCGCTTGTACTGATACGCGTATTTCAATAAAGGTTTTTTAAAAAAAAATAAAAAAAAAATATAGCGGCTCTGTCTTTTTTCAGCCTTGCTCCAGGCAGTCCAAGTGTCTTTTTTTCTTCCTTTCCCCATTCGATCAATATCCTTGTATGAGTTGCTTTATTAAATTAGTGGCACTTAATCCGCCATCACGTTGTCAACATGTGGAGAGCGAACGCGCGTGCAGCCGGCATTCAGCTGCCCCGGTGGCTGCCTGGCGCGCGACCAGGCAGCTCGCTATGCGGTGCCAAAAGCCGTCTGTGTATGGGTGTCTGCTAGCATCCTCTCTCTGAAAGTTTGATCTTAATGCAAAAGGAAAAAACCGTTCGAGGTGGTTCATGCCAATTATAGATGTGTTGTGACAGATGAAAGGAGCATAAATATGCTTGGCTACCAAGCAGGAGTGCATTAACACATCCATGGCATTTCATTACAGAGAATGATAGCAGCATGCCTCAACAGAGGCTGGCTCGCTTTAAGTTGGTTAACCTGACAGTGTGGACGAGCATGTATGAGTCATCTTCTCTGAGCCTCGCCTGCTTCCTCTCCTCTCGTCATTTTACATTGAACGCGCTCACCGCTCAGACCATCTGGATTGCATTACACGGGCACTCTGACAGCTCCTAATTAAGATTAATATTCTGCCGTGCGCGTTACCGCACAAAAAATGCCAATATGGCCGCCTAATGCCCTATGGCATAAAGACTACTACAAAAACAGCACCGCGACAACCAATCACCATTCAGATAAGACAAACACACTCGCGCACTAAGAAATGTGTCTTTCCCGACCCCAAAAGAAACTTTTTTTTTTCTCTAACATTAGGATCTCGGAGCTCCGCCCCGAGCCCTAAAAACATGTATATAGAGTGGTGGAATTATCAATTGCCTTTTTCGCAAGGAGAGTTAGTGCCAATAGGTTTATTAGGGTGCCCGTACCAGCCCGGAAGCCTGTTTGTGTGGATGGAATTAAGTTTTTACTATCGACCCAAGACTCCAGTTCTGTAAATGTGAGAGAGTGTGACTGTCAGGTGAACGGGTGTCAGACTGTATGGGTATGTGGATGGGAATGTAGGCGGTCTGAATAGGTATGTGACAGGAATTTACACTCTGTATGAGTATGTGAGATCCTATGGGTACATAAGAGGATGCAAATCTCTGTATGGGTATGTGAATGGGTATAACAGTGTATATATGGGTATGTGAGAGGGTGTAACTCTATGAGTATGTGAATGGGTGTCAGGCTATCTCCATAAGTATGTGAATGGGAATAAAGAAGGTCTGAATGAGTATGGGAAAGGGCCTCAGAGTTTGTGTGTTGCTATGTGAATGGTATAAGAGTGTCTGGATATGTGAGAGTCTCTGCATATGTACATGGTTATGACACTATTTGTATGGATATGTGAGAGGGTGTAACAGTATTTGTATGAGTATGTGAATAGGTATCAGACTGTCTCCATAAGTTTGTGAATGGGACTAATAGAGGTCTGAATGAGTATGGGAAAGGGTGTCAGAGTTTGTGTATAGCTATGGGTAGGTTGCCAAGACAGGAAAAAAAAATAGCTGCAGTGAACGAGCTCCTGGTTGCTGCTCCTGGGGCTTGGGATCGACATGGGGTCTTATACCTTGATTGCCCCTGCCATCAAACCTAACGTCAACCAGCTGCCAAAAGCTAACAACAACAACCACTTACCTGAGGTCTCAGCTGTCTTGGCTGCAAGGCACTGTTCGACTCCCCATTTTGGATAGACTGAGGCGAGGTGCAGACTGGATCCCTGGAAGCCAGATTGGAGGAATCCGGTGAGTGGCTAACTCCTCTTACATTACCGCCTGATCTCCTGATTCCTGGGCCTCTAAGGCTGGGATCCCCTCACACACAGCTGACTACTGCTCCATGGGCGCCCCTGCTGATCTGTTCGCAAGTCCCACGCCAGTTTGAAACGGGACTGTGAGTGTGCTC
The DNA here is from genome assembly GCF_964261635.1 of Lissotriton helveticus. Taxonomy (NCBI): domain Eukaryota; kingdom Metazoa; phylum Chordata; class Amphibia; order Caudata; family Salamandridae; genus Lissotriton; species Lissotriton helveticus. The sequence continues at coordinate 92,076,102 of NC_136057.1, read as the reverse complement.
CAGGGAGCCTGCCTGACTTTGTGAGTTGCATGCTGGATTGGTACGAAGATGTGTTTGTTACTGGGAGTCTGCTCGACTCTGACTCCTGGCCTCCAGGATTATTTTTCCCCGTCCCACGGGGCTGATGACCTGGGTGTTGGTGCCTTTATCTGACCCTGCCTGACTGTTCGATGCTTGGCACCCACAAGAGATTGTTCGAGAAACACCAAAACATGAAGCACTCTCCTCTCCACTAGTCAGACAGACGACATGAGTTCTTGTCAGTCTACTCTTGCTTGACCTGTCTGAACGGCCTTTGTGCCAACCCGCTGGTTTTACGGAGGGGGGGCAGGAGCTTCTGAGGTTGCTGACTGCCACCTGCATTGAGGACTGCCATGCGGAGGGGAGAAATCCTGAGAAGTTTGTATTTTTTTCTGTCTCTTTCCTCTCTAGCTTTGAACAGCCCTTTGCCCTGGACCTTGAAACATGCTGACACTGTTGGGTCGTTGCTCTCTTATTTTTTTGCATGGGTTCAGGGTTGGTGCATGCTCGATCCCCTGGATTTAATTAATTTTGGGTGAGTTTCCTGTCTGACTGACCCAGATCAGCCGGTCCTCCGGGCCCTCAAGGCCTATACCACCATTTTACAACCCATTTCAGCTCATTCTCAGAAAATGGCGCCCTCCTCGTCAGCAGTGCACCAAAACCAAAAGAGGACTTGCACCCTCCTACATATAACCCTAATAACGTAACTGCCATCTTTGAGTGCCTATGACCTCTTGGTTATTAGAGAAAGAAGGGAAAATGGGATAAGATCATGGAAAAGAAGGAAGAAATTTGGAAGCAACATGACGAATTGGAGGAAATAAATAGGAAGAGAGAGATTTAGACAAATGTTAAAAAACTTGGTCTGTCCTCGCCTCTTCTCTCTCCCGTTTCCTGGGCCTTTACTCGCTCCTCAGTGACACCGTCCCCATTTACATACTGGACTCAATCCTAGTGCCTACAGGTCTCCATGCCTTCGCTATTAACTATCCTCCTAATTTATCAAAAAATGCGGCTAAAAAGCACAAACATCAGCTACTAAAAACCTGCCCTAAAACTCTTATCTCAGATATATACTTTTGCTCCACAAGGGTAAACTAACCAATGACCTCATCTTCTACTCCAGAAAACGTGCTTGATGCAGGAATGTCTTTCATTCCACACTTCGTATCAATGGCACAAAGAAAATTCCATATGTCCTCAAACTTTCTGCTCACCCTTATTCAATGCCACCGCCACCCTAGTCCTCTACAACAATGTTATTATCTTAATCCAAGTCTTGACTGACAGTTTAACTACAATGGATAAGATCTTCCCTATCCTCAAGAAAGCTCACAGCAGCACCCATACAATGGCGAGGAGGAATGGAGTGATGGGGCCAGACGCCCTCACATAGACGGTGTATTGCCCTTGCGACATTGAGAACATTTGAACCATCTGTTGCAAGGAAGGAAAGTATACAGCGGGTTGTGTGTGTTTTCTTTTTTCTTTTTTTTTCCATAGTATTATGTAGTTGAGTGGGTGGGGAAGGGGGTGGTGGGCTACAGACCTTTGGGTGGTTTACCCGCACTGGTGTTGTCATGTTGAGAAGTTTGGGGGTGGTGGGGGTACCTGCAGAGTGTGGGGAGAGGGGCATGACGGGTGTTGTTAGTTATTTTGGATTTCGTGTTCGAGGTGAGGGGGGGTTTGCTTTTTTGTTTCAGACAACTGTACACATAATGACACTAAAGCAAGGTGGCAGGACAGTGTGACGGAGTACATTACGACATTGCATAAACAAATGGCAGTGGAGAGGGGGTAAGGGACCCGCTGATGAGTTGGATATAGTGCACCACCACAATGGCTACATCTAACACAGGAATGTATTCGATCCTCTCCTGGAATGTGAACTGGATGGGGTGTAAGGATAAGAGAGGATTAGAGGTGGCCTATTTTAAAAGATTGAAACTTGATGTCATTCTCCGACAAGAGACACACTTAAAAGGCACTCAATGTGGGTTCCTAGGCCGAGGTGCATATAAAACGATGGCCTCGCTGGATTTTCCACTGGGGTAAGGGGTGGGGCAATACTCATCCGGAAAAACCCACCCTTCCGCATAGAACACATTTGGGCAGTTCCCAACGGTACATATGTAGCGATTAAAGGTGTGTGGAATAGAAGACATCATGCAGCTTCAACAGCAAACAATGGATAAGCTTGCAGCGATTTTATTAGAGGCGGGTTCAGGCACGCACATTATAGGGGGTGATTTTAATGATGTAATAGACCGCATGAGTGACCGCACGACTGTCCCAACAGGGAACCCCAAAGAGACGCAGCTCAAACGGTTTGCAGATACATTAACGCTCACAGACCTATGGCGCAGGCAGCATCCTCAGACCAGAGCCTATTCCTATTATTCAGGGGCGCACAAAGCCTTTTCGAGGATAGATGACATATTTGCACCAGTGGGGGTACTGGGGGAGGTACACAAGATAGAATATTTGGCATGGTACCTCTCAGATCATTCACCCTTGTGGCTCGCAGTGGGTACACGTACACAACGACAGAACGGGGAATGGAAATTGAATCCATGGGAACTCAAAGAATCTCAGGTTTCTCAGGAGCTCAGGGTAGACACAGATTTGTATTTTAACGAGAATGGGGGGGTCGGTGGATTCGGCCATTACCCTATGGGAGGCATACAAACCTGTATTACGGGATAGGGCACAAAACATTATAGCGCACAAAAAACTGAAAGAGGAAGAGGTGATCACGGGGTTGGAAGCCCAATTACTGCAGCTCGAATCACAGGCGAGCTCGGGCAATGATCCCTCCATGCTACGCAGTCTACAACTCCTTCGGCAGGAATACTTGTCGCTGGCCAAAAAAGATGCACAACATACAATACAAGCCATGCACCGGCGTCTGTATGACGTAGGTGACAAGACAGGTAGGCTGTTGGCATGGCTTAGCAAGAAGGAGCTTGACAGTAGATGGGTTTCGCTAATACAAGCGGAGGATGGTCGAACTCATTTGACCCCAGTCGCGATAGCCAACGCCTTTGCAGACTACTATGAAAGCCTTTTACAAGCAGCGCGAACTAGCCGAGCTGTCACAAATACAAGTAAATCTTTGGGCGATACAGCTCCCCAAATTAGTGGACAGTGTGTCCAAGGCATTAGACGATAAGATTACAAAAGAAGAAATTATGACAGCTATTGGCCAACTGAAAACTGGAAAGGACCCAGGACCTAATGGCCTGCCTCCTGAATTTTTTAAGCAACATGCAATGCTTTTTAGCCCCCACCTCATCCAACTATACATGGAGGCGCATGAGACGGGATGCCTCCCCAGAGACTTGCGGGCGCTACGATCGCAGTCATCCCCACAAAGGATAGACCACCACAGGCGTGTAGCTCATATCGCCCTTTTTCCCTCATAAACATGGAGACCAAGATACTAGCCAGAGTATTAGCAAGCAGGCTGACCACAGTAGTCACTGGCCTAATTTATAGAGACCAGTCTGGCTTCATTCCCAAAAGATCAGCAAGACTCAACTTGAGGAGACTGCATAACTGGTTGGCAGTGGTTAGCAAAACAGACGATCTACACCATATCCTCTCCCTCGGTGCCGAAAAGGCATTTGACACTATTCACTGACCTTTTCTTATGTCTGTTTTGGAAGAGTTCAGGTTTGGTCTGTATTCAGGCGTTGTATCGCTGTACGTTATGAGAGACCCGTGGCCAGGGTTAGAGTTAATGGGGTAGTGTTGCGGGAATTCCCAGTAGGTAGAGGCAATCGACAGGGCTGCTCGTTATCCCCCTTTCTTTTTGTCCTGTTGCTGGAACCACTTGCCGGTGTGATTCGACTGCACCTGGGCATATTGGGATTCAGTAATGGAGAGAATGATGAGACCGACTAACGTATATCTCTTTATGCGGATGACATATTAATGTGTGTCACAAACCCAGAAACAACACTCCCTAGAATCATGGACAGCTGTGAGACATATGGTGCACATGCGGGTACAAAATTAACTGGGGGAAATCATACTTATATCCAGAAGACAAGAGTGGCGGCTATACTGTAGGCCCAAGCCAACTCCAGTTGGCACGGAGGGCATAAAATATTTAGGGATCTACGTTACAACGAACAAGACAATGGCGCTGGATCACAATCTATACAGAGTGCTCAGGGATTTCCGAGTGGAAGTGGAGAGGTGGAAGACTTTGCCACTGATGTTGCAAGGCAGGGCAGCACTATACAAAATGATAGTGCACTCAAAATTTCTTTATGTACTGTGCAACACCTATCAGCTCATTCCGGTGGAGATGTTCACTAAAATTGAAGACCTACTACGGACTTTTCTCTGAGACGAGAGACCTCCGAGGAAAACACTAGGTACGCTACAGCGTAATCAATACAACAGCGCTATTTCCCTGCCTGATCTTCGGGCATAGTATTGGGCAGGTCACCTAATTGTCGTGAATGAATGGCAGCATGTAGAGAGAGATCACCCCACATATGTACTTGAACACACACAGTTTACCAAATGCCCACACACACATTATATATGGGTGGAGTGGCGTTGCACAGATCTTGACAGCGACACAAATTGTGGTGACAGCATGGAAACAGGCTGAGAAACAAATTAAATGGGATGGCTTGTCACTAGGTAAACCCCACTCTGGGTGGGGAACTGACTTCAGGAAATCTCAAAATTGCGTTTGTTTCCGACAGTGGGACTTGCTAGGCATTTCACAACTTGAGGACATATTACACCGAAAGGAGCTGGTTACTTTCACACACCTTCAGGCTGAATACGACATGAACAGGACGCAACACTCCAAATAACTGCAGCTAGCCCATGCTTGGCGAGCGCAACACATAGATACCAATGACATTCCCGGGTATGCACCTTTGGAGAAGCGACTCCTGATGGGGGAGCAAGTGGAGAAGGCTGTTTCCTGGACATATAGAACGATAATAAATAATAAGCCAGACACTATGCAGAAGCTACAGGTGAAATGGGAGTCGGAGTTGGGGGAGATGGAGGACTTAGACTGGGAAATGGCGTTGATGCATCCTCGAGAGGTGGCCATTAGGTCCAGGCTCCGACTGATTCAGTTTAAGTATGTGCACAGAGCATACTAAGACAGAGAGCGACTGCACCATATAGGGAGGGCAGAAACACCTGACTGCTTGCGCTGTAGGGCATCCGCAGGTACATTCTTTCACACAGTGTGGGATTGTTCTAAGATTCAACTGTATTGGGCTACCCTGTTGGAAGAGCTAGAAACTGTCCTGGGAGAGACGATTCCGCTTAGTCCCCAGTTTATTCTGTTGGGAATATCCACCTAAATTAACCTTCCCAAACCAAAGTTAACCCTACTTCAATTTGAATTAGTGGCGGTGAAACGCGACCTGGCTAAGGCATGGGACAGTGGTGAACCCATCTCTGATTGAATGGAAAAAATGCATGGATATGTATATGTTGGGGGAATAGACGACTTATAAAGCACAGGGTTGCCCCAAAAAGTATTGGAAAATATGGAACCATGGCTCACACATTATGGACTCTCACTCACTGATTCACAATGTTCCTCGAAGGATGATGAAATTAACAATCGATTATATTTTTGTGTGCAATCTTTTGTATGGACAGGTGGCGGAATCTCAAAACTATACAAAAAGGGATGATGGACGGAGCGTTTGAGCAAATCACCCCCAGTCAACTGATCTGGGTTTAATCCATCACCATTCTTTAGCTCACTACGCCACCCCAGTTCAGACATGGCCATATGCAAATCAGTCTGACCCTGTGCCTCATGGGAACAGTCCAGCCCGAACTGCCAAAGCCATGTCTTCCCTGTACCGGAAACAAGCATCCTGTGACCGGTTTCTGGCATTTCAGCCGTCATCAGCCAGGCTAGCTTGAATACAGTGGCAAAGTGAGCAAGGGACTCACGTCTGAGCATACCCTGCCAACTTAGGGCAAACAAAGCGATACAAAAGGGGATGATAGACTGAGCGTTTGAGCAAATCAAACACTCACCCCCAGTCAACTGATCTGGGTTTAATCCATCACCATTCTTTGGCTCACTCCGCCACCCTAGTTCAGACATGGCCATATACAAATCAGTCTGACCCTGTGCCTCATGGGAACAGTCCAGCCTGAACTGCCAAAGCCATGTCTTCCCTGTACCGAAAACAAGCATCCTGGGACCGGTTTCTGCCATTTCAGCCGTCATCAGCCAGGCTAGCTTGAATCCAGTGGATAAGTGAGCAAGGGACTCACGTCTGAGCATACCCTGCCAACTTAGGGCGAACAAAGCGATACAAAAGGGGATGATGGACGGAGCGTTTGAGCAAATCAAACACTCACCCCCAGTCAACTGATCTGGGTTTAATCCATCACCATTCTTTAGCTCACTCCGCCACCCCAGTTCAGACATGGACACTGGAGTCAAGCTATCCTGGCTGATGACGGCTGATAGCCAGAAACCAGTCCTAGGATGCTTGTTTCCGGTACAGGGAAGACATGGCTTTGGCAGTTCGGGCTGGACTGTTCCCATGAGGCACAGGGTCAGACTGATTTGCATATGGCCATGTCTGTACTGGGGTGGCGGAGTGAGCTAAAGAACGGTGATGGATTAAACCCAGAACAGTTGACTGAGGGTGAGTGTTTGATTTGCTCAAACGCTCCGTCCATCATCCCCTTTTGAATCACTTTGTTCGCCCTAAGTTGGCAGTGTATGCTCAGACGTGAGTCCCTTGATCACTTTGCCACTGGATTCAAGCTAGCCTGGCTGATGACGGCTAAAATGCCAGAAACCGGTCCAAGGATGCTTGTTTCCGGTCCAGGAAAGACATGGCTTGGCAGTTCGGGCTGGACTGTTCCCATGAGGCACAGGGTCAAGGCTGATTTGCACATTGCCATGTCTGAACAGGTTTGGTGTGGAGTGCAAAAAACAATGGATTTAGGCCCAGATCTCTGTACTGGGTTGAATGTATGACATTGTTCTGCATTCTGTCCATCAACTGTTGTTTTGGCGGGATCTCAAAAGCCTTTCATGCAGAGTAGCGATCATCTCACTCTGGCTATAGCTATCACTCTACAACACAGCAGGCTCCAGCCCACTGGTCTTGCGGGCAATACAAATGGGGAAGAAATCCATGTTTTACAGAGGAGACTAAAGTGGAACAAAATAGACACATCCGCCCTAAGCAAGTGGAAAAATGATTGGCCGAAAACAGCTGAAGAATTCACAAGTGACAATTGCCTGAGAACTGGATTAAACTCTCAACCAAGGTATATCATCTCTTAATAGGTAAACAAAGAAGGCACCCCCCAACATTCAGAGAAAGGTCTTGTCAACTCCAATCTCGGTGCAAAAAAGCGGAGCAAAGAGGCTACCTAGAACTGCCTTACGCAACCACAAGCGAGAGAGGAAAAACGAAACACAACAAAACCTACTTCTAGCTAGGAAAACACACAGAAAAAATGTCTGGGATCATAAAAGGAAACAACAAGACATCGAATGGCTGCACGTCTTCACTTTGCTGACTCCAAGCAAACTTGCGGAATTCTGGTCGTATATTAACAGGCTCTCAGGGCACAGCCATGATCGACGCAATGTGGTTGCCAGTGACAAATGAATAAATCATGTAACTTTACTATACTTTGCACCCCCTAACCCGCCATCACTGGGCACGCAAAGGCCCCTCATCATCAAGGGTTCGACTGACACTATATCTATCGCTAACCTTTTACCCCCCAAAATCGGCCTAAATAGATTATGTGCAATGCAGTACGCAGACGATATGGTGTTACTGAACCACACAAAAATAGGCATGCAAAGATTACTAGATGCACTGAACATTTACAACAACAACAACGAATTACGAGTGAACGCAGAAAAAACAAAGGTAGGGAAATATACCAACAAACTCAGACAACAGTGGAGACTGGGTAATTTAAAAATAGTAACGGCGACCAAATACAACTACCTGGGGGGTGTGGCTGATGAGCAATGGGAAACTGACAGCACACATTGCTTCAGTTGAAACAAATGCCAAAGCAGTAACGTTCGCTCTGTGCAAACTGTACTCCAACCTAAGGAGCCCGTCGACCAAAGCAATTAAAAAGGTTATAAATGACAAATTCCTCTCATCAATCACATATGGTCAGATAGCATTCCCAGCAGCTTTCATTAACACTATGGAACATGCTTATTGTCACGCATTTAAACAAATCTTTCAGATTCCCGCCAACGCTCGCAATGCTCTGGTGTGATTGGAATTTGGACTGAATAAACAGAGATATGGGCATTGGGCCTCAATGGTGCGGTTCAATCGAGGGGTTTGCGGAGTCCTCCCCCCCCCGCACACAATGAAGTCTATTCTAAAGATCATTTTTATGAAAGGAATCAACCCCTGGCGTGAAGGCCTGCATACTGCCTATAGTAAATTGAACCTCGACATGACAAAACTGCAGGATTTTACTAAGCAGCCTGGTATTCTAAAGTCCATACTGAAAAACAAGTCAGATTCACAGGAAGAGGACTTGAAGGAACTGAATTCATCCAGTAGTAATTTGGGGATACTTGCAAGTTCCTATGAAGACCACCTACGGCAGCCATACCTCTACACGGCATTAAACAAGACGATTTTATAACACATTTTTATGGTGAGACTTATGGTCTTGCCGATCAAAGACATCAACAGGAGCTGGAAAGCCTTAGCGGCAATAACAACTTGCATGTCCTTGTTTGTTATACGCACTTTATTGAAACCCTTGTTCCTAAAACAGGATGTGCGGACCTGTACTGAAGCTATGAAACTTCTTTTTAATATGAAGACTCCAATGGAATTGGCAAGGTTTGCATATAAAGCTAAAGAACTCCTAGGTAAATCCGGCACATCGCACCTTTGAAATGAAATAACTTGGCGCGAAGAACTCTTGCTTCATTTAGGATTGTACATCTTTTACTTTATTGAAATTAAATCATCAACGTATATTTAGTATTCAGTTTAATTATGCCACTGTCGGACTTATGTATTTTACCATAACATCGAAACTTTTACTTAAAATATGGCGTGAACATTCCGAAGATAATTGCGAATGCATTTTATAAGTTGGTGACTCTATCCCTCCCCTGCAAGACTTGCAAAGTTTGCACACAAGGGGCAGGATGTATGGAAATTGATTTATTGGCTTTATACCAGTACCTTATTGATGTTATCTGTTTTTAAGCCCCGTTCGTAAAAAGCATCTTGTTTGTTTTAGCAGATACAATATATCAAAACTCACTAGGTATGTATTAACTGTAACGAAGTAAGTAAGATTTTATTTGACAATTTTGTAACAATTTTTATTAATTGACACAATAAACTACTCATACTCATACTCACTGATTCACAATGATTTCTTATGGTGGGTGTGTGGGTTGTGAGACAAGAAGGGTCACACAATATTGTACAAATATATGATACAGTTATTTGATTGTCCACTGCTGTCGTTCCTGTATGGCGCTGATGTCGCACTGAATATACCACTATGTTTTGCTTTTGAAAAATGCTTTTGTAATGCAACTAAGAAAATGTCAATAAACATATTAAAAAAAAATCTAAAAAAAAGAATGCTGTGAATAAGCTCTCATCCCCCCTCATTTCAGCCTAATCGCCTTGATCTCACTCTCACACCTCAATTTACGTCCTGCGTGTCTCCAACACCACCTAGCCCTCCCAGACCTTTTACAATCTCTCCCCAACCGGTCCCCTGACCTAGCATCACCAGAGCCTTCACCCACAACAGGCCCTACACTCACACCTTCTCCCCGGCCCACGTTTTGTTACACCACAGATCCAACACCGCTGTAACTTCTACCGCTCATCTGCTCCATCTCCATCCCATGTTACTACCCTGTAGGTCTCATCCAAGCTGGCCATCAGTACATACCAAGTCCAAGAATCCACCACCCTTGGATCCTATATCACACACCTCATGCATCCTCTCATCACTGTCATCCTACCCACAGCCCTCATGCCCCTCTATCCTCCCCCCCACCTTGACTCCCTTCTCCCCTCAGATTAGCCTCCCTCAAGACCTCTATGTCTCACTCACTCCCCCTGACCGTAATAACACTACATCGGATCAACCAGCTCTCCAACGAGAACTCTTCCCCCAACCGGAACTCTCACCCCAAACCTTAACCAACTGTCACCACATTGATTTGGATGCTCACCTCGATGAGATCTCGACCTATCTGTGCCACCTCACGGATAACCTTCAGAAACTGACAACCATCACTATCGAGGATCTACCCAGGCTCAGACGCACTAGTACCCTAGGGTCCTCTAACTCCCAAACAAGCCCATCTCTTGCCCCAGACCCCTTCAATGCGCATCTTAAATCAAAAACCTTACCCCTGCCAAATGCCTCCTCACGTCCAGAAGACTGAAGGCGGATCTATCTAATAGTGATATCCCCAACCTACTCCTCATAAACCAGCTCAATAGCCTACAACAAGACCTTCCTGGGTCAAATCCAAGCCCATCAAGCTAACTCCTACAGTGAATCCACATACAACCACAGAGGTATAAATAGTGACAACCTCAAGCGCTTGACACCCCCGGAATCCCTCCAGCCAATCTACCAGCCAATTGAAATGCATACTTCTTAACTGCAGATCGGCTAGTAAACATGCCCCTGATATCTACAATCTCTTCCTTACAAATGAGCCTGATATCATGATCCTCTCAGAAACCTGGCTACACCACTCCAGTACTCCTATCCTGACCTACTAGACCCCCCAGCCACAACATAATTTGATCTGATAAAACTTTGTAACAGGTCGCTAACCCATGCATTCAGTAAGACACAATTAATAACTCACTAATACTGTCAGTCACACACCTTCTAAATCATCCATCCTGACTCTTATACACCCATTTATTCTCCAATACACCTTGGCATATATATATATATATATATATATTCACTGAAAAAACCATAGGTTAGAGACCATGTATAGTTAGCTGGACATTTTATTGACATAAAACCAATGAAATTCCATATATAGTTAGTTGCACTAACTATATATCGCGCACCCGCAATCCACTGCTGATGATGTCACATATTACATCATTCATGACATGGTCAGTGACATCACTGATGACATCACTGATGACATCTCAAATGACATCACTGATGACATCACTGATGACATCTCAAATGACATCACTGATGACATCATCTAGTGTCTGTGTGTTTTTGTAAAGTTTAAATATGTTTTACATATTGAAGAATGAGTGGATGTATGGAAGACTGAGTGTGTGTGGCTGGCTGGGAGGTGTGTGACTCTGTGCATATCAATGTGTACTTGTATCAGTGATTGTATAAGAGAGTAAGTATGTGTTAGTATATGTGTGAAAAGTATGGTGTTCTGTGTTTAACTGTATAGATGAGGAAATCGAAGTGTGATTGATTCTTCACAGGACTGACTAGGTGTATGAGTGCATATGATAGTGTTGTAATAATGAGTGACTGTATGTATGAGTGATTGTATGGGTGAATGAGTGAATGTGTGTGTAGACGTAGGAATCAGTGAGTGCGTATGTAGTAACTGGTATTGGTGTGTCATGATGTCATCAGTGATGTCATTTGAGATGTCATCAGTGATGTCATTTGAGATGTCATCAGTGATGTCATCAGTGATGTCACTGAAGTATGGTGTTCTGTGTTTAACTGTATAGATGAGGAAATGGAAGTGTGATTGATTCTTTACAGGACTGACTAGGTGTGTGAGTAACTCCATGGATGAGTGGCAGTGTGTGAGTGTCTGCATAGGTGTATGAGTGCATATGATAGTGTTGTAATAATGAGTGACTGTATGTATGAGTGATTGTATGGGTGAATGAGTGAATGTGTGTGTAGACGTAGGAATCAGTGAGTGCGTATGTAGTAACTGGTATTGGTGTGTCATGATGTCATCAGTGATGTCATTTGAGATGTCATCAGTGATGTCATCAGTGATGTCATTTGAGATGTCATCAGTGATGTCATCAGTGATGTCACTGACCATGTCATGAATGATGTAATATGTGACATCATCAGCAGTGGATTGCGGGTGCGCGATATATAGTTAGTGCAACTAACTATATATGGAATTTCATTGGTTTTATGTCAATAAAATGTCCAGCTAACTATATATGGTCTCTAACCTATGGTTTTTTCAGTGAATTTTCAAGGTTTTGTAAATGCAAATTCCTAACTATATATGGTCTATAACCTATGGTTTTTTCAGTGAATTTCATTGGTTTTTTAAAAGCTAATATCTATAGCTGTAAAATATATTCTTTATTACGTGACGTATCACGTAGCCACGTGAGACGCCTCATGACGCGTCGCATAACCGTGACGTATCGGCTCTGCAGCGCAAACAAAACCCGTAACGTAAGCGTGCCGGAGCACGCTTACAGATATATATATTTTTTTTAACCTTAATTAGACAAAATCCACACGTGCACATATCTTGAGGCCTTGCAAAGGCACATCAAACAAACAGTCCCTACAATTTTGCCAAGTTTGCTGGAAATCTATTCCCTTAATTTTTTTTTTACTGTTTCTCTTGGTTTTCCCCTTGTTACGCTTACCGGGACGCTACCCGGTACGCGAACCGGACGCTCCAAAAACACAAGATGGCGGACTCCCGTTACGCTGCCGGTTAGCTGCCCGGTTCGCGTACCAGGAAGCGCCTCTACCGCCAAAAATCGCGGGGGACTTTAATATCCCCCTCATCAATCCTAGGGGGTCAGGAGTGGTCTACCTTGCCCCCTTTCCTTCATTTCCCCCATTCGTTTTTCACCACATCTTGTCTCTCGATCGTACCGAGAGACAAGATGGCGGCCGCTCCGGACTGTTTAGAATGTTGACAGACACCGGAGAGCCAATCAGCTTCGCTTCGCGAAGTTCCGTTACGCATCAGGTACGCGAACCGGGGCGCTAACCGGAGCGCTGTCACAGATATATATATATTTTTTTAAACGGTAATTTCTCAAAATCCACTGGAGCACATATATTGAGACATAGCAAAGGCACGTCGGGCAAACCATATCTACAATTTTGCCAAGTTTCATGTAAATCTATTCAGCCGTTCGAGCTAAAAGTGAGTCCAACCGCCCTATGGAAAAATGAATGGGAAAAACGCATTTTGGGACCCCCCTTTTTTCTCGGCCCCCCCTTGACGAAACCCCCCCAAATTTTCAGGGGCTGCTCAGAAACAAAATGTGCCATTTTCCTGAAAATTCCAGCCAATTCCGTCCACAAACGCCAAAGTTATTAGACATAGAATTTTCAGAAATCCCATAGAGAAAAAATCCTAACTATATATACCCACTGGCTATCGCCAGTAGGTAATATACATATATAAACATATATAATCTGCATATCTATATAAATATAAATGCATGCATACATATACATATATGCATACATATGCATGTTATTTACATGAAAGTTTTAAAAACACTAATAAAAGCAAAGCTAAAAAGCCACCTCATTACAAACAGAATGGCTTTAACTTAAACGAGGGCGAGATCTATTGCATTTTCAATGCTAGTTTACTTTGGTTCTATCAAGAAGGCATTCAGATGTGTCACACATTTGCCATAAATTCTGAATGTTAGCACTCTAGTTGCTCATTAGATCACTGTAGTAAAGCTAGTGCTCACCAGGGAAGTCTGCTGCTAATCATGGTTTGCAGCCATTTTCCCGCATTTTTTATCCCGCAGACTTTCAGTCCGCATACCATTATCCCGCAAGGTCATTGACCTCGCATACCATTATCCCGCATTTTTTCAAAACGCATGTGCATTTATCGCGCATGCCTTTACAAAGAATTACGTTTTAAAGGCATGTATGGTAAATGCATTTGCGTTGTGAAAACCACGATGACAAGAGAGGTAAGTGGGTTTGTGTTAATTTTTTCGTGGGTTAGTGATTGTGTAGTGTAGTGTAGTGTTGTGTAGTGTAGTGTTGTGTTAGTGTAGTGTAGAGTTGTGGTGGTTGTTTAGTGTAGGGTCATGCTGGGGGTAGTGTTTTAGGGTTTAGGGTTGTGTTGTAGTGTTTGCGTAGTGTAGGGTCATGCTGGGGGTAGTGTTTTAGGGTTTAGGGTAGTGTTGTAGTGTTTGCGTAGTGTAGGGTCATGCTGGGGGTAGTGTTTTAGGGTTTAGGGTTGTGTTGTAGTGTTTGCATAGTGTAGGGTCATGCTGGGGCTAGTGTTTTAGGGTTTAGGGTAGTGTTGTAGTGTTTGCGTAGTGTAGGGTCATGCTGGGCGTAGTGTTTTAGGGTTTAGGATAGTGTTGTAGTGTTTGCGTAGTGTAGGGTCATGCTGGGGGTAGTGTTTTAGGGTTTTGGGTAGTGTTGTAGTGTTTGCGTAGTGTAGGGTCATGCTGGGGTGTAGTATTTTAGGGTTTAGGGTAGTGTTGTAGTGTTTGCGTAGTGTATGGTCATGCTGGGGGTAGTGTTTTAGGGATTTGGGTAGTGTTGTAGTGTTTGCGTAGTGTAGGGTCATGCTGGGGGTAGTGTTTTAGGGTTTTGGGTAGTGTTGTAGTGTTTGCGTAATGTAGGGTCATGCTGGGGTGTAGTGTTTTAGGGTTTTGGGTAGTGTTGTAGTGTTTGCGTAGTGTAGGGTCATGCTGGGGTGTAGTGTTTTAGGGTTTTGGGTAGTGTTGTAGTGTTTGCGTAGTGTAGGGTCATGCTGGGGGTAGTGTTTTAGGGTTTTGGGTAGTGTTGTAGTGTTTGCGTAGTGTAGGGTCATGCTGGGGGTAGTGTTTTAGGGGTTTGGGTAGTGTTGTAGTGTTTGCGTAGTGTAGGGTCATGCTGGGGGTAGTGTTTTAGGGTTTTGGGTAGTGTTGTAGTGTTTGCGTAGTGTAGGGTCATGCTGGGGGTAGTGTTTTAGGGTTTTGGGTAGTGTTGTAGTGTTTGCGTAGTGTAGGGTCATGCTGGGGATAGTGTTTTAGGGTTTAGGGTAGTGTTGTAGTGTTTGCGTAGTGTAGGGTCATGCTGGGGGTAGTGTTTTAGGGTTTAGGGTAGTGTTGTAGTGTTTGCGTAGTGTAGGGTCATGCTGGGGGTAGTGTTTTAGGGTTTAGGGTAGTGTTGTAGTGTTTGCGTAGTGTAGGGTCATGCTGGGGTGTAGTGTTTTAGGGTTTTGGGTAGTGTTGTAGTGTTTGCGTAGTGTAGGGTCATGCTGGGGGTAGTGTTTTAGGGTTTAGGGTAGTGTTGTAGTGTTTGCGTAGTGTAGGGTCATGCTGGGGTGTAGTGTTTTAGGGTTTTGGGTAGTGTTGTAGTGTTTGCGTAGTGTAGGGTCATGCTGGGGGTAGTGTTTTAGGGTTTAGGGTAGTGTTGTAGTGTTTGCGTAGTGTAGGGTCATGCTGGGGGTAGTGTTTTAGGGTTTAGGGTTGTGTTGTAGTGTTTGCGTAGTGTAGGGTCATGCTGGGGGTAGTGTTTTAGGGTTTAGGGTTGTGTTGTAGTGTTTGTGTAGTGTAGGGTCATGCTGGGGGTAGTGTTTTAGGGTTTAGAGTAGTGTTGTAATGTTTGCGTAGTGTAGGGTCATGCTGGGGTGTAGTGTTTTAGGGTTTTGGGTAGTGTTGTAGTGTTTGCGTAGTGTAGGGTCATGCTGGGGGTAGTGTTTTAGGGTTTAGGGTAGTGTTGTAGTGTTTGTGTAGTGTAGGGTCATGCTGGGGGTAGTGTTTTAGGGTTTAGGGTAGTTTAGTTGTTTAGTGTATGCTAAAGGCATATTCGTTCTAAAAGTTTTCGTTATTTTAATTTGCGGCCTAATAGTACATGCGGGATTTTTTTGTGGACTGATGGTATGCGGGATTTCGTCATATATTCGCTAATCATACTTTCTATGGCAAAATGAACCCCCTCATTTTGTTCCTTTTTAAATTAAATGTTTTAAGAGTTACCACTTTATTCCAATCAAGATGGCTTCAGGTGTGCCATACCTTTGTAATAAGTAGGACTGTTAGCACTCTAGTTGTTCTTTAGAACACTCTGGGACATTCTGTCATTGGGCTATAGTTGGGCTACATCTGGCTGATATTTGGGCTACATTTGTTTTTTTTTGTCTCTGGTGGCCATCTTTGGGCTACATTGGGCTACATTGGGCTACATTGGGCTACATTTGGGCTCCAACATATATATAGCCCAATGTAGCCCAATATATATTTTTCAAAGTTAATTTTCGTAAAAACCACTGGAGCCTATATCTTGAGACATAGCAAAGGCACATCGGGCTACCAGTCCCTACAATTTTGCCAAGTTTGGTGTAAATCCATTCAGCCGTTCAGGCTAAAAGTGAGGCCAACCGCCCTATGGAAAATTGCATGGGAAAAACACGTTTTGGGACCCCCCTTTTTTCTCGGCCCCCCCTTGACGAAACCCCCCCAAATTTTCAGGGGCTGCTCAGAAACAAAATGTTCCATTTTCCTGAAAATGTCAGCCAATTCTGTCCTCAAACGCCAAAGTTATTCGACATAGAATTTTCAAAAATCCCATAGGAAAAAAATCCTAACTATATATACCTACTGGCTATCGCCAGTAGGTAATATATATAAAACATATTTACATTTTATAGAAACAGTCACTGGATGATGTCATCAGTGATGTCATTTGAGATGTCATCAATGATGTCATGAGTGATGTCACTGACCATGTCATGAATGATGTAATATGTGATGTCATCAGCAGTGCATTGTGGGGGCGCGAGTTATAGTTAGCTCAACTAACTATAATACGGGAATTTCTATCGTTTTCTATGAGTGAAATGTCCAACTAACTATAACGTCCCTGACACCTATGGTTTTTTCAGTGAATTTCAAAGGTTTTTTAAATGCTAATTTCTAATTATAATGCTCATGAAACCTATTGTTTTTTGTGTTTTTAAATTATCATTCCATTCTCAAGCTGGTGAAAACTGCAAATCTCACCAGTTTTCCATCTATACCTTCTGCCCAAAAAAATCACCACAAATACGACCCACAACTAACGCTAATGATATGCAAAGTAAACGTTCCTGTGGAAACCAAAAACAAAAACACCCCTTCCTCATATTTTCAATGACCAGCCAAATCTGCAATACAATCCAAAAACAGGCGACAGGCCGAGTTACCAGTAACAAATTAACATCAACCTTTAACTGGTGTAAGGAGGTCGACTATCTTCTGCTGTGTGAGTTGGACCCAACTCACAGCCACATCTAAACAACACGTGATAGAGCTACTGATCATGCAACTCCGACACCCAACAAGGCTACAACACCCAGCGCCACCACCTCCAGAACATCCCCCCCCCGGACCACCCCTCTACTACCATAGAGGCAGCGCAAAATAGGACAACGGACCTTCCCAAAATACCATGGCCCCTCAGCCGCACAATAGCTGAATGTCGGGAGATGTGGCAACCAAATATGTGTGAAGGACGCGAGTCGCTCATCAATAATAATGCACAAAATGCCAAGTGTACAGGTGATATGCTGCAAAGACCTCACTATGCAAAGCACAGACCTCTCCATGTGGAGATATAGTATTGTACTTGTGTAGTGCACAGTGGACGTAACCATGTTACCTCAAGTAATGGGGAAGATCTCGGTCATGTAGCTGGAAGCGGAGTAGGCTGGTCCAACGCATGCCACTCCAGCATAGGATTGTGAATAAATTGGCCAGGCCCTGGGCGTGGTTTACTTGTGGGAAGACCAACAACTCTGCCAGAGCGGCGGCACTCACCCTACCACTTGGCTGCCGCCATAACCGCGGGCCTCCTCGACACAGACCCCCTGCGAACCCAGCAGCACATCTCCGCAGACTTATGTCTGTATCGACTACTTCCTCCGATCTACACTGCGGACAGTAGGGCTCACAATTCAGATGTAGTGGCGATTGCAGATGACGCACTCCAATACGCTGTGCAGCTCAACTCAACGCCACGTGGCTGTGCACCCATCCTGACCGCTGCCTCCGGCCTACACTGGGGTTACTACGGTTGTGAGAAGTTAGCCTGGCATATGATGTCCACTATTCTAGTGGGCACCTTGCACCAGTCTAATCGACCCTTATTGATGGTGGTTGTAAAGCCAACCTTATTGACAAGCTATCCTAGTGGTAGCATGGACCAGCAGTCTTAGGCTAAGACTTCAGAGAGCATGTGAAGCAAGCTGTTTTACCAATTATAATCCCTTTAATACCAAATGAAAGAACACCACACAAGATATATATCAAATATATATGTATTTATTTCTAACACAACCCCTCTGCACTCTTTATGAGGTCAGAGGTCAAAGTACATCACAAGTTACTCAATTAGCATACAATAAGTTGCACAAATACATTTATGCCACAGGGGCCTCACAAACCATATACTAAAGAAGTGGTATAAGAACCACGTGAGAGTTAGACAGCAGGCCTAGGGCCTGTAGAATCGCTGGGGGTATCCACAAGCACTCGAATAAATAAATAGAATTAAAACAGCATTCATCCGATCGCCAGGAAACTTTGGGAAGTTGTTGAGTACACTCTTGCAAAGGTTTCTGGCATAACATTTTTTGCAATATCGGCCCTCCAGGGCCCTCAAAATCTTTCGAATACTGATGTGCGCACAAGACGGAAAAACAAAAAATCGTGTATCCACAAGCACTTGAATAAATAAATAGAATTAAAACAGCATTCATCCGATCGCCAGGAAACTTTGGGAAGTTGTTGAGTACACTCCGCAAAGGTTTCTGGCATAAAACTTTTTTAAATATCGGCCCCCCAGAGCCCTCATAATCTTTTGAATACTGATGTACGCACAAGACGTAAAAACAAAAAATCGTGTATCCACAAGCACTCAAATAAATAAATAGAATTAAAACAGCATTCATCCGATCACCAGGAAAGTTTGGGAAGTTGTTGAGTACACTCCCGCTAAGGTTTCTGGCCTAATTATTTTTTAAATATCGGCCCCCCCAGGGCCCTCATAATCTTTCGAATACTGATGTATGCACCAGACGGAAAAACAAAAAATAGTGTATCCACAAGCACTCGAATAAATAAATAGAATTAAAACAACACTTTGAAATGTTTTCTATATTAAAATGGATACGTTTAAAAAAAAACACAATGTAAATTGAATGTTATCATAACGAGTTTCCTTGAATTTCCTTTCTTCTGAGATCGCAGCAACGCGCGACGGGTAAGCTAGTTGACTTATAATGGGAAACGAAGAAGTTACAATGTTACTGTTTAAGGACACTTCCGGGTGGACTATGGTAAAACCCTTTTAGACTAGGACACTTCGAGAGTCAAGACCCACGGGAACACCGGAGTACCCGTGTTAGGGGCCTTTTGGTGTCGGGTTTCGTCGTCATTTTCTATGGAGAGCTGCAAAGAAGTGCTGCAGGTGACCAGAGGAAAAGTGTCCGGTTGAACCGGTGATGTGAAGAACCTGAAAGCAGAGGGGACAGAGTCTGGGTCACTAGCCAGTGACCAGGAAGGAACCAGGCGATGTTGCGTGCTTGAAGGTGAAGAAGGGGAGTTTGTCTCTTCAACCACGAGGTCCAGGGGGCATCGACGATGACCAGGAGCTGGATACGAGTTGTCCCACAATAGATCTAGTTAACTGCAGTGCCGGTATCCGGATTGGACCCAACAAGCCTTGGCAACCGCAACCCACGCAGGATGTCGAGATTGGATCTGTTGCAGACCAGCAAGGTCTGTGATACTTCTCCTTTGGAGGGAAGCTGCAGAATGCCTGGAGCAATGAGGAAAGCAGTTTAGTTAAAAAATAAAGTCTTTAGGGGGCTCACTAGCCAACAGGCAAGGAACCGGGAAGACACATTGAGCTGAAATGCAAGAGCAGGCCCCACGTGACACTCGTGGAGTGTGGAGGGCTGAGCTTTGGTACAAATGGCGCTCGGGTCTGGGGCTTCTCGTACCTCAATGCACAACTGCAAGGGTACCTTGGTAGTCAAGCTGTTAGCAAAATGCTAGATGTCCAGGGTGCCCAGTCCCACATCTCTCGTGTCTGCCACGGGTCTCAGCTTTGCTGTGGATGTGGTTCGGAGTTAGAGAAGTCTGAGAATCCAGTTCCTGTGTCGCGGAGTCTTTGGGTTCCGGTAGGAGCATCGACAAAGCAGACCGGCAAGTTTATGGTGGTGCCTGTTTGCACAGGGTGGTCACTCCTTGACCACAAGGGAGATGTCTTCCATATTCTAGTCAGAATAGAATGTCGAAGGTCCAAGAGTTCTGTATCAAAGTTTCTTTCCAGGATATTCTAAAGTCCTGGGGACACAGCTCCTATACTTATACTAAGCTAAGGGGCTGGATTACCTGCTTAGGTCCCTCCTATGGGTGGACGTGAGAAGGGGGTGGTTACACCCCTGTCCCTTTGTCCAATTTCACGCCAGAGCGGGGCTGCAGTGCCCCGGCAACTGGTTTGAACCGGGCTATACATGGAGCACCTTGTGTGCCCCTGGCAGTGTCTCAAAACGCACCTGCTGATGCAGCCCTCCATGTCCCAATACACGTCTGCCTGTCTGGGGAGGTGTTGGCACCTCTCTGGACAGGAAACCTATTTTCCAGGCCTCACCTGCAGAAGTTTCGTCCAGCAGCAGGAGCTCAGACTTGTGTCTGTGGCAGCAGCATCCATTTTGTGATACTGGGGCTCTGTTTAACTTTAACAGGGCAAAGCAGTAACATACATGTCTTTTCCCTCTCGAAAGGTGTAATTCTACCCCCGCCACCAGAATTGGCGGGGGGGATGTAGTATACCAAAGTGTTTGACACTTTACTTGACATGTTTTGATAAAGCCAAACCAACGTTAGCACTAACTGCGAGGATTATAATGCACTTAAGAGTATATGGTATGGCTAAATCATAGAACAGCTATAAGGAAATGGTTTCGAAAGCTGCAGAGGGGCTCTGCTCATGCTAGGGCACCCTCTCACATAAAACCAAGTACTCTGCCTCCAGGATTGTCGAGGCCTACCATAGGAGTGGCTTATAGGTGTATATGTGTCTATATGTAAAGGTAGATATAAGTATACTATATCTAAGTAAGGGGTGATTATACCACCTTACCCAAGCTGAGTGATCAGCCTGTGGTATCAGTTTGGATGGCCAGCCAGGGGTGGCATAATACATGCTGCTGCCCCTGGTAGGCATTGGATGCACCTATTCCCTGGGTACCTAGGGTACATTATACAGGGGCTCACATATGTGACCCACTACCCAATCTGGTATGTACCTAAAGTACATGGTATCAATTTAGAGAGAGAACAGATGGGCAGTGGGTCTGATTAGCGGGCCTACAGCCACATTAAAGTAAAAAAAACAGAGAATCACAGCAAAAAGTGGGGGTGACCATAGGAAGCAGACCCTACTCTCCTACACAACCCCCCCCCCCCCCACGCAGGGACATTAAACTAACCTTGACCAGTTGAGTCTTCATGTTCTAAGTGGAAATATCTAGAGAGTCCATCTGCATTTGCATGGTCAGTCCCAGGTCTATGTTCCACTGTAAAGTCCATCCCCTGTAGGGAAATGGACCACCTAAGCAGTTTGGGATTTTCACCCTTCATCTGATTTAGCCACAAGAGGGGCTTATGGTCTGTCTGAATCCTGAAGTGAGTATCAAACAAGTATGTCCTCAGCTTTTTCAGTGCCCAAACCACAGCAAAGTCCTCCATCTCAATAGCTGACTAGCGTTTCTCTCTAAGGGTCAGCCTTCTGCTAATAAAAGCTACTGGCTGGTCTTGACCATCTTTATTCAGTTGTGAAAGAACAGCACCTACACCCAACTCGGAAGCATCTGTTTGAACAATGAATTTTTTGGAGTAGTCTGGACTTTGCAGAATAGGATCAGTGCACATGGCCTGCTTCAGGTCATCAAATGCCTTTTGACAGCTTACTGTCCACTGAACTTTCTTTGGCATTTTCTGGGAAGTTAAGATTTGTGAGGCATATTTCGATAGGTAATGCCGGCGACACGTAGTCCCACTAACCCTCTTTAACAAAAGCCAATCCCTCATGTATAACTGTGTCCTGAGTCCTGAATGGCAGTGACCCCAAGTCCGTAGCACTGAGCCAGCACCATCCTCCCTTCGATTTGTGAGGCATATTTCGATATGCAAGCCGGTGACATGTAGTCCCACTAACCCTCTTTAACACAAGCCGATCCCACATGTGTAACTGTGTCCTGAGTCCTGAATGGCAGTGACCCCAAGTCTGTGCCACTAACCACAGCACCAGACTCCCTTCAATCAGTGAGGCATATTTCGATAGGTAATGCCGGCGATACATAGTCCCACTAACCCTCTTTAACACAAGCCGGTCCCACATGTGTAACTGTGTCCTGAGTCCTGAATGGCAGCGACCCCAACTTCGTGCCAACGACCACAGCACCAGACTCCCTTCAGTCTTATTTGTTGTTGTTTTCTTTAAATAAATTTTTTAATAAGTAAATTTATACATGACTAAGATTCTTCTTTGTCCAACCACACAAGGACACTTCCGGCCCAAGAAGGTTGTTGGGGGTATGTTGGTAATGTGGGAAGAGGGTGCGTTACCTGCTAATGTGGGGAGAGGGAGCGTCAAAGGGGTATCTCTCACAGAAAGTACTCCGATATTTTTTCACAACTGCCTTGGACAGATGCCAGCTGACTAACTGAATCTCAAAATGATTCTTTAATACTTATGTAGTGTGAGTTATGAACAGATCGCACCCAGGCTTGCATAGGGACAGCTGCGGCCCATCCACTCAACTCACAGACGCAGTACTACGAGCCATCCGCGTCATTGTGGCTTTCCCTGCCCTGTTCCGTCGTACGCCACGCCACTCCAATTATGTTCTGATGTTGGCCCGACATAGCTACCTGTCACAGGCGTACTCGCTGTTGGTGTGCAGGTCAGTGGTCTAATTCTCAACATCTCACGGCCACTCCCTGAGGGCAGGTTTGCGCATACACCACACCCATCCGGCACATGCTTCACAGGCCATGTAAGCACGCAAATATAACAGATCAACAACGTCACATCCTTTATTGCCAATGCTGGACTGGATGGCGGACGCTCCACGGGTCTCAACCATAAAGAGTCCATGAAAGTTGCGCAGAAGGTTAGTAGCACCCTCTGCTGTATGGCCGTCAGGGGCCTACCATCCCCTTGGCTAGGACTTCATATGCATAGGGTTAGTGCCTCCCGAAACCCATGTGGCCATCAGGGGCCTACCACCACGTGGCACGGAATTGAGTTCCATCCCACAGGCTTAGCGGCACCAAACCCTAAGGTGGTCTCCGCCATTGATGACTCAGGACTCAGCGACATGTGTGAGATCTGCCGGGCCACGGAGAAGCTGATGTGGTCTCCGCCATTCAGGACTCAGCGACATCTGTGACATCCGCGGAAAAGCTGATGTGGCCTCCGCTATTCATGACTCAGGACTCAGCAACATCTGTGAGATCCAAGGAGAATCTGATGTGGTCTCCGCCATTCATGACTCAGGACTCAGCAACACCTCTGAGATCGGCGGAGTTTTGACGGGCACGTGGAGTGCCCACTGCTGCACACTCCGGTGGTACAAGGTAAATATTTGCTCATTGGTGCGCAGATGCGTCAGTCTCTCTCTCTTTCTCTCTCTCTCTCTCTCTCTCTCTCTCTCTCTCTCTCTCTCTCTCTCTCTCTCTCTCTCTCTCTCTCTCTCTCTCTCTCTCTCTCTCTCTCTCTCTCTCTCTCTCTCTCTTCATTCCTTTCCTTCTATCTCTCTCTCTCTTCTCCCTTTCTCACTCCCTTTCTTTCCTTTTCTCTCTGTTTCTCTCTCTCAGTCCTTTGAATTGCACATTACACACGTCCTTATTTTGTGTTTTATTTTTCAGGCTCAGTCGTCGACATCCATGGTCCCCACAGGAGTCTTCCTCCTTGTTGTTATGTATTATTGTTGTTAAATTTTGATTATTTGTTTATCGTTTATATATATATATGTTAATAAAAAAAGAAAGTTTGAAAATAGTTTATCGTTTATATATATATATTTATAAAAAAATAAAGTTTGACAACAACAAAATTAATAGCCTTTTGGTAGTTTTCTTAACTGCTGTGTGACTCTTCTTCTTATTACTGTTATTTGGTGGTATCCACCATTGTGTTAAATTTTGGGGCACTTATCGCGGGAATACTGGTGATGTTTGCAGTTTGCACCAACTTCTGAATACTGGGTTAGATTTATCTCAACTTTAGTTGCATTAAAGTGCTGATAATGAAATGCAGAATAGCTGTTTCCCTGCAAAAAGACATGAGGTGCACCTTTGCTATTTATTCTAAATACTAAAATCCTGTATTGAATTGCAATGAGGTAGTGGCTGCACTTACAGTGTGGCCATTATCAAAATGGGGTGACCCAAAGTAATCCTGGACGTGGGTATAGTACGGTATCAAAAACAATAGTCCCTGACCTGAGATGGTTTTTTGATTTAATCAAGCTTATAATTATAAGTTCCTAGATGTGAGCTTACCTCACTTGCTCGAAGTATTCAATACAAACATTTAGACTAAAAATGCAACAACCCAGATTGTCATAGTGGAGAATAAACAGTTTTACTCTACCAACTTCCAATAGTCTTTTTATCTTTTTTCAAAATCAATTCTAGACACTTTAGGTACACAAAAGAACTCAAAAGAACATGCTAAAGGAGAGGTGCTCAAGAATTAGAGGGGTGAGTGAAAAAGAGCAAAAATACGTGACATTTTAAAAACATAGAGAAACATGGACTGGTTCACTAATTCCAGTCAAGCATGTCTTGGCCACAAATACTATTACCACATAGTACATTTTCATCAAGAATTTCTTTTTTTGGCACGTTTTTACAGATTGGGGTTATGCGTGGTCCAAGAGGCTATAAGGGGGAGTCAACGTTTCGACCCGGCTTAGTGCTTGGGGATTAGTGGGAGCCTCAGCTTCCGGGTCTTCTTCAGGACGAAAGGGCAACCTCTGTACCAGAGTGATTTCAACTTCCTAAGTATAAATGGTAAGGTGTAAGGGTTGTGCATAAATATAACATTGCATTAAATAGACTGTGCTGCTATCGCACTGTCAATGATCAGGGTAGTCAGGGTAATTAATATTCCAAGCAGGGCATTTTATGGTGTCTCACAGGTGTATCATATTGCCACAATCCACGTGTGCATCTGCGGCTGTATTGTTAATCTGTATGTGGAGAAACTCTAATCAGAGTCTGGTAGCCATCATATGGCGAGCTATCAATAAGGTAAGAGCAGTATCACTTACCCTATTGTATATTCCAATATATGCCAAAGACAAAAGTGGAAATGGTCAAATCAATTTTGTCCTTAGATTGAAAAATCTAGGGAGAAAGTCAACAAAGCTGTGACTGCATACCTCAGAGACCATAGAATGGGGTCCATCTACAACAACATACATTTTAATATGGCTGATATCTACAGAAGTGATGGAGTACACTTCACAGATCAGGGAAATCACATTTTTCTGAATAACTTGAAGCTGTGCATCCCCACTTATATATAGCTCCAACTAATGAACACAAGGGCTCTTTTTAGAGCTACCCTATTACTGACAACCTAGGCCCGCTATTTTAGGGCCACGTAACGGCAACTCCCGGACCCTCGCCAAAATGTATTCTCCACACAGCTGAGGCGCAGCGGACAGACCAACTGACTTTGCAACACATAGCTCTCGCTTTGATCCCCGGCTCTAGCGACAGCTCAGGATAGCACGATGTGACTCTGGGCAATAGCTCATTTAATTTCCACACCGGTCGCCAGTGCCTGCACACCCATACGAGTGAGTAGCTTGCACTTTGCAAATACCGTATTGATTCGAAACGGCACAATTGAACTACACACTCCCTCTGTAGCACCCCCAATCGCCTTACAGACAACACTGTTTAAAACAAAAGTTCCTCCTAGTACGTAGGCACACATGCTGACACTACTTGGACAGGTGTGCTGCAGCGGCCAGAAAAGATGAGTTCAGAGCACAGAGCTCATGATTTAATCTCCTGCTCCGGCAGCACCTCAGCTCAACACCATGTGACTCTGGGCAATAGCTCGCTTAATAGCTTGAGACCTAGTCTCTTGGGCACTCGTTACCAAGAGACTAGGTCTCAAAACGCGTCGAGTGGGTTTGCCGATTTATATGCAAAATTAAATAATGCTTTTCATGCATTTATGAGTTCGTGGTTGCTGTTCTTCCAGTGGGATTTTCCTGGAGAGTGGTGCAGTGTTCTTGGATTGATTTAGAGGATCGCCCCCTTTACCACGGACCGCCGTCGTAAGTGGCAGGGACATGGCGTTCTCGGCTTTTGCTTTTTGAGATTGGTAATTCATTTTAATAAATTTTTGTTATTGGTATTGACAATTAATTTTTTTAATTTAAATATTAAATCATTACTTTCCCTACTGTTGCACTCTCTGGAGTGGGAATAGTCAATTTTACATCTACACTATCCAACGCTTTCCCTACTGTTGCACTCTCTTGAGTGGGAATAGTAATTTTTACCCCTACCCTATCCAACGCTTTCCCTTCGATTGCACTCACTGGAGTGGGAATAGTAATTTTTACCTCTGAAGGTGAGAAAGGGGGAGGAGCAAGATGGCGGACTGAAGCCGCCACAGAGTTGCAGCAGCAGGAGACCCCTCTCTTCCTCTGATATCTGATATCTGGAATGTCAGGCTCCTGAAATATTAAGGACACCCACCGGCAAAGTGCACCTGAATCCGCTAGGCTATTGAAACTTTCTTCGAGGAGACCAGCGGCAGCATGAACAGCATCTCGAGAGCCTCCAGGGCAATGACCGGCGCTCAGCGGACAGGGTGCGTGGTTTGCTGCCGGAGAAGGGCCAAGGGTTTGGAGGAGGAGTGTAGTGGCGGCGTACCTGGCCCCACGACGGAGAATGGAGGACACGATGTGCCGGGAGTGAGATTGCATGTCTACATGAAAGCCGCATGAAAGCCGACCCCGCGACAATGTTATATTCTTTGGCTACATTGTAACACAGGCAACGTGATTTACTGCGGTGAAGCGGAGGGCGGTGATAAACTCTGTTTGGTACCTGGGCACCTTCTGCTATTCAATGGATTTTTAAAACGACTCAGAGGCAGTGTGGAGGTGGGTCTGGGACTGATACAAGCCAGCAGACACCAGATAAGAGACCCAGTAAACAAGGCACTGAGAAAGGGAGCCCGAATAAGAATAAGAATAAGAATTTTAAACGGGGGGGGGGAGGGAGAAAAACCACGGATGCTACGATTGAATGGGACCCCAATGTGGTTGATATTATGGGCGAAACATCATTCCCTGATGAAATCCCCGGGTTGTTCTGATCTACGTTTGTGGGCTCCTATCGTGATTTATTCAGCACAGAACCTAGTGGAGACCAGCACTGGAAGAAGCACGCAGACAAGGATACAGCACTTCTAGTGCAGGGAGATGGCACCTAAAAACCCAGCGAGATCCACTAGAGCTGGTAAGAATGTGGCAATTGATGAAGCTAATAGTCCTGCAAACGAAACAGTTCCACATGAAAAAACAGTTCTGCCTTTAATTAAATGCCCCACACTAATGCCCCCAAAAGTAGCCATAGATACAGGTAGTACAAATGGAAGCAAGAATGTACAAATGCCTAATAGTAGCGATTCCGCAACCCCAATTGAACAACAGGGGAGTAATGTGATTTCTAAAGACTTGCCTCGCAGCGTGGCTCCCGCCCCAATCCTAACTCATAACTCCGCAAAGGAATCAGCGGGAGTAGTAGAAGAACTGACTAGTGCATTGGCAAGGGGTGCTGGGTCAGATTTAGGTGTGGATGTAGGAGCAAATGGAGTGACTAATAATGAGCAACTTCTAACTACCGCAAAGAGTAATACTATAATTACAGCTGAAGGGGAAATAGGCCCCCCTGGAATTTCATGTGGGGTGATGTGCTTAACCACCCGGATCTATCAGTACTACCCACATGCACTACTTATAAGCAACTCTCCCCACATAACTCGGGGTTAGGCTCGATGCAAAAACTGGGGGAGGAGATGTGCATAGCTATAGATAGAGCTATAGTAGGAGATGATTCATGAATTGACTCTGAATTCAATGACGAGTTTGAAGAAGTGGAGGAAGTTATATCCGGGAAAACCGTTAACACGAATAAAGGCGTCACTGCAAAAAAAGCTAAAGGAAAATCAAGAAAACAAACTAAAGGAACAATGCACATGCAAAGTGGGGCCAAAGCTAAAACTGTCACTGATAGCAACCGTATACGAAAATGGGTGCAAGCTAAGGGCGGGGTAAAGACAATGGTATTACGGCTATCAGGGAGCAGCCATGGGGAGGGAGCTCCCAAAGAAAAACAGCCCAATAGTATAAACATTCTCGACATCTGTACATCGAACATGCCTGGTCAAAATCTACCTCAGGCTATACCTAGTGTTAATGATACGACTCATAATATGGACAGCCAGAACACGGGCCCGTATCAAGTAACTGCCCAGTCGCAGATTGAGACAGAGACTGAGACAGGGGGCAGTAAGGAGGATGCATCACTTAATATGATTGTTCAACTCCTCAGTGAACAAAGACAGGAATCTCAGAAGTATTACATGCAAATGCATGCAGATAAAATGCAACTGTCTTTAAACACTTTGGAAAACAAACTAGGTGGTCTCACGCTAGAGATGACAGAGTTACAACAGAGGGTTGCAGATACTGAGGAACTTTCCACCCGCACAGAGGCATGTGCTAACAAACGTGAGATCCAGGTCACTAATCTGCAAAATATAATTGAGGATATGGAAAATCGACAAAGAAGACAGAATCTTCGAGTCTTTGGCATACCTGAAGGGGCTGAAGGGGGAGATCCGTGAGCATTTATGGTTCAGATTTTCCAAAAAGCATTCCCGGACTTATCAAACTGGGACTGGGACTCGCAGCTGCAAAGGGTCCATAGATTACCCCTAGGTCAACTGAACAAAGATAATCAGTACCTCATTTATATTGGTAACTTTCTGTTAAGGCCAGCAGTGTCTCTGAAAGCTCAACCTAATAAACCAGTTACTATGGAGGCAATAACTTTTTTTGTCAGATCAGACTTAAGTAAAATTACCATGGAGAATCGCTGGAAGCTACGGCAATATATTGATCCAATTAAAGCCCTGGGTGGCCAAGCTTTCTTACAAGAGCCGGCGCGCCTAAAAGTATTTAAGAATGGTCATACTTTTTTCTTTTCTGACGACCAAGAAGCAGAAAAAATGGTGAACAAATGGCGGAGAGAAGCTACTGAGAAATCTGCAGAATAATAATATAGTTACTGATTATTTATAATGACCTAAAAACGTTAAAGAGCTAAAAACTGTTAAGTGCTATTGATAATGGACTCAAGAGGGAGCTGCTTTTTGATTATGTTTTTTTTCTTTCCCTCTACTCTTCGTTCTCCTACTTTTTGTTTAAAGGGGGGAAAGAGGAAGGAAGGGGGGAAGAAGAAGTGAGGAAAAAAGGAAAAACAAAGGAAAATGGCTCTAAGGTTAACGATGTAACAATGTAAATGTTTTTTTCCTTTTCTTTCTTCCTTCATATGGTGGTATTAGAGATATTTGTGTGACTTTGAAAGAGAGGGGTGGGCACTGCTGTGACTTTTTTGGCTGCCTTAACCAACGGCAGCTGGTTAGAGAGAGGAATCCTCCGCTACGAAGTAGTAGGGGGTAGGTGGGTGGGGTGGGGATGGTCGGGAATGGGGTGGGAGGAGGGTCTAGGGATTGGGGGGTTCTGAGAAAGGGTAAAAACAGTAAAACTGACATGAGGCGAGTTTTTAGACAGACAATAAATGGCAAGGCTTTCTGCTTATGTTTTTGTTCTTTTTTTTAATATGTAAGGGGCAAGAGAAGATGGAAAATTATCATTATGGATAGAGTAAGTTGTCTAGCCTGGAATGTGGCATGGCTAAATAGTAGGAACAAACAGCACTTAGTTTTTGAGGAGCTGAAGATGTACGGTCCGCATATAGTTTTACTGTCCGAAACACATATATGTTATAAAGACCGTAATGTCCTTAAAGAATTAGGGTACAATGTCATTGTAAGTTCTGATCTAAGTGTATCAATTAGAGGAGTCGATATTTTACAAAATACAGTTTTTAAAGCTGTGCCAATTAAAACTTCGTAAGATAAAAATGCTAGATGGGCTATTGCCCAACTTATTATAGAAAGTAAGAAGTATACGTTTTGTGTGTTTTATGGCTCAAATATAGACGAGCCCGCTGGTATGGACAAAATTAATATGGAACTTCTCGAGTGGGAGGGGGAACGTCTGATATTTGGCGACTTTAACTGCATTATGAATTATGGTATTGATACTACTAGACGGGGGCATTTAGGAGGATGCGTAAAACAAGGGCTGCAATTAGAGAAATAGGACGCATCCACAATATTAAAGATGCATGGAGGGTATTACACCTGGATGTTGCTGGTTATACCTACTATTCAGCGGCGCATAAACTATGCTCCCGCATCGATATGGCATGAGGGTCAGGGGGGGCGTGGCTTGGGCACCGATGGCGATGGTCGCCTGAGAGCTCGGCTCCGGGACTGAGCCCGGGATTATCCTGTTAATCGGAGGCCGCGGGGCACCCTAGCCCCCGCAAATCGTTGTTCAGCCCAACTGGACCCTGCTGGGACGCCTGGCACAGCCTGGACGGGTGGTGATCCGCCCGAAACTTGAAGTTTGTGGTCCCGCGGAGAGCGACCCAATATGGCGCCCGGACTCCTTGGTCCCCTTAGACGGGACCATTAGCCTGAGAGAACGTCGTTGGTCATGGCGTGCCCTCCGCTCTTGTGTTTTCCTGGAGAATGAGGAGCTGGACTTTGCACTGCTGAGACTCTGATATTGGTAACTGCGCCCGGGCGGTCGGAGGCCCCTACCATAGTGGACCCCGGCACACGGACGCCTGGAGGGCCTGACGGGGGTGCCGACCCCCGACGCGGCGCTTGGCTGCATCCCCCGTTTGACCCGATCCCATGGGAAGCACAACCCCCTGGCGTCAAAAAGTCTCTGGTGGTGTGGGTGGCCCTCGTTCCAGATCCTCGTCAGCCGGACGGGCCTACCCGGCCTGGCGCCGAGTGTCTCCGCCTCCTCCTCGGCGCCCTCAGACGACACGGGGGTGGCGCGAGCCGAAACTGAGGAGACCCGCCTGGCCCTGGAGAGGAGGAACACCGGCCCTCACCCCGAGGGCCTACATTCGGGGGAGTTATAGTCGGCGACCGCACTGGGTGGCGCCCTCCTCTGAGTCCACACTGTGCACTTCCAGCGGCATGGGGAAGCCGAGAGGGGCCAAGGGGGCCACCCCGGCGGCCTCTGACTCGGAGTCCACGGACAAGGAAGGCCATGGAAACCCGGGGAGTGCTGGTGGCGCGCCGCTGCAGCAACAGTTTGATCGCGTCCTGGAGGCGATTGCGACCACACGCTCGGCCCTCCAGCAGGACATTGCCCAGGTGGCGACGAGCCTGGGCCTCCTCAGGGCGGATCATGGCAAGCTGTCGGACAGGGTCAAAGAAGTGGAGGGCTCGGTGAAGACCTTGGAGCCGGCGCAGCGCACCTTGGCCGAGGCAATGAAAGATGCCCTGACCCGGATTTCTGCCCTGGAGCAGCGAGCGGAGGATGCGGAGGGCCGTAACAGGCGCAACAACATCCGTGTGGTGGGCCTGCCGGAGAAGATCGAGGATGGCGACATGGTGGCCTACTTGGAGGCCTGGCTCCGAGACACGGTGGCCCCGGAGGGCCTATCCTCTTTCTACACCCTTGAACGAGCTCATAGAGTCCCAGCGAGGCCACCGCAACAAGGCCGTGCGCCGCGCCCGGTGGTGGCGCGCCTCCTCCATTTTCGCGACAGGGACCTCATTCTCAATGCCGCTAGACATAATGGCCCCTTCAAGGTGGAAAACAGCCAGGTGAACATCTTCCCGGACTACATTTATGAAACCCAACGCAGGCGGTTTTCATTCTTGGCGGTCAAGCGCGAGCTTCGGAGCGAGGGCATCCAATACTCGCTCTTATTTCCTGCACGGCTCCGCGTCATTGTCGATGACAAGTCTCAATTTTTTGATACCCCGGAAGATGCCTGTAATTGGCTTGAACTTTATAGAGCTGGGAAAGATGGCTTTGCCTCCGCATCTCAGCCAACGGCGGAGCCAGGACGGCGACGGCGATCCACGAGGGTGCGGGGTCGACGGGGCCGGTCGGGCGGCCCTTCTACTGTGGAGACATCGACGGAGCGGAAGGGGGTACTGGAGGTGCTGTCTGCGTTGTCTGGTTCACGAGATGATACCATCGCGGAAGAGGAGAACCCTGGTGGCGAGGGGGCATCGATGGACTCGGAGGACTCGGTGGCAGATAGCACCGGCACACCGGAGGTCACGCCAAAATCGGCCGAGGACCTTCTTGATGGACAAGGTTGACGGGGTGAGCTGCATCCTTTTGGGTGGGGGCCCGTAGCGGGGGTGGCGGGAGCCGATGGTTCAGCATGATCCTCGAAGAAGCGGGGGGTGGGGTGCCTTGCCTTTGCCCCGAGGGTTTCCGTTGCTGTTTGGGGCTTGCATTAGTCCTGGTAGCCAGGGCGTCGGGGGCCCACTGCCACCACCCAGCCCGCACCCGGCCCTTAAGGCCTTCCTACGGTGGCGACCGTAGGATTAGTTTGGGACGAAGGGTTTTTTGAGGGCTTGGTTTGGATGGGAACTAGATGGAATTATTTGGGTCCTGTTCTGGGGAGGGTGGGCAGGGGTTTGGTTAATGTAAGAGTTGTTGAGTTCTGGTTGGGGGAAAAGACCGCCATCAGTGCTGGGGGGATCGTTGTATGCTTTTTGTTGAGACCCAGATGGGGAGACTTTGCACGAACAGTATGGGACAATGGCTGACGTTGCTAATGTGAAGTGTATTACTTGGAACGTGCGGGGGCTTCATACCATGTCTAGGCGGCACAAGGTCCACGCTTATTTAGTGCGTAGGGGAATACAAATGGCGCTGCTGCAGGAGACCCATTTGACCAAGGCGGAAGGGGCGGCGCTACAGCGCAGATGGAGGGGGCAGGTCTTTCATACGTCGTACTCAGCGTATGCCAGGGGGGCGCTAATCTGGATTAGGGCTGGGGTTCCCTTCCAGGTCACAAACTCAGTGGTAGATCCAGAGGGGCGCTACGTGGCCATCTCGGGTACTCTGGGGGGGAGGGCCCTGAACGTTTGCTGTGTTTACGCACCTAACATGGACCAGATTGCCTTCCTTTCTAGGTTATCGGGCTCGCTGGCCCATTTTTTCACGGGGCCCCTCCTGCTCGGTGGGGACTTCAATTCGGTAGTGGATGTGGAGACCGATCGTTCACACCCGCCCCTTCCTGATTCTCCGGTCCGCCGTGTGGCCAAGGGCCGTAGGGACTGGCAGGCACGGTGGGGTCTGACGGATATTTGGAGAGCGCAACACCCTGAGGCTAGAGATTACTCCTATTTTTCGGGTCTTCACGAGTTGCACGTTCGGCTGGACGGGTTTCTTGGCTCGACTGAACTGGTTTCAGCGGCCGTCCGTTCCGAATACTTGACTAGGACCGTTTCGGACCATAATCCCCTCCTGCTGGCCCTTCGCTGGTTTCCAGGGGCGCCGGCGGTGCCCACCTGGAAGTTACGCCCTGAGACCCTCGAGGACACTGTATTCAGAGCAGACTTAGGTGATAAGATCGAGGAGTATTTCGCGTCCAATGGGGGCTCTGCGAGCTCGAGGGCACTGGAATGGGACGCTTTTAAGGTGGTGGTAAGGGGTTATTGCATCTCCAAGAAGGTAGGGGTGAGGCGGGTTATCCTTGAGGACTTGGACGTGGCTGATCGGAGGCTCCGTGAGTTGGAACTCCGCCGCCCCGGGCACCCTGGACTCCAGGGACGCACGGCGGAGGCAAGGGAGGCGGTGGCGGCTGAGGTTGAGCGGCTGCGCTGCTTCGACTACAAGGCCTATGCGGTTCGGTCCCTTGCAGAAGGGGATAGGTCGAGCGCATTGCTGGCATGGCTGGCTAGCCCTACGCGCCAGACCTCACTGACGACGTCCATGCGCATGGCGAATGGGACCATGGTGCACACTCAACCGGAGATTTTAGGCTGCTACCGGCACTACTATGACCAGTTGTATCGCAGTCGTGCTGCCAAAGACCCTGACCTTCTCGAGGACTATCTGAGGCCCCTGGAGCTCCCAGTAGTGGAGCCCGACGTGGCGAAAGCCCTGGGGTCCGATATTGAACTAGGGGAGGTCCGCAGCGCCATTAAGAAGATGGCGCGGAATAAGACCCCAGGCCTGGATGGTCTTCCTGTGGAATTTTATGCGGCCTATGCCGACCTTTTGGCTCCAAGACTGGTGACTGTTTATAGAGAGGCGAAGAGGCTTGGCCGACTGCCTGGCTCGATGCGCGAGGCCCTGGTGGTTCCCCTCCTCAAGCCGGGGCGGGACTCGACCGATCCGGCGTCCTACCGTCCTTTATCGATGCTGACGGTCGATTATAAGATTCTGAGCAGCATCTTGGCCTCGAGACTGCTGGGCCATATGACCTCCCTGGTGCATGAGGACCAGGCTGGGTTCATCCCCAAGCGCAACACAACAATGAACATCCGTAGGTTGTTCCGCTTGCTGGGGGACCCGCTGGTGGATGCCCCGTGCCCGGTGGTCCTATCGGTGGACTTAGAGAAGGCGTTTGATAGCCTGGAATGGGACTACCTACACGCTGTGTTGCGGCGATTCGGTCTCGGCGAGGGCTTCATCAGGTGGACCGCGGTCTTATATACCTCCGCATCGGCCAGGGTTCGGGCGGGTCCGTTAATCTCCTCGGAGTACCCAGTAGAAAGGGGTACGAGACAGGGCTGTTCGTTATCCCCACTTCTCTTCGCGCTAGCGGTGGAGCCCCTCGCATTGCTACTCCGTTCGGGGGCGCATTACAGTGGGTTCTGGACACCTTCGGGCCCGCACCACGTTTCGTTATATGCCGACAACCTGTTGCTCTTCCTTGAGGACCCAGTCGGGGCCTTACATGGAGCTGAGACGGCGCTCACGGCGTTTGGGGTGGTCTCGGGCCTACGAGTGAATTGGGCCAAGACATGCCTTTTCCCGGTTCGCAGAGGCACCCCTAGTCCGGTCCTCAATAGAGAGCTTAGATGGGAACCTGACTGCTTCAGGTACCTGGGAGTGTACATCTATCATGATCCATCTGACCTCCTAGACGGAAACATTACCAGATGCAGTCGAGCTTTACGGGGGAATATGGACTTCTGGGCTACGCTACCGCTCTCGTTGGCGGGGCGGGTCGCTCTCCTCAAAATGGTGGCCCTTCCTCGGCTGCTGTACTATTTCCGGGCGCTACCGGTTTGGATCCCGCCAGCCACCTTTAGGCTCCTCCGGTCGATGATAGTCGGCTTCCTCTGGGGCTCGGGCCGCCGTAGAGTGGCCCCTAAGACCCTGATGAGGCCGAAAGCCGAGGGGGGACTCGCGGTGCCGGATCTTGAGAAATACTATCTGGCGGCGCAGCTCCAGACCCTCACCCAGGAGATTGCCAGGGAATTCCGTGGCCCGGAGGACAGGAGGGGTATAGGGATAGCCAGGCATGTCCTATCCTTCATAGCTCTACGCCAACGCTTGGCCTTGCGGGATCTGACGTTGGAGGAAAAGACCCTTCGCCTATGTTGGAACCGGGCTCACGCCCGGGGACAATTGCGGATACCGTATGCGCCTGAAATACCGTTGGGGATGTTGACGGCCTTGCCCCATGGCGGCGATTGGTCGCGTTTGGCGGACTGGGAAGGCGCGGGGTTGCAGTTGGTGGGGGATCTTTATGAGGCTGGGGTACTTTTGCCCTTTCAGGAGCTCATTGACCGCTTCGGGATTCCCCACGGTGACTTCCTGTTGCACTCGGCCCTGGTCTGTGCGATCCAGGCACATTGGAAAGGCGGACGGGAGGAACCTCCTACGTCTCCGGTGTGCCAATACGTCATGATGTCTGCGGGCACGGTGAAGGCGGTCACCTGCCTCTACGGTAGGTTGATCAATGAAGGGCTGACCCCCCTTACGACCCTGAAGGCCCGGTGGGAGGCAGACATAGGCAAGGAACTCCCGGAAGCGACCTGGTCTCAGCTCGTACGACGGGCCTGGAAAGGGACGCGCCACGCCCGTTTTCAGTTGGTCCACTATTACATACTCCATCGGGCATATCTGACCCCGGCGAAAATCCAACAGTACTTCGCCACGGGCTCAGCAACCTGCCCCAGATGCCCGGCGCCGGAGGCGGACCTCCTACATATGTTGTGGGCCTGCCCGTGTTTGTCCTCCTACTGGGTGGAAGTGGAGAGGACCCTGACGGAGGTGACGGGGAGACCACTATCGGTCGATGCGGCGGTGGGTCTCTTGCATTGGTTTCCACATACCCCCAAAAACAAAATTTCCAGTAAATTTATTGATTTAGGGCTTTTATTGGCCAAACGAGAGGTGACCAGGAACTGGAAGGCACGTGCTGGTCCGACTGGGAACAGGTGGCATAGCGAACTCTTGAAGTGGGCGGCGGGAGAAAGCACGTTGAGATACCAACTGGCTGGGAGACAGCGTAACGAAAAAGCACAGGAGGCAGCGCTAGAATGGGAGACGCTAGTACAGGCCCTCAGAGACTATTGCGCCCCTGGCGACTCTGATGGTGAGATTGCAGCGCGCCCTGAGTCCCGATAGGCGAGTGCGTTTTCTGTTTCTGATACGCTCATCTTGGGTCTCTCACGAATCCCTTTGCGGCTGCTACCATACACTGATGGCGGGGGTGGGTTGGGGAGGGAACTTTTCCTTTTTTTTGAACTGTAGTGTTTTATGGGTGGGACTTTCTTTTGGATTTTGGGGCTTGTTTAGAAAAGCAGATGACGGACAGTGGATCATACGGACCAGCCTTGCGCTCCTGCTGAGCTCCCGCTGGATTTTATCGCCCAGCCTTTGGACTGTGGGCTGAATGATTATGTATGAAAATGTGCTGCGGGGGGTGAGCGGGATGCGGTTAGTTGATTTCAGTGGAATTTTGGTGATGGTCATATATGTAACAGTTTGCTGATTCCTGCAATAAAAATATATTTCAAAAAAAAAAAAAAAAAAAAAAGATATGGCATGAGGGTCAGACAACATTTTAGAAAAAAGTAGTATGGAGATTTGCCCATGGGTCACTTCAGACCATAATCCCATTATCTTGTCTTTTAAAATACTAATAAAGAAACTAAACTACCAATCATTTTCATGTCCACGCCATTTTCTGCCTAATGCAGATGATATACTTAAACGTAGGGTCTATATAAAAGATTTTCTGGAAGTTAATTTTGGTTCAGCTTCGTACAATGTGGTATGGGACTCCTGTAAGGCCAGAATTAGGGGTTTTACACAACAGTATATATTTAGACAGAACTTTGAAAATAAAAAGAAAACAGACAATAATATAGCAAAAATATTACATGCAGAAAAAGAAACTAGCGACAGCACTGTTACAAGGGTCGAATTGAGAAGAGGAACTAACCTGCGTTTTAATTGGCCTTAAGTCAGCTTTAAAACAGACTTTGAGAGAAAAAAGTCTTACTAAACGGTATAAATATCGTCTCTCCCAGTATGAGGGAGGCGAAACAGTTGGCAAGATATTAGCTTACAAGGTGGCAGAAAGCAAGATTAAAACATTAGTCAGGACTTACACAGACCCTGGTAAGGTGATATATTATATAATTCCTCTCACATACTTGAACATTTTGCTAGATACTACAAGGATTTATATACTCCTGAAAGCCGACCGGGGCCTGACGATATTAATATATATTTGCAGACTAATGAAGTGAACAGTATTGATATGGAGCAAGCAGAAATGCTGAATAAAGAATTTACTTTGGCGGAGATCAGATTGGCAGTTTCTGCTCTACCCTTTGGCAAAGCATCAGGGGAAGACTCAATCCCGGTCGAGCTCTAAAAACATTGCATTGATGAACTAGCCCCTATACTCAGCCAAGTGATCGGATTCATGCGACAAGGAGGGAAAGCCCACGAGTCATGGAATATTACGCAAATAATGTATTTCTTAAAAATAATAAAATATCAGACAAATGTGGGTCTTATCAACTGATTTCGCTAATAAACACCGATGCGAAGATTTACGCCAAAATATTGGCAAGTCGCCATGCCCCAATAATCTCTGCCTTGGTCTCTCCACAACACAGATTTGTACCCGGTAGGGATACAGCGACTCATATTAACATAGCCTGTACAGCCTTTGACGTTGCTAGGGTAAGATCCACTCCACTCGGTATGATACTACTTGATGCTGAGAAAGCATTCGACCGAGTGGGGTGGGACTACCTCTGGGCTGTGCTGAATACATTTGGCATTAAAGGCTCATTTTTGAGATGGATAAAGGCCCTCTATGACAACTCGCGAGCCAAGGTATGTTATGCTGGGACACAGTCGGGCGTATTTACTATTCTGCGCTGTACCAGTTAAGGGTGCCCCCTGTCGCCATTATTATTATTATTTGCTCTATCTATAGAACTATTTTTAGTAGCATTAAAAAATAACCTGTGTATAGTACCATTCTCATCTGGCTCAGACATTCTTAAAATGACGGTATATGCAGACGATATCGCGGTTTATTCGACAGGCATAGCTAAGGCAATGCAAGGGATTATCATTGAAGCTAGGATGTTTGGCTTAGTCTCTGGCTACAGGTTGAACACTAATAAGACGCAAATTGTTATGAACTATAAGCCAAAGGACCCAATTCAGGGAGTGTGTAAAACTACTATTTATTTGGGAGTAAAAATTTCTGCTTGTCCAGAAGAGATTACCACGTTGAATTATGAACTATTGTTAAAAGACACAGCTATTACCTTAAAAAAATTGCCATAAGGTTCCACTCAGTTTAATTTGCAAAATTAACTTAGTAAAAATGAAGATTCTCCCGAAGTTTATCTATTTATTTGGATCTATTCCACTACGCATTAATAATCTTTTTTTTAAACGCCTAGAAGGCATATTAAGCAGTTTCATTTGGGGTTATATAAAAGCACGACCTGCAATTGAAATACTCAAATTACCCTAGGGAAAAGGCGGTCTTGAATTTCCTGATTTTAAAGCGTACTTTTCGTCGACATTTATAGGACGCATTTGGAGTTTGATACACCCTAACAAGGAACCTTTTAGTTATTATGCATTTATGTTAGGAACGGAATCCAAAATGTTTTTATACCACATTAATGACCCGAACTACTTCAAGCGGGTTAAATTTAAGAGTGCACGAAACATAGCATACATCTGGAGAGCTATTGTCAGAAAATTCCAAAACTGTTATATCACTCTAGACTACCTTTATGGGACAATCCAGCTCTCCCAGGAATTTTGCACGATGGGGGCGGGAGACAATGGGCACAATTCGGTGATTTATACGACAGCACTGGGTTCTCATCGTTTGGGAGACTCCAACTTCTCTACAATGTTATGGAGAGCATGCGCTTAAAATACTATCAAATCCGAGACTATTTTATACGTAGCCTTAAAATCACTGAATTGACGGAATCCAGCAGATGGCAATGTATTTATTTAGCTAGAGATAGATCATTTGATTAGCTGTGCATATAAAAGATTTAACGCTCAGAAAGATGGTGACTGTGGGAAACTAGATACATGCTGGAGCCAGAAACTGGGGTCTAACGTCTCTGCTAATTCAATATCTTCTGCATTAGATATTGTTCGTAAATCAGTACATTCGTCCAGTCTAAGGCTACAATCATACTGGACTATCTGTTCTCTTTATTATACACCTGCTCGTATCTCGGAATGGGCAACAAGGAACTTAAGTAGTGATCGGACTAGATGCCCAAAATGTGATCTATATGCAGCAGATTTAGCGCAAATGTTTTGCTCATGTCCATCACTACCAACATTTTGGGGAGGATTGGAAAGGACTGTGTCTCATAAACTTAATAGATCTATTTCATTTACGGTCATGGATATATTACTGGGTCCTCTATCATGTGACTATAGCTCGAGAGAACTTATTAGTATTATACTGGCATGTGCCAGGTTAGCTATTGCTCGAGCATGGATTGTACGGGATCCACCATCGATGGCAGATTGGTGGGAAATAGTAATAGACACATATAACATGGAATATGCATTGGTTAAAATCAGGGGTGTAAAAGCATTATCTAAATTAGGAAAAATTTGGGGAGAATGTGTCTAGGAATGTGGTTATGAATCTGTTTAGTTGCTTAAAGAATATTATGCTTGTTTAAAATGGATTTTGAGTTTTTACATGGAAGGTTATCCCCTTGTCCCTGCCTTTATAAAATGTATTAATCTCTGTTGGTTGCCATAATTGTCTGTTTCTTGTTTATGTATGGCAAGTTTGTTTTTTATTTGTTGTTACTCTGTCCTCATGTCTTCAATAAAAATACTTTTAAAAAAAAAAAAAAGTAATTTTTACCTCTACTCTATCCAACGCTTTCTCTACTGTTGCACTCACTGGAGTGGGAATAGTAATTTTTACCCCTACGCTATCCAATGTTTTCCCTACTGTTGCACTCACTGGAGTGGGAATAGTAATTTTTAGCCCCACACTATCCAACGCTCTCCCTACTGTTGATGACTTACGACACCACGCATATTCGCAAAACTGCATTTTATGAGGAAAGCAGTGAGTTATTGCTTTTCTCACAGAGATCCTTTTGTTTACTTGTGAAACGTCTGAGCTGAAGGGGTGGAAGGGGCTTTGTATAAGCAGCTGGCAGTGGTGGTGAATTCCTTGCGTGTCGAAGAGTTTTCACGCAACAATAAAATTGTCAAGTTAACTCTGCTGAATAATGTTATTGCTGCAGCAAAATCAGCGTTTTGTCAAGAGGCAGTTTTCACTGATGATAAAATAGCGCAGAGTTAATATGCCTGCTGTGAAGAACGTGGATCAACTTACAAGGACACTGCGATAGTGCCCTTCCATTTCTGGTGTTTTTCATCAGTTTTAAAGATCTTCTTAAGAGTTTTTCATTGCTCAAATGGGTGTAATTTATGTTAGTTATCTGTTTCCCTGGGCTTTACTGCTTAATATTGCTCATGAGAAAGCAAGGGCGGCTTTAACACTTGTGGTGCGACAGATGTTTATGGCTCCCCACTGCATGACCTCCTCCTCAAATTCCCGCACTACCACCAGGCAAAAGTGCCCCTCATGCTCCCCATAGCCCATCTCTCACATACATTTAATTTGTTTTAAAGTGCTGGTAAAGGGTGGCTTTACTAATCCACTCAGCTATCCACATAAAATACAGATCTGTTCTTTGCAGCAGGCATATTAACACTGTCTATCAGGAACATTGATCACAAGAGTTATCTTGTCATTTTTATTGCTGCCTGAAAACTGGAAGCACAAGAAACTGTGCGGGAGGTGCATTTAAATCTTAAGGTATTACTAAACACAGTGTACTCCTGAGGTCAGTGCCCCCGTCCAGGTCTGCGCCCATTGTGTCAGCATTGACTTATTGACTTCTTCAGTCCAAACCATCTTCCCGGGCTCGCACTACTACCGAGCATTACAGAGGTTGAAGGCGGTGCATCTTCAGAAGGGTCTCACATACTCAGAACCGATTTCTCTGACCGATGAGGCCATGATGGAACTGCAGTGGTGGATGGACCACATGGTAGCTTGGAATGGGCGTGTGTTCTTCAGATCCCTCCCGGAACTGGTGATAGGGTCAGATGGCAGCCATCAGCTGTGTACATGGCAGGACGATGGGTGGAGGATAAACTGAGCATGCACATCAACTACCTGGCATTCTTGGCGGGATCCTTTGTGATCCATTCATTGACAAGGGACAGAGTCTCCTGCTATGTGCTATTGAGGATGGACAACACGACAGCAGTCCAGTACATCAATCGACTGGGAGGTACTAGATAGAGAGCGCAAGGGGAGATTGCTAAAGACTTCTGGCACTATATTCTCCTACGCCAGATTGAGGAGATGGGGGAGTACCATCCAGGATCCCTGAATTCAGTGGCAGACTGGAATTCTAGGCATTTCACAGATGCATCAATTTGCAGTTGGGTCTTTTGGGCCTTGATGGACCGTGGGGTCCCTGCTCCATAGATCTGTTTGCTTCCAGACTAAATGCACAGCTCCCTTGGCATATGAGCTGGAGGCCAGATCCGGGAGCCTTGCTGGTGGACGCTTTCATGCTTGATTGGACGACGTGGCAGGCTTATGCATTCTGTTAGAAATGGGACCCCTGGCTGGCCAGGGCTTTCGCCAAAGTCAGTCAGAGACCACCACTCCCAAGTCAGGGCAAGGGAGTTACACGCCAAGATAACCCCTGCTCACCCTCTAGGTAACGTGGCGCGAGCAGCAAGGCTAAACTTGGAGGCGATATGAGTTAAGTATTTGCGCACGCACCCCAGCAACAACACCCAGGACCCACCACAAAGGAAACTCCACACAAGGTTATATAAAAATAGCCTTTGTATTACACCAAAACACATTAGATAAAACACACACTTTACAATGTGCCAGAGGCACGGGCAGAATTTACAGGGGATATGTACAAGACAGGGCCACCTGGACCACTGTCAGGAATCAGCACTTTTAGAAGTAACACTTTTAGAAATAGCACTTTAGAATGTAAAACATAAATTTACTTTAGCACAAAATAGCACACAGCCAGAAACTACTGGTAACCAGGACCTCACTAGCACCACCTGCACTAGGAGAAAAACAACCACCTAAGTATCACAATACCTGTAGGGTTGTAGGCACATAACACATGATGCAATGCATAACATTCATTCAGAGGTGTAAGGAAGGAAAACACATGATGCATCAACAATACCTTCAGAGGTGTAAGAACAATTGCGCCAAACTCACATAAGTCACCACCTGTGACTGTCCCTAGGCCAACTGGCCTTGTTGGGGCTAGGACGCCCTGTGTCCCAGTGTCAGGGGCCTAAACGTGGCAGCTGCCCACAAAGTGCTGGGCAGCTGAAAGAACAATGATGGGGCCAACACGTTGGAGCCTCCTAGGCTCTGGACAAAGGAAATGTCCCCTAGAGCCTCTCAGGGCTCAAAACAAATGACTGTCCCCCTTGGGCCTCGCTGGAACCTTGACTGAAGATGTGCCCCTTGAGCCTCGCTGGGCTCTAAACAAAACACTGTGGGCTGCCACTGAGCCTCGGGGCTCTGCACAACGAAATGCCCCCACGAGCCTCTCTGGGCTCGCAACACAATGTGGGCACTTGGAGCCTCTCAGGGCTCAAATGAACATGCCCCCCCTGAAGCCCTCGTGGCTTCACAACAAACAAATGCTGCCTCTTCGATGGAGCCCCCCTTCCTGGGGACTCGAGGCAAAATGGGGGCACCAAGAGCCTCTCTGGGGCTCTTAAGAAAATGCTGCCAACGTCGGAGCGGCCCGCTATCAAGTGGGGCCGCTCAAGGAATTCGCCGGGACCTCCACGGGGCTTCCCACGGACTAGGCTGCCCCCGAGCCTCTCAGGGCTCAATCAGGAATGCCCCCAGACGTTGGAGT
Source organism: Lissotriton helveticus (assembly GCF_964261635.1). Classification (NCBI taxonomy): domain Eukaryota; kingdom Metazoa; phylum Chordata; class Amphibia; order Caudata; family Salamandridae; genus Lissotriton; species Lissotriton helveticus. The sequence continues at coordinate 92,032,458 of NC_136057.1, read as the reverse complement.
CTCCTCTCAGGGGGACTCGAAAATGTGCAAGGCCGCCTCGAGCCTCCGTGATGTGGGAGCCTCTCAGGGCTCATAGAAGGAATGCCCCACTCACCGGGTCTGTGGCGAGGTGCTTCTCTCGGGGCTCTCCCTCTCGGCTCCTCCGGTCGCGCTGCTTCTCGCTGGGTCTCCCGTCCCTGAGCACTTCTCGGCAGCACTCTGGGGCTCTCCCTTAGACACCGGAGCCCCGCCTGCCTCTGCAGCCGCCCTGCTCCTCTCGCAGCACTTCCTGGTACCGGAGCGCAGGGTGGACTCCTGTTGACTTCCGGTGTCCCACCTGTTCTGCCTGACTTCCGGTTCGGGGCCGCCAATGGCAGCGCGGCCCTGGGGGTGTGGAGGCGGGACTTCCGGGTCGCCGTAGGCAGTGCGACGGCCCGGCCAGGTCTCCTGGGCTGCGGCGGTGAAGTCCCTCTTAACAATCCCTCGGGGGCAATGCCGGGTGGGCACCGGCTCTTCGATACAAATAATAAACGAGGTGGGCACTCGTAAAGGCTAAAAACAGCGCAAGGTCCCTGGCGGGGTGGGCACCTGCCAGGTGACGTTAAAATCGGCGTGGGCAGCCGCAAAAGGAAAAGTAAAGCGCTCCGAGCGCTGGGGTGAAGGCACAGCGCTCCCAAGCGCAACAAGACAAATACAGCGCTCCCAGGCACTATAAGACAGTATAAGTCCTCCAGGAGTGCAGGAAGACGGGGGGGGGGCAAGGCTGGGCCAGGGGCCAGCTCACTGGCCCTCCAGGCAGGGAGGCAGTCCAAGTGGCGGTTCCTCCTGGCCCCAGCAGCAGCAGCAGCCCCCCTCAAGTAGGATCAGGAAAGAACAAATTGTATGGGGACACAGCCCCTTCTTGTACAGTAAATCCTTTGTCTGTAGGTGCAGGGTGGGGGCAGAACCAGTTGCAGCTGGTCTGTGAGCACTCTTGATGTGCTCATCAGCATACTCTATTCACTGGCAGGGCTAGGGTCGTTAGACGCACCACAGGGTGGCGGAGCCAGCATTGTCAGGGGAAAACCCAGCCTCATTCAGGACACAGGTACACTCCTCCCCAGCCATCAGCATGCTAATCTCCCACTCACCACCAGGCAGACCCATCCAGACTTCCTGGAGCCTGGCATGCCAGCCAGCTCCAGCCAATCACGCTCCAGCACCCTCACTGCACACACACAGCCATGTATAGAAGTGCCATTTGCCTACTAGACACATACAAGCTGCACATACCATCACGCAGCATTCACTCCCACGAGTTCACACATACCAAACTCGAGCCTGTACACCCCACGCATCAGGAACTACCAGGGACACATCCATTCCCCATGCATTCCTATGGGAGGGCAGGCCTATCTTACTCCACGCACTCAAAGTGCGCACGCATTTTCCACTGGGACACAGTGAAAGTGCGCAGGACCCAAAAATCACCATCACCAATTCACCATTTAAAGCAAAAAGTCTAGGGGTGAACCTGCCCTAAGGGCCAAGTCCAACACATTCTCGCTGTTTCTTCTGATCTCCAGAGTGGCGGCTCAAGTTCGACGTCAGAGGACGTCTTTGATTCTGGTAACCCCTGTCTGGAAATCTCAGGTTTGGTTCTCCTGCCTTCTGGAACTTTCATGGATGAACCCAGTGCAAGTTCAATCATTTCCTGGGATCCTTCAGGACCCCAATGGCCATCTAAATCCTATGTTATTACAAGGCCACTTGCAGCTCATGGCATGGAAGATTTGAGGTGACGCTGGTAAGGCGGCAGACATTCGGATGAGGCTGAAAGACTCATCCATCAGGCATGGGCCCCGGGGATCACCAAGCGTTATAGATTGGCTTTGAGAAGATGGGTTTGTTGGTTTGTGGAGAGACACCTAGATCCTAGATCCTGTGGGGGTGCAAATTACAGATATCTCGAAGTTTCCTGCTGAACTAGTGGACTTAGGCCCAACCTATTTCACAGTAAATTCTTTCCACTCAGTGATTTCAGCAGGGCACATGCCCATTTACAACACTGTGGTGGGGGAGCATCCATGGGTGTGTAAAGTACTAAAGGGTATCAGACTGTCTCATTTGCTAGAGCCTAGATATTCGGGCTTGTAGGATGTGAACCTGGTGCTGTGTCTTTTGGAAGGACAACCAGTATCTGTCTACGAAGGAGATTTCAGTGAAACTGGTCATGTTACTCTGTTTCATTTCATGCAAAAGACTATCTGATATTAGAGCCCTAGGCATCATGGCATGTGTCTTTACCCCAGAGGGGGTGACACTCTCCATTTCTAGGAGGACTAAGACTAATATCAGATTGGAAACTTACCCTTCTTTTGAAGCTGCTCATAAAATCTGTGTGGTAAGATGTATAAAGGTCTACGAGGAGATGATGGTGGAGGTGAGACCTCAGGGGGAGAAACAACTACTGATTGTTCTCAGGAAACCATTCAAAGCTGTCTCTTACCCCTCCATTGCCAGGTAGATACGTTGGGTTATGGCAGAGCCCGGAAAAGACATTCATCGTTTTGGAGCTCACTCGACTAGGGAGGCAATGACCTCCAAAGGCGTTCAAGCGGGCGGTAGATTGGAGGACATTATGAATGCGGAAGATTAAACCTCAGAATACACCTTTGAAAAGGTTTTATTTTAAACATATTTATGAGGCAGCATAACTGGTGGTAAGTATTCTTTTTGACATGATCCCACCCGGATCATATTGGGAATATGTTACCCTCCCACTGGCCTGGATTACAGTCGATGCAAATTCTTTATTGTATAGTTAATAAAAACTGTTACAATATCACAATAAATAAGAATACTTTCCTTTGCGTACTATTATACAGAAAAATACAAATTTTAAAACAACCATTAATTAAAGAGATAACAGTAGGTGTATATGTTTTCCTTCCTGGCTATTATTGTTGGGATATTACCAGCTCTGGGTAACAGGAAGTATCTGCTTTTGATTAGGTGTGTTCTTGTATGGATTCTTTTTGCTATTGATTGTAGTTATCACTTGCTCTGATCATCAATTGCTTGTTTAGAGAGCTCTTTGGCTTTTTCATGCATGATTATGAGTCTGCTATTTGTAAATTGTTCCACTGGATGAATCAAAAATTAGCTAGCATTCGCGCCAAGAATTTTCAATTCTATTAAGGACACGGAGGCGAGGATTATGCTTCTCTTTCTTTACTGTAAATTTCACAGCAGCCAATAAACATGCAGTTTAGAGAAAATAAACTACAGAGGCCATGATGCTTAGCTTAGCCACGCCTCCCTGAACCCTATAATAGTCCTGGAAACACTCCCAGCGTCCTCTTTCTTTGCACGAACTTGCAGAATAAGTCCAACAACCAAAAGTCTATAAAATTCTCCAACAGGGAATAACAGGGAACACAGTTCCAACTTCATTCTTCAACGGAAGATTCTTCACTCGGACTTTTTGTCTTTGCCTAGGAAAAAGAGATATAACAACCCGTAATTGCTGTATAAAACAGTCGTAAACATATCAGAAACGGGTGGGTAGTCATGATCAAACATTTGAACATAGCCGGGTGGGATAATCCTCGCCTCCGTGTCGTTAATAGAATTGAAAATTCTTGGTGCGAATGCTAGCTAATTTTTGATTCTATTACAGGACCGGAGGCTTCAGATTATGCTAGTTTAAACGCTGTATCAAAAACAACAGTTGTAATGTCTCCCACCCGCTTATAATAAAACAGTTTGAATGTCGATTCAGACGACCAATCAGCACAATGCATGATATCCTGAATGTTAGCTCCCAATAAATATGACTTTGAAGCCATGGCACCACGTACAGAGTGAGCCTCAAACAGTTGAACATCAACACCAGCTTCCTTCATGATAAATTTCAGCCATCTGGCAATAGTAGCGGAGGACACAGGTTTAAATGGCTTTTGAACAGCAATCAAAAGTTGCGTGACACCAGTTGGGCTCAAGGAACGAGTACATACCTCGTAAGCTTTCAAGCATTGGACTACACACAATTTGTGATTAGTAGGAAAAGCATTATAATCAACCTGTCTAGAAAGGGTCTTTGTACGACCTGTAATGGTAAAAGAAACTCCCTCCGGAGTGAATACTCTACCTGTAACGTCCAAGGCGCGTACATCCGACGATCTTCTGCAAGCTGACAAACATAAAAGCATGGCTAGTTTCGCCGATAACTGCTTTCTTGAAAGAGAGTCATTAGCGGGCCAACTATCAAGGAGTTTGATGACCAAAGAAACGTCCCAGAGACCAGAATATTTGGGCTTGGGAGGATTCGCGACACGTATGCCCTTGAGGAGCTTGCATACCAAAGGGTGCATACCCACCGGTTTCCCGTCAATGTGGGTGTGCCCCGCGGAAATGGCCGACCGGAAGTTATTCACGGACCTATAGGCCAACCCGCTAGCCGCTTTGTCTGACAAAAAATTTATGATATGTGTAAGCCCTGCCCCCACGGGATCCAAATCCCGTTCCACGCACCAACATAACCAACCCTTCCAGGCTGAAGAATACCTTTTTCTTGTGGAAGGGGCCCAGGCCTGCTTGATAAAGTCGCTAGCTGTTCCTGAAACTCCAGGCAAAGTCCATTGCTGCCTGAAAGCCTCCATGCCATCAGCGATATTCGTTGAGACAGGATCAACGGATGCTGTGCCCGCAGAGGTCCTAGGAGAAGATCCTCCGACCACGGAAGCATCCTGGGAAGGTCGCAGCACATCCCCAATAACGTCGGGAACCAGGGCTGCGATCTCCACAGAGGCGTCACCAGGACCACCTCCGCTTTCTGTTTGATAATGTGAGAGGCCACTCGAGGAATCAGAAGAAAGGGAGGGAACGCATAGTTCACCATTCCCGACCAGTCTTGTAGAAACGCATCCGTTGCTTCCGCTGCTGGATCCGGTCTCCAGCTGAAGAACCTGGGAAGTTGACGGTTCAGTCTGGATGCAAATAAGTCGATTTGACACGGACCCCATAGGTCCTGAAGCCAGTTGAACACTCTGGGAAGCAGCTGCCAATCGCTGTAATCCCGATGGTGTCTCGAGTTCCAGTCCGCTACCACATTGGACTGACCCGGAATATACTCTGCTATAATCGTGATCTGATGATTGAGACAATAATGCCAAAAATCCTTGGCTATCTCCACCAACATGGACGATCTTGTCCCTCCAAGCTTGTTTATGTAACGCACCGCCGAGACGTTGTCCATCCGAAGGAGGATGCAACAAGAGGTCCGTTGCGGTGACAGAGTCTTCATGATGAAGGAGCCCGCGAGGAGCTCCAGGCAATTTATATGGAGTTCTAGCTCTTGTGGAGACCACCTTCCGCCTGTGGAAACATCTCCATAGCGTACCCCCCAGCCCCAACGGCTGGCGTCGGACTCGATGACTATCTCGGGCAGTGAGCCGAAAATGGTCCTGCCGTTCCACGCTTCCACGTGGCTCAACCACCAACGCATCTCATCTCTCACCTCCTGAGACAGAGGGACCAGGTCTGAGTAAGCTAGACCTCTCTGGAGATGCCGAATCTTGAGTCTCTGCAGCGCCCTGTAGTGTAGAGGGCCCGGAAATATCGCCTGAACGGACAATGCCAATAAGCCCACTACTCTGGCAATCGTCCTGAGGGAGATCATTTGTTTGCTGAGAAGGGTTACAATCTCCTTCTTCAGGTCCTTCAATTTGGACTGTGGCAGACAGAGCTGTGCCGACTGTGCGTCGATCACAAACCCTAGGAAATCCATCGACTGGGATGGGACCAGGGCCGATTTGGCCTGATTGATCACAAACCCCAGAGATTGGAGCAGAGATATTGTCATCTGAAGATGTTGCGATACTAAGGTTGGGCTGTGAGCCATGATCAGGATGTCGTCGAGATATATTATCATGCGTACACCCTGCTCCCGCAGGCGCGCAACCACTGGCTTCATTACCTTGGTGAAGCACCAGGGAGCCGAGGAAAGCCCGAAAGGAAGGGCCGAGTACTCGAACCACCGTCCGTTCCACTGAAACTGGAGGAAACGGCGGTGTGGAGGATAGATGGGAATCGAGAGGTAGGCGTCTTTGAGATCCAGACGCACCATCCAATCGTTCGGTTGTAAGAGGTCTGTTAACAGATGGATCCCCTCCATCTTGAAATGGTTGTAGACCAGAAAATAATTGAAGTCTCTTAAATTCAACACTAGCCTGTGACCACCACCCCTCTTCTGCACTAGGAAGATATTGCTGCAAAACCCGTGTGGGTTGTACTCGCACTCGGCTACGGCTTGTTTGCAAAGCAATTCTTCTATCTCTTTGTCTATACAACTCATCTCTGGTTGGGAAAAATGGAGAGCCCTCGGGTGCTGAACCTGCCTCGGTGTCTCGTAAAACTCCAGGTGGAACCCCTGAATGGTTTGAAGGACCCAAGCGTCCTGAGTCAGGAGACTCCAAGTATGAAGGAAATGACTGGTGCGACCCCCCAATGGCAAATGGAAACAATCTATCGCGCTCACCTGAGGAATGTTGGACCTGGAATCCTGCCCTGTTGCCTCCTCCTTGGTATCTGCCTTTGGAGTAGGGGCGACGAGTGGGATAGAATGTGCCACCTCTGGTCGAGTCCCAGTCTCCTCGACCACGTCCGATGTCACCTCTGGGGGGACCTTGATTGGCGAAACGGCCTGGCGAGCGTCCCCGACCTCGTCTGGCCCTGTTAAAAAGGTTCTGCTGAAGCACACGCTTGATGCCTGATTGAGCCTTATCCAGAGAAGTGAAGGTGCCCACGTACTTGGATACATCCTTCACGAAACGGTCGCCAAAAAGATTGCCCTCAGCAAGGGGTCCAGGCTCCGCAGTAGCAAGTTCCGTGAGGTTAGAGTCCATTCTCATCAAGAGGGACTTGCGTCGCTCAGTGGACACCGCGCAATTAGCGTTACCTAAAAGGCAGATGGCACGCTGAGTCCAATTGGCCAAGATATCTGGGTCAACTGGCACGCTGGATTCCTTTGCCTGCAAGGCCATCTCCAGGATTTTGGCCAGAGAACCAACGACGTCCAGCATCTTGTCCTGGCACCCTCGCCAGGCTCGGTCTAACCCTTTTTTAGGGTCTGTAGCGAACTTCTTTAGGAAGGTTAGAAGGCTAGGGTCTATCTCCGGAGTCTCCGCCACCCTATGGGCAAGGTCAGGGCGAGGGCATTCTGATCTATGGCGGTTTCGAATCTCTTTATCAAAGCCCTACCTAATATTTTGTTGAAGGTACTCTGCGACCGTCGGGGCCGGAACCCAATCTGACGATCTAGGGTGAATAATGTCGGATGGGTTGAAGGTAAGGGGGATATTAGGAGGAGGTTCTGACGCCGAAGCGTCGTCCTTCTTAGTCTTCTTCTTCGGTGGCGGTTCCTCATCCGTATCAGTGGTGTCAGTACCAGTGGTGGTAGTAGTGTCTGTATCCACATAATGCTGTTTGTTTGCCGCCTTGCCACCTGCCTGGTAGGCATGGTCTTGCCCAGAAGCTGACGGGAGGGAACTCAAAGCACCAAAGTGAGGCCACTGATCAGTAGAGGATGTATTGGGGGTAGGCTTGGGAGCTGGCGGAGTCTTCTTAGTGGACTTGTCCTTTGTAAAGCAATGGCGCTTTGCAAAGTTCTCCAGCTGCTTAGTGATAGGTTTGAGAGCAGCTGCCAATGCTTGTTGCACAGTGGCAGGCACTGCACTTTTCACTGCCTTGCTGACCGAGGCTTGGACCGAAGCGTCCAAGGCCTCCACAATCTTGTCCTCCACAGCCGCAGCAGTCTGCTCTTCATAAGTCTCTTCCCCTGCCTCCTCATCAAAATACACCCACTCCTCCATATTCACTTTAGTGGGGTAAATGTACATAGATAGATATAAGTAAACTCTCCAGAGGTAGGCACTAGGGGAGTCGGGGGGGGGGGGGTCAGCCCCAATGCACACTAGATATAAAATCAGGAACCAGTACCAGACCCCCTCAGCCAGTGCTGTAATTGATTATTGCAGCCCAGTAGGGCGTCAGAGCCAAGAAATAATTATAGGGAGCGTGTGCTCACTCCTTTTCAGGCAAATACTGTTATTACAGCCAGTTAAGCGTTCATCTCCACCAGCACGGTCGAAGTGCGGCGAAAAAACTGTGGAAAACGGCAAAACTACGTGTGCAGCCCAACGCGCGCCCAAATCCTACCAAAACATAGCCCAATGGGCGCGCGTCGCGCTGCACGCGTCTGCCGAAGGGTTAACGGCTCTCAAGCGCGTTCGGGCGATGAGGGGAGCCCTGCGCTGCCTGCCGGCGATGATAGTGCCACAGGAGGTGAGTGGAGACCGCTGCACGCGGTCCGGTACTGGAGCGCACTGCGGCGCTTTGCTCGCGGTCACGGAGGCTGCGGGAGCAGAGTCCCGACTCAGCGCATTGAAGCGCTCCTCACAATGGACGGGCAACGCGGTCCCTTGCAACGCGGGGAGAGCCCGCGGTTATCAGTTTAAAGCGCCAGATAAATTAAGCAAACAATGCCCAATACACACGCAAATAGCGTCAATAACGCGCACATTAACATTAGATACGTTTAAAACGTTACATCAACAGTACATCGTTTGTAAGCAGTTAGCAGAATAAGGAGCATGGCACTTATCTCTTGCTGTGTGAGCAGCAAAGAAAGAGGACGCTGGGAGTGTTACCAGGACTATTATAGGGTTCAGAGAGGCGTGGCTAAGCTAAGCATCATGGCCTCTTGTAGTGGGGGCTGATAATAATGCCAGTAGAAGAGGATTATTAATAAATATTTATTGAGTAATAAAGGCCCACGGGGAGCCAGAGGAAAAGTAAACAGCACATTAAGCTGACAGCTGTCAGAATGATACGGTGACAGTGGTGACGTCACTTATATAGCCCTGAGGAGGATCGGCTGGCAACAGTGACGTACTAGCATGGAAATAAACAACGTATTAAGGTGTACAAGATATATGTTCAACACCTCTGTAGTTTATTTTCTCTAAACTGCATGTTTATTGGCTGCTGTGAAATTTACAATAAAGAAAGAGAAGCATATGAGGAGATGTGTTGGTCCTGTTCATGTACTCCTGGTGACTTTATTCACATGTTTTTTCTTTGTCCTAAGGTCCAACTTATGTGGTCCCACATTTGGTCTACTCTTAATAAGATTTTATCTACTAATGTTCCCTTTGTTATTTCTTCTGTATTCCTGGGTGGTTTGGCCCCAGTTTGGGATGTCCCACTCCATACTCGTAAATGTATTGATCTTTGCATTGCTATCGCTTTTCAAATTATAACAACTAATTGGAAAGACACTACAAACGTGGTTTACAACGCTTGATGGAATTTGCTCTGCCATCATCATAGACTAGATCGTGCATGTGCTTCTTCTATTCCATTGTTGATAAAACGTGATTTACTTTGGTCCCCTTTAACAGACTTTTTATCTTAAAGTGCCTCTTGATCACATGTTATTGTTATATTTAGTATTACGGTTATTATTATCACTGTGAACTTCTCTGTATTTCATACCTCTTTATTTCTCTTACCATACATTTTTCTATGCTGTTCCCCTTCCATCCCCCCTTTTTTCCCCTTTCTTCCCTCTTTCTTTCTCTCTTCCTTCCCCACAAAATGAAAAGTTATAAAAGCATTTTCTCTTTGTATAACGTTCTCCCCTTTTGGGGCCTTTCTTGATTATTGGCACACTATTCTCCACAATTATTTTGACTCCTATTGCTCTTTATTTGTGCTATTGTACTGATGTTTTACATTGTTTTCTTCAACATAATAAAGCTTTTCAAACTCAAAAAAAAGAAAGAGAAGCATAATCTGAAGCCTCCGGTCCTGTAATAGAATCAAGGGTGTGTTTATTCATTGGGTCTGGTTCCAGGATGGAGTGAAGCAGAGTCGCAAGGCCTGCAGGCAGCAGGAGAGATGGCTGCATTGACGGACTGCGCTGCTATTGGTTGATTGTTGTCATGGACACTTCCCACGGACTCGTGGGAGTTGTAGTGTGGCAGTGTCATTTAAACTTCTGTTTAACTTTCAAACTGCCGTTAATAAAAAGTGAATAACGTTGTGCATTATCCTCGCCTCCGAGTAGTACAAGTTTCCTTCTCTACAGCGAGGACATTTCTTTTTTTTTTTTTGAGTTTGAAAAGCTTTATTATGTTGAAGAAAACAATGTACAACATCAGTACAATAGCACAAATAAAGAGCAATAGGAATCTTTTTATTTTTTTTTATTTTTTTTTTTTATTTGGCATTGTCATGAATCAACGGGTCTTTCCTGTTTTCTACGCTATTGCTTTACGTTGCACAAGATGTTGCGTATACCTGATTTATCTGCATTTATCTTTTGTATAATTAACCTCACTAATTGTAAAGTGCTCTGATATCCGCAAGGATCTTGTTCGCGCTCTATAAAACTTTCAAAATAAATAAATAATTGATTTGCCCAGAGTCGCAGGATGTTGAGCTGACGCCGAGAGTCGCACCTGGTTCTCAAGTTTCAAAGTCACATTCAGGGTACAACAAGGATGGCAGCAGAAGCCACATGAAGCTCAGCTCGTTATGGGCCTGAGGTTCCAACAGAACCTCGAGCTGAGCCAGAGCCTGGCTCGGGCTTACAGTGGCACGCCCAGCTCTGTCTTTAACTTGAAACCGTGACAGGTGCTGAAGCTTACAGCAGATGTATAGCAGATACTTGTGAGTCTAAACCTCTGCATATTCGTTAATTTATGTGTGGGTCAAGTGGTGTTTGCATGTTCAAGGCGACTACAACTTATTTGTGGGAACTGTTAATTTTCTGACAAAACCTCTAGAATTTGTTTAAAAATGATAACTCTTGTGACAGGTAGAGCAGTATCCATTACAGTTTTTCTCCTGGAACATTCATTTTTATGTACTTTCAGTACATCTCCGTCACGATCGTAAAGTGCTTATTCAGTTGTTTTTGCAAAATAACGCAGTACGGGAAGAACATCGAGCCAAGATGTGCCCAGGTTGCTGATGATAGTATAGGGAGACATCCTTTGTAACCTGGATTTTCCATTTGAATCAGTTCTTTGATTCGAGGCAAAATCCACTCTCTGATTCTCAGCGGGTGCCCAGAAGTGACAGAGTTCATTTGAGCAGAGAGCATGTGCAAGAAGGAATCTCCATTAGGACACTTTAGAAAACTGTTAGTATTTGTCTTACACGTTAATTTACCCAACTGAATTATTTCCTATTTTTTTGTGAGGGATAGAGACACTGCTTTCTGCACACTAGTCCCATATAACCCTTTTTGGCATTGTATCAGCGTGTCAAATGCCAGTACAGAGTTTTAAGTGGTTCATATCTGGGGGTGCGAAATAATTTGACACGTGTTACTTCGATATTAAAATTAAAGATATCATTTTATCAAAGCTCCTTTAACGTTATTATAGATCTACGATCCGTCATCCTTGCTCCTTGTACTTTTCTAAATTTGCAAAGAAGCTATTATTCCCCATGAGTCTCACGGGTTACTGACAGATATTAGATTAAAGGAAAAACTGCCCTGTCGTAAAACACTAGAGTGATCTTTACCATCCAGATGCTAATTTCAGGCCGCATGCTGCCAGTGAAGTGCAGATTAGCTACATAGAGATCTGGGGTTCAAATGTCAGATGATGAATTCTCCCAAAATCTTCAACATGTTTCCACAATTCAACCATTTTGTGACCAATGTCAGTTGGGGACACAGCAGTACAGTGGCGGCTGGTGGAATTTGAAAGTGGTGAGTGGTGAGGCATAAAACCAGTGAATGTATTGTACTGCAAGTGAAGCTGATGTTTATGAGGGTATGTTTTGAGGGGCCGGCGGCTCTGCACACCAACCGTCCACGACGCTGCCTTTCAAAGAAGCCCAACTGTAGCTCTTTCTCTGCATGAATGCTGTCGACAGAATACATGAGGCTCAGAAGCATGTGCAGTGTATTCTGTTTAGAGCACAAGACCATCTTGCTAATGCGACATCCCCTCCCTTTCCAAGTGTGAAGACTTGGAAAGGGAGGAGTGGTAAAAGGTTGCTGATATTGGACAAGCAGCTTTGGGAGTACAGAGTTGATGCTGTAGACACCCAGAGCTGCATTGGAATGTGACTCTTTTGTAACTTGTTAGCAGGCCCAGAGTAGGGGTTTAGAAAGTAATAGAATACTTGTCCATGGGACAAGTTGCCTTATAAATCCACTTGTCATGTAACAAAATCCACTTTATATAATCTATCCCTCCGCGCTATAGGAATTCCACATCCCTGTCAGAGGACCCCAATTATTGCAGAATCGGGCTGCCAGCATCTCAGCCCATACTGCTTAACTTTGAGTTCCATCAATGCTGCCAACAGGCTCTTGCGCATGTGTCTACTTAAGATGGCCTTCGCGTCCGTTTTGGAGAACGAATCAGGCTTGCCTTGACAGTCTGTGCTTTTGACATAATCACATTTAATTGGAAGGTTGTAGCCCCTCCACCCACTCCCAGACCCTGCCGCTGCAGCAGTGAAACCCGTGATCCGCATCATTACTATGTGCATGCACATTTCTACTTCCTACCAAGAGAGTTAGGTAACTCGGATTTTTAGGTCTTGCCTAGACGAAAGCAAAAGCGAAGCTTTTGCTGTCTAGGGAGACTACTTATGTTGCCACTTTCCGGGGAATGTAGACTGCAGACTGTGACGAGCTTCTCCTCCTGGAGATTGTAGCTCGTGAGCGCGCACGTCGCCGTGCCTGCTATTCCCATGCACAGAAAGGCTCCCGCACGCATGCGCACATACACACACTGCATACACACACACACACACGCACCCCCCCTTTAACAGACACACGCGCAGACAGACACACGCACGCACAGACACACTACAACAGACACACGTGCACACCCCACCCCCACTCACCCCTCCTCCTCCGCAACACACTCACCTGTTCTGGCGGTGCTCGGCGTGCCTCTCGGGCGGCGGTTGCGCTTTGCGGGGCACTCTCACCTCATGAGAGCCCCGCCTTCTTCATGCGCCCGGCCGCTCTTCACCCGGTCCCCCATCTCGGGACCGGGACTCGATCAGGAGCCCTCGGGGCTCCTCGGACAGTGGCTTCTCTCTCGCGCCGCGATGGGGGCGGGACTTGCGATTGGCCGGCTGCCCAACCGCTTCCGGGTCGTCGCAGGCAGCGCGGCGGCCCGGCGGGAAGCGGGAACTTGTTTCTCACGCTGCTTCTCTCGCAAACATTTATTCTTTCACTGAAAGTGGTTAAGCGAGCTAGACAAACGTTATCATTAATAATGTTCTAGTGTCTAGTGTCATCTGAAATGTAGAAAATGCAGCTCATCGCCAACAGCCTGTAACTCGAGCGGTTTTGTGAGTGACTATTTTTTCACGTATATGACAAGTAGCAGTCTGCATTGCAGTGGTTTAGTACACAAGCAAATCTCACGTGTTGAGTGCGCAGAGAAGGTAAAATCATTGTCAGTGTACTGGTATTAATACGTTGTTGCGGCAAACCCTCTCAGGACGCATATTCCACATCATCCCCATGGCCCCTCCAAGCCCAAAACATGGACATCATTATAATATTTAATTCCCGTCAGGTGCTTCTGGCAGTTTGCATGACACTCCATACACACGTGAGGGGCGAGCTCACAATGCCCACCAAACCCATCAGCCCGAGACAAGATCGACGTCTGAGACACCCTGTAGAGTCGGATCTTCCCGTACTCTCTTTCCTGACTCACTCCAAGCCTGCCCATCTGTACCGTGCTGTAGTAAGTTTTCTGGTAGAGCCCCTATATATCCTTTAGACGGCTACACTGGAGTAGAAGTTCCCAGTTGGTTTCGGATGCATACTGCAATATGCCATATCACTATTCCCGGCGGGAAGCGGGAACTTGAAGAAACTCCGCTGGAACACACATTCCAACATGTAGCAAGCAGCAGCTACAACAACGCAAAGTGTTTTTTTTTCTTTTTTGTGTATGAAAACACTTTGAAATATGTGCGCTACCAGTTGTAGAAAACCTTCTCAGTGCAGAGCGATAACGTGCAGCATTAACACCAAGCCTTCACGTTTTAAAGAACGACACCTTTTTTAAAGAGGCCGTCATATTTTGACGAACTCTCGTTATTTACCGAATCACATGCTCATGCTGCTGCCTGGTTTGTCTACATGCACACAGGCAGAATCACTCGGTACAAAATGGCTCCTGTTCACTCATCAGTACGGTCTTGCGCCGCCCCACCTTCCCCCTGCCAAATACATTCATTCCAAATACTGCTTATTTTTATATCAGACTGACTTCTCACATCTGGGATAGCAGGGTCACCTTCCACAGTGATTAGTGCTTCACAAAAAATTATTCTCGGCTAGCGCTCAGAAGCCTTGAAGCTTTGATTGAATGACACTGCAGTTTGATGCCCCGCTCGTCTTTGATGCTATGCGTTCCAGACACTGATTTTATTAAGACTCACTTGGAGCTCTAAACTGTCACTTGATCTTTCTTTGGGTCATTTCGTTTGCCCGGAAGGACTAACATATCTGTGAAACCCTCTTCTTTTATAGTTTGAGCATCGTCTATGTTTAGCAGGATAACATTATATATTTGAAAATACAAATATCCGGGAAGAGCAGAGAGCAAATCTCCGTGATGTTGGGCATTCTCCTATCATAAAGGAAGCGTGCTGGTGGGACCTGTGGCATCTAACGCATCATTTAACCCTATATGCGTGGGCACCTACCACAAAAATGTATAGGATGAGTTTGTTCCGTTCCCGTTTTTAATTTGATGTAAAACTCAAATCACTGCACACTCTCTACTACACACTCTCTACTACAGTCACTACTCTCTACTACACACTCTCTACTACAGTCACTACTCTCTACTACACACTCCCTACTACAGTCACTACTCTCTACTACACATTCTGCTACACACTCTCTACTACAGTCACTACTCTCTGCTACGCACTCTACTCTCTACTACACACTCTACTACACACTCTACTACACACTCTACTACACACTCTACTACACACTCTACTACACACTCTCTACTACACACTCTACTACACACTCTCTACTACACACTCTACTACACACTCTCTACTACAGTCACTACTCTCTACTACACATTCTGCTACACACTCTCTACTACAGTCACTACTCTCTGCTACGCACTCTACTCTCTGCTACGCACTCTACTCTCTACTACACACTCTACTACACACTCTACTACACACTCTACTACACACTCTACTACACACTCTCTACTACACACTCTACTACACACTCTTGTTAGACCTGGCACCTTGGCGTGAGTTTCCCTTCCACTTTTTGCTGTTGTGCCTCGAATGTTTTGATGGTGTCTGCTACTCAGGGCACTGCGCCACGGCCAACCCGTGCCGCAGTGCAAGTGCTCCCTACTGTAAAGTGTACATATGATTGATGTCCATGATTGGTTCATTGGATTTACTATTAGTCCCTAGTAAAGTGCACTAGGAGTGCCAGGGCTTGTGAATGCCAATACTGCTAGTGGGCCTGCAGCGCTGGTTGCGCCACCCACAGAAGCAGCCTTAAAATGTGTCTAGGGTCTGCCATTGCAGATCCTGCGTGCAGTCTGGTACTGTCACCCTGGCTGGGCAAGTGCACACACTTGCCAGCCCCTGAACCTTCCCTTAACTTCATATTAGTCACCCCTATAGTAGGCCTGAGGGCAGGGTGCATTGTAGTGTAAGGTAGAACATGCCCTGATGTGTGTGGCATGTTCTAATAGTGAATTACTACCAAATTCGTTTTTCACTATTGTAAGGCTACCTGTTCCCTTCTAGGCCAGATGAGCTGCTGGAATTATTACACTCTATAATCCCAGCAGGCTCAGGGAACATGGTAGAAATTCGTGTTTAGTATGCCTGAACTCAGAATAATAAAATACTTCTTTTAGTAAAGTTTATTTTAATATCCTGTGTTTGCAAATGCTACTTTTAGAAAGTTAGCATTTGCTTGCCTAACCATTTCAGCCCGCCTCTGCTTGGATGTGGATCTGACTGTCTGGTGTGTGTGAGTGACAGGGCTGGGAGTTGACAGGTAGTGATTAGCAGGAGGACCCCTTAATGGGTGGTGGGAGTTTCCCCTGAATGATGCATCAGGCTGTGCCCCTGCCACCACAATGCTGGCTCCGCCCTCCTGGGGAGCGACTGATGACTCAGCCTGCACCTGGCCCAGGAAGGACCGGAGCTTGTAAACAAAGTGCTCAGGCCACTCCTGCCCTCTCCATGCCGGCTCCGCCCCCCTGGGGAGCGGCTGATGTGCCTGCCCTCACACTGAATGCAGAAGTCACAAGTACCCACAACAAGTACTCAGAGACTGGAGCAGTTATGCAGAGGCCCCCCTGGCTTGCTAGAACAAAAGAAACTGGGTATAAAAGTAGGAGCCCTGCTCCTTGTAAATTAGATCCTGTTTGTGCTACAAGAGAAACTCTGCCCGAAGAGAAGGACCTGGAAGGACTACAAGGAGGAGTGCTGACTCTGGCCTGTGTCTGGTGCCTTGCTGCCAAAGGAGAGGAAGAGAAAAAGACTACAAGAGACTTTTACTTTATTTTTGAACTTTGTGCCAAACTCTGCTAAAAGATCTCCAAGGGCTTGCTGCTGAACTTGCCCCCTGACCAGCGCTCCAGGAACAGTGAGCGCTAACCCCTGACCAAAGCATCTGCTGTGTGTGCTGCTTATCGCTGCAGCGCTGATTGAGGAGGACGAGGGCATCTACCCCCCGGCACACCGTGACCGTGAGTTCAGCCAGCCGCCCTAGCATCGTGAGGCCCAGCCGCCGCTGGCCCGAGCACCGCGACGGCGTCTGCCTTTCGCCCCACGAGAACAAAGTAACGGAGGACCCGTCCGGTCCAAGCATCGAGGTCTACTGGGCAAGCGCCGTAGACTTCCCCGCAAAGACGGACTGCCGCCCTGCTGTCCTCCCCCGCTATCAGCGTCCTGTCTGACTGCCCCGCTGAAAGGGCATCACCGCGACCGGCACTTTGGCTGGGTACGTCCCGCACTTGGGGACCGTACTGCCACTGCGCCACACCCAGCCGCCGCCGTCAGGACCGAAGAGGAGACTGAGCGAAGGACCTGAGACCCCATCGAGCACCGCCGCCCCGGGTGACCCGTGACCTGCTGCCTCGAGCCGCAGCTCGCCTCGCCCGTTAAGGAAGCAACGCGACGTGGGACAGCTCCCTCCCCTGCAGCCGTCCTCTTCAAAGATCACCCCAAGAAGTTCAAGGTACTGTCTTTGGCCCGTCGCGGTGCGAGCGTCCTGCAACCCGAGCTCGCACCGCGCTGACTGATCTCCGGCACCCCGGGAGCCGCACAACCGCTGGCAGCGCGAGCCGCCCCTGAAGCAGAGGCTCGCTCTGCTCTTGGCCCCCGAGGCCCCGCCTGACGCTCCCGAAGGCCCGCGGCCCCCTCTTCCGAGTCAGGCCCCGCCGGGTAGCTCATTTCGGCAGCTGAGACAGCGGAAAGCGCCTAGAAGCGCTCTAAGACCCTTGAACCTTCGTGAAGCTGGGCAGAAGGCCCAAAAGACCGCATTTATTCAAGAACTGTGCCTTTGTCATAAAGAGTAACTGGAACCTGCATTTGAAGTAACCAAGACTGTATTTACAAGCCTGCTTGAGATTTATATAAAGAACATATATTTTTACAAATACAGTTTGGTGTCATTGTGTGGTGGGTTGGTTGTGATGGTGTGATATTGCAAATGTTTAACCCTACATGCCCCAGAGATTAGCCTAAGACTGCTTAAGCCACACTACCTAGAGGGTAAGCAGAGGTTGTCTTGAAGGTAACCCTCAGCCCTGACGAGGAAGAGAGAGGCCCTGCTTGTCGCCAGTGTTGCACTGCGCCAACCAGAGACTCCCCCTTCCTACATTGGACGCAGCGGTGAGGATTCGCGAATTTACATTTGCAGTGTTTTACCTTAGCTACTGACCATTGCATAGTGATTACAGTCCAGTAACTTAGCCACAGACTTTTTGATTTTTTAATTTTGCTAAAGAAGAAGATCCCTAGTGTTGCAAACATGCCTGGCACAAACAGCATTGATGGAGGAGAGTCCATAGCCTCTGGTGCGCAGGAGCTAGAATGGGATGCGTCAAAGCTGGATGACTACACAAAGAAGCAGTTGAGTTATTTTTGCAGGAAACTCAAGGTTCCACACGCAGGATGCAAGAACAAACCTGAGTTCTACAAGGCCATGAGAGCCTGGATTGAATCTAGGAAGGCACCTGAGGATCAGAATGCACCTGTGGATCCTGTGGGTCTGGAAAAACCAGACAGCGTTCTTAGCTTTGGCAGAGGCCTGTCGCCAGAGGAGCTGGCAGACAGACAGGCAACCAGGGATCATGAGATCAAGATGGCAGAATTAAATTTGAAGGGCCAAATGGAGCTTGAAAGCAAAAAAATGGCTCTGGAAGAAAGAAAACTCCAGTTTGAGTTTGATATGAAAATGAGGGAGATGAGTCTAAAAGAGAAAGCCTTGGATCGTCCTCCCTCTGGTGGCAGCACAACGCCGGTGCAGGTAGAGTCAAGAGTGCACATCCCCAAAGATGTAGTTAAAGAGTTCTTTAAGGGGGATGACATAGGACAGTGGTTTAGGGCATATGAGGTAGCCATGCTTTCCCACCGGGTCCCTGAGAAGGATTGGGGAGCGGGGCTATGGGGAAGGTTCCTTAGCGAAGGAAGGGACACCCTGCTAGATTTGCCCACTGAAGACCAGAGATCCTATCCCCATATGAAAGAAGCTTTAATGACCAGGTATGGGCTTACCCCTGAAATGTATAGGCAGAAGTTTAGGGGGTGTAATAAGCGGCCTGGGAATACGTATGTGGAGTTTGTGACTTTTTTTTTGCAGAGCACTGGATGGTTGGGTGAAGGGTAACAAAGTGAATGATTTTCAAGGTCTCTTTGATTTAATTGCATGGGAGCACTTGTCTGATCAATGTTTTCCTGAGTTACGCCAGCACCTGATTGATAGCAAGTTGTCCAACCCGAGGAAACTTGCTGAGGAGGCGGACCGCTGGCTCAGCACCAGGGTCCACAGGGGTCCAGTGGGAGACTCCGCCAAGGGTGGGCAGGGTCCCCAGCAGAAGAGTGGGGGGGACAAGGGAAAACAGAGAGGGTTCCAAAAAGGCCCCCAAAGTAATCCCCAAGGGGACCAGCAGAAAGGTTCTCAGCCTCCCCCACCCCCTAAGCAGAATGGGGCCCCGACAGGTCGACCTGTTCCAAAGGGGCCCTTCAATTGTTACAAATGTGGTGACCCGGGGCACATAGCCAGTGACCCCAAGTGTCGCCTGTTTGGAAAACCAGCACCCACTGGTGCTCCGCCCCGACAAGTGACCAGTGTTCACTTAGGAGAAGAAGTGATGGTCCCGGGGGGTGGAGATCCTGTTCAGATGACCCTAGTCTCACTAGGAGACAGTGAGATGGTCCCTACAAGCTACCTGCCCTCTAACACTAAAAAATATGGGCAGGTGGTTACCATCAATGGTAAGAAAGCTGAGGCTCTTAGAGACACAGGAGCCAGTGTGACTGCAGTGAGGCATCACCTGGTGTCTCAAGAGCAGGTTGTACCCCATGCCTACTGTAGGGTTGTCAACGCTGACAATTCAGAGAGTCAGTGTCCGATGGCTCAAGTTCCCTTCGAGTGGGGGGGGGTCTCTGGTACTCTGCAGGTCTGTGTGAGGAAAACCATGCCTGTTGACTGTTTGCTAGGGAATGACTTGGAGGACTCCCCTTGGGAAAAGGTGGAGAAAACGACTCACCTGAAGATGGTGGGTCTACCTGACTGGGCGTGCATGACCACTCGGTCAATGGCAGCCAGTAGGGGTGATCAAGAGGTCCTGGGGCCTGAGAGAGAGGCCCAGGAACCGGCCTTAGGGAGAAGGCGCAGGGCGCGCGGGAAACCGGCCCCTGAAGTTCCCACGGTCCAGGAGGAAGCAGACCTTGAGGGGGATGCCCTGGAGCCTACTGGGGAACAGATTGCCGAACTGGGGGACCTGCCTGAGCTGACCCATTGGCAGCAAGAAGGAGGCCCCTCCAGGGAGGAATTCTGCAGGGAGCAGAAAGAATGCCCTTCTCTCGTGGGTATGCGGCAGCAGGCTGCAGACCAGGCCAATGGTGTTCAGGCCAAAACACATTACGTGTACTGGGAGAATGACCTCCTGTACTCAGAGCCTAAGGCTGCTGAACCTGGGTCAGCCCGTGTGCTGGTGGTACCCCAGAAGTTCAGAGCCTTCCTACTGGGACTGGCTCATGATGTGCCTTTAGCAGGACATTTGGGGATGGACAAGACCTATGACAGGCTTGTCACCCACTTCTACTGGCCCCAAATGCACAAGAGCTCAGATGCTCATTGTAGGACCTGTCCAACTTGCCAGGCAAGTGGGAAGAGCGGAGGGAAGAACAAGGCTCCCCTCCAACCCTTCCCTGTGGTCAGTACGCCATTCCAACGAGTGGGTATTGATATTGTTGGGCCTCTGGACCCCAAGACAGCCATGGGCAACAGGTTCATCCTGGTCTTGGTGGATCATGCCACCCGGTACCCTGAAGCCATCCCTCTGAGGACAGTGACGGCCCCCGTGGTGGGGCGTGCACTAATGGGAATTTTCTCCAGAGTGGGGTTCCCTCTAGAGGTGGTGAGCGACAGGGGGACCAACTTTATATCCAAGTATATGAAGTCCCTTTGGCAAGAGTGTGGTGTAACCTACAAGTTCACCACACCTTACCATCCACAAGGAAATGGGTTGGTTGAAAGATTTAACCGAACCCTGAAGGGCATGATCATGGGCCTGGAAGGTCCAATGAGGCGTAAGTGGGACGTCCTCTTACCATGCCTGCTCTTTGCATACCGCGAGGTGCCACAGAAGTCTCTAGGGTTCAGCCCCTTTGAGCTGCTGTATGGCCACCCCGTGAGAGGACCACTGAGTTTGGTAAAGGAAGGCTGGGAGCAATCTCCCAGGAAACCTCCCCAGAATGTATATAGCTACATGCTGGCCTTCAGAAACCAAACCAGGCGCTTCAGACAACTTGCTGAGGCAAATCTGGAAGCAAGCCAGGAGGAGATGAAGCGGTGGTACGACCAGAATGCCACTCTGGTAGAGCTTCAGCCTGGACAGGAGGTGTATGTCTTGGCCCCAGTGGAACCCTGTGCACTTCAGGATAAGTGGACAGGCCCATTTGAGGTTGTGGAGCGCAAGAGCTCAGTGACATACTTGGTGGACATGAAGACGCCCAGGAATCCTTTAAGGGTCTTACATGTCAACCGCCTCAAGCCCCACTTGAAAAGGTCCGAAGTGGGCATGCTGTTGGCCACTGATGATGGAATGGAAGAGGAGTCTGAGCCTCTTCCTGACCTCTTAGTGGCCTGTGAGAAGGATGGGTCAGTGGATGGAGTTAACCTCTCACCCACCCTGACCCCTGAGCAACAGGAAGACTGCCGCCAGTTGCTGGGGCAGTTTCCAGACCTGTTCTCCCTGGTTCCTAGTGTCACAGAGTGGTGCGTCCATGATGTGGACACAGGAGACAGCTTACCTGTGAAGCATAAGGCTTACAGGGTAACTGACAGGGTCCGGGCCTGCATCAAGGAGGAGGTCTCCAAGATGCTTGCTCTTAGGGTGGTTGAGTCTTCCAGCAGTCCTTGGTCCAGCCCCGTGGTCTTGGTCCCAAAGGCTGCTGCGCCGGGAGCCACACCTGAACTCCGGTTCTGTGTGGACTACAGAGGACTCAATTCAGTCACCAAGACTGACGCGCACCCTATCCCCAGAGCGGATGAGCTCATTGATCGGCTAGGGGCTGCCCGGTTCCTCAGCACGTTTGATTTAACGTCTGGGTACTGGCAGATCGCCTTGACCGATGGGGCAAAGGAGAGGTCAGCATTCTCCACACCAGATGGGCATTTCCAGTTCCGGGTTATGCCATTTGGGATGAAGAATGCCCCTGCCACCTTTCAGAGGTTGGTCAACCAGGTGTTGGTCGGGCTGGACGAGTTCAGTGCCGCCTACCTGGATGACATCGCAGTGTTCAGCGGCACCTGGCCAGAACACCTGCGGCACCTCTGGGAAGTGTTGATGGCGCTGCGCAAGGCAGGCCTCACAATCAAGGCAAGCAAGTGCCAGATTGGGCAGGGTTCCGTGGTGTACTTGGGACACCAAGTGGGGAGTGGCAAGGTGGCACCCTTGCAACCCAAAATTGAGACCATCCTGGCTTGGGAACCCCCCAAGACCCAGACTGCAGTGAGAGCCTTCCTGGGGCTCACTGGGTATTACAGGAGGTTTGTCAAGGGCTATGGCACTATTGTGACCCCCTTGACAGAACTGACTTCTAAGAAGCAGCCCAGGAATGTGATTTGGACTGACACCTGTCAGAAGGCTTTTGACACCCTGAAGACTGCCATGTGCACGGCGCCCGTGCTCCTGGCTCCTGATTTCTCCAAGGAATTCATAGTGCAAACAGATGCTTCAGAGCATGGTGTAGGGGCTGTTCTCTCACAGATGACTGAGGAGGGCTGGGACCAACCCGTAGCCTTCATCAGTAGGAGGTTACTTCCACGGGAAAGTAGGTGGAGTGCAATAGAGCGAGAAGCATTTGCTGTGGTCTGGGCGCTGAAGAAGCTAAGACCCTACTTGTTTGGGTCTCACTTCCGGGTTCAGACGGACCACAGGCCCCTCAGATGGTTGATGCAAATGAGGGGTGAGAACCCAAAACTGTTGAGGTGGTCCATCTCCCTACAGGGTATGGACTTCACGGTGGAACACCGCCCTGGCACAGATCACGCCAACGCTGATGGTCTGTCCAGATTTTTCCGCCTTAGTGATGAGGAACTCCCTGGGGAAGGGTAGTTCTCCCCACATTTCAGCTGGAGGGGACACGTGTTAGACCTGGCACCTTGGCGTGAGTTTCCCTTCCACTTTTTGCTGTTGTGCCTCGAATGTTTTGATGGTGTCTGCTACTCAGGGCACTGCGCCACGGCCAACCCGTGCCGCAGTGCAAGTGCTCCCTACTGTAAAGTGTACATATGATTGATGTCCATGATTGGTTCATTGGATTTACTATTAGTCCCTAGTAAAGTGCACTAGGAGTGCCAGGGCTTGTGAATGCCAATACTGCTAGTGGGCCTGCAGCGCTGGTTGCGCCACCCACAGAAGCAGCCTTAAAATGTGTCTAGGGTCTGCCATTGCAGATCCTGCGTGCAGTCTGGTACTGTCACCCTGGCTGGGCAAGTGCACACACTTGCCAGCCCCTGAACCTTCCCTTAACTTCATATTAGTCACCCCTATAGTAGGCCTGAGGGCAGGGTGCATTGTAGTGTAAGGTAGAACATGCCCTGATGTGTGTGGCATGTTCTAATAGTGAATTACTACCAAATTCGTTTTTCACTATTGTAAGGCTACCTGTTCCCTTCTAGGCCAGATGAGCTGCTGGAATTATTACACTCTATAATCCCAGCAGGCTCAGGGAACATGGTAGAAATTCGTGTTTAGTATGCCTGAACTCAGAATAATAAAATACTTCTTTTAGTAAAGTTTATTTTAATATCCTGTGTTTGCAAATGCTACTTTTAGAAAGTTAGCATTTGCTTGCCTAACCATTTCAGCCCGCCTCTGCTTGGATGTGGATCTGACTGTCTGGTGTGTGTGAGTGACAGGGCTGGGAGTTGACAGGTAGTGATTAGCAGGAGGACCCCTTAATGGGTGGTGGGAGTTTCCCCTGAATGATGCATCAGGCTGTGCCCCTGCCACCACAATGCTGGCTCCGCCCTCCTGGGGAGCGACTGATGACTCAGCCTGCACCTGGCCCAGGAAGGACCGGAGCTTGTAAACAAAGTGCTCAGGCCACTCCTGCCCTCTCCATGCCGGCTCCGCCCCCCTGGGGAGCGGCTGATGTGCCTGCCCTCACACTGAATGCAGAAGTCACAAGTACCCACAACAAGTACTCAGAGACTGGAGCAGTTATGCAGAGGCCCCCCTGGCTTGCTAGAACAAAAGAAACTGGGTATAAAAGTAGGAGCCCTGCTCCTTGTAAATTAGATCCTGTTTGTGCTACAAGAGAAACTCTGCCCGAAGAGAAGGACCTGGAAGGACTACAAGGAGGAGTGCTGACTCTGGCCTGTGTCTGGTGCCTTGCTGCCAAAGGAGAGGAAGAGAAAAAGACTACAAGAGACTTTTACTTTATTTTTGAACTTTGTGCCAAACTCTGCTAAAAGATCTCCAAGGGCTTGCTGCTGAACTTGCCCCCTGACCAGCGCTCCAGGAACAGTGAGCGCTAACCCCTGACCAAAGCATCTGCTGTGTGTGCTGCTTATCGCTGCAGCGCTGATTGAGGAGGACGAGGGCATCTACCCCCCGGCACACCGTGACCGTGAGTTCAGCCAGCCGCCCTAGCATCGTGAGGCCCAGCCGCCGCTGGCCCGAGCACCGCGACGGCGTCTGCCTTTCGCCCCACGAGAACAAAGTAACGGAGGACCCGTCCGGTCCAAGCATCGAGGTCTACTGGGCAAGCGCCGTAGACTTCCCCGCAAAGACGGACTGCCGCCCTGCTGTCCTCCCCCGCTATCAGCGTCCTGTCTGACTGCCCCGCTGAAAGGGCATCACCGCGACCGGCACTTTGGCTGGGTACGTCCCGCACTTGGGGACCGTACTGCCACTGCGCCACACCCAGCCGCCGCCGTCAGGACCGAAGAGGAGACTGAGCGAAGGACCTGAGACCCCATCGAGCACCGCCGCCCCGGGTGACCCGTGACCTGCTGCCTCGAGCCGCAGCTCGCCTCGCCCGTTAAGGAAGCAACGCGACGTGGGACAGCTCCCTCCCCTGCAGCCGTCCTCTTCAAAGATCACCCCAAGAAGTTCAAGGTACTGTCTTTGGCCCGTCGCGGTGCGAGCGTCCTGCAACCCGAGCTCGCACCGCGCTGACTGATCTCCGGCACCCCGGGAGCCGCACAACCGCTGGCAGCGCGAGCCGCCCCTGAAGCAGAGGCTCGCTCTGCTCTTGGCCCCCGAGGCCCCGCCTGACGCTCCCGAAGGCCCGCGGCCCCCTCTTCCGAGTCAGGCCCCGCCGGGTAGCTCATTTCGGCAGCTGAGACAGCGGAAAGCGCCTAGAAGCGCTCTAAGACCCTTGAACCTTCGTGAAGCTGGGCAGAAGGCCCAAAAGACCGCATTTATTCAAGAACTGTGCCTTTGTCATAAAGAGTAACTGGAACCTGCATTTGAAGTAACCAAGACTGTATTTACAAGCCTGCTTGAGATTTATATAAAGAACATATATTTTTACAAATACAGTTTGGTGTCATTGTGTGGTGGGTTGGTTGTGATGGTGTGATATTGCAAATGTTTAACCCTACATGCCCCAGAGATTAGCCTAAGACTGCTTAAGCCACACTACCTAGAGGGTAAGCAGAGGTTGTCTTGAAGGTAACCCTCAGCCCTGACGAGGAAGAGAGAGGCCCTGCTTGTCGCCAGTGTTGCACTGCGCCAACCAGAGACTCCCCCTTCCTACAACTCTCTACTACAGTCACTACTCTCTACTACACACTGTACTACACACTCTCTACTACACACTCTACTACAGTCACTACTCTCTACTACACACTACTACACACTCTCTACTACAGTCACTACTCTCTACAACACACTCTACTACACACTCTCTACACACTCACTACTACAGCCACTACTCTCTTCTACACACTCTATACTACACACTCTCTACTACACACTATCTACTACAGTCACTACTCTCTACTACACTCTCTACTACACACTCTACATTATACACTCTACATTACACACTCTACATTACACACTCTCTACTACACACTCTCTACTACACACTCTCTACTACACACTCTACACTACACACTCTACTACACACTCTGCTACACACACGTTCTACTACACACTCTACTACTCTCTACTACTCTACTACACATTCTCTACTACTCTACTACACACTCACTACTTTCTACTACACTCTACTACAGACTCTCCACACTCTCTACTTCAATCTCTCTACCTCAATCTCTCTACCTCAATCTCTCTACTTCAATCTCTCTACTTCAATCTCTCTACTTCAATCTCTCTACTTCAATCTCTCTACTTCACATTCTGTATTACACACTCTCTACTACACACTCACTACTCTCTACTACACACTCTCTACTACACACTCTACTACACTCCCTACTACACACTCTCCTACACACTCTACTACACACTCTACTACACACTCACCACTCTACTACACACTCACTACTCTCTACTGCTCACTCTCTACTGCTCACTCTCTACTGCTCACTCTCTACTACACACTCTCTACTACACACTCTCTACTACACACTCTCTACTACACACTCTCTACTACACACTCTCTACTACACACTCTAGTACACACTCTAGTACACACTCTAGTACACACTCTAGTACACACTCACTACTCTACTACACACTCTACTACTCACTACTCTCTCTACTACAGTCACTACTCTCTACTACACTCACTACTACACACTCTACTACACACTCACTACTCTCTACTACACACTCTCTACTACACACTCACTACACTCTACTACTCACTTACTTCTCTCTACTCGCTCTCTACTACTCACTCTACTACTCACTCTACTACTCTCTCTACTACTCACTCTCTACTACTCACTCTCTACTGCTCATGACAATGCCATTTATTTATCTGTTTCCAAAACCAACACATAAATAAAACATTTGTCATTTACAATGCCAAAAGCGCTAACTTTTGCAAAGGCGAGACCGTTGCATTGTAAATGCTTGTTCTTGGTGTGCATGCCACCATGCATATGACTCGTACATAATTTAAGGTACTCCGGTTCACTTAATTATAATCACACATCGCTTCACTCCTTCTACCCCTCATTGTCTTTTCCTTGTTCCATACAGGATGTCCCGTTATTGTCAGTCCTGATGAGACCCCTACAATCTATTGTACATCCTCTATGGATCCCACAATGTAAGAGCATAAGCAGCCATTTTCAATTTGCCAATGTTAGCCTGCTTTTCCTGAAGTTGGTCTCTGTGAATGCAAATTCTGTTTGACCGTTCAGTGGAAAATATCAGTTTAATATGTGCCTAAGATCACACAGTTTTCGCCTTGAAACTGCGATTTATCCAGGATTTCTGGGTTCACTGTGTAAATATCAGTCACTAAGTCGGTATTTATTTGTTTTTCCTTTTTAGTGTTAATGATTTGTTTTTACCCTTTTCTGCAGTTCTTACATGTTACATGCTCAACCCAAAGTTATTTACATGACCACTAGTTACATTAGACCAGGTCACATTCATTTTTTTTAGGCACAGTACAATTAAGATCATGGCAAAATTTACCTGAACATAAACTAAGGAAATTCTGATCACATTCGTCCCTTCACCAGTATTCCTTATTATGACCAGGGACCAAATAGACAACCTAGTCATTGTATTTGGCATTGTCATGAATCAACGGGTCTTTCCTGTTTACTACGCTATTGCTTTACGTTGCACAAGATGTTGCGTATACCTGATTTATCTGCATTTATCTTTTGTATAATTAACCTCACTAATTGTAAAGCGCTCTGATATCCGCAAGGATCTTATTCGCGCTCTATAAAACTGTCAAAATAAATAAATAAAGAACACCTGAAAGGGGTCTTTTCACAGACTACATTTTGAAGTATGTAAAGTAGAACTATTTACTAACCTAGGATGGAGATTTCCACCTCATTGTCCCTTTTCTTTACTATTCAGAAATCTTAATCGGGAAGGCAGAGATCTCTGCACTTGTAAGCCTACGTTTGACTAGTGAATGTGTGAGGGCATTGGGGTGTCTGGAAAGTAGGGGAAACTTACTATATAATGGGAGGGGTTTTAGCAAATTTGGAGAGGCTTTTAGGGATGCAGCCTATGGTAGGTAGCTGCAGGTATGAGATGCAAGTAGCATAGCCAAGAGCTTCTGCAGTACCCATAGGAGTTTAAATAAAACTCCAAACAAGTTACAGGTAGAATGATAACCGATAACTTCGTCAAACACTGACTGAATAATGAAAATAGGTAAGTGAGTTTCACTTACCTATTGTTAGAGTGATCCAAATATATTTTCGCTATCAGTACGGTCCTGAAGAAAGTCCACCGATCTTTAGTGACACCTAAGGACTGAAACATGTCGACCACCAACACAATAATCATTTAGGTGCAGTGGACCATTAATACATCCACCCAAGCACCTCACACAGTTTTTATCCTTACCCCTTCATGGCTAATAAAATACGGTACACAGAAAAGGAGGTCTTTTTTATTTCACTTTTTTCGCCAATACACACGAAATCACGACCATCATAAGAACCAGATGTTCTCCATCCAGGTGGAGGAAGGTTGACTGCCTGGAGAACGGGAAACCTGGGTGGAAAAGAACCCAATGATGAAACCGATCCCCGAGCCTCTCCCAGCGGGGAACCAATATGGACCGCCACTCACGAGTTAGTGTAAGAGGGCCTCTGTACGACACCTGGAGACCCTGGCATTTCCAAGACACGTGATTCATTCCGTTTTTGATTATTATCGACTAAGCATGGAAGCAGAATGAATCCCTGCTTCTTCCTTCCCAATGTTGATTTTTGAGTATCTGAACCACCCGAGTGTCCCAGTCACTCACTCTCCCCTTCATACGACTTTTTGATGCAGTTTCTCACACTGTTATCCCCCATGTCCTTTTCTCCCCACATCTTGCATGTACTTTTGGCAGAATTAAAATGGGCATGATAAACATTTGAAGGAGTTGGTTAGGAATTTTCAAACAAAAAGGTTTGACCACTAAGGGTGATGTGGCATGTCTGAGGCAAGAAGTTGGCAGGGAAGGTATTAAACCAAAGGTGAAGTTGATGAAGTCAATTAACAATTCCCCCCGCCCAAAAGTAAAGAAGATACAGGGGCGCTTTTATACCTCGTGGAATTTTACACAAAGTTTGTGAATACCTTTCTAGAAAATACATACACTGTCAGGCAATTGCTAAAGAATACGTCTAAATTTGAATTTCCAGTAGTGTTGTGAAGGGTTTAGTGAACTAATTAAAGACATTTGTAGTGCACCGCCTTAATGTGGTTTCAATCGTGAAAGGTGTAGTAACTATTGCTGCAATTGGTAATGGGTTAGGAACAGTACTGACCCAAGTGGTAAGAAAGGATGTGATATAGTTATAACCTTTGTTTCACCTGCAGAAACAAAATATTCATTGTCAGAGAGAGGGCTGTGAACATTTTCACCAGTTTCAATCAATCAACGGATTGGTGAAGCGCAACTATTCACCTGAAAGGGTCTCAAGGCGCTGGGCGGGGGGGGGGCTCCTGAACATTCTTGGTGATTCGTCGAAGAGCCAGGTCTTGCGGTCCTTCATGAACTTGGAGAGTGTTGGTGTCTTCTGGAGGTGGAGAGGGAGGGTGTTCCATTCCTTGGCTGCGAGGAATGGGAATGAGCGACCTGCTGTTCTGGTCTTCTTAATGCGTGGCACAGTCGCAATTGAGAGCTGGGCTGAGCGGAAGGATCTTTGGGGTGCGTGGAATGGAATGGATGTAGATTTATAGAGCGCGAATTGCTGCCCGAAGGCGTCCAAGCGCGGAATGAGCGTGGAATGAGAGGCGGTCGTTCGGGTAGGCGGGTCCGGTGTTGTTGAGGGCTGCGTGGGTGAGAAGCTTGAAGGTGATTCTCTTCTCGACGGGGAGCCAATGTAGTGTCCGCAGGTGTTGGGTGATGTGGCAATGGCATAGTAGGTTGAGGAATTGCCTGGCAGAGGCGTTATGGAGTTTGCAGGTGAGGTTCTTGTTGATCCCGACGTAGAGTACGTTACCGTAGTCCAGTCTGCTGCTGACGAGGGCGCGGGTGACGGTCTCTCTGTGCTTGAGAGTAATCCAGTTGAAGGTCTTTCGTATGAGGCGGAAGGTACGGATACAGGAGGAGACAATGTTGATTTGACGGTCCATTTTGAGTTCGGAGTCCAGGATGATTCCAAGGTTGCGTGCGTGGGAGGGTGGGTTCCCAATGGCGGGGGGGGCCACCAGGTGTCGTTCCAGGCATCGGGTGTGGGCCCTTCCTGAGTATTTCGGTTTTGTCTGTTTTGAGTTGTAGCCAGCTGTTCATCCACCTGGCGACAGTTTCCATCCCTTCTTGAAAGTTTTGTATGAAGATGTTTGGTTCGTTGGATAGAGAGAGGATGAATTGGATGTCGTCTGTGTAGGATACAATGTTGAGTCCATGGGATCTGATGATGGGTGCGAGCACAGCCATGTAGAACAGTCTGGGGCTGATGGAGGATCCTTGGAACTCCGCAGGTGGTCAGTGTGGAATCTGAGAGGAAGGGCGGAGTCTGACCCGCTGTGCCTTGCCGGAGAGGAATGAGCGGATCCAGTGGAGGGCCATGCCCCAGATTCCTGCGTCATGTAGTCTGTGGGCTATGGTGCTTTGAGAGACTGTTCATGGCTGCGGATATGTCCAGGAGGATGAGGGCCACAGTCTCTCTTCTGTCTGGGAGGGAGCGGATGTCTGTCGCGGCGAGAAGGGCGGTTTCGGTGCTGTGGGTTTTCCCAAAGCCAGATTGGGAGGAGTCATGGATGTTTTCTTCTATGAAGGATGCGAGCTGGCTGTTGGTGACTTTTTCGATAACTTTCGCTGGGTACGGGAGTAAGGAGATCTGTCTGTAGTTTTTGAGGTCGGTGGGGTCCGCTGTGGGGTTTTTCAGGAGAGGGTTGATCTCAGCATGTTTCCAGTCGTCGGGGAAGGAGGCAGTCTCAAAGGAACTGTTGATGATTTGAGGAAGCAGGGGTCCGTGGGGGCCCCGAAGTGGGTTGACTTCATAGTCCGGGGGTGGGGGGGATGTCTCACTGTTGAGTTGGGCGAACTCTTTGATGATGCCGAAGAGTTCCTTGCTGTTGTGTGTGTGGGTGAAGATTCTGTCCTGGAGTGCTTTCTTCTAGTGTATCTGATGAGGTTGTGGTGGGCGGCGGTGGCTGCATTGGCTCACATGGCCATTAAGTTGTTCGTCTAAATTACACTGTGCAATATGTGCCGAGTGTGGAAAAAAAGTTTCTAACTTAAGTCTGATGCCATTACCTATCAAAAAAGTACCAAAGAATGAATGGTGATTTTTTTTTTATTACATGATTGTAAAAGGAAAAAGATCCATGGCCTCAGCCATGAGAAATTGGGGAAAAAACTTATGGAAGACAAAATATTGATAGGCATGAATGGATATATTAGATGTTATTGGCTTATGAATGATGGACTGAATGGGAGGTATGGAAGAATTGGCTTAAGAGGATGGATTATTGTTGCGGGCGGTCTTGTGATTTCTCTGGAAAGTTCGAGAAAGAGAACTCTTGACACTTATCACAGGGGGCATTTAGATGTATGAAAAACAAAGGGCTAACTAACGAATATTTTATTGGGGACTAGGATAGACAAGGAAGATGAAGGATTCTGTGGAAGCATAAATTCTGATAAAATCACAACTCGCATTCAGTCCAACTTAATTCCCAGTAAACGATCCCCGTATGTCTTGGTAAATAGTTAGTGTTGAGGTGATGGGACCCATATGGAAGAATGGCAGGTAAATGAAATGCATATTAGGAATCTATGGTCATTTCTGAAAATGGCCTGAAGTGGAAGTTGAGATGTTTGTGGGCTCTTGATTCCTGGATACGTATTTTTACAGGGAATATGTGCCGAAGTATCTCATGAGTGGTAATGGCTAACAGTTCTGATTGGAAAAATTACAAAGCTTTTTGAGCAGGAATGTTGCTATGCACAGGACCACATCTATTTTTCAACCAGAAGGAAATGGAAGTGTTGAGCACTTCAGTAGTGTGTTTGAGGGTATAAAGCTAGCAAAGAGTAATAGGAAGTGGGGAGAATGGCCGGTGCATACCACATCACACCATGTGAGGTCATGGGCTACAGTCCTTTTGTCTTGATGAAAGGGTGGCTGCCAGTTACCATGGACAACCGTGGGTGGAGGCTAAAGGTTAGACAGGTGGAATAGTCACCAGAAGAGGAGTAATCTCCATATAAATTATGGTATGATGCAAAGCACGGACGTAAAGTCGGTGAAATTCAAATTAAAATGGCTAAGAAAAATAATCTGGATGCTCCCTGTGGACACCAAAAAGACGGTGGTCCAGGCACTTGTAACATCTCGCCTGGATTACGGCAACATCCTTTTTTTGGGGGTCTAACAAAGATGTACTTCGCAAGCTTCAGGTGGTGCAAAATTCTGCAGTCCGTTTGCTCTGTGGACTTCCCAGAATGTCCAAAACGGGCAACGTCCCGAGAGAACTACATTGGCTGAAAGTAGAACATCGTATAAAATTTAAGGCCCTGTGTTACATGTTCAAAATTAAGATTAGTTCTGCGCCTACATACTTACAAGATCTGGTACGCTCTTACCATCCCTCTCGACTTCTTCGCTCTTCTGCGGATGAGCTTTAAGTGATTCCTAGGATTAAGCTGTCAAGAATGGGTGGTCGTTCCTTCTCCCTACTGGGACCCACCATGTGGAATTCCTTGCCTGCTGTAATGAGGAGGGAGAAACTATTTCCCAACTTTCGTCAACAATTAAAAACTTGGCTTTTTAATCAATATTGCTAATGCTATATCACTGTTATGCTTCTGTTGGCTTGCGCTGGGAAACCCTTGTTGGGTAGCTGTGCACATTATAAAAATAAATTAACATAACATAATATTCAGTGCTGGAGTTTGGATCAGGGATGGAACTGGATGAGGCAATGAGAGTAAGTGGTCTGTAACTCAGTGGTCTATGGTAGAGCTGTCTTCATCCGGGGCTGAAGGTATCTACTGGGGAAGATTTGGTAGTCTGACCAACAAGCCTAAGAAATTCTAACATTGTGTGTGTGTGTTAACTTCTGGATTCATGTGATACCTGTATATAGGGTGTACCTTTTTAGGGCGAGCCCCCGTGATGCACTATATTGCATCTTACTTCGTTTTTACTGTGTATCTAACTATATAAATGTTCGCTGTCTCTGTTTAAATATACTGCTATTTTTAATGTTTTAAACCTCTCGCACTAATAGTAAATTGGCACTGGGTCTTAAACATTGTTCAGCCCAGCATCCTGATCTTAGAAGGATATCTCCCCGGTCCACCGCAGCCATTAGCGGGCTGTTTGAGTGGAGGGAGATATCCAGGAAGGTGGTTAAAGCAACCCACTTCCGATGTGCCGTTAGATTGCCGCCATCTTGGAGAAGAGGCGGCCTAGTTCTTAACTATTTGCACAGATTGGAAAGGTTAAAAAGAGACGGCGCGGAAGCACAGTGGGCGCGCCAAAGGCGAGCCCGTCTGCTCCTGGACCGCGCCTAGTACCGGTTCCCCTGGTCCATCATCTCTAAATGAGTCAGGTAATATTTGCTACTCCGGGGAAGTATTGCTGGCGTTAAGACCCACTATTACTAATACTAATACTAATATTCCTGCACGCCTTCCTCACTGTGTCATTAATAGGAAACAATCCACATTTCCCTCTGAAAGTTTGAAAGCCTCCTTAAGAAAGCTGAGCCAAACGTTAAGGAAGAACCCTGATCCCAATATCTGCTGCTTACTGCTAAACACTAGATCTTTGATAAAACATCAGTTAGAGTTTTATGACTTTTTTCAAATGCAAGACATCAATGTGGCATTCGTAACAGAAACCTGGGCAGATGAGAGCTCTGGCCCAGATATTGTGGCTGCTATTCCACCTGAATATGCTGTTTTTAGACTAGACAGGCAGAAAAAAAGGGAGGGGGACTGGCAATTTTCTATCGTAAAAAATACAAAACAAAGTTTGAACCACTACAAACGCCAGACTTTGAGGCATTAAACTTTTCAATACAGCCACCAGATTCATCAGCTATTAAGGGGA
Organism: Lissotriton helveticus; assembly: GCF_964261635.1. Taxonomy (NCBI): domain Eukaryota; kingdom Metazoa; phylum Chordata; class Amphibia; order Caudata; family Salamandridae; genus Lissotriton; species Lissotriton helveticus. The sequence continues at coordinate 91,998,512 of NC_136057.1, read as the reverse complement.
TGTTAATTTATCGCCCTCTTGGAGGAAGGAGCAACTTTATAAGCAATCTTAGTATGGCAATTGAGTCCTCAATTATTAATGATAATTTCACTGTACTAGGAGATTTCAATTTCCATTTAGAAAAACAAACCGACTCTGATTCTCAAAAATTAATAGACATTTTGGACTCCTTTGGACTCACACTGATCAATCAGGGTGCAACACACAAAGCGGGACATATGTTCTTCTCCACAGATGATGCCATTAAATTCTCGCCATCCTTCCCTGTGACATGGTCTAACCACTGGGTGATTTAAATGGCGGATGGAAATAAAAACAAATACCCAACATAGGCCCCTCACTCAACAAGTAAAAAGTAGAGCCTGGCACAAAATACAACCGGCAGAGTTAGGAGAGGCAACTACCTTAACTCCTTGTCCACTAGTTGATAACATAGAGGAGAATGTGGGGCTCTTCTCGCTCTGGCTAAAAACCGCGTTAGACACTGTAGCACCTATTGCCTATAAAAACCCACAAGGAAAAAAGAAATCACAACCATGGTATAACGAGATGGAGAAAAAACTATGAGGTAGATGAAAGAACTATTGACAAAGCTAAACCAGCCAAGCATAAAGAGAACATCATAATAGCCAAAACCACTTACTTCACAGAGCACATTAAAGCTGCATGTGACTCAAATAAAACCCTACGTTCTGTTATTAGAAACTGGTTACACCTACCAAGGTCAATCAGGTAGGGTTAAACCAAGCCTTTTGCGATACACTTTCCAGTTTCTTTCAGGAAAAGGTTGTCAAAATCTACAATAAATTCACTACAGATCTAACAGACAACCATCAGGTGGAACAGATGATAACTAACCAAGCGGACAGAAGGAGTTTCTCCAATTTTATAAACCCTTCGGAGGAACAACTTAGAGATCTAATTCTGACCACCAAATCCGGCTCGCCATATGACCCCTGCCCCCTTAGCATATTGCATATGGTGCCTATTTCTATTTTTCTATTTAGGGGGTTTTGTAGAGCGCTTGGTGACGCACAGCGGCGTGTCCCCGCGCTAATGAGCTAATGTGTACCAGACTGATAAATGCAGAAAATTACTGTGAAAATAGAGCAGTCTTCAGCTTGGCTCTGAAGAGTGTTTCTGAGGGTTCTAGTCGCAGTGCCATTGGTAGCTTGTTCCATCTGGATGCTGCAAGGAGCCTAAAAGATCTTCCACCCATCCGGGCTCTGGACACCCTGGGAATTGACAGGAGTCCTGAACCGGAAGATCTCAGCGAGCGAGATGGCTCATAGGGTGTCAGCAATCCTTTCAAAGGGAGCGGAGCTCTCCCGTTGATGATCCGGTGGCACGTGCACAGGGCTTTGAATTCCACCCTGCTGCGAATCGGGAGCCAGTGCAGAGACCGGAGGGCTGCTGCGGAGCCCGCTCTTCTAGGTAGTCTAAGCACTAGTCTAGCAGCGGCATTCTGGAGAACCTGGAGACGGCTCAGGTTCTTTTCCAAGGTTCCCAAGTAGAGAAGATTGCCGTAATCCATCTTTGACGTGACTAGTGCATGCACCAGAGTTTGGCGGGCTCTGATAGGTAAGAATTTTAATACCTTCCTGAGACTTTTAAGGGTCCCAAAACATGATCCAACCACCTGATTGATCTGAGGACCGAAGGCAAGGTCAGAATCAAACCAAATGCCCAGGTTCTTTGCTTTCTGGCAAGGGGCAGGTAGTGGGCCCAAGCACGGTGGCCACCACGCCGACGTCCACGCTGATTGGCCTCCCCCCACTACCAGTACCTCGGTCTTGCCTCCGTTGAGTTTGAGGCAATTGGCGGACATCCAGGCCGCGAGATCTTGCATGCAAGCTCTGAAGATGTCCGCCGAGGGACCGGGGGTACGTGATAGGGAGATGACCAACTGCGTGTCGTCGGCATATGATACCATTTGGAGGCCATAGCTCTCTACCAAGGTAGCAATCGGGGCGACATAAAGATTAAAAAGAGTAGGGCTCAGGGACGAGCCCTGCGGCACCCCCTGATCCAGAGAGATGCGCTCAGAGTAATGGTCACCCTGCCTCACTTGGAAACCCCGGCCTGTAAGAAATGAATAAATCCACTTCAATGCTGCCCCTCTCACCCCGCCTTTGCTCAGACACTGTAGCAAGATGGAATGTGCTACAGTGTCGAACGCGGCGCTGAGGTCCAGGAGGATTAAGGCCATGGTTTGTCCCTCATCAGCACCTTCCTTACCTGAGGGTTTCGGTAGCCCTAAGAAGGGCAGACTCCGTAGAGTGACGCGGCCGAAACCCGAATTGCGTAGGGTGAAGGAGGTTACTTTCTTCCACAAATTTCATTAGCTGCTTATTTGCCACTTTCTCCGCGATCTTAGAAAAATAAGGCAGCAAGGAGATGGGACGAAGATTCTCTAGCTTCTCGGCACTAATGTTGGGCTTCTTACGTAAGGGGAGCACCACAGCCTGTTTCCAGTCCTCTGGTATGGAACTGGATGAAAAGGAGATGTCTAGCAGATGTCTGATATAGGGTTCTAATGTTTCCAGACTGTCTCCCAGCCTCTTTGGAGAGGCGGGATCCCGAGGAGAGCCAGATTTAACAGATCTGCAAATCCCAACTAAATCCACCGGTGGAGGGGTGGTAAAATTAAGTAGTAGATTGTGATCGGCTTCATCACTCAATAAGTCTGCTGACATTTCCGCTGCAGGAGGTATAAGGGGAAAAGCGGAGTAAATCTTGGAGACTTTATCTCCGAAGTAGTTCGCAATGCGATTACATGCTGCTACTGAGTGGTCATCCTCTAAGGTAGAGGTTTTAGGGGTAGCCAGGGTTTTATATATGCTGAACAGTTCCCTGGACGAGTTCTCTGCCTCGTGGATTCTGTCAGCATAGTATGTGGCCTTCTCTATCCGTATCTTGTTGTGATAGGCACGTCTCTTAACGAGATAGGCCTCTTTCATCCGGTCGTCGTATGCCACTCTCCACTGCCTTTCTGCACGTTTACAGTCCCTTTTGGCACAGCGCAGCACCTCGCCAAACCAGGGGGCCGTTCTTTGTCTCTGTGCCCCTTTGGTTGAACGTCCCAGCGGGGCTGTGCAGTCCAAAGCAGCAGTAATACGGTCGTTAAGCAACCTATTCGCTGTATTCACATCATTGCCTCCTGGAGGACCTTCTGCCGTGAGGGCCGTATTAAAGTTTTGTAGGGAAAATCTTGCCCACCTACGCCGAGGATAATTGAGAGGGGTGGGGGCGCTGGCTTTATATTTGGGCAGGAAGATGGCAAATGGGACCAAAAAATGGTCTGTCCAAGGCAGGGGCACTGGAGGAGCAACTGAAACATCCTCCCAGTTTGCAAATATAGGATCAAGCAGATGCCCGCGATTATGTGTAGGAAGCAGCCCCTTTAGTTCCAGCTGTAGGGTGTGAAGTTCATCCCGGAACTCCACCGCTCCTTTATCTGCTGGGTCGTCAAGATGTGTGTTCAGGTCTCCTAACAATAGAAACTTATCCCTCCTGATCGCTGATTCAGTCACACACTCTAAAAGATTCCCTTTGAATCTGGACATAGGTCCTGGAGGGCGATAGACTAGCAGACCCTTGATCGTCGTGCTCCCATCAATGTTTATGCTAAAGATACCTGCCTCGCAACCTGCTAGGTTGACTCGTTCGAGTTTGCAGGCCCATTGCTGTTTAAAGGCAATCGCAATTCCTCCTCCTCTGCCTAAGGGTCTGTCCAGGCGCACCATTTGATAGTCATCTGGTAGAGCCTGGACCACATCAGGATCAGAGTTGGCCTCTAGCCAGGTTTCCGTGATAAACAACAGATCGAGATGTTTATCAATAAGAAGGTCATATACATCATGTCTATGGCAGCTAAGCGATCTGGCATTGATCAGGCCGCAGGACAACAGAGAGGCGCTAGCCCTGGAGTTGGCGAGCATAGTGCTAAAACAAAATTGGCAGTGTTTACATCCTTCGGTCTCCCCCACCCTTATGCTATGGAGGCCCGGGGTACATGTGAACGAGGAGAAACTTACTAAATCGCTCTTGCTCCAGGTAATTCTGCCATCGGGGACAGGGGGTGTGGCCCTAGGCCGTGTCCGGTCGCGGACGGGCGCAGACGGGCTTGGCTTTGGCGCGGCTTCGGCGCGCATCCGGCGCGCCCGCTGCGCCAGCCCGCTGCGCCGTCTGGCCGTGTGACACATTATATAGGGTGTGAGGAGGGTGGGAGTCCGGCGCGACTAGAGCGCAGCCCCCAGCCACACCTAAAATGGCGCCTGCCGCCACCAGCACCTGATCAAACCTGGCCTGCCCAAGTGACCAAAAACTGAGGATTTATTCTGAACCAGATGTTCACTAGTGGGGTCTTCCCAGACCAGTGGAAATGTGCCTCTATCCTTCCACTTCTGAAGAAAGACAACCTGGACTCTGCTGATCCGGGTAACTATCGCCCCATTTCAAGACTTCCTTTTGCTGTTAAATTGGCAGAGAAAGTTATGAATCAACAAATCTCATCCTAAATAGAAGAAAATTATTTCTTAGATAACACACAACACAGATTCAGGAAACCTCATAGCACTGAATCAGCTCTAATTGTAGCTACGGAAGACATATGTGAAATTGTTGATGGCGGAGGGACGGCGGCATTGGTGCTGCTCGATCTCTCCGCGGCCTTCGATACGGTCAGCCATGAGATTCTGGTCGGCCGACTCCAAGATCTAGGGTTAAAAGGAACAGCTATGCATCTCATAAAATCATTCTTATCTAACCGACAACAAAACGTAGCATTGGGAAACTATGTCTCGAGGCAATTCTCCCTGCCATGTGGAGTTCCACAGGGATCTGCGTTAAGCCCGACACTTTTTAATCTATATGTCACGCCATTGGTATCGATAATCAAAAACGTGGGCTTTTCCCTGACCTCTTACGCTGACGACAACCAAAATGTGGTATCTCTGACCAACAGGGGATATAGCAGTGCTATGGCCTTCAGCTCATGCATGGAAAGGGTGAGCAATTGGATGGATAGTAATTGTCTAAAGTTGAATGCCTCAAAGACAGAGGTGATCATCTTCGGCAACAAACCCTCTCTTTGGACACCAGATTGGTGGCCGCCTGAGCTTGACACATTGCCTACACCATCAACCAAGGTAAAGAACCTGGGAGTTGTGCTGGACAGGGAGTTAAAATTTAAAGAGCATGTCAATAAAATAACATCAGTTTCTTTTTGCTACATAAGGATGTTAAGAAAGATTAAAAAGTATCTACCCCCTGAGCTTTTACATTGGCACTCACACGGATAGATTACTGTAATGGTCTCTATCTTACCCTGGAATCGGGCCTCCTGAACAGACTCTAGATTCTGCAGAATGCGGCAGCCCGCTTCATTTTTAAAATACCTAAACATGAAGCAGCAAATGAAGCCATCAAAAAACTACACTGGCTGCCAGTCAGACAAAGGTGCAAGTTTAAAGCTCTTTGCCTGGCATTTAAGTCCCTGAACGGCCTTGGGCCAGATCGGCTCATGAAAAACTTCAAATGGTATATTCCAGCAAGAACACTACGCTCATGCGAAGCCAGGAATATGGTGGCCTGCCCATTTAAAAAAAGCACATGGGGGGGGGGGGGGGAGAAGTATTTACAGGGTAACAGCAATGCTCTGGAATAGCTTGCCACTCTCTCTAAAAACAACCACCACCCTTCTCAGCTTCAGGAAATCCTTAAAAACATGGACTTTTACACAGGATAAATAAAAAGTTCTTCCGCTATATTTAATAAAAGGCCCTGCTGACCTTTCTGATCAGAATTCTATTGCGCCAAGACGCCTCTGGGCATTTGTTTGTGCATTATAAATTTGGTTTACATTACATTAACATTACACTGCGTAGCAGTGCTTGCGTAGGCGAGCCGTTTTGTAGGGGTTTTCAAAATGGACCTTGAAACTCCACACAGCTCGTGCTTATGCATTTCCAAGGTCCATTTTGATTGGGCTTTTCGTGTGTGCTGTTTTTTAACAGAATACGCAATAGGCCATAGGCGGCCGCGTAGCTCCGCCTATGGCCTATTGGTGTCTTTTACGTGCACCAAAGCCCATATGTTTTCAATTAACGCGCCCACACGGGCGCGATAATTGAAAACATATGCTTCGCAGTGGCACGCGTGCACCACTCACGGGCTTTTTTTTATTTTAACAACGCTTTCAGTGCTGCTTGTTTGTATTGCGTCTCCCGTTCTTTGCCTCTGACTCATTGCAAAAACCTGCATAACTGTAGTTTGATTTATTGTGTCAGGGGCCAATTGGCCAAGAGTAAAATGAAGCAGTGAGCTATGCTATTCGACGAGCGCCCTCACTTTTAATCAGGGTACGCAGGAGCGGAGTTCTCGCCTCTGCCTGAGTGTGCGTGGTTCCTCGCACCCCACAAAGACCATGAAGCCGTAAAGTGTCACGAGGTGAGCGCTTCGGTTGAGTTCGATGGCTGAGACATGTCTTGCATGAAGTAACTAAGCAGCAAAATCGTACTTAAGTGACAAAACGCACAGGCTGTACACTCTAGCTTCCGCTCAGCGCATCTCACTCGACGGATTTATGTGCCACGTGGAACCAGCCAATGTCACATTCCATGCAAGCAAGACAGAGCCACATTATGGAGCAAACGGGCCACCCAAGCCTGCAGCTTATTTTAGACATTATTGTTAGCAGCACATTCAGTTAGTCCACCTGCTCTCGCGTGTGCCCACTCCCCCGGAGTGAACACTGTCACCCGACACCCCAGGCGGTGCACACAAAACCTGCTGTCCTGGAACAATCGTGCCAGGCGTATTTCTCAAGGGCCGTCAGCCGAGCACTCCATAGCCCGCAACAAATCAAAGCAGAAAATGGCGATCAATGAACTATGCACTAATAAGTCAAATTTGTTCGTCAAATTCAATTTGTGTCCAATGAGCACTCATCGGGCCATGGTGGGGGCTTGTGGGCCAGACCAGCACGAGAGCTGGGACAGGGCTAAGGCAGTGTACACGGGCATGTAGGTCACTGCAAACAATGTCCGCGGCACCCGCAGCATGGGCTGTGTGGTGGATAAGGCGCATTGAGTATCATTTAGAGGGCTTGGCTAACACAACCTAAACATATTTTCACTATAGAAGTGCCAGAACACCTACCACTACGATTGGTTGTTTGGTTTGTTCTGTGTTCTCGTGTGTGCTGCCTGGATTTACACACACCAAGTATGGTATAAAATTAACACATAAAGACGCTCTAACCAAATTAACTTGGAGGAGAAGGGTAAAATATTGAATAGATAAATGTGACACTAACTATAATGGTTGGTTTTGGCTTGATCATTTAATATTATAGCACTGTTTTTGTGAAGGCAGAAGCTTTGTCAGCCTTATGTGCAACTTGAAATATAAGTGCAGTTAAGTACAGCATAATATTTTTAAAAGAAATGTTTTCAGTTTCATCTAGCATGAAAACTTTGCTCCGTCTGTTTTAGCCTCCGACATTATCACTTTTCCGCCACTTTTACCCCCATCTGTCAACAAGTGCTTGTACTTTATTACACTGTCCTGTAGTTTATGTAGAGTTGGTATTACCTTACACAGTCCGTTAATGGACTGGATAAACGCTAATGCTATTTAAACTAGGCTCCCACTCAGTCAGTCAGTCAAACAAAACTTTATTTGATTTGTTAAAACCTTAAAAGTACATTCCACTTTCCGTGATAAGAGAAAGGACAACAGAAAACATGGTAATATTCAACAAGAAAAAGAGCAGCAGCATAACAAGATAATATTAAAACCACAATTACACCTCAAGATACTTAAAATTAACTTCTCTTATTCCTTTTAAAACGGAGTACTATAACATTATTTGTTAAAATCGCTAAAATTTCCTATATATACCTTCTTCAGAATGCAGTTTTTACTACTATTGTCCCTTAGTATCTCTACCTTTATTCAGGGATAAGGGCTACACTATACATGTTCTTCTGCGCATTTGAGGAACCACCTAACTTTATTCATATATTTCCCCAACGCGCAGGCTATGTCTAAAGTCTCCATTTCCACCAAAATAGTGGCAGCTTGCATTCTGTGCGTAATCTTATATTTTTTAAAAATCGGACATAAAAACTCCTTTCGAAAGTCTAAAAATCTCGTACAATCTAATAAAATATGTGACATATCACAAGTGGTTCCTAAAGTGCAAGTGCATTTCCCATTACTTCCTATCATTGAATTTCGAACCCCGTTATTTGCATAGCATGGGTTTATGCCAATTCGCATTTTCAGGACTTCTCGCCTCAGACTATGGCTGGGTAACCGGTCCACGTAAGGGAAGTGTTGACTGCTCTCCCAAGCCACTTTCATGTGTGCTACCGAGGTCTTTTGAGCAAGGTATTCCTGGTCATAACTACGGGACATATTGACCCCCTGAGTCTTTAATTCTTTTTTCCCAAATATTATGGGGTCTTGTGGCAAACATACCCTCAAATCTAGCACCCCATAAGCCTTGCTTATTGAGGCTCTTACCTCTTTTGCCCAGGGGAGCTCACTATTGATAATTTCCTCCTTAGCCCATTGGGAGATTTTAGCAATTTCCCCTACTCCCAACCGCTGCCAGAAGCGTACAAGGCTCATACAAACTGTAATAGCCCAGGAGGTTATTCCCAGCTCCAGTCGTGCTGCCTGCACCATAGAGGATTTTGGCAGAGCGAATAAGCTTTTTAATATATTTCCCTCTTCACTATCCCAGGAGGTCTTGCCACTGAGATAAATAACCTCGGCTCCATACAGAAATTGTGGGGGGACCATTGCTTGATAAGCTTTTAAGACCGGTCTATCTGACCTTTCACCATAGGTGTTATTAAAGCTTTTTAGGCCTTTGACCGATGCCAATGCCCTTATTTTTAGTGCTTGCAGGTGTGTATGCCATTTCAGGTTACCTGAGAACCACATTCCCAAATATCTATAGTTGGTCACCCTCTCAAGCAAGGTTGTGCCAAGATACCACGAGAACTTCACTTTCCTTCTCCCAAAACATACTATTTTGGTTTTATCCATATTTACCACTAGTTTTTTACTCGTACAGTAATCTTTAAACCTATTGAGTTTTCTCTGGAGGCCTATCTCTGTTTGATCCATTATTACTAGGTCATCGGCATAAAGGAGGCACGATATGTGCCTTCCTCCCAACTTCGGGTTCGCCCCTCTGACATCTCTTAATACTTGGGGTAGGTCAGCTAAAAACAGGGAAAACAGCAGGGGGGCTAGGACGCACCCCTGTCTTAAGCCGTTTCCAATAGGGATTCTCCTGGTCAGTCCTCCATCCGTGTCCAATATTATCTGTGCCCAATTTTCTGTATGTAATGCTTGGACAAGGGCCAGCAGGTCATCCTGTAGTTCATACCCTGTTAGTGTTGACCACAGCTGGTCCCTGTCCACAAGATCAAAGGCTGCACGGAAGTCAACGAAACAGCAGAATAGGTTACTCCTCTGATCAATTGACTTCCGTGCGATGGACCACAGGGCAAAACAATGGTCAATCGTTGAGTGGCCTTCTTTGAACCCCCCCTGCTCTGGGGGTATTATCTGTTTGTCTTCCACCCACTCCTTTAGAATCCCTAGGATTACCTTAGAAAAAACCTTTTCGCCTATATCCAAGAGGTTTATTAAGCGGTAATTTTTAGGGGTGTTTACATCACCTTTTTTATGGATTGGCCTAACAATAGCCCCTTTCCAATTTGCAGGGAATTCACCTGAATTTAGGATCCATAAAAACATATTTGAAAGGAACTCTGCCCACCATTCTATGTTTGTTTTTATTATGACAGCTGGCAGGTTGTCAGGGCCGGCTGCCCGTGTTAGGTTTAGTCTAGATATTATGGTTCTAATTTGATCTGGGAGAAAATGGGTCTTTAATTCTTCACTTATTCCTGGCCAGGCATTTACCATTATTCCCTCCCTCATTGGCCATTTCCCATAAATTTCCTCTAGATAGGCCAGCCACTTGTCCTCTGGTACTGCGCACTGCATGGTCCCTTGTGCTTTCCCCATACAGTCCTGTATTAGCCTCCAGAAGCCTTTCACATTTTTGTCTTCAATTGTCACGAGTAAATTATCCCAACATTTGTCCTTAAAACACCTTTTTTTATCTCTAATAACTGACTTATATTTTAGCTTCATTTTTTTGAGATCTGATACCACTTCCTCACTATAGTTACCTCTGAGTTGTCTTTCTTGTTTCCTAATACCGGCCTTTAATTTCCGGCATTCGGCATCAAACCAGTGTTTGTTATTATTAGGGTATAATGTCGCATTATTTACTGGTTTTTGGATATTGCACTTTAACTTAATCCGGAGGCATTCCACCAATTGCCTTATTATGCCCTCGTACCAGGCTATACTTCCTTCTGGTACAAGGTTACCCAAATTCACAGTTAGCTGATATGCACTTAGTTTCTGTCAAGGCTCCCACTCTCTCAACACAGCTGCAGCCAGACTACTATTTCTGTGCAGGCAGCTTGACCCAGGCCTCAGCGCTGACCCAGCCCGTCCAGGGAGAAACCGGAGCAGGCAGCAGAGGGGTAAGCCAGGTCGGGCCGCTGAATCAGGATTTATACCCAGCTCACTGTAGTGAGGTACTCAGACAAGATGTAGTTGTGGAGTAGATATTTATTCCATGAAGATACAAAGATAAACAGGTGAGAGCCAGGGAAGCGATGTCCTCTCTTCAACGGCTCCAGCATACCACGCAGTTCCACATAGAATACTAAACACATTACACTCTACATTCTAACCCCGAGACATTTAAAGGAATATACAACATAACACATCCCCCCCCCTATACAACGAAATAGATAAACATAAGAAGGAGGAATGGCCAAAGGAAAAAGGAAAAAAAACGATAGGAAGAAATCAAAAAAAATTATTACACAGTAAAATCTTTAAGCCAACCGGGCAAAACTCTAGTTCTTTTACCTGGCAAAACATCAACCTTACTCTGAGTACCACGTGTGTCCAAACGTGTGGTGGTACTAGAATCTGTCTGAACATTAGAACTACAACCCTCGCCCACTCCCCCCTCACTACACAAAAGCGGGCTGGATTGCATGGGCTGAGGAGAAACAGATGCAGAATCATTACCAAGTTGAGACTGAAGATGACTATTCTCAAAATGATCTTCTACCCAATCAAAACTATTGACATTGGGATTGGAAAACGCCTCCACACAATTCTGATCAGGGTTCATTGCAATGTTTTTAAGATTCCACACCCTTCCATCATCCAATCTCACAGAATTCCTTAAAATTTCAGCAACTTTACATGGCGGTTCAAAGCGACTCACACCCTTAGGCACCTTATAGGGTTTCTTGACCCTTACCCAATCTCCAACCTTGACAGAAACATCTTTGGTGTTGTGATGAGTCATAAAACTCTTTGCTCTTGTCGTGACTGGACAGTAACCTATCTTTGACATCTACCGGAGACCAACACGCTATTTTCCCATCAAAAAGCCATCCAGGATTAAATTTACACCTTGCTGTTCTGCCTCTCATCATGGTGAACGGGGACATGCCAGTGCTGTTCTGCACAGTAACCCTATATGACCAAACCGCTTTCTGTACTTGCACTTTCCAATCAAGTCCACTATGCACAGAGGCCTGAATGACACCTTTGATCACTCTGTTGAACCTTTCAACAGTGCCGTTCCCACTAGGGTTATATAATGCAGTAGTCTTGTGTTTGATACCACACCTGTCAAAATACTCCTTAGCCTGCTTGGACACAAATTGGACACCATTGTCAGATAGTACACAAGCAGGCAAACCCTCGACAATGAATATTTTATCTAAGAATTTAAGTACTGTCTGAGTGTCAATCCTTTCTACAAACTTAACAATAGGCCACTTGGAAAAAGGTCAATAGCCACTAAACCATATTCTTTAGAGTCCCCAATGGGTCCACAAATGTCAACTGCAATAGTGTCCCAAGGAAAGTTAGGAATCAAACCATCACTCATCTTAGGCTTAAATGTCCTAAGGGTCTTGTCAGCGGACATGCAAACCACACATTTCTTGACAAACTCTTCAATTTCACTGTCAACTCCTGGCCACCAAAACATCCCTTTGACAATTGATTTGGTTCTCATGATTCCAAAATGCCCCTCATGACAAAGTTGTAGAATTTTCTTTCTCAATGACACAGGTGGAATGATTCTATCACCCCTAAAAAGTATATCATTTTCAGAGGACAATTCCATGCGGATTTGCCAAAAGGCATCTAATCCAGGAACACTTCCCTTCTTGGGCCAGCCCTTGCAGATATATTCTAAAACATTTTTCAAAACAATGTCTTTCCCCTGTTCAGCCAACCAATCCGTTTTATTTATGGCAGGCTCACCACAATCATGCACAAGAGCCACACAATATTCACTCCAGGGATCGTCTTCACATTCTTCAAGAGGAGGTGGAAGTCTCGACAAACAATCAGCAATACGGTTATCCCTCCCAGGTAGGTAAACCATTTTATAGATATATTCGTTCATCCGCATAGATAATCTAGCTAATTTTGCGGACGCACCAGAAATGCCTTCACATGATAGTATACGGATCAAAGGTTTGTGATCTGTACGAATGGTCACAGGCTTGCCCCAAACAAATGCTCGAAAATGTTCTAATGCCCATGCACATGCAAGGGCTTCTCTCTCAATGATAGGATACCTGCTCTCAGCAGGGGAAAGGGCCCTAGACGCAAACAGAATTATCTTTTCTTTACCTTCCCCATCATGTTGTGACAACACAGCACCCAAACCCTTGTCACTTGCGTCAGTTGTTAATAAGCAGTCAATATTTGGGTCAAAACTGGCAAGTGCATTAACATTTTGCAATTCACTCTTGATTAATTTAAATTCTTCTTCACACAACTCACTCCATATGAACTTAGTGTTTTTCTTCAACAGTGTGCGCATATTGTAAACTTTTGCAGCAAATTTTTTTATAAACTTGGCACAATATTCGGCCATGCCAAGAAACGCCCTCATCTCAACCTTTGAAACAGGTGCAGAGAATTTAACTATATTCTCCACTAACGTGGGTTTCGGTTCAACTCCTTCTTCACTTATAATGTGTCCCAAATATGAAACACTTCTTTGGCTGAATTTGCATTTGGATAACTCTACAGTCAGGCCAGCTGACTGCAAGGTTTCCAAAACCTGCTTTAATTTAGAGTCATGGCTCTCTTTGTCTTTCGCCGCAACAAGGATATCATCTTGAAAAAAAGAGATATTTTCCATGTCTCCAAAAAGCTTGTGCATCAACCGCTGAAAAACAGCAGCGGCTGAGGCCAACCCAAAAGGCATACGCCTAAACTGGTAGCAACCAAATGGCGTTATGAACGCCGTAAGGTTCTTAGAGTCGGGATCTAACATAACCTGGTGGTAAGCGGCAGAGAGATCAACCGTGGAGAACCATGTAGCACCCTTAAGGGAAGATACCATTTCGTTGATTCTGGGAAGGGGAAATTTTTCCACCACGATATTGTTGTTCAAGTGGCGCAAATCTATGCACAGACGGATTTTCCCGTTGGGTTTCCGGGCAACCACAATCGGAGAAATCCATTCAGACGTCTCAATTTCCTCTATAATACCTTTGGCAAGCAGTCCCTGAATCTCCTTCTTAACTTCCTCCCTTATCAGTATAGGTATGGGTCTCACCTTGTGGACCTTAGGTTGTGCATCAGCCTTTAAAATAATTCTATGCTCAAATCCCTTTAGGACACCCAGCTCCTTACTAAACACTTTAGGAAAATTCTCAGACAGTGTCTCCCCCATCTTGCTACAATCATCCAAAATCAGTACTTTGTCCTTGGAATTAGGGTCTAAGATGATGTGCAATTTTTTCTGATCGAACCATCCTAACACCGATGGTCCAACTTTTGCAACATATAACTTCGCCCTAGTGGACCTGCCTTTAAACAAAAAGGTGAGCCACCTAAAACCCATCATCCCAATTTTGTTACCTGTGTAACTGATTGGGCAAACCTCCGATGGATACAATTGCTCACCAATCTTATTTACAAATTTCTTCCTCCAAACTTCTTCGTTTACAATTGTGTATGGGGAACCGGAGTCCGCATACACACTTACCACTACCCCACCAAGAGATATCTCACAAATTGGTTTCCCTTTTAGAGAATCCTCGGAAATGTTAATTACATAGTTTCCCCGAACACTCTTTATGCAACAATCATCCTCAGTTTCTACCTCATCCATACTCTCAACATCATCTTCATACACATACTTCACATTACTGCGTCTGCGACACATCTTGCTGAAGTGACCTAAAAGTCCACAAATACCACACTTTTTCTTTAACGCTGGACAGAGTCTACTAAATGCTAGATGTTCTTTGCTATCACATCTATAGCATCTCCTATCTTCAAAGTTCCTATTCTGAACCCTTGTAGTTTGGCTGGTCCATTTCCCTTGTTGTTGCTGTTGACGAAAGTTTCTATTAGGAGCCTGAATCTTACAAACAGTTCCAGAAGTCTTGGACACATCTTTCTCAGTTTCCTTCACGACCGTAGCGCACCTCCCAGACATTTCAGATTTCCTCATGATGGCTACCACATCATCAAGAGGTGCATCTCCATTAACCCAAAGACGATCTTGTAGGGCAGAGTTGTTGTTGTGCATCACTAGTTGATCACGTATTAGATCATCATGTAAATTATCAAATTTACAGTCAATGGCAAGTTTTTTAAGGTCATCCATCCACTCATCTACAGTTTCCTCTTTAGTTTGCTTCCTTTGAAAGAAATTGTGCCTTATGACCCCAATACATACTTTGGGTGCAAAGTACTTATCCATATTTTTGATCGCATTCTCAAATTCATCAAGGTTGGAATCATCAGTCTTACTCATCCTGGAAAATGTTTTTAATCCTATGGGTCCTAAAGAATGTAATAAAAGTCTCTTTTTCTGTTCAGGTTTCATTTTCTTGGTTTCATCAACGGCTTCCAAATAATTAACACAATACTCTTTCCATTCTATCCATTTTAAACTGGGTTGGGCACCCTTAACCCAAAATGGTTCAGGAGGACTAATTGAAAAGTTTTGTTGTGCCATGCCTCTGTCCTTATCAACAATACTCACACTGACTCTGAGTACCACGTGTGTCCAAACGTGTGGTGGTACTAGAATCTGTCTGAACATTAGAACTACAACCCTCGCCCACTCCCCCCTCACTACACAAAAGCGGGCTGGATTGCATGGGCTGAGGAGAAACAGATGCAGAATCATTGCCTAGTTGAGACTGAAGATGACTATTCTCAAAATGATGTTCTACCCAATCAAAACTATTGACATTGGGATTGGAAAACGCCTCCACACAATTCTGATCAGGGTTCATTGCAATGTTTTTAAGATTCCACACCCTTCCATCATCCAATCTCACAGAATTCCTTAAAATTTCAGCAACTTTACATGGCGGTTCAAAGCGACTCACACCCTTAGGCACCTTATAGGGTTTCTTGACCCTTACCCAATCTCCAACCTTGACAGAAACATCTTTGGTGTTGTGATGAGTCATAAAACTCTTTGCTCTTGTCGTGACTGGACAGTAACCTATCTTTGACATCTACCGGAGACCAACACGCTATTTTCCCATCAAAAAGCCATCCAGGATTAAATTTACACCTTGCTGTTCTGCCTCTCATCATGGTGAACGGGGACATGCCAGTGCTGTTCTGCACAGTAACCCTATATGACCAAACCGCTTTCTGTACTTGCACTTTCCAATCAAGTCCACTATGCACAGAGGCCTGAATGACACCTTTGATCACTCTGTTGAACCTTTCAACAGTGCCGTTCCCACTAGGGTTAAATAATGCAGTAGTCTTGTGTTTGATACCACACCTGTCAAAATACTCCTTAGCCTGCTTAGACACAAATTGGACACCATTGTCAGATAGTACACAAGCAGGCAAACCCTCGACAATGAATATTTTATCTAAGAATTTAAGTACTGTCTGAGTGTCAATCCTTTCTACAAACTTAACAATAGGCCACTTGGAAAAAAGGTCAATAGCCACTAAACCATATTCTTTAGAGTCCCCAATGGGTCCACAAATGTCAACTGCAATAGTGTCCCAAGGAAAGTTAGGAATCAAACCATCACTCATCTTAGGCTTAAATGTCCTAAGGGTCTTGTCAGCGGACATGCAAACCACACATTTCTTGACAAACTCTTCAATTTCACTGTCAACTCCTGGCCACCAAAACATCCCTTTGACAATTGATTTGGTTCTCATGATTCCAAAATGCCCCTCATGACAAAGTTGTAGAATTTTCTTTCTCAATGACACAGGTGGAATGATTCTATCACCCCTAAAAAGTATATCATTTTCAGAGGACAATTCCATGCGGATTTGCCAAAAGGCATCTAATCCAGGAACACTTCCCTTCTTGGGCCAGCCCTTGCAGATATATTCTAAAACATTTTTCAAAACAATGTCTTTCCCCTGTTCAGCCAACCAATCCGTTTTATTTATGGCAGGCTCACCACAATCATGCACAAGAGCCACACAATATTCACTCCAGGGATCGTCTTCACATTCTTCAAGAGGAGGTGGAAGTCTCGACAAACAATCAGCAATACGGTTATCCCTCCCAGGTAGGTAAACCATTTTATAGATATATTCCTTCATCCGCATAGATAATCTAGCTAATCTTGCGGACGCACCAGAAATGCCTTCACATGATAGTATACGGATCAAAGGTTTGTGATCTGTACGAATGGTCACAGGCTGGCCCCAAACAAATGCTCGAAAATTTTCTAATGCCCATGCACATGCAAGGGCTTCTCTCTCAATGATAGGATACCTGCTCTCAGACAAGATGTAGTTGTGGAGTAGATATTTATTCCATGAAGATACAAAGATAAACAGGTGAGAGCCAGGGAAGCGATGTCCTCTCTTCAACGGCTCCAGCATACCACGCAGTTCCACATAGAATACTAAACACATTACACTCTACATTCTAACCCCGAGACATTTAAAGGAATATACAACATAACACTCACCCCTTTTCTTTCATATTGCTATTAGGCTGCACAAATAGCCTGCAGGCTTAGTCATCTGGTATCTGATTTACAAGTAGTCACAAGGAGACTGGTGCGCTAGTGGTGGCCTGTGGCGCAGTGCATCTGGATAGGCTAGACTGGGCGATGAAACCAAATTTAAACCAGGTTGGTGGTGGCAGAGAAGGTTGGATCTGCAGCGTGCCATCCGCTTCCCCACCGTGCCAGCCTTACTACTGCAGTTGTCATTTACGATACCAACCTTGCCAGTTACCAACCAGCCTGCACATCGCACCATGCACGCCTAGTACAACCTCCCCATGCCTCACGTCCGCAGCGATCGAAGCCGGAATTAACATTCTTCTAATACCCAATTTAATGGTGCTCAATTTATCGACCTCTGAAGACTGAAAGACTGGCCCGACATCTTACGGGACCCAACTAGAAACCTGTTGACAATTTATCACGGATGGAGTTTAACTCACCGAGCAGCATACCACAACAGCACGTGGGGTGGACTAAAAGGGATGTGAGGAACAAACGATGACAATTCTGTGAGAAATAAATTCACCATAGTTTCCACCTTAATAGCACACATGACTTTGCTCTTCAGATCGCCCCACAAGAAAAGGTCGTAGCAAGTGTGCACAGCTCTCCTTTCTTTTACGGAGAGTTTGAAAACGTGTGCTGATGTTTTCCATGCTTTTATTTTTATTGTGTTCCTGGTGAAAACATTATTCTTCAATACCAAATTAAACCTCGCATTAATACATTTAGAAATTGCCATTTCAGCTAGTTGATGCCCAGCTGACACGTGGAGGCGTGTAATCTGTTTGGAGGCAATCACTCAATCATGGCCTGGTGGATATCTGTAGGAACGGCGCCTTTTTCGTTCAGTTGTGTACGGTAGCGGCCACCGTGATTGTATCGGCCCGTGCAACCAGAGGGTAGGGAAGTTCATTTATAGAACTGGACCCTCACAACAGAGTGCAGCTGGGTCCGCTCTGCACAAATCTTTGTGAATACCCCGAGTAGTGTGGTCAACCCCAGAGGACATTCCCCAGCACCTGGATCAAACTTTAAAGAAGCAGAAATACTGAGCACTTGGAGAGCAAACACGCCTCCTCTCCCAACTGGTATCATCTAGAGAACAAGCCTTGGCATAGCCAATGGGTCTGTTTGTAACATGGATTAAGGCCCAGAGTGGCTTCTGGAGGGCGCATCATGCATACTCCTTATCAAGTTTGAGTGCTATCGGCACACTGGGACGCAGAGGACTGACGGTGGTAAACCTTTTAGAGTGGCAAATCAGGCTTTAATACCTACCCCATCTGCAGAACTCCTGCGGGACATTCTAGGGATCTTTTGTAATAAATAAGACGTTTGGTTGGAGAGCAGAAAGAGGGGTCCCTTTGAAAATTAGGGAGTTTTCCATATACTTTTCTGACCCCAAGCAGGACGAGGCCTCAATATTTTGCACTCTATACTTTGCATTTTATTCTCTTTCTTCCACAGCCCCAGAAGGTTCTCCTCTTGCTGTAAAGGGAAAAAATCATTTAAATACCTTTGAGCTTGTTTTAACTGCTTATGCGAACTTGGCTTAGAACTCTACCCATGAAATACCATTGTCTGTATTTCTTTAAAATCTCTATCAATACTATGCCGGCTGTATTATTTCTCGTTTTATTTTATGCGTAATTACAATGTGTAATTCTAGGCATTTAATGATTTTAATTTTTCGAATATGAATTACTTACAACAGGTTAGCAGGAGGTTTAGGAGGACAGTTTCACTTTCTTTCATGCCCTTTTTAGGTCTCGTGACCTATCAATGCGCATTGAGCGGAGCGAGAGATAAAGGGGCTTAAACAGAGCTTACCGAGATCGGGCGATTCCATGCAGTGCCCGTGAAAAGCTCGCTCAATGCGCATGCGCATTGACAAACAAAGCGCTTGCACATCAAAGCCAGCCATCTGCCGCCAGCAGCTTCACTTGAAGGGTATCCACCGCTCCGCCCCCTGCAGCATCAAAGGCTTTCGGCCGTGACGCATTTCTCCTCCCTCCTCCCCACAGCAATGCCCAGTGTGGCAGACGTGTTCGCTGCTCCTTTTGTTCCAACTCCGCTATCCGCATATGCTCACTATGAAAGTAAAACCAGCGCGCTCCCACTGCCCTGCTCTTCATTTAATTAGGGTCATTTTTACCCATCTGCCCTCCGAACGCGCAACTGTCTTAACCGAATGACTGGTTTATGCGAGGTCATGCTGGCTGTGGTTGGTATTTTCAGCAGTCGCCATAACTCGTTTCCTTTATCTCGGCCTCAAATGTTAATTGCCTGCTCCAAGCCTGCCCTCTTTTCATACAACGCAGCCTGTTTTCTTTCACCGGGTGTTCGGTGTCGGTGTTGGGTTGCCTTTAGCCCCTCCCCATGCCGTTCAAGTTATACATTTTCCACTCCCCTCCTGTTTCCCATGTTTCTCTCTACTCCAAGCATGCCCCACATTTCACTTTTCCCATCACCTGTTCGTGTTGCCTTTAGCCCCTCCCTCCCCGCCTCATGCCGTTCAATTTGTAAATTACTCGCTCCCTTCGTGTTGTCCATGTTTTTTTATGTGGCTTGTTTTCTTTCTAACTCTCATATCCCGGCTGTTTTTGTAAGTATTGCTGAGTTTGAAGCCAGCCTGGAGTTGACCGTGCTTCTTCTTAGCTTTCTCTGCTTGCCGCTAACTAGGTCGCCATTAATATTATCGGAGCACGGCAGGGGGGAAGTTGAAATGTTGGTTTGTCGTCCTATCTGTCTAAGACATTATTCTGAATGTTGACTGGAGTTCTCCGGAAGCGTGTACTATGTTGCGCAACATGACTCTCCAGGCTCCCCTGTGCCTTACCAGAACGGAAAGCTGGACAGTGTACTGCGCTCTGTGTATACTGATTTCAAACAGTGACTTGTGCATAGCGATTAGCATTTTTTTCAGCACTGAAATCATAGAGGAGGGAAGTGAAATAACCCACATTTTCTGCTAGAAACTTAATTTGAACAGTTGTACGTGGTTTCTGTTGGATACATTTAGAGCATTTCTGGACATTGTACTATTGAAAAAAAACAAGGGGGCCAATTACTCTGCCTCACTTACTTCTCCACCCCCCTAATTACATCCCTGCTGTCTTTCACGGCCTCGAGGCCGTGCTCTGCCGAGAGCTTCACTTCAAAGGGCAAAGGGATCCGCTCCCCCCCCCCCCTGCTCACACCTTGTTAATGTTTGAATCATTTTGGCCTCTAGACTTTTCTGGTAGAATATTGTCAGCCTCGGACAAACTCATTGATGGATGCAGAAACTGAGAAAATCTTTATTATAATCAGCTTGTTTAATGCACACTTACAATTTCCTATTTCAACATTGAGACGGAGAAAGTGCGTTTTTTTCTTGACACTTTAAAATTATGATCAACTGAAATTAAAAGTAATCAATGAAGATTTTGAAGCTTTATTGGGGGCACGGGTTGGGTCGCCAAAAAGTTACATAGAATGAGAAGGTAAAAATTGATGTCCAGAGTGCTTGTAAAATAATTCACATACCTATTGAAGAACAGAGCCCACAGTTTCCGGTTTTACATGTTGTATGTGCACCACACACAGTGCAGTTGTTCCTTGTGTTGCATTTTACTCAATGCTCTGTTGTTGGCTTTTTTCTGTGTGTGTTACTGAGTGCATGCTCAGCTCTAGGAAGGCAAAAACCTCGTAATCAAAATGGCATCTAAACATTCATGTTAAAGACCTATTTCCTGCAGTCAAGAATAATATTTTATGCTTATATCATTAATCTCTACCGCCCTCACTCTACCACTCTACCGCCCTCACTCTACCGCCCTCACTCTACCACTCTACTGCCCTCACTCTACCACTGTACCGCACTCCTGCCCTCACTCTACCATACTCATGCCCTCACTCTACCGTCCTCACTCTACCGCCCTCACTCTACTGGCCACACACAACCGCTCTCACTCTACCGCTCTCACTCTACCGCTCTCACTCTACCGCCCTCACTCGACCACTCTACCGCCCTCACTCGACCACTCTACCGCCCTCACTCGACCACTCTACCGCCCTCACTCTACCACTCTAGCGCTCTCACTCTACCGCCCTCACTCTACCACTCTAGCGCTCTCACTCTACCGCCCTCACTCTACCACTCTAGCGCTCTCACTCTACCGCCCTCACTCTACCACTCTACCGCCCTCACTCTACCGCCCTCACTCTACCACTCTACTGTCATCATGCCTTCTCTCTACCGCCCTCACTCGACCACTCTACCGCCCTCACTCTTCCACTCTACCGCCCTCACTCTCCCACTCTACCGCCCTCACTCTCCCACTCTACCGCCCTCACTCTCCCACTCTACCGCCCTCACTCTCCCACTCTACCGCCCTCACTCCCTTACTCTACCGTCCTCACTCTACCACTCTACCGCCCTCACTCTACCGCCCTCACTGTACCGCCATCCCTCTACAAATCTACCGCCCTCACTCTACCGCCCTCACTCAACCACTCTCACGCCCTCACTCTACCACAATACTGCCCTCACTCTACCGCCCTCACGCCTTCACTCTACCGCCCTCACTCTACCACTCTACCGCCCTCACTCTATCGCCCTCCCTCCCTCCCTCTATCTATCGCCCTCCCTCTCTTCCACCCACCTCCTTCTCCTTCTCTAACTCCCTGTTCTCTTCTCTTCTCCCGTGCTGCCACCACAGCAACACTCAAAGCAAAGACCAAAGCCATTGGGATTTGTAATATCAATACATGTAAGTCAGGGAAAAACTAAACATGTAGCTTTACTAATGCTATAGGTGTCACATTTGCTAATTTTATAACTATTGGCATTTCAAAGAACAATATTAATAATTTTAATATTTTAAAAACCTCAACATAACTTTAAAAAAAATTATATTTACAATACCAATAGCTCCAACTTTTCTAATGCGAGACCTATTGCATTTCCAATGCTTGTTGGGATTCTACTGACAAAAGAGCCATGCTCAAAATCGACTGTTGCAATACACAACTACTCTCTGCAGTTTTAGGACATGGATGGGGAAGAAACTTGTTAATATTGAGTGTGCTTTATTGCCTTGTAAACTCAAGCGGAGTACTTTTTAATGATTTATGGGTTCGTAGCCTTTGTGATTTTTCTTATGATTACACATTCCTGAGCAACAGATAAAACAGTGTGTGATGGATCATTCTTGGCCCGGCCTACAAAGAGATGAAGTGTGGTTAGGAGATAGCTCGCGGTATCACACACAATACAAATATACTCACGCACGCACACACACACACACACACACACACACACACAAATGCACACACGCAAACACGCAAACACACACACACACACACACGCAAGCAAGCATGAACACACACACACACACACACACACACACACTCACGCACGCACACACATGTGTGCACATGGGCATGCACATACTCATACACACACCTACATAGTCATACTCGCATGCACACACACACAAATGCACAGACACGCGCAAGTGCATGCACACACACAAAAGCGGACGCGGACTGCAGAGGAGACTCGTTTATATGGCGTGAAATCTCTCCTCATGGAGCGACTCTTGGGACCCCAGAGCAGGAGACCTGCATTACTGGGGTTGGTAGAACTGCAGATACAACAGTGCAGGAAACGGATGGCTATTTGTGGTGTCTAATTTACAACTGATTTTACAATGTGCTTACACACCTTTTTAGCTTATTCAGATAATAGTTTTTATTAAAACTAACAAATCCTCTTTCACACGCAATACAATTCACTTTTGCATATCCCTTTCATGTTAACCTACAACTTTTACGCGTCCTTTACAAACAACCACACATTTCACACTATCTCTAGACATTCCAGGCCCCACATACCGTGACGTTTTATTACTCCTACAAGATAACTATCTTTTATTGCCTTGTACTGTATTTAAACACAGAAGGGCAACATATCCGCACCTGTGGGAGCAAGGTCAGTAAGGGGTGAAAAACAACTGTAATCGTAAGGTTAAGCACAAGCCCCTGTAGCGGATGCCTTAGCCCATTTAGCTACCAAACTATCTGTCTGTGTGTCTGTATCTGTGTGTCTGTGTATCTCTGTGTGTCTCAGTCTCTATGTGTGCAGGTCTTTCTCTGTGTGTGCATCTCTCTCGCCTTTGTCTCTGTCTGTGTGTAAATCTGTCTGCGTGTGTTTTTTGCAGTGTGCGCGTTTTTGTGTCTGTGTGTGCATCTCTATGTGCAGGTTTCTGTCTCTCGGTACACATCTGTCTCTGTGTGCGTGCCTCTATCGGCGTGTATTTTTCTGTGTGTGCGTCGCTATGTGTGCATTTGTCTCTGTAAGTACGTCTTTTCTCTGTGTGTGCATCTTTGTTTCTATGTGTTTCTGTCTCTGTGTGTGCGTCGCTATACGTGTGTCAGTCTCTATGTGTGCGTGTCTGTCTGTGCGTATGTTTCTAAGTGCATGTCTGTCTCTGTGCGTTTATGTTTGTTTGTCTCTATGTCTGTATCGGTGCATGTGTCTCTCTGTACGTTTGTCTCTGTGTATATGTCTACTGTTAGCCTCACTGGCAATGTAAACATGGCATTGGAACGCTATAATACACATACTTACTCTACAGATACGGACAAACCTGCCATTCCCTAACACATACAGTACACAAACCAGCAAACATATCCAGCTAAATATAAACTATGACAAATTCTCTAACTCTAACTAATGCGAGACCTGTTGCTTTGCTTGTTTCTTTCTTATCTTTCTTTTTTCCATTTTCTTTTGTTGTTTTCTGAAAGAAAGGAGATGTGTGGAATATGAGTAGTTGAGTGGTATCTCCTTTGAGCCACCACAGTTCTTTTTGGTGCGTCTGTTCCCTACACTATGATATCGTAGGATTTTATGGAAGGGCCGTTAAGACAGTAGCGTGTGAAGAGCTGCAGCTCCACTGGGCCTGAAATAATTATCACTTTGTTAGTTCACCATAGGTCAAGTGTGGTATGCAAGACTTATGTTGCTCCCTTCACCACCCACCTGCACTTTCTCCTCGCATGCAAACACACCATTTTCTTATAGTTTGGCACTGCCAAAATTCTGACAAAGGTGTACCTTATTTCATTTTAATTAAAATAGTATATATTGCATTTTTACAATACATTACAGTCATTAGATTCACATGTTACAGATTTGACAGAGATCATACATAGGGTGTGACATCAGGAGGGGTGATCTTTCCCATATCTTTATTAAAGTTCGTGTCCTTTGAAGGTTCTGTGGGATTTACTGTTGGTGGCAGCAATAAATGTTTACATTTAAACTAAAGAAGGAATATCAACACAGTAACTTTTGCCTTGCCTGCAGTTTATAATTTTGAACTATAGTACGTTATAAGTTCACTGTGGTATTGCTGCTGTAAAACCTTTATTGTGCCACTTAACAAAAAGTGGTACAATAACACCGTTTAAAATCACAGTATTTTGTAAAATACAATATTATAAAATGTGGTGCTGCTAAGCCAGACAAGAATAGGCTTGCAACGTCTACTGCAAGAACTGTCCAGATACACAAAACAGAATTTACTAGAAATAAACAGCACAAAAACAAAAACCATGGTTATAACTCGACGCCACAAAGCACCACCAACCTTCATGATAGATAACGTCAAGCTAGAAGTGGTGGAAAGTCATAAGTATCTTGGGATATAACTGGACAAGCGCCTCAATTTCTCTACGCATCTCAACGGCATTAAAAACAAGCATTTACAATGCAACGGTCTCGCCTTTGAAAAAGTTAGAGCTATTGGCATTGTAAATGACAACATTTTTATTTAGGTATTGGTTTTGAAAACAGATAAATAAATGGCTGTCATTTACAATGCCAATAGCTTAATCTCACGCAAATGCAACACACAAACACACAGGCCCACACACATACATACCTACAGAGCCACACGCAGAGCCACACACACATACACAGAGCCACAGACACACACACAGCACCCTCCTCCCCCCGTCGGGACGCACCCTCCAGGGCCAGCATGGACGGGAAGTCCTTGCAGTTGGAGATGGCGGTGGAGTCGGTGATGCAGGTCTTCCACAAGTTGGACCAGTAGTCGGCAGCATGGAGCAGACCAGCACCCAGCCCGACAGGGCCAGGAGGAAGGCCACGATCTCCCCCGCCGTGCTGGCCATGGTCACCGGCGAGGGTCACAGGGCACAGGTGTCAGGGCAGAGGGCAGAGGGGCTAAGAGCTGAGGGCAGAGGGGGCTAAGAGCTGAGGGCAGAGGGGGCTAAGAGCTGAGGGCAGAGGGGGCTAAGAGCTGAGGGCAGAGGGGGCTAAGAGGTGAGGGCAGAGGGCAAAGAGCTGAGGGCAGAGGGCAAAGAGCTGAGGGCAGAGGGCCAAGAGCTGAGGGCAGAGGGCCAAGAGCTGAGGGCACAGGGGTAAGAGCGGAGGGCACAGGGGTAAGAGCGGAGGGCACAGGGGTAAGAGCGGAGGGCACAGGGGTAAGAGCTGAGGGCACAGGTAGTCAACTTAATACTGTTCAGCTAACTAATATAAAAAACCTGCAAACCCCTTTTTAATATTCAATACAAAACATTTAATTTCTCAGTAGAACACGCAAAACTGTGCACAAGTTGATATGCTTTTTAACCATGTTCAGTTGTATATGGTCATTATCACATATCAACTTCAAAACATAGACCCTCAGAAAGGGGAAATTATTTTTTACATTTCATCTTCAATGGCGCCATTAAAGGACCGTTTGTTTACTTCACAACAATTTTTGCACGTACATTTCCAACAGATTTGGCCATGAAAGATCTGTTCATATAAGCTGTAACTGTGATAACAGGAAGTTGAGATATACGTGCTTGCATTCATAAAGAACGTAGAATGCTAATCGGAGGCAAACTTCTCTTCACACCAATTAATCGTGCACAAAATAGAAACTGATCCCAAAACTAATAAATAAACACACACCAAAAACGAAAGTGTGCCTCAGCAAAGCACACCTTGGCAGCCCTATCACACAACCGGCTCAGATCTCCTCAGCGAAGCTTGCGTACACCCTTCGCCCCAGAGCTTTTGTTATGCGATGATGATTCTGACCTCGCATAAGGCGATCTATGGCCAATGTCGGCACATCTGAAGTAAAGCTTGACGGTAGATCGGCGGGGTAGCGGAGATTTGTTCCAGTGGAGCTTCCTGCAGTGGATTCTCACTTGCTCCTCCGAGGTAGCTGTGGAGGACGACGGAGGCACCGGTACTCCAGGAGGCGAAGACAGCACCAGTTCACGGGCCCAACAAGGGAGCCCTGGACGAAAGTGAGGCGTGGAGCGCAAAGGGAGTGGGCCAAGAAGAAACAACGAGCATCCGCGAGAGCAGCAGCCGCAGCCATCTGAAGAGCCCCGGTAAGGATCGCCAAAGTCCCTCCCTCTCGCTCATTGTGAGCCTGGGACTGCTGCGTGGGCCCCTGGCGGCAAGGAGATGCGGCTGTAGACCCTTGGGCCGGAAGACTGTTACCAAATAGACCTGCCTGGGCGAGGAGCCCCCTTAAATTACCAGTGGGATACTGAGGGGCACACGGCTGGAATTGAAAGTGCCGTAACCGAGATGCACACCGGCAGAAGCACCCGGCTGTAATGAAGAGTGCAGCAAGATGCGCGTCGGGGGGGCTAAATAAGGAGGTAGGCCCAGCACGCCTGTTAGAGGGGGGGGGGGTAGAGGGCGGCGGCGTGTGTATGCGTGCGTGTCTGTGTGTGTGCAGGGGGGTGGGGGGCGGCAGCGTGTGTATGTGTGTGCGTGCATGCAGAGGGGTGGGGGGCGGCAGCGTGTGTATGTATGTGTGTGCGTGCATGCAGAGGGGTGGGGGCTGGCTGTGTCTGTGTGTGTGGGCGCCGATAATGCATGCGAGGGAAGCGAAAGCAGGGGCTGTGAGTTCGTGTGCGCAAGCGCGGCTCAGACGCGCGCTCCCGCGGTCAAAACTGAGACTGCAAAAGCGCGCGTCTGACTGTTGTCCACATTCCCAAATACGGATCACAATAGGTCTGAAGCAGACACCATCAATGCTTACGCATTGAATGTAGGTCTGCTCGACCTAAAAAGGGCATGGCGCTATTGCATGCTTTTAGCACCTAAGCAACCAAACTTAATGGACCTCTGGTCCCCCCCTGCTAAAAGTAATGAAAGCTAAGCTACTCCCAACAGTAGCCTACGGGAGTGTATTACATCATGGTAATAGCGCGCAACTCTTAGACAAAGTACAAATGAAAATCTATAAGTGTGTATTTGCGTTACCAAGCAACGCATCAGCCGCACAAGTAAGACTTGAATTTGGCTTACAATCACAAGTGTTGCTGAAAAAGTACGAGACTGTCAAATTTTGGTACGATGTCTGGATGAACCAGGACATTGCGGTCTATTGTGCCATGTGGGAAACAATCCACAGTCGTCTCAACTCCATCTATGCCAAATACCTCAAATTGTCATTAGAATCGACTGAGTTGGTCGCACTTTGGGAAACCAAGCTTCCAGTACAGGCATTTAAACAGGTGGTAAAGAAGGCGGCCAATAGGCATTCGTTGCTTTACGATAAGCTAACCTTCATCCATCGAACCCACGCTTGGATGACAATCCAATCTTATAAAAATCCTGTACCGGCAGCCTACCTAGACCTTGCTTTCTCACCATTCATCAAACGCAAACACCTCAACTTAAGGTTGGGTAGCTTCCCAACAAATGCTGACCAACCTAAAAGGAAGCCCCAAGAAAGTTTGGAATGCGATCTATGTGGCGCAGGAAGACAGGATTTCACCCATTTGATTTGTATTTGCCCGGCTCTGATTCAGGAACGTCGGAGTTGGTTAAAAGCCAAGTTTAAGGAACTTGGAATTCGCACTTGCCGGTCTGCGATTGTACAAATCCTATGCTCAGTAGACCTACAACTTATTTGCAGAGCAGACAAACTTATTGCCAATTTTGAGAAAAAGCGAATATCGTTGGCAAAGACTTGAACCAACAACATGTTCACATTTAAAAAAATTGAATGACTGCTTTATTTTACATTATTTTAACTTATATACAGCGGTGTTAACTTTCTGCTTGTTAAACATTGTGATATCCAATATTTTGTATTGGTTTTTATTAACTATACAATAAAGTTATTTGCTTGCTTATATTATAAAATGGATATAAAGGTGCAGCCAAAAAGTTATTATAATGCAAAGAGGTCTCAAATGTAGGGACCCAGCATAGATGGCATTAACCCTCTATTATGCGTGGGGGTTAAGGCAGTTCATGGCAGGATGAAAGATTTTCTTTTCTTTTTTTGAAATTTTTGTTGTTGTTTGTTATTGATACATGTATGACAAGCATATCAATGAGGATACTTTCATTAATGCACAACTCTGTAACAAAGAATTGTATGACCTGAAACCAGTTCTTAATTAAAATCCCAAAACTCCCTCTGCCCCTTCCCCTCCCATCACCCGACCTGGACCAGCCAGTCGCCACGGGGGGTCACAAGCCCGGCCCGAGCCTCCACCAACTCGCAGGCCGCAGGACTCCCGCCGCCACCCGGGGATTAAAGGCGACGCCTCAGCTACGGAGCTCCAGTCATCACCAAGCCGATCTCCGCCGTCACCGTATCCCAGTTGCTGATGCGGGGTGGGGGGGTCTATGCAGTCACCCAGGGCTCGGGGACCCCCAGATTCAGGCAGGCCGCACAAAGGGCTCCGCCGGGCAGGTCACAAAATGGCGGCTCCCGCCTTTGAGCCGCTGCGTACCCTCTGCCGGTCGCTCGAGGGGGACACCGCAGATCGGGATTCCGCTGCTCCTCAAGCTCCGCTACCCGCCACCAACAGCTCGCACCCCGGGCGTGGGGCAGCGTTAGCATCCCAGCTATCCGTATCAGCGGCGTGCTGCTGATACGGATGTTGGCCCCAAACCTCTTCACGAGTGCGAGTCTTGCGTATCAATGTCCTGCTCTTCCGTTCCTCCGGTTGCTCCCTGCTCCATCTCACGGATCATTTCCTCCAGCGGATGCATCGAGCGGTCCGTTGATTCATCCAGGTCCGACAGAAGTTCATTATCCAGTCCTGCCGTATCTGTTGCATGCGGGTGGGCTTGTCCTCCAATTCTTGTCTCCTGATTCTCTGTGGCAGCGGAAGAAGCGTCGCGGTCTTCTCTCCCCCGGCCAGCCGTACGAGGGTTCGGATAGGGTGACGGGTGTGAGCCTCGCCGCATTCTTGGAATTTGGGATCTTTGAGGTTTAGGTGAGTTTCTCCGAAAGTTAGCCGCCGCTAGCTCCGTTCGAATCCTACGGCCCTCCTCCTCAGCCTCCTGCAGCAGGGGTCTCTCTTCCAGCCACTGCCAGGCCTCTTCCGGACGGCTGAAGAAATGCGACTTGCCTTTGAACAACAGTTTCAGCTTCGCTGGGAAGAGCAGCATATACGAGATATGGAGATCCCGGAGTTTCGCCTTGACCGAGTCATATGACCGTCTCTGCTTTTGGACATCCTGGCTGTAGTCAGGGAAAATCATGATGTTTGTGTTCTCGAATTTAAGTTCACCTGCCCTTCTAGCTTCACGGAGGATAAGGTCTCTATCGGCATAGTTCATAAAGCGCGCGATGATCGGCCGCTGCCTCGCCCCCTCCGGTGGTTTCGCTAGAAGCGCCCTGTGCGCTCTTTCTATGATGAAACAGTTAGAAAACTGGGCCCGCGGGAACGTGGTACGCAGCCAGCCCTGTAGGAAGGCCGCCGTGTCCGTCTGCTCAATGCCCTCCCTAAAGCCTACGAAGCGGAGGTTGTTCCGTCGTGCCCTGTTTTCGGCGTCATCCACTTTCCACTGCAGTTGCCTGTGGGACGCCTGCAATTCCGCCATTTCTTTGCGGAGGGTTGAGACAGAGTCTTCCGTTTCACTGATTCTGTATTCCGCTGTAGTCACCCTCTCAGTGAGGTTTCGAAAGTCTTGGCGCAATAACAGAACCTCGGAGCCCACTTCGCCTATCTTGGTCTCAAGCGCTGCTCTGGAGTCTTTGATATCGATTCTGGAGGCCTGAATCGCCTTCAGGAGCATGGCCATGTCTGTGTAAGTTTCCGGGGGATTCTGGGGCATCTCCCTTTGCGTCCTCGTCGTGGTATAATTTTCAATGGACTCCTGCCTAGCCGCCCGTGCGGGTGGGTCCCTTTTCCCCATATCGCCCCTCTTGTCAAGTACAATGTTCCAGGGGGTATTTGGCTCACTGGAGTGGGGTCAGGCCTGGAGTATCCCGTATGGTGTACCCGTCTTCTACCCAGTATTATTAGTAGGGCGCCTCCGGACAATGCAGCTGGGGGAGATCAGGGAGCAGGTCCTGGGCAGCTGGGACAGGTTCTCTGCGGCAGCCTCACTCTCAGGCAGTGTGTGCGCACCTGGAAAGCACCAACAGTCACGGCTCAAGGGACCCCCGGGCGTTCAAAGTTTGACTCTAAGGTGGGTTCTTACAGTGTCTCTGGGCTCAGGGTAGTCCCGGAAGCAGGGGGCAGCTGTGTGTTCAGGCCTGACTCGCCGTCCCGTACGGATGGGATCTCTGCAGTGCCCCAGTCCGATCCACCGTCTGCCACCACGGGGTGGATGGGGGGGGGGGAGCGAGAAGCGCCGACTCCGCTGCCCCACCAACGCCCCTGCCGAGTCCGAGCTCCCCGTCCCGGGGCAAAGGTCTCCGGGGGTTCCCCCAAGCCGGTGCGGGGGCCGGGCTTCAGCGCCGCCCAGTCAGGCACTCACCGGGTGCGAAGGCGCAGAGCAGGCGTCCCTTTCCTCCCTCGCCAGGTCCGCCTGCCTTCCGACTTGTTTGCTGAGGGGCCCCTCGAGCCGACGTTTCGCGTCCCTGGTTGGATCAGGGCCGGGCTGTTTGTTGTCCCCCAGGCGCCATCTTGCCTCAACAGCGCCGCTCCATCCGTCGCCTCTTCTTTGGCAATTGCCGGGCTCCGTCCGGCAGGATATTTGAAATTACTGCAGCCGGTGCACCTGCCGTCCTTCAGGCTAATGGTTCGGGTTTTTTAAGGAGGTTTGGGGCAGAAATAATCGTCGGATTTTAGCAGCGGGCCGGGAGCCGAGCCGAGACACGTCTCACTCCCTCATGTCGCTGGCCACCTAGGCCAATAATTCTTAACCTTTTGACTTCTGTGGACCCTCAATTAATCATTACCGGATTCTGGGGGCCATTATTGAAAGCAGGTGACTGACTGAAGCATTTTCGATAATTTGAACTACAAAACAATACACAAATACAGAAACAAACACTCAAGCACATAAGTTATAAAATATTTTATTTATTTCACCAGCAAATCTCAACATTTTAATGGGGAGGCTGAAGCCTTTCTAATTTCAATTGCGGCCACAACCATACATACTCCATTCTGTTTGATTCACTTACACTGCTCTAACAAATTAATATGGAGGACACTAACTTAATTTTTTCCCTTAAATTTTAAATTCCTTCACACTTATAGAACGTTTTCAAATGTTGCCTCTTTATTTGTATGCTCTTTATTAATCTATTTATATTATTTCACTATCTGTGCAGTCACAGACTGCCTAAGTAGGCTTTGCGGACTCCCAGGCTCCTTCTTAGCCAATAGGTCTCGCCTTTGGGACCTTATAAGTGTTTAGCTATTCAACAGTTGATGTTGTTACCCCAAGGATATTGTACAGCATAACTAAATACTTATAAGCTTCCAAAGGCGAGACCTATTGGCTATGCCAATGCTTTTTGTTGTTTGGGTGCAATATGGATCCTCTCTATGAGTGTGGAATTCGAGCTGACTCGGAGCAGTAATAATATTGGTGACTGAGGTAGTTGGTCTCCTTGTCAGTATCTGTTTTAAACACAGACCCAGACAGTCCAATCGGGCCGGGTGCCCCATACCGTCAGAATGTTTTTGAGACTTTACTAACAGCTTTCTTATTAAACATGATCGCTTGTCTATCTTTACCACTGTTTTCTGTGTTCTTCATCACTTCTGCCACATTTAAAGATTCAAAAGGAAATTTGATTGGTTTGCACTATGGCTGGTGGACAGAATTTGATGGAGTGTGGGGTGCTGGTTTTTGTTCATTATATAAGAATTCAGCGGTTTTAACGCATGAGTCCATGGCAACCCCATTTCCCCATACGCAGAGTTTACTATCTAATTTGTAAATCTATAAATGTACTATGGTGGCTGGTAGCTGCTGCCTATCTGGTCTATCATTCATAGTCCAGTTCTTGGTCATGGCATTGATCTGTGTCATTTGTGGTCGCCTCTGTGACTTTGCTCTGGGATTATGTTGCAGGTTCTTTGAATGATTGTCAGTTCATTCCAGAGGTGCGCTGTAGAGTGCTTATGGATCCCTCAGCGTTCTTCGGTTGGGAGGGCTGTGCCCTCCGCTCTTTCCCTTCTATGAACTTCCTCCAGTGGCAGTGGGGATGCCCCTCAAGTGATCTCCAGCACATCGCTATTGCTTGGCGGGCCGTGATCTAACCTAAGTCCATAAATCTAGACTGCACTTTCTGGGGCTGCGAGTGAGGATACAGGCCCGGTAGACAAGTCTCCATGGTTACCACATGTGCTTTCTCCCGGTTGCCCACTCCCCAAGTCTGCTGTGACCTCTCGCCAATTGATGGGCAAGCCCATATCATGTGTTTAAAGTCTGCATCTGTTCTGTGGAACCTGGGGCATTTTTTGTCTGTTGTCAACAAAATAATGTTCAGTCTTTGGGTGTAAGTACATGGTGTGTAGATAGTTAAATCGCGTCTAGTAGTGTGACTGGAGACCTCACATGGATATGCCCCTATATGACCCCACTCGTTGTCTCTCAGTTTTTGTCCTATTGCTTCCTCCCAGTATGGCCTTAGTTTTGTCAGTGGGGTTGCGGTCAATGCCTACAGGTTTGTATAGCCGAGAAATGAGCTTGCACCCACTGCCAAAGGTAAGTACAACCTGTAAGACGTCATGTGTTTTGGATTCAATGTGGCTGCCCTTCCACAATGTCTGTAGGGAGCTTGTTAGTGTCCCATAGGTCAAAAATTGTGATTCTGGGAGTGTGTCCTCATCAATCGGGGAGGATAACTCTCATAGTTGCCCCTCTGCATAGCAGTCTCCACTGTGGCAACCATCAGAAAGAGCTGAGCTGGACCCAGAGCCAAGTCACCAGTTTTCTGGGCCCGGCTCACCCTGACTGGGCCACATTAAAAGGTTGCCAACACTAACATTGACACGACACGTGCTGCACTGAGATCAAAGCACAACTCTGCCAAGTGCCATGCTTGCAGGGTTAAGCGATTTAAGCAAGCATGAGGAGCTACATATGCATTACATTTGCGTTTTAGTGGGGTGATGAGGGACATAACCTTATCTGCTACTGAAGATGGCTCTTCTCACTGGGAGTGGAAGTTGTCAGATCCAAGTCTGCGCTTCACAGTTTTACGCCAATCTTATTGAATACATCTAGCTCATTCCCACTCAGCACGGAGGCAGCTTACGTTAAAAGAACATCTTGGGAGTAAATATGTGCTGGTGTCTCAGCTGACTATTGTGGAACCTGGGGATCTGGGTGCTGGTTCCAGCTTCAGCGCTTTCTTGAAAATCTTAAGATCTCTTAATCTTCCTTTTGTGGAAAAGTAAATTTTGCCATGTTCTGTGTCCCTACGTGTTCCCCATCTTATGTTATATGTGCATGATTAATATGCATATGTATTCCCTATGATCGATTAAAGATGCAATTACAGCTGTGTCCATCTCTAGTATGCCAGTTCCTAGTTTTCGTGAATACAACGAGCATCAGGCCTATGTAAAGTTATGTTGCCACGTTTCACAGTGTGCACGTTATTTCATTGTAAAATCCCCGTTTCTAGGCCTCAAAAGGGCCCGGACTCAGATTCAGCTCCTGTCTCCTGAACCCTCTCCGAGGAGCGATACAGCCCCCACCTGTATCCCTGACCCTTCACTTACTTCCTGCCTCACAGTGCCCGGCTCGGCCTGGCTCTGCCTGCCAGTCTGCCAAGAGTATGTTATGATTCTAGTTATCAGTCCAGCTCTCCTTCTCTGCATTCCTAAGCTACTGAATCACATCAATAGTTTCCGTCACAGTCTAGCCTTTACGTCTCCATGTAAGAGAAATACTGTATTAATGGTCATTTAATATTCCTCAACACGCACTACATGTAGAATAATGCATGCACCAGTCTTAGTGTCTGTTAGCCTTTGCCCTGATAACTTTTGGATTCTATCAACATGTTCTCTAAACATCAGATACTAGATAGTGTTTAGGTACATGTCGCTCTGACTCTCCAGACTTCCGTCTCCTCTTCTAGCGCAGAAGTCATAGCCCCCCGTTCCTCCTAGTAACACGTCATTGCCAGCTTGCGCGCACCACTAGGTTAGAGGTCCCGGCTCCTTAGGTAGCCCCCTCCATGTTTCCGCCCCATTTATGACATATTCCGTTACGTTTACATCACATGTCTATGTATACGCCCTGTTCACGCCTCTTGTTACACCTACTTTCTGCCTTATCTTTCGCGACTGCTACAGGCCCTGCCCACTGCTACGCCTATTGTATTGAACATCATGTATTTTGTTTAACTATATATACTTGTGTCCTGTTATTAAAAAGTTGTGCAGCGCTGCCATCCTATTCCCGTGCAGGTTGTCCTGTTCCTGTCCTTTATGCTGTATTAAACCTGCAAACTCCAGCTACCTCGAATCTTGACTCTTATTTATTGAGCTATCTGTTATTGTATATCCAGTCAAAAATAGAGGTATTATTTATTTATTTACCACATAATGGCGCCCGAATAGGGACTTGCCCTTTCCCCACGCGCCGGTGAAGCCACGCAAGCCCCCTGATCCTCTGCAGCCGTGACGGAACCATACCGTGCACGTGCAGATATTTCTGCTTCAAGTATCCCTCAGGCCCACGGAGGAGACGGAGGTTGCGGTCCAGCATCCAGACGAGGCGGTGGAGGAACGCGGCGAGTCCCGACCAGAGCCCAAGCCGAGAGTCCAAGGTCCGAGGTATCTAGAGGCCCACCCGTAACAGAAGTCCGAAGTTTGTCCGTCCGTCGTCGTAGCAGTCCAGTCCAGTCCGAGGCCTTCCGTTCTTGCTGCCCGGTGAGTACCGTTGCTGGGGTAGTATCTAGACAGGGTCAATTAATTTGTCTCTGGTCCGTGGGTTTGGGTACGCAGATCCAACACGAAGTGTCCACCTAGGTGGATGCGGGTCCTGACGTGTCTCTTTATGAGACCGGTAAGTTTCGTACTGTTTTAGCAGTGCATCTAGTTTCTGTTCTAGCCCGTTCTGTTCTCGAGAAATTCATGTATTCTGTTTTCAGTATTCCAGGTAGTATTTTGTCCGAACTGTTATCCTAAATGTCATTCATGTATTTCAATGTCGTGGTATGAAAGTGGTGTTTCTTCAGTAATTATCATGTTCATTGTGTATTGTATTGTGTCTAGACTCCAGCCCAGTCATGCCATTGTTTTCCAAGTTACGTCAGTTAAAAACTAGAAAAGGTCTGTTAGAAGAAGCAGTTCCTGTCCCGCCTAGGGACAGTCCAGGTCATTTTATGTATCAAAAGCATGGCATAAGTGCCATATTGTATCTAGATTTGTGGGTGGAGTACACCAAACAGTTAGAAGAGAAATATAGATGGCCCGTATCGGGTACATGGGATGCCGAGTGCATCATGCGAGTAGAAGAAGCATTATGGAAAAAGAAAGCCAGACAGTCACAGAAAGATGCCATCGAGTTATGGCGCAAAGAATCTCATAAAAGAACCGAAAAAGAAATCAGAAAGTCAGAATTAAGTAGAGAATCCTCAGAAAGAGCCCAAGAAAGGGAACTAATCGAAATAGGTGAACGAGTTAAAACCGAACAGTCAGACAGACAGAGGAATGCCCTTATTAAGGGTATGTATCCTCTTCTTGCCGAGGGCTTGCCAAAAGCAACCCCGGAGGCATCCAGTAATTTCCCGCCACCTTTAGTTCCGACCAAGCTACGTCACAAACCGACCGCAGCTGATATTTTTCTCTCGTCCTATTTGGACGACACAGTCCCAGAATATGCAAATCCTGTTCCACCAGCTCCTGTAAATAATGTAATTCATGGTCCTCCAGTCACCGGGGCACCTGTTGCAGTACCTGTTACGGTACCCCCGGTCCAGCCCGTAGTACAAATTCCCG
Organism: Lissotriton helveticus; assembly: GCF_964261635.1. Classification (NCBI taxonomy): domain Eukaryota; kingdom Metazoa; phylum Chordata; class Amphibia; order Caudata; family Salamandridae; genus Lissotriton; species Lissotriton helveticus. The sequence continues at coordinate 91,962,186 of NC_136057.1, read as the reverse complement.
CCACATCAGCCACTCTGCCAGCACGAAGAGTATCAGTCGACAATTCCAGCTTAGGGGCCGCGGGAGGAGGTCCTCCTGGTACCCCGCCGCCAAATAGACGTCTAGGGCCAGTGGAGTTACATGAACGTGCATTACAGCGTACGCCCAAATATCAGTCCATTGCAGAAATCAGGCGAGCTCTTACTGAATGCTGTTATGATCCAGTCCCAGGCGAGGATAGTATGGTTATATATTCCGTACGTATAAGGCAGGTGTCCGAGTATTTGGTCACCCTACCGAATATGAAAGAAGATCTAGACAGAATGTATCGTTTCATTCGTACTGGAGACGATCCAGAAAGTATCGGTGAAGTCATGTCTCTCAGAAAATCTGAGATCCAGTTCATGCTATTAAAGTTTCTGATCAATTGTTTAATTAGGGAACAAGATTCCCCGACTAAAGATCCGACCGAAATGAAAATTCGGACAAAGTGGAGTGATAATATAGCCGAGGGTAAGCACAAGACACTCAATAGTATAGAGAGTATGTACAAGAAAATACGTAAAGAAATAATAAGGTTACACGAACAACGCAAAGAAGCTCTAGGAAGCGAGAAAGAAAATTACTCTCCTACTGAAGAGGTAGACGACGAGAATACCGCCAGAATAGCGTATGTAGGTAAATCTAGATTTCCAGACCGACATTTACGCCTAAAACACAAGAAAGTCTTTCATCTACCAGCACCAGAACAAGGCTCTCTAGAACAAGTATTTCAAGCTACCGATCACATTCTGAAATCACGAATCGGTTATAGTGAATTAAGTACCATGCATGAACATGAACTAGCCCGATCAGCAGTCCGATGGATTACTGATTCTACCACTTTTCCAGACGAAATAGTGGCACAAATGTTTCTGAAACTGCCCCCAGCCGAGCAGCGACTGGTGGGTATGTATATGATCCAGCACCTCATTACGCTGTATGAGGGTCAACATTCTGATCCAGGTCCGTTACATGATATCCTGAACGAGTTACTCCAGTATAGATGGAAAGGTTTAGGTACCGATTTAATTAGTGTCATTCTAGAACAGCGCCATAAATATAGAACGTTTCTGAACCCACATTTTGTTCATGTCTCACCCCCAGAAAGTAAACCCTTTTACATAGACAGACAGCATCCGTTACGAGAAGTACACCCAGTTAAGACAGCGGGTGGTGAAATGCAACGAGTATTTGTTTACACCCCAGTTACAAAGATGGAACTCTTAGAGATGAAGAAATTAATTCCCTGTCACGACAAAGATCCAGCAGGGTTCCACCGAGAATTAAAAGACATGCTCCGTATGGGAGAATACACGTATCCAGATATTATTAAAATGCTAAAAGTCCTGTTGCCTGCGGGCATATACGAAAAACTCAAGGAAAAAGATTGGGAGGTGGGAGAGAAAAAGATCGATTGGACAGCTCTAGAAGCTGAAGATAAGATACGAGTACCAGGTACCGGTCTTGGAGACAAATGTAAAGAATTACCAGAGTTATTGATTCAGGTTTTGCCTAGGTTATTAGCCACTAAAAAGGAAGACTGGGATGCAATCTCAGCCTGTAAACAGAAACAAGACGAAGACACTAGTGATTTTTATTCTAGATTTGAGAAATGTTTTATAATAAACAGTGGTTTAAAGACGAGTAGCGAGTCATACCCTCATCTTTTTGTTACTAAACTAGTCGAGAATTCAAGTCCACAAGTTAAGAATCGAGTTTTGAAAGTCGAAAGTACATGGCAAGCTAGTACCCCGTCACAGATGTTACAGATGCTCCAGTATCACCAGAATAGAATCAGAGAAGAGCAAGAACACGAGAGAAGACGTATGAAAGACACGAAAATGAAAGTACTAGTTGCACAATCTGTTCCACAAGACAGTCAGAAGAGGGGTCCGAATCAAGCCAGTCATCCTGCAGCTCCCGTTAAAGGGACATGCAATTACTGTAAACAGCCAGGTCATTTTATAAACGAGTGTGCAGTTCTGAAACACAATATAGCCACTGGTAAAACTAAAGAAAGACCACGTCCGCCTAGACAAGAACAAGTTTCACAGACTTCCCAGTTACCACAGAATACACCGCAGACAGTTACAGCACCGCAGCCTATAGCTGCAACACAGCATGTTACACAGCAGATGTACCAGTATGCACAGTCCGAGTATCCAGAGTACCAGCAGTATTCATGAAACAGCCTAGAGAGGGAGGTAGGCTTGCCTCTCATCGAGATTCCTGTTGATCAAGAGGGTCCCTATGTTCACAGTCAAGTATTAGGGAAAGACAGAAAGTTTTTGATTGATACAGGGGCAAGTAGGACTACTATTAGTCATGACGAGGTTCCAGGGGCTCCGCTCTCAGGCTCTAGAAATGTTTCCCTTGGATTTTCAGGAAAACCAATAGTTAACGAGATTTCCAAACCAGTTACTCTAGAAGTTGGTCCATTGTCCCGAACTACTGATCTATTACTTACGAAGTCATGTCCAGAAAATTTGTTAGGCATTAAGACATTGAAAGAATTAGGTGCAGTTATTTGTTGTTCCCCAGAGGGAATACGTTTGTTTTTACGTGACTTTAAGGGTCACTATGTATTACGTGATTTTGATCCAAGATTACTGAATGTCCGGCAGCATCTATGGGCACAAGGTCCAACTGATGTTGGTTTTATGCAAATCACACCCCATCGTGTGACTCTCAAGCAAGGTGTAGTGTTACCACGAATCAGACAGTACAGATTGCCACCTGAGGCTGTAGCAGCCTTATCCAAAATTATTGACGAGCTCATTGCTCAAGGAGTAGTTGTAGAAACTGACTCCAATGTATGTAATTCTCCTATCATTCCAGTCATGAAACGTACTGATCCAAATGCACCCCCAGTATATCGATTAGTGATTGACCTTCGAGAACTCAATAAATGTATCATTCCCCAGTACCCAGTTGTTCCAGATATCTCATCTCTATTGACAGCTATTGATCCTGAGGCAATATTCTTTACCGTAATCGACCTCAAGAATGCATTTTTCAGTGTTCCGATTCATCCAGACAGCCAGTACCTTTTCGGTTTTTGTTTAAATGGAAGGAGCTATAAATTCACACGAGCTCCTCAAGGTTTCACAGAAAGTCCTAGTATTTACAGTCAAGCACTTAAGAGACAACTAGACAATATTCACATGCCAACTGACACTGCCCTGCTCCAATATGTCGATGATCTACTGATCACAGCCCGTTCTGAACGTGCTTGCGAGCGAGCATCACTTACAGTTCTGTACTTCCTAGCCGAGATGGGGCACAAGGTGTCCCCTTCAAAGCTTCAATTCTGTGTCCAGCAAGTGATCTACTTAGGCCACTTACTGTCCAAGTGGGGTAGGCAGTTGACACCCGACCGTATCCAGTTAATAGCGAGTCTTCCTCAGCCCAAGACCCAGAAGGAGGTACGTGCTTTTATCGGCCTCACTTCTTATTGCCGACAATGGATTCCTCAGTATGCATTTCTAGCCAAACCACTGATACAGTTAACGACACAGGAGGCAGCCGTATCGACTGTCCTCCCTTGGACATCTGAACATACACTTAGTTTTAATGAATTAAAGAAAGCCTTATGTCAAGCTCCTGTTCTAGCAACACCGAACTACAGTAAGTCTTTTACGCTTTTTGTCACAGAACGTGATGGTACTGCATTATCTGTTCTCACACAAGATCAAGCAGGACAATACAAGCCTTGTGCTTATTTTTCTAGCACATTAGATCCAGTAGCCCAGGCTCTGCCTGCGTGCCTCAAGTCAGTTGCAGCCACAGCACTAGCTATTAGACAAAGTGATTCCATAGTGTTAGGACATTCCCTGACAGTACAAGTTCCACACTCCGTGGAAGTTCTTTTAAACCGAACACAGACTCAGCACTTGACTATTGCACGATTGACAGGTTATGAACTGACACTGTTGCAGCCACACATAGAAATCAGACGCTGCAACATTCTAAATCCTGCTACACTGTTACCGTCAGTTACTTCAAATCCTGCCACACATGACTGTGTGGAAGTTGTTAACACTATGACAAAGCCAAGACAAGATCTGACAGATATTCCATTACCAGATCCCGACCTGACACTTTATGTGGATGGTTCATTTATGAGAACAAGTACAGGAGAACTAGTAGCCGCGTATGCAGTGACTACTGACACTGAAGTTATTGAAACACACCGTATTGACACCCTGTCTGCTCAAGCAGCAGAGCTAGTCGCTCTGACACAAGCCTGCATACATGCCAAGAACCTGAAAGTTAATATCTACACAGATTCACGCTACGCATTCGGAGTCGTACACGACTTTGGAGTGCTCTGGCAAGAGAGAGGTTTCATGACTTCTCATGGAACCAAGATTCAGCATGGTTTCCTTATTCAAGCTCTGTTAGATGCAATACATTTACCGACATCTATCGCTATCATGAAGTGCAAAGCACATACTAAAGTTACTGACATTATTTCCCAAGGTAATGATCTAGCGGATCGAACAGCCAAGCTTACAGCACAGACACCAGACATACCCGTTAACAAGACACCGACATCCACTCTAGAACAGACTACTTGTATGACAGTCAAGGACCCTACTCAAGATGTCATAGATATCCAGTTACATGCTACTCCCGAAGAAATTAAGAAATGGTCCGAACAAGGAGGGGTCCAGACAGATCAGGGATGGGTGACGAAGGGAAAAGCCACATGGTTTCTCCCCGACTCTATGGTTCAAGTCATTATTAATACCGCACATAGTCCTGCACACCTAGGAGAAAAAGCCATGATAGACAGTATCCAGAACATTTGGTTCAACAAGCATTTACGAGATGCAGCCAAGCAGAAAGTCCGTACTTGTATGATATGTTGCCAATTCAATCCAGGTAAAAGTGTCCCGGTGGAACAAGGTGGGTTCCAACCCCCTGACCACCCTTTTGAAGTCCTCCAGATGGATTATATTCAGATGGAGCGCTGTCGAGGTTTCAAGTATGTCCTTGTAGTTGTATGCGCTTTGTCCAGGTGGACAGAAGCATATCCAGTCCCAGATTACACAGCCGCGACCACTGCCAAGCAGTTGGTTCGTGAATTTTTCCCCCGCTATGGACTCCCTAGGGTCGTGTATTCTGATAACGGCCAGCCATTCTCATCCGAACTAATGAAGCACGTTTCCCTTTTACTAGGGTACCAGTGGAAGTTCCATTGTGTACGCCATCCTGAAGCAGCAGGTCTTGTAGAGAGACATAATCAAACCTTGAAAATCCGTATTGCCAAAGTATGCAAAGAGAAAGGTGTAGACTGGCTAGTAGCCCTGCCAGTTGCCCTATTCTATATGCGCATGGTCGCACACTCCAGATCAGGTCTGTCCCCTTATGAGGTCGTATTCGGCCGCCCCCCGAATATGTGGGGTACACCTAGACCCCGAAGTATTACAGATGTTTCCAGTAATATGCTGACAGATTACCTAGCTTCCTTGATGTCTGCCCTACACTCTTGTCGTTCACAGGTTGCCGCTGCATTTCCCGACAATACTGAAGTCAAGCCACACGAGGTCCTTCCCGGCACCCTGGTTTTAATCCGGAATTTCGATCGTTCAAGTCCGCTGGAGCCTCGCTGGAAGGAACCGAAGTTAGTCCTTCTGACCACCCGTACTGCCGTCAAGTTGGAAGGCAGGAAGGGGTGGGTGCACCTGTCGCATGTCAAGAAATTTCACGGACTCCGACTAAAAACTGTTTCCAAGAACATTTCCAAGGATTGTCAAGATTTTAAAGACTGCCAAGATACTATTATCAAGGACTGTCCCGCTATTGACTCTGATTCAAAGGATTCCCTGTTAGAGAAAACTCCACAGCAGGAGTATAAAAGTTAGCTCCGGTCTAGTAAAATAAGTCAGCCAGTTTAATTGTCTAAGTCCCCCTGGGTGAAACGGTTAGACAGGTATCTGACATGTATGAGATAGACCCCCATAGTGAGAGAGTTAGTCAAAACTCTATCCGATGTATCGTTTTTCTAAGTTTTATATTGTTTTTGAGTTTAATGATTACCTGTACAAGTTATGCATTTCATTTATGTTTTCCAATTTCTCATGTAAATAAGTTTTCTAATGCTACAGTAGAGCATACGTTTAGTGATCTGCCTCCTCACGAACTATCCTATCGTCTTGCTATGCGCAACAATACCTTTATCCGTATGTTACATTATTCACACCAGACCAGCAATGCCACTAATTGTTGGGTGTGTGGTCGACTCCCCCCTTTCCAGACACCGAAGGGAGTTCTGCCGCTGTTTCCTTATCCATTTTCACATAATGGTTCGTGTGGAGCCTGGTCCACGTTAACGTCATCTTCAAATGATATGTCCCTTCTGAACAGTACATGTTTTCCAGACAAGCAAGGTCTTCCCCACAGAACAGGGTTAGATCTAGAAAATGAAGTTTATAATTTGGGTAATTATTCTTCGAATTTCATGGTTCTGAATGTCCAGTCTGATCCTACTCCAGACTTACCTGCTATTTCAGTACTACCAGTCAAAGGTGAATTATGTGTCCGAAATAATGGTTCCGCACATGTAGGACATAGTGATTGTACTACTATTGTCAAGTATAGTGACAGTGGGAAATCTATTTTCAAAGCTTCACGTCATTCTTATTTTGTTTGTGGTCAGACCGCATATGTTCGTCTGCCCCTCGATTGGGATGGAACCTGTTACATTGCCTTCCTACTGCCACCAGTTTTTCTAGCCCCATCTGATTATCATAGAAACACACATCTAGTACACGTTAGACATAGAAGGGAGATCGAGTCCCCGATTGTCGATCAAACTGAAACTGCTCTAGAACAGTATACAGATTTCAATAAAGGTTTCTTTTTCTTTATAGGCCCTATCCAGAATAGTAAGTTAATACGTAGATTAACCAGAACCCTTGAAGCAGTAGTGAATGAGACTGCCTCTGCTCTAGGTAACTTAACCGAAGAGCAATCTGCTATGAGATTTGTCGTGCTCCAAAATCGTCTCGTTCTTGACGTCATACTGGCCGATAGAGGAGGAGCATGTAGAGTCATCGGATCTAGTTGCTGCATTTTCATTCCTAATAACGCGCCGTCTGTTTATTCAGCTATAACCAGACTTCATAAAATTGCCCATCAGTTACACCAGAATCCAGGCACCTGGACATGGTCCGGTTGGTTTTGGAGTATAATTTCTGCCTGGGGATGGAAAGTATTGTCATTTCTAGGTATTGCAGTAGCGATCATATTCAGTTGCTGCCTCTGTATACAATGTGGCCCTGCGATTTGCGGCATTTGTGCTACCTCTTGTATTCCTAGTCCCAAGTCCCGTCCTAAGTCCCGTTCCAAGAAAATTCGAGACGAGCAAATGATACTGTATGAAATGATAGATGGTATCATGAATATTGATGTTTCCTGATGGAAACGTAGTGACAAGGAGGGAATGTGGAAAAGTAAATTTTGCCATGTTCTGTGTCCCTACGTGTTCCCCATCTTATGTTATATGTGCATGATTAATATGCATATGTATTCCCTATGATCGATTAAAGACGCAATTACAGCTGTGTCCATCTCTAGTATGCCAGTTCCTAGTTTTCGTGAATACAACGAGCATCAGGCCTATGTAAAGTTATGTTGCCACGTTTCACAGTGTGCACGTTATTTCATTGTAAAATCCCCGTTTCTAGGCCTCAAAAGGGCCCGGACTCAGATTCAGCTCCTGTCTCCTGAACCCTCTCCGAGGAGCGATACAGCCCCCACCTGTATCCCTGACCCTTCACTTACTTCCTGCCTCACAGTGCCCGGCTCGGCCTGGCTCTGCCTGCCAGTCTGCCAAGAGTATGTTATGATTCTAGTTATCAGTCCAGCTCTCCTTCTCTGCATTCCTAAGCTACTGAATCACATCAATAGTTTCCGTCACAGTCTAGCCTTTACGTCTCCATGTAAGAGAAATACTGTATTAATGGTCATTTAATATTCCTCAACACGCACTACATGTAGAATAATGCATGCGCCAGTCTTAGTGTCTGTTAGCCTTTGCCCTGATAACTTTTGGATTCTATCAACATGTTCTCTAAACATCAGATACTAGATAGTGTTTAGGTACATGTCGCTCTGACTCTCCAGACTTCCGTCTCCTCTTCTAGCGCAGAAGTCATAGCCCCCCGTTCCTCCTAGTAACACGTCATTGCCAGCTTGCGCGCACCACTAGGTTAGAGGTCCCGGCTCCTTAGGTAGCCCCCTCCATGTTTCCGCCCCATTTATGACATATTCCGTTACGTTTACATCACATGTCTATGTATACGCCCTGTTCACGCCTCTTGTTACACCTACTTTCTGCCTTATCTTTCGCGACTGCTACAGGCCCTGCCCACTGCTACGCCTATTGTATTGAACATCATGTATTTTGTTTAACTATATATACTTGTGTCCTGTTATTAAAAAGTTGTGCAGCGCTGCCATCCTATTCCCGTGCAGGTTGTCCTGTTCCTGTCCTTTATGCTGTATTAAACCTGCAAACTCCAGCTACCTCGAATCTTGACTCTTATTTATTGAGCTATCTGTTATTGTATATCCAGTCAAAAATAGAGGTATTATTTATTTATTTACCACACTTTGCCTAAATGTTATTTCAAGAAACGGAATACAGCTGTGGAGTTCCAATGTGTAAATCCTCATTTGATGGGCACAATATTGTTCTGTCTGGAAACACTTGCATGGTTGTATTGTGCTCTGTTTCTCTTTAGCTAGGGTAGCAACATAAAAAATACCAGTACTCACACCTACACACAGCAAGGTGGACATCTCAACATGCAAAGTGAGGCATAGGCACTCCTCCAAAACCTTTTTCTGTTTCTTGACTGCTGTTATTTCTTCCAAAGTTGTAACATTCACCCCCCAATTGACCGCTTCTGGTCAATGTCTAGTTAAAGGTCACTCATCTATGTTCAGCTCGCCTGATGGTTACTGGGCTACTCATCGTTCCATGTCTGCTGACACTGCTCTGAAGCTCGGCACTTTACAAATTTTTACAATTCATCATAATAATGTGGGATCTGCAGCATTACACCCCCTGCCTGCAAGCCTTTATTCTTATGGCAAATAGTAATACTATCTTTAGCACAAGAAATGTCTTCAGATCTTGTGCAGGATGCCTTTGGAATGAGCTGAAGGAGCACTGTGCTTACATTAAATGGCAGTGAGGCTGTCACAACATCCTTGTTAGTAGAATGTTTTCTGGGTATAGGAAACATTCCTAGCACTGTAAGCTTCCTTAGGTCTCCAGTGTTTGCCGTTGTATGTCAGAGGAACGCGCACATGGATGTAAACTTAATTGGTCTTACGTACGCATGACCCAAATGCAAATCATAAGCTTTGCTTCAGAAAGTGGAGACTCACAAAACTTAGTTGTTTAATATTATAAGCTTCAAGATCCAGTTTGGATCTTCTGTAGATTTGTATAGCTCAAGCCCTTTCTACTGTAATCTAGGGGAAAACAGACACCTTGTTGGGGGTGATCAGTCCCATTCTGTTCTGGCCTTCTGTTTGGACGGCAGTCCTCATGACGGGTGCCCAAGTCGGTTCAGTGCTGCAGTAGTTACATTTAAATTTGGTTTCTGTGTGATGAGCAATCTAGGTGCATCAAATCTAATCACTTTGCTGTTCGGTAACTGGAATGTTTGTTTTTTAATATACATTTAAAGTACTAGAATGGCGCTCAAATGCACTGTTAAAGAGTTACAATGGAACCTAGACTGTTGCGCAAGTAGGGCATCAATATATGAGAAAACTGCGAGTAGTTCAAATGGCTAGTGGCAACATGGTAAACAAGCATTGCAAAGCTTAAGATTTTACTACCACTTATCCGTCATTATTTGTAAGAAATTGGATTGTTATTTGGGGTAGAAGGTTGACTTCCCACTTCAGGGAATAATCACAACCATTTCCAGGGTTAACTCTCAGCGTCACTGAGCTCATCCCCATGGTCCCTTTCGCACAGAGCAGACAGGCTCACCTAAGGGGAAGACGTAAGGTATTTATGCCTCACTGAAACACTAATAACACTGAAATTCAAAACCATAAAAATATCAAGCCAAATTAGAAAACGAGATCCATTAAGGGCACCGGTGAAATAGGAATTTTTAAAGTTTTATGTGAGAAACAAAGTGCCAACGGGCGTGGTGGGCAGCACCTAGGTATAATTAGAGGCTGGCTGTGATGGAGCACAGATCAAATACACCAACCAGGTTCGCCCTGGTCAAAGATTTTACCTACTGATTTATCCCTTTAATTTCCAACCCACCATAGAAGTAAAAAGCTAAAGCCCCCCTGGGGTGGCACCTAGACACTCTGAGTGTCGGGCAGAGGGTCCAGTTGGCACTGGTCACCTCAGCAGTTGGAGGAAAGGCTTATTGTAGCTTATTGTATACCTGTAGCTTGAACATGTGGTCATCCAACTGACTTTTGGAATCCCCTTCTTTTTCCTGGATTTAAAAGAAAGCCGGTCCAGTGCCTCAGGGTTCCTCCCAGGTTGCCAAACAGCAGGTTCAGTCATTTTCTGATCTTTATCAGGTCAGGAGTGTTCTGTATTATGTGCCTGGAGGTGTCACATTTATGCCTTTCGCATGCTAGCGGTTGGGAATGACAGCTGGGCAGACCCTAACCAGTGAGGTTCACGTTTCTGGGGCCAACCGTCCCCAGTTTTGGCACTTCCTCATTCACCTTATAAATAATTTTTTATCTCATCTTTGGAACTTCGATGGATCGGGTGCTGGCATCTTCAATCTTCTCTCTGTGCAACAGGCAGTCGATTTGACCCACCATGAGCTCTATGCAGATTTTGTCCTGGAATATAATAAAGTAAAAAATATACTTTCTTCGTTCTTTAAGAACATGGTGTTACATTAACAAAAGAGAAATGTAACTTCAGTAGGAATGAAAGAGTAGCTGGGGTGCATTATTTCGGCGGAGGTGTTTGTCCAGCGTTATGCCTAAAGATCTGGTGGAATCCACAACATGTGGAATGCAATTGAGGGCCGTTGGTTGTTTGAGCCAGTCTTGAATGGGGGTAGTATGATTGTGGGGGGCAATAAGTAGGAATTCTGTCTTGAGGGTATTCAGCATAAGGTGATTGTGAGGTAGCAAATGTTGAGTTTTCACAAGGACACAATGAGTTAAGAGTTTTGATATTGTCAGGTGAAGAGACTTTTAGGTATATTTGAGTGTCATCTGCGTACATGTGATAATATATGTTCGAGCTGTTCAGAATATCTGTAAGTGGTTCCATGTACAAGTTGAAGAGCGTGGGTGATAATGCAGATCCTTGAGGGACCCCAGTTGAGATCGGGGTGTTGTTAGAAAGGGAATGGTTGACTTTGATTCTCTGTGATTTATTGTGTAAGGAATGAGGCAAACCAATTTAAAACTGTGCCTGATAAGCCCATCCTTTTTTCGAGAAGATCAATCAAGTTATCATGCAGGAGAAAAATGTAGGTAGCTTTCATTTCGTTCAAGAAATCTGAGTGTCATCAGTTATGTGTGTCAGGGCAGATTCGGTACTGTGACCCGCTTGGAAACCTGATTGGAATTGATCAAGGAGTTGAAACTGATCGATGTGATTACGCAGTTGTGTGTAAACATATTTCTCAAGTAGTTTGGCTAGGGTCATGATATTGGAAATGGGCCTAAAGTTGTTAGGATCATTTAAGTCTGCATTTGGCTTTTTAGGTATGGAGGTGACTTGGCCAGTCTTAAGGCAATCTGGAATCCTGCTTTGAAGGAGAGGTTCATGGACAATCTTGGACCAGAGTGGGATTATGGAAGATATAAGATATTTGAAGAGCTTGGCGGGCATTTGCCCAAGGCTATTTAAGAAGACTCGCAAGGGTTTTGCTGACCTGGTCACCTTCCCCGTATTGACGAGCGCGCTCCTCCCGACCTAGGAAATGCGTTTCTCTATGTTCAGCATCCTCAAATTACGCTATCTCAGCCTTGATCTGCCCAAGGGTCGTGAGCTGATTGGACTTGAAGAATTCTAATTCAAGCGAGTGAATCTTTCTCTAGCCACTGCAGATCATTCCTCAGTGAACGTAGAACACCAATTTGTTTAGCAATACACTTGCCCCTAATGACTGCCGTAAGAGTGGACGGGGTGTCCGCAGAGCTGACTTTGGTGTCAAGGTATGGCTGATCCAATCTCCTCTCGCAACACCTGCTCCCAGAGGGCACCAGCTGGAAGTCTCCAGCTGAAGGCTCTATTCGGCGCGTCTGTTAAAATAAATTCTAATAGTACTGGAGCGTTATCCGATAGGGTTCATGCAAGATGGGCACAGTGTCTAACCCAAGTGTCCACGTCACAGGATATAAGTTGGTAGTCAATTTTAGACCACGAGGGGCCTGCAGAGGAAATGCAACTCTCCTCTCGGCTGGATTGGTGTTGGCAGCGCCAGACATCTATCAGATCCTGGTCTTCCATAAGGGCCTGCAGTTGCGCCGCAGCTCAGGCGTGAGGCCGGCGAGAACCATTTGACCTGTCCTAATTGGAGTTGAGAACCACATTAAAATCACCTCCCCATAGCACTGCCCCAGGACCTAGGGAGTCCGCCAACCGCTGCATCTCGCTAAAAAACTGGGGCTCTTCGGTGTTGGGGCCATATATGGATATGAGTCTCACTGGGCGACCTACAAGAACCCCCTCCACTATCACATACCGACCCTGGGGATCGCATATTGCGGTGCGCGTATGCCAAGGGAAGCCCTTTCTGAGAACGATGGCTGTGCCCCTGGCGTAGTTGAAGTATCCCGCTACGAACTTTTCACCCATCCTTCCCGCTCGCAGGCACGAACACGAGGCTCCTATCAGATTCAGCTCTTGTAAAAAGCAGAGTTTGCTCCATATCAATTAAGAAACGCTGACACTAACTGCATCTTTCTACCGCAGTTCAGGCCATTCACATTCCAGGTTACAGCTTTTAGCGTGCATGTCTTGTCAGCAGTTGCAGTCATCTCTACATTATCATGCATCCACGTGCGCCAAGAGGGAGAGCAGAAGCCAGGAGCTTCGGACTCGTGATAGAGAGAGGAAGGCAAAAGAAGAAGGGAGAGAAAACGTAAATAGAGACAAGCAACCAGTGAGAATGGAGCGATAGATGCAAGCTACGCCTCCGCCAACTTTGTGAGGTCTGTCCAATGTGATTAGGTTATATTCAGGGGGAACTAGAATGTCCGAAATTGGTGAGGAGGCTACATTAAGCCAAGTTTGTGGTAGGATCAGGAGGTCCAGATCTTGCAAGAATAAGAGGTCGGCTGTATTCGCAGCATGCCTAACCGCTGACCTGCAATTCAAACGCATTGACTTGAGGTGGGATTTGGTAACCACAGCTTCTTGGGGAGATGTGGAGACTGGTGGTAAATTATCAAGGCTTAAAGTATTGAATGTATTGTATTCCGCATTTATAGAGCGCACTGTGACCCTACGGTATCCTGGCGCTTGAACACGTGAGATCAATTAACCTTGAGTGTAATAGCGAGTACAGGGTCAAAAAGGATTAGAAAGTCACGGCCACATACTTACGCCTTAGGAAAGAGCCAGGTCTTTAACTTCTTTCTGAACGGCAGCAGATTACCCATCTGGCTAAGTTCAGCTGGGAGTTTGTTCCAAGCCGAAGCTGCTGAAATACTAAAAGCTCTTCCTCCATATCTAACTCTTCTAAACCTGGATACTCTCACCAGTTTAGCTGAGGAGGAGCGAAGGTTACGTGGGGGGACATACCATTCAAACCTGCTCTGTAATGGCTTGGGCCCAATGCCATACAGAGCCTTAGAGACTATGCACATTGACTTGAACTGAAACCTCTGCATAACTGAGAGCCAGTGGAGCTCGGCCAAGGCCTGAGACGCTGAAGACTGGCGTGGTCTCATTAGTGCGAACTTGGCCGCCATCGACTGTATTCTCTGGAGTCTCCCTATCAGATATTTAGGAGACTCCAACAACAATGTTCTGAGATTGACACTGGATTCTCTAAATGAGTTGGAGGAAATAGTCTGGATCTAGGATGGTGGGAGAGAAGGTTTATTAGGGTTGGTATTGTAATGAAGCAGAAAGGAGTGAATGTCAGCATCAGACATAGTCAGTGATCCTATGTGGCCTGGCGTGATGGTTAACGAGGCCTAGATTTCCACGTAAAATTTGTCTCGTTTTGCAAGATGAGTCTTGACTTTGGCAGAGTTTAGCCGTAGTGGGGAGGCATGATTGATTATTCTTGAAGAACATGTAGAGATTCCTGCGCTCCTCCATCATTGAAGAAAAGTGTAATCGGTTCAGAAGACCCTGCTTGATGTCTTTCAGTTCAACCTCAAGGTGGGGTGCGGGGGTATAAGGAGTGGTTAGTTGGTCTGGTGATAGGAAGGGAGTGATGTCTCCTCGTAAAAGGAACAGTGGTAGGTAATGTAGGTTCCACATAGTCCCGGATGAAAGTATAAGTGGAGGTTTTTTGGAGGTTGAGGGCTTGTGGTTGGTGGCATGGAGGGGGTATGAAGAGTAGAGGGAAGTGGTGGTCTACAGTTTTCCTCTATGTGTCTTTTGTGCTATAGGGCAGTTGAGTGCCAGGTGTTGGGAAGCACAGTGGGTGAGTGGGGTGCTCCTTGAGGTAGGAGTGATGAGAGGAGGGGAGTTTAGTAGGCTTAGTTATCTAGAGTGCTGTTATTTATTGTTATGGGGGTGAGCATTGGGTGATGATATGTGAGTAGCAGGAGAAGGCCAGTTCCCTCCATAGGTGAAAAGGTGGTCCTCAATGGGCTTCTTGTGTTGAGGGGCAGTAAAGACCCAATGGTTAGGGGGTCTGGTGGATGGGTTGGGTTCCACCTTGGGCGAGGATGGGGAGGAAGAAGGGTATCGATTGGAACTCAGGACCGCTAAATTGCTAATGATGGAAGTTTAACCTGGGTGAGGATTAGGAGCCAGTTTTGCATTGAGCTCCACCACATTTAGTTCTGTCTGCAGCAGTCGCTCCCTCACCCTATGGCGATCCAAATATTACTATCAATGAATATGGAATCCATTTATTCTTCTAGCATCTGTTTCAGTTGGGTAATAGCCATCAGTATCTGGGGAGTGGACATTTCATCCACTCGTGGAAATAGGCCTTGTCTGCTCTGCGAGTTCCATGCAGGGACTCCTCCCACCTCTGTATATCTGAACATTTTTGGTTTTTGGCCTGTTCTAGAAGATCTATCTCGGCCCATAACTACACAGAATAGTTATTGCCACAGGGGCCTATCCCGCTCCTTCAAATTCTATGTCTCAGCAGGTGCTCTGCTATCCCCTGGGTACCCTCTCAAAACAGCGGCCCAGCCCACTGCAGGTCAGACTGTCTTCTTCAGCTCTGTCTGCCACGTATTACTTCCAGGACAAGAGGATGAAGGAGAACCAGGCAATGTCCCCCGAGGCATGAGCAAGGACCTAGCCCTCAAGCCTCCCTCTCATCCGCTACCGCCCACGTCTCAAAGGTTAGTAGCTGTTAGATCCCTTCTCAGCAACCTCTTATCAGTTGGAAGCTCTGGGTTACCGGATCGCAGTCCCAACTATATGCTCACGTCAATGGGGAGGGAGGAGGGGTTGCGCAGGTGGCACCTGTATGTCAACTTGTATGCAACTCACAGGCCCGACCTCTATGCCTTCTCAGGCAGGCCTCCTCCAACTGTATACGCTCTCTGCATCAGCAGTCCGCAACGCAGGAAGGGCAGGGGCAGTTACCACCTGGGGACTATGCTGACCTCATCTCCATTATCTAGCCGCTGTCATTGTGGCAACCATCCTCCAGGCTTCTAGGCTCCAACCAGCATTGCATGCCCCAGCGATCAGTTTATTTCTAGGAAGCCATTCAGCCCCAGTGTGCCCGGCTGTGCCAGTACATCTCAGCCAAGCCTCTGCAGGCATCTATGCGCTTCCCATCATGGTTTCGTGGGTCTCGGGAAGTGGAGTCTGCGGCCCCCTTGGTCCGCTGAGCTCAATTTACAATTCTTGGGCTGCCACTGTATGGCACTCACCTTGGCATCTGTGCGCTCGATCATGGTAGGAAGTCAGTCCGAGCCCCCTCTACCACCTGGAGGGCTCTATGCGTGGGACCTCCTCTAGGGGTCTGACCTCTAACTCCTTGGGAGAGTACTGGATTCTGTAGGATTAGGCTGGGTGCCCGGCAGCACAATCGTTCAAGGCTTTCATTCAGCCATCTTCCTGTGTCTGCTTTTTACAAGATTATGCAAGTTTCAAATTTAGTTTATTCATTTTGATATCATTCGACACGGCAAAACAATTTGTTTTTAATTCTTTTACGGTCTATACAAAATGTAAATAGATTTATCATTTTATGTTACTGATATGAGTGAGTGCACACTTATTGTTAACATTTCAATCTGCTTTATTTTATGTTGTTCTCATTTATCCTTGCCTCAAAACCCTACCAACTCTATCCCATCGGAAAAGTACATGCATTACTTCCAGAATGCTGCCATTCACTGTTAAATAATTTCATTAAAATTAGTTTACACCGTGAAAGATATTTCACTTTAATTCTTTTTTTTTTTTTATACTGTAGGTGGCTTCAAGTGTGGACAGGAACAAAACTTAAGGATTCTGTCCTTTGCAGCAAATAGACTACAAAGAGAGAGATGTTCCAGAGATTTTAGAAGAAACCAATTTCTAACAGCTGGATTTGGCCAGGAAGTAACGACCATACAGAGCAGAGCCGCTGACTGATTGTAAATGCAGTTTCTGGATTCTCTCTAATTTCTTATGTCAAAGAACCCTTAAGTTGGGGGCAGCAAGGACACACATGATCGAGGAGATGGAGGGTTTTGTGACTGTAAAACAAGAGCCAGAACAACAGCACAATTTGAATAAAAAAACAGTGTACATTATTTATAAGACTGTGCAGATTGCAGAAGTAGTGTACCCATGCACTTCACAAGAGTCAAACCTAGCTTGTAATTTGAACAGGACAGTACAGAAAAAGAGGTGCACAGGAGAGATACCTTATCAATGTTCCGAATGTGAGAAAACCTTTACTCAACAATCTTACTTGACACGACATATGAAATCGCACTCTGAACAAAAGCCTTATCAGTGCTCTGATTGTGGGAAAAGATTTAGTCAACAACACTATCTGACACGACATGAAAGAACACATTTGGGACAAAAAAAATATCAGTGCACTGAATGTCCAAAAAGTTTCAGCAAAAAAGCAAGTTTAAATCAGCATGAAGGTGCACATGCTGGAGAAAAACGGTATTTATGTTCTGAATGTGGTAAAACCTACCGTCATAAAATCAGTCTCACATTACATGAAAGATCACACTTGGGACATAAACCATATCAGTGCACTGAATGCCAGAAAAGCTTCCACGATAAAAGTACTCTTGCTAAGCATGAAAAAATTCACACCGGAGAAAAGCCATATCAGTGCAATGAATGTCAAAAATGTTTTACTAAGAGATGTAGTCTAACTCAGCATGAAAAGACACACACCGGAGAAAAACTCTATAAGTGCACAGAATGTGAAAAAAGCTTCAGTCAGAAAATCCATCTTGTACATCATGAGAGAACCCACACAGGAGAAAAGCCCTATCAGTGTGAAGAATGTCAAAAAAGCTTCAGTCAGAAAATTCATCTGACCCAGCATGAGAGAACTCACACAGGGGAAAAACCCTACTGGTGCAGTGAATGTCAGAAAGGATTCAACCACAAAATTAGCCTGACTCACCATGAGAGAACGCACGCTAGGCACGCCTCCGCTCAGGAATGATGTTCATTCACATAATTCCATGTAAACTAAAAGAAAGTACAACATATGGACATTAACCTGAACTGAACCCCTACAAGTGCAGTGAATATTCCGCAAGTTCTAATTCTAAAATCAGTCTCACTTATGAGATAGCATGGAATGGGCCAAAAAAAGCTAGCAGTGCGCTGCAAAACCAAGCGGCTAGTCAGAACAGTATTTGAATGTATGAACAATTCAGTCTGCTTAGGTGTATGAGGGTGAAAATACCGTTTCCATGAGAAATAATATCTTTGAAAAGCTAACGTGAGAATTGTAATCCGACTTAATGGGTGAGCGCAAATCTAGCTTAGATGCAAACCTGTTTAACGTGGAACTTGTAAGGGCTTTTTTTAATTACGAAATCCCCCAACTCCCCTGCATCCCCCCAACGCCCCGGCCTCCCCCCAACACCCCCGTCTCCCCCCAACGCACCCGCATCCCCAACGCACTCCAGTCCCAATGCACTCTCACCATACACCCCATTCATCCCTAATCACACACCCCCACCCACACACATCCCACCCCCAACACACTCACACTGTTTTATAAACATTCCCATGCCAAACGTTCAGCAGATTGACATAAAATAAGTTGCAGTAGTAAGAGAGCTGCTCCCTCCTGTGACTTTCCTCATGTAAAAGATCAAGGTGATTAACTATATAAAAAAGAAAATTGTGATGAGCAAAAAAGTGGAAGCAGTTAACTGAAATGCTCTTCTCTAAATTCCTACAGCAAGCTAATGAATGAAAGCCAACAGGTTAATTTAAATGTGCTGCTATTCAAAAAGCCAAAGAGACTCTAGCCTTGGCACGTTGTCATACTAGTAAAACAAATTGAAACTAGTGAAATGATTTAAGCTGATAGTTATTGAAACGTCCTGACTCTGGTGAACAGTATATTAATGTGGCAAGTTGTGCATGGACTCTAGTGTGTGAATTGTATAATATGTACCAGAGAACAATGCATGGAGATTTTTTGAAGAGTGTCAAATGTTGGAATATGCCTATGGGGGTTGGGGGAGGGGGGGGGGGTCATCCTGCACCAACAACCCGAACTGACATCTGTTACCAAAACCCAGAACTGACATTAGACACCAACATCCAGGACTCACAATAAGTTAACATCTTCCAACAACCAGGGCTGACATCAGTCGACAACATCCAGCACTGACATCAATTATCAGCATTCATCAACTGATCCATGAGTGAGACTGAGGCCAGGCTGCCTGACAGTTGTTGAAGCTTAACTCATTGGAAGCTAAGGGCCGTATGTAGAAACCATTTTTGTGGTCTGGCCGTTTCTGGCCCCAAAACATACTTTTACATATGTACAAATCATACTTTTACACATGTACAAATCATACTTTTACACATGTGCAAAACATACTTTTACACATGTACAAAACATACTTTTACACATGTACAAAACATACTTCTACACATGTACAAAACACAAGTTGTGATTCGGTAGCACATTTCCGAATTTCAATGTGTCTTTGCGATTCAGTATTTGAAAGCGGCGTGTTTAGGACGTCCCGCCCAAATACTGAATCTGAATGGGAGGTATGAACGTTTTGCGACCAAATTACAGTTGCATAATTTTCAAGTTTTACTGACTCCTTTAGGGAGGTGTTAACCCATTCGCAATGGGACCCCTTCGAGAATAAAAAAAAAGAATATATTTTAACAGTAGGGAGTGGTCCTATGGGGACCACTGCCTAATCTAAAAAAAAAACTAAAAAATAACTTCAAGGTTTTTTTGGGGGAAAATGCATCCTGTGTTCCTTTAAAGAAAATGGGCTGCATTTAATAAAAACAAAGTTGCTTAATTAATAAGAAATCACAGACATGGTAATCTATGATGGCTGCTATTCCCAGTGGGTCTCAAACTGCGACTTACCTAATAAAAATTCATGAGGTAGGGAGATTTGCAACAACCTAGCAATCGCTGAATAAAACTGAAAGAATTTCATACATTTGGGATAGCGATTTCCTAATTGTGATTCAAAGAGAATCACAATTAGGAAATCGCAATCCCTAAAATGTGTACATATGGCCCTAAGCTGCGGCTTATATCACCTGAACCTGCCGGAAACACCTGAAATACACCCATTTATTTTGTTCTTGAATCCTCAGGTGATTAAGTCCACACATCCATAAATGTTCGCTTTCATTGGTTCAGGCAAAGTGATCTACTGAATCAAGGCAGACAACGTATCGGTTGTCTGCGTTTGCCTGCTCCAGTCCCTTCTCAAAGCAGTGTTAGCGCTGCAGACTGCTGAGTATAAGGGGTTAATTACCAGGGCCTGTTCACCCTCAGTTACAGAACTCTGTAATGTGCCGAAATAAAATTAAAATGTGTCTCTGAGGCAACATCTTGTCACTCATGTTCAGTTAAAAATAAAATAAAAAACTCAGGAAGCACACAAGAGCTGAGACATTCACCGGAAGGCTGTAAAACTCTACATTTGGGAACCAGACAGTATTCCGAACATCTTGGCTTCTATGTTGTGGCTTGGAGTGACCGTCCTATAAATCGGACTCCTCCCACATACTCTGAAAAATGTTACTGATTTTGTGTATCACAGACCCTGAACATGGGGATTGTTTCCACAGTAAAAAAAATCCCACTCATCACCCTTTATCCTGATTTTTCTGCATAATGCCAGAAGCTGAGCAGTATACATTATCCAGTCTAACACGATGAAGGTCGTTTAACTAGGGTTTCTGCCACCCATTCTGTGTTATGTAATATGCTCTTCCCTGTGTTCCTCCTTTGTTTTGTAAGCCTTTCTGTTCACGATGTTTTCATTTCAGTCCTTTGAAACAAATAAAGCCTAGAAATTGTACTTTTTCATGTCGTGTATAAAACACAACCACCCCTTAAAGGCATCAACATGGAGGGAAACCATTTCCATTGCCCTATATGGATGGGAGAATTATTTCTATTGTGACACTCATTCTGTCTGCACACAAGAAGATCCCCCTCATTTGTCGCACTTCATCCAGATATTGTATGATCACATGCATTGGTGGCCTGCTTCCTTCAATGCAGGCGATGTTCTGGTACTGCTCCCTTAACCCATTCGCTGCGTTTGTCGGCCAACAGCCGTCGCGAGCACTACCTCGGTAGTGCTGCGCACGTCTGTTGGCCGACACGGCCCGACCACGCCGCTAAACTTCCTCACTGTGTCGGAATTGCCGCCGCAGTTAAGAAATACATTTACTGGACCTCTTTCCGCTGTTTCTTTTGAGGAGAGCTCTGTATACTTATGTCTTCTTAGTGCATCTGCACAGCTACGGGCATGCCATGATGTGGCCGGGGCACTAATTTGCCCTAGGATCTGTTAAATCACCATTGTTTGTCCCTTTTAGCTAGCTTGTAGATGCATAGCCTAGTCATCCTTTTGCTCTACATACCAGGCCCCTTCTAAAAACAAATGCTAACATTTTGATCCCATTAAACAAAAGAGTTGCATCTCTGAAAAGATTGGACGTGTTTTAACTCTTTATAGATTGACTTAGTTACTCACCGGTGTACTCTAGTTTAACTTTTACAAGCTTCTGCTTGGCCCACAGGCATTTTATGACTACTTTGGACCCAGAAGAGGGAAGAGTCCCTGCTGGAGTCAAAAGGAGGTTGTTGCATCGAGAGGAACATTGGAAAGGGTCTCTCCCCATGTGCCTTGAATCTTTGCCTTCAGGGCTTGATTCTGATTCACAGGATTATTTGACCAGATTCTGTAACACACTGTCGGTTGGATTAACTTGCTTCGAGAGGCTGTGAGATGAGATGTCGCAAGGGTTTTGTAACCAGAGGAGTACAGATGATCACAGAATACCCCGAAAGGGCTCTAGGTTTGGCAACTTCTAGAACTCTACTGAAGAGGAGAATTATGTGAAAATGGCTTACCCATTTTAGACCAGTGACAACATGCAAGTTGAGCCACGATCCACCTCCTACTGGGCCAGCTTTGAGCCAAGCCAACAGTTTTGCTTCTTTGCCAATGATCTGCCAGGCACCAGCAACAGTTTTAAATGATGGACTTCATGTGTGATGCAGAGGGCCATACTGAATGGTGCTTGTTCCCACCCACTTCTTGAACATCAATCAAATGGGCGTTCAGTCCACAGGGCCAATAGCTGCTTCCACTCCTTTCACAGAGGTGCGGCTACTTTTTTAAACATATTGTTTGGCACCTTTGAGCTAAACTGCAAGCATCTATAGCGGACCCCTTCCCCCAAGCGCCTTGAGACCCTGTCGGGTGAGTAGTGCGCTATATAAATGTTATGATTGATTGATTGATTGATTATATGCCGCCTGGCTACTCTCTGCCACCCACACTTAGATTGAATACCCCCTCGTTTCTATCTCTACATGAAGGTTTTCAGACCAACTTACCCGTGGCTCTACACTCTCCCCAAGGTGCACAAACACTTAGCTTTTCCTCCAGGCAGACCTATAGTGTCCGGTATTGGGGGACCCACTGAAAGAATCGCGGAATATGTAGATCTCTTTCTTGGTCTCCTAGTACAAAACCTTCCATCATACATACAAGATACCAAGCATATACTCAGCACTATCATGGACATTCATTGGCAACCTGGCACTCTCTTGGTTACCATGGATGTGATGGCCCTTTATACCAGTATTAACATGGATTTAGGCATGGAGGCTATCAACAAGATCCTGTATAACCGACCAGCC
Source organism: Lissotriton helveticus (assembly GCF_964261635.1). Taxonomy (NCBI): domain Eukaryota; kingdom Metazoa; phylum Chordata; class Amphibia; order Caudata; family Salamandridae; genus Lissotriton; species Lissotriton helveticus. The sequence goes on along the minus strand of NC_136057.1, from coordinate 91,939,633 downwards.
TCTCTTTGGCAGCACACCACTATGCTTTCATCTATGATAGAGTTGGTATTGAGAAACAATTTCTTTATCTTTGAACAAACCTGGTATCGTCAAAAGAGGGGGGTGGCGATGGGTTCCAAATTTTCCCCCTCTTTTGCTAACCTGTTCATGGGTACCTTTGAGGCTGACATGATTTGGGGTCAAAAAGGCCCTGAATATATCGACTCCATTATTTTTTGGGGTCGTTATCTTGACGATTGTATACTCTTATGGTCAGGCACAGAGGAACACCTGACGAGATTCTTTGAACACTTGAACAACAACCCATGGGAAATTAATTTCACCATGAAATCTAGTAAAACCAATATTGAATTCCTTGATGTAGAGTTTTATGTTAAACAGGACATCTTACACAGCAAACTTTATAGAAAAACCACTGCCTGCAATGCAGTGCTTCATGCCTCCAGTTCACACCCTCCTCACCAGGTTAATTCGATACCATATGGCGAATTCCTAAGAGCGAGACGCAACTGCAGTGAGGACAATGAATTTAAACGTTGCTTACACTGTATGGAAGACAGATTTTCTAAAAGGGGCTATACAGACCGCACCATAAGAAAGGCAGAGAAAAGGATTGCTAAAGTTAAGAGACCGAACACACTAACAAGTGGTACACCAACTAAACCCACTGATAATATTGTCAGAATGGTCACAGACTACAATTCCTTACACCAGGCTCTACGTAAGAGCCTTACTAAACATTGGTGGATCCTGAGATCTGAAAAAACAATTGCTGATAACATCACTTCGAGACCCCAAATTACATTCAGAAGAGGGAACACTCTGAGAAACAGACTTAGCCCTACGGTACCACATGGCACCACTTCAACAACATGGTTGACCCAGCGTAGCACTGGTTTTTACAAATGCGGATTATGCGCTATGTGCAGATGGGCCAAACATGGCACCAAGAACTTCACCAGCCCTAGAGGTGATCAATATAGGATCAAGTTGAACTTTAATTGCACTTCAAGATATGTTGTCTACATTATTGAATGTAATTGTGGGAAATAATATGTAGGCAGCACTATTCGGCCTTTGAAGGACAGAATGAGTGAACATATTCGGGCCATCAACAAACAAGACCCAAGATACCCCGTAGCGCTACACGTCGCTAGTTGCCAAACTGATGAATCAGACCTGAAGGTAAAATTTTTTGGTATAGATGTAATTGTGATGGGAGTCAGAAGTGGCAACAGAGAATTGAAATTAAGAAGGGCTGAGGCAATGTGGATTATGCGCTTGCAGGCTGTGGGCCAGGGTCTTAATTACGATTCAGAACTTCAGTTTTTTCTTGGAGACTAACCATGTTAGACACAGTATCCTCCTTTGGATACTTAACTTGGATCTCAGTGGCAATGAATTGTGCCACAATTGATCCTAGATATGAAATTGTCATTACTTACAATTGTTTTGTGCAAGTCTTATAATACAACATGTATTTTGATTATTGTCTGATTTTGTTGCACAGAAGAATGTCTCACAACTAACAGACGGCTTTCTCATTTTAGTGTTCTTAGGTTTTGCCCAGTATCCTTTTCATACAGTTTCAGTCTCCACATTGTTTTATCTATAATCCAACAATACACTCTCCATTGTTGATATTCTACAGATGTAACGTTTCTAATGGTTCGAACATGAGCTTTGCTAATGTATCAGACCAACTGTTATTTGTGAAATATGTTTTATCTGATCATAATGTTAGAATAATTATGAATGTATTCTCCAATTCTAATTGGACCTATGTTTTCTTTACCAACTGGAAATTACTTATATTGATATTTAATGATGCTTCTTGGGATAGGCACTACAGACAATGTAATAGACTATGTAACGTTTTCAAGTGTCATAGTCAATAGAATGCATGCGCATGTTACACGATTTGAGAATTTGCTCTTTTAACTTGCATGATGAGCTTTACTGTCACAAACGGTACATGAATTCGGACTCAATTGATTGGGATCAAAGCTTGGACAGGATTAGCATAACTAATTTTAATCCAAAAACATTCTCTACTATTAATACATATTAAGGATTATTATAGTAATGTTAGCGGTTTAGCGATCTTATACTGGAGGTAGTATCCTACCTTTCCATGACTACGTTCTATTGTCACCTCTTTTGTATATATTTTTTTACTTTCTATTTTCGACATGTTTTAGCGGGACCATTTCTAGACTCTTATGGAACTTTGACTACGCACATATACACGTAGTCTTTCGTCTATTTGCACTTTTGATGTTTCTCGATGAAAAGTTAGCGGTCTAGTGGTTTTTCACTTTACCCGGATTTACCATTTAAACACTTTCTTCTTCCGGGTCACGTTTCCAATACCAGGAATTCCGTGACCCGGGAGTTTCAGATGCTGGCGCACACTTCGCATTTCTCATGTAAGTCATCCCTCTACAATTAACATTGATTTCCTTATCTCACGGCACGGCCGTTCTTAATCCGATACATCATGTATGGACTTTGTGTTTTGCCGTGCACATCCTATAGGTTGCACTGTAGGTGACACGCTTTTCCGCTTATTCTTTTTAGCGTGTACCACGTCTGCTACACTACTATGTGGAGACTCTCCATTTTTCTACAAAATAGAAACGGACGGAACTCACGATTTCGTTGAGTTTTGGACTTAAGTGTTTTTGCCTAAATGATCGCTATATGTATTATGACTTCTATGGCCAGTGTCTATCTATGGTAACAAACTTTGTTACTCCACAGATAATTGATGTACTATCGAAATCTCTGGCATCGCTAGGATCTCCTTAAAACATTTTTCTCATCTGTCCTGTCCGACGTCACCCTTTCGGAAGGTAAGAACATTTTACATTGCATATATGGAGGCAGAGCAATTTTAATGGCTTATAAACAGATAGCTGGGTTGCTATTTTCTTTAAAATAACTGTTTTTTCTCGGAGATTACCCTTCTCTTCACATTTTGGATTAAACAGCTTTGGTTCTGATGTCACGTTCCCGCCTTGACAGTTTTTGCTTGTCATCAGAGGTACATTCCCGACCTATCGGTTACCTAATATTCCTGTGCACTTTCACCGGTATGCAATTGGATCCGCTATGATTTTGATTCTGTCTTCTGTGACCGCCCGGACTCGTTCCAGACCGGTTGCTCCCCCCCTCGCTCCTCTCCCATTGCTGCTGCCTGCTCTTGGTGAACCACATCGCACCCCTAACTGGACACAACGGTATCGCCTGCGCTCTGTATTATTTACGTAGTAAAATTTTAAGCTGATTGACAATACGTAGACTCTGCTTTGTAACTGACCTGTAATCATAGCGCATTGAATCGGAGCGCCGCCCGCCCTGCTTTGTGCACTGTGCATTGTGCATGCGACTTTGTGTTTATTTTTACCAGCCTGCAAGTAGTTAGATAGCACTCTCGGTGCCACAGTCGATTTGCTGCCCCTGCCTCGCCTCCGCTTTGACCTCCATTTTGTTCTGTGTTGTTCTTCCCAGGCACGCCCCTCCTCCCCACCACCGCCTCCCTGCTGCTGACCCTCCCACCCACGTTCAGAGAGCCTGCCACCTCCTCTTACCCCTTGTGACCGCCCGGACTCGTTCCAGACCGGTTGCTCCCCCCCTCGCTCCTCTCCCATTGCTGCTGCCTGCTCTTGGTGAACCACATCGCACCCCTAACTGGACACAACGGTATCGCCTGCGCTCTGTATTATTTACGTAGTGAAATTTTAAGCTGATTGACATTACGTAGACTCTGATTTGTAACTGACCTGTAATCATAGCGCATTGAATCGGAGCGCCGCCCGCCCTGCTTTGTGCACTGTGCATTGTGCACGCGACTTTGTGTTTATTTTTACCAGCCTGCAAGTAGTTAGATAGCACTCTCGGTGCCACAGTCGATTTGCTGCCCCTGCCTCGCCTCCCCTTTGACCTCCATTTTGTTCTGTGTTGTTCTTCCCAGGCACGCCCCTCCTCCCCACCACCGCCTCCCTGCTGCTGACCCTCCCACGCTCCGCCCCCTCCACTCTCCATTTATGGCCAATGCCCCCACGCGCAGCGTCCACGCGCTGCGGCCGCGCCGAAGGTGCGCCAAAGGTAAGCCAGTCTACGCCCGTCCGCGCCTGGACCGCGCCCAGCGCCAGACCCCCTGGTTCCCGTAATGTCCACCCCACTCGCTTCACTTACGATGCCACCACCCTCCTAGCCCTTAACCCCGGCCGCTCCCCCAACTGCGTCCAAGCCGCTCCTGGACACACCCATGGACCCTTCTCTTGCAACTCCTGCAAGTTTGACGGCACCAAAACCAGCTCCTCATCCACCAACACCATTCAGAGACCTGACACCAACCACCTAAAATGCATCCTGCTCAACACCCGCTCGGTTCACAGACACGCCATCGACCTCTGGAATCTACTAGACACCATCTCTCCGGACGTCGCCTTCCTAACAGAAACATGGATGAACGCCACATCAGCCCCAGACATCACCATTGCCATCCCGGAAGGCTATAAGATCATTCGCAAGGACCGTACCGGCCACACAGGAGGAGGCATCGCTATCGTCCATAAGAATTCCATCCGCATCTCAACCAGCTCAGACGTCAATCTCGCCAACTCTGAACACCTTCACTTCCAGATCCACATCGACCCCAAGACCACACTCAGAGGCACCCTCCTTTACAGGCCACCAGGACCCCGCGCACAATTTAGTGAAGACATCACGGACTTCATCACTCCACACGCGCTCCCCTCCGAGGACTATATCCTTTTGGGAGACCTCAACTTTCACCTTGAAAAGAACAACGACCGCAACACCACCACCCTCTTGGACAACCTCGCAAACCTCGGACTTAAACAACTAGTCACCTCCTCCACCCACATCGCAGGTCACACACTCGATCCTATCTTCACCTCCAGCAAACATGTCTCCTTCAGCCACACCACAGCTCTCCTTTGGACTGACCACAGCTGCGTTCACTTCACAAGTCCACATCCAACAACCACCCCCAACCCACTCTGCAAAGAAACTGGAACAAAATCACCATCGACCAGATCTCCTCATCGCTTCTTCAAAACCCCCCCGCCCACTCCTCAAACCCAGATCAAGCAGCCACCAACCTCACCCAATGGTTATCCAACAGCGCCGACATCCTAGCACCACTGAAAAAACGCAAATCAAACTAGTCAGCAAGAAGGCCTCCTGGTTCAACGATGATCTTAAGAAATCCAAGAAACTTTGTCGCTCCCTCGAGAAGGCCTGGAAAAAAGACCCAACCACCAGCACCAAGGACGCCTTCAAAAACGCCACCCGCATACACCACCAACTGATCCGGACTGCCAAGAAAGCCGCTTTCAAGGACCGACTAGATAACAACGCCCACAACAGCAAGGAATTATTCAACATCGTCAAGGAATTTACCAACCCCTCAGCCAACTCCAACGACATCACCCCCTCTCAAGCCCTCTGCGACTCCCTAGCCTCATTCTTCCACAACAAAATTGCGGACATCCACAACAGCTTCGACAACCAACCCGGAGACCAACCCACCCAATCCCCTGCTGGACCCCCACCCCCCCTGAACATCCTCAATGACTGGAAGCCAATCTCCACTGAGGACACCATCCGTCTGATGAACTCTATCCACTCAGGATCCCCCACAGACCCTTGCCCTCACCACATCTTTATCAAAGCAGACTCCATTATTGCACCGCACCTCCGAGACGTCATCAACTGCTCCCTCAACTCCGCAACCTTCCCGGAAAGCTGGAAAAATGCCGAACTCAGCGCCCTCCTGAAGAAACCCACAGCTGACCCCACCGAACTCAAAAACTACCGCCCTATCTCACTCCTTCCCTTCCCGGCCAAAGTCATCGAGAAAGCGATCAACAACCAGCTCGCCGCTTTCCTCGAAACCAACAAATCCCTCGACTCCTCACAATCCGGCTTCCGAGCCAAACACAGCACTGAAACCGCCCTCATCGCAGCAACAGACGACATTCGAACTCTACTGGACAATGGAGACACAGTCGCCCTCATCCTCCTCGACCTCTCCGCAGCCTTCGACACGGTCTGTCATAGCACCCTTCTACAACGCCTCAGAAACGTCGGAATCCAAGGAAAAGCACTGGAATGGATCACCTCGTTCCTCTCCGGAAGAACCCAGAGAGTCCGCCTTCCACCATTCAAGTCAGAGGCCACTGAAGTCATCTGCGGCGTACCACAAGGATCCTCACTCAGCCCCACCCTCTTCAACGTATACATGAGCCCCCTAGCGGCCATCGCTCGCCAACACAATCTCAACATCATCTCCTACGCGGATGACACTCAACTGATCCTATCACTCACCAGAGACCCTAACACGGCCAAAACCAACCTGCACGAAGGAATGAAAGAAGTAGCCGATTGGATGAAGCACAGCCGTCTGAAACTGAACTCAGACAAAACAGAAGTCCTCATCCAAGGCACCTCCCCCTCCGCCTGGGATGACTCTTGGTGGCCAGAGGCCCTTGGAAAAGCACCCATCCCGACGGACCACGCACGGAACCTGGGCGTCATCCTGGATTCTTCACTCTCGATGAACAGACAAGTCAACGCCGTTTCTTCATCTTGCTTCAACATTCTTCGCATGCTCAAAAAAACATTTCGTTGGATCCCCACCGAAACTAGAAAAACGGTCACCCACGCTCTGGTCACGAGCCGACTGGACTACGGAAACACCCTCTACGCCGGTACCACCGCAAAACTCCAGAAAAAACTCCAACGCATCCAGAACGCTTCAGCCAGACTCATACTAGACATCCCGCGTAAAGAACACATCTCTGGTCACCTGAAAAACCTCCACTGGCTCCCCGTCAATAAGAGGATTACTTTCCGGCTCCTAACCCACGCACACAAAGCACTCTACGAAATCGGACCCGAATGCCTCAACACACGACTATCCTTCTACACCCCCCCCGCCAGCTACGATCCTCCAACCAAGCCCTTGCCACTGTACCTCGCATCAACAAAACCACCATGGGAGGTAGATCCTTCTCCTACCTAGCAGCTAAAACTTGGAACTCACTTCCCACTCACCTTCGCCTTACTCAGAACCACCTAGCATTCAGAAAGCAACTCAAAACGTGGATATTTGACAAGTAATTCCCCACCCCTCTTCAAGCGCCTTGAGACCCTCTGGGTATGTAGCGCGCTATATAAATCTATTGAATTGAATTGAATTGAATTATAGCTTAATTTTTCTAATCTCTGATAAGTAGACACCAATGGCACGATCCCTATAGGCGCATGCCTTCGAATACTTGTACTGTTTTTGTTTTAAGAGTTAGGGTACTGCGCCATTCACGCTGGTTTCTTCTTTATTTTCAGTGACCTTCCTCACTGTTCTACTTTTACTTGTATTGGTCAAGGGCCCCACCGGGTCGGAAGTATCACCGGCAGAGCGGTGAGCATCACATTATCCATAAATCACATAATTCAAGTACTTGGAGCTATGTTTTGGACTTAGACTGGTTTCTCATCTACTTTTTCATTTTTTCCCTTCTTTCCATTTCCTTGTTTCTTCCTATTCCATTTTCCTGATTCTGCACCCTTAGACCTCTTTTGCGCATACAGTATAGTTTGACGTATGTCTCTAACTTTATTATAGGTGGTAATGGTTATCACCCTTTCAGCACCTTCTTCTTTTTCTTCACATATGTTCCAATTTGTGCACTCTATACTTATGGTTGGCATTATTCTAAATTGGTGGATTCACCTTGGTCTCCTTAGATTCACACTTCACAGTAGAGCAGCACAAGAATAATCATTTTGGTGTTCCTATCATTTACTTACACTATACGGTTGTCAAAAAATATTTTGAGCATTACATTTGGGATGAATTAAGGTATCTTAGGATATATCAATTGATCACGGTTACTAACCCCCTTCATTTGAGTTTCACCTAATGGTAGAACTTGTCAATGATTCAGCAATCTTGTTACAGACTGCACGGCTGATGTGCATGCAGATATTCCATATGGGTTATGATTCTGCGATAAGAGAATTTTTGTTATCCCCAGCCCTGAAGATTCACGTGAGCGCTGAAACAAGTGTCGGCTGGCTGCTGTTTCTATGTCAAGACAATAAAGAACTGAGGATTTCAGTCTACACAAGACTTCTTCGTCATTCTGCCACCTTACCCTTTTATTTTGTGCTTATCCAATGATATGACGGTTGTTTATACACTAGAATGTGTGTGCATAGGGTATTTTGTCTCTAATGTTTAAGGTCCAGCCAGCCTTCTGGTTAGATTTTTGAGTGGTTTCACAGGTTTTCCATTCACCCAGTTGCACCACCAATCTTATGGTTGTTAATCTGTACACTCATGCGCTTTTGATCTCTAGCAGTGCGCCCCTCTTTTACTGACACATAAACCTTCGTTTGTCTAATCGCTTCCAGACACCTCATCCAGACTTCTACTTGCAAAAATCTCAGGCATAGTGAAAACCAGATTCGGTGGTCAAAATGTCTTGTACATAGATCCTAAAACTTGGAACAAACTGCTGCTACACAGAAAGACCTCCTCCTCAGTTCTTGGATTCTGCAAGAAGCTGAAGACCCGGCTCTTCGAGTAGTCCCACTAGGCCCAAGGGATGCCTAGACTCACAACTGCTCCGCGTCGGGCTACCCTGCTGGGTGATAGTGCGCTCTACAAATCTGCATACCATGGCAACCTTGCGCTCCTCCTAATCACAAAATGAAGTAATTGAACGCATCAGGACAATCAACAAGAACATTTTATGATAGTTTTTATCTATTATTCTAAATGTCATGAATATTTGTTCTAGGAAAATATATTCACCATAGCTTTCTTTGATCACTAAAAATATAATAAAATCATGAAAGCAATAAAAACATGCAAGATATTAAATACATATAATGCATAAAAACATCCAAAGAGAAATGTTGGCATTCCGTCACATTAGCATAAGCAAAATAATGATTATAAAGGTTGAAACATATTCCACCCCACCGTGATATATATGTTGTTTCGGGTCCTTATTTCATAAAAGAACACTTGTATTCTCTCGGGGCAGTTCCTTTTCCAAGCCAAAGTGAACTGAACAATTCAATCAGTTAAACCACAAAGATGTCCCTGCTTAGTGATGAGTCCGACAGAGTGCCAACAGCTCCTGAAGATGCTTTTCACCCGTTAGTATTAGTACAAATGCTGAGTATTGATTTAATACAGTAACTGAACAACTGACTTATTGATCGATCATTGCCTGCGATGACAGTCAAGGACATATGTTGTTCTTAAAACCTTAGGTTGGTGCCAGAATATTCATGATTCCTATTTTCACCACCTGTCAGGTCCACCTTATTAATACCATTGCCTGCATGTTATTTTTAATGTATATTTTATATTATTATCATTAGTAGTATGTTATATTCTAGTAGCAATTCAATAAGTTTTACTTCGACAATTCATGTCATTAAAGCATTTTACATAGTTACATTCGACATATGAAGTATTACATTTTTTTTCAAGCATTACATACTATTTTTTCTCATATGAGAGCCAGAGCATCGCAGCATACAAGTAGGTTAGTTTCAAAATCTGGGCACCATCCATTTTCCAATGTCCTCAAATAATGCTCCATAGTGTTGATGTAAGGCATCTATATGATACATTAGATTAGAGTAGGGTTAAAATATGTTTAGTTATAAAGAATTGTATTCACCTGAGTCCCATTTGTTGGTCAAAGATTTCAAAGGCGAAGTGCCAACTCTAAAGTGAAATAGAGATTTCTTTCAAGAGGCACAGTGATAATGTCCCAGTAGGATTTTAGTAAGGAGCCACGTTTGAAATCTAGAAATCCTTCCTGTCCATGGCTCTCAGTGATGAGATTTCTGATGAGGGGATAGGTTTGAAGGATGGGTTTCCCCAAAGTTCCCTCATACCCATATCTAGTAGAAAGCTTTTAATTTGCTGTAGCCACTTGATTTTGTGAAGCATTTCGGCATCTGTAACATCCCGCAGAGCCAAAGCTTAGTGAGCAAGTGCAGGTGTGGACCAAACCCTTCTCCAGTACACTAACGGGTGTAGTTTGACTTTATTAGCCTCTTCGACGCTTATGACCGAACCGCTCCGTCATCAGCCGTGGTGGCGCTGTGCTGATGATGGAGCGGTTCCGTCATGGCCCGCCCGACACACCTGCGCAGCGCTTGTTTCGCGCCTATGCGGCACGTTCTATTGAGCGGGCAGGGCCATGACGGAACCGCTCCGTCATCAGCACAGCTCAACCGAGGTTAGTGACGGAGCGGTTCCGTCACCAGCATGTGAGTGCCGCGCGGCCCCCCCGCCCCCTTAGAGCTGCGGTGGAATAGTCGCCGCAGCGAAGGTGTTAACCAACCCATTTCTGCCCAGATCAAGTATCAAAGGTGGGGGAAGGTGAGTTGCACTTTTTCAGAAACTTGTTCTCTCAGAGGGTTAGAGAGGAAATGTTGGGGAACTCCCCGAGTTTTGAAGCATATGGAACTGACCCCAACACTTTAGCATCATAGATTTTTAAAGTTGGACCGATTGATTTAGAAAAGGAGCGACTGTGTTCCTTCACTATAACTCAGATAATCTGTCTGTGCCTAGGAACCATGGCATCCACTTGTGCTTGCAGGACACGGTCGAACACAAGGAGACACCAAGATAATTAAATACATCTGCCCTCTCAAGTAACTTGTCCCCCAACATTATTCTTCCCTTGTAAGATCTATGTTGTTGGAAAGACATATATTTCGTCTTGATGGCATTTATCTCAAGACCTCGCACTCTGCAGAACTACTTGAAATGGTGCAGGTCACGTTGCAGACATCCTGATGTTTCCGAGATCAGCAAAGTATCCCCTGCAAACAACAATATGGGGTTTTTCGTCCTTGCCAGAGTAAGGGCGTCGGTAGGAAAGCAAGAGAGAAAATGAACAGTGCCATTTAGGAACAAGGAGAACAGAGTAGGGGTCAAAACACAGATTTGGCAAACACTTTTGTCTTTAGGTAGCTGATAGGTAAGTTTACCCAGCCCACCCCAACAAACCTGGGCAAAATTACCTTGATGCATATAAGTTACCAGAGAAAGCAGATCTAACGTCATGCCCAAATCAAGGAGGAATGACCATAACTACTTATGGGGAACCAAATCAAATGCCTATTTGAGGTCGACGAAGGTAGCATACATGCCGCCTCTGCTGATTTTCACTACCCTCCAGTATAGAAGTAAGAAACGGAAAATGTGATCGATAGTGCTGATCTTGCGGTAACCTGTTTGCAAGCTTGAAAGGATATAATGATCAATTATGCTATCCTGAATTTTAAACAAAACAAGTCGGGCAAAGATTTTTGGGCTGAATCAATTAACTAATAGTCCACCAGGCAGGCACCTGTCTCTTTTATAAATAGGAATTAGTGCAGCTCCCTTGGAGGAATCCGGAGTGGGGACACCACTCGAGATGGCGATAGCCAGAATGAGTAGATACTTAGACCACTTTGCCCCATCTTGCAAAAATACATCAGTAGGAATGTTGTCTGGGCATGGCTCTGCCAACTGCATATAGGGCTTTAGCGACATCTGCAGCATCAAATAGACCTCAGACTGAGGCTACAGGGAAAGATGCCAATGGATCATTTACTCACTCCTGGCAGCATTAGAGGAAGTGGCCTCAGACTAGATGGAAAGAATGAGCAACGGACAAGGGTAATAGAATTATGGGGTGGCTGGGCTTGCCTGTCTCTACCCCACTTAACTAGGTTCCAAAATCTAAAAGTCTTGGCAGAAGAAGCAGCTTGGAGGTCTATCCATCTCCCTTCATCCCTCTCTCTTTTCACCTAGGCCTGAGTTTTATAGAGATTCCTTGCGAAGTGGACCTGCTGCATATCGTTATCTTTTATTGCCCTGACCAATAGGGAACGATTCTACTGTGCTCCTTATTAAACCAACTTTTTGCTGTGAAAGGGGGCCTGCGAGTTCATGTTGCAGGATTGAGGAAGTAGGACTATTATTAGTCAATAATTGACCCTATGTCCCGTGCGCTAGATAGCCTAGTGGACACCTCCTCTAAGCCAGGTCCTCAGTAAGTGCAAGCAAAATGTCCGGGAGTCAACAACTTGGTCCCATTTAATGTGCCACGCGTCATTTGACCAGTATCCATCCTTGAAGTGAGTTGGGCATCCTTTTTTAATACAAATAGATTCCATAGTGAGACAGAGGGGATTATGGTCCAATCTCTATAGGATACACGTATCCATAAGGAGTGACCGAAATCTCAAGTCTAGAAACATGTAGTCCATGAGACTAGAATGAGACAAATTATTATATGTTTTGGCAACCTACCTGTTAGTGGAGGACTTACCACTGACTGCTCTGAGCCTCATGTTAATACTTGGTACCATCTGGCCATGGAGCCCACACCCCTGACATTCCGGGTAAGGAAGTTGTACCTAGAGGGTTGTGTCTGCATTACGTGTGTTGCTCATATGTTAACCCCCCCTATCCAACTCCTATACCCTAAAGATAGGCATCACATTCCCCTCCTAATAAGCTTGGGTACAAGTACAACAAGAAAACGTAACTTCCCCTCCCCAGACTGAGCTGGCAACAGGCAGCTTGCCAAACCGATACATAGCTGGTAGCATGAAACCTTTCAATAAACCCCCACCACTACTACTCCGTCTGCTGGGCCTTCTTGCAAGGGGTGGCTTCTCCTGCAGCTGCCGCAAATTTGCAGTTGCCTGGATCCATCTTAAATGTGACTACCAGCCATTGTCTCAGGCAGCATGGCAGGCCAGACCGTACCGAGTATCGATCAGTTACGCCTTCCTCTGAGCCAGTCGTCGGTGGTGCCCCCCGGCAGGTTGTTGTGGGGCTAGTGAGTAAAAGTTCCCATTAAGTTATTCATCCTCTGCTGTCTGCAGAGTAACCGCGGGCCCACATCGCCAAGATCTCCGTGTGCTCTCTCTGTCCAACGACCAGGGGATGACTCGGAGCACTACTCCCTATCCATTCTGGTCTACTGGGCATGAAAGATGGACGGCACTTTGAGAGCCGCTGCTCTTGCCAGCGCTGTCTGAGATTCAGAGGGCCGAGTTGATCTCCCCGGCCGTGCTTTGGTTGCAGTGACCTGGAGCATGTAATAGTGTCTGTCCTTGCTGTGTGCAATTCTAGGCAGGTCCAATCACTCTCCGGATTGTCACTGAACCACTTTTCTACGTTGCACCCATGGCCCCAGCCGCTTCAATATGACCACGTATGCGTGCCCTCTGCAGCACCAGGACCCTATCCCTACAGTGCAGGTGATGTGCAACCACTAGTCTCTGCTGTGCCCCTGGTGGCAGAGGGTGCGCTGGGACTCTGGGCTTGTTACAGCACAAGGAACTTCAATAGACCATGCTGGACCACTACTATTGTCAGCCAACTTTCCATGTGTGCAACCAGCTCTGCTCCTCTGTCTCGTCAAGGAAGCCCACGATCCGGATGTTTTGTGCCTGCTGCACTTCTCTGCATCCTCCACTCTATGTTCCAGACTCGCCACTCATCTGGAAAGGTGGTAGACCTGGTCTTTGAGCACCTTTAACTGCAAATAGACCTTTCCCTAAGACATTTGGCGTGGTCCGTTATCTTGAATGGTCTTCCTGGAGAATGTTCAGGTCGATGGCTACCATGTCTATTTTACGCTCCAACACTGATCCAGAGTTGTGAACCATGTAGAATAGCTGGTCCAGTTTATCCTCCGGAGCCGGGGCCTTGTGTGCTTCTTGCTGCTCTGCCAATTCGGGCCCTCCGACAGTGGTGTGGCTCCCCCTGGCCCTGCTTCTGCAATCCAGATGTGTCCCTGACATACCGAGACCTCCCCATCATGGCCAGGACCTGGAAGTCAGTTAGGGTGTGTTAATAAAGCAAGGAGGGAGTTATTTCCAGGTCGGCAGTGCAATGTCCAGCCTCCACAGAGGGGGCCACAAGGGATGGAGGCGTTATCATTCCACCAAGGACACCCCAGTCTTTACATCTGACCTCTGTGCAGGTCCCTCAATGTAAGTTGAGTCCATCAAACTCTCTCTGGAGCAAAACGTCCTCTTTGGGGGTCAAGAGAACTCTGGGGCAGTCACACGGTGGCACCGCTCCCCGAGCAGCGGCCTCCGCCGACTCTTGATGCCCCCTTTTTTCAGGGCCATCGCCGCTCTGCCTAGTCGCCAGTGCGCTGCTGCCTGGGCCCTGCTCCGCACTACAATGTGCCCATCAATGCTGCCAACGTTTCTCCGCCACAGGCTGCCACGCACATCGTTGCCAGCTCCTCCTGTTTGTTGGGATGGCTGGGGATCGTACTAGCAGCCATCTTGAAGCACGACCAGCCATTCCCCCCCCAAATAAAAAAAATAAACTGGAAATGAATAAATAAGCATGTTACATTTAAAGAACAAACTGTTTTAAAAAACAAATTTCAAATCAACATTTATTTTTTTTTAAACTATATTTTCCCTTGTTTTTTACAAACGATATTTTTGACAAAATATTTTTGTTGTTTACATTCAAAGTCTTGGACCACAATACTTCTACTAATGATATTTTTTTTACTGAATATTTCTGTCACTTGATATATATAATCTCAATATCCTGCCAGTGATCTGCTCTACTGTGGACGGGGGTTCCTCCATCTAGTCATTATCTGTGCTCTCCAAGCTCCGCCTCTGGTGACAGATATTTGTTCATGAATCGAATGTAAAACCTCAGCAGATCATTTCAGACTCCCAGAGCCTCTCTGCACCCTTGTGAACCGGTCATTAACAGCCCAGTAGTGGTCCAGGCAAATGTGACCTGACTGGCACAGTCACGTCTGGTACGGAGCCCAGGACTGGTCTACGCCCACCAAAGACAGGCCGCCATTGCATCCATCTAGATCTGAGGGGTATGTCATCCAGGATTCTGGATCGGGGAGGGCCATGAAGAAGCCAGGCTGGGCCAAGGAGTTGCATGGGGGAGAATACAAAAATCAACAATGGGTGGTGAGACGGTGGTTGTTTAGACACCAAGAACATCTATCCAGCTCCGACATGTCTAATAAGAGTTACATATCTTCCATAATGTTGGGTCTAATGGATAAGACTGTTGTCTTTGCCCTCTGTGTATTTATCGCAGTTTGCAATTCAAGCTCTTTCCTATTCATATGTTTTTCTAAACTTTCCCATATTCACACATTTCGAGAGGGCACATTTCAGAGAGCTTAAAATACATGGAAGGGCACTAATAATCAAAGATGGAAGTGACTCATATTCTGACTTGACCGCACTACATAACTCAGCCTGATTTAGATGTTGGCAGTGTTACTGCCAGTCTGCAGCGGTGCCAGTCCGCAGTGGTGCCAGTCCGCAGTGGTGCCAGTCTGCAGTGGTGCCAGTCTGCAGTGGTGCCAGTCTGCAGCTGTGCCAGTCTGCAGCTGTGCCAGTCCACAGTGGTGCCAGTCCACAGCAGTGCCAGTCTGCAGTGGTCAGTCCATAGTGGTGCCAGTCAGCAGCAGTGCCAGTCCACAGTGGGGCCAGTCCGCAGCGGTGCCAGTCTGCAGCGGTGCCAGTCTGCAGCGGTGCCAGTCTGCAGCGGTGCCAGTCTGCAGTGGTGCCAGTCCGCAGTGGTGCCAGTCTGCAGCGGTGCCAGTCTGCAGTGGTGCCAGTCTGCAGCTGTGCCAGTCCGCAGTGGTGCCAGTCCACAGCAGTGCCAGTCTGCAGTGGTCAGTCCATAGTGGTGCCAGTCAG
Organism: Lissotriton helveticus; assembly: GCF_964261635.1. NCBI lineage: Eukaryota > Metazoa > Chordata > Amphibia > Caudata > Salamandridae > Lissotriton > Lissotriton helveticus. The sequence goes on along the minus strand of NC_136057.1, from coordinate 91,923,847 downwards.
CAGCAGTGCCAGTCCACAGTGGGGCCAGTCCGCAGCGGTGCCAGTCTGCAGCGGTGCCAGTCCACAGCGGTGCCAGTCTGCAGTTTTGCCAGTCTGCAGCAGTGCCAATCTGCAGCAGTGCCAGTCTGTAGCAGTGCCGGTCAGCAGTGGTGTCAGTCTGCAGCGGTGTCAGTCTGCAGCCATGCCAGTCTGCAGCAGTGCCAGTCTGCAGCAGTGCCAGTCCAAAGTAGTGTCAGTCTGCAGCAGTGCCAGTCCGCAGCGGTGTCAGTCCACAGTAGTGCCAGTCCATAGCGGTGCCAGTCCACGGTGGTGCCAGTTCTCAGTGGTGCCAGTCTGCAGCAGTGCCAGTCCACAGCGGTGCCAGTCTGCAGCTATGCCAGTCCACAATGGTGCCAGTCCACAGCCATGTCAGTCCGCAGCGGTGCCAATCCACAGCGGTGTCAGTCCACAGCCAGTCTGCAGCAGTGCTAATCTGCAGTAGTGCCAGTCTGCAGCAGTGCCAGTCCACAGCGAAGCCAGTCTGCAACGGTGCCAGTCCACAGTAGTGTCAGTCCATAGCGGTGCCAGTCCACAGCGGTGCCAGTCTGCAGCGGTGCCAGTCTGCAGCGGTGCCAGTCTGCAGCAGTGCCAGTCCACAGCAGTGCCAGTCCGCAGCGGTGCCAGTCTGTAGCAGTGCCAGTCTGCAGCAGTGCCAGTCCACAGTCTGCAGCAGTGCCAGTCCACATCAATGCCAGTCTGCAGCGGTGCCAGTCTGCAGTAGTGTTAGTCCATAGCGGTGCCAGTCCACAAAGGTGCCAGTCCGCAGTGGTGCCAGTCCACAGCAGTGCCAGTCCACAGCGGTGCCAGTCCACAGCGGTGCCAGTCCGCAGCAGTGCCAGTCCACAGCGGTGTCAGTCCATAGCAGTGCCAGTCTGCAGCGGTGTCCGCCAGTAATGGTGCCAGTCCACAGCGGTGCCAGTCTGCAGCGGTGTCAGTCTGTAGCCGTGCCAGACTGCAGCAGTGTCAGCCCGTAGCGGTGCCAGTCCACAGCGGTGCCCGTCCACAGCGGTGCCACTCTGTAGCGGTGCCAGTCCGCAGCCGCGCCAGTCTGCAGTGGTGTCAGTCTGTAGCAGTGCCACTCCACAGCTGTGCCAGTCTGCAGCAGTGCCAGTACGCAGCAGTGCCAGTCCACAGCGGTGCCAGTCTGCAGCAGTGTCAGTCTGTAGCAGTGCCAGTCTGCAGGGGTGTCAGTCCGTAGCAGTGCCAGTCTGTAGCAGGGTCAGCCCGTAATGGTGCCAGTCTGCAGTGGTGCCAGTGTGCAGTGGTGCCAGTCCGCAGCGGTGCCAGTCTGCAGCGGTGTCAGTCTGTAGCAGTGCCAGTCTGCAGCGGTGTCAGACTGTAGTGGTGCCAATCTGCAGCGGTGCCAGTCCACAGCCGTGCCAGTCTGCAGTGGTGTCAGTCTGTAGCGGTGCCAGTCTGCCGCGGTGCCAGTATGCAGCAGTGCCAGTCCACAGCGGTGCCAGTCTGCAGGGGTGTCAGTCTGTAGCAGTGCTAGTGCACAGCCATTCCAGTCTGCAGCGGTACCAGTCTGCAGCAGTGTCAGTCTGTAGCAGTGCCAGTCTGCAGTGGTGTCAGGCCATAGCGGTACCCGTCCACAGTGGTGCCAGTCTGCAGCAGTGCCTGTCCACAGCCGTGACAGTCTGCAGTGGTGTTAGTCTGTAGCAGTGCTGGTCAGCAGTGGTGCCAGTCTGCAGCGGTGTCAGTCCGCAGCGGTGCCAATCCGCAGCGGTGTCAGTCCGTAGCGGTGCTAGTCCACAGCGGTGCCAGTCTGCAGCAGTGTCAGTTTGTAGCAGTGCCAGTCTGCAGCGGTGTCAGCCCGTAGCGGTGCCAGTCCACAGTGGTGCCAGTCCACAGTGGTGCCAGTCCACAGCGGTGCCAGTCCGCAGTGGTGCCAGTCTGCAGGGGTGCCAGTCCACAATGGTGTCAGTCCGCAGCAATGGCAGTCTTTAGCAGTGCCAGTCCACAGCGGTGCCAGTCTGCAATAGTGCCAGTCTGCAATAGTGCCAGTCTGCAGCAGTGACAGTCCACAGTAGTGTCAGTCCACAGCGGTGCCAGTCCACAGCGGTGTCGGTCTGCAGCAGTGCCAGTCTGCAGCAGTGCCAGTCCACAGCCATGCCAGTCTGCAGTGGTGCCAGTCTGCAGCAGTGCCAGTCTCCAGCAGTGCCAGTCCACAGCCATGCCAGTCTGCAGCAGTGCCAGTCTGCAGCTGTGTCAGTCTGCAGTGCTGTCAGTCTGTAGCGGTGCCAATCTGCAGTGGTGCCAATCTGCAGTGGTGCCAGTCTGCAGCAGTGTCAGTCTGTAGCGGGGCCAGTCTGCAGCAGTGACAGTCCACAGTAGTGTCAGTCCACAGCGGTGCCAGTCCACAGCCGTGCCAGTTTGCAGTGGTGCCAGTCTGCAGTGGTGTCAGTCCGCAGCGGTGCCAGTCCATCGCGGTGCCAGTTCATAGTGGTGCCAGTCTGCAGCAGTGCCAGTCTGTAGCAGTGCCGGTCAGCAGTGGTGCCAGTCCGCAGCAGTGCCAGTCCACAGCGGTGTCAGTCCGTAGCGGTGCCAGTCCGCAGCGGTGCCAGTCTGCAGCGGTGTCTGTCTGTAGCAGTGCCAGTCTGCAGCGGTGTCAGCCCGTAGCGGTGCCAGTCCGCAGCCGCGCCTGTCTGCAGCGGTGTCAGTCCGCAGCAATGCCAGGCTGCAGTGGTGTCAGTCTGCAGTGGTGCCAGTCCACAATGGTGTCAGTCTGCAGCAATGCCAGTCTGCAGCAGTGCCAGTCTGCAGCTGTGCCAGTCCACAGCGGTGCCAGTCTGCAGCGGTCAGTCCACAGCCATGCCAGTCTGCAGTAGTGCCAGTCTGCAGCGGTGCCAGTCCACAGTAGTGTCAGTCCACTGCGGTGCCAGTCCACAGCGGTGTCAGTCTGCATCAGTGCCAGTCTGCAGCAGTGCCAGTCCACAGCCATGCCAGGATGCAGCGGTGCCAGTCCACAGCCATGCCAGGATGCAGCGGTGCCAGTCCACAGCCATGCCAGGATGCAGCGGTGCCAGTCTGCAGCTGTGCCAGTCCATAGCTGTGCCAGTCTGCAGCTGTGCCAGTCCATAGCTGTGCCAGTCCACAGCCGTGCCAGTTTGCAGTGGTGCCAGTCCACATTACCTTTAAAAATATCGATGGGCACCCCATCTGATCCAGTGGCTTTACCGGTAGCACTTTTATGGAGGGCGGTTTTAATTTCTTCAGACGTGATTGGTAGGGCTTTTACGGGTTCAACTAAAATAAATTTACTCTTCTTTATTTTACTAATTGTTAAGGCTGCTGGATTAAAAATACACTCAAATTGCATAATCCAGTCTTCGAGAGTATCCGATATTTCTATTCTCCCTGTTGCATTATTTTTAAAAAACGGGTGGTCCTCATTTCTTGTTTCTGTGGCCTCTACTAGGCTTGTCCAGGCATTCTCGCGAATTTCGCTTTTTCTTTGGTTTAATGTTTTCTTATAATCCTTCCTTAAGGTACTAATTTTAACATTGTCCCTTGGTCTTACTTTAAGGGCTGTTTTTAAATCTCTGTTCAATCTGGAGCATTCTATTTTAAACCATCTTGGATTGTTATCACAAGCCTTATGCTTCTTTTTTAGTGTTAGGCCATCCGCTATCTCCGTAGTAGTATTACTAAAAGCGTTTGTAGTCTGTGTAGGAACTATTCCTACAGATATTGATCTCCTTTTGCATTTTCCCTTTTAGATGATCCAAAAAGGTTGTTGGGTCTACACCTGACCACTTAGTGGATACTCCATTTTTTCCTTGAAGTTTTAATTCTAAGTTTGAGGTTTTTCTCCTTGGTTTTTGGGAGAGGTTAGGTCTCAACATCAGTGTTAGTGGGTGATGATCACTATGCAATGTTTCAGTATTTAAGCATTTCTCCACCAGACCCTTACACTTTGTAGATATAATAAAATGGTCAATACTTTTGTTAAACAGATTTTTATTAGTTTATGCATAACAAACCATTGAGAACCACATTACAAAGGACGCCATTTCACAGATGGCTCATGCTGCCGTAGGATAACAAGCAAATATCAAATAGTCCTCCGTCCCCCCTAAACCCCAAACCCCCCGTCTCCTACTCCTCCCTCCCCCGTCAGTGTGCCTCACTTCAGTCGGTCCCAGGAATATCAACCGGCTATCCAGCCGCATAGCTAGTGGAACAAAGAGAAAACAAATGCTGTATCAAGTTAAAGCGTCTTCGCGGAGACGGACAAGGCCCTTCGACCACAATTGAATCCACTGACATCGCCAGCCCTGGATTTCAGCTAGGCTTCCCTCCTGGTCATCCACACATCGCATCCACACTCAATGCCTTCTCTATCTGTCTGGTGCTGTAATTTAATCCCCCCGTGTGGACTCGGCTGCCTCCTCTCAATCCTCCTCTTCAGTATCTGCCGACGGGGCAAGCAACTCGGCCACCAGCGCCTCCCACGCTCTCGCTGTTTCTAACGCCTTGTCATTAGCTGAGCGCCTAGCCATCTGCAGGCGGAGTGTTCCCTCGCTACCCTCCCAAGTCAAGAAACTCGCCCGCCACCTCTGGTAGCTAGGACCCGTCCGAGACTTTCAATGCATGGTAAGTTTCCTTTTTGCCATAACCAGTCCCAAGTCATAAAACTTGCTAGTGACTTTCGTGCTGGGGGTATGTGGAAATCAGAGCAGCAGGCAAGTCGCCTTCTCAGCCTCTAACGTCCGCCCCGTTACGTTGTTCAGACACGTCACCACCTCGTCCCAGTAGGATCCCAGCCCTGCACAGGACAAGAACATGTGCAGGAAATCAGCTCCGTCTGCGTTACATCTCGGGCATATGGAGCAAGAGGCACCAAAGTACCGTAGAATCTTGGCCGGAGTTAAGTACGCCCTATGCAGCGTATAAAACTGTACCAGCTGAAACACGGCGTTTAAAAAGGTCAATACTTGATGATGATTTACCTCCTACATAGGTTTGCTTGGCTACTTCTCCCTCCTGGTTTTTGGGTTCAATAATCGCTAGATTATATCTGGAAATACTCTTATTTATTTATTTCCCATAAGTATCATGTAAAAAGTGAGGAATCCGATCTCCAAAACAATCGCTGAACCCACATTGTTCACCTGCCAAAATATTGCAAGTTTCACAATTAAAATCACCTTCAAATCCCTTTCTAAAAGGCTCTAGGTCTTCCTCTAGGGCCTTAATTACCATTGGCCTAGTAGCATCAAAAACATTATTGTAAAAATTAATTAAGACCATTGTCTGTTTCCCTTCAGAATAAAGTTGTATCAATTGGTAATATTGTGACTTGATGTTACCTTCTTTTACTATTAGAGGTGCAGTTACCGCTATTAATGTTGCTAAACCTCCTTTTGCTCTTCCCCTTCTAGAGGGGCTAGCATTAGTACAAATTACTTTAAAACCGTTAATGAAAAAAGGGACAGTATTCCATATTTCCTGGATCATGATTACTTCACACCCCTCTATCGTTTTAAGCCAGTCATCATTATTTATCTTATTTTTCTGCTACATCCCAGGACATGATATTCACAGACTTGTGGTTTTGTACAATTAGATGGCCTGCGACAACCCCCTACGTATCTCTAAAAGGGGTATCAAACTAAGAAGTGTCAATTATACTTTGTTCATTAATAGGTATTTGAGGACATAAGTCGCCATCAGGCTTGTTTCCAATCAGAGTGTGATCTGGGGTTCTAACAGGAGCAGTTTCTGTGTCCTCCCTATGTTAATCAATCTCATTACAGGATTGAAGTAATTCATACCTATTATATGTCGGCACATTTATCATGGGTCTATACACATTAGGATTAAACCCATTTACTTTCTTGTTTTTATTAGTTTTCCTATAAAAATAGCCCAGCGGAACAGCAATTATATCTTCAGCCGTATTAGGATTCATTGCTGCTACTTTATATTCAAATATCTCCAACAAATTCCTTACCAATTCCCTACTATGAAAATTCACCACTACACAGTCTCCTACGCATTGTGTCATAGATCTACACACCCAGCTCACCCTTCTCAGCATTATTATGTTTCTGTTAGACGGGAACCCAGAGGGTCGGCCGAATACGGAGGGAGAGGCCTCCGATGAGGGCCGTCTCCTGCGATCGTACAGACAGGTCACTTCCCTCCCCACCGATAGACACCACACAAGGATGAGTTCAACACTTTATATAAGGTTCGTACGGCAAGGTTATCAGCGATACAGGAGATATCGGACTCGAGGGTCCTCTCAATTCTAGTCTCTGTAGGAAAAGGGGCTAGCGGGACAGTCTTGGTACCGGGTCGGTACAGGAGGTGGTAGGAGGTGAGCTCACAATCCTCGAGCTGGAGAGTCTGCAAGGTCGGGCCGCGGCAGCGCCAGCTGGCTAGGATGAAATCTCCACGAAGGGGGCCGCGGCAGCGCCAGCAGGCCAAAATGATGGTTTCACGAGGCAGAGGGCCGCGGCAGCGCCAGCAGGCCAAGACGATGGTTTCACGAGGCAGAGCTACGGCAGCGCCGGTAGTCCGTCAAGGATGAGTTCTTCTCGGCTTCTCTCGACTCCAGGATACAACTGCCTTCCTGGCCTGGCACTGCCCCAGTTATAGGTCTGGTCCCCTTTGATGTCCGGACCCTCGCGCCTGGGGGCCGGGAGGTCCGGGATGAGGGAGTCCAGACACCCAGCAGGGGGGTGGAGCCATTGCCCAGGGCGGCCGGGGGTGATCGACACCTGGCGGAGGAGAGCCGTTGACGATCCCTTCTCCCATTGACCCGCCAAGTGGTTGTTCTACCTCCTGGGGGGAGGTTGGTGCCTCGATGTCGGGGCCAGCCCAGGCCCAGGGTGAGGGTCGAGTTGAGGCCACGCGGCCTCGTGCTGTAGTACCCAAAGATGGCGACTGGGCCGGGGTCATGGTGTGGATGGTGACCAGGGCCAGCCGGTTCCGGAGCGGGAGTCTTGTCGTGGATGGATTGCGGATTACTTCGAGGGTCTCCGGGGGCTCTGGCTGGGGATTCCGGGAGAGCCAGGGTCCGGGCCCCGTCGTGGGGAGCGGGGACAGCCCGACCACGTGGCCTGTCCAACAGTTTCTTTGTAAGACATTACTATCCATATTCGTATGTGCTGTGAACCAATATATCACTTGATTTTTTAATGTTTCATGAGACTCCAGCTTCTTATTTTATTTATTTATTTATTTATTTTAGTATTTTGTAGAGCGCGCAGCTACCTCCGACGGAGGTGTCCCGGCGCTAAAGACGTTATCTCAGAGGGGCAGATAGGAAGGGATGGAGTGGGTTTAGATCTGGGAGAAAAACCAGGTCTTTAATTTTTTTCGGAAAAGGGGTTCTGACGTCATGAATCTCAACTCTGTGGGCAGCTGGTTCCAGAGTTTAGAGGTAACAACTGCCAGAGCCCTTCCTCCCGTGCGAGCAAGACGGAAGCGGGGGCATGTCATGAGGCGGAGATGATTGGATCTGAGGTTGCGTTGTGACTGTGAGAACTTCAGTCTGCGCCGTAGGTATGGAGGGCCTTGATCATTAAGGGCTCTGAAAGCTAAGGTAAGGGCCTTGAATTGTATCCGTAGTTTTATTGGGAGCCAATGAAGTCTGATAAGGTGAGGTGAGATGGAGTGGCGATAAGGAATGTTATTAATCAGCCTGGCTGCGGCGTTTTGGACTCTCTGTAGCTGGTAAATGAGGTAAGATGGGGCACCGACATAAAGGCTATTAGCGTAATCCAGGTGGGAAGTTATCAGGGCGTAGACTACTGTTTTTCTGGAGTCTAGCGGTAAGTAAGGGATGATTTTTTTTAACATTCGTAGCTTTCCAAAGCAGGCAGAGGTCACTTTGCTGATTTGGGTTTTACAGGAGAGAGAGGTATCGAATTGAAATCCTAAGTTTCGGGCTGCTGGGACTGGTGCTGGGGGGGGGGGTAGAGTTCGGTAGGCCACCAGCTGGTGGGCAGTACAGGTGATTTCTGATTAAAAAATAAGACTTCCGTCTTATCCGTGTTGACTTTTAAGTTGTTCTCAGACATCCAAGAGGCAATCTTCAGCATACAATGTCGGAAGTTGTCGAAAGATTTTTCAGAGTGGTCTTTGAAGGAGAACACCAGCTGGGTATCGTTGGCGTAGAAGGTAACTTTGACGCCACAAGATTCGACAACTTTTGCTAGTGGTTTGAGGTACACATTGAAGAGGAGTGGGCTAAGGGAGGAGCCCTGTGGGACTCCCCAAGTCAACGTTTTTTTGGATGAGAGAAAGGGACCCAGCATCACTTGTTGAGTTCTGTTTGTGAGGAATGATTTTATCCATGAAAGGGGGGGCCCGCCGATCCCTATCTCTTGAAGACGAGTCAGAAGTTTGTCATGCGAGATGGTATCGAATGCAGCGGATAGGTCGAGGAGGACCAGCATGGCCTCCTCTCCCCTATCCGTGCATTCTCGGATTGACTCGGAAACTTCAAGCAGCGCTGATTCGCTACTATAGCCCGGTCTGAAGCCTGATTGGGTATCATGGAGCAAGGAATTTGTTTCAAGGTAACTTGATAGTTGGATTTGAACAGCTTTCTCAAGAACCTTTGCGGGTTTGGGCAGGAGTGAGATCGGGCGATAGTTGTTAAGACAGAGAGGGTCAATATCAGGTTTTTTTTAATAGGGATGAGCAATGCATGTTTCCAGCCAGCGGGGACAACACTGGTGGATAAGGAGGAGTTCCAGATTTCGAGAAGGGGGTTTAAGATTAAGGGGGCAATTTCATTCAGGATTGTGGCTGGGGCAGGATCCAGAGGTGAGCCTGATTTGCATTCCAGAAATAGTTTCATAGCATGTTCCTAGAGAGTGGTTGGAATGATGTGAAAGCATATTTGTAGTTAATGTCAAGGTCTGCAGTGCTGGCTTGATCGTTCTGGCGGATCGTTGCAGCGATGGTGGTAATTTTCTCTTCAAAAAAGTTTGACAGATTATCACTCAGTGTTTGGGACATGGGTACTGGAGCGGTGAGTGCATTAGGCTAAGTGAACTCTTTCACTATATTGAAGAGAGTTTTGGTGGAATTTTTAGCTTTGGCGATGGTGATAGAGAAATAAGTGCTCATGGAGTGGTGTTTGAGTTTACGAAGCTCTTTAAGGCTTTGTTTGTAGAGTGCCTTACTAATAGGGTCATAGTTCAGTCTCCAGAGTCGTTCCAGCTTTTTGCATTTGCTTCTGTGTGCCCTGAGTTCTTGTGAGAACCATGGGGCGGAGGGTTTAAGTCTGTGGGAGGTAAGGGTGTGTAATGGGGCGATTTTCTCTATTGCCGCTGTGAGGTCGTTGTTTAGAATACCTACCGCCGCGTCCAGGTCGTCTGGTAGCGGGTTGAGGTTATTGAGGTATGTTTCCTCTAGGGCAGTTAGTGAGATTTTATGCCATTTTCTGCCTTGGGTTCTAATGGCGGACTCCTGTTTGGTACTTTGGGTTAGAGAGATCTCAAAAGGTATTAAATAGTGGTCTGACCATGTCAGCGGTAGAGGGGGAATGATTTTAAGTTTCTCTTGGTTTGAGAATATAAGGTCGAGGGTGTGCCCTGCTGAATGTGTGGGGCCATTTACCTTTTGTGGAAGATTTAGATTTTTCATAGATTCCAGGAGTTGAGCAGCGCGGTTGCAGCTGCTCATATCCACATGGTGGTTGAAGTCTCCTAGTACCATGAAGTGAGGGTGTTTAAGGGAGAGATCTGCAGTGACTGCCAGTAACTCTAGGACGGCTAATCACATTTTTAAGACTAATAACATATGGTGGCGCCTGCAGTGGAAGGTGTACAGGGGCTGTGTGTGGGTGCTCATCGTTATTAGTATCTTGATTCACAAATCTATTTGAATCAGCCTCTTTCTTGGTTTCTTTAGGGCATGTGGGAGGGGTTTTATATGCATTTGATGGTCTTTGATTTTGAGTAGGTCGAATGTTTTCCCCTGTAGAAGGCTTGGTGGAACTTTGTTTTGTTTGGACAACAGTTGAGTGTTCTTTTTTCTTTAATACTGATATATCACTCAGAGGGGGTAAAATCTGATGTTTAGGAGAGATAAGTCCGATTCCAGGTCCATTAGGGAGATGACATATTTTTTAACTAGTTTAATCTCCATTATTACACGGTGCTCAGTGTTGTCCGATTTAGAATGTAGTTTTTTAAATAGTGTCTCATAATTATGGATCGCTTGGTCACTCCCTTTTAGATTTTCCCCCTCCTTTATTAGTCCGTCTGAACTACCACCTTTCTTTACCCTCTGCTTTGCTCTGGGTTTCCCATTCTTACTGTCGTCAGAGCTAAGCTTGGATTTTGGCAGTCGTTTAGGTTTTTTTGCTGGTGGTGAGATTATCTAGGTTCCGTGATTTGGCAATTTTTATTCACAGGTTGACTATTTGATATCACCTCTAGTTCTATATGGTTCTCTTTGCCAATGGAAACTTGTTTCACAGGAGGGTCACAACTATCCTCTAAGGCGGCATCAAGTGCTATTTTTGTAGCCACCAATTGCTCCTCCACAAGGACAATTTCACTGTAAATTCTTCCCATAGCAGAATTTAAATGCTTCATAATCGGCGTAATCGGTGTATTATCTGCAAGCGGTTTCCCAATGGAGTATGGTTGCTTCCTTTTACCCATTTTCCTACGAGTAGGGACTCAAACAGTTGGATTATTATAGAAAAATGATGGATCACCTTACCAGGCTTCTCTGTTGGGCGTTTATACACAGCCAAGGGGCATGGCCCTGCCCTACCTATTCTTGTCGCTGACATTAAATGGCCCGCCCTTCAGGAGGTGGCGGTGGCGGTGCTTTTATCGCCTCCCGGCGCGAGAACAGCGTTGCGGGCACAGGGCTGATGGGGGATGTAGTTTTGTGGTTCCCCTCACGGCGTGGAATCAGAGAAGTTGGCCGTTCCCGTCACGAAGCATAAGGACTGGAGTCTGCAGTCTTGTGCAGGGCGTGCACGAAGTTGGTAACTGAAACGTTTCATTCCTTAAAATGCGCAAAAATCCTAATCGCTGTGACTCTTTTGAATGAGACACCTGAGGAATAAAAAAAAACTTTTATCACAGAATAGATGTGTATATGTGTCAATTGGCAATTCTCAGTGCCTCTAATGCTCACCATCAGTTCCCCCAAAACACCGTAGGTTCGCAGCTGTACTCCAGACCACTCGGCTCCAAATTGTAGTGACACCATACACCAAAAGTAGGAATCAATTCTGCTTTATTGTCTGGAGTATAAGTAATGGCAGATCCCAACTCCAGCCTCTGCTCAGTTCCTTCACCAACAGTCTCCTCCTCCTAGAAGACATGACCTCATAGCTCCAAGAACACTGTGTGGTGCCTTAACACAACAAGCCCACAACAGTGAGATTAAAGCATGGTAAAAAATGAAAAGATAATAGTAGAAATTCAACCAAGTTGGGATGAAATGTGGGACCTAGAGCTTGTGCAACATTACAAAAGCATACGCAGTTAAAATAGATCAATGTCTTGCTTGCATGGGACATCTCCCATGAGTCAATGTCCGTCGGTTGTGATGGAATGAAAAACAAATGATACAGCACCCAATGTAGTTAAAATCTTGGATCTGGCAGTCAGTGATGAGACTGGTGTTTGTTACGCTAGAGGGGAAAACAGTTTTAGGCCATCAGTTCCTTGGCAACTTTAACACTCATTTCCTTAGGTGAATTATTTTATTCATAAAGTTTTACTTAACCTGAACACGACCTGTGAGGGTATCAGAGAGCTTTACAGAAGATCGGTACAAAAGTAAAGAGAACAAGAAAGCAAACAACAACATAATCATGAGAGGTACCAAACTGTAAATTCATGAATCGAGACGGGTGTCAGGGACTTGGTCAAGGACTGGTGACGGGGTGGAAAACATAAGCAGAAAGGGCATCACAGCACTGCTCAGTATCATACAGGGAGTCAGAGGAGAAAAGGGATCCAAATGAGAAGCCTGCACAAAGAAAAAAGATAGCTAGAACTCAGCAAAGATGGGCACTCAAGAGGTAATTTAGCATTCAGAATAACTACACCCAGGACGGACGTGCAAGACATATATTTAAAACAACATTAACAATAAAGGGAATGTGGGGTAAAGCACTTGGGAGCTCCACACAGTAAGACTGTAGCTCAATAAGTTCCTCGCCCACAAATTTTTACAGTTACCGACTGCAAATACTCACATATAGGATACAGATGCAAAGGCAGGGTCTGTGGGGCGAATACCTATCGTGATGTTATAAATGTAACTCAAAGACAATAGTCACTGTAGACAAGAAACACCACCTAGGTAGTCAGCTGTGCCCACAGATCCTGGCGATCAAACAGCAACACAGCAAGGGTGTAGAACTAAACACAAGCACAACAGACAAGGAGCTAGCATGGAAGAGTGCTTAACAGGACAGAAGAGAAACAAAGACACACCTGGAGGAAAGCAAGTCACAAAAATACAATGTAATAGAAGCAAGACAGCAAGAATAGAAAACCAGCAAACTAGGAACTGGAACCAAGGGAATGGGAAGAAAGGCAGGGACAGAAGGGGAGGCTACAAGGGTATACTCGAATAGTGCTGGATCAGCAGTCAAGAAAACAAAGTAGCACTGAAGGCTGTGCTGGAGCAGGAACAAGAATTGAACAAAAATAATTATACCAGTGCACATCCCTACTAGTTACTTTTATCCAATTGAATTTCAAGTCAGATCACTTCATAATTTCAATTTTCTTCAAGTCCACACAATTGTTCAAATAGCACAAAGTCCATTAGTTGTTAAAGTTCTTATTTATTGATTGCTCTCTTGCCACATCGTCACAGCCGACGCGCGTTTCGCCCTCCGCGGGCTTTTTCAAGGCTGTAATTTAGTATACAAATACATACAATAAGTAAAACTCATACATTAAGGGCCACCTTTAACAATCCATGCATGAACAAAAGGTCTAACCATTATTCTCCTAGATTCTAATTTGGAGCGTCTTGCATGTACCATTATTGTTTGTCAAGTCTGGTGCTTTAATTTTAAGTAGCTGCACAGTTGCTTATTTATATACCAAGCGCAATATACATTTATTTAGGAAAGTCGATCATACGGATTATTTGGCGGTCACCCTGCTTTACATAGTTGCACTATGTTGCCTGATGATAAACTTTGATTACAAGCATAGATGAGAAACCTATTGCTCAAGATGACCACCACTTGTCCCTCAGTGCTATTTCAAAATATTCTCTTGTCAAACATACAGACTAGTGTGCCCATTACCACCACATGTCAATCAGTATTGAAGTTTTGTTGTTAATTTAATTACAAAATGGAGACTAAAAACATATACGTTACTACCTAAAATTTATTGTTCCCACTTACCAAAGAAAAATAGTATGGTGAGTGGCGTATTTTCATATGAATCAATAAAAACGTCAAATCCTTAATCATTGGTCCTGTAAAACCAAAAACGCCGGTATTAAGAACAATTTTCTAACATTGGTATGCCGCGTAACGCTAGTCATTTCATCCAGGACAGTTACCATATAAGCCGGCTTACCTTAAAGCCTTAGAATTGTGGATGCGAAAATTGTTCCATAAAATTCTTGTACATCTACATCCATTTGTCACTCAGTGGTATGTAATTTAATAGAAGCTTGTGGGAGCCATGATAAGTTCCATCTGAAATGAAAAGTTCATCCCCATTTCAGTTGTTTATGAAGGGAAATATTATATATTTTTTTTATATATACCTATTACGTCTCCAGTTGTATATTCTATGATGTTGTACAAAGTAAAATTTAAAACGAGGCTCCAAATCAATGCCTTTCCAAATACCGGTCCATTCATACTAAAAAATGACCAATGTTGCTACCGCATTGACAAAAAAACACTGTATTTCAGAATATCGGTCCATTCTAGGACACATGTCACAATCACCAATTTATGCTACCGAACGCCAAATACGGACTCCCCTTAAGCCGTCTTCACAATCCGCATTAAATAGAGAGTGAATGTAACAATATGCTATTTTCCAGTTGACATAGATGCGTGCTCTTAATCGAGCTGTTACATTCCCTAATTTGTTTTAAAAAACGAGACAAGGAAAAATAATCAGTGATACTGCCGACCGAGTCTTCAGGTTCATAAATCACAGGTTTCTATATCGAGTCTAAGTCTCTTTACACTGAGCATATATATGGCTTCCAATTCTGCCCATTCTCAGCAGAATTGTCATCTCCATATCTTGCGGTCGCTTTATGAGCTGTTTTTTACATAGTCCCCGAACCCGTTTTCAAACGTACCGCCATAGCGAAACCGGTCGCGTATACGCAAGGCGTCTCTCTTCCGCGTTCGTCTTGCAGGAAGTTACTACGTCATCCTGGCCCACCATTTATGCAAGTAACAAAGAAAGGACTTTGCCGGATAGTTTCATTACTCACTAAGGTGAAAGTAGTGGCCATCTTGGAACATTTGTGAAATAATAAACCGCACATAACGAAAGGCAAATGTTTTTTGTCCAATCATACTAATACAGTTTAAAAACCATTCCAAACACATGACATATTACATCATTCTCATCTCATGTATTATTTTTATATTTCTATTCTGACCGATATTCAGGTGAATTCTCATTAAACATGAACGTGGGTTTCCTATAGGCACATTAGAAAATTTGAATCTCATTTTTCTGTCCCCAATCCTGATGAACCACAAATTTATGTACATGTTTGCATATTCATAGAAACTCACACATCTCTTTATCCATATTTGCTCCTTTCTCCACCGCTCTCAAAGAAATGATCCATTTGCTTTCCAATTTTCGTAGTTGCTGTTCACGGTTCCCACCCCTATTACCTGCCATCACAACATCTATTCCATGATACCTGATCCTATGTAGATCATTTGGTTGATGTACCATGTTGAAATGTGCCGCCAAGGGATATTGAGCATTATTGTTACGTATGGCACGTATGTGCTCCTGTATTCTTTCTTTTAATGGCCTTATCGTGCTGCCTATGTATATCCAATCACATATGCATTTTATGCAATACACTGTATAAGTGGTATTACAATTGATGACATTTTGTATTGTGTGCAATTTAGGGCTATTATACCTAAAATTGAACAAAAGCTCAAGGGTCAAGGTAGCACTGCAGGCAGTGCTAGTTCAGGAACAGGGATTTACTAAATTTCAGGAACAAGAAATAACTAAAGGTCAGGAAACCCTGGAGACAAGGAAATCAAAAGCTCAGGAAACAAGGCCCGGTCTCACGGACCACAGCTACAATGACCAAAGCTGGACAGAAGGGAGCAGGAGCTTCAAAGAGCTCACAGTATTCACATGCATCAGTAGTGAGCAGGCTAGCAGCAGCCAGCCACAGGTGAACTGGATTTCTGCACCCATCTTGCAGGGGTGGAGACGAGGCAGAGGGCAGGGAATTCTAGATAATAGAGTTTCAGGAATTAGCAGGCTGACTTACACAAAGTCCGGCATGGATTTGGAATGGATGGCAATATCCAAGTAGCGTTCAAAGGCTGGAAGTCAGGATATGCGTCAGGCTTCCTGGCGGGGTGCCACAGGGCTCATCATTGAGCCCCACCCCTTTCAACATCTATGTTGCCCCTCGGGCACGTATGATCAAAACTGGGTTTGAATTAGTATCAGACGCAGATTATACCTAGATTATTGTATCAATCTCAAGCAATAATCCTGATATAGTCCAGAATTTTAAGGAGTGCGTGAGATGTGTCAGTGATTGGATGGCCGAGAACTGTCTCAAATTAAACTCAAATAAGCCAGAGGTACTACTCTTTGGGAGAGACACATCTTCTGGGTTTCAGAATGGTGGCCATCGGAGTTGGGACTTGTGGTGTTGGGTTCAAATCAGGCCTATATACGTTGCTAAACTCTCGAACACCTTAGTATAGAAGTTGGCACGGACACTGGAAAAGGTAAAAGACAAGTTTATTAAGACCCCATGGGGTGGTGATACATTCCTACAGCACCCTTCGGTAATGTAAGAAGTAGCACACCGAACATTGGTGCGCGACCTCTTTTATACAGTTTATTAGCAATAAAAAGATAGGCGGTTACAAGTTACACATTTTAGGTACATATAAGGTCATTTTTGGAACACGGCCAACATGTGGGAGGAGTTTCAACAGCACTGGTCAGTTAGTGTGAACATTCCTAAAGAGTGACCAATTGGTGCGTAATGCGCATGTGCGCTTGACCAGTACTAAAAATAGCCTGTTGCCGAGCAGACTAGTGACCATGGGTATCGAGAAAGGACAAAAGGGCACACTGACCACGAGGCAGCGTGTTCATAGGAAACGGAAGTCAGAGGGATTCAAAATGGCCCCCATTCGTTTTGGTCAAGTTAACAGAAAAGACCGTGTAGCTGTGCTAAACGCTAACTCAGGAGCTGCCAAAACACGACAGACGGCCCTTTTAGCGTTTAGCAAAAGCTACCTCATAGTGAACGTAGTCAGAATGTTCATCCTCAATGTCAATAGCCATTATTTTCAATACTTCATCATTGATCAGTTTCTCTTGCTTAACAACAGCTCGTTTGGACGGAATACAGGCTGTGATACATACAGAACATAATGTAGGGACACATTGAATACATAGACAAAGAAAAAATAGTACTCCAATAAAAACACAGAGAATCGTTAATAATTTCCAACCCCAAGTACTAAGCAGGGTCCAGAACCAACCAGAAAAGGTCCATGTTCCATTTTCTGGATGGATCTCAGCAGCTATTTTATGTAATTTCGTAATCGAATCATATACAGAAGGTGAGTTATCTGGTACGTAAACGCAACAACTACTTCCGATGACGCGGCATGCTCCACCTCTATCAGCTAGTATCACATCTAGAACCATTCGATTCTGGAGCGCTACAATTCTGGTAATTTGTAATTCCTCAGTAATATTCCCTAAAGCAGAGGCAGTTTCATTAGCGACGGCTTCCACCACACGTGTAAGCCGCCTTATCTTCCTGCTATTCAGTGCAGCTCCTACGAATGAAAATAACCCCAAATTGAAATCTACATATTGTTGTAATGTGGTATCAGTCTGGTCTATTTCATCAAAATCTATTGTTCATTTCACTCTATTCAATATGAAATCATGGTACAAAACATAATCATTGTGATACATGGGAGGAGCAATAAATACAGGTGGTAATACAAAGGCTATATAACACGTTCCCAACCATCCCAATGGTAGACGGTGGTATCCCTTATTTCCACAAATGAAATATGTGTTACGTGAGGCTACAAATGCAATTCCAGTTGGTGTATCAAAGGTAAGTGTAATATTACATTCACTGCGGCCTACAGGGATTGTACCTTTATTTCTAATACACAAATCTGCTTTTGTATCAATGACTGTTATTATATGCATGCTCGTCACATTTATAAGTCTTTGATTCGTATATACGCGAGGTGTAGAAACATTGTCCGGACGGTACTCTTCCCATTCGAATTTAGTTCCTTCAGCGTGTGGATAGCCATCTTTATCGTTATAGCATATTTTATTCAACCGAAAAAGTAGTCCACCTTTCGTTGGCCATCGCAGAGTAAAAAGAAGAGTGTACCAAGCATGACAAGAACCATTATGAGTAAACGGGAGAGGAATGAGTGGTGTTCCTCCCTTCTTCTGATGTCCGGGCAACATTCCACATACCCAACAATTGGACGTGTTGGTCATATTATGAGTATGATGCAAAATCTTAATAAAGCTGTTGTTCAAATAAGTCTGCCTATGTCTTTCTTCGTGAAAAGGCAGAGTGAAATGAAAATGTTCGGATGGACTTGGAGTGGTGGGCAGCAAATGTTCTCGTACAGGAAACAACAGTTCTATAGTCCAGGCTAATACTGCGATCACCACTACGGTCAAGACAAATAAAACAGCACCAAGAATTCTCCCTCTTCTTGTCGAAGGAGATGCCATAGTTCACAAAACAATACTCTTCAAAAACAACACTAAGCCGGAAAAATAAAAAAAACGATGGTTCTGAACCGAGGCTGCCGTTGATTTGTTCTCCGGGATTCAAGACGGGTGTCGCTACACTGGGCAGAACTGATCCCCCCCCCTTGATATTCCCGGCTTCCGTTTCACAAACCTCAGAGCGGTTACCAACCAGTTTCAAAAACACAAAAGGAATCTTATTTCCTGGGGCGTAGATTATACTTCACTTTATCAGAAACAACGTGGTCCGGGAAGGCTCCCTCCAATTCATCAGACGTGACAGCTGGGCTCTTTTCTGTATCCAAAATCTTTCTGTAGTCGGATAGCACCACAGGGCTCACCAGATCCGGAGAGACACGTCGGCAGTGCGTTGAATGTATCCACCGCTTCTTGTTGGTGACTCTCACAGCAGTTCGCGTAGCCAGCAGCACTTGCTCAGGGCCATGCCATCTCGGTTCCAAACTGCTGGATCGCTCAAAGACTTTGACCATCACGTAGTCCCCAGGGCGGAGATCGTGAGCCTCACCAGTGGAGTTATCAGGGAGCGCCTCTCGAACCTGTTGATGAATAGAAAGCAAATCATTTGTTAATCGTGCCAGATAATCGTTCATCATTATACAAGGCATATCATGTATCAAACGAGGTTTTGGAACTCCCCAAATATTCATAGGCCTTCCAAACACCACTTCGTAGGGTGTGAGGCCAGATCGAGAATGTGGCACTGATCGAATGGACAGCAATGCCAAAGGCAAAGCATCCGGCCATTTCAGAGATGTAGATGCCACTATCTTTGCTAACTTCAGCTTCAGAGTTGCATTGTATCGTTCTACTAAACCTGCTGATTGCGGATGAAAGACAGCATGGAATCGTTGCTTGATTCCCAATCCTTTCAGGACGTATTCCACTACTTTCCCGATGAAATGAGGGCCATTATCACTCCACATAAGTTTACAAACACCGTAGCGCGGGAAGTACTCTTTCAGTAACACCTTAGCTGTTGTCAATGCTGTATTGTCTTTCGTAGGGTAAGCCTCAATCCATTTGCTGAAGGCACACACCACTACTAGGACATACTTGAGATTATTACAGCGCTCCAGCTGGATGTAATCCATTTGTAGTACTTCGAATGGTGCAGTAGGTGGAACAAACCCACCTTTAGGAGTATGAGTCCCTTGTCCAGGATTGTGCTGCAAACATATCAGACAGGTCTGCACTACTCTCTTAGCCGTGCTAGCAATGTCAGCATTTTCCCAAACTCGTGTAAGCAATTTAGTAATTGCGAGAGCTCCAATGTGTGCCAGCCCGTGTGTCATTTGCACCATTGTTTGTACATAGGCCATGGGTAGTTTCCATCTCTCCATATCTTTACTACGCCAGCAACCCTCATCATCCAATACTCCTTCAGTGGCCCATTTCACAAGTTCTGCCTCTGAGGCTGACTTCTGTATATCTAGTATTTCTTCTCTAGCATCATGCCACCGCTCAGCTTGTGACTTCACCACATACATGGGGAAATTATTTTGCAGCATAGCGGTCTCTCTCGCAATGCGGTCTGCGAAAGCATTGCCTTGCCCTATTTTGTCCGTCACCTTTTTGTGTGCACTGCACTTGACTATTGCAACTTTCTTTGGGCATAACAGTGCATTCAGGAGATCGCGTACCAATTCTCCATGCATGATGTGTGCTCCGTGTGAAGTCAGGAATCCTCGTTCCTTCCAAAGTAGGCCAAAATCATGCACTACTCCAAAAGCGTAACGACTATCCGTGTAAATGTTCACATATAGTCCAGCACTTAACTCACATGCCTTCGTTAAGGCTATCAACTCAGCCGCTTGAGCCGATTTTTGGGGTATCCGTGCTGCTTCTACCACAGTCTTAAGTGTCGTGATCGCATAAGCTGCGGAAGTCGTACCATCTGGTAACCTCACGCACGATCCATCAACCCACAGTTCCCCATCTACATCTGGAAATGGCGTATCCTGTAAGTCGATACGACCCTTTGTCTGTTCCTCAGTCAGAAAAACACAATCATGTTGTTCTTCCTTCTGGGTCTCAGCAACAGGGTCCGGCAATAAAGTAGCAGGATTTAGTGTTGCACATCGTTTTAATGTGATGTGAGGCGCCAACAACGTTAGCTCATATCCTGTAAGTCGGGCACTGGTTAGATGCTGCGTTTTCGTTTGATTCAGTAACGCATCTACCGCATGGGGAACTAGCACCAACAATTTGTGTGACAAAACTATTCCCTCACTTTGTCGTATCGCAACTGCTGTTGCTGCAACTGCTCGAAAACATCCAGGCAATCCTCGAGCCACAGGGTCGAGTACCGCCGAGAAGTATGCACAAGGCCTCTGTTTGTCTCCGTGTGTCTGCACTAACACTGACAATGCACACCCATCCTTCTCGTGTACATATAATGTAAAAATCTTCGTGTAATCAGGTGTACCTAACACTGGTGCAGAACAAAGAGCTTGTCTCAATTGTTCAAAAGCATTCTGACATTCATCCGTCCATTCAATGGGAATCGGTATATCTTTAGACAACAATGCTAACAATGGTTTAACAATATGCGAAAAACCCAATATCCATTGCCTACAAAAAGACGTCAAACCTATAAAGGCGCGAATATCCTTCTGAGTGCGAGGGACTGGAGTATCTAGAATTGCTTGAATTCGATCTGGTGTCAATGCACGGCCCTCCTTAGACAAAAGATGACCGAGGTAGGTCACCTTTGGTCTACAATATTGCAGCTTTTTCTTCGAAACTTTATGATTATGTTTGGCCAGGAAGGAAAGCAAGGAAAAGGTACTCTTCTCACATTGTTCTGGCGTGTCTGCAGCAAGTAAGATATCATCTACATATTGAATGAGAACCACTCCCTCCTGTAAGTCAAAGGAATCAAGCTGTCTTTTTAATGCCTGACTATAAATGCTAGGACTTTCAGTATAGCCTTGAGGAACTCGACAGAATCTGTACGATTTATTATTTAATGTAAAGCCGAATAGATATCGACTGTCAGGATGTACAGGGATCGAAAAGAAGGCATTCTTCAAATCGATGACTGTAAAAGTAGTCGCCGTCGGTGGAACCAACGTAAGCAATGTGGTGATGTCAGACACCACTGGATACTGAGGCACTACTATCTTGTTTATTTCCCTCAAATCAATAATGAAACGGTAAACCTTAGCATCGGTATCTCTTTTAAGGATTGGTAAAATTGGGCTATTACAAACATTGTAGGGGACTTCCTCAACTACTCCTACCGAAATTAAATCATCTACAATGTGTATCAAAGCAAGTTCACCTTCTCTGGAAATCTTATATTGTGGGACACGTGGCAGAGATACTCCCTCCTTTACAGTAATACGCACTGGAGGAATTATCATCTGCCCTACATCCGTATCGGAAGTGGCCCACAACGTTTTCGGTAAGGAGGCCAGAACTTCAGATTCATGGAAAAAACACACTCGCTCTAATTCCGGGTAATTCTCATTCAACACAACTCGCACTCCTTCTGGGGCACAACGAATAGTAGCTCGAAAGTGTTTTAACATATCGAGTCCAATAATATTATCTGGTGTATTTGGAGACAACAAAAA
This sequence comes from Lissotriton helveticus, assembly GCF_964261635.1. Taxonomy (NCBI): domain Eukaryota; kingdom Metazoa; phylum Chordata; class Amphibia; order Caudata; family Salamandridae; genus Lissotriton; species Lissotriton helveticus. The sequence goes on along the minus strand of NC_136057.1, from coordinate 91,902,240 downwards.
GGGACAAGGGGCAGCAAATTTATCAACATGAAATGCAACTGGTTGAGACAATGGGCTAGAAGTAGGTGTTCCATCGAACCCTATTGCTGTAATTACCTCGCCAGACAGGGGAGCCCTTGGAACCAAGTATTTGGACAAAGCGCTACGAGTAGCTCCTGTATCGACCAGAAATTTATCAGTGGAACCCAGAACATGTGCTTCTATGTATGGACCCCTCTGATCAACTGGTACCTCAACCGATTCCACACCCCATCCTACGCAATCCTATGCGTAATGCTCATCCCGTGGTTCAGCAGGACCACCCTCAGTTATCTGATATTGATTGCGATTATCAAACGTATTATAATCTGACTGACCACGACCCCTTGCTCCATATCCTCCACGATCATTCATGCCATAACCTCCTCTTGACCCTCCATAATAGTTCCTAGATCTCCCACTTCCTCGTCCCCTCAAATTACGCTGCTCTCGAAACACCGGACAGTCTGCAATCCAATGCCCAAACTGTTTGCAGTATGCACATTGATTCACAGAAATGTCAGAACGAGGGGGAGGAGCGTTACTGTATGATCCTCGCCCTCCTCTACTGTTTCCCCTCGTAGCCTGAACCTGAGCTAACATTACCTTCGTTTTCAATTCCTTCGCCTTCTTTTCACTACTTTCTTTCGCCTCCAATTCCTGTCTTTCATAATATTGAGCCATAGTCAATAAAGAAGCAGGGGTTGCTGTGGTCCATGAACTTTCACTTGCTTTTAATCGTTTCGCAATCTCCGGTAGGAGATTGGCTACATACTTATCAACGAATAGATGCCTGCCAGTATCTTCTGTCAATAATTGACCACTGTAATCATGGAACGCTTCCTCGAAGCGAGAGAAAAAATCGGAAACTGATTCATCCGTTTTCTGCTTACACGAGGCTAATATAGTCCAATCAATCTTTTTAGCGGGAGCAAGAGTCTTTAGTTTTGTTAGTATGGCCCCTGGAAGGTCTAATATTAATTGACACGGCTTACATGCTGGTTCTCTGTCTAAATCAGCCTGAACAAGATCTTTCCAAGTGGCCCCGAGAGTCGTGAGGTCATCAAACCTACGAATTACTCTCCACATATCAGGGGGCAATATCAACCCGAAAAATAGATCAATATCAACTAACGTCATGATACATGAAGAAATTGCACTTTCAACATTTTCATAAAAAGCCGCAGGGTTTTTACGGGGATCAGGTAAAGCATTCTTAAGCGCCATGACATCTGCTCTATTCCAAGGCGTATAAACCCAATTATATACAAAATACCCTTTCGCGTCTTTGGATCTTTTATCATCATCTGTGCCATCCCCTTTATGAGGGACATATAACGGCGCAGCTTCTCGCATAGGTCTAACATTAATCGCAGCGATCTTATCTGTTTCAAAAATAGGGCATTCTTTGGATATCCCCGTCGCTCCGGACGTAGACGAATTCTTCGACTTTTCCAACTCCCGTAGTCGTGTCGCCTCATTACGCAGTTCAATCAAACGCTTGAAGAAGTCATCCGCATCTGAAAGAACAAAAAGACCTTTACGAAAATACTCACGACCCTTGGATATCTCCTTCGGTTCTAACTCGAGAGAATATTTTCTATACCGCTCAACAACTTCATCTCCAAAATGATCTAAAAAATACAGTCGTTCCTTATCAGGCCACTGTTCCATTTGTTCAGTAACGTCAGAAACAGTAACAGTATTAATATTTAGTTTTCGTGCAAATGAAGGTAATTCCGCAGCTCGTTCCGCATGTAACCTGGTACGCTGTGTTCGATCACTATCCTCGTCTGATCCCTCGCTCGGAGCCGTTGGCGTGACGTACGGGGGCGGACAACGATCTAGTAATGAAAAATCATCCGTTTCATTAGTAAGGACTGGATAGAGAGGACGCCTGATAGGGAATTGACCATTAACCTGTAAATTGCGTTCTCGTCTCTCCCTCTCTTTCTTTTCCTGTAATTCCTTCTCCTGTAGCTGTAAAGCTTTGTCATGTGCAGCCTTCCGCTGCACTTTCTCCGCCAAGGCTTCCTCACGCTTCGCTCGTTCACGCACCTCTTTCTCCCACATGCGCACACAATCAAACATATCTTGTCTAGACCTTCGCTGAAACAAACACTGTTCCACATACTGTACCTTTCGAAGGTCAAACGACCCATATAGTGGCCACTGTAATTCACGATCAGTTTTAGTATACTTATGCCATAATGTACTATACATTATTGGTGGAATACCGAATTTGACATACATTTCACGATTTGGAGTCCCCTCTGGGGGAGCCGGCTGTTTTGCACTTAATCGATAATTGGTACCATTTTCAGAACAGCACATCCTACGGAGTGTGCTAAAAACAGGCATGTTTCAAAAGGTACCACGAAAACGCGATACTACAAAAATGCCACCTAACACGGTGTACCGTTCAAATCAAATAAATCAGAGAAATATCCCTACATGCCTGCCTATGTGAGGTGCACTTCACATATTCAAATTCAAATTCAAAGATTCAAAACGTTAGCTAACAAATTCAAATTCAAATTCAAAGTTTCAAAAAGCCACAGTAAGTGTCAGCAGACTACCTCATCAATCAAAAGCTTACCAATTTCTCTTCAAACGTCCAAAGTCCAACTGCCAAGTTCTGTGGTCAAATCAGCCAAAACGGCACATCACGACAATCCAAGATCAGAATCTCAGTCGAAGACCGGCGCCACCTGGAAGGTCAGATCGGAAGGACAGGAAAACACACCGTGGGTGCCGAGACTCGGGTCACTCAGTGGCAGCGTACGCGTCCATGGCGAGTTTCCTGACCTTCGTCACGACCTCTCCTTCGGGCATCCGAGTCGCCGATGAGTCCCTTCGTGGTCGCCAATTGTGGTGTTGGGTTCAAATCAGGCCTATATACGTTGCTAAACTCTCGAACACCTTAGTATAGAAGTTGGCACGGACACTGGAAAAGGTAAAAGACAAGTTTATTAAGACCCCATGGGGTGGTGATACATTCCTACAGCACCCTTCGGTAATGTAAGAAGTAGCACACCGAACATTGGTGCGCGACCTCTTTTATACAGTTTATTAGCAATAAAAAGATAGGCGGTTACAAGTTACACATTTTAGGTACATATAAGGTCATTTTTGGAACACGGCCAACATGTGGGAGGAGTTTCAACAGCACTGGTCAGTTAGTGTGAACATTCCTAAAGAGTGACCAATTGGTGCGTAATGCGCATGTGCGCTTGACCAGTACTAAAAATAGCCTGTTGCCGAGCAGACTAGTGACCATGGGTATCGAGAAAGGACAAAAGGGCACACTGACCACGAGGCAGCGTGTTCATAGGAAACGGAAGTCAGAGGGATTCAAAAGGGCCCCCATTCGTTTTGGTCAAGTTAACAGAAAAGACCGTGTAGCTGTGCTAAACGCTAACTCAGGAGCTGCCAAAACACGACAGACTCGCCCAGCACCAGTCACTAGGACAAAAAATCTTGGAGTCATTATAGATACCGCCCTCTCCTTTTGCCACCACGTAAATACACTCACTACACTGGTGCTGTCCAAACTTGACTACTGCAATGGACTACAGGTTGGAGCGATTAAATCAGTAATAGCAAAATTGCAGGGACTTCAGAATTCCACCGCCAGATTGCTCTTTGGTCTGTCCAAATATTCATCAGCCTATTGGCTGCCTATTGAGAAGCGCATTAGATTTAAAGCGTTGCGTATTGCATTTAAGGCCTTACAGAACTCCGGTCCCACCTATCTGGTAAAATGCTTCCAATGGCATACACCGGCCCGCACACTCCGCTCAGCTTTACTGAAGCTGGTGACAGTGCCATCCTCCTGTCTTCAGAGATGGGGCGGAAAAAGCTTTTTCAATACCACCACTAGATGGTGGAACAAGCTACCTTTTCAATTGAAGAACTCTACTGATTTCTCGTCCTTTAGGAAATGACTGAAGACCTGGCTTTATACTCTGTCATTTTGCAAGTACTGGTTCTTTACATCACGCATCTGCTTTATGGGCTACCTCTACAAGCGCCTAGACGCCCTTGGGTAGTTGTGCGCTAAATAAATATATCAATAAATAAATAAATATGCATGCAGGGGAGTGTCTGTAAGCTTATCGGAACACTGGCCAAATCCTAGTAATAATCGTACCCATCTGGGTATATACTGGACAACAGATAAAGAAAGAAATTGGGTTATTTTGTGATTTTGAGTCATTTAAGTGATGCATGGGAATGAGTGTGTATGAATGCGTGTGGATAGGGTGTTATCTATATGGAATGTAATTTATGAATATGTTGCTTTTTGTAGAATTGTGTATAATAATGTAAACTGAGATGAAAACCAATGATTTTTCAAATGAGAAAATAATAAGTTTGTACATGTTGTAACAAGGGAAAAGAAATGAAATGAAAGAAAAAGAACTTAAATAAAATAAACAAATGTAAAAAAGTAAAAATATTGTGACGTGTTGTTGCCCTGCAAATTAGAGGTTATACCCTGAAATAAGATTTTTTAAAGGTCACGAGGGACTCTTGTTGAGTGAGACTTGAATGCTCTGATGTGTGTGCATGTCGGATCTGATGTCACTTCCCAGACAACAAATGCAACTTGCTTGACAGTGCTACGAAGCCCCCCTGCACCCGCACATTGATGGTGCGTGGACGAGGAATGTCTTATGATAGGAGAGAGGGTTACCACTTGGCCGGTCTTTTACCGGCATGGCATGGCCAGTATTTTAATTTTCCTGGCAGTACAAAAGTAGCTGGTATTGTTTCCTTCAATCAGTGTAAACTTAAAATATCAAATATAAGCAAAAATCACTTGTTCAATGTTTTCTAGAGCGGCCTTTATGAATCAAGACTGATAGTTAATGTAAACAAAGACAGCAAAACTGTCAATAATGAATACAAACACTTTTACACAAAGTCTTATTGAAGAATAATATACGGGCCTTTGCAAAATCTTAAAACATGACCAAAAGGCAGGTGGTAACTCTAATAAGAGCCTGTATGAAGGAGTCTGACATTAGTTAGTGATGGAATACCATCTCATTCTCAGACACGGCACCTGTCACTCACTGCCATGGCACCATCCACTGAGGGAGAAATCTCTGAGAGTCAAACCTGAATGTTCTGTCTTATGAAGTTATTGAGACTTATCTACTTGTTTGTTTATTTTAAAAGTGAACCTTTGAAGGGAGTGAGCGGGTAAACAAAGCAGACAAATGTAAAACTTAATTTGGTGCAGAGTCGGAAAGTTGCTTGAATACACACAGTCCTACCAAATATAAAAAATTACCACACAGAAACAGGAAAAATAGAAAACATTGTCCAGTTTAATTCTAGCAGTTTCTTATAATTAAAGAAATTCAGGCTGTAATTTCCAATTCACTCTTAAAGACTGGAGGTGGTGGTTCCGTCTGTGGCCACCAGAGTGCGATCCTCGCCTGCCGATGAAACCCGCTGAGCTGCACATTGGATGAAAGGGAGAAGGGTTTCCTCTTCCGGGTCAGCGGCTGCAGAGACAGCACCAGCAGCGGCAGTGACATCACTTCCGGCCTCTCCTTGTGTGTGCAGCCTGCTGCAGAGGAGGAAGGAGCCCTGTCTGGTGGGCAGTTACCTCCATCTACAGACCCTCCCAGACCCCAGATCTGCCACCCCAGACCCCAGATCTGCCACCCCAGACCCCAGATCTGCCCCCCTCAGACCCCAGATCTGCCCCCCTCAGACCCCAGATCTGCCCCCTCAGACCCCAGATCTGCCCCCCCTCAGACCCCAGATCTGCCCCCCCCAGACCCCAGATCTGCCCCCCTCAGACCCCAGATCTGCCCCCCCCCCTGCCCCAGGAGGAGTAGAGAGCCTGGACATGTCTGCACAGGTCTCTGATCAGGTAGGAGATTGTCAGCACCTTCTGCTGTGTTTGTAGAAATAGACTGAATAATCCTGGAGGGAATCGCTGCAGGAGCCGGGCTGAGATGGGCTCTTCTATCCAGGGCCCCTGGGGCTGAGCTGGGCTCTTCTATCCGGGGTCCCCTGGGGCTGACCTGGACTCTTCTATCCGGGGGGCCCTGGGGCTGAGCTGGGCTCTTTTATCCGGAGGTCCCTCAGGCTGAGCTGGCCTCTTCTATCCGGGGGCCCTGGTGCTGAGCTGGGCTCTTCTATCCGGGGGCCCTGGGGCTGAGCTAGGCTCTTCTATCCGGGGGTCCCTGAGGCTTAGCTGGGCTCTTTTATCCGGGGGGCCCTGGGGCTGAGCTGGACTCTTCTATCCGGGGGCCCCTGGGGCTGAGCTGGGCTCTTTTATCTGGAGGTCCCTGAGGCTGAGCTGGGCTCTTCTATCTGGGGGCCCCTGGGGCTGAGCTGGGCTCTTCTATCCGGGGGGCCCTGGGGCTGAGCTGGGCTCTTCTATCCGGGCCTCTGAGGCTGAGCTGGGCTCTTCTATCCCGGATCCCCGGGGGCTGAGCTGGGCTCTTCTATCCGGGGCCCCTGGGGGGCTGAGCTCTTCTATCTGGGCCTCTGAGGCTGAGCTGGGCTCTTCTATCCGGGGTCCCTGGGGCTGAGCTGGGCTCTTCTATCCTGGGCTTAGCTGGGCTCTTCTATCCGGGGCACCTGGGGGGCAGAGCTCTTCTATCCGGGCCTCTCAGGCTGAGCTGGGCTCTTCTATCCACGGGCTCCTGGGGCTGAGCTAGGCTCTTCTATCTGGGTCCCCTGGGGCTGAGCTGGGCTCTTCTTTCTGGGGGCCCCTGGGGCTGAGCTGGGCTCTTCGATCCAGGAGCCCCTGGGGCTGAGCTGGGCTCTTCTATCCGGGGCCCCTGGGGCTGAGCTGGGCTCTTCTATCCGGGGCCCCTGGGGCTGAGCTGGGCTCTTCTATCCGGGGACCTGGGGCTGAGCTGGGCTCTTCTATCCGGGGCCCCTGGGGCTGAGCTGGGCTCTTCTATCCAGGGGCCCAGGGGCTGATCTGGGCTCTTCTATCCGGGGGCCCCTGGTGCTGAGCGGAGTTCTTCTATCAGGGGGTCCCGGGGCTGAGCCGGGCCCTTCTATCTGATGGCCCCTGGGGCTGAGCTGGGCTCTTCTATCCACGGGCTCCTGGGGCTGAGCTGGCTCTTCTATCCGGGGCCCCTGGGGCTGAGCTGGGCTCTTCTATACAGGGGCCCCTGGGGCTGAGCTTGGCTCTTCTATACGGGGGCACCTGGCGCTGAGCTGGGCTCTTCTATCCGGGGGTCCTGGGGCTGAGCTGGGCTCTTCTATCCGGGGCCCCTGGGGCTGAGCTGGGCTGTTCTATCCGGGGGCCCCTGGCACTGCACTGGGCTCTTCTATCTGGGGGTCCTGGGGCTGATCTGGGCCCTTCTATCTAGGGGCCCTGGGGCTGAATTGGGCTCTTCTATCTGGGACTACTGTGGCTGAGCTTGGCTCTTCTATCCAGGGGCACTGGGGCTGAGCTGGGCTCTTCTATCTGGGGCCCCAGGGGCTGAGCTGTGCTCTCCTATCCGGAGGCCCTGGGAGGGGCTGAGCCGGGCTCTTCTATCTGGGGTCCCTGTGGCTGAGCAAGACTCTTCTATCTGGGGGCCCCTGGGGCTCAGCTGGGCTCTTCTATCAGGGGCCCCTGGGGCTGAGCTGTACTCTTCTATCTATGGCCCCTGGGGCTGAGCTGTGCACTCCTATCCGGAGGCCCTGGGAGGGGCTGAGCCGGGCTCTTCTATCTGGGGCCCCTGTGGCTGAGCTAGACTCTTCTATCTGGGGGCCCCTGGGGCTCAGCTGGGCTATTCTATCTGGGGCACCCCTGGGGCTGAGCTGGGTTCTTCTATCCGGGGGACCCTGGGGCTGAGCTGGGCCTTTCTATCTGGGGGCCCCTGGGGCTGAGCTGGGCTCTTCGATCCAGGAGCCCCTGGGGCTGAGCTGGGCTCTTCTATCCGATGGCCCTGGGGGTTGAGATGGCCTCTTCTATCTGGGGGCCCATGGGGCTGAGCTGGGCTCTTCTATCTGGGGGCCCCTGGGGCTGAGCTGGGCTCTTCGATCCAGGAGCCCCTGGGGCTGAGCTGGGCTCTTCTATCCGGGGCCCCTGGGGCTGAGCTGGTCTATTCTCTCCGGGGGCCCCTGGGGCTGGGCTGGGCTATTCTATCTGGGCCCCCTAGGGCTGAGCTGGGCTCTTTTATCTTGGGCCGGTGGGGCTGAGCCAGGCTCTTCTATTCGGGGCCCCAGGGGCTGACCTGGGCTCTTCTATCTGGGGGCCCCTGGTGCTGAGCTGGGTTCTTCTATCCGGGGTCCTGGGGTTGATCTGGGCCCTTTTATCCGGGAGTCCTGGGGCTGAGATGGGCTCTTCTATCCGGGGCCCCTGGGGCTGAGATGGGCTCTTCTATCCGGTGGCCCCTGTGGCTGAGCTGGGCTCTTCTATCTGGGGGCCCTGGTGCTGAGCTGGGCTCTTCTATCCGGGGGCCCTGGGGCTGAGCTAGGCTCTTATATCCGGGGGCCCTGGGGGGCTTTGCTTCGGGCCCTGGGGATGTTTGTAGGCATCATTTGTGTTGTAGAGGGGATCCGTGCACTGCACTGCATCGTACTTCACTGTGAGACGTCTGTGTGCTGCATTTTGCTGCATTTTGCTGCACTGTGTGGAATCTGTGCACTGTTCACTCATTGTCATGACACCATCCACTGAGGGATAAATCTGTGAGAGTCAAACCTGATTGTTCTGTCTTATGAAGTTATTGAGACTGTAATCTACTTGTTTTTTTATTTTATAAGTGAACCTTTGAAGGGAGTGAGCGGGTAAACAAAGCAGACAAATGTAAAACTTAATTTGGTGCAGAGTCGGAAAGTTGTTTGAATACACACAGTCCTACCAAATATAAAAAATTACCCATAGAAACAGGAAAAATAGAAAACATTGTCCAGTTTAATTCTAGCAGTTTCTTACATTTGCATATAATTAATGAAATTCATGCTGTCATTTCCAATTCACTCCTGGAGCCTGGAGGCGGCGGTTCCGTCTGCGGCCACCAGAGAGCGCTCCTCGCCTGCAAATGAAACCCACTGAGCTGCACATGAAATGGAAGGAGAAGGGTTTCCTCTTCTGGGTCAGCGGCGGCAGAGACAGCACCAGCAGCGGTGGAGACATCACTTCCGGCCTCTCCTGGTGTGTCCAGCCTGCTGCAGAGGAGGAAGGAGCCCTGTCTGTCTGTGCAGTTACCTTCATCTACAGACCCCCCTCAGATTCAAGCGCCTTGAGACCCTCTGGGTGAGTAGTGTGCTATACAAATTCCAGAACTTGAACTTGAACTTGACCCCAGATCTGCCCCCCTCAGACCTCAGATCTGCCCTTCCTACCCCCCAGCCCCAGGAGGAGGAGAGAGCCTGGACACGTCTGCACAGGTCTCTGCTCAGGTAGGAGATTGCCAGCACCTTCTGCTGTGTTTGTAGAAATAGACTGAATAATCCTGGAGGGAATCTCTGCAGGAGCCGGGCTGAGCTGGGCTCTTCTATCCAGGGGCCCCTGGGGCTGAGCTGGGCTCTTCTATCCAGGGGCTTCTGGAGCTAAGCTGGGCTCTTCTTTCCGGGGCCCCTGGGGCTGAGCTGGGCTCTTCTATCTGGGGCCCCTGGGGCAGAGCTGGGCTCTTCTATCCGGGGGCCCCTGGGGGGCTGATCTGGGCTCTTCTATCTGGGGGCCCTAGGGGCTGAGCTGGGCTTTTCTATCTGGGGGCCCCTGGGGCTGAGCTGGGCTCTTCTATCCAGGGGCCCTGGGGCTGAGCTGGGCTCTTCTTCCAGGGCCCCTGGGGGGCTGAGCTGGGCTCTTCTATCCGGGGCCCCCTGGGGCTGAGCTGGGCTCTTCTATCCAGGGGCCCTGGGGCTGAGCTGGGCTCTTCTATCCGGGGGACCCTGGGGCTGAGCTGGGCTCTTCTACCAGGGCCCCTGGGGGGCTGAGCTGGGCTCTTCTATCCGGGGCCCCTGGGGCTGAGCTATACTCTTCTATCCGGGGGCCCTTGGGTCTGAGCTGGGCTCTTCTATCTGGTGGCCCCTGGGGCTGAGCTGGGCTCTTCTATCTGGGGGCCCCCGGGGCTGAGCTGGGCCCTTCTATCCAGGGGACCCAAGGGCTGAGCAGGGCTCTTCTATTCGGGGGCCTCTGGGGCTGACCTGGGCTCTTCTATCCGGGGGCCACTGGGGCTAAGCTGGGCTCTTCTTTCTGGGGCCCCTGGGGCTGAACTGTGCTCTTCTATCTGGGGCCCCTGGGGCTGAACTGTGCTCTTCTATCTGTGGGCCCCTGGGGCTTAGCTGCACTCTTCTATCTGGGGCCCCTGGGACTGAGCTGGTCTATTCTATCCGGGGGCTCCTGAGGAGGGCTGGGCTCTTCTATCCGGGGCTGAGCTGGGCTCTTCTATCCAGGGCCCCTGGGCTCTTCTATCCGCGGCCCCTGGGGCTGAGCTATACTCTTCTATCCGGGGCCCCTGGGTCAGAGCTGGGCTCTTCTATCCCAGGGTCCTAGGGGCTGAGCTGGGCTCTTCTATATGGGGCCCTGGGGCTGTGCTATACTCTTCTATCCGGGGGCACTTGGGGCCGAGCTGGGGTCTTCTATCCGGGGGCCCCTGGGGCTGAGCTGGGCTCTTCTATCAGGGGGCCCTGGTGCTGAGCTGCGCTCTTCTATCTGGGGCCCCTTGGGCTGAGCTAGTCTATTATATCTGGGGGGCCTGGAGCTGAGCTGGGCCCTTCTATCCGGGGGCCTCAGGGGCTGAACTGGGCTTTTCTATCTGGGGCCCCTGGGGCTGAGCGGGGCTCTTTTATCCGGGCCCCAACGGCTGAGCTGTGTTTTTCTATCCGGGGCCCTGTGGCTGAGCTGTGCTCTTCTATCAGGGGCCCCTGGGTCTGAGCGGGGCTCTTTTATCCGGGCCCCTACGGCTGAGCTGGGCTTTTCTATCCGGGGCCCTGGGGCTGATCTGGGCTCTTCTATCTGGGGGCCCAGATGCTGAGCTGGGCCCTTCTATCCGGGGGCCTCAGGGGCTGAGCTGGACTTTTCAATCTGGGGCCCCTTGGGCTGAGCGGGGCGATTTTATCTGGGGCCCCTGGGGCTGAGCTCGGCTTTTCAATCCGGGGGCCCTGGGGCTGAGCTGGGCTCTTCTATTCGGGGGCCCTGGGGCTGAGCGGGGTTCTTCTATCCGGGGGCCCCTGGGGCTAAGCTGGGCTCTTCTATCAGGGGGCCCTGTGTCTGAGCTGGGGTCTTCTATCTGGGGGCCCCGGGGCAGAGCTCGGCTCTTCTATCCGGGGGCTTCTGGGGATGCGCTTGGCTCTTCTATCCGGGGGCCCTGGGGCTGAGCTGGCTTCTTCTATCCGGGGGCCCCTGGGGCTGAGCTGGGCTCTTCTATCTGGGGGCCCTGAGGCCGAGCTGGGCTCTTCTATCCGGGGGCTCCTGGGGCTGAGTTGGGCTCTTCTTTCCGGGGCCCCTGGGGGCCGAGCAGGGCTATACTATCCAGAGGCCCCTGGGGCTGAGCTGGGCTCTTCTATCCAGGGACCCCTGGGGGCTGAGCTGGGCTCTTCTATCTGGGGCTGAACTGGGCTCATCTATCGGGGGCAACTGGGGCCGAACTGGGCTCTTCTATCCAGGGCCCCTGGGGCTGAGCTGGGCTCTTCTATCCGGGGACCTCTGGGGTTGAGCTGGGCTATTCTATCCGGGGGCCCTGGGGATGACCTGGGCTCTTCTATCCGGGGGCACTGGGGGGCTTTCCTTCCTGCCCTGGTGGTATTTGTGGGCATCATTTGTGTTGAAGAGGAGATCTGTGCACTGCACTGCATCCTACTGCACTATGAATAATCTGTGCACGCTGCACTGAATCTGACGGCACTAGTAGAGGTCTGTGCGTTGAATCTTACTGCACTGTGAGGAATCTGTGCACTGCGGTGCATCTTCCTGCACTGTGAGGCATCTGTGCACTGAACTGCATTCTACTGCACTATGAATAATCTGTGCACGCTGCTCTGCATACGACTGCACTATGAGACGTCTATGTGCTGCATCTTGCTGCACTGTGAGGAATCTGTGGACTTTGGTGCATCTTACTGCACTGGGAGGAATCTGTGCACTGTGGTGTATCTTACTGCACTGTGAGGAATCTGCACTGTGGTGCATCTTGCTGCACTATGAGGAATATGTGCACTGCACTGCATCTTCCTGCACTGTGAGGGATCTGTGCATGCTGCTCTGCATATGACTGCACTATGAGACGTCTATGTGCTGCATCTTGCTGCACTGTGAGGAATCTGTGCACTTTGGTGCATCTTACTGCACTATGAGGAATCTGTGCACTGCACTGCATCTTGCTGCACTGGAAAATCTGTGCACTTTGGTGCATCTTACTGCACTGTGAGGAATCTGTGCACTGCACTGCATCTTACTGCACTTTGAGGAATCTGTGCATGCTGCTCTGCATACGACTGTACAATGAGACATCTATGTGCTGCATCTTGCTGCACTGTGAGGAATCTGTGCACTGCACTGCATCTTCCTGCACTGTGAGGAATCTGTGCACTGCACTGCATCTTACTGCACTTTGAGGAATCTGTGCACTGTGGTGTATCTTACTGCACTGTGAGGGATCTGTGCATGCTGCTCTGCATACTACTGCACTATGAGAGGTCTGTGCACTGCATCTTACTGCACTGTGAGGGATCTGTGCATGCTGCTCTGCATACTACTGAACTATGAGAGGTCTGTGCACTGCTCTTACTGCACTGTGAGGAATCTGTACACGCTGGACTGCAACTGACTGCACTATGAATAATCTCTGCACAGTATCTCACTGAACGATGGAAATCACTGCATGCTGCACTGCATTTTACTGCCTGAGGAATATGTGCTACTGCACTGCATCTTTACAACACTGTGAAGAACCTTTGCACTCTACGCTGCATCTTATTGTAATGTGAGAAATCTGTCCACACAGCCCTGCATCATACAACACTGTAAGAAATCTCTGCACGCTGTACTGTTTATACTGCAGTATGACCAGTCTGTACAGGCTGCACTGCATCTTACTGCACTATGAATTATCTATGCACACTGCATTTTTTCTTACTGTACTGTGAGGATTCTATGCGCACTGCACTGCATCTTACTACACTGAGAAATCTGTGTACACTTCACTGCATCGTGCAGAACTATGAGAAGTCTGTGCCAACGCACTGTGAGAAATCTGTGCACACTGCACTGCATTGTACTGCAATCAGTAATCTATGCACACTGCACTGCAGTTTAGTGTTCTATGAGAAATCTGTGCACACTGTGCTGCGTCTTATTCCACTCTGAGAAATCTGTTCACACTGCACTGTAACGTAGTACACTCTGAGAAACCTGCGAATCGTTCATTGCCTCTTACTGCACTATGAGGAATCTGTGCACACCACAGTGCACCTTACAGCACTATGAGGAATTCAGAGTACTGCAATGCTATTTACTGCACTGTGAGAAATCTGTGCACACTGCACTGCATCTGACTGCATTACGAGTCTGTGCAGCGCACTACATCTTAGTGCACTATGACAAGTCTATGTCAGTGCAATGCACTGTATCTAACTCAACTATGTGAAATCTGTGCACACTGCACTGCAACTTGCTGCACTATAAGAAACCTGTCACACTGCACTGCATCATACTCCACTATGAGAAATCTGTGCACACTGCACTGCATCTTACTGCACTATGAGAAACCTGTCACACTGCACTGCATCTTACTGCACTATGAGAAATCTGTGCACGCTGCCCTGCATCGTACTGCACTGTGTGGAATCAGTGCGTGCTGCACGGCTATTTGCACTATGAGCGATCTGTGCTTGCTGCCATGCATTGTACTGCACTGTGAGTAGTCTGTGCACCCTGCACTATGAGAAATCGGTACACATTGCTCTGCTTTTTACTGCACTTTGACAGAAGAGAATGTCTGTGAAAACGGCACTGCTTTTTGCTACTTTGTGAGAAATTTGTGCTCAGCTTACTAATAATCTCTGAGTACCGAGAACATCTGTATATTGCATTGCTTTTCCCTGCTCTACGAGGGCTGTTGACAGGAAAGCTGATGTGCACACACTGCACTGCTTTTTATTACACTGTGAGGGGTATTTAGTATAAAAGAGGAAATCTGTGCAGACTCCTCTGACTTTTACTATTCTGTACAGGGTGTTTAGTGCCCATCTGTGGTCTGCAAACGGAATCACTTTTTACTACAGTTCGAGGGGTGTTTAAAAAAGAGAAACGCTGGGCACGCTGCACTGCTCTTTACTCTTCACTCAGTTCAGTTCAGTTCAGTTCATGAAGCTTTATTCGGTACAAAAATTTTTACCATAAAAGCACATATAGACAATACACATACAGAAACATTAAAAAGCATTTGTAAAAAAGGTGTAAAACAGTACAGACCAATTGCTAAAAAATCATACTTTTACGTACACTGATAGATTTGATTAAGAACGTTGCTGTATAAAAACAAATGTCAACAGATTTCATATTAAAAATAAGACTCATTGCCGCATCCACTGTACGTACCCCAAATTTGAAAAATAGAGGCTTTAAATATAGAATTCGATAATTCTGATACAGTTTACATAAAAGTAAAAAGTGCAGGGTGCTCTGTTTCGATATGCCATCACACTGACACGGTCCTGTGGGGTGTTGCTTAATGTTAGGCAGTGCCACTAACTCATGCACAATTCCAAACCTGAGTCTGGTAAGAACAAATTTGTGCGAGGGCCTTGTTACCCGCACAAGGTAAGATGGAAAACCTTCGATGTGAGAATATTTGTTGTAAAAGGTGACTGTTGTCATAGACTGGCTAAAAGAAGTCCTCTTGGTTGCCATATTCTCCATGAAGATTGCTTTCAGTTCTGATTTCGGTATATCCAATGCAGCCTTCGGATTAGTCAGAACATCAAGTTTAAAGATTTGTGAATAACAATCTACAACATATCTTATCCACGGGATCTTCCTATACATGTCTAATGAGAGACAGTCTTCAATAATAGATCTGTTTAGCGTCTTTTCGTCCTGGAGCCAGATCGAACGCCATAACATTAGTGGTCTTAAGGCTAAGAAATCACTCAAATAATTGATGTTTAGTTCCCAATGGGTCAATACAGTAGCGGCTGAGGAGGGCAGACATAAGAGTTTTTTTAAAAAGGAGTTCTCATCGAGCTGCAATTTATGGGCACAACTATGGCCCCAAATGGCCGCCCCATATAATGCAATACTAGCACATCTTGCGTGGTAAATTTGCAGCATATCCCTTATTCGTCTATCAACAATTTTAGCCGCAAATTTGAAAATTCCATGGGCACTTTTTGCCATTTTATTACTAACATTATTAAATTCATTAGACCACCTTCTATCATGGGAAAAGGTTATTCCAAGATAACAGAAAGAGTTAACTGATTGCACCTTATTACCATCGATAAAAAAAGCAGTGTTTTTCCTATTTTTGCCCCACATGACATGGTATGAGTCTTATCCTTATTGATGAGTAGATTCCTGTCCTTAATAAACAGTGAAAATCTATCCATCAATTTTTGCAATCCCAGGGGGGTCCTAGAAAGAAGCACGGCGTCATCAGCATATAATAACACCGGCAATGACGCACCTTTATGACTGGGAGCATCTGCTTGAACACCTTTTAAAATCACGTCTATCTCATTGATGCATAAAATAAACAGTAACGGAGCTAAAACACAGCCTTGTCTTATGCCACGTCGTACACTAAATTTGGGGGTGCATTCTCCCTTGATTCCAAAGCGCACACAAGTTTGCAGTTTTTGGTACAGCCTGGCAAGGAAGAAAATAATGCCCTCAGGGGCACCCATCCGCAGCAGAGTAGGCCATAAAATTCCGTGATCAACCATATCAAAGGCGCTGCTTAGATCAGCAAAGCATAAATATAGAGAGCTACCTTTGGCTTCAACATATTTCCCAATTATGAGGTCAAGGTTCAAACATTGGTCCAGAGTACCCCTACCTTTCCTAAAACCAAACTGGCTTTCGGACAAAATGTCCTTATCTTCAACCCACTCCTCGAGCCTAGCTAGCATAACTCTGCTCATAACCTTTACAGAGGAGTCCAGAAGGGAGATAGGGCGATAATTCTTTGCTTCTGACCGATTGCCTTTTTTAAATACAGGAATAATGATCGATTCCCCCCATGTTATCGGAGCCTCAGTGCAAACTGCTGCATTAAACACATTCGCAAGGAGGGGGCTCCAGATCTCTGGGACTGCTTTATAAACGTCAATTGGGACCCCATCGGGTCCTTGGGCATTTCCCCCCTTGCTTGCACGAATTCCTGATTCGACCTCAGCTACGGTAAAGTTTAAAGGTAATATGGGCCAATTACATGGGGTGGTGGCTGAACCATTATTTGAACCAAATATATTGGAAAAATGCGTTACCCAGGAATCACTAGGGACGTTAGAGCTCAATACCGGGGAGTTGTCATCTCTCAGGAAGGGAGAATTAACCGTAGCCCAGAATAAAGTATTATTATGGATTTCAGCCGCTTGATTTAATAATTCCCACGCTTCCTGCTGTAACTCTCTTTTCCTCTTTTTTAATGCTGATTGGTATTCTGCTCTTCGTTCAATTATTAAAGCAGTGTTCCTAGGTTTTATGGCCAGGACCTTCTTTAGCTCCGTTAATAGCCTGGTGCAGGTATGGTCAAACCAACCATGTCCATGGCTATTATTAACTCTAATTGGTCTAGTAAACCTTGCATCAATTAATATGTTAATATTATTAAAAGCAGTTTAAACACATTCTGACCCAGTGTTGTTTTCAAGGATTGATGAGATATCAGTTAAACAATCAGAAACAATGTAACCAATTAGTTCTTCTGCTCTATCCCCAACCCATTTGACTCTAACACCATTGGGTCTATGGGGTTCTACGTTGGCGATGGTATGGCCCACAGCTACAGGGCTCTTACTCCATAGGGCACATTCTAGAACAATATAGTTGTGGTCGCTCAAAGATGTAACTTCAATACTGGGGGTTTCACATAATGGGGTAATAGTCGATGACACAACGACTTGGTCTATTACCGAACTTGTCCTCCAGTTTTTAAAGGTAGGGATAGTCCTCCCATTAACATCTTTGGCAAAGTCCAAGATTTCAAGGTCATACTTACTAATACATTTATACAGTATTTCTCCATAACTATTATGCCTGAAATGGAGGTCCACGTCACCAGCATTATTAACAACCCCACATGCTTTCTGAAAGGTCAATTCGCATAAAGAAATCTTAAAATCTCCTACCCATATAAAATCAAAAGAAACATCACATTGGTCCATTAATTCATCAATAGCACTGGCTAAATGTTTTACAACGGATATCCTACTATCATCAAAAATGTTATTATAGTAGTTAATTAAGAGGACTTGTCGTCCTTGATCATTCTGGAGCCACAGTAACTGCGCGTGAGGTCCCACATTTAAGTATTTCACAGTCCTAATATTTTTACTAATCGAGACCAGGATTACAAGACCACCTTTTGCTCTCCCTGATCTAGAGCTAACTGCCCGTAGGTTGAACGTTACAAACCCCTCAAAATATACGTCTTCCTGGCACCAAGTTTCCAGGAAACACAAAATATCATGGGCGTTAATAAAGTCCTTCCAACACAAGGTGTCCTGTTTGGCCTTAAATCCGGCAACATTCCAGCTTACAATAGAGATGCCGGTCAATATGTTCACGCAGGGATCAATCATAGGGACAGTATCACCTGCAGATACCTCAGATACCTCATTGATACAGTCCTCTGAAACTCCAGCGCCAATACATCTTTCTTCACTCTGGTTCTCCACCGTATTGGGTTCGGAGTCAGGTGGTAAAACACACGTGACGGGAGCCTGGGGAATAGTCGGCTGGCACGGGACACTAACCCCTGTCCAAGAAAGTCAATCGTTAGAGTCCAGGGAACTTAGTGCCTGGAATCTGTTCTGGACAGGGATCCCAAACCCCGAGAAATGATTTGGCTGGGGAGTTCTATTTCCTAATTTATGAGGAGGGTTTTTAATTAGGTGGCTATAGAAAAAACCAAGAGGACGTACATTTATTCTGTCTTCCCCGGGGATTAAGGATCCAGCCCTTAATAATGCCGTGGCCGCATGTTGGGGGTGTTTAAAGTTAATGATGACACAATCACCCCTACATGTCTTACTAGACGTACCTATCCAGTCAACCCTTCTAGTAGTTAGAATTTGGTCTGCATAGGTAATTGGAAAGCCACAGTTATTATGTAGCCATGAGACCGTTCTGTTTTTTAATGAATCATGAGATTCAAGTTGGGGTCTAACTGGATCGGTCTCATAGATGGGGACATTTGTCAGAACGGCCACATAAGGGGCACAGGCTGGTGGTAAATTCACAGGGCGTTTCCGTCTGGTTGGTTTCGGTGGACCCTGCTCACTAGCATTAGGCTTACACTGAAGTATGATGGAGGGTGGATTTGTAGGTAATGGGGCCGGCAATACTGCTTCTTTAAATATTCCGCCCCCAGTTAAAGGGTTTACAGATAATATGGGGGAAGCTAGGTCAACATTGATGGGCCTCGACTTTCCGGCCAAAGCTATGTAGTCTTCCCTGCTTCCCGGTCTGGCGTGTGATGGAGACAGCCGCCGCTGCCCACGCGGCGAGCAGGTAAGGATAGAGCTGGCCGTTGCCCTCACGGCATCTGTCCGCTTGATTCCAGCCCCCCTTCACTCAGAAAAAGCTGTCCATACTGCACTTCCTTCAACTACACTCAGGGGCACGCAGCGCAGCTCAGCAAGCCACCTAGCTGCACTGCGTGATAGTGAAAGGGCAGGAATGTGTTGTATCTATCTGAGTGAGTGGATTTGTGAGTGGCTCTGTGGATGAGTCATTGGTTGTGTGAGTGCTGGTATGGGTCTGTGACTGGGTATGTGAGGGGTTATGTGGGGTTGGGATTGGGTGTATGAGAGGTTCTATGGGGTAGGAGTGGGTGTGTGAGTGGTTCTGTGGATGTTGTCATTAGCGATATCATTGACCATGTCATGAGTGATGCAATATGTGAGGTCATAAGCAGTGCATTGCAGGGGCATAAGTTATAGTTAGCTCAGGTAACTATACCAGCTGAATTTCTATGTTTTGTACGAGTGAAATCTGAGCCTAACTCTAACGTCCCTGTAACCTGTAGTTTTTTCAGTGAATATATATATTTGTATATTCCACATGTATTCCGCCTTGCCTGTCACTCCTGAGAAAACAGCCACACCAACGCAGTAGTATTTGATCCCTGGTATTTATTTGGCAAACGAAACTGGCGCTTTTCGATCTGACAAACTTTTTCACATAACCCGTTTTTCTCTATGTTCATTGCATTTATACAACGTGGAAAAATGCGTTCAAGTAAACATGAACAAAATACTTCACATTCTGTGATTCCGCCTCAACTTTTTGTCAACAAAAACTTTATCAATGACGGACAAAAGCTGTTATTTAGTAAACTAAGTGTTACCAATAATATTGACTTTAGCCACCATATATTAGGTATAGTACAGTTTCTATGACAGTTGTTCACCTATGTTTGGGTCGTTTCTGAATTATATTTTTATTTTAATAAAACATTTCTTGTTAAGGTCTAGTGGCCTAATTCAAAACTGACAAACAAAAGCTGCTGTGCTTAAGGGTATAATACCCAAATGAAACTAAATTGTACTTCCACCTCAGTGAATAAAAAAAGGTGTTGCCACATGGGGGTCACCTTCTATAGTCTCCTTAACGCTACCAGCCGATGTGCATGCAAGCTCCCAAATGTCTATAAGGGAGAAAAAGAACAATTTAGTATACCAGCGTAACGTAAGTACAACCTAAGTACAGTCTTCTTTTTGTTGCATCTTGGAAAACCATTATAAGAGGAGAAAATAATATCGATGATGAATGTGATATATACATTTGTGAAAATTAGAAATATCATCAAAAGAAAAGAAAAACGAGTTACACATAGGAGCTTCTAATTTACAAGTGTGTGTAAAGTTCTCCGTTCTGGTTCATATCATTTTGAGCAAGACTTCCTGCTTCTAGTACCTAGATTCCATTCTGCGTAATGCAGTAGTTCTGTTGCCACCCGTAGGGTGTTTCACAACTGTATCGATACCAAACAATCTGGCTTTGGCCCAGTCTCCATCACGGTGTTCCCTGAAGTGTTGTGCTGTAGCTGTGCTGTTGTGATGGCATACCAATGTTCGAGTATACGCTTTTGTATGGGAAAGGTAGTCAACCCTATATTTCATCTGTCACATGGGCAGATGATTACATATACTACATAGAGTCTGTTTCACATGTGATTGGTTTAGTGTTACACTGTTTCTTCCTAATCCTGTCTAGGGTAATCTCATAGACGTTAGGGCTGAATTTGCATGCCTTGCAGTTACCGCATTTTCTAAAACCTCGACTCTGTTGCATCCAAGTTTGTCTGTTACTTGTGAGATGGCTGTGTACTAACATATCTTTTATGGAAAGATTTCTCTTAAAAGTGATGTTGGGTGTATTTGCCTATCTTCGTTCTCAAGGTGGTATCATGTGTTAGTATTGCCCATCTACTCTTTAAGATCTTGCATAAGTTGTTTGTTTGACATGTAATCTTGGTGATAAATCGTATCAGTTCTTTGTCAGGTTCCCTTGATATGTCTGGTTTTCCTTGTAAAAGTTCATCTCTCGATTTTTCATCAGCCCTTATGCTAGATTTTATAAGGCTTTTCAGAGGATACTTTCTGGCACTAACGCGATCTAGCATGTCCTGTTTGGTTCTCCTATAGCCTTCTTTGATGCTACTGTTTCTTTTGGCCCTGAGAAACTTGCTATAGGGGATACTCCAGCAGTAGCTTGGTGGATGATAGATCCGCAAGGAGGATCGAGTTGCCAGCAGTGTTCTTCCTGTAGAGATCAGTCTGGAGTGTGCCATTTTTGAGTGAAACTTTCATATATCAAGGTAATCCACTGTTTCCTGGCTGTTTTTGATGGTGAATTGATTGATGTTGTTGTTATTGATGACAGATAAAAAGATTTTAAGGTCTTCCTTGCTCCTCTCCCAAACGAGGAAGATGTCATCAATATACCTGAACCCACACTGATTTGACCAATGAATCTATTCTGATCTTAATTCCATAGGACGTGCTCCTCCCACCAGCCCACCAAAAGATTGGAATAGCTGGGGGCAAAGCATGTCCCCCTGGCTGTTCCTTGTATTTGCATATATAATGTATTTTCAAAAAGGAAAATGTTCTCCTTTAGACAAGTTTCGATCATTTCCATGATCATCTGTTTGTGTTGTAGTACTGTTAGACCTGTCCTCCTTGGCGTGGGCCGTCTTACCTCCCGGGCCCCGACCTTCTCCTGTGCACGGCCACCCCCAGCGTAGCCCTGTCCTCTATCCTCCCTACATCCCCCCCTGATCCCAGAAGAATCATAGCCACCCCGACATAGCACCCCCAGTTCCCCCCAGTAGCAGGAAGCCTAGTGCCCAGGCCCAACGATAGAAACCGGGGTCCGCCAGCGCCCTCCCCCACAGGGTCCCAACCTCAGAGAAACCTGAACCCCCCCCATTGCCCCCCTGCCCAGCTGTGGGTAGCGATCCTTTTCCCAGTGGAATGGGGCGGAGGAGTTTCGTTCGCACCTCCTGCCCGTAACGGCCCTGCTCCCTGCCGGGCGGTGGTAAATTCCCACCTCCAGACTTCAAAGGAGACGAGTGCCAGGTGGCCGGAGGCACCGACAATCAGCCCCAGGCCCGAGGAGCCATCTGGGAGGGCTAGAACTTGAAAGGAAAAAGAAGAGATATAACGGTGGCCACCTCGGGAGTGTAGTTAGTTGAATCTTGGAACAAGAGGGCCCTGCTGACGTGGTCACGGCCCATCCTGGAGAAGAAGAACGTCGTGCTCCCACCAAAGACCCTCTGAGCCCTGCTGACTAGATCGCGGCTCCCCTGACCCCGTGACGACGCTTCGTTGATCCCGACTCGAGCCCTGCTGACTTCGTCGTGGCTCGAGCCTTGTACCTGGCCTACATCTGTCTGTCCCGTACCTGGAAACGCTTGAGAACCTGTGCACTCCAGAGTATGCACCGCACCTACATCTGTCCGCCCCGTACCTGGAAGCGCTTGAGGACCTGTGCGCTCCTGAGTACGCACCGCAGCTACATCTGTCCATCCCATACCTGGAAGCGCTTGAGAACCAGTGCGCTCCAGAGTACGCACCGCAGCTACATCTGTCCGCTCCGTACCTGGAAGCACTTGAGGACCTGTGCGCTCCAGAGTACGCACTGCAGCTACATCTGTCCGTCCCATACCTGGAAGCGCTTGAGGACCTGTGCGCTCCGAAGTACGCACCACAGCTACATCTGTCTGTCCCGTACCTGGAAGCACGTGAGAACCTGTGCGCTCCAGATTACGTACCCCATCGACAGCTGTACGCCACGTCCCGGGGAGCGCTAGAAGACCAATGGTGCTTCAGGGTGTGCTCCACACCGCAGACCGGACACAAGAGCCCTTCGCGCTCCAAAGTACGAGCGGCACTGGCCTGTCACCGCCAGGAGGGGCGACCCGACCTACGGCGCTCAGAAGTGCGAGTCGTACCCAGAGCCCAGGGTGTGTGTAACATCAAGTGGTTGAGGGTACGAGTTGTCCACAAACCCGCCGCTCTAGACCCCATCGGTATCCCGCGACTTCAGGATTGTGAGTCGTATGCCTGATACCTTTACATTGCAGCCCTCCGTATCCCGCCGCTTGAGGATTGAGAGCCTTACACCGGATACGTGGCCTCCACCACCCATGCCAGGAGCGCTGAATCCCACATCCCTCTCGAGCCAACCGGACTAGAGACTAACCCGGGTAGACTGTGAGTACCTCGAGAATTCCCCCGAAGTATCCCGCATATCCCTTCCATGAGTCCCGGCCATTCAATAAGCAAATCTGGCCCCTAGCCAAAGTGTACATAATACCTGATCTGATGAGAAGCCATATATAAAGAACTTGTTTTCCCTATAACCCATTAGTGTGGTGTCCCTTTGTAGTGTGGTGGTGTCTCCGTGTACATGAACATAAATGCTTAACCTTCCCCTCTGGAGGGTCTGACTCTAGTGCTTGGTAACTTTCCTGGAGGAGAGGGGTCCCGGGGTGGTCAGGAGTACTTACCTCTGTCCCCCAGAGACCTCCCCCCTCTAATAAGTAACTTAGCATCTCTCATTCCGAGAAAGTATTTACAGGCATTCATTCCATCTTGATGCCTAATACTGGTGTACAGACTTTCCACGTCTAAGAACACTAGCCAACATTCCTTGTCCCAACACAGATTATTGGATTTTAGGATGAAGTCTTGCATATCTCTAAAGTAGGAATGCAAATTCTGTGCATATGGTGCCAGAAAACGATCAACATATATTGAGGTATTCTCAAAAATACTATTTTTTGAGGAAACAATGGGACGACCTGGTGGGTTTAGTGCATCCTTATGCACCTTTGGTAACAGGTAGTGTGTGGGGATGATAGGTGTTTAATTTTTAGGAATTGTAGTTCATCCCAACTGAGTAGTTGGTGTTCATGCCACTCCAGTAGTCTTTCCTTATGGTGTGTAATTACATTTTGTAAATATTCCCTGTTGCACTCGGCCCTTCTGGTAGGTTCACCCCTAATTTTTTTGCTTTTAATTGTGACTTGGTGTTAGTGATTTTTGGCTTCTGCGCACTTTACCACTGTGTCCCAGTGTAAAGTGCGTGCGTTTTGTGAGGTACGCCTGCCCTCCCATAGGAATGCATGGGGAATGTATGAGTCCCTGGTAGTTCCTGATGCGTGGGGAGTGCAGGGGCGAGTTTGGTATGTGCGAACTCGTGAGATTGAATGCTGTGCGATGATGTGTGCGGCGTTATTGTGCCTAGTGTGGAAGTGCCACTTCTAGAAGTTGGCATGTCTGTGTACAAAAGGTAAATTGGCTGTCTGGCTTGTGATTGGCTGAGACTGGCTGGTGTGCCTGGCTCCAGGATGGGTCTGCCCCGGTGGTGAATGGAAGATCTGCATGTTAATGTGAGGGAGGGGGGCACCTGGGACCTGAATATGGCTGGGATTTCCCCACACAATGCTGGATCCTCCCCCTGTGGTGCGACTGATGACCCTAACCTGGCCAGTGAATGAGAAGAGGGGCTGAGCACATCAGAGTGCTCCAAAACCAGCTGCGACTGGTTCCCCTCACCCTGCAGACACAGACAGAGGAATTAGGTGTATAAAAAGGGGCTGTGTCCCCATGAATGTTGCTCTCTTGATCTTGACGTGAAGAGGGGGGCCTGCTGCTGCTGCTGGGTGCCAGGAGGACCGCCACTGGGGACTGCCTCCCTGCCTGGAGGGCCCTCTGATCTGGCCCAAGGGCCCAGCCTTTGCCCCCCTGCCT
This sequence comes from Lissotriton helveticus, assembly GCF_964261635.1. Classification (NCBI taxonomy): domain Eukaryota; kingdom Metazoa; phylum Chordata; class Amphibia; order Caudata; family Salamandridae; genus Lissotriton; species Lissotriton helveticus. Next base: position 91,877,814 of record NC_136057.1, on the reverse strand, counting down.
TTCCACAGACTTTGCCCTGGACTTTGGGGATCCTGTCTGCCAGTCCTAGGGAGCGCTGGCCTCCCCCCCTCTAAAAACAGTGCATTGCACCGCTGGAGCGGCGATCCCTTTTCTTGAGGGACTCCCCGGAGTGGGGATCCCCCTTTGTGCTTATCATTGGCGCGGGAGCCTACCCCGCAATTTTGCTGGTTTATGTCCCTAGCGGGTGCCCACCCCGCCAGGGACCTTGTACCAGGGTGTATTCTTACATTTGCGGCCTAGCGGGTGCTCACCCCGCTTTATATTTAAATTAAAGAGGGAGCCTACCCCTCATCAGCCCCGCATCACCGCCACAGCCTGGGACAACAGAAAATCACTGCTGCGGCGCCCGGAAGTTAGGCAGCCCTTGCTGAAACGAGGGCGGGGCCCGGCCAAGGAGCAGGAAGTCCGGCCATAGGAGGAGACAGGAAGCAGGGCTCCCGCATCGGCGGTGTGAGCCCTGCGTGTGTCTCCCACCAGAGAGCCCCGCAGCCCCTGGCAGAGAGGAGCACCGGCCACCAGAGCAGCGAGGCTCCCCGAGTGAAAGGAGAGCCCCGCAGCCCAAGAGGAGCCTCGCCCTACCCTGCGCAGACCAGAGGAGTGCTGCAGAAGACCTTCGGTGAGTGAAGCGGGACTCCGGGGTTGGGGGCACATTATTGTAGCAGTCCCAGGGCAGGACACCAACGGGGGCATTTGCTGATTGAAGCCCTAAGAGGTTCCCGGGCACCAGTGCATTCAGAGCCCTCGAGGGGCCCCGGGGGCCATTATTGATAGAGGGGGCGTCGGGGCACATTGCTGGTGCCCGCCTCCTCCTGCTAAGTGCTGCCTTCGTTTTTGGCCATAATTGTTTGTCGAATCCCCCGAGCGGAACTCCAACATCTGGGGGGCATTATTGTTTGAGCCCGAGAGGCTCCACCGGTTTGGGGGCATTTCGGGAGGTAGAGCGGCCCCGGCTGGCAGCGGGCCGCTCCCCCCGCAGTGAGCAGCATTTTCTCTCGAGCCCACGAGGCTCCCACTTTGTTTGGGCCCTATTTTGTTTATTTAGAGCCCAGAGGAGGTCTCCAGCTGCCCAACACTTAGTGGGCAGCTGCTTCGTTTAGGCCCCCCCAGGAACCCTTGCGCCATCTTCTTTGGCTGCCTGCACAGCCTTCCCTGACATTGTGAACACCGGGCGTTTCAGCCCCTGAGAGGCCAGTTGGCTTGGGGGACAGTTCTGGGGCTGTGCCCTAGCGTGGGGTACCTGTTTCTGGCCCTATGTGATCTTTGTGCAATTTGTGATTACCTGCCTACTGTGTAATGCCTTCTTACCTACACCTCTGAATGTGTTTTCATGCATCATGTGCCAAGCTTCCTGCCTATACCCCTAAATGTATTTTTATGCTTAGGTGGTTGTTTTTCCTAGTATAGTTATGCTAGTGAGTTCATGGTTCCCTGTGTGATATGTGCCTAAGGTGTTTAGGATCGCGTAGGTGGTACTTACCTTTTACCAGTGATTACTGGTTGTGTGCTACATTTACTATTTGATGCTACAGTTATGATATGTTCTATGTGCTAAGCGCTACTCCTACAAGTATTCTATTTCTACAAAGTGCTAGTTCTACCAAGTGCCTATTCCTGACAGTGGTTCATGTGGCCCTGTCCCATGAATATAATCCCCTGTAAATTCTGCCCGTGCCTCTAGCACATTGTAAATGGTGTGTTTATTATCTACTGTGTTTGGTATAATACAAAGGCTATTTTTATATATAACCTTGTGTGGAGTTTCCTTTGTGGTGGGCCTTGGGTGTTGTTGCTGGGTGCGTGCGCAAATACTTAACCTACATTGCCTCCGGGATTAGATTTACTGCTCGTGTCACGTTACCTAGAGGGTGAGCAGGGGTTATCCTTGGCGTGTAACTTCCTTGCCCTGACTAGAGTGGTGGTTTCTGCATGGCTTTGGGGCAAGTCTTAGCCATCCGGAAATCCCATTTCTAACATTCCCTGTCACTTCTAACGTAACAGGTGCTATTGCTCACCTGTCTGAGTCCCCCCTTTACATAGTTCTCTCTACAAATTATCACTATGTTGCCCCCCTTGTCGGAGGGTTTAATGATTATTGTCTGATCTTTCTGTAACTCAGTTAATGTGTTCCATTGTCTCTTGTTCAAGTTACTCTGTTTCAATTGTTCTCTACTTAGTTTCAAAATTCCCTCTGTAACTGTGTCTGAGAATACGTCAATATTGTATTTGGGTAATTTCTGGATTCACTATGCTGTGCATTATTCCGCGGTCTAGTAGTTGGGTCCGGAATAGTAGTCTTTTCTTTCTTTTTTTTTTTCTTTCGTACCCCAGGTGGGTGTCGACGTCCCACCTTTTGGTGTACTTCCTATGACGTCAGCACGCTTCCTGCAGAAGCTCCCACCTTTGGGAGCCATCTTCAGATTCTTTTTTCCGCCATTGGGTCTTGATTGTCACCGAGAGGCTCCAGAGTTTTTGGAGAAAAGAAGAGGAAAAAGACGAATTTTACACAGAAAAGATTGGAGAATATACCGAGGAACGAGATCACCAAGCCAGGACGACGAAGAAGGAGGAGAACTTTGAGATCTTCGACGTCCAACGGAGAATGGGCACACAGGGGGCGCCCTGAGCGCAGGAATGGACAAAATACCTTTTAAATTCTGCCGTAACTGCCACCACAAATACGCGCAGATGGACCAGCACCCGGTCTGCAACCTCTGCTTACCGGGCGACCATGAGAGCAAGGATTACAACGCCTGCTCCGCCTTCACTCCGAAGACACTCAGGGTTAGAGAGAGACAGAGAAGAGCCAACTACACCATGCAAGGTAAAGGCCAACCTCTGTCACTTCGAGACCTGGGCCTTTCCAGCGACGAAGAGGACAACATCGCCGAGGGGCCAGATGACTACACGGTCATAAGCTCCCACCTTTGGGCTCCATTTTCAGATTCTTTTTTCCGCCGTTGGGTCTGGATCGTCACCGAGAGGCTCCAGAGTTTTTGGAGAAAAGAAGAGGAAAAAGACAAATTTTACACAGAAAAGATTGGAGAAGATACAGAGGAACGAGATCACCAAGCCGGGACGATGAAGAAGGAGGAGCACTTTGAGATCTTCGACGTCCAACGGATAATGGGCACACAGGGGGCCCATTGAGCGCAGGAATGGGCAAAACACCTTTTAAATTCTGCCGTAACTGCCACCACAAATACGCGCAGAAGGACCAGCACCTGGTCTGCAACCTTTGCTTACCAGTTGACCACAGGAGCAAGGATTGCAACGCCTGCTCCGCCTTTACCCCGAAGTTCTCAGGGTTAGAGAGAGAGACAGAGGAAAGCCAACTACACCATGCAAGGCAAAGGCCAACATCTGTCGCTGCGGGACCTGGGCCTCTCCAGCGACGAAGAGGACAACATCGCCGAGGGACCAGATGACTACACCGTCGTAGAGACCGTTGAGAAGGCTTCTAAAGAGGTAGGAGAGACGTCGACCCCTAAACCCCTGACAGGCTCTCTAAAGCCCGAGTCAGACTCTCGAAAAACAGAGTCTAAGTCCTCAAAGGGAGCACTGGCGCCGAAAATCTCAACGGCCGCAGCTGCATCCAAGGACAAACAGCCCAGCGGATCCTTCGAAAAGGACTCCCAGGCAGCGAAGACCGGCGAAAAGCCAAGGTCGTCGAAGCACGTCCCCGAAAAGGACCGCTCGACTTCGAAGGAGAAGGACCCGACTCCAGAAGTACAAAACAACATTCTGAGCACCCCGTTCAATGGAGAAACACTATTCAGGGCACCGGTGGATGAGAAACTCACCCATCTCAAGAAAGAAAATTAAACTGCAAGGTCCATGGGGTCCTTACAATTCAGAGGGATGAGAAGGGGTACCCCGACACGGAGACCAAATGGAAGGGGAGGAAACCAGCCGGGAAAGTCTCACCAGACATTACAGCAGGCACACCAGGGCGGCAATCAATCACAGCAGGGACAGCAAAAGCAAGCCTGGCAGTACCAACCTCGGGGCCAGTCCTTTTGCGGGAGGGCGAATGGACGAGGGCAAACAAGAAGAGTGGGCCAACAACCCACCTCAAAGTGACTCCGACACGCAAAGCGTGCCCACCCACACGACCCCTCCAAGGGTGAGGCACAACAAGGCCAACGAGAGGGGGTTACACGGACCAAGCATCGACCAACATGTGACACCAGTAGGAGGCGGGCTAAGATACTTCTTCCAGGAGTGGAAGAAGATAACTACAGACAAATGGATACTCAACATCATACAGTTCGGATACTGCATAGAACTGGAAAAGAAACCACCAAACAGAAAACCAAAAAGGAAGGCACATTCAGGAAAAGAACTAGCGTTACTCCTAGAGGAATCACAAGAACTGCTCCAAAAGGAGGCTAACGAACCAGTTCCATTCAGAGAAAGGAACAAGGGAGTGTACTCAAACTATTTCCTAATTCCAAAGGTGGACGAAACGCTAAGACCCATCCTTCACCTAAGAATCCTAAACAAATACATAAAGACACAAAAACTCAAAATGACATCCCTACAAGAGGTAATTTCTCTTGACGGAGACTTCATGTCCACCATAGACCTCAAAGATGCCTACCTGCACAGTCCCATGAACATCCAACACAAACATCTACTAAGATTTACCATCAAAAAAGAACACTACCAGTTCACAGCCCTAGCCTTTGGACTAAAGTCCGCACCAAGGGTGTTCACCAAATGTCTCGCAGCCGTGGCAGCGTACCTGCACAGGGCAGGGATTCATGTATACCCTTACCTCGACGACTGGCTAATAAAAGCAAGTTCACACAGGACATGCAAGGAACACGCACAGCGGGTCACAGAAACACTGACAGACCTGGGTTTCTCCATACACTGGGGAAAATCCTCAATGGAACCAGAGCAAGTGAAGATCTTCCTGGGGGCACAGATCAACACCATTCAGCGCAAGGTGTTCCCCAGTGACAAGAGAACACTGGCTCTGCTGAAGGAGACACGTCACTACCAGAAGGGGCGAGCTCTGACCGTGAGGACAGCGAGCAAGATCATAGGGATGATGGCGTCCTGCATACACCTGGTCCCCAATATACAGCTCCACATGAGACCAACAACAATGGTCACAAGCTACAGGAAGTTGGGAAGATCTAGTGGTTGTAACGCATGAAGTGCAGGAGGAGAGTATGTGGTGGAACAGGGAGACCATAACAAAAGGGAAGCCTTTAACACCACCCACCCCAACGGTGACCATCACCACAGACGCATCCCAGATGGGATGGGGAGCACACATGAACAAACTCAAAGTGAGGGCTCTGTGGACCCCAGCAGATGCGGTCAGAGACATCAACTATCTGGAACTGAAGACCGTGTTCCTCGCCCTGAAGGCATTCCAGAAACAACTGTACAACCAGAGAGTGTTGATACAAACAGACAACACAACAACGATGTTCTACATCAACAAACAGGGAGGAACACAATCAGTCGCACTATCCAACCTAGCGCAGGAAATATGGAGATGGGCCATCCCACTCAAAATAGACCTGCTAGCCATACACCTACCAGGGAAGGACAACGTGGAAGCAGACTGGCTCAGCAGACAGACTTCAGCATCCCACGAGTGGAAGCTCAATGCACAGGAAATGCAAAGGCTATTCAGGAGATGGGGAACACCAAAGATAGACCTATTTGCAACACACCAGAATGCAAAATACCGACACTTCGCATCCAGGTAACCAGGGGAACGATCCCAGGGGACTGCCCTATGGATAAGCTGGTCGAAAACATTTGCCTACGCTTTTACCCCGATACCACTGATACACAGGGTACTCAACAAGTGCAGGACCAGCAACATGACACTGATCCTGGTGGCACCACAGTGGCCAAGGTAATCCGGGTTGTGGGGAGCACTCCGTTTCTTGTGGGTTGTTGCTAATGTTACTATGCTTTTCAAATGGTGCTATGATTAATCAGGGAAGTCACTCCTGAGTGCTTTAATAACTAGTTATGGTGAGTTGTAGCTCACCTAATCATGCACTGTTCAATTGGTGCTCCGTACTTTAAATAATTTAAACTGTTTCACCACTTGATACTTTGTTTGCTCATATGTCTACATTTATTCAACTTTTTTCAGTATTGTTGAGCAATTTTTTAGATATTTGTTATTGCATACATCATAACAATTTTCATATCAATTATCATATACATGCACATAAATCATTAGTACATTGAAATTATACATGTGATATGTTATTCTTCATTTTTCAAATTTCAAACGTATGACGATTGGCCCAATGCATTTCGGCACGCAGGCGGTGCCTTCATCAGGGGCAATTCTAAAAGGAATGAGAAAGTGTTGTGTATGAATATCAGATATTAAGAGGGTCATGGGGGTGTTTATGTGTTAAAGCGATGGCATACCTGAAGTTCACTGTAGATGTTCTGGTGTAAAGGATAACAAATTCTATAAATAAGAAAAAAATTGTGATTGGTGGCTGTTCGATGATATACGGATGGTATTCAGGGTACCTATATTATTTAAGAAACATACCTGCTTGTCGTGTTCGTTTTAACTGTAATGACAAGCAAAATAAATCGTCAGAATAATCTAATGAAGAATTCAAAATTGCAGTGTACTGCAAATAAAGTGAGATGCCCTACCTTGTCTTCGTCATAATGCTTGATCTGAAAGTAAGAAAATAAAAGGCGCGTGGTGTCATTAACGCGTATAATGATAGTTTATCCCAATGTGAGAAGGGATATTCGTAGCAAATTGTACCTCTTATGTTGAAAAATTCCGTCCGTCACGTATAATCACTGCTGCCCTGGGGGAACTCGTTCTTAGGACTGAAGCGGTAGACTCCATTAAGTGGTGGCGTTACACGCGCTGTTGCTCAACAATCGACAATGAAAACGGACTATCTAAGCGGCACGCTGAAAAAGTTGATGAGTGTAGACGCCATATTGAAATAGGGTAGTTTACCATGATACTGCTCATATAGAATATAAGGCGTCGAGATAAACAATGATATTATGTATTGGTTGATAACCTATGCAAGAATCACGTGATCAAAAACTATGATCATCTGTATAACTATATAAACGGAATGTTTATGAGAAATTGAATTAAGTAAAAGTTGGTGACCTATACCAAAGGCGAACAGTCCATAAAAAGATCGTGAAAAAGATTGTTTATGTCGCTATGTAAAAACTATGTTGATAGAGTATTGAATAGAAAAATATGATGGTATGAATGTTGGCATTTTCCCAACTGTCCAATGCACTAAGGGTATATATAATGTATTGTTGTTTGGCATAGGAATGAATATTATGTGATTCAATAAACGGCTCTGGGAGGGTGTTACAAAATTTTAAACTCGATGTACTTCCAAAAGCATCATAAACATATGTTGGCAGTCATCTCAGTTATACCCAAAGTAGTAACATGTTGTTAGTAACCAATCCGTATCTCTGTTTGAGTATTTGACAGCATGGCAATGAATAATAAAATAAACGATGAAATAAACAGTGTGCTTTCCTCGAGAACCAATGTTAACAAAACCAATAAATACATAAATTATCTGTGATGAATAAGCTTTGCACACTTATAATAAGTTCTATTAATTGGCTCATGAATTTAACGTGCTAATATCAAATTACAATGGATTCAGTATGTTCGTGGCACAGAGTATTGACCTACAGGTAGCATGCTAGATCATATTTGTCGTTAAGACCAGCTGGGACCAGGGTCCCTAGAAACTTTATCCAAAACAGTTCTCTTTGCAGTAATCTTTGATGGTTGTCCAGACCTTGCTTAATTTGTACTTGTTCAAGAATAAGGAACCTTAATTGTGAGATGGTATGTCTTTGTTCCTTCCAATGTAGCACCAATGGTGACGTCAAGTTCTCGTTGCGAATGCGACTCTTATGTTCTGTTATGCGAACTCTAGCTTTGCGCTCTGTTTTGCCTATATACAGTTTTCCGCATGGACATTTTATCGCATACACAACATTCTTTGTGTTGCAGTCGCTTGAGTGTTTCAGGTGTATTAGTTTCCCGGAGGTGGGATGTGTACACGTATTGCCTGTAATCACATTATTACAATTTGTACAATTAAGGCATCTAGTGGTGCCTTTGTGAATGGTTGTCACAGTGTGATGTGGTTTCATTTTAAGTCTCTCTCTTAGATTTGGTCCTCTTGTATATGCATGTAAAGGAAGCTCCTTGAAGATGCCATTGAAATCTGGTTCTAGTGCCAAAAGTTCCCATCTGTTGTTGATGATCTTTTTGATCTTTGTCGAGAGAGTTGTGTATTTTGTCACAAATACCATCCGGTTCTGTGAAGCTTTTATTTTTTGTGTCAATAGATCCAGTCTTCTCATTTGTTGAACTCGATTTAGTTGTGTAGTTAGTACATCAGGTGGATAACCTCTGGCTTTGTATTTCTGAACCTGATTGTCAAGTGTGTTCAGACATACATCTTGGTTGGAACATATACGTTTTATCCGGATGAACTGGGATACTGGCAGATTCCTGATCAGATTTTTAGGATGGAAACTAGTGTATTCAAGTGCGCTGTTCCGATCAGTCGGTTTAGTATATAATGCTGTCTCAAATCCATCGGCTGTTTTCGTGATTCTGACATCTAGATAGTCTATGGTATCTTTACTGATTTTATGTGTGAATTGGATTCTGGCATCGATGTGATTCAATCCATTGATCAGTGCTTCCAAAGTTTCCTGGGTGTCATTCCAAATTAAAAAGATATCGTCGATATATCGACTGTACATTTTCACATGTGTCCATTCTCTCTGTGACATGAGGTTGTGTGCTTCGAAATGAGCCATGAAGGTATTTGCATATGCAGGAGCCCCTGCAAATCCCATAGCTGTACCACTTAACTGTGCAAAATACTCCTCTAGCCATATAAAATGGCTATTGTGTAGACAGAATTTCAGTAACTGTAGCAAAAAGATTTTTTTGGTGGTAGGTAACTGCTCCATTTTCAACAGTGCCCATTCACATGCTTCCAGTCCTGCTTGGTGAGGTATAGAGGTATAAAGTGCCACCACATCTATGGTGCACATAACCCAATGTTCCTGGTACCCTTCTTCTATCCACTTCAATTTGTTTAAGAAATCTGTTGTGTCACGTATATATGACCCCCACTGTTGGACAAATTGCTGTAAGTAATAGTCAATATATTTACCGAGGGGATCAAAGATTGACCCACATCCCGATACAATCGGTCTGAATGGTGGGTTGATAGGATGTTTGTGAATCTTTGGGATCATATATAATGATGGTCGTCTGGGATTCTTTTGAGTTAAGTATGCTGATGTTTGTTCGTCAATCCATTCATTCTCTACAGCCGTGCTCAGAATTGTATGGAGCATTTGTTGTAACGTTGTTGTAGGGTCCGATGGTAATTTGAAGTAAATGTTCACATCATTTGAACCGTGAACAATTGAACAGTGCATGATTAGGTGAGCTACAACTCACCATAACTAGTTATTAAACCACAGTGGCCAAGGCAGATCTGGTACTCACAAATAATGGAAATGGCACAGGGACCAACCCACAAGTTCGGTAAAAGAAAAGACTTACTCTCCATGCAAAACAGAGAAGTACTACACCCAGAGCCAGAGAGCCTCAGCCTAGCGGCATGGCTCCTGAAGACATAGAGTTTGCACACCTAAGGTTACCTGAGCGCACCCTGCGGGTGCTACGAGAGGCAAGGAGACCTACCACATGAAGGTGCTATGTGGCAAAATGGAAGAGGTTCACACAATGGTGCAGCAGGAAGAAACTACACAAGAAGATAAGGGAATCAACAGTGCTAAGATACCTCACGCACCTGCTGAAAGCAAAACTAAGTTCATCCTCGCTAAGAGTACACCTACCAGTTATAGTATGCTACACAAGAGGAGAGACAAGAAAGAACTTCTTTACATCACAAGTAATAAAGAGATTCCTGGAAGGGGCAAAAAGGATTGCACCACCGAAGAGGATGCCGCCACCGGCATGGAACCTTAATTTAGTCCTAACAGAGCTTATGAAAGTGCCCTTTGAACCCATCCATAAGGCCTCCCTACAAATGCTGGCAATGAAGACAGCCTTTCTGGTGGATATCACCTCGCTGTGCAGGGTAAGCAAACTGCAAGCGTTGACACTGCAGGAATCCTACATTCAAATACACAATAATAGGGTGGTAATGAGAAGTGACCCACACTTTATGCCAAAGGTGGTGTCTAGGTTCCACATGAACCAGACAGTACAAATACCAAGCTTCTTTCAGAAACCGTCCACAAGCGCAGAGAGGGCACTGCACACTCTGGATGCTAGAAGAGCAGTAATGCATTACATGGAAAGAACTAAGGAGCACAGGAAAACAAATCAGTTATTTGTGTCCTTCGCAAGCAGTTTCCTGGGTAGACCAGTAACAAAGGGAACCATCGCACGATGGATCGCAGAAACTATACAATTCTGCCACAAACAGGCAGGCCAAGAACTAGCAGAGGGGGCACGAGCCCACTCCACCAGGAAGAAGGATCTGGGTCATCACACACACGGTTGGCTGTGACATTTCTGCTATAACCAGCAGTAGCTACATAATCATGCATGCATTATTAAACTGTGTGTTCTCTCCATATTTGTTTGATTATTTGTTATAAAAGTTAAGCTCATTTCATTTACTGTACTCTTGTGCACACTGCAGTACCTTGCATGCTCACTGTACTTTGCTGTAGTACACACTGCTGAGCAATACATGGTTCCTTGAGTACAATTTAGCGCCGTGACGAGCCATGCATCCCTATACACCACTATTGTAACCCCTCTGCTGAGCATTGCATGCTTCCAGTCAGACGCTCACGGCTGCACCTTGCATACTTCTACGCACTGTAATGGGGCAATCACTGCTGAGCCAAACATGCTTCGTATATTGGGTAGTTGTGCACACTGCTGAACCACGCGTGCTTCATCTTCATTTCAGTTGGGCCCACACTGATGAGCCACAAATAATTTCTATATGGCACAATTGTGCACACCCTCTGCTGCGCCTTTCTGAACCAGGTATTCTTATGATACTGTGCAGTTGTGCACACTGCTGAACTGTGCCCTCAATGCATCCTATAGCCAACCGTGCAGCAATCTCTCTTGCCTTGTAAGCTTCGTTAAAGGTGCAGTTGTGCATAGTGTTAGGTCTTAACTGCTTAGTGTGAAAATATTTTTTGCATACTGCTGAGCCATGCTTTCTTTTTACACAGTACAATTGTACACACACTTTAGTACCATACATGCTTTATTTAGTGTGCTGTGCTGCGGAGTATAAACAGTTACGCCTTGCATGCTTCCTGTATGGTGCAGTTCTGCACACTATTAACTCCTACTTGTTTTGCTGTACAGTGCAGTTGTGCACTACAATACAGTACAATTGTGCACACTGTTGCGCCATCCTGCTTTCAACCCTTGTGCTAGTCACACACACACACACCACTCCCCCACATACATCTTGTATGGATTCAGTACAGTGCAGTTGTGCACAAGACTGTTGAGCTATGCTTGCTATGTTTGTATCCTCTACAGCGCAGTTGTGTGCACACAGACGAGCCGTGCACGTCCTTTGTCCAGCATAAGTGTGTGCATGCATGGACAGAAATCGCCTCTCATTCTTCCTACATAGAGTATATTTGTGATGCTAGAGTCCTCCTGCCTGCATGCGTTGCAACAGTGTGATAGGGGACACTGCTGAGCCATGCATTCCTCAGATTTATTTCTGCTCTGATTGCTGAGTCTTGCATGCCTCTTAAGGGTTTTTTTCAGACAGACTGCTGAGCCATGCATTGTTCAGATATATTTTTGCTCTGATTGCTCTGATTGCTGAGTCATGCATGCCTCTTTAGGGTTGTTGCAGACAGTCTGCTGAGCCATGCATTCTTCAGATCTATTTGTGCTCTGATTGCTGAGTCATGAATGCATCTTAAGGGTTTTTGCAGACAGACTGCTGAGCCATGCATTCTTCAGATATATTTGTGCTCTGATTGCTGAGTCATGCATGCCTCTTTAGGGTTTTTGCAGACAGACTGCTGAGCCATGCATCCTTCAGATATATTTGTGCTCTGATTGCTGCGTCATGCATGCATCTTCAGGGTTTTTGCAGACAGATTGCTGAGCCATGCATTCTACAGTCCCTGCAAGATACTGTATCGCTCAAGCATTATCCAGTGCTTTCACACAACGGGTGCAATCCGGGCCAAGGGTGGTGGCGGCGCGTGTACTGATTTGACAAAGATATTCATCCACTCACAACGGTGCTACAATTGCCTCTTAGCTTGGATGGTGCTTGCATTGCTTTTGTTGCAGTTTTTCCAAGAGTGCTGCTCACAACGGGGCATGAGACTGAGCATGGTTTGTTGTGTGCTCCTGGAAGCCTTCAGTGGTTTCCAGGAGGAGAGAACAACTTAGCACTTTGATTCTTCCTTCGAGACCTAGTGTACGCAATTATACATTAACAATAATAACAACTACTGAAATTATTTTAATAACTGCAACAACAACACAAAGAGAGCCCAGTTTACATATCCTCCCATTCTGAACACACAATGCTTTTTAAGTTCTTTATTGCAGCTAATAAGACTGGCATTTTTGTCACTGCCCCCATTTCTGGTCCCATTATCTTTTCTTCTTGCCCTTCTATTGAAGGGCAGGAAGAAAAGATAATGGGACCAGAAAACAAGCTATTGTTTATGCCCGGCGTTCTCCCGGTGTTCCTCGGTCACCCCCTTCACTTTACCTTTCTTGTTCGTCTTGACGTCTCTCTAACGTTATAGGAAATGAAAAGGATTTGTAGAGCGCAAACAAATGCCCAAAGGTGTCAAGGCACTAACAGCAATTATCCCTAAAGAAGGAAAAGAAGACGGAAATAGAAATTCCATGGTCTCAAGCCCCGAAAGCATCCATGACAGAATACAAAGTCAGGTTTTTAATCCCCTTAGCGCGCCGTAGAACCCGCCGCAGTGCGGATGTTTCCGTGCGTGGGCGGGGCCGTGTCAGCCAATGGCCGACTCACGCAACGAACAGGTTAAGGCCTTACGAAATGGGGTGTGAGCCTGAAAACTGGAGATGGAACGGAGAAGGGAGTTCCATACCTTGAATAACGCCACGGAAAAGGCTCTGGACTCCCCAACTTGCCTTTTGGTATTTAGGAACAATTACAAGATTTTGACTTGAAGATTGAAGCTGTCTGGAGGGAATATATCATTGAAACATGTCTTTAATATCTCCATGCCCCATGTTATGCAGTGCCTTGTGAACGATGCATAAAGTTTGAAGGTAATAGGTTTGTCACAGGTAGCCAATTGAGCTTCAGAATCTCTGCCAAAACTGATTGAGATTTAGGAATACCAAAAATCAATCTTGCCGCCGCATTTTGGACCAGCTGCAGTTTGGCTATTACAGTCTTGTTGATAGCCAAGTGGAGCTCATTGCAGTAGTCTAACCGGGATGAGATCAGTGCCCCGGCCACTTGCTTACGTGCCGGGAGGGAAATGTAAGGATCTCTCCTTCTCCAGGCGCCCTTTCTCTGCCTTCTCTCGCACTTCTTCCTTGGCTTTCCCTCTCTCTCTTATCTGTACTGCTGTTCCTCGTTTCCGTCTTGTCACCCCCACTGCGCTTCCCGCCCATTGAATACGGATCACGAGGGCTTCAGGAGGAACCATGGCTGGTGACTGTGCTCTGTCCTTGTGTATAGACTTATTTATTTAAGTGATCAGTCTTTTAAAAACAAAAACCATTAAACCAATGACATTTTTAATAGTACTACTGCATACTTATATAAACACGTAAAATCATTAGTAGCATTTTTACATGGTTGGCTACAACATACTTCTATACATCAATTATTTAAAATTTCATTTAAAATGGAGATTTGGGGGTTCTTGTCTTTGTGACAGATTATTGCGATCTCCACGGAGTTTCAGCCAATTTCCTTTAAATACACATTTAAAAGTTTCACCCCCCTGCACTGTTCAGTGATCTCTGAGGGGCTGTTGTGGACGGATGTGATCATGTCTGTGATCCTTGAATACTAATTTAGTGGGAAGTAGCCCCTTTTGGAACATGGGCTTCTTGTCTGCTCAGTGGGCTAAAATAGCTGGTATCAGAGCTTCCTGCCTGTTACCGACCCACTGTGTGTCGTAAGTTATTGTGTCGCCATCCCTAATCCCTGGCCAAGCAAGATCAGGCTGCAGATTTAGTGGGAACGGCACCCCCGAGAGCACTAGGCCAAGTTAGGCCTCCATCCTGTGTGCTGCTGTAGAGACCCTAGTACTTGCAATTCTACTTCATTCCCTATTCGGTGTTATTCTCTGCCATGCCAGCAGTAAATGTAAATGTATTTTCAGCTAAATAGTTGGGCACAGGTGCTTTTAGTCGGGTATGGTGAGATGTCTGTCGCATTTCAACAGGAATTTTTATCGACACACACTTTTCCCTTTCTGTTTTGAAAGTCTTCAACAATGTTGGTTGTATTACAAAATAACGTGTTTTCTCTCACTCCGCATGCGTCTCCTTTCCATTGCCCCGTTAGGTCCTCTCATGCACATTATAACTCAGCTCCATTCATGGAAAATCTGCAGCTCACCCCTCCAATATTACTGACCAAGCCACGCTCCTGCCTGCCAGTGTCTCATTATTACCTATTTACCTCAGTGTCAATGAGGTGTGTGCTGGTTTACATGTGAGTGTCTTTTAGCCTGTGTGTTTGTTTATGTGTGCATGTTTGTGTGCGTCTATTTGAATATCTGTTTGTGGGTGTTAGTTTGTTTCTATTTGTATTTATGTGTTTGTGTGCACCATTGTGGGTAGTTAGTTGTCTGTATGTTAATGTTTGGTGTGTGTTTGTGGGTCTGTGCATCTCTTTGTATATATTTCTTTGTGGGAGCACTAATTTCTGTCTTTATCAAGCAATCAATCAGGACACTTGTAAATCGCACTACATACCCGTGAGGGTCTCAAGGCACTGGGGGGGGGGGACGCTGCTACTGATCAAAGAGCCAGGTCTTGAGTAGTCTTCTGAAGGCCAGTAGGTCTTGGGTCTGCCGTAGGCTGGTGGGGAGGATGTTCCAGGTCTTGGCGGCGAGGTGGGAGAAGGTTATATCTCCGGCTGCTGTTCTTCGAATGCTGGGGACAGCGGCGAGGGCGAGGTCGGCAGAGCGGAGCTTGCGGGTGGGGGTGTAGAAGCTGAGTCGCCTGTTGAGGTACGCTGGGCCGGTGTCGTGGAGGGCTATCAATGTGCTTAACCTTCCTTAGAAGATAGAAATCCTCTTTTAATGAGGTATTCTCTATGCCTGCCCTATACATTAAAACACACATTAAATTACATTAGCACACCCAATTTTCTATGTATTCACAGTCAATTATTAGGATAAGATTTTCAGTGTAAAAACTGTACTTGTAAATCATTATTACTCTCACAAACACAGATTGTTTATCCTCCACTTCTACTTTCAAACACAATGCGTAAACTACAGGCGTAGCTTTCATTGGTGCAGCAGGTGCAGTGGCACCAGGGCCCACTGAACTCTAATTATTGCTGTATTTCATAGTTTAACATGAGCCAAAGAGGGAATTTCTTTCTTGGACTAGAGCCCCTTGTAGTGTAGTTCCTATTATCCCAATAGGCTTTGCGCATTGGAATAATACCTTCAATAGTATAGGCCTAGACCAGACGTTAACTAGGTCTACTACTGTCGATATTAGACTTAAAGTTTTGGGTTTGCCAGCTAGCTCAGAGTTCACTAGAAACTTTCTCGAATGTTCAGGAAGGAATTAACTTCCCTGATTAGACAAGAAGGGATTTAGTTTCTGACAACCATAGAACATGACAACTTTGCTCTCCCCTAATCAAGAGTGTATCTCAAGAGTCGTGTGAACAAAAGGCAATTTATTTTACTCAGTCAGTACGTGCATTCTTAGTCTCATCAGAATGTAGAGAAAAGGAAGAGACGGGCGTGTTCAATAAAAAGATGTTATTTATTGATCAGTCTCTTTTCTCGTACAAGAGAAATGGATCGATATTATTGCAATACTTATAGTTAAGTAAAGTGCATACATTAAAAGCAGAAGTATAAAATAATACTGTAAAAACATTGATATGGTTTCTAAGCCATATGAAGGTTTTAAAATGAATAAAATATATTACATACACATATACATTTGACTAAACGTACTCAACTGGTGTTCCTAAATACGCCTACCCCGTGTACCTGACCTAAGCCTAATACGTGGGCGGGAATAGAAAGTTACAGTTTAAGTTAAGTTTGTTTTTGCCAAGTGACTGACTAAAGAATTCTCTGCGAGGGGTTATTCAGTTCTGTACCTGGAAGTTAGGATGAATGAGTGATGGTATCTCTCGTCTCGATATTCCAGGCTGCCTGCGAGGGCTACCCGGAAACGCCGGAGCTGGATTTCTCGGCTGGAGAAATAGGCAGCTGCTCGATTTCAGCGCGTCAAGAAGGCGGGGCTGCGCCAGCGGGGTCTGCTCTGCTCTGGGCTTCTGCAAGTCTGGCTGCTCCGTCCTCGTCACCACCGCGTGTGTTTGCATAGGGAAATATCGGTAATATTTATACTTTTAAGGTGCCGAGATTGACGTAAGGATGGACATAGATACGTCAATAAGGATGTCATACGACCAGGTCGTTAGCACATTCTTTTGCTGAAGTTCTCGGTGAAATCAAAACAATGGCCGCAGGGTTTTTCCAGGTCTGTCATAGGTTTGATTTGTTATGAGAACTCCGTATGCCTTATCAGGGGCTGGAGGAATATCGCTTGTCTAATTAGATGGCAAGCGTTATGACCTAATCAGATAACACGTTCCTGTGCCGTAGTGTGGCTTTATCAGATAACGGTTCCTGCATCATGGGGGTTTTCTGCCTCATGGGCTGACTGCTAGTTAACTTGTTAGTTTGCTAACCAGAATAGGGTCAGGAATAGGGGGATCGATACAGAACCTATAGGAATACATCACACCCACTCCACGCTAACTATGGTCATATTTACTAATCTATGCATAGTACAACATACTGTAGAGTATTGTGTATACCTTACCACCCCAAAATACATAAATGCATTTTGAAATTATCGAATATACGGAAAAATGCAGTCATATGTATAGTATGCACTCAAGCTGTAGAATAATGCTAAAGTAATCACGCATTTGTATACATTATTGCTATTTTGTATATGAAAATTTACACATGAAATGGCTCTTAATACAGAAAAAAGGTTCGAGACCAATTCATCACAGAATAATAATAACTATGAACATGCCAGCGGGCAGCTAATGTCTATAAGCTATCTAAATTTAGAAATCTTAGTTCTCTAAGAATAGTTCTTACTTTAAGCAGAAGATAGTGTCCCGAAAAATATGCAAAAATATTTTGGGGCTGCTGAAAAAATTGCTGTCCGTGAACTGGAGGGAAAATTGTTCATGTGACTTTATTATTAAAGTTGAAGGCCAAATTCAGGGAACGCCGTGTACGAGTTTGTTCAAAAGTCTCTATTTCTGTTCTGGTGAGAACATCATATCATTTAGGCTTTCGAAAAAGTTGTCAACAGCTTCCTGGGAGAGTTCCACTAACTCGGAAATAGGTGTAACCATGCATTCGTGCGCATGATTGTCTCCATTGACATTCTGATTTGGATTGCTGACAGAAGGTCGTACCTGATCGATGCTGCTTTCATCTTGAACTTCACTACCCCTTAATCGTAGTGGTGAAGCTTCCACGAATGCCGTCATCAGGATTGGTAGCCTTTGAGGGCAGCACAAAGCGTGAGCCTTGATTGGACTCAACAATGTTTCTGCATCCATTGGCGCATCCGATTGTAGCGTCAGACAGGTGTCTAACACGCATTCTTCTCCGCATAGCAGGCACCTTAATACAGTTAAAACACATGGTTGCCACATTGGTCGAAATGATAGAAACCAAGTCATGTTCAGGTCTCTAAGCCGGGATAGTCCCAGGATTTTTGATATCCGGTCCCGGTATCCAATGGCTAGGATTGTTTCTTCCCTTGTCGCAGGTGTTCTGTCTGTGACATGGTTTGCCATAACGAAATATAAGGACTAGGAATAGGATTCCTGCAATCAGTCCTAAAATGAGGGGAAGTCCGCCAAAAATCGAATGGACGGAATCTGGAAAAATACCCAGTATGGCTTTGAATGGTGTTAATGCCATCGAAAATACTGTCTTAAATACTTTTGAGACTCCGCTGGTATCAGAAATATTTAAGATTTCATTCAGGATTTCTGCGAAATGTATGGGGGAATTAGTTGATAACAATGAATGTATCTCTGCAGTCGTCCTTGCGACTTGGAGATCATACGTTTCTTTTGATGACGTGAGCCTTGTCGGCGTCTGAAGAAGCACTGTTTTCATTCTGCTTAAAGTATCTATTCGAATAGAAGTAATTTTCAAGTTGGCCCATGCCCTTGCCTCCCTGTCTGGAAAGGAGCTGGGGAACAATGAGTGTCCACAGCACTTGACCTTCGCAGTCGTAGTTACGAGATAAGGAGTCCCGGGCATAAGACTACAACATCTGCGATCTACAATTAGAATGTAACTCCCATTATAGAGTCTTTGAAAGAATGGTTCAATCTCTGTTGCAGGTGCGCCTTGCTGGTGACATGAAAGGTTATTTGAGTTCCCTTCACAGGCTCCATGCAAACTAATTCCGTTACACAGAAGTGTACCGCTTAGTGACATCGCACAATTATTGCCACTAAGAAACACTTTCTGTCCTTTATTACTGACACATGCATGTGAATAGGGCAAGTTCCATGTTGTTTTTATGTACCCTTTTCCCAATTTTTCGTACATGCCAGCCTGTATATATTTTTGGCAGTATTGAAACCTGAAGGTTGATATTGGAATATTTATTATCCCATGTATTATCCATTCACTGACAGGTCGTTCTGACATTGTCACTGGTAATCTCTCAAGTTTCTCAATGCTCAGGATTGTATAATCAGCTCCCTTTTGGGCCATACTGAATTGTCTATCAGTAAGGTTAAAGATATAGAATAGTGACGTTGTGTTGATTAAACGCCAAGGCACATAGCCTGAACGCAGATTTTGTAACGTCCAGCCAAGCTGTACAATAGAACGCAATTGTGACTGACCGTGTTGTAATAACAGTAAGTCTTGCGATAATATGTCGATTGCTGAAGACACAATGCTGTCCAAAGAAAAAATTCTGGAGGACAGAGTCATTAAGGTGGAGTTGGAGAAGCGTGGCTCAGTGGTTAGAGGCGGCAGACCGGAAGCTGAGATCAGCCGTGGACCAGGGTTCGATTCCCCGCCTCGGCGGGTCTCGGGCCCAAAAATCCCACGGACTCGACAATTCTCGCTCCGGTGCCTACTCAACTCACGGGGTCACACTCTGCGACTCTGGGCAATAGCTTGCTTAATCTCCACTATGGCCCCTCGCGGCGGGATGCCTGGCTTTCACCTTGTGGATACCCTGCCGGGGTATCTCACAGGGGAATACCAGGACGGGTTCCCTAAGCAAGCGCCTTGATACCTTCGGGTGATACGTGCGCTATATAAGTCGCAATACATTTACATTTACATTAACCCATTGTCCACTACAGAAAGTGATTTTTCCAAATTAATACGGTCAATTTCCCGTATTCTCTCTGCTGTTTCAATTTGAGTAACCTTCCAGGCCTCATTGTATGCTGCATATACAGAGGCTGCTATGAAACGCTTTTGACGCTGTTTGCGTGGTCCCATAGTGAAATCACGCAAGTCAGCACCATCAGTAAGTAAAGTTAGGTGTTGCTTAATTTCTGCCAGTGTGGAAGTTTGTAGCCATTGAAGGCATAATTTGCCCACACTGTAGGTGGTTATTATCCCTGGGTGATGTCTTTGAGGATATCTAGGGTCTGGCCTGGTCATTTTGAACCCCTGTGTTTTGTTCAGGAATCTGTCTTGACAGTTATTAGTATCTGTGGGCCAGATCAACCACTGTTTCCAATCTGGATGTGTTCTGTTTTGGTTTAATACATAATTTACGTCTATCTCTTCATCTGTAGAACTATTGCTGTTCATTGTTGGTTTTGGAATAGACGGTTTATTTAAGTCTTTGATTTTGGCTAGGCCAAGACAGGTGGTTTGTTGAACAGTGTCATTTAAAAATATAATTTGTTCTGGGATCATGCAGGCTCTAAACAAAGATTCTATACCCTGTACTTGCCATTCTTTTGTGCCCCAAACACTTTTCAATTCAACATTTTTGTCCCAATAATCAAAACCAAAAGTATTCATTTGTTCAAAGAATGAGTCTGAATATATACATTTTGTGTTTGTTATCATGTTCTTCATCCCTGTCTTATTTGACAATTTGAAATAAAATGTTTCAGCATTACTTGTGTTAAAACCTGAAAAGTATGAATATTTGTCGTAAACGGTTCTTGAGCTTCCTTTTGGAGGTGTTGCACAATGTTCCCATTGATTATAATTTAAAACATTTCTAGGTTGTGCAGATCTATGTAAAAAATGGTTACCATAGTGGTTATAACAGTACATACTATCATAATTTGTAGAACCCTGCAAATAATCATGTTTGGTAAATTTAGCAGACATTACTAAGTCAGACATCATATTATTAATGCTTTCGAAGTCCCAATCATCAGCAAATGAGCTTGGTTTTACAAAGTCACTCAAAGAGATCTTAATTTGGTGTGGATATTTCAGGATTTCAACGGGACCATAGATTTCGTAGTCAGTGTTGTCCCATGCTACCCCACCCGGTATAGGATTGGCTGTGAAGTTGACTGAAGAAAGTTCTCTTTTCTCGACGTGTGAAGATGTGTGTGGTTTGAGGATCAAGTTGATTTTCTGACTTGCTGTGTCCATTTTAGCATATTTTCCCTCAATGAAGCGTCCCAATGTTAGTATCATGATGAGCCAAAGTATGAGGATAAATGCACCAAAACCCACCCAAAATTCGATCCATGGAGAAATTAGATATGTTTCTGTCAGTTGTTTCAAAAGTTCTTTAGCTTTATCTTTAAAGGTTTTTGATGATGGCTGTGTCTTTGATTCACTGAAGCCTTCAGAGGAATCATCGAAGTTTATGAAGTAGCCGGATGCAGTTCTGTCAATAGTTCCAATTGCTTCAGGATTAATGTTTCTTGCATTATCATTTGGTACTTCATTGTAGATTGGTGTGTCTCTGCTAAATGTTTTTATTTGGGTTTTCAGAGGTCTAAGTTCCATTGCATTGTTGCATAGTCCTTGTTGTTTTTCTGTAGGTGTTTCGAAAGTGATTAACCTCTTTGTTAGAACCTCTGTACTGGTAGCAAACCTTGGTGTTCTGCTACTTATTGGGAGTCCACTTGGCCTACTATTTGTTATCGGCCACATGATTGTGGTTTTACCAGGTCGATGGATACAACTCGGTTCTCCTTTTTACCAGCAAGTGGCGGTAGTACAACTGATCTTGTCCCGTTGACAGACAAGACAGGAACTGCTTTTCTGTAAGAAGGCCCAAATTCCTTCTTTACCGCGATCTTTTCTCTGACTAGATCCCCGACTTTTGGAATCCAGACAGGTCTTGCTGGGACAGGTGGTGGTTCTTCAGTGGTTGTTGGCTGTTGTTTCAACTTTATGTTGCTCAGGTCTTTTCTTGTTTCATTTAAGTCCTGCAAAATAGCCAAACGGTCTTTGATATCAAAGCTTTTTTCCTTCACCACTGAAGTTTGACTGTCCAGGTCAGAGATCAACATCCTAGTTCCAAATAACAATTCGTACGGACTGAATCCCTTCAGAGAATTTCTTGGCAAGTTATTTAGACTACGTTGGACACTTATTAGATGTTTGACCCACCCAGCTCCCGAACCTAATATCCTTTCCGTTATAGATTGCTTTATGCCTTGGTTTTTTCTTTACACCATCCCGTATCCCTCAGGAAGGAAGTGAGAAGATTCCCGCTGTGCTATGCTCATTTGGCCATGTTTCCCCTCAGGCTGGAGGGCTAGAATGAAAACAATGGTCAAACGTAGCATGCTCTTAGCGTATATGCCATTTAGACTCGCAAATCTTTGTATAACAGTCCAGACGTCAGCCGAGTGCTGGTGATCTACATTATAAGTGGAAACTAGCCTGTATATGTTAATCGCAAGCCTTGCTTTTTACTCTTGATTTTTTCTGGAGGGAAACGACGAGGTATTACACTGTTTCTCTCCCCACTGCGATTTCTGTTGCAGTTTGGGCAGTTTTTCACAAACATGGTGTGATGCAGGCTCATGCCTGGCCACCAGTACCGTGATTGTAATTCTTCCAGAGATTCTTTTAGTTTGAGGTGTCTGAGACCCTCGCCCATATGTGCGTCTGCGATTAACACGTTTCTCCTGTCCATGTTTGGAATCACTCTATCCCCCACTCCAGGGATTCGAGCAAAAGGGACGGAGTTTGCATCGATTATGTATGTATAATTGAGTGGATAGTTGATCGGTAGCGCTGAGCAGTCGCCTTTTAATGACGTTTTCACCGCCAGCACTGTTTCACCGTCAACATATTTTAATGTACGCTTTTTTCGAACTACGGAAGCCGATTTAGTTGCTACCGCTGTGGCTGTCTCAGCCAATGAATTCCCTGTAACGTGAACGCCATCACGCTGATGACTCAGTGAGTGTGTCACGTGAGTCTTTGGTAGTTCTTTTTGTAAAAGAGCTATTTGTTCCCAGAGCAGTTTCTGCTTTATTGTTGCATCTGTGTCATCTTTGTAACCGTTTTGAATCCATGTCTGCAAATCGTTGTTATATGATTTGACGCAGTAATATGAATCGGACACTATAAGTGTCGGGAATTCGCGATCCGCATTATCTAGCGCCATTTTCAATGCTATTATTTCAGTCTGTTGTTCTGAATTAGTTTCTACTGAGTGTGTTTTTGTTAATAGAGGTTTTAGTTTACCTCCACGCCACACTTCTTTTGTAATCTCACATGTGGGGTTGTATGCTTGTTCTCCCCAAACGGAGGGTTGAGCATGTCCGTCTGTATAGATTACACAAGCGTAGTGTCGTAAGGGCAGAATGTCGATTGGCAGAGGGAATGTTCTTTTATATTCTAGATTTTTTAATTCCTCTAGTTCTGGATCAAAGTAGTAGTATACTTTGTCCGTTGTGATTGAATTCACCCATTGTATCCATTCCGGATTCAATGTTGTTGTTGGTAAATTACATGGGGTTGTTAATGCCTCAAAGGCCGATTCAGCTGTTCTGACTGTGATGTGTCTACCGTCCGCTTGATCTTTTTCTCTAGCTATTGCGGTTTGAACTGCATGAACAATTTTTTCTTTAATGCTGAATTTCTGTTCAGCTTCTGTGTACAAGTGTGATTTGAATGCAATTGGTACCTTTTCTCCCTCATTAGAGGTCAGGTATGTGAATCCGCATCTCCCTGGGATGACTCGAATCACAAGATTGCGTGTGTTATCACGTGTTTCTAATTTTGTTTTAATTAGCATGTCTGTTTGTAAGGATCTCAAAATTTCTGTGTGTATTTGAGTCCAATTGGTTCTTTTAAAATCAGGTTTAATTAGATCATAAAGGGGTTTGACCCTTTCTGCGTAATTTGCAATGTATGTTCTTCCGAAATTTAGGAAGCCTAGAATTGACTGTAGGTTTTTTAGTGTTCTAGGTGCTTGGAGTACGGCACATTTTTCTAGAAAATTGTCAGCCAGGCTTTTGCCTTCACTTGATAATTCATATCCTAAGAACAGGACTGTCAGATGGGCAATTCTGGATTTTTTAAAGTTGAATTTGTAACCCTCTGCTGCGAACCCAAGTATTATGGTGTTCACTCTCTTCAAGTGAGTCTCCAAGTCATCATCTGTTAAGTATATGTCGTCGACATACGATAATGCTTCGTCGTCATATATTTGTAGTAATTCTGTTACTCTCGCTGAGAATACTCCCGGGCTGTTCTTGTACCCCTGGGCTAACCGACAGAATTGTTTTTGAGTGCCATTTATTGAGAATGCAGACAAATATCTGCTCTCTGGTGCTATGTTTTGACAAAAGAATCCATTAGAGATGTCTAATGTTGTTTTGTATTTTTTGCGCACTATGTTATTCATTAGTGCAGCACTATGCGAATTTTGCACTGCAAAAGTTTTGCAACATGAGTTAAGGTGTCGGTAATCCAAAACTAGACGATATGAATTGTCTGGTTTGGAGACCGGAAACAAAGGGTTGTTAATTTGTGAGGTGCAAGTTTCAATCACCCCCTGGTATTCTAGCTGATCTAGAATTTCTTTTACCTGTTTTTTAGCTTCTTGCTTAATTGGGTACTGCCTTTGTGCAGTAGGTTGTTATTTTAACTGGATTTTGTGAGGAGGAGAGTCCTCATCCCATCCTACGTGATTTTTATATAAAGCAGGAGCTAGAGCTACTGCCCACTTTCTGGCAAGTGTGTATTTTTTATAAATTGGGATGTGATTTGAGAAGGCAGGCATAATTATTTCTTCGCCATGAGGGCACTCCCTGACAAACTCTGGTGGCCAGTCTTTCTCAGCTAGAAGGATGTCATAGCCCTTGGAGAGATTATCCCAAAATAGTCCCCTTATTTTTCTAGTCTTATCCCCCTCTATACGTAATGTTATTTCGTATATTTTGTGAGGTTTGCTAACTCTGGTGTCTGCAGTTTCCACTTGAAGATATTCATTCGTGTCCACTGTCTCCAGATAATTCATAAGGACTTTGCGAGCTATGCTCACTTCTGCTGCGCTGTCTAGCATTGTCTGAGCCCATTCTCCGTTTTTCAGTTGTGTCCTCAGTATTCTCGGCATTGTTAATTACCTTGATACTGGCTACCTTCTTTTTTGGAAATTGTAATTTCTTTTTTTGCTGAGCAGGTTCCTTGTCTTTGGACTTGGCGTGCTCTTCTCTTTGTTCTGATCGTCCTCTTCTTTCCGATTTCTGCGAGGAAGTCTGAAAAGATTGAGAGGGACGTGTATCAATGTCTTGATATCTATCAGGCTTTTTTATATTATCCCTATTTCTAAGGTTATATCTTTTCCCAGAGGGGTCACTCTGGGGTGACCTGTGTCTTTGGTTCGGAGATTTTTCTCTTCGCCTAGGAGACCTTCCTCTGGACTGGAATTTCTTTTCTTTAGGATTGGATTGTTTGTTTCCATCCCAGCTCTTTTTCTGTGATGTTGAATTATTACTAAAAAATATTTTTTCAGGACTTTCAATCAGTTGTGGTTTTACTGGTATTCCACCTAAACTATCTCTACCTAGTTCCTCATAGGATTTTTCTATGATTCTGGCAATTTCAGCTGGTTGGTCTGCTATATCTGTCTCCTTTAACCTCTGGCGGATCGCCACGTTTGCTGCTTCTCCCTTTATGTTGGCTAATAATATAGCTGAGACCTGCTTGAAGTCTTTTAGTAATTTCATACCAAGAGTTAAAGCGGGTTCTGGACCATATTCATCTTGAATTTGTTTTAGCACATCTGGTATTACCGAAATGGATGGAACACCGTGCGTTTTTGTGTAAATGGAAGCAAAGACTGTACCCCAAGTGTCACAGTCCTCAATGTGTGGTGCGATTCCCATTGGAAGACAGTCAGAATCCTGTGTTTTTCTAACGGGGTGGTGTCTGGAAACACCGCCTCTATTTGGGTGATTTTCTGTGCCAACCAGAATGGTATTTGTTCCCGTTTAGCCGGTACTTTACCTAGGCAGGACTGTATGTTCTGTGGTGTAATTTTATTTGTGTTCCCCTGGTGAGGGGTCAGCTGTGGAATTTTAATTGCTGGCTGAATTGTTGAAGTCCGCATCACATACTGGACTAATTGTCTATGTATTTTTACTAATTGTTTTAGCTGTGTTAACAGCTCTGCTGCAGACATCCCATTGATGTCTGGATGTGGTGTGTATCCGGCTAGGCCCGGCCACGTTGCACCTGGTCTACCTAAAGGACCGAGCCTGGTGATGTGATTATTATGTTTTAGGGCGCCATTAAATAAGAGCAAATGCTCTTGAAATTTAAGTGGTACTTCCACCTCCTCGAAAGGAGTGTACATTTTAGGAGGTTCCTCTATTTTGTAATAGTGCCTCAATTACGAATTTGACTGTGCCACCTCTAGGTGTCAGTCCATTTTCTATAAGTTTTAAAGTTATAGATTTCCTTTTGATGACCGGGATGAGTATTATACCCGGGTCTGTTTCTTGCAGTGCAGTATCAGCTTCTGCTATGTCAGCTGCTAATCTAACTGCCTCTCTTTCTTCATCACTGTCTGCCATTTTACCGACAGGATGGTTATTTCTTTTGTTTGCAGATCAGGTTTCTTATGGAAACAAAGATTAGATGCACAATATTTTGGAACGGTGTATCCTTCAACGTTGACTAAACCAAGTACCATACATAGGAGTTTCCTCCTGCGAGGTTTGGCGGATATTACCTTTTACCCACTCCAGACGTCTTTGGAGTATTATGGGGAAAAAGGGGTCTGAGTGAGAAAGCACGACTGAGTTACTCTAAATGTCTTACGTTAGTTTTATCGCCCTTCCAAACGCGTTGGGCGCCATGTAGTGTAGTTCCTATTATCCCAATAGGCTCTGCGCATTGGAATAATACCTTCAATAGTATAGGCCTAGACCAGACGTTAACTAGGTCTACTACTGTCGATATTAGACTTAAGGTTTTGGGTTTGCCAGCTAGCTCAGAGTTCACTAGAAACTTTCTCGAATGTTCAGGAAGGAATTAACTTCCCTGATTAGACAAGAAGGGATTTAGTTTCTGACAACCATAGAACATGACAACTTTGCTCTCCCCTAATCAAGAGTGTATCTCAAGAGTCGTGTGAACAAAAGGCAATTTATTTTACTCAGTCAGTACGTGCATTCTTAGTCTCATCAGAATGTAGAGAAAAGGAAGTGACGGGCGTGTTCAATAAAAAGATGTTATTTATTGATCAGTCTCTTTTCTCGTACAAGAGAAATGGATCGATATTATTGCAATACTTATAGTTAAGTAAAGTGCATACATTAAAAGCAGAAGTATAAAATAATACTGTAAAAACATTGATATGGTTTCTAAGCCATATGAAGGTTTTAAAATGAATAAAATATATTACATACACATATACATTTGACTAAACGTACTCAACTGGTGTTTCTAAATACGCCTACCCCGTGTACCTGACCTAAGCCTAATACGTGGGCGGGAATAGAAAGTTACAGTTTAAGTTAAGTTTGTTTTTGCCAAGTGACTGACTAAAGAATTCTCTGCGAGGGGTTATTCAGTTCTGTACCTGGAAGTTAGGATGAATGAGTGATGGTATCTCTCTTCTCTGGTCTCGATATTCCAGGCTGCCTGCGAGGGCTACCCGGAAACGCCGGAGCTGGATTTCTCGGCAGGAGAAATAGGCAGCTGCTCGATTTCAGCGCGTCAAGAAGGCGGGGCTGCGCCAGCGGGGTCTGCTCTGCTCTGGGCTTCGGCAAGTCTGGCTGCTCCGTCCTCGTCACCACCGCGTGTGTTTGCATAGGGCAATATCGGTAATATTTATACCTTTAAGGTGCCGAGATTGACGTAAGGATGGACATAGATACGTCAATAAGGATGTCATACGACCAGGTCGTTAGCACATTCTTTTGCTGAAGTTCTCGGTGAAATCAAAACAATGGCCGCAGGGTTTTTCCCAGGTCTGTCATAGGTTTGATTTGTTATGAGAACTCCGTACGCCTTATCAGGGGCTGGAGGAATATCGCTTGTCTAATTAGATGGCAAGCGTTATGACCTAATCAGATAACACGTTCCTGTGCCGTAGTGTGGCTTTATCAAATAACGGTTCCTGCATCATGGGGGTTTTCTGCCTCATGGGCTGACTGCTAGTTAACTTGTTAGTTTGCTAACCAGAATAGGGTCAGGAATAGGGGGATCGATACAGAACCTATAGGAATACATCACACCCTGACACACTGGCTACTGCTGTCACCTAGCCTTGCTGGAGAACGTTATTTGCGAGAGGGATACTGTATGGAAGAGTAAAGACTCGTTGGATATTGTTCTACTCGTGAAATACACCTGCTTTAGAGTTGGAAATGATTATCAGCCCTGTCAGTGGCGGGAAGTTCCATCGGGGAGCATGGCAGTGCCTAACACGACTGAATGTGAACACAGCTAAGTACAGGCGGTCTTATCATGACGTTTGGATAACTTAACTAGATATGGTGATCTCCTGTATGTGCTGCAAGTACATAATATTAAGGCGTTAAGAGCCCAGTTCCTTGAGGAAGTTTACTTGCGAACCATAGAGACTCGAAGGGGGAGCAGCCATGAAGACAAGCCCCAGGGCAGTCCGGAGGTCAGCCACCATGTACCCTCTTATGCCCTCATTACAAGTAGCCTCTTTGGTTTATATGGGAAATATGAAATCGAGAAATACAGAGAATCTATTTACTTTAATGCTGAAAACTGCCAACTTGTCTGTGTGTACATTTGGGAGAAATTAGGAATTACCAGGTGAATTGAGGAACTATATCACAAAACGTGTAATATATATATATATATATATATATATATGCACGAACAACTCTTTAACCAAGAAAAAAGAGGGGCAGATTCCCAGGAGGAACAGGTAGGAAACGCTTCTTTATTGGCAAATTGGCGAATGCATTTCGGCAGCTAAACTGCCTTCCTCAGCGATCAAAGCGTCCCGTGGGTTGAATGTCTTGCTGCCTGTGAAGTCCCTCGTTAATGTTCTTGCTGGTGCAAGATAGCTCCGCCCCTCTGATGAAGTCCTCGCACCTGTGGGCAGTCCCGAGTGTAGCGCAGGACTACAGGCCCCAGAATGCAACTTAATAGGTGATTGGGACCAAGGTGCAGGGGAATGACAGGAATGGAACAAAGTCATTGCGGGCTGATCGAGGAACAACATAGACCCTTGGGGGACTGTGATGTCAGTCCCGCTTTGATGTGCCAAATGGTAAGCGCCTCCTCCGGTCCCCCAATATATATATATATATGTGTATATGTATATATATATATTACCTACTTTCGGTCGCCAGTAGGTAGTTATAGTTAGGATCGTTTTCCATAGGAAATCCGCAACATTCTATTGGGAATAACTTTGGCGCCGAATGAGGGATCTGCCTGAAATTTTCCTTAACTTTGCCTCGCTGCGCTCCGCTCCTTCCCTGAAAGTTTTGGGGGGGATCTGTCAAGCGGGGGCCGAGATAAAAGGGGGGTCCCAAAACGTGTTTTCCCCATGTTAATTTCCATAGGGCGGCTGGACTCACTTTTAGCCTGAACGGCTGAATGGATTTCCACCAAACTTGGCAAAATTGTAGGGACTGGTACCCCGATGTGCCTTTGCTATGTCTCAAGATATATGCTCCAGTGGTTTTTACGAAAATTAACTTTGAAAAAATATATATTGGGCTACATTGGGCTATATATATGTTAGAGCCCAAATGTAGCCCAATGTAGCCTAATGTAGCCCAATGTAGCCCAAAGATGACCACCAGAGACAAAAAAAAAACAAATGTAGACCAAATATCAGCCAGATGTAGCCCAACTATAGCCCAATGACAGAATGTCCCAGAGTGTTCTAAAGAACAACTAGAGCGCTAACCGTCTTACTTATGACAAAAGTATGGCACACCTGAAGTCATCTTGATTGGAATAAAGTGTTAACACTTAAAACATTTAATTAGCAAAGGAACAAAATGAGGGGGTTCATTTTGCCATTGAAATTATGATTAGTGCTGAAGAAAGAAAAATTAGGGCACATTTTGAGTGACTTCTCAAATCCTCTTATATTTCATTAGAAAATTTCTGATATGCAGTCTCCCAAGATGGCCACCAGAGACAAAAGAGCCCAAATGTAGCCCAAATATCAGCCAGATGTAGCCCAACTATAGCCCAATGACAGAATGTCCCAGAGTGTTCTAAAGAACAACTAGAACACTAACAGTCTTACTTATGACAAAAGTATGGCACACCTGAAGTCATCTTGATTGGAATAAAGTGGTAACACTTAATACATTTAATTTGAAAAGGAACAAAATGAGGGGTTTTATTTTGCCATAGAAATTTTATATATATATATATTCACTGAAAAAAACCATAGGTTACACACCAGTTATTGTTAGGAATTAGCATTTAAAAAACCTTTGACATTCACTGAAAAAACCATAGGTTTCACACCAGTTATAGTTAGCTGGAAGTTTTACTCGCATAAAACCATTGAAATTCCCACGTTATAGTTAGTTGGACTCACTATAACTTGCGCGTGCAATGCACTGCTGATGACGTCACATATTACATCACTCATGACATGGTCAGTGACATCACTCATGACATCACTGATGACACCATCCAGTGAATGTGTGTCTTTCTAAAAAATAAATATTAGTGAGTAATGTTTAAATATTTAAATATATATATTAGTGTTTCACTTTGTGTATAAGTGGCTGCATGGGTTGGTGAGTAGCTACATGTGTATGTATATGGGTTATTAGATGTTTTTCTTAGTATCAGTATGAGTGTTTGTATAGTTTGGTGGGGGTATTACTTAGCACATAGATGCATGAATGACTGACTCTCTCTTTGTATGTGTTTTGAAGACAGCATATGTGCAGGACTGTATGGGTGGATGAGTGTGTATATGTGTGTGTTAGTGAGTGAATGACTGTCTCACTAGTGTCTTTATCAGTAACTACATATGTTTTAATCTAGTATATGTGAATATTGATGTATATAAGTGAGTATATGTGAGAGGGAGGGATTGTAAGAGTTCCTGTTTAAATAAGTATGTGTTTCTATAAGTGATTGTTTAAGAGAGTAAGTATGTGTTATTTACCTTTGAAGTAAGGTGGTAGTGTGTGTATAGCTGTATATGCAAATAAATGGATGTTCAATAGTTTATTTGCATGTGTGAGTATGTGTGTGAGTAACTTTGGGTGACTGTCGGTGTGTAACAGCATGTATAGCTGTATCACTACATATGATGAGTGAGTATATGTATGAGTGACTATATAGAACTGTTGGTGAATGAGTGCATGTGTATATAGATGGTGGAATTACTGAATTGGTTGTTGTAACTGATATGGGTACCTCCATTTTTTAGAAAATTTTTGTTTCTATTTTTGAATATGTGTTTCAAGGGTTAGATTACAGTGAAAGGAGGTCTGTCACTGTGTCACAAGGATGGTGTCATCAGTGATGTCATGAGTGATGTCACTGACCATGTCATGAGTGATGTAATATGTGACGTCATCAGCAGTGCATTGCACGCGCAAGTTATAGTGAGTCCAACTAACTATAACGTGGGAATTTCAATGGTTTTATGCAAGTAAAACTTCCAGCTAACTATAACTGGTGTGAAACCTATGGTTTTTTCAGTGAATTTAATAGGTTTTTTAAATGCTAATTCCTAACTATAACTGGTGTGAAACCTATGGTTTTTTCAGTGAATATATATATATATATATATTACCTACTGGCAGTCTCCAAATAGCCCAACAGGTATCTCCAGTGTGCGCCAGGGAGCTGCGTTGCAGACAGGTGTTCAGAGGCCACGCCCCTTTTTACACCTCTCTGCAACGCATCTCTGTGGTGCTTACTGGAGGTACCTAGTGGGCTAGTTTGACCCTAGGGATCCTTAGGATTGAAGGGGACTTAATCTCTCAACTTAGAACAGTGATCGGGTGCGTTTACACAGTGGTGAAGGGAGGGGACGGGGCCTGACGTGATTTGTGCCCTGAGGCGCGTTTTAAGTTGGGGAAAAATCCTACTTCAAACCTGAGGGACCATGGGGGCCAAGTCGTCCACCCGGTGCTTCCAGGAAGCGCTACTGCGCTGCGTTGCAGAGAGGTGGTGCATGCCGTGCCCCTTTTTACATCTCTCTGCTACGCAGCTCTGTGGCGCTTACTGGATGTACTACGAATTCCGATTTACTCACCTGTTATCAGGAGAGACCTCAGTGCTGCATCTTTGATCCCAGTGCTGATCCTCAAAAGTAATTCTAATCATACTTACCAGTAACTTGAACTTCCTTCCATAGGCTAACATTGACTGGTTTCACTTGGAATTCTTCTAAGTGTGGAGTTTTGCAACTTTAAAATAGTCACCTAAAATCATCCGAACAACAAATTCCGATTTACTCACCTGTTATCATGCGAGAACCCAGTGCTGCATCTTTTAGCCCATAGGAAGAAATAATTGAGAACCCAGTCGCTTTTTGATTCTGCCACTCTTTTTCTTTAGAGCAGATTTTTTGCACACCACCGTGTTTAATCAGTGGGTGTTTATAGTTATTTTTTTTAAATGTACAAGTTACGTCACTTGTGTGGATTATTGTGATTGTCTGAGGACTTGCCTTGTCATACACAAGTGGGTATTTACTATGTACAAAATTTACATTAAACACCATAAACAAACAAATATGTTACATATATACAAAAACATTTACACTGTACAATTCTCACAATGTGCATTTATGTGGGGAAAATTACGAACTATACCCTACTAACTGGTTTCAACACTGGACCTTCATCATATGACTTTTATATGTTTGAGGTCTAGTAACGCAAAGACAAAATTTACAAAAGTTATTTTTTGACCATAACTTGCAGCATAGTGTTCAAAGTCCTTTGCGCTTTAAAGTTCGTTTATTCCAGTGAACCAAAGTAAGCCGACGCGTTTCCAAGCCTGTGTATGTAATCGTCAGGTTCTTCTTCAGGGAGTTGGTTAGTTGGGTATCTATGTAAAAATGACATGGAATACATTTAAGAATGGGGCCTCTCTCTAATTCTGAATCAGTGCTTTATGGTTAGTTACACTTAGTTTTACCTTTCCGCGAAAGGCAGTTTGAGTCTTTCTGTCTAGGGGCGCTTCTGGCTGGCAGGTCGTTCTGCAGAGGTAAAGGGCACATCATATATCTGTTTTCTTTATATAAACAGCAAGCCTCTTAGCTTTTTTTATCTAATTAAATTTAAAAAGGGGGGGCAGGACTCACATTTACCTATTTTCTCTGTCAGTGCAGACCGTGATTGGGGTTCTGTTTTTCTTTATTCTTTGATCCCACTTTGTTTGGGCGGTAGCGGCAGGGTCTATATTAACGACAAAGTATGGCAAGAAAAGATTTTGAGTATTAAAGTCTTACCAGGAGTTGTTAATTCTGTTTCCCCATTTCTGGCCTTTACTTACTTCAAATTTCAGCCCGGCTATACGTGATGTAGGCTGTAGCATGTGGCTGCTCAATGTGATTATTTAAACCAATAACCTGATGAGTGACTGTGTCATGTGATCAAGCGCTCTGGGAAGCGCGAAACGCGTCATGGCGATCTGAAGCACCAACAATAAAAACTTGCACCTTCTCTGGGTCCGCATCCATTTCTGCAGCCTTGCAACTCTGCACAAGATATCGGATATCCTTGGAATATATATATATATATTTATATATTACCTACTGGCGGTCGCAAGTAGGTAGTTATAGTTAGGATTGATTTCCATAGGGAAATCGCAACATTCTATTGGGAATAACTTTGGCGCCGGTTGAGGAATCTGCATGAGGTTTTCAGCAACTTTGCCTCGCGGCTCTTCGCTCCTTCCCTGAAAGTTTGGGGGGGTCGTTAATCGGGGGCTGAGATAAAAGGGGGGCCCCAAAACGTGTTTTCCCCATGTTAATTTCCATAGGGCGGTCGAACTCACTTTTAGCTCGAACGGCTGAATGGATTTTCACCAAACTTGGCAAAATTGTAGGGACTGGTAGCTCGATGTGCCTTTGCTATGTCTCAAGATATGTGCTCCAGAGGATTTTGAGTAATTTGGGTTAAAAAAATGTATATATCTATAGCCGCGCCCCGGTACGCGCTCCAGGGAGCGCACCGGGTGCGCTACGCGACTTGCGCATGGAAAGCTGATTGGCTCTCGGGTGTCTGTAAACATTCGAAACAGTCCGCAGCGGCCGCCATCTTGTGTCTCGGTAGGATCGAGACACAAGAGGTGGCAAAAAACAAAGGGTGAAATGACCAAAAGGGGGCAGGGTAGAACCCCCCTGACCCCCTAGGTTTGATGTGGGGGCCATAAAAGGGGCCCGCGAGGCAAAAAAATTATTTTAAAAAAATTCGATTTTCGCGGGGGGAGCGCCCGGTACGCGTACCGGGGAGCGTACCATGGGGAAAACCCAGTTTATTCACTGCGTCACCTCTACGACCCTTTCTTGCGTCAATACACCCCTTTTGCATACATTACACCTGACGTAGGTATAATGTGGCGCAGGGGTTTACAAAGTGACGCATCTACCTAGATGCGTCACTTTGTAAATATGACTGAATAAGGTGCATTTTTAACAGCACTGGTGCGTCACAAAAAGTGACGCACCGGTCATAAATGAGGCCTTCAGTCTTCTAGTCATGCGTCATATTAAATATATGACGTATTATGTTGCAAGTACTTACAGATACGTCAGTATTTCAGACGTATCTGTAAGCGCAAAAGTGATGCATTGCTGGAGTGTGTCACACAAGTGATGCAACTCCAGCAATGCATCTTTTCTTACCCTTCCACACTCCCGTTCCTTTTCTACATTTTCTTTGAATAACCACATTCCCCATGTTCACTCTCCTTCTCCTTACTTTCGTTCTGAACACTCACCTTCTTTCAGTCCCCCTACTTCACTTCCTTTCTCCTCTCATACCTTTCTGTTCTTTCTTACTCATTTTCCTTTCCTTTATCCACTTCACTTACTGTTTTTCATTTTTTTAAGAATATAGCTCTTTGATGAGAATTGGAGGTAGTTCTGAAAAGAACTTTTTTTTTCTTCTTTTTTCTTTTTTAGAACAAAAACAGGGAATGGAAACTGCTCAATAGGGCTGGGAACATCAGCGATGGTTCTCCAATGGTCGAACCATGAGCAGAACACTTTGCTCCCCACAGGAAAGTAGCTGATCACAGTCTTTGCATTTAAGGTTGCCTTTGTAAAATGCAGGCTGAATGTTCGTAACCAGCTCTTGTGATCTCCCCTTCACCGATGCTGTTCGTCCTCCGGTTGATGTAGAGGCCCCATCACTGGGAACCTCTTGTGCCAGAGCCCTGACACTTTCCCGGGCAAAATTCTGGGGGTGCTTTCTCTCCACATGGCGAAGCATTGTGTAGTTCCCAAAAGAATATTTTTTAGTGGGGTTACCCCGTGACAGGACTGTGTGACAGATCCTGCACTCCACTTTTGGAGCATTTACCTTCTTCTGGTCATCAGGTTTTGAAAAAAATTTCCAGATGAAATGTTCTTTGTATTTTGACTGAGGAGGCTCTTCATTGATGAATTCATTGGAGTCATCTTCACTGCTGAATGGTCTGGCAGCCATGATAATCCAAGATATCCAACAAAGAATCAAGAGCAAAAAGGCAGGTCGTAAAAGTCACAAAAGTGAAAAAAGAAGTGAAGGAAATGGGTGGGGATTTCATTCTTTATAAAAAAAACTGTTAGCAACCAATGAAAAGTGTTATTTTCAGGTCACATGACCCGACGCGCTTAGGGAGCGCGCCCCGGGCGCGCCCGTAGTCGCGCTCCGGGGCGCGCCCGGGTGTACGTAGCGTAAGCGCGTCAGGACGTTGCCCGATCGTATGCGCTCGCGTGCTTCCGGGTGCGCTTACGCAGTGTGTCATATGACGTATCACGCAGTTACGCGAAACGTCGCGATGTTGTTTTCGTTCGCGAGAATAGCGCTAACGGGATGCTCCCCGAAACGCGCACTGGGGCGCGCTGTAACATTGCGCTTACCGGTGCGTTCACCGGTACGCGACCCGGGAGCGCCCCAGGGAAAAAATTTTAACAAAAAAATCAATAAATTACATAATTATACAATATAAAATTCGTTATAGAAAATATTACTTTTCATACCTATAGAGATTTGCTAATAAAAAAACATTGAAATTCACTGAAAAAACCATAGGTTTCACACCAGTTATAGTTAGGAATTAGCATTAAAAAAACCTATTAAATTCACTGAAAAAACCATAGGTTTCACACCAGTTATAGTTAGCTGGAAGTTTTACTCGCATAAAACCATTGAAATTCCCACGTTATAGTTAGTTGGACTCACTATAACTTGCGCGTGCAATGCACTGCTGATGACGTCACATATTACATCACTCATGACATGGTCAGTGACATCACTCATGACATCACTGATGACACCATCCTTGTGACACAGTGACAGACCTCCTTTCACTGTAATCTAACCCTTGAAACACATATTCAAAAATAGAAACAAACATTTTCAAAAAAATGGAGGTACCCATATCAGTTACAACAACCAATTCAGTAATTCCACCATCTATATACACATGCACTCATTCACCAACAGTTCTATATAGTCACTCATACATATACTCACTCATCATATGTAGTGATACACCTATACATCCTGTTACACACCGACAGTCATCCAAAAGTTACTCACAGCACATACTCACACATGCAAATAAACATCCATTTATTTGCATATACAGCTATACACACCCTACCACCTTACTTCTAAGAAACGTACACATATTTACTCTCTTAAACAATCACTTATAGAAACACATACTTATTTAAACAGGAACTCTTACAATCTCTTACTCTCACATATACTCATTTATATACATCAATATTCACATATACTAGATTAAAACATGTGTAGTTACTGATAAAGACACTAGTGAGACAGTCATTCACTCACTAACATACACATATACACACTCATCCACCAATACAGTCCTGCACATATGCTGTCTTCAAAACACATACAAACAGAGAGTCAGTCACTCATGCATTTATGTGCTAAGTAATACCCCCACCAAACCATATAGACACTCATACTGATATTAAAAAAAACATCTAATAACCCATATACATACACATGTAGCTACTCACCAACCCATGCAGCCACTTATACACAAAGTGAAACACTAATACATATATTTAAATATTTAAACATTACTCACTAATATTTATTTTTCAGAAAGACACACATTCACTGGATGGTGTCATCAGTGATGTCATGAGTGATGTCAATGACCATGTCATGAGTGATGTAATATGTGACGTCATCAGCAGTGCATTGCACGCGCAAGTTATAGTGAGTCCAACTAACTATAACGTGGGAATTTCAATGGTTTTATGCGAGTTATCTAAAATATTTTATTTTTAAAACACCATGTGCAAAACGTGAAAGAATAGGACGGCCTACGTGTTTCGGCTACAATTAGCCTACAACTGGACCATAGAGTCCCAGGCGTGTGGTAAATTTATAAAAAGTGCTCAGTGCTAGTACCCTTCTTTGTGTTCACTAAACACTAGACTGTTAACCTCATTTACAAACTATGGCTCAATACAATCGCCATTTTGTCTTTCTTCCATTCCTGTGAAGTACTCTTAAAGTGCTGCGTGCGAGATGATGATATCATTTCCTCATTCATGGCAGTAAGTTATTCTGTCACAACAATTATTTACAATCTATAAATAATGCATTCTACAAGGCCTTGCCAGGTGGTCTCTCAATTGATTTATGAACTTTCGTCAGAAAGTTGATAGTAGCTATGATCGGATTGTCTGTTTTCAAGTAGCAATATTCATCAAAATCAATTAGGCCTCTTTCTTTCCAGCCCAGCAAGAGTGTATGGTATTCATTCATCCATTCCTCCATCGGCATTGTTGGCCAATAGCTCATAATGATCTTGATTCTCCAACTATCGCTTTGCCTCATTTATATAATCGGTAACATTTTGGACCACAATGTTTCCTCCTTCATCCGAGGATTTGATTATTATTGTAGGATCGTTTTTGAGTTCTGTGATTGCCTGATATTCTTTTGGTGAGAGGTTCCACGTTTTTTTATTGTTGTTATTATTCCAATTCATGTTCTTATTAGCGATGGAGCTGCTTGAGATCTTGGTAACTTCTTCTACCATTATTTCATGGAATAGGTCAATTTTATTCCCGGGTGGCATCTGTGGACAGAACCTGGACTGTTTTCTTAGTCCGCTTTCACCTCCTATGTTTGTTGTCAGTCCAATAGTGTAACAGAAGTCAATATCTGATGTGAACGAATCTTGACTTGTCTCTATGTTTGATGATTCATCCTCTCTCAAAGATGTTAATGCTCGGAGTGCTAGTAGATCTTTTTTGTTAATTAAGGATGGATTTGGTTCTTCTGATTGACAGGCATTAGGTTGAGGTTTCTTTTCCGCAAAGTATTTTGTAAGTTTACTTTTCCTACAAAACTTGTAGAGATCAATCCGTACATTGGGGATATCCATATCCTTGTTGGGGCAGTAGGATAGTCCTCGATTCAATAGTTTGATTTGAACGGCCGTTAGTTGTTTGTCGGATATGTTCAGGACCAAATTTTTTTCTTCATTTATTCCGCTTTTTTAAGGATTATTTTTGCTTTCCTTTTCCTCTCTTTGGTTTTGCTCTTTCTTCTGCCCCTTCTACTTGTGGTTTTGGTTGTCCTCTCCCCCACGTGTTGATTCTGCCTCTTCCTCTTTGTCGCGTTATCATTTGCGTCAATTGTATCTCCCCGTGAAAATCCAGTGGAGTTGTTACTGTGTCCTCATCAGCTGAGCTGATTTCTGAACTGTCTATTGTATCGGTATTTACTGTTCCAGCGCACTTGTCCATCACAACTCTACTTCTTAGAGTGTCGTACTTGCGGGCAAACGTGTATATGCGCCCGTTTGCATAATCCATCCTGTCCCTCGTGAATTTGTTTGCTTTTCGTTTCTCTACCTCCGTCTCATATTTGTTCAATTTTTTCTCCATATTTTCAATTAATTCCTTGTTTTCTTCAGATACCGGGATTTTCGCTAACTCTTGTTCCAGTGATTGGATTATGCTCGTAATTTTCTCCAATTTCCTCTCAGCGTGTATGATTAATGTCCTCATGAGTTTAAAGGAACACTCATTGGTGTCCTGTTGCCATTATTTTATCAAATCCGGGTCTAGATCGTTCAATGTGGGCATGATGAGTATCCGTAGCCCTCTAGGGACTCTTTTAAACTCTATATATTTTTCTAATGTCATTTTTTCCCACCATTTGTTAATTTCCAGGCTCCGGTTTTGTTGTAATTCTCTTAGGACATTTACTATTGTTCTGTTATCTTTTTCTTTTCCTTTTCCTCCTGCTGTTCCTCTTGTATTTGTGCTAGTTGAGGGAGTTGTTTCATCATCATTGAGTAGTTCACTCGCCCTTAGTTGGCGATTCCTGGTTTTATCTGCCATCTATATAAATGAGGTTATAATTTTCACAGTTTCTTGTCTGTAATTGCTTTGGTGTTTTATTTGTTTTATTTCAGGACTCTGTCATCTGCTCCCAGATTAGCTCAGAATCCCATTGACCTGCTGCTCCTCTCACTCCCCACGTTCGAGGAATCACGATATACCATGCTGTTTCTATAATGCTCAATCCCTCTCATTTAGCTTCTTCCGGCTTTCTTGCAGAGACAGTTTTTGCCTGTAATTTAGGAGTCGAGAACGCAATGTGTTGTCTCGTATCATTCGTCTTTTGGAAAGCGTCTTATTTTCTTTGCCCCTTTCGCGATGACACAATGCTCGGCTACTCTTCCCGGCGATTTGTGATCGAGTAGGCAGCCGCAGGCCCCCGCTCCTCATACGCCACCTCCGCCGCGCTACTGAGTTGCACAGACGCTGCCCACCCCCCGCCTCGCTCACTCACCGCCGGGGCTTTGCCGCTCAGACTCCAGGCATCCGTTTTCTCTCATTTGTTCTGATGCGTTTATACATTGCAGATCATAGAGGCGTCGATCATCTTGTTCCGATTCTTCAAATGACTGGAATTGTTCACAGATCGCCTCGCCTCCTTCGTGAGTGCCTGTGATGTGCGTCCCAGTCCACGCACCATAGATTCCTTCGATACCTCTCGCCACCTTTCTTTTCCCAGCAGAAGTCACGGCACGACAGCAGGTAGGTTATCTAAATTATTTTATTTTTAAAACACCATGTGCAAAAACGTGCAAGAATAGGACGGCCTACGCGTTTCGGCTACAATTAGCCTTCAACTGGACCATAGAGTCCAAGGCGTCTAGTACATTTATAAAAAGTGTTCAGTGGTAGTACCCTTCTTTGTGTTCATTAAACACTAGACTGTTAACCTCATTTACAAACTATGGCTCAATACAATCGCCATTTTGTTTTTCTTCCATTCCTGTGAAGTACTCTTTTTTTTTTTTTGAAAACTTTATTTTTGTTGCAGATTTATTTCACATACAATATAACAAAGATGCCGACAGTGCTATTCGTAATTATCACAGGCTTCAAACCAATGGTTGAATATCACACAGCCCATCAGCCCACATCCCGAAGGCCGGGCGGCAGTAGGTGGTAACACGCCCTAGCAAACGGAGAACACAACAATGCATCTGTACGGCAGAATAATCTGTTCTGCTTTTGTCTTCCATTACATTTAGATTATCCCCCAACTCTCCGAAGGAACCCCCCCCCCCAAAAACTGGCATCTAGTGGGAAAAAAACCCAGGCGTGTACAGTTCGTTCACCTCAGTGTGGCTCTCCTAGGGGCCGAAGAGACAGCAACGATTGACCAAAGGAATAAGAAGAACTTTCCTGGGACAAAACACAATATCGACAGGAGTAAGCATATACGTGCGTGCTGGGCCAGGCCCTACACCAATTTAGTATCCTCCCTCCCCCTCCTCACCACCCTCACTCTCGGACCCCGTGCCCTCAGGGGTGAACAACTCAGCTCCATCCGGAGACCGGTAATCGTACTTATGTGCTCCACCACCGACCGCCAGAATGCCTTGACCAACGGGCAGTCCCAGGCCAGATGGAGAAAGGCCGCTCCCGCCGCCCCACATCTAGGACAAGCGTCACTTTTTTCCCCGGAAATACGGTTCAGGGTAACCGGCGTCACATTTGTGCAGTGCATAAAGTTAAAGTGAATCAATTTAAACCTCGCGTTACACGACACCTTTCGTGTGAGGGTGCCAATGCGTTTGCGCTGCCCCGGTTCCAAATCCAGTCCCAGGTCAGATTCCCATGCCGTCCAGGCCGGAGGGATCGGCAGAGTGGAGTCCTGCCTCATAGCCGAGTACAATAAAGTTATCAACCTCCTACCCCTACCACAGGAGAGGATAACATTGAGGGTATGGGACGTCGGGGGTGCCTCAGGAAATTGAGGCCAGGTTTCCCGTGCCATGTTGTGAAGGCCCCTATAATGTAGGTATTGGCCCCCGCTGAGCCCGAACGTCTCCGTTGCCCGCTCAATAGATAAAAACGTGTCATCCGGGTAAAGGTCTGCCAGTAGCTCACAACCGCCGGCTCTCCACTCCTGAAACGGCATATGTTCCTCCATGGCCACCACCGGGGCCAGGATCCATATCGGCAGCTCCCTATGGAATGGGGCCCTGCGTAAGATTTTTTCCACGAAGCGCTGCCAGACTGCCGCCGTGTGTCGCACTATGAATGGCAGTGCCTCATCCACACCTCTCCCGCGCATTAGAGCCATTTGTTCCGCCCTCTCGTCCGCTCTACCCGCCAGGAGCCGTAGTTCCCAGTTGTCCGAGTCTGCGAACCACCTGGCGGCCGGCAATAGCTGGGCTGCGTAGTAATACAGGTCAAACCTTGGCGCCTCCAGCCCCCCTTCATCCCAGTTCCGGACAATCGTGTGCAGGGCAACCCTACTACGCTTGCCCGCCCAAAGTAAAGACGTGAGGAGTGTATTAAGGGTGCGAAATATCCGCTGAGGAAGCGGGCACAGAGAGTTTTGCAAGGTGTATAGCACCCTCGGTAACATCACCATTTTGGCCACCGCCAGGCGTCCCATCAAGGAGAGAGGCAGCGTGTTCCAAAAGGACACAGACTGTTGCAGAGATGTAATCGCCCGATCCGCATTCCGGGCCAGTAACTGCTCATCCGACAATGCCACTTGGATCCCTAAATAGCGGAAGGCCTCCAGTTCCCACCGCAGTCCCAGGTCCGGTAAGTCCCCAAGCCTGTCCGCATCGTATCCCGCAAGGGGGAAGATCAGGGACTTTCCAGCGTTAATGCGCAGGCCCGAGGCTGATCCGAATCGGTCCAGCAGTCGTAGCAAGACTGGCAGCGACTCCCGCGGAGAGGTTAAATAAAACAGAGCATCATCTGCATACAAGGAAACCGTGTGCACCGTGTTCCCTACTTTGATCCCCCATTGGGACATCGTGGCCCGGACCTCAACAGCTAATGGCTCAATCGCCAGGGCAAACAGGAGCGGTGAGAGGGGACACCCTTGACGAGTGCCCCTCCCCAATGCCCAGTCCGCAGAACGTGCGGTCCCAAGTTTAACCCTGGCTCGAGGTGCTCGGTACAGAATTTGGACCCACCTGCAAAACACGGGCCCTAGTCCGGCACGTCGAAGCACCTCTAACAGGTACTCCCAACTAACAGTGTCGAACGCTTTGGCTAAGTCAATCGAGACCAGAACTCTGGGATCCTCCCCGCCGCGCACCTCATGTAGGATATGGTTCAACCGTCGTAAGTTCATTGCGGTGTTGTGGCCCGGGATGAACCCACACTGGTCCTGGTGTACTAGTTGGGCCATAAGCGGCGCCAAGCGCGCGGCCAACAGTTTGGTCAGGACCTTCACGTCTGTGTTAACACTTGGATGCTAAAGCCCTTGACAGATTTATTACCAATTTCCATTGAAATCAATGGAAACTCCATGACGAGTTACCCTTGTCATTAGCATCCAAGTGGTCATCGTTATAGGGCAGAAGGCCGCGGGATCACAACCGTCGCCACCCGGCTTCAGGAGCATGCAGATCTCCCCTTGATACATCGTGGGCGGGAGGAATCCGTCTTCCAATGCCTTCAGGAAGACCTGGAGGAGGAGGGGGCCGAGCATGTCCCCAAACGTGTGGTAGAATTCGGAAGGGAACCCATCACTCCCCGGGGATCTAGCCCGTGGCAGACCAGCCATTGCCACTCGTACTTCGTGAAGCGTTAGCGCCCCACCCAACTCCACCGTCTCCTCTCTCGAGAGGGCCTGGAGAGTCAGTCCCTGGAGGTAAGGCTGATACGAAGCGTCCGTGACCAAGGGATCCGCCTTATACACCTGCTGCAGGTGGCTCTGGAGGACATGGAGGATATTCGACTCCGAATGCACCATAACCCCATCGGAGCCCCTCAGGGCAACTATCCGTGCTGGGGCCGTTTCTTTCCTCAAAATCCAGGCCAACAGTCGGCCGGACTTGTTCCCCTCCCGGTGTAGACGCTGTCTGAATTGACCCAGGGTAAACTTATCTAGACGGGTAAGTATATCATGTACGCGTTCCCGGGCCTCGCGCTCCGCCGCCAACTCTGGTTCCCCAGGGTCAGGTGAGGCTTGGCTGATCAGAAGGGTGTCTTCTGCTGTCCGCAACTCACGAGTCAGTTGTTTTCTGACCCCATAAGTGAGCCCCATACATTCTCCCCGTATCACAGCTTTCAGAGCGTCCCATTTCATCGAGAGGGGCATTTCGTCCCCATTCCAGTTCAGATCACCATAGTTTGTTAGGGCCGTCTGCACATGATCCCTACCCACTGGGTCCTGTAAAAGGTCCATGGGCATTCGCCAAGTGCGGGGGCGACAAGGCCGGTCCACCTCCTGCATGGCGCACAGCACCGGGGAGTGGTCGGACAGGAAT
Source organism: Lissotriton helveticus (assembly GCF_964261635.1). Taxonomy (NCBI): domain Eukaryota; kingdom Metazoa; phylum Chordata; class Amphibia; order Caudata; family Salamandridae; genus Lissotriton; species Lissotriton helveticus. The sequence continues at coordinate 91,834,092 of NC_136057.1, read as the reverse complement.
CGGGCCAGATGTGTGATTGTCAACGAAAACGACGCATCCATGTTCGCTGCAAGGACCCTGTCTAGTCTGCTATGGGTGTTGTGCGTAGGTGTATAACAGGTGTACAGTTTCTGAGAGGGGTGACCCTGGCGCCATACATCCTCTGCCCCCAAATTAAACATCACCTCTCGCAGCCTTGCCGTCATGCGAGGTTTTGTTCCCGCTCGGGGAGGGTGCCTATCTAGGACAGGATCCAAAACACAGTTAAAATCCCCAAACCATAAAAGGGGGCTGTCCAAATCCGACACCTGGACCTCCTGAACCTGTGAATAAAAGGCTGCGTCATCTACATTGGGCGCGTATGAATTGAGTAGTGTAAGGTCCCTCCCATTCAACTTCACTGTCAGCAGCAGGTACCTGCCCTCAATGTCCGCCTCTGCATACTGCACCGCAAGGGGGATTCCGGGGGCCACCCAGATCAATACCCCCCGCGCATATGTGGAAAAGGAGGAATGAAACATCTGCCCCGCCATTTTTTAGCCAGTTTCTGCGCACCCTCTTCATTCAGATGCGTTTCTTGCAAACATGCGATAGAACTCTGTGTCTTTTGGTGCAAGTTCCCAACCCACGCACGTTCCATGTTAGGAATTTGTGTCCCATGATCCCTGTGATCGCCCAGCCGGGCTATGCAATCTACTGTCAACACACCACCTCCTAGGGGCCCGGTGACACATATGATGCCTACTACAACAAAGTACTTCAAAAACTTCCCCCCCCTCCCACCAACCCCCCTGTTGCATAACTTTCAAAGAACATACCCCTCCACCCCCTCCCACAAGCAGGATGACGGCAACAAACCAACAAGTCACCCCGCCCTTCCCCTGCCGGTGCCATGACGTACACAGCCACCCCACACACCCCGTACTACCCATCACACCCCCACACCACTACAAAACTCAAGCCACCCCCCCCCCCCCAGCTCCCCGCACGACCCCGTGTATACTAAAGGCACATCTGGCTCCGTGAAAACTTCCTTAGACAAGGAGGACCTAGAGCCCACACCCGCACCCCCAACCCCCGATCATACACCAGCTCCCACACAACGGACGGCTCCCCGCCCCACCCCACAATGCGGAGGCTGGTGGTTCTGGGCACAATGACAGTCAATGTACAGCTATACCGTAGTCCCCTCTAGGAGCCACTCCAGCCAATCAGACACATTATATACAGTTCCCATATCACCTCATGAGGGGCCCTTCACCACCGGTGCTTCAGTTCCACCAGTTTCCGGGACCACCAAATCCGAAGGCGTCGTGCCCTGCTCCGAAGTCTGAAGCGTATCCGGGACCAGGACATCACCTGGCTCCAGCTGGCTCGGGGTCCCTGGCTCGGCCCCCAGGAGCAAAGGTTCCAGGAGCATTGCACCATCTGCCCCAACTGTGATTCTAGGTCCTTCTGTACTCTCCGTCGCAGAGCGGTGTCTCCGTCTACTCCGTTGCCTACGCCGGGGACGACTTCCCCACATCTCCTTAGGTCCACCCCGTTCACCCGGTGGCACGCCATCCCCTCTGACCTCTAGCTATTCCCACACCTCCTCTGGGGATTCGAAGAAGTGGGCCCGCCCCTGTGCGAGCACTTTAAGTTTGGCGGGGTAGAGCAACATGTATTGCAATTGCATCGCACAGAGCTTCTGCTTGACCCCTAGAAAGGATTTTCTCTGTTCTTGAACCTGGTGTGTGTAGTCTGGGTATATAGAGATCCGTTTGTTCTCAATGGTCAGATCCGGTGTTTCCCTTGCTGCTCGCAGGATGCAGTCACGATCTCGATAGTTCAATATCTTAGCTATCAGCGCTCTTGGGGGGTCCCCCGGACGCGGCGGGGGGACTAGCGCCCGATGCGCCCGCTCGATGACAAAGACCTCCGAGAGACACTGAGGACACAGCTTCGTTCTGATCCATGTTTCTAGGAAGCGTTCAGGATTACCAGCCTCCATCCGTTCCGGGACCCCTAGGACTCTTATGTTGCTGCGGCGTGCCCTCCCTTCCGCGTCCTCTGCCCTCCGTTCCAGGGCGCTCGTCTTCGCCGTAAGGTGCGTGACTGTCTTTCTGAGTGAGGCCACTTCCAACTGTAGCTGCTCAATGTTACCCTCGGCATTCGTGACCTTGTCCGCCACCTTACGGAGGTCCGTTCGCAATAGATTGACGTCTATCGAGACGGTCTCAATCTGTCTCTCCAGCGCTGAGTGGGAGCCCTTTATCGCCTGCAGCAACTCTGCGCGGGAGGGTTCGCCTGGGCTCTCCGGCTCCTCATCTTGGCCCGTTTGGCATGTAATCCTCTGGGACGGCAGCCTTTGCGTGGTATACTGAGTGATCGTGTTGGGTTGCGTCGAGCGGGGCATCCGGTCTTTGCCCATCTCCAGAGTGCTCCCAACGGAGGGACGGCTCGTCTATGAAATAACAGCTGTCTTAAGCACACCGTTCCCCTGTCGGTAGTCCGGTCCGGGGGGATCCTTATCTCTAGACTCACGCCCACTCAGAGGAAGGCTGGCCCTCCGCCGCCGTCACCCCACAGGCCAAGGACAGCCTCAGGGCATGCAAGGTATAGATAGGGGACTCCGCAGGCCTGGGGTCAGGCAGGATCCCGTCTGGAGCCCCCTCGTTCTCAGCCAGCTAGTACCACCGCAGTTTGAATCCGGCAGGACCGGGAGCCCCCACCAGCGGTACCTGCAGGCCACAGCCGGACGGTCACACGGCCTCACCACTCGAGCAGCCGGCCTCCAAAGGTAGCAGGATCCACAATGTCCGTCGCTGCGTCCTGCAGCCAGGAGCGGACCGGCCCCCCCAGAAGGCAAGCCGATGTCAAGCAAACAGGAGATGGGCCCACAGGACCAGGGCCCCTAGGGGGCCAGCGGTGAGTCCCACTCCCCCGTAACACCGTGTGCAGGCAGGCGGGGGGTAACAGATGCCAGCTCCCCGTCCCCGGTCAAGGATCCGATGGCCAGTCCCACACTGTCCGGGCCCTCCACGCCGCCACTCCGGGCCCCAAGCTCACCCCCTTCTAAACTTTCAGCAGGGGAGGGGGCCCCCGCTCCGCCCCAGGTCTGGGCCCGGTAATGGCCGCCGGCGTCAGTCTCCGTTACCCGGAGAGCAGTCCCCAAGATGGCGGGACTGTGGGGGAGGGGCACGGTCACTCCTCCCGTGCTCCCGCTGCTCCCCCGCTTCAGCTGGGCCACTCTGTACCTGCGCCGGCCTCCCCGTGTCTGCGCCCAAAGAGCCCGCCTCCGGGGTGTCCACACGGCCGAGTGGCCTCCTCACCGGACTCCGGAGCGCGAGCTGGTAACTGTCGGGTCTGCCGCTCCCCGCCGCCGCTCACAGGATCTCCGGCCTCCGCCCGCAATGACCGGGACAAGTTCGCGAGCCAGCAAGGCTCCCGCCAACTACTCCGTCTCACTCCGCCGAACAGGGGCTCCACAGGACCAGGCCTCTCGTGGGCGCCCAGGCCCAGACCACGGTCTCGCGTAGGCGTGACGGCCGTCACCCGGCCACCAGCACTCGTGTTCGGTGGCGCCGATGCTCTCCGCCGGCTGCGGTTCGGACAGTCGGGTCCCCCCGCTTTCAGCAGGGCAATCTGGCCGTGTGTGCAGCAATCGGAGCCCAGACAGGATAGTTATGCAGGATGTCGGGGTCCGTCAGACGGGAGCCGGTGAAGCTCACTTCCTGTCGGCCATGCTGCTTGGCCACGCCCCCTGAAGTACTCTTAAAGTGCTGCGTGCGAGATGATGATATCATTTCCTCATTCATGGCACAACAATTATTTACAATCTATAAATAATGCATTCTACAAGGCCTTATAGAGTTGTCTCTAATAATAATAAGTCATAAATTATGTATATATACACATATATATATATATATATATATATATATATATATATATATATATATATGTCTCTCTCTCTAAATATATATATTTATATATATATTTATATATATATATATATAACTGCTCCACAGCTTTCCTCACATTTCATCCAGGTAGAAGAAAAGCGGCAGCACTCACGGGTTCTTACAGTTTTCAACAACCTTTATTTAAGACAGACGCATTTCGGGAAGCGTCCCTTCCTCGGTGTCATAAGGGAACGCGATGCTTGCCGCCATTTTTTATGAACCCATACAGCGTGATAGCAACAAACAAGGGACTTTGCTATGTGTAACATTAAGCACCATCTTTGAATGTGTTTTTGCGCACACTTAAGCATTTATATCCTGTATCAAAATCATATACAGTTGTAAGTTAATCTTGCCGTGTATCGGCATGGGCAGCCCTCTGAATGAGGGATGCCTTTCCCTTGACAGTTATATTTCACACTCTTGGATCTTGTGTGGCTGGGTTTGCTGGTGTGTGCCATGTCCATATCCATCCCTGTGATCAAAACATACAAGGATGGCGTCCCACTCAGCAACTTTGTGAGTGACACGAGAATATGACAAGTTCAATACTGCCATATTTCAAATAAATAGTACCATGCAGTGGGAGGAAATAGATAGATATCTAAATATATATATATATATATATATTACCTACTGGCGGTCGCCAGTAGGTATATATAGTTAGGATTTCTTTCCTATGGGATTTTTGAAAATTCTATGTCTAATAATTTTCACGTTTGTGGACGGAATTGGCTGAAATTTTCAGGAAAATGGAACATTTTGTTTCTGAGCAGCCACTGAAAATTTGGTGGGGGTTCGTCAAGGGGGGCCGAGAAAAAAGGGGGGTCCCAAAACACGTTTTTCCCATGTTAATTTCCATAATTGGCCTCACTTTTAGCCCGAACGGCTGAATGGATTTGCACGAAACTTGGCAAAATTGTAGGGACTGTTAGCCCGATGTGCCTTTGCTAGGTCTCAATATATGTGCTCCAGTGGATTTTGAGAAATTAAGGTTCAAAAAAATATATATATCTGTAACAGCGCTCCGGGCAGCGCCACGGTTCGCGTACTTGACGCGTAACGGAACTTCGCGAAGCGAAGCTGATTGGCTCTCCGGTCAACATTCTAAACAGTCCGGAGCGGCCGCCATCTTGTCTCTCGGTAGGATCGAGAGACAAGAGGAGGCCAAAACAAAGGGGGAAATGACCATAAGGGGGCATAGTAGATCCTCCCTGACCCCCTAGGTTTGATGTGGAGGCTTTAAAAGGGCCCCGCGGGGCAAAAAAAGAAATACAATTTTTTTTTGTTTTTTTGCGTGGGGAGCACCCGGTTCGCGAACTGGGAAGCGGCAGCCGGGCAGCGTACTATAAGGAAAAAAGAATGATAGACTTTTCAAATATTGTATGTTAATTGATTGTTTGTTTTGTTGATTTTTTTTTTATTTATTTATTTTTTAAACAATTATTTATTATTGTGATTGTGTTTCAAAATTAAATAAAATGTCTACCATTTCACTGTCTGAAATGTCGTTATTTTCATTGAACATAGCTTGTAATGTTTGAGTGTGTAAAATGTCCTCATTTTCAAGGAGGACATATACTGATTGCACACATTGCAGTAGTTCTTGGTCCCAAGTTTCATCCATAAATTCAATATCATTTGGATCAATGATTTCTTGGTTGGTCTCTGCAAGGACAATTTCAAATGACACTTTCTGTTCGCCTTCCATTTTGCCTGAAATTTGCATAAAAAAAATATATATTAGTAGAGATAGGGCACTGTTGGGATTAATTTTAGATAGGCAGTTTTTAACAGTGAATTTATCTTTGGGCAGTGTATAGTATCAGAGTGGAAGTAGGAATATAAAAAAGTGTATGTGATTTAACGTAAGTAAATTCATAATTATAAAAGACAAGCCTAACTCCATCCATAACTATAACAGAGAAGTCTATCTAAATCTATAACTACTACAGAGGGATAGTATATAACTATCAGAAAAAGTTTTTCCATATTAACTTAAAGTGCACAATATACTTCAGTTTTTAAAATAACAACTTACCTTTACAAAGAAGTTGAAGTTATTAGTGAAAATCCTATTGAAATGTATACCAGGAAGTAGTAGTCAAAATGGCTGTGTTTCCTTCTCTTCCTTTATATTCAGGTACATAACCAATCAAATGTCAGGTAAAAAAAAAATGGAAAAGAAAGTAACATTTTCATTGGTTGTCAATTCCAACACTTCAGATGTGTTTTGTGAAGTAATTTACCTCAGGGTATTTAGAGAGGTCTTCAGGCTAAATGGCTAAATGGAATTCCAACCAAATTTGTGAAAATGGTAGGGATTGGTATGTAGTATGAGCAAATCTATATTTGGTGAAAGTGTCTTCAGGGTTTCTTCTGTAAATTACTTTCCCACCTTTTTTAATGGAGCGCTTCCCGGGGAGCGCCCCGGTACGCGAACCTGCAGCGTTACGGGAGTCCACCATTTTGTGTTTCGGTCGAATTAAGATACAAGATGGAGGGCAAATAATGTTCAGAATGGGTAGAAGGGGACATGGTAGACGTATTTTGACCCCCTAGGTTTCCTGAGGATGGCTGAGGAGGCCCATATGTGCGAAAAAAAAACATTTTTTAAAAATAATTCGCGCGGTTAGCTTCCGGTTTGCGTACCGGGTAGCGCTCCGGGGAGCGTACTTTGTTGAAAATTAGTGAAAAAAGTTAGAGTAAAATAATAATTGTGAGTGATCAGATGTAGGGTAGCTCTGAGAAGAGCTTTTGGGTTTATGGTACATTTAGGTACTTATAAGTAGGTACCAATGCACAGTCTTAAATTCAGAATGAAAACTCTGTTCCCTTCATCTGAGAAGTGAACTCCATCTCCTCTGTAGATATCTTGCATGTAGTAACGCAAGTTATTGTTGTATATGGAGCCCATTCCATGGTCTCTCATGTAAGCTAAAACAGATTTGTTTACATGCTTCCTCGATTTCTCAATTTGTGGACAAAATTGGTTCGACCACCTCCATTTCTGTCTTTGGCATATATTTGAATATACCAAGGCAGTTTGAGGAAAAAGTGCCATCAATTGCTCAAAGGTGTCCTTTAAAAGCATTTCCAGACCTACACCAGTCAAAGTGCCCAAGTCATTACCTCCACAGTGCAAAATTAACAGGTCAGGTTTAGGCAAATGCATAAAGGTTTTCACCAATGGTATCAATTGGTGACATTTTAATCCTCTGTGGCCAAACCACTTAATTTCCACATCTTGTAAATTGAGGTTAGGTAAATTTCTGTTATCAGCATACCTCTGAACCCAGTAGATGTAACTATGTCCAACAATCCAGACAGAAAACATGGTGAGAGAAGGTTCTGCTGCAGTCAGATGAAGTGTGGCAATGAAATGGCAGTTGGAAAAATAAGAGTTTAAAATGAAAAAAACTGTGGAGTTTCTGTGTTAAGGAAGCAGTAGCAGTGATTGGTGGATTTTGATTGCTGAAAACAGAAAGTTAGGGTGCATGGATGAGTTCTTTGAAAGATGTAATTTGAATGGTCAAGAAAAAATCATTTAATGAAAGATTGCACTGGATATGCAGGTGCACTGAGAGTTCAGAGTTCAATTGAAACATTGTTGTGTGAACTTGCAAACATCAGAGGTCTTTCAGGAGGTGGTTGCTATGCAAAAAAGGCAGAGAGGGCAGAGGGGGGAAGGGTGTTGATTTGAAAAAAGTGAGGGAAGAGTTTTGATTGGGTGACATGAGAGATATGTGTGATGAGTTACAGCATTTCTGTGCTTTTCATAGCTGCAGACTCTGGGGTGCATACCTTTTGCTCTGCTAAAGACAAATTGGTGTGTTTCTGAGACTGTTTTGAAACTCAAAGTATTTGCTAAGGTGAGAAAAGATTCATTTAATTTAGATAGACAATAGTATGCTTTAGGGAGAAAATTATGAAGAAAGTTCTGTATTTAAAATGTTGCTTTGTGTCAAGTGTTTTACAAATAGATTTTGTTTCTTTGAGTTACATAGCCATGTTAAAAGTGACCCTTAAAAAACGCTTTCATGTGTCTTAGGGCATTTTAAGTCATTTCCCGATGAATGTAGGTATATAATTGATTTAGATGATGTGTTTAAAAACGTTTTTAGGCCTTTGAGTCTCTCTGATATTATTTTTCCCATTTTAATTTAAGACCTTTCCCCGTGGTGCAAGGTCCTTGTAAATACGCCCCCATGTGTGTTTAGCAAATTTAGATTTTAATTCTTTGAGTTACATAGCCATGTTAAAAGTAATGCAAAAATGGTGCAAAGGTTTTAAAAAAACGCTTTCATGTGTCTTAGGGCATTGTAAGTCATTTCCCGATGAATGTAGGTATATAATTGATTTATATGATGTGTTTAAAATCGTTTTTTGAAAACAATTAGGTTTCTTGATATGTACTGCTAGAGCTTCATAGGTTGCTTGGGGTATATTTATAAGGCATTTGAGTCTCTCTGATGTTATTTTTCCCATTTTAATTTAAGACCTTTCCCCGTGGAGCAAGGTCCTTGTAAATATGCCCCCATCTGTGCTTGGCAAATTTAGATTTTAATTCTTTGACTAACATAGCCATGTTAAAAGTGACCCAGAAATGGTGCAAGGGCCTTAAAAAAACGCTTTCATGTGTCTTAGGCCAAAATTAAATCATTTCCCCTTGAATGTAGGTATATAATTGATTTAGATGATGTGTTTAAAAACGATTTTTGAAATCAATTAGTTTACTTGATATGTAGTGCTAGAGTTTCATAGGTTGCTTGGGGCATATTTATAAGGCATTTGAGTCTCTCTGATATTATTTATCCCATTTTAATTTAAGACCTTTCCCCGTGGAGCAAGGTCCTTGTAAATATGCCCCCATCTGTGCTTGGCAAATTTAGATTTTAATTCTTTGACTAACATAGCCATGTTAAAAGTGACCCAGAAATGGTGCAAGGGCCTTAAAAACGCTTTCATGTGTCTTAGGCCATTTTAAGTCATTTCCCCTTGAATGTAGGTATATAATTGATTTAGATGATGTGTTTAAAAACGATTTTTGAAATCAATTAGTTTACTTGATATGTAGTGCTAGAGTTTCATAGGTTGCTTGGGGTATATTTAAAAGGCATTTGAGTCTCTCTGATGTTATTTTTCTCATTTTAATTAAAGACCTTTCCCCGTGGTGCAAGGTCCTTGTAAATACGCCCCCATCTGTGCTTGGCAAATTTAGATTTTAATTCTTTGACTAACATAGCCATGTTAAAAGTGACCCAAAAATGGTGCAAGGACCTTAAAAAAACGCTTTAATGTGTCTTAGGCCATTTTAAGTCATTTCCCCTTGAATGTAGGTATATCATTGATTTAGATGATGTGTTTAAAAACAATTTCTGAAATCAATTATGTACTGCTAGAGTTTCATAGGTTGCTTGGGGTACATTTAAAAGGCATTTGAGTCCCTTTGATGTTATTTCTCCCATTTTAATTAAAGACATTTCCTCGTGGTGGAAGGTCCTTGTAAATACACACCCATGTGTGCTTGGCAAATTTAGATTTTGATTATTTAACTTACATAGCCATGTATGCCTCTTTTGCATCACTGTGCGTCACTTTTGTGACGCAGCGGCGGTGCAAAAGATTTGCGACGCAGCGGCGGTGCAAAAGATTTGCTATGTGGCGACATATTTACAACTTGATGCATCTAGGCAGATGTGTCATGCTGTAAAGTCCCGTGCCACATGAAACCGATGCAGCAGTGATGTAAAACATGCACCATGTTGCAAGACAGGCCTCATTTCATCTCCAACAAGATACAAAGCTGAATCTTCTGTAAATGTCAAAATTGTTGTATACACTGCTCAACTTATGTGTACTCTTTCATATGCTAGAGTCCATCTGCACTATGAGATACCTAAGCAAAGGAAACACAGGTGATGTGATTGTGAAATGAGGAAAAGAAACTCCACATTTTTCAATTACATCACCTGTGTTTCCTAAGTTTACGAATGACATTGTGCAGATGAGGTTTAGGTCTGTCCACGGACACAGAAGAGGTCTGGCCTTTGTTCAAGAGTGAAGTGGACATGACTTACTTCATTGGTAGGTCTTCACATGTATTATCTCCTCTATACTCTTCAACAAGCGTAAATCTCATCTGCAACCCTGAGTAGGCCTCACCTTAAACAAACCTCTGGATAGGCCACAGCTTAATGTCATCCTGAATCAATCATTTAACATGTTAGGGACAGATTTATGATAGGTGTATGACTCTTTTGCGTCACTGTGCGTCACTTTTGTGACGCAGCGGCGGTGCAAAAGATTTGCTATGTGGCGACATATTTAAAAATTGATGCATCTAGGCAGATGTGTCATGCTGTAAAGTCCCGTGCCACATGAAACCAATGCAGCAGTGATGGAAAAGATGCACCATGTTGCAAGACGGGCCTCATTTCATCTCCAACAAGATAAGAAGCTGAATCTTATGTAAATGTCAAAATTGTTGTATACACTGCTCAGCTTATGTGTACTCTTTGATATGCTAGAGTCCATCTGCACTATGAGATACCTAAGCAAAGGAAACACAGGTGATGTGATTGTGAAATGAGGAAAAGAAACTCCACATTTTTCAATGACATCACCTGTGTTTCCTAAGTTTACGAATGACATTGTGCAGATGAGGTTTAGGTCTGTCCACGGACACAGACGAGGTCTGGCCTTTGTTCAAGAGTGAAGTGGACATGACTTACTTCATTGGTAGGTCTTCACATGTATTATCTCCTCTATACTCTTCAACAAGCGTACATTTAATCTGCAACCCTGAGTAGGCCTCACCTTAAACAAACCTCTGGATAGGCCACACCTTAATGTCATCCTGAATCAATCATTTAACATGTTAGGGACAGATTTATGATAGGTGTATGACTCTTTTGCATCACTGTGCGTCACTTTTGTAACGCAGCGGCGGTGCAAAAGATTTGCTATGTGGCGACATATTTAAAAATTGATGCATCTAGGCAGATGTGTCATGCTGTAAAGTCCCGTGCCACATGAAATCGATGCAGCAGTGATGGAAAAGATGCACCATGTTGCAAGACAGGCCTCATTTCATCTCCAACAAGATAAGAAGCTGAATCTTCTGTAAATGTCAAAATTGTTGTATACACTGCTCAACTTATGTGTACTCTTTGATATGCTAGAGTCCATCTGCACTATGAGATACCTAAGCAAAGGAAACACAGGTGATGTGATTGTGAAATGAGGAAAAGAAACTCCACATTTTTCAATTACATCACCTGTGTTTCCTAAGTTTACGAATGACATTGTGCAGATGAGGTTTAGGTCTGTCCACGGACACAGAAGAGGTCTGGCCTTTGTTCAAGAGTGAAGTGGACATGACTTACTTCATTGGTAGGCCTTCACATATATTATCTCCTCTGTACTCTTCAACAAGTGTAAATCTCATCTGCAACCCTGAGTAGGCCTCACCTCAAACAAACCTCTGGATAGGCCACACCTTATCGTCATCCTGAATCAATCATTTAAAATGTTAGGGACAGATTTATGATAGGTGTGTGCCTCTTTTGCGCCGCTGTGCGTCACTTTTGTGACGCAGCGGCGGTGCAAAAGATTTGCTATGTGGCGACATATTTACAACTTGATGCATCTAGGCAGATGTGTCATGCTGTAAAGTCCCGTGCCACATGAAACCGATGCAGCAGTGATGCAAAACATGCACCATGTTGCAAGACAGGCCTCATTTCATCTCCAACAAGATAAGAAGCTGAATCTTCTGTAAATGTCAAAATTGTTGTATACACTGCTCAACTTATGTGTACTCTTTGATATGCTAGAGTCCATCTGCACCATGAGATACCTAAGCAAAGGAAACACAGGTGATGTGATTGTGAAATGAGGAAAAGAAACTCCACATTTTTCAATTACATCACCTGTGTTTCCTAAGTTTACGAATGACATTGTGCAGATGAGGTTTAGGTCTGTCCACGGACACAGAAGAGGTCTGGCCTTTGTTCAAGAGTGAAGTGGACATGACTTACTTCATTGGTAGGTCTTCACATGTATTATCTCCTCTGTACTCTTCAACAAGCGTAAATTTAATCTGCAACCCTGAGTAGGCCTCACCTCAAACAAACCTCTGGATAGGCTACACCTTATCGTCACCCTGAATCAATCATTTAAAATGTTAGGGACAGATTTATGATAGGTGTGTGCCTCTTTTGTGCCGCTGTGCGTCACTTTTGTGATGCAGCGGCGGTGCAAAACATTTGCTATGTTGTGACATATTTACAACTTAATGCATCTAGGCAGATGTGTTATGCTGTAAAGTCCTGTGCCACATGAAACCTGCGTCAGGTTTCATATAGGTGTTTTGTTGCAGGGTGGGCATTCATTTGCATGAAAGCCCTGTAAAACTAACACAGTGAAATTTAGAAGATTTCACTGAGTCAGCTTTATAGCATTGCTGAATCAAATCCTTATGCCTGTTTGAAATAGCCTAAGGAGTGATGCACCATGCAATGTGTGGCTTCCTCCTGTGCATTGCAGTAGACATGTCGTGCTTATGACGTGATTCCTGCAATGTGCTGCTTTTGCGGCACAGATGCGTGGCGCTTCTGTGCTGTTTTTACTCAATGGTGCTCCACATTGTAAATGCGGCACACCATGGGTGGCAGAGCAGCGGTGCACGTTAACTGGTGCATCCCTGGGGATGTGCCAGTTAACATAAATCTGCCCCTTTACATTTAAGTATGTGCAGGGGACACAGAGTCGGTGAGGCTTATCCAAGGTTAAGAAGAGATGAGTCCTGTTCACTGAAAACTTGGACATAGGCCTCACCTCCTCAGCATCGCTGGACATGGCTAAATAATAGCTGCAAAATGTTACTCTTGTTAAACAAATATACTATTATAGTCTCTGAGATTTGAGTCTTACTCTGCAACATCTCATTGTTGTTCTCTTTTTTTAAAGATAACAACAACATCAAGTATGAATGATAATGAGCAATTAGTTGATCTGGATCTTATCGTTGAACTTGTGATTGAAACATCAGTGGAAGTAGATCCCTTTGATGATTTAAATCCTGAGGATGATGAAGAACATGATGAGGATGCCGATTTGTCAGAATTGTATGACATAGGGTGGGAAGCTGACCTGCTTGAGCCTATGGAACTATAAACATTTATTTTAAAAATTTAACGGAAATAAAAAGTAAAAATGTAAACCGTTTCATTTAAAATTAAACACACCTTCAAAAAAAGGTTATGTGTAGTGTCTTCAATAAAATATTAAAATATGCTTATAAAATTAGTTCAGATTCACATATAAAACAACACAGGTAAAATGTAGAAGCATTCAATTTCTTTGCTACTATTTGTGATTTCTAAATTTGACAAGGCACTAAAAATTGTTCTATGTAAAAATAACAAGTAGTGTGTTAAGTTTTTGATGACTGTTATTGATTTACTGTTTGGTAATAGTGGTTAATAACATTTTTTATTATATTTTACCACAGATTCAACTGCAGATCATTTCAAAATTTGAGAATGCCAACTTAGGATAGAATTAGAAAGGCTACAAAACGTCAAAGACAGCAGGTCCATCAAATTTTGCAGCAGTCCTCTACAAAAAAAAATCGTCAAGTCACCAAGAAAGCACCGGGTAAGACAACGAAATCATTCATAAGAAACATTTGTAGAACAAAAAGTATTACTACAGAAAATGTTTCAGTCCAGAAAAAGAGAAGCATTTTAAACGGAAAGGAAAGGCCAATCAAAAATGTTACTGCTAGAGCAAGAGATAACTCTGTGCATGATAGTAGAAGGAAACAACAGTTTAGGGACATTCGTAAACGAATGTTCCGCAACAGGATAATTGGCAATTTGTTAAAAAATATTAAGAAAGGTCAACAGAAAGTGGTTTTTTATAAGAGAAAAAAAAAAGTTGAGAAAGTTATTGATCAGGCATTTGAAATTAAACGAAAGTTATTTATTTTGATAATCAATAGAATTAGGAAGCTAAACAAGGCAATTTATGATTTCAAACGAAATAGTAGATGGAAGAGAATAGTTAATCGTAGTAATTTTTGTGAAGTTTTTTCCGGAGAATGGATGCATAGTTCAAGTTGTGAGGCATTTTTTAATGAGGAGAGTTATTTCCAGGATAATGATTTGGTGCATGCAGTTGACACCAGCGGTCGAGCTTATGAGGTGAAAGATGGTTGTCCAGTTGAAAAAGAAAAACTTGTGACAACAGAGACAGAAGAGGTGTTAGGTAATGAGGTTTTAGGAAGACATCCTAAGGGTCCTGTGTACACCTGGAAGTGTAGTAGTATTTGCAGTGTACGACAGGATTCCATCAATTTGCTTTGTGATTTTGTACGGACATTTAATAAGAAAAGTTTGAAGCAGAAAATGATGTTGTTGCAAGAATTAGATCCTTGCAGAGTGAGAGAAGTGACAGGTTTGCATGGTCATTCACTGGCTTGTCTTTCCAGGAGAGTATGCCAGAGTGTTTTTCATCATTTCAGGATGCTAGCAGTGCATCATAATAAAGTGAGGAAATTAGTTAGAATGTTGTATTATGCTAAGAGTCCAGCAATTATGCTTAAACAATTATGCGCTGCTCTTTTGCATGGTTCTGAAATAGATGTGAAGAATATTTGTGAAGAAATTGAGTTTTGTTACTTTGGAAGTAAAGAGGAGAATGTTAAAATTGACCCAGAAGAAGAGGGTAATGTGGAAGACAGTGTACAGGTTTCCAGTACAGATAATTTTCAGAAGGAAATTGCCACGTTTCAGGTTAAATCAAGTGAGAGGCCTAATTTCACTTGTGTGTGTTGTCGACGCACTTATTATAAGAATCAGACTAAGTTAGTGGATTTATATGCAAAAAGTGAAAGGGAAAATAATAGTGAATGGAAGGATTTCGCAACATACTTGATGGTAGAAAATTGTTTTGATTTGGGATCGGATCAACGTGTGTGTACTTATTGTTGTAACAAATTAAATCAAAACCAGATGCTGCTAGAGCGGTTCATAATAATCTGGAATTGGTTGAGATTCCTTCTGAATTGAAGGATTTAAATACTTATGAATCTATTTTGATTCAAAGTATCCATCCCTTTCAGGCTATTGTAAGAATGGAGCCAAAGACAGGGAAATTGCCTCCATCAGATTTACAGAGAGGATTAAAGGGAAGAGTTGTTTATTTGCCTCTAGATTTGAAGAAAAACATTAATACAATTGGAGTAGAAAAAGTGGAAGAGGAACCTCTGGTTATCTTAGTTAATGGGGTTCCGACAAAGAGTAAGAAAATATGGCAAGATTTAGTGGATGTTAGGAAAGTCAAAAAGGCAACATTGTATTTGAAAAAAAATAATAAGTACTATAAGAATGTATATGTTGCAGAAGAGGGAGTAAGTGAGGAAGAGGATAGCGATTTGTGTGCTGGTCAAATTGAGAAAGTAGAACCCTCTAAAAGTGAAGAAATATATGAACATTATAGTGTTCATCCTTTGCATTCCAAGGAAGTCATGGGGAATGTAATTGAGTTGTTTCAAATGAAACAAGCCAAAGGGAGTCCCATTAGTGTTTGGGAGGAAAGTTTGGAAGCTCGGTGTTTCCAACAGCTATTTCCAACAGGTCAAGGAGGAAGATATGATGAGCGACCTCATCAAATTCCTGCTTCTGAATACCGGACTTTACGATTGTATGCAGAAGATGCTAGGTTTTGACAATGCATTCCCTATTTGTTTCATCTCCTGTTTGAAAGCGATCTGTCTGGACTGTCATATGCAGTGAACCACATCTTGAAAAGTGGTATACAGGTGCAAAACATCTCGGCAAGTGACTTTATGGATAAAGTCAATGTCCAAGACAGTATTTTGGATTGTCACCTGATTAATCTCATGGCGTGTCAGCGTGGTACTAATGAGAACTGGTACCGTCGTCATGGTGATTTAAAATGTATGCTGAGGAACTTAGGAACTCCCACATGGTTCCTCACTCTGAGCTGTGCCGAGTATGGCTGGGAAGACTTACTTGAATTTCTACGAGAGGCAAATGGAAACATTGAAAACATCGAATTCAAGACACCCGGAGAACTGTGCTCTTTGGATCCAGTCAATGTATGCAGGTACTTCAATCATAGATTTGAAGCTATGATGTCTTCATCATGAATAAGAAGAATCCACCTCTTGGAGAGGTGTTGGATTTCTTCTGGAGAAAGGAGTACCAAGCAAGAGGTGCTCCTCATATACATATGCTGCTGTGGATCAAGGATGCACCTAAATTTGGAACAGATCCAGAAGACTAAGTGATGAGTTTCATACAACAGTATTCTACGTGTGCTGTTCCAAACGCAAAGGAGAAGAAACGCCTAAGAGAAAAAGTTCTACGTTTCCAAAGCCATCGTTGTGGAAAGTACTGTCGTCGTAAATTCAGAAACAAGGACAAGTTCTACACCAAATGTCGTTTCAGCTTTCCACGACCGGTGATTTCTAAAGGAAGAGTAAACAGTTTGATGTCTTCGCTGCGACATAATGTGATGAAGAAATCACCTAAAAACACATACAATTTGAAGAGGAACGAAGAGTCCAAGTACATCAACGACTACAACCCAGTGATTTTGTCCATGTGGAATGCTAACATGGATATACAGTTTGTGGCTGATAACTGTATGGCTGTGGCTCGGTATGTGACATCTTACATCACCATAAAAGAAAAGACAGAATTGAAGGATATGTGGGAGGACATTTCCCATGAAAAGAGCCTCAGTAAGAAGTTGTACAGTTTCAGTCTGAAGATGTTGTCACATCGAGAAATCGGAGCTTACGAATGTTCTGACCGGTTGTCTTCAGCAAGTCTCTATGCCAAATCCAGGAGTATCGTTTGGGCGAGTCTTGGTCTTGCTGCAACGCGTAATCGAGTTCTGAAACCTGTGCGGGAAATTGAGTATTTGGCGGAAAAGGAGCCAAACAGTACCGATATTTTGAAGACCAACATGTTGGATACATATTATCCAAATCGAAGCAGTCACCTCGAGAATGTTTGTCTGTATGAGGTTCTACAAAATTACATATTCAAGAGGAACATCAAAGAAGATATTAAGAAAGGAGTGTATGCTGTAATTGGAAGTGAGGGATGTCTGGTCAAGCAAAGAAAATACCACTTGGTAAACCATCGAAAATTGAGTGGCGAATCTCCTGAAAAAAAGGAGTTTTTCTATTTAGCACTTTTGCAACTTTTCAAGCCTTGGCGTGCAGAAGAGGAACTGCTTGGAGATTTCCTCTGTTACGAAGACTCTTTCACTGCCGCCAAGGAGACCATAGAATGTCCTGCTTTTCCCAAATATCTAGAAATGTTGAATGCGGAAATCGAGCAGGAAGCAACGATTGCAGCCGAGATTGCCAGAGACAGTTCTCAGGACAGTCAGAGTTCTGTTTCATTGAGTCAGGATCCACTAGGAGGACCTGTTATCGAAAATGAAGCTGCCACTGCCATGAATGAAGTGGAAAGAGCCATGGCACATGCTCAGGAGGATGCGGTTAACTTAGAAGACTTGGAAAGACAACTCAACGTTGAGCAGAGGAAAATATATGACGAAGTTACCAAGCAAATTGATCATGGATTAAGTCATGAGAAGAAAGAGTGCTCATGTACGTCGTTGAAGCCTGTTCGACTGTACGTGAGTGGAGAAGCGGGAACTGGAAAAAGTTTCCTCATTAAAGCAATTTCATGTTATTTGCAGGAAAGGACTGAGTCATCGCTGTCTTGTGTTGTCACCGCTCCAACTGGACTGGCAGCACATAACATTAAAGGTATTACTTTGCATCGTCTACTGATGCTGCCAGTGGAGCATGACAACAAATTACAATACCACAAGTTATCTGGAGATGCTTGTTGTGAAGTTTCAAGAGTCTTGAGGAAAATGAAACTTCTTATCATTGACGAAGTAAGCATGGTTGCCAATGTCATGCTTGCCTTTGTGCATTTGAGAATGCAAGAAGGAGGAGGCCAATCTCCCTCCTTCCAGCACCCGCGAAGATGCTTGAGGCACATTTGAACTTCCACCTGTCCTCCTTCCTTGACTCTTCTGAATACCTGGATAACACACAACACGGTTTTAGAAAACACCACAGCACAGAGTCCGCCCTTACCTGTTTGGTCGATAACATCCGACGCAAGGTGGCCAAACCACTGTTCTGGTCCTTTTAGACCTCACGGCCGCGTTCGACACCCTATCCCCCGCCATTCTTACATCTCGGCTGAGGGAAGCTGGTGTCACAGGACCGGCCCTGAGCCTCTTAAACTCCTTCCTGACCGAAAGGGAACAGAGAGTTATGCTTGGGAACCACCTCTCCCCTGCCAAGTCATTACAGTGTGGGGTGCCACAAGGGTCGGCCTTGAGCCCGACCCTGTTTAACATATATGTGGCCCCCCTTGCAAGACTGGTTAAATCTCAGGGGATGGAGGTGGTATCCTACGCAGATGATACCCAGATTATGGTATCACTAGCCCACACCTCTGTTAGCACAGCTGCCGCTAGTTTCAGGGTTTGCATGCAGTATGTGGCAGACTGGATGACTATAAATTCCCTCAAACTAAACGGCGAAAAAACGGAGGTGTTGGTTTTTGGGAAGTGTCAAAATCTGTGGTCGAGCGAGTGGTGGCCTTCTTCTCTTGGCATCTGCCCCACTCCCTCCCCTTCCGCCAGAAATCTTGGAGTATTATTTGACACCTCGCTCTCTATGTCCCTGCAAGTCAATAGGACCGTGGCCACCTACTGGGGCGTGATCAGGACGCTCAATAAAATCCGCGGTTACCTTTCCCCCCAGGCGCGTAAACAGGTTGCAGTCGCCCTGGTTGGCTCAAGGCTGGATTACTGCAACTCCCTGTACATGGAAGCCAATAAAGGCCTGATACATCGTCTGCAGATTCTCCAGAACGCTGCAGCACGCTTTGTTTTGGATCTCCCGAAAGCATCTTCCGCCACCTTAGCCAGGAAGGAGCTTCACTGGCTCCCGGTGCAGCACAGAATTGCTTTTAAAATCCTCTGTCTGACCCACAGAGCATTGAAGGATGGTCCTGCTAGCGCTATCGGATCTCTTCTTATGCGTTATGTCCCCACAAGAAACCTCCGATCTGCGGGACTCTGTCAACTGGTTGTTCCTCGTTTCAAACTTGCCAGATGGGGCGCCAGAGCTTTTTCCGTGGTTGCTCCGCAGCTGTGGAACTCCATTCCCACAGAAATAAAAACGCTCCCGACCATCGACTCTTTCAAAAAGGCTCTCAAAACCTACTTTTTTAAGAGGGCCTACCCATGAGCAAATAGGACTTAGTAGTTTTGCTAGCTTCTGCATTTGATTTGACTAGGCGCCTTCACGCCCATTGGGCTTAGTACGCGCATCTACAAGAATTGTTTTCATTCATTCAAGAAGTTCTCAAAACAGAGTATGATGTGTTATTTGGTGGCAAACACATCATTGTTTTCGGAGATCTTCTGCAGCTGACACCAGTGAAAGGACAACCTGTGTTCAAAATGCTCACGCATGAAGATACCAGGAAGTGCCTAGGGAGCATTGGCAACGTCAATATATGGTTAAACTTCAATTATGCTGAACTGCATGAAAATATGAGTCAGGCGAAGGATGAAGATTACAAGAATATTCTACAAGATGTTAGAATTGAAAAAGTGACCGAGCATGGGAAAGAAGCTTTATATGCACGATTACTGTCAAATTTATATCCAGAACAAGATGTTGTGCCTGAGAATATTTTTCAGAAAATTACTGAGAAGAAATCTGGAATATGTTTGATGCCAACTCTTGCAGAATGTGCCATCTTCAACAACAAAATGTTGCATTTAGAAAACCAAGAGATTGTGAAACTGGAAGCCATTTGACAAGATCCGCTTATCACACAGCTTATTGAAAATGTAAAAAAATTTGCTGTTTCGGAAATTATTGCCATTTGACTACGATACAATGTTGCCTTTTTACTTAAAAATATTCTTACTTTCTGTTTTCAGAAAAGAGAATTTAGGGTAGGTAACTGGCGTATAATGATTCTAGGGGTTGATACAATTTTATCTACTGTTTTATATTGCTTTGTGATTAAAAGTGATGTAGAGAATTAAATAATTGTAGTAGTCATAGAGGTAGTGTAAGTCTGCTTCATAGTAAGCAGTATCAGTGTCATAGGAAATGTAGAACATGAGTGAGCAAGAAGGGTAAGATATTACTAGTCCAGGATTGTGAAAGTGATCTTGAACGTTTTCTTTCTGAAAGTTGCGGAAATAGAAAATGACGGGATTTGCTTACAAGAATTCCAAGAGTTATAAATGGCTCTTACATGATTTGGCCTTGTGGAAACGTGTGGTAGAGAGCGAGAAGTCATTTATTGTATGTAACATATTTTTCAAAACGATGGAGGTTTTCTTTCAGAAAGTGGCGGGCTGAAAATAAAAGCACAACCGAGTGTAAGCTGTTCATAGGACATCCTTCGACGTCATGGAAAGTAAGTTACTTTTGAGGAGTACTGATTTGTGATTGGTTATGTTATATGGGTTTTTTAAACACAATCATTTTGATTGTGTTTTTTTCCCCCGCTGTTATATGATGAATACCTTCAAGTCACTGTTTTTAGTGAAATTTGATACATTCTGAGAACAGCAAAAATAAACCATTTAACATGTATAATTAATTCTGTACTGTTTGTATTTATGATGTACATTTAGAACTGTGTAGGAGGCATGGAGAAGGTGAGGCTTCTGTAAGTGTCAAAGTTGTTGCATACAGTGCTCACATTCTACGTAGTCTTTCATATGATAGACTACATTTCCACAATGAGATACCTAAGCAAAGGAAACACAGGTGATGTGATTGTGGAATGAGCAAAAAAAATTGCACGTTTTTCAATTATATTACCTGTGTTTCCTAACATTACACCTCACATTGTGTAGATGAGGTTTAGGCCTGTTCCAGGAGACAGAGGAGGTCTGACATTTGTTCAAGAGTGCAGTGGACATGACTCACTTCGTTAGTAGGCCTGCACATGTATTATCTCTTCTATACTCTTCAACAAGCCTAAATTTCATCTGCAACCCTGAGTAGGACTTACCTGAAACAAATCTGTGGATAGGTTACACCTTATCAGCATCTAGAAACAATTATTTAAAATGTTAAGGGCAGTTTTATGAAGGCTGTGTGCCTCTTTTACGCCGCTGTTCCGTCACTTTTGTGTAAAAGATGCACCATGTTGCAAGATAGGCCTCAGTTCATTTCCAGCAAGATACCGTCAGTTTAAAATGTATATAATTAGGACTGTGTAGGGGGTATGGAGAAGCTGAGGCTTCAGTAAGTGTCAAAGTTGTTGCATGCAGTGCGTACTCTTTCATATGCTGGACTACATCTGCACAATGAGATACCTAACCAAAGGAAACACAGGTGATGTGATTGTGAAATGAGCAAAAGAAATTGCACGTTTTTCAAATACATTACCTGTGTTTCCTAACATTACGAATCACATTGTGCAGATGAAGTTTAGGCTTGTCCAGGGAAACAGAGGAAGTCTGAACTTTATTGGTTGGCCTGCACATGTATTATCTCCTCTGTACTCTTGAACAAGCCTAAATTTGATCTGCAACCCTGAGTAGGCCTCACCTGAAACAAACGTCTGGATAGGACACACCTTATTGCCATCCTGAAACAATCATTTAAAATGTTAGGAACAGTTTTATGATGATTGTGCACCTCTTTTGCGCTGCCATTGCGTCACTTTTGTGAGACAACAGCAGTGCAAAAGATGCACCATTTTCCAAGATAGACCTTACTTCATCTGCATCAAGATACTGTTAGTTTAAAATGTATATCTTTAGGACTGTGTAGGGGGCCTGGAGAAGCAGAAGCTTCTGTAAGTGTCAAAGTTGTTGAAAAACTGTTTGTCCTTCAATCTTTTCCCTTGTCTTTTCTAATTTTTAAATATATGTTTTAATATTTTTCAAATGTTTGTTATCTCTTTCACAGATTGAAAGTATAAAAATAACAAGTGACTAAGTTAACGACAATTATAAGGTAAATGTTTTGTACTCTTTTCGTTTCATTTCTATCACATTTAACTACTATTAGTTCCACTGCTTCATTTCTTTAACCCTCACTTTCCTGCCTTTGCTACTTCCCTCATTCCTTTCTCTATTACTTACTTACTCTACTCCTTCCACTCCTTTTCTCAGTCTTTCTCTTCTCATAGTTCCTCACTCTTGTTCACTCACTCCGTCTCTATTACTCTTAGTGTCTCTGACTGATCACTGTTTCACTACTTGTTCATTATGCTTTCTCTGTGTAGTTGAAGCACACTAAGGGGCATATTATGAACACAGCCAATAAAATTATTGCTGTTTTTATCGGCAGAAAACTGCTGCAAAAGCGGCTTTAGCGGCAGTTTTCTGCCGCAAAAGCAGCTTTAGCGACACATTTCTGCCGATTAAAAGCTGCAAAACTTTTATTGCCTATGTTGATAATATGCCCCTATGTTATTTAGAATTCTTTGCTGTTTCAATTATTCTTTTTCTGCTTTCTGTTTTTTCTCTCTGTTATTCCACATGTTTTAATCTTATTTTGAACATTCACTCATATTCTCTAAGAAACTCTTCTTTGTTATTCTTCTACTGTCCTTTTTTTCTTTCACTTCCTTATCTATTTTGTTTTTCACAATTATACCCTCTTCCATCTTTTCTTCGGTAAATAAATCTATTAAACAGTATCTCTGGTTTACTCCCTATAGCTGTCTTTCTTACAGGCATTGGAAAGGGCTCAACAGGAGCAAAACATTTTTTTATTTTTTGGAGCGTTTAGAGCACTTGTGATTTTCAAATGCTCTGTTTATTAAATTAACACTCATATTGCCACATGAGAGTAAGGTACCGCAATATATACAGACAATCTTCATGTGGACAAAGTTTTCCTGAATGTTTGGCACTGTTTCCCGTGCCTCTGGCCCCGACAGAGATACCTGTGCCGATGTCCTGGCCACAGGAGTTGGTGGGTTGTCCTGAAGGTCACGCATCTCTGCCCGGCTGTAATTTAGTGGATGCCACCTCTGCATGTGACGGTGCATAGTATAGTTGCCGTAACTATACTTCTTATCTGTGCCTCTAGATAAGTCCTCTTTGCATATGAGGCACGTCACATACCGAGCATTAACTTTTTTCTGTCCTTCAGGAAAAGAAAAACACTGCCAAATGAAACTATTTTTATGATGAGATACCCGGGGCTCCTCTTGTAAAAACTGTGTTGTCTGTATTTCCTCTTCCTCTTCTTGATCCTCTTCCTCCTCTGTGTTGGGAAGGAACTGTGGAGGTGGTCCTCTCTTCCTATGAGGAGGTGGTGGTGGTGGTGGGGGTCCACCAGCTGCAGCTACTAGTGAAGCCATTTTCCACTGAGCAAAATAGGTCTTCCTTTCACAAAGTTGAAAGTCCGAGTGAGAAAAAAGGTGGGGGCTTTCATCATTTGGGAAAAAAAATAGTTCTAAACCAATGAAAAGTGTTATTTTTAGGTCACCTGACCTAGCCTTACATCATTAGGAAACCAAAAGTGAAATGAACCAATGAAAAGTTTTATTAACAAGTCACATGACCTGTTACGCTTATGTTACGCGCTGCGGAACGCGCCCCGGATCGCTTCCGGTTCGCGCTCCAGAGCACTTCCGGGTGCGCTAACGCGGCGCGTCATAAGACGCATTACGCGGCAACGCGATACGTCGCGCTTTCGCGACGCGCCCCGGATCGCTTCCGGGGAGCTGCGCTTCGCGTCTCAGTTCGCGTACCGGAGCACTTACGGGTGCGCTAACGCGGCTCGCCATAAGACGCATTACGCGACAACGTGATACGTCGCAGCTCCGCGACGCGTCACGATGTTGATTTCTAACGCGGCAGTTGCGCAAACGGAACGTTTATCGGTTCGCGGACCGGGTCGCGGCACCAAATTGAGCTAACGGGAAGCTTCGCGAACCGGGAGCGAACAAAAAAAAATAATAATAATAAAAATTGTTAATAAACATAAAAAAATAAACATATCACTGATGACATCACTGATAACAACATCCAGTGATTTTTTGTTTCTGTAAAGTTTAAATATGTCTTACATATTGAAGAATGAGTGGATGTATAAGTGTCTGGACGAAGGATTTAGTAGGTGCATGACTGACTGTATGAGTGAGTGATTAAATGTGTCTCACTGAGTGCATGGGTTAGTGACTAAACTGTCTTAATTTGTGCATCATTATGTCTGTTGTTCTGTAAACTGCTGCATGTGTTGATCAGTAGCTATATGAGTAACTGTATGGGTTATTGATTGATTGTCCAAGTATGTGTATGTGAGACTGAGTGTGTGTGTGGCTGGCTGGGAGGTGTGTGACTCTGTGCAGATCAATGTGTACTTGTATCAATGATTGTATAAGAGAGTAAGTATGTGTTAGTATATGTTTGAAAATGTAAGGTGCTCTATGTTTAACTGTATAGATTAGAAAATGGAAGTGTGATTGATTCTTTACAGGACTGACTAGGTGTGTGAGTAACTCCATGGATGAGTGGCAGAGTGTGAGTGTCTGTATAGGTGTATGAGTGCGTATGATAGTGTTGTAAAGATGAGTGATTGTATGTATGAATGATTGTATGGGTGAATGAGTGAATGTGTGTGTAGACTTAAGAATCAGTGAGTGCGTATGTAGTAACTAGTATTGGTGTGTCAATGGTTTCAAAAATTATATTTTGTATTTAACACTCGGTGTAACAGAGGTTATATTAAAGTGTGAAGAGATGCATTGTATTGTCACATTAATGATATCATCAGTGATGTGACCATTGATGTCAAATGAGATGTCATCAGTGATGTCATCAGTGATGTCATCAGTGATGTCACTGACCATGTCATGAATGATGTAATATGTGACATCATCAGCAGTGGATTGCGTGTGCGCGATATATAGTTACTGCAACTAACTATATATGGAATTTCAATGGTTTTGTGTGAGTAAAATAAGGTTTTCTAAATGCTAATTCCTAACTATATATGGTCTATAACCTATGGTTTTTTCAGTGAATTTTCAAGGTTTTGTAAATGCTAATTCCTAACTATATATAGTCTATAACCTATGGTTTTTTCAGTGAATATATATATATATATATATATATTCACTGAAAAAACCATAGGTTATAGACCATATATAGTTAGGAATTAGCATTTAAAAAACCTTATTTTACTCACACAAAACCATTGAAATTCCATATATAGTTAGTTGCACTAACTATATATCGCGCACCTGCAATCCACTGCTGATCATGTCACATATTACATCATTCATGACATGGTCAGTGACATCACTGATGACATCACTGATGACATCTCAAATGACATCACTGATGACATCACTGATGACATCTCATTTGACATCATTCTTGTGCTAATACGATAAACCTCTTCAGACTCTAATATAACCTTAGATACACTCAGTGTATACAGACACTCACACACTTCCACTCATCCATGGAGTTACTCACACACCCAGTCAGTCATGCAAAGAAACAATCTCATCTCCATTTCTTCAACTATACAGTTAAACACACCTTACTTATTGAAACATATACTAACACATATTTACTCTCTTATACAATCCCTGATACAAGTTCACAATGATCGATACAACCACTCACTCATTCGGTGGCTCTCATGCACAGTTATTTATATATGCCAACTCTCACATGTACTGTATTTTTCATATGTACTTACTATGACATGTAGCATTGAGATATCCATTCACTCATCAATACACTCATGCACACAGTCAACTGCCCATGTAGCTGTTTCCACATGCACTCTTGAACTCATACACCTAGTGAATAAACTGTTCACACATCTATGCATAGAGTCACACACCTTCCAGCCACCCCCACACAAACTCAATCTCCCATAGAAATACTTGGGCAAGCAATTAATAACACATATAGCCTCTCGTATAGCTAATGATCAACACATGCAGCAGTTTACAGAACAACAGACATAATGATGCACAAATTAAGACAGTTTAGTCACTAACCCATGCATTCAGTGAGACACATTTAATCACTCACTCATACAGTCAGTCACGCACCTACTAAATCCTTCATCCAGACACTTATACATCCACTCATTCTTCAATATGTAAGATATATTTTAACTTTACAGAAACATACAGTCACTGGATGTTGTCATCAGTGATGTCATCAGTGATGTCATTTGAGATGTCATCAGTGATGTCATCAGTGATGTCACTGACCATGTCATGAATGATGTAATATGTGACATGATCAGCAGTGGATTGCAGGTGCGCGATATATAGTTAGTGCAACTAACTATATATGGAATTTCAATGGTTTTGTGTGAGTAAAATAAGGTTTTTTAAATGCTAATTCCTAACTATATATGGTCTATAACCTATGGTTTTTTCAGTGAATTTTCAAGGTTTTGTAAATGCTAATTCCTAACTATATATGGTCTATAACCTATGGTTTTTTCAGTGAATTTCAATGGTTTTTAATAGCAAATATCATAAGCTGTCGAATGTCAAGTACGTGGTAAGTGAAAACATTTTCGTGTTTATGCACACTGATCTGCTTTGAATGGTGCCCCCCCCCCCCTCATTTCTATTAGGAGTACTCTCTCTTTGCAGATAGTGAAAGGTAGTTAACGCAGGTCTTTGCCCCCATTGTAATCCGTCGTGCCTGCTTCTCTCTCCATTTGATTGATTGTTATCCAAGTATTTACTGTTTTAGAATTAGTTCTCTTTGGTTCATTCTCTATTTACAAACAAACACAGAGTCGCAATACTCTGTTCAGTCTTTGCAGATAACGAAAAATCGTGTAAAAAAAAAAGAAAAGGAATCGAGCAAAATCAGTAGGCCACTAATGGGATCTCTTTTTGACCTCGCTAAAATAGAAACATTAGGAACAACCCCTCATGACAAATACAAAACTAGTGAGATGAACTGAACTCCACACAATGATGGCTGCAAAACAACTCGGCTCCGCCACCCACCCCGCCCAAAATAACGATAAAGAACGGCTGCCATGATTGGTTGCGGAATGACCACGACGGAGCTACGAAATGGTGCTGCTCTCATGCTAACCCCAGCTTTAGTCTGAAACATCCAGAAACACTGTAGACTACCAATTCGATCAGTTCCGGTAGCGCCCCAATGTAACCCGGTAGAGAAGAACTAGCTCTCCCCTCTTTGACTGATGGTTCTTGTTGCCTGTCCCTTCTGTTGTCATTTAACAGAACTATTTAGCCTGCTGAAAGGGGTTGTGTTCCGACCGCTGGTTGGTGGAGACATTTTGACTATATTCTGTACCTGCGTTGTCGCGTAATGCGTCATATGACGCGCCGCGTTAGCGCATCCGGAAGTCATCCGGGGCGCGCAGCGCGTAACGTAAGCATAACAAGTCATGTGACTTGTTAATAAAACTTTTCATTGGTTCATTTTACTTTTCTTATTGTAATGATGAAAGGCTTGGTCATATGACCTAAAAATTACGCTTTTCATTACTTCCGAACATTATTTTTTCTTAAATATATGTTATAATGTTCCAGGCTAATGTACTTTCCCGGAAATTTTACAACTGTCCTGCAAGTAAAATATATTCTTTTTTCGAGAAAAAGAGCGTTTCTTCGTCCCATGACGGAGCCGTTGAGCAAAAGAGGGTCGACCTGCTGTCTTAGTCGCCGATACGCCTGAATATGAGATTCTTATCGATCACTTTATGTTGCAGGAATAGAAAACACAACAGCCCTTGACCATTTATCTTTACTGCGTTCCTTCGTATTATACCTTTTACCCTTCATGTAATTGGTCTGCTTTATTTCACTTGCCTTTTAATGATTCTAAAACAGTCACTATTATTAAAAACTTTACCAATGTATATACTACTACCATGTTTTCTTTTAAAAACCTTTATTGAGAAAATTTCATTATACAAATACGAGCCTATAACCACGTGGGCCTGCCACAGAGCAAACTGTAATCGTATATGATGAATAGACATTTACACTGTAGAGGAACGTAACGGGCGGGCCATTAGGTTGCAAGAACTAAGGTGTCTAACAGTTACGGAATCGGTGGACGTACATTTTATAATTAAAATACGACAGGGCCAGTTACAATAAAATTATCTAGATATACATTTGCGGGCAAGTACCATGGGTGACGTTAATTCGAACTTTCAACAGTACAGTAATCAATAACACATCAGAACTTAATATCAATAGGGATGTCGAAATATTCAATCAATTCTCGTCCCCGCCCGCCATGTGCTTCAAAACTGCATACGTATCTCGTGATTTCAAGGTTCTGCAACCAGTACACAACAAGGAGTTACGAGTCCCATTTATTCTGGCGCCATTTTGGGCGAGGACGGGCAGGTCCAGGATATAGTCAAAATGTCTCTACCAACCATCGACTATGATGATCTTCATATGCTGTATTTATTAGAGTAACACTCATCTGTCCACATGAAATTAATTTGCCACAATCTAAACATGTCATTTTAATCTTTCCAAAGTTCTTCTAAATATTTGGGACCGTTTCCCTTGCCTCTGAAGCTCTCAGTGCCACTTCTTTGATGAATGTACTAGCAGGTCAGGGGTTCTCCTCCAAATCTCTCTTTTATGCAGCACTATAATTAATTGGTGCCACCTCTCCATATGACGATGCATGGTATAGTTACCACAACTATATTTTTTTTCGGTTCCTCTGGAGAGTTCATCGTGGCAGATGAAGCGTGTAACGTACCGGGCATTTACCTTTTTTTGCATGTACAGGAAAGGAAAAAAAAATCGAGCGTCCGAGTTCTAAGGTGTCCCAGGGCCATTTTGGTGGACCAGGCCCAAATCCAAAGAACAGCCATCTCACAGGCTAATGGGGCGACCCACGCCGAGTTTCAGCATTGTAGTATGACCACACAAGTACAGCAACTTGCTAGACATCACCTCGGTGCCATCCGGATCTCGGCGCCCCACTGCAGATGAAGTGCCTCTCAACTATGAAACCACCACGGTGACATCCGGATCTTGGCGCGTTGTGCTGCCTTCGGCCTATTCGCACATCGGTCCGCTACTGACGCCATCTCACAGGCTAATGGGGCGACCCACGCCGAGTTTCAGCATTGTAGGATGACCACACCAGTACAGCAACTTGCTAGACATCACCTCGGTGCCATCCGGATCTCGGCGCCCCACTGCAGATGAAGTGCCTCTCACCTATGAAACCACCACGGTGACATCCGGATCTTGGCGCGTTGTGCTGCCTTCGGCCTATTCGCACATCGGTCCGCTACTGACGCCATCTCACAGGCTAATGGGGCGACCCACGCCGAGTTTCAGCATTGTAGGATGACCACACCAGTACAGCAACTTGCTAGACATCACCTCAGTGCCATCCGAATCTTGGCATCTCAACGCCTAGTGGTATCTTCCATACAAAAAATATTGTTACGCTGCCTTTGGCCCCATTCGCACATCAGTCCGCAACTTAGACACCACCTCGGTGCCATCCGGATCTTGGAATGTCAGCACCTTTTGGTGTCTTCTCGTCAGAAAATATTGTTGCGCTGCCTTTGGCCCCATTCGCACATCAGTCCGCTACTGACGCCATCTCACAGGCTAATGGGGCGCCCCATGCCGACTTTCAGCATTGTAGAATAACCACACCAGTACAGCAACTTGCTAGACATCACCTCGGTGCCATCCGGATCTCGGCGCCCCACTGCAGATGAAGTGCCTCTCAACTATGAAACCACCACGGTGACATCCGGATCTTGGCGCGTTGTGCTGCCTTCGGCCTATTCGCACATCGGTCCGCTACTGACGCCATCTCACAGGCTAATGGGGCGACCCACGCCGAGTTTCAGCATTGTAGGATGACCACACCAACTTGCTAGACATCACCTCGGTGCCATCCGGATCTTGGCATCTCAGCGCCTTGTGGTGTCAGTCAGAAAATATTGTTGTGCTGCCTTCGGCCTATTCGCACATCGGTCCGCTACTGACGCCATCTCACAGGCCAACGGGGCGCCCCACGCCGACTTTCAGCATTGTAGGATGGCCACACCAGTGCGGCAACTTGCTACACACCACCTCGGTGCCATCCGGATCTTGGCATCTCAGCGCCTTGTGGTGTCTTCTACTCCGGAAATATAGTAGAAAATATTGTTGCGCTGCCTTTGGCCCCATTCACACATCAGTCCGCTACTGACACCATCTCACAGGCCAACGGGGCGCCCCACGCCGACTTTCAACATTGTAGGATGGCCACAGAAGTGCGACAACTTACTAGACACCACCTCGGTGCCATCCGGATCTTGGCGCGTTGTGCTGCCTTCGGCCTATTCGCACATCGGTCCGCTACTGACGCAAACTCACAGGCCAACGGGGCGCCCCACGCCGACTTTCAGCATTGTAGGATGGCCACACCAGTGCGGCAACTTGCTACACACCACCTCGGTGCCATCCGGATCTTGGCGCGTAGTGAAGCTGCAGCAGCTGCAAATAAGCTTCAGACAGTGTTACAACCGCTGCTCAGAACTCTCAACTATGACACCACCTCGGTGCCATCCGGATCTTGGCGCGTTGTATTGCCTTCGGCCTATTCGCACATCGGTCCGCTACTGACGCCGCCTCACGTGCCAACGTATTTTCTCCGCATTTTATACCCTATGCCGCATAACAGGTCATGTGACTTGTTTATAAAACTTTTCATTGGTTCATTTTACTTTTGGTTTCCTAATGATGGAAGGCTTGATCATATGACCTAAAAACAACACTTTTCATTGGATGAAAACTTTTTTTTTCCCCCAAACGATGAAAGCCCCACCTTGTTTCTGGATGTTTCAGACTAAACTGGCGTCACCATGAGAGCACCACCATCTCGTAGCTCCGTCGTGGTCATTCCGCGAGCAATCATGGCAGCCGCTCCCCACCAGAAGCCTGCAGGAGTCGGGGCCCCCAAAACTTTTGATGAATTCTCAAGGCGGAGGGGACGCTTTCGAGAATGGGGTCCAAGACCTAGCAGACAAGCGTCCGATTTCCAAGGTGTCCCAGGGCCATTTCAGTGGACCACGCCCAAAAAGGAAAGAGCCTGCCGCCATTTTGAGAGTCCTGTGGCAGCCGCCTATCGCTGCACCGCAAGAGTGGGCGCAACTCAGCTGAATGGCGGATTTTGACACAGTGGACCAAAAGCGGACGGAATGGCAACTGAAACGGTAAAGGGGCGCCCCACTAAAACAGATGAGACTCCACCTGGAGAGGCCCGTTCACGCCGCCTCCCCCGGGGCGCTCCACGCCGTTATTCGGAGCAGCATTGTAGGATACCAAAACCAGTGCGGCAACTTACTGGACATCACCTTGGTGCCATCGTTCTGCTGCCTTGGAACTATTCGCACAACAGTTTGCTACTGATGACCCACCCCCCGCGACGCCCCACGCCGTTATTTGCTGGGTGGCAACTTACTAGACATCACTTTCGTGTCATCTAGATTTCGGCGCGTTCTGCTGCCTTGGAACTATTCGCACAACAGTTTGCTACTGATGACCCACCCCCCGCGACGCCCCACGCCGGAAATCTGGACGTTGTGCTGCGTTGGGACTATTCGCACAGCCGACCGCTACTTCGTTGTTTTTCTCTAAAAATGTTTATATGTTATTACTATTTTTGTTTTCTTGTATATATTTATAAATTATTAAAGTTTTATAATCTTACTACTTTGTCGGAGTGCTATATATTTTTAATGTGACACATAATTGTAAAAACTTTGATGTACAAAGAGTCATCCCTGGAATCTTCCGCTTCACGCTCGGTCCCCTCCCCAATCACAATACAGGATGGTTTTCAGATAATAGCAACGCTTCTGCTGTGACGGATCTCATCGAGTGTGGGCCTTGATCTACTATAACTCCTTTGAAGAGGGGTGATTCTTTACAGCTGTGGCCATAAACTACATCTGCAGGGCTAGCTGATAGCCTAGGACCGGCCTGGACAATCGGACACAGAGGAAAAGGAGTGTCAGAGGGTGCGGTAGTGAATAGGGCGAAAGGGAGGTGTCGGGCGGGCACAGGGTGTGATTCTCAGGGAAGAGCAGCGCAGATGGGGGGAGGTTTATTACCCATGCATAAGACAGAGAGCGGGGGTGACCACTGCCTGGGTGAGATGCTTGCGAGGGTGGGGAGCCATGCTAAGGATCGACAGCGTGCACAGAGTGGGTCTGGTCAAGGCATCTAAAATGGCTGCCGTGCACGACAAAAGTGTGGCATTTGAAAAAAGACAAGATGGCGCACACAATGTTTTTCAACAATTCCTGATTTCCTTCGAATCGAACGTTAACAGACGTTGGGGCATATTACCAAAGTTAAGCGATATTTATCCCTAACGATGCATTGCAAAGATTTTTTTACCGTCAGAAATTATCGCAGATAAACCTTGCTATTATCAAGGTTTATCGCAAATACGATAAAAAACGAGCGCAATGCATTAATATCGCTGAAAACTCCGCGATATTCATGCATTACCGAGCTAATGCTCTTAGCCATGTTATCCACCTCCCATTGGATAACATGGCTAAGAACTGCTCAGGGCAGCTGTTACTTTTTGGAGATATTCGCGCTTATCTCGAATATTTCCAAAAGTTGATAATAGGAGATAGCGATGTTAGCGACTGTTTCCAGTCGCTAACATCTTGGCATGCCCACTTTGCATGTCATTAGTGATAAATATCACTCACATGCAAAGTGGGACCCAAGATGGTCGCTATCTCCTACTAGCCGTCGCTAACTGGTGTTAGCAACACCTAGGTAATACAGATATAATTTTATCTCCGCGAAGCGGAGCGCTGTTACAGATATATATCTTGTTTTTGAACGTTAATTTCTCAAAATGCACTGAAGCACATATATTGAGACATAGCAAAGGCACATCGGGCTACCAGTCCCTAATATTTTACCATGTTTCGTGCAAATCCATTCAGCCGTTCGATTATTATTATTATTTTTTTTTTTTGCCCCGCGGGGCCCTTTTAAAACCTCCACATCAAACCTAGGGGGTCAGCGAGGATCTACTATGCCCCCTTATGGTCATTTGCCCCTTCGCTTTGGCCTCCTCTTGTCTCTCGATCCTACCGAGAGACAAGATGGCGGCCGCTACGTACTGTTTGGAATGTTTACAGACACCGGAGAGCCAATCAGCTTCGCTTCGCAAAGCTCCGTAACGCGAAAAGTACGCGAAGCGGTGCGCTGTTACAGATATATATCTTTTTTTGAACGTTAATTTCTCAAAATCCACTGAAGCACATATATTGAGACCTAGCAAAGGCACATCGGGCTACCAGTCCCTACAATTTTGCCAAGTTTCGTGCAAATCCATTCAGCCGTTCGATTATTATTATTATTTTTTTTTTTTGCCCCGCGGGGCCCTTTTAAAACCTCCACATCAAACCTAGGGGGTCAGCGAGGATCTACTATTCCCCCTTATGGTCATTTGCCCCTTCGCTTTCGCCTCCTCTTGTCTCTCGATCCTACCGAGAGACAAGATGGCGGCCGCTACGGACTGTTTGGAATGTTGACAGACGCCGGAGAACCAATCAGCTTCGCTTCACAAAGCTCCGTTGCGCGAAAAGTCCGCGAACCAGACCGCTGCCTGGTCCGCGCTTACAGATATATATCTTTTTTTAAACGTTAATTTCTCAAAATCCACTGGAGCACATATATTGAGACCTACAAAAGGCACATCGGGCTACCAGTCCCTACAATTTTGCCAAGTTTCGTGCAAATCCATTCAGCCGTTCGGGCTAAAAGTGAGGCCAACCGCCCTATGGAAATTAACATGGGAAAAATGCGTTTTGGGACCCCCCTTTTTTCTCGGCCCCCCCTTGACGAACCCCCCCCAAATTTTCAAAGGCTGCTCAGAAACAAAATGTGCCATTTTCCTGAAAATTTCAGCCAATTCCGTCCACAAACGGCAAAGTTATTAGACATAGAATTTTCAAAAAACCCATAGAGAAAAAATCCTAACTATATATACCTACTGGCGACCGCCAGTAGGTAATATATATATATATATATATATATATATATATATATATATATATAGAGAGAGAGAGACAGAGAGGGACAGAGAGAGCGAGAAAGAGAGAGATATTTTCACTGTAAAAAAAACAAAGTTTACAGAGATGTTATAGGTTGGAAGTAGCATCAAAAACCTTAGAAATACACCGAAAAAAACAAAGGTTACAGAGACATTTACTTAGGTTCAGATTTTACATACTCAAAACCGTAGAAACTGAGCAGTTATAGTTACCTGGGCTAACTATAACTTACTCTCCCCACAATGCACAGCTTATAAAGCGGGCAGAGAAACACATGAAATAATTGTTCCTGCTCGTATAGCACAGTATTTTAAGCTGCTCCCTACAAGTAGGAACAATACTGGCTCACGCTGGCGTCATGGGGTCTCTGGGGGCCCTCAACATTCATCATGTGGGTGCCCTGGATGGGCTCAAGGGCACCCACCCTTTACTGGCAGGGACATTTTTGTAAATCCTTCATTATGCATGGTCAAGGCATATGCATGGTAAAGGTGTTACGTGGTAAAGGCATACGTGTTAAAGGCATTTGTTGGTATCTATGACATTATAATTAGTCTAATCCTGCACTATCTCTTGACTTGAAACTAAACCCTGGGCCTTGATAAACTGAACACAGACAGCTCAAAAAAGGTGTAAAAGCAGGTTTAGTGGAAATGTCATGTCACATTGTCATCACATGCCATTTCCCCAGTGCATTGTACCATTTCCCCAGTTTTCCCCAGATAAATGGTGCTATGAACCGTATAGCACTACTTGCCACCACGTTTAGAGGGTGATCCATTTCTCTTCCTACCCTGGAAAGAGAGTTACTCCCGCATTTTGTTGAAGTGAAACTCTAACTGTTACCAGTGTTAAAAATAGTCAGATTGGGGTCTGTGAATGCTCACTTGCTCACAAACTGACAAGGTGAATCATGCGTGCGCTACAGCTACTAGTGTGTGATTCTACACATGCAAAACATGTACACCTGGCAGCGATCATCTGACTAGTTTTGTTTTCAAACATTGTTGAAAGAGCTGAGGACACAGACAAGCCCACGGACACCAAGAGAGAAACAGTAATAACAGTTATTCACAGGCCCTGGCAAAACCCCTGGGCCTGCTCATCATGAGACCAATCTCCCTCCCAAACATTCTTGCTAAACTATTCACAGGCATTCTGGCACACAACTTAGTCCGTTCATAATGGCCTTATGACTGCAAGCCACAGCAGTGGTGAGTTAATATTGTGCTGTTAATAAAATTGATAATTTCCAACACTGTGAAGACACTGGATGTAGGAAGGTGGATATCTGACTATATGGTTACCCCAACTTTTTGCCTTGTGTCTTGCTGGTTTTCGACTTAGTTGGCCTGGGATCCTGCTATTCAGGGCCCCAGGCTATCTGCTCTCCCTATAAAATGGACTCCATGTACTTTAGGTACATACCAGATTGGGGATTGGGTCACCTCTGTGAGCCCCTGTGTAGTGTACCATAGGTACCCAGGGCATAGGTGCATCCAAGGCCTACCATGGGCTGAAGCATGTATTATGCCACCCCTGGCTGGCCATCCAAACTGACATCACAGGTTGATCACTCAGCTTGAGTAAGGTGGTGTAATCACCCCTTACTTAGATATAGTATACCTATATCTACCTTTATATATAGACACATATAAACCTATAAGTCACTCCCATGGTAGGCCTCGACAATCCTCGAGGCAGAGTGCTTAGTTTTATGTGAGAGGGTGCCCTAGCATGAGCTGAGCCCCTCTGCAGCTTTCAGAACCATGTCCTTATAGCTGTTCTATGATATAGCCATACCATATACTCTTAAGTGCATTATAATCCTCGCGGTTAAATGCTAACTTTGGTATGGCTTTATCAAAACATGTGGTGTAAGGTGTCAAACACTTTAAAATACTACCCCCTCCCACCAATTCCGGCGACGGGGGTAGCATTCCACCCTTCTAGAGGGAAAAGACATGTATGTTACTGCTTTACCCGGTTAGAGTTAAACAGAGCTTCAGCATCACAAAATGGATGCTGCTGCCACAGACAGGAGTCTGACCTCCTGCTGCTGGATGAAACTCCAGCAAGGGAGGCCTGGATAATGGGTTTCCTGTCGAAGGAGGTGCTAGGACCTCCCCAGACAGCCTGTAGTGTATTGGGGCAGTGTGGGTTGAAGGGAACAATGCTTTTCCAGACACTGCCTGGGGCACACAAGATGCTCCATGCATAGCCCGGTTCAAACCAGTTGCTGGGGCACTCCAGCCACGCTCTGGCGCGATACTGGACAAAGGGTAAGGGGTGTAACCACCCCCTTCCCAGGTGCACCCATAGGAGGGACCTAGTAGGTCATCCAGCCCATTTTCTATGTATAAAGATAGGTGCTGTGTCCCCAGGACTTTAGATTATCCTGGAATGAAACTCTGAAATGAAACTCTTGGACCTTCGACATTCTATACCGACTAGAAGACTGAAGACATCTCCCTTGTGGTCAAGGAGTGACCACCCTGTATAAACAGGGACCCCTGTCTTTAGTAACAAGCAAGGTAAAGGCGGCAGTTGGCATTTGAGCTGATCCAGTGTGAACAGGAAAGCATTGTGGAAAAAGATGTACGGAGTTACCTTTGTCATATATACTTCATGAAGAGTTACCTTTGTTATACAGTTCATAAAGAGTTACCTTTGTTATACACTTCCTGAAGAGCTACCTAAGGTAGATACTTCCTGAAACTGAAATAAACGGCAGCGCTTCCTGATTCCTCTCTTTTTCCACAATCTGTTCTGTTTAAATGAAATCTTGTCCATGTGTATCTACCCAAAACTGCACCTATAGCAAATGAGTGCTCTGTAGCTGCCCTTTGCTTAGTAATTTACTTTGAACAATGGTAAATCACTGCCTTTTCAGAAGTAAATAAGATGTGACATGTTCAACCACAGTTTTAATGAAATATCCATGTATGGTAAAATGTTCCTTACTAAATTTCAAATATGGTAGAGAAGAGATGTCTTATCCAGTTGGTTAAATATTGTGTATTCACATTCTATTACATTTGCATTTAGTAATATTACATTTCTTTACATCCAACAGAAAATAAGTCTTAAATGCACGGATTGATTATGAATAATGAAGATAACACATCAAACCTGCAAAAATTATCAAAAATAAGGAGCTCCAAAACCATCAGTGCAATCAGAGGCAGAGGACAGATCCTGGAAGGAGCAGTCAAAGGCAATTCAGTGAGTGTCTGAGTCTGAGCTCTGCACCTCGACACCCCAAGACGAAGAAATGACCTCTACAAAACCAAAACAACAAAACTGACAAACTACCTGCTGTATAAACAAGCGTCCAACACCAGCTTTGATCATGAGGCCGGTATGAGAGTTGGAGGAAGGGCTCGTGTCTATTTGTAATCCATAGCTTGGAACAAACTCCCTCTTCAGCTTTGAGCTGTTAGTAACATGATAATGTTTAAAAAAGGTTGAAAACTTGGCTTTTTGTCCATGTTTGAAACAACCGAATTACTTTCTTTTCTGACCTGTGCTTTGCCCCGGGACACTCTTTGGAGTAGCAGTACACATTACAAGTCGCTCATCATCATGATATGGCTAGAGCAGTGCTTCGCTATCTAAACTGGCACCAGACCAGCATTCAGTGCTCTAGGTGTATTGTTAACTCTTTCTAGCCAAACCACAGACACCAGGGAAAAGCAAAACGAAGTGGAGCCTAACAACTGAAGGCTAAAGGAAAGCGGAGATCTGCTCTCTGAAGTACAGAGTATTGTCCCAATTTGCACCTACCGGAAGGAAGATTAAGCTTTACCCGCAAGCATGCAAAGCCATTATCCAATCTAAAGATGCAATCACCCACAAGGAAGCCTTACTGATATTATGAATGTGGCAGGTATTTAGTGAGTCTTGTATTTTATTGTTAAATCAGAAATATTACACACATACAGGCAATGTGAAAATAACGCAAGTGGTTTATTAACTATGCTGACCCTTCAGGAAACACGTTTGAAAGGCAACAACCTAGGCAACTAATGTCTAGAACACATTGATAGTGAATTAAATAAACAATTGGCTGAGGCTGACTATAAGACTTGAGTTTTTTTATTTAGCAGTTACACAGTTAATAAATCATTAATATAACACAATAGTAAAGGTTAAAATTTCACACAACAATTTTTTTGCTAAAATTTTTTTTATACAAGAACAAATAAAGACACAAGTTAAAAATATGTTTATCTATGGTAGATAAGTGGCGAAAAATGGGTCTCTACGCGCGTTTCGGCGGCCAGCGCCTTCTTCCTGGAGTAGCCACACAAATTCTATAAAGTGAAAATATACATAGATTACATATATGTAAAATTACACAATAACACAATTATACAGTTAAAAAGGTTTTTAACATCAAGAATTTTTATTTTTACAGCCAGTTAGTCCAGTTTATGGTTTACAGATTTATAAAACAGCAGTAATTTCCATTGTTCATTTTTATCCATGTCATTTCCTTACATGATCTGTCTTAGTCCAAAAAGACACATCTCTTAAACTGGAGATTTAAAAGTAGAGATGTGTCTTTTTGGACTAAGACAGATCATCTGTAAACCATAAAATACTATTCAAATACCAGATGACTGAAGACTAGAAGAAAAGAAGAAAACCAAAGATTTGTAGAATAATAAAAGTGTCTGCTCCCAGTGATTGTTCACTTCGGTACACATAGAAAAAACAACGTGATATAACAGGAAATCCACTAGGAGACTAGCTCAATGTGGAATAAAAGAAAAGAAACACTGGTGGTTTTTATTTGGCGATGAAGAGTTACAAAGAAAAACATCCAAGTGTTCCTGTTCATGCTACCTGTAAAAGTGTAGGGATGAATATGATTCTGCCTGCACACATTGCTATATTAGCATAAGTGAGTTAGTTGTGAAAACGCCATTTTGCTGCTTTTGCACATGACACTACATGTCTCTGTTTTTATAAAGACAAACTGATTGCTTTTCCTTCACTTGAGAACGGTCTGTGTTTCATATCTCTAGACTCACACTGCGACCTCAAGTCTGCACAACCTGTTCAAGGTTAAAATAACAATCTATGCTGTTGATGCAGGTTGATCGGCCCTCGCTCTAGACACAACACGAACATAGCTGCTCATTTCTGAAACTCGGGTGCTTTTAATATTGCACTGCATGCATGAGACTAACACTTGGAAAAAACCTTTCAATCGACAAAGAGCTGTGCTGATCTGGGATGTGATTCACTTCACCTGACTTTGGAGGTATGGGGTTCCCAATTTTAACCTAGAGATCTTCTATTATTATAATACCTAGCTCCTAGCAAGGGGAGGGTGGTACACAAGGCGCTCTAGACCTGGTTCCACTATCATTATAATAGGATTTTTCCCTTTGTATTTTATGGAATTGTAACAATGCTGATTGTATTGATTTTATGCATCTTTTTACTTATGGTAGCGAAGATACTGCATCTTAGAGCACGTAGTTGAAATAAACATTTTAAACTGTACCATGTCTCTGATTGCTCACGTTGTGGACATTTATGAGAATAAAAACGAAAGAGTGTTCTTGATTCCCACTTTTCCTGAGAGGTCCCAAAGTCGC
Source organism: Lissotriton helveticus (assembly GCF_964261635.1). Taxonomy (NCBI): domain Eukaryota; kingdom Metazoa; phylum Chordata; class Amphibia; order Caudata; family Salamandridae; genus Lissotriton; species Lissotriton helveticus. The sequence continues at coordinate 91,794,388 of NC_136057.1, read as the reverse complement.
TTGTTCATTGGTAGCTTCGCTGTAGTACGGAGAATGAATGAGACACTGTTGCTAGTCGGATAGGGGTTCCGGGCACTGAGGTGGATTTTTGGTACACCACAATACACTGAGGTCCTGGTTTCCTGAGCATAGTTCTGTGCATGAGCAGAATCCCCGCAACAAAAGCAGCTCTAGAAACAATGCTCGGACTAAGAAGGGTATTTTCAGCTAACTTTAGGGATTAGTGATAAAACCTATAAACTCAACACACTTGGACTGAGTCCCTGCAGGAAGAACTAATTTAACAAGCACACACTGTTGAATAGTCACAGCTGATTGTGGTGTTTGGTTGTTTTCTACAACAGTAATGATTCAGTGGCAGCGGTCAGAGAACAGTATCCAAAAGCAACGTGAAAGGAGAAGAACGTGAACTGTCACTCTCGGAGTTATTGCTTGCAGTACACAACATTTACCACCCAAGCCCTGATGCGGAACAAGTAAAAGGATCAGATCGAGAGCTGCGACTCTCTGTGTTAATGCTTGCTGTGCACTGCATTCACCACCCAGGCCCTGACATGGAAGAATGAAAGGAGAAGAATGTGAGCTTTGACTCTCAGGGTTAATGCTTGCAGTGCACTGCATTCACCACCCAAGCCCTGATGTGGAAGAAGTGACGCCAATGTCCATTGATGCATCTGTAAATGCACCCATCATCGTGGCCCTTTACCAGAGGTGTAGCTGATTCACGATTAGATGGATTGTATACAACAGAGGTGTTTTTCATGAAGCCGGATCTTGGCTCACCGCTGGCTATGTAAATGAGTCACGGTTAGATCAATGGTATATAGCAAAGGTGTTTATCATCGAGCTGGATCTTGGTCACCGCTGGCTATGTAAATGATTCACGGTTAGATCAATTGTATATAGCAAAGGTGTTTATCATCGAGCTGGATCTTGGTCACCGCTGGCTGTGTAAATGATTCACGGTTAGATCAATTGTATATAGCAAAGGTGTTTATCATCGAGCTGGATCTTGGTCACCGCTGGCTATGTAAATGATTCACGGTTAGATCAATTGTATATAGCAAAGATGTTTATCATCGAGCTGGATCTTGGCTTACCGCTGGCTATGTAAATGATTAACGGTTAAATCAATTGTGTAAAGCAAAGATGTTTATCATCAAGCTGGATCTTGGTCACCGCTGGCTGTGTAAACGAGTCATGTTCAGATGAATTGTAGATAACAGAGGTGTTAATCATCGAGCTGGATCTTGGCTTACCGCTGGCTATGTAAATGATTAACGGTTAGATCAATTGTATATAGCAAAGGTGTTTATCATCAAGCTGGATCTTGGTCACCGCTGGCTGTGTAAATAAGTCACGGTTAGTTGAAATGTATACAACAGAAGAATTTATCATCGAGCTGGATCTTGGTCACCGCTGGCTCTGTAAATGATTCATGGTTAGATGAAGTGTATGTAACAGAGGTGTTTATCATCGAGCTGGATCTTGACTCACCAATAGTTGTGTAAACGTGTCACGCTTAGATGAATTGTATATAACAGAGGGGTTTATCATCGAGCTGGATCTTAACTCACCCAACGCTGATTATGTAACTGATTCACGGTTAGATGGATTGTATACAACAGAGGTGTTTATAATTGAGCTTGATCTTGGCTCACCAATGGCTGTGTAAATGAGTCGCGGTTAGATGAATTGTATATAATGGAGGTGTTTATCATCAAGCTGGATGTTGGCTCACCACTGGCTATGTAAATGATTGATAGTTAGATGAATTATATATAACAGAGGTGTTTATCATCGAGCTGGATCTTGGTCACCGCTGGCTCTGTAAACGAGTCCCAGTTAGATTCATTGTATAAATATATGGTATGAGTTTCTTATTTACAGAGATTCATTCAACCAAATTCTAACTGGTTATAGGACAGAATCAATGCATGACAGCAAAATTATTGATATGAATTATTGTGGAATGGAGGAGCTCTGTACAAAGAGATTCTCACAAACCTATGAGCACCAATTAAGGGTGAAGGGTCAGCAGTTATAAAGTAATAGTTATATGATTTTCTGTTTTTTGTTGAACCGCTCCTGCAAAGGTCATAATCCAGTATGTTGCTTCTCCTAGGTCTCGGACTAACTCATCATTTTATACTTTTTCTCATAGTATGAGAGGCTATTTTTCTGAGCCCCTATTTGTTCTTACAGTGATAAAGTTATAGCAAAGGCTATCTATATAGCTACTTCACTGTGATTACTGAGTAAGATCTTCTTACACCTTTGCCAAGTTACCTGTAAAAGAGAATTTTATGAGTTTGTTTAGGGGCTAGTATTTCCATAGTTTATGGGTGCCTAACTATAAATATTATATATTTATTTATATGTTTATCCACTGAAAAAAAAACAAAGTTTACAGGGACATTCTAGTTAGGAAATAGAATTTAAAAAACCTGAGAAATTAGCTAAAAAAACAAAGATTACAGGGACGGTATAGTTTCATTCACAATTTATACATAAAACCATAGAAATTCAGCAGTAATGGTTAGCGTTATCTCAAGAAACTATAACTCGTGCCCTCGGGTAACTATAACTTGCACGCCCATCATGCAGTTTTCTTATCAATAATTTCACTGCAAATGATATCACCAATGATGGCATAGAGGTTATCATGAGTGATGTAATATGTTGGGTAATTCGCAGTGCATGGCCAGGGTGCGAGTTATAGATACCTTAGGGCACTGCCCCAGATGCTCCACGCCTCCGGCATGAACCGGCATTGCTCCCACTTGCAGGGAAAAGCTAAAAATTCTGCTCCCTGCATGCAAGAGCAATTTTTTCATCTGTTTCTCTGCCCACTTCACAGCGGGCAGGGAAGCAATTGCAAAGTCTGCTCCCAGCAGTCAGGTGCATTTTTTAATGCTCCTGCCTGCTGGGCGCAGATGTAGTGTTAGTTTTCGCTTAGAAGGAGCTTTAAAATTGCTCCCACAAAGCAAAAGCAAACACAGATTTCGTGTTCGGACCAGTGCGGGCAGGGAAATTGCTATGCTCTGGGTGTGGGCACCCCAGGGCATAGCCAACCCGGCAATGGAGTATGGGGTCCCTAGGCTTATTAATGGCCCTGGGAGGGGTGCTTGTTGCCCCATTCCCATTTGCTTTTACAGCCTGCCCCCAGGATGGGGTCCCTGGGGCTGAAATTGACCTGGGGAGGGGGATGCGTGTCCCCCTCCCTCATGATTTTTGCTTTGTGCCTGGGGATGAAGAAGGGCGAAGAAGGGCGCTGTGTCGCCCGAAATGCATTGGGTTTTTAAAGGAATAAACACTGCTTAAGATGAGCCATGCATTACTCGTATTTATTCAAGAGGTCCGGAGGGCACAGAGTAAATATCATAAATTTGAAAATTAGCCATAAACTCAACACGTGGAATTTAAGATTAACAAAGATGAATAGAGCGTAAACAAAAGAGAATGGAACAGTTTAAAAATGAAGATTTGGATCACAATTGATTGAGTTCACAATGTCGCAAGGACAGCATACAGCTGTGCATTTGGCTGGGGCATGCAAATGTCCCATTTGTATTTATCTAGGTCGTACCTGGTGGCAATTGGGCATGCCACATTACCAATCTGCACGCTATCACAGACTAAATTGAGGATGATGTTTGAATAAACTTTTTGAAATTAGGTGTGCATCCCTTAACTTTTGAAAAAATGTTCGTACTTTTGCCCGCAAAAGGGACTGCACCCGTTTAAGACTAAGATTGAACTATTTAAAAAAAAGGGAGGACGAATTAACCCACGTGTCCGGAGAGATATAACAACGGGCTCATCAAGAGCATTTGAACACATGGAATGCCGATTGATAAAGACTCTAATGGATTCATAAAGCGTTACGTTTTGATCTCACCAAGAACGCACGGAGTCAACCGTTATTAGATGATTTTTGGGTACTGGGTGATTGCATTGTGGGAATTATAGTTTACCCTAGTAATTGCGTACTTGAGAGCGCGAAATGGGCCAATCCTGTGTCAAAAAATGATTGGACCAATAGGGAGCGTGGAGGGAGGGTCCGCAGGTTGATAAGGAAGACAGGTGACAAGGCTCAACTTAATGCTGCAAGCGCCGGTGAAGAGGGGAGGCTTTTTAACTGAATTAGCAGGTACGTGAACACGGAGAACCTATCTGAGAAATTGGTTCGTGAAACACACAGGGAATGAGAGATATGATTACAATTACGAACATACAGGATAGACTGTTATAATAATCAGGAGTGTTTGGGGTTGAAGAGTAAAAGTTTGAGCAAAGGCGCAGTTTAATGTTGGCGTTCAGTCATACTCAGCCTCACCTATGCTTTTTCAGAAATAAGAGCCGCTGGGTTTGTACCGTTTTGTACAGAAGCGTTAGTTAATAATGTTTAAACACCAGGCGGTTACACAAAAGGAGGGAGAAGTAAGAATGGTGCCACATGCATGCATACTGTTTAAACATCATAGTGAGAAGAATACCGGGCGGTATGACATATGTACTTAACTAAATAATGTCTTATTAGTACAACTCAGGATTACTAAGGGTCACAGTGCACACACAGAAGAGGGATATAAGGGTAACAGGGTGAGAATAATACGAGTGACGTTTTCTGTTTTTAATTAAGACACATCGATGAATAGATGACTAATTGGCATATGTTTCATTATTTTCAGTGACCCCCGAAGAAGGGCGCTGTGTCGCCCGAAATGCATTGGGTTTTTAAAGGAATAAACACTGCTTAAGATGAGCCATGCATTACTCGTATTTATTCAAGAGGTCCGGAGGGCACAGAGTAAATATCAGAAATTTGAAAATTAGCCATAAACTCAACACGTGGAATTTAAGATTAACAAAGATGAATAGAGCGTAAACAAAAGAGAATGGAACAGTTTAAAAATTAAGATTTGGATCACAATTGATTGAGTTCACAATGTCGCAAGGACGGCATACAGCTGTGCCAAATTTGGCTGGGGCATGCAAATGTCCCATTTGTATTTATCTAGGTCGTACCTGGTGGCAATTGGGCATGCCACATTACCAATCTGCACGCTATCACAGACTAAATTGAGGATGATGTTTGAATAAACTTTTTGAAATTAGGTGTGCATCCCTTAACTTTTGAAAAAATGTTTTTATTTAAGAGTGGCATCTTCCACTTTAGAGAGCAGTGCCGTCACCAGAGTCACCCCCGCTCCCTTTTACACCTTGGAATGCGCAGTGGTGACATCATTCAGAATGTCACCACAGTCAAGGTTCTAAGGCGAGCGCCGGAGCAAGAGAGCTGTGGCTGGGGTCGTGATGATTCTTATCTTTTTCAATAAATACTCATAAGCTAACTAACCAGTGTCTCCCTCAGATTCTTGAATATTACACTGGCGATGAGGACCTGGGAAAGGAAAACCCTGTGACTCCAACACGCTGGGAAAAAAAAAGGAAAAGGACGGACAGAGGAAGTCAGAAACCCTGGAGTACAAAGGAAATTCGTAGCGCTCATTAAGGACACTCACCAGGTGAAGCAGATATTCTCAATGCTGGAAGAAGGTGCTGCTGACTGGCAAGAACAGCGTTCATTCCCTCAAGTGACAAGAGTGACGGACGGGTCACGGCAGGGTGAAGAGACAGGCGGAGCGAGCATTTCCTGATAAGTGGGGCATAACGAGGATTAGGCTGGATCTGCATCAGCGGACTGGAGTGCAGGGGAAAATTGAATATAGCCAAAGAAAAAACTCGAGCAGGTGGTGGAGAGGTACTGAACCGGCAGTTTGGGTCACAGTGAGGAGCGTGACAGCGGAAGTTGGCGGCTGTGGTGTGCTGGCGAGAGTGGGGACACAGCTGTCATCAGTTAGCGCACGGAGGCAAAGTGACTGTTTTGAGACCGGTGTACAGAGCAGTGGGCTCGATAAACAGGATGCCTGATGAGAGTCCTTAGTGAGCGCCACTATTAACAGGGAGGCGCAGCAGTCTCAGGCGGACCTTAGGAAGGTGAACAGTGCCCTCATCGCTTTCCGGTGGTCCCAGGCGCATGAAAGGAAAATAACTGAAAAAGAATAGAATAAACATCTGTCACGGTGTGAAGGTACTCTTCTGGGATAAACTGTGGTGTGAGACAGCGCCATCTAGTGGATTGCTAGGATAAAGCATATCAGACTTTGAAAATTGCATCAGGAACTGCTCTTTCCGAGGGACATTGTAGTGAGACTCTCATCCTATTCGGAAGTTAAAATTCACACAAAGTCTTCTTTCCAAAACATGTACTATTTTTTTTGTGATTTACTCATCTCTGGGCGTGGTTATACTGTTTATTGTGAATGAGGAAATAACTCTTAGTTTTGAAGTTGACAAACATGCAAAATGTAACGCCACCTCCATTCTTTCTAACTAGCCCAGGAGAACCTACCATTACGTGGAAAAAATGGAAGAAGGTTTTTTTTAATTATGCTACAGTATGTGGGCCGAATTTAGGTCTGGAACAGAAAGTGGCACTGTTGTTGTACTACATGGGGGCAGTAGGTGAGGAAGTGTTAGAACATCTCCCAGAGCTAGGTGCACAGGAGGCAAGCGGTTTGAATGAACTGGAGGTTAGTCTAAAAAAGCTAGACCTACATTATCTACCCAAAACTAGCACCATCATGGAACGGTACCATTTTGGAAAAAGGGGGCAGAAGGAAGGGGAGTCAATGGAAGAGTTTGTCTCAGAACTTCGTAAACTAGCTGCCACGTGCAAGTTTGGAGGTGCGTGTGAAGAAAGGATCAGGGACCAGTTTGTACTTACATGCAGAACGGAGCGGGTGCGTGAGGAGTTGTGGTTAAAGGATGACCCACCACTAAGTGAGGTGCTTATAGTGGCAAAGCAAGTAGAGCAAATGATGCAGTGTGTTAATGAAATAAAACAAGACAGCGAAAGCAAGGTCAGCGAGAACGCGGTCAAAGTGAGTGAAGTGGTGGCAGAAGGAGTAGATGTGTTAGCATGTAAAGAGCAGAAGTATGAGCAGAAGGAACAGAAGGAGAGCAAAGGGGGATGGAGTTTTAAAGGCAACTGCTATAGATGCGGGAAACAAGGTCACATGGCGATCGACAAAGACTGCCCTGCCCTGAAATACACATGCAGTAAGTGTGGCAGGAAGACACTGCAGAAGTGGTCAAGGGTACAAGAAGCAGGGGAAGGTTGGGGGGGAAACATGGCGGCAGCTATCTGAGCTGCCGCGGCGCTCCAACTCGAGTTCCCGTCGATCTAGGTCGAAGATGCACGGCCATCAACTTATCAAGCCGCTGATTCACCTCTTCGATCGCACCTTCCCCGAGGTGTAAAAAGAAATGTAAAAAGAAATAATAATTCCCCCGGCGGGTTTGTTATTTTCTTTTCCAGCGCGGTAATTCTGCCTCTAAGCTCTTATGTGTGGGGGCGGAAGCCAGGCGTGCCTGACCTCCCCGGCGTTTACCGGCGAGTCCAACGCCGCGTTTTCCCCGCCTCTCCTGCCGACGCTGGAAACACTGCGGAGCCTGCCCTTGCCTAAACTGTCCGGATCGCTGGTTTTCCCGTCTACATCAAGTCTGTGGCGGGCTGTTCCAGGGTTGCAGCTTTGGAGTTTGGCCGCGCTGGAGCTCCGCCGAGGGAGGAAGACTCGCAGCCTTCTTTTGGGTCCCCTGAGGAAAATTGAATTTTGCCCTGTTATGTGTCCCTACGTGTTCCCCATCATATGTTATATGTGCATGATCGCTATGCATTTTCCCTCCATGGCCGAATATAAAGATGCTTTTACAGTTGCGTTCAACGTTAGTATGTCAGTTATCCAGTCCTCCTGAAAGCAACGTGAATTAGGCTTCTAGGCCTATGTTGCCAACGTCTTTACATGATGCACGATAAATCCTCGAGATGCACCCGTTTCTAGGCCTCACAGGGCCCGGACACCAGATTCAGGCCTCAAGTCTCCTGAACCACTCCGAGAGATGCAGCCCCGCCCGCATCCCTGACCCTTCACTTACTTCCTGCCAAGCAGCGCGGTGCCCGGCTCGGCCTGGCCTGCCTGCCAAGAATATGTTATGCCTACAGTTATCTGTTCAGCTCCCCGGCTTCACATTCCTAGCTAACGAACTGCATAAACACATCCATCTACAGTCTAGTCTTCCTGTCTCCATGCAAGTAATTTCCTGAATTAGTACCCATAGAAGATCCATAGCACACGCAATACATGAAGAAATATATGCACACACTAGCCTTAGTGACAAGTAGCCTTTGCCCTGATGACTTCTAGATTCAAGCAACATGTACTCTAAACACAAGATATCAGATATGCTATAGGTACAGGTCGTTCTGACATCCTAGACTTTAGTCTCCTCTTCTAGTGCTAGGAGTCAGCGCCCCCCCAGCTCTCTCCAGTTACACGTCATGACTCGTTTGCGCGCACCAGTAGGTTAAAGGTTCCAGCTACCCATGAAGCCCCCTCCATGTATCCACCCACTTATGACACTTCTGTGACGTCTACATCACACACCTCCGTGCCCGCCCTGTGCACGCCTTCTTTTCACGCCCATATGTTCTTATCTTCCGTTTGTCACTTGTTACGCCTACTGTATTCAATGCAACTGTACTGTTTTACTATATATACTGTATGATGTTAATGAGATATTAGCTGTCCCCTCTTTTTCTTGAGATTGTCCCTTGCTGAACCTTAGCAGGTGATGGAACCCGATGGTCCATTGGCTCGAGCCACTTAATTAAAGCCCGTATGACTCAGATACCACGGATTTTGCCTCTTATTTATTGAGCTATCCTTTTCAGTTAATGCATAGAAAAATAGTACCGGTAATTATTTATTTATTTACCATGATCTAGGTCGAAGATGCACGGCCATCAACTTATCAAGCCGCTGATTCACCTCTTCGATCGCACCTTCCCCGAGGTGTAAAAAGAAATGTAAAAAGAAATAATAATTCCCCCGGCGGGTTTGTTATTTTCTTTCCAGCGCGGTAATTCTGCCTCTAAGCTCTTATGTGTGGGGGCGGAAGCCAGGCGTGCCTGACCTCCCCGGCGTTTACCGGCGAGTCCAACGCCGCGTTTTCCCCGCCTCTCCTGCCGACGCTGGAAACACTGCGGAGCCTGCCCTCGCCTAAACTGTCCGGATCGCTGGTTTCCCCGTCTACATCAAGTCCGTGGCGGGCTGTTCCAGGGTTGCAGCTTTGGAGTTTGGCCGCGCTGGAGCACCGCCGAGGGAGGAAGACTCGCAGCCTTCTTTTGGGTCCCCGAGGATGCTCAGTGGGGTCCAGCTCCAGTTTCTTCGCCCGCACCAGTAAAGGACGCCTGAGAAGGGTAGAGGAGGAGGAGGCTGCAACTGAGGTAGGCGGAGAGACAGTGGCAGCCGCGGCTGTGCGGGCAGTCTTGGGGGGCCTAAACAGACATGGAGGGCAAGGGGTGTATAGCCCTGTGGTTACATCTGAAGACCCGGAGGGCCCTGTTTTGTTGGTAAATCCGGGACCCTCTCCATTTTTTAAACAGGTAACCAGAGGAAGGGGGAAGGCTGCTCCTACTAACGAGGTGGTTAAAAACACTGATTACCCTGGGACTGAGTCTGGGCTAGAGTCAGAGCCCTCTATTGCTAGTAACCATAATATACCTGCGCTAAGTCAGATAACCCAGGTTATCCCCTCAAGGAAGAAAGTCTCCTCTTACCTATCTGGAGAAGTTAAAGCAAAACGAGCTTTTACCCGCAAAACAACAAAGTCAGCTAAAAGTTCTAAAATCTCTAAGGAGGCTAACATTAATGGGTCAAAGATAACACCGTTGTTGCGGTCTTACTTTAAGGCGAATCCGCAGGTTCTACGTCTCTCAGATCAGCAATTTTCTGAAAACGCCTCCTATTTGATGGCATCACTGGAACCTCCGGAGGCTATTGCTTCTACTACCCCTAATGTTGAAGAAATTGTCTCTATAACTACTGCCGGCACGACGCAGAGCCAAATTGATGATACGGATGTTGAGGTTAATACCAATAAATCCTGTGAGACTAGGGAGGTGCAAGGTGGAGCCGAGGCTGAGGTGGAGGCTGAGTTGCAGTTGGAGGTTGGTAATATCTTGGATGGTTCCTTAACGTTGAGCAAGAACTCTGAGGGGTTGCCTACCGTACCTCCTGTTCCTTCCCCTATTTCTACCCCTACTAACAAAGTCATAGAGCCTTCGCACCTCCCCTTGTCCTCGATCCCTCCGCCTTGTACTGTACTATTTCTAGCTATCCCGCCACCTGGCCCCCCAAATGAGACTGCATCACAAGGGGAGGACCTTTGGGGTCACGGGGCGATGGCCCTTTCGGATACTTTGATGGATAATAGTGCCAATTCTTCTTTGGCCACCTACCTACAAACAATGTTCTCGTCTTTGTCGGCAGACATCAAGAGAGGCTTTGAGGCGTCCTCTGCTATTCAATCAGAAATTCAGAACTTCTGTGAGTCTTTGGACAGCAAAATTGACCGTCTAGCGTCAAGAACAGAAGGGTTAGAGGATACAGTGACGGGTCTCTCACTGCACTTGGACGAAGCTAAGGCTGACATCGTTAGGCTCAGGAAGGAGGATCAGATGCTGGCGGAGAGGATGGAGTCATTGGAGAATAATGCACGTCGTAGTAATCTCCGCATCCTCAACGTTCCAGAAGGCAGCGAGGGGTCAGACATCAAACAATATATTATCCAATTGCTAAAGGAGTCCTTGAGACTAGATCAATCAGTGGAAGAGTTATCTACAGATATTCAACGTATCCACAGAGATCCGTTCAGGAAGAACCCTCAAAGGACAAAGCCTAGGAAAATATTAGTGAACTTTCATACTTATACCCTCAAAGAGACCATCTTAGGTTTGGCCCTCAAGCAGAAGTCTGTGAGTGGGAAGGGTTTTAATTTTCAGATCAGGTCCGACCTCTCGAGGGCCACGCTTGACAAACAGTGGGAGTTTGGGAGGAGGCTCGAAGCCTTTAGGAGTCTGGGGGCCGTAGCCCAACTAGTTTTTCCGGCAGCTTTGAAGGTTATCCACAACAACACTATGCATAACATTGGATCAGTACAAGCTGCCGACGAATTGCTGATGTCCTTGGGGAGAGGGAGCGATAAAGACATAAGTAAGGGGGGCTCTACTTAAAATGGAAAAATTTAAGGAGAGCATGATGCCTGGGAACACGCCTAGCTAAAGTTAGGAGTTGAAAAAATAAAGGAGAAGGGGAGAAAAGAAAAAAAAAAAAGGAAAAAAACGAGGTAGCAAAAAATAAATAAATAAATAAAAAAGAAAAAAAATCTATTTAAAATAAATAGACATGAACAAAAAAGGCTACTGGAGGTTATAAGTCACTTCAAAACAATAACGTAATAGGGAAACGACAGCGGAATACTGGAAATACTGATATATAGCCAAATATGAACACTGTACATCTTAAACTTATATCTTGATCTTCTTCTTTATGTGGTCCTTTTCTCCCTTTTTTTTCTTTTGCTCATAAGTGAAAGACTAGATGGGACGGGAATTCGTTAAGGGCGCTATCTTCTGGATCATCCAGATAGATAGAGCAAGGGTTTCCCATGGGGGGAGGGGGTGTTTAGGTGGTCACGGGGGGGGGGGGGGAAGTCGCAAGGGAAAAAACTTAAAAAGGTCCTCATTTTTTGCTCTGTCTTAACTATTTGTCTTTGGAGAGTGATAAGTCCCATGGTAAATACCATGAGGCATTGTAGCTTTTTCTTTCTTTTTTTAGTCTCAGTCATTAGTTATTGGGTGGAGGGAAGCTGTTCTTATGGATAAGTTAAAAATTCTTTCTTGGAATATTAACGGCTTACGTACTTTGCATTTTCTACTTTAAATTTGTGATTTTAAAATAATATTCTTCTTGTGTGCCTTAGCGCTTATTTGCCCCTCACTTGCACGTTAAAATATTACCCTTCCACCGCTGTTTGGCGGGCCCGGTTCTGGGGTGGTGAGGGAGCGCCATACTGGTGTAACCAGCGAAGCCAGACGCCGCCATATTGGTGCGGGTCGTGGCGCCTGGTTTTCATTACTTCCGCCGGCCTACTTAAGGCGGAACTTGCCCGACGATCCTTCCCTGGCAATAGGTGCCTGAAAGGTTAGGCGGTATACTCTGCGCTTAAGGACTGCGCGATTTGGCGCTAACGCGGTGTTTTTTAAACTGCTTGCACAGCGTGCATTTTCTACTTTGCATTTTCTACTTTAAATTTGTGATTTTAAAATAATATTCTTCTTGTGTGCCTTAGCGCTTATTTGCCCCTCACTTGCACGTTAAAATATTACCCTTCCACCGCTGTTTGGCGGGCCCGGTTCTGGGGTGGTGAGGGAGCGCCATACTGGTGTAACCAGCGAAGCCAGACGCCGCCATATTGGTGCGGGTCGTGGCGCCTGGTTTTCATTACTTCCGCCGGCCTACTTAAAGCTTCACTTTTTCAACGCGCAGCGGGGACGCGCAAGGTGGCGCCTTCCCTGCGCCTGAGTCGTGCCAGAGTCCTGCCCGTCTGCGCCCGTCAGCGTTCCGGCAGCAGACGGGGCAGGACGGCTGGCAGACTTGGTCATTTTACAGGTACTATTGTATTTTTAGCTGTAATAATGTGTTATTCCTATTCGTCCAAGACCCTTTCCGATCTTCGCCCGCCGATAGGGCGCTGCCATTTGGTTTTTCCGGGCCACCGGGCATTAAGAAAAGGTTGTCAGGTCTGTGGCTGGCGAGCCCCTTTATATAACAGACCTAGTCATCCTTATCCGGAGACTACTCTTACTTGTCTACTTCTCAACACTCGTTCTCTTGGATGCCATGCCTTAGATATATGGAATCTGCTCGAGAACTCTGATATATCTTGCCTTTATCTTACCGAGACATGGCTGAGTGACTCCTCTGCCCCAGACTTAGCTAACGCCATCCCACCTAATTACTCTATTATTAGGAGAGATAGAACATCTGGCCGTGGGGGCGGTGTAGCTATTATTGTCAACAACCAATTGCGCTGCACTACCTTCCCGGTAGATAATATTCAGAACACTGAGGCACTTGGCTTCACTCTTCATTTGTCTCCTCAGTATGCTTGTACTGGTATTCTGGCATATCGGGCCCCTGGTCCTTTAGGCTCTTTTGTGGACGAGTTACAGGTTGCTTTATCGGTTCCATGTCTTAAATCTAAACATTGTCTATTGTTAGGCGATTTGAACATACACATGGACGAGGTCGCGAATCCCGACACGATAAAACTGATGGAGGTTACTGCAACTTTAGGATTTACTCCATTTATATATGATTCCACACATAATAAGGGCCATATTTTGGACCAAGTTTTTTCCACGGTTAAGATTAATGCACTTGTCCCTCAACCCGTATTATGGTCGGATCATTTCTTAATTACCTTTAGCCTTTCCAGTATTTCTCCCGCCAGATTGAACTCTGTGACTTCGGCTAAACGTCTGTCTAGGCCTTTCCATCTGTTATCTAGTGAAACGTTACTTCAAGCTTTGGCACGGTCACCTTGCACTTTGTCCGGTAATGTGGAAACTGACCTGCCCATTTATACGGAATGGCTCACAACCACACTGGCGGATCTCGTGCCCGAGAAAGCTGTCAAACCTGGAAATAAACGTGCTTCTGCTCCGTGGTTCTCATCTAAGCTTAAAGAAGCTCGCCAAAATTGTAAGAGAGCAGAAAGAATTTGGAGAAAAGACTACCACCCTTGTGAGAGAGTAAAATTTAAAGATTTGACAAGATCCTATCATAAAATGATTTGGAGTGAAAAAAAATCTTATTTCGAACGTCGGATAGATGATTCGGACAATTCTTGTAAGGAGATTTTTAAAATTGTTAGAGACTTTACTTCGCCATCTTTGGCCATTCCTGTTCAGGGTCATTCTAAGTCTTGGCTAGATGAACTTGCACATTATTTTGTTGATAAAATAACTAGTATTCAAGCCGACCTTGCCATTTACTCTAAACAGTCTCGGGTTGTTGACCCTGACGCTCTTCTTTTTGTTAACCCCATTCTTGGGGAATTTCCGCAGTTAAGCCCTGCCGCTTCATTAGACTACTTGACAGGCTTGAAATCGGGCTCCCCTTTAGATCCTTGCCCGGTCTCTTGTCTTAACAAAATAGCCTTTGCGCTAAATGGTCCCATAAACTCCATTCTGAATTCCTCACTGTCTTCTGGCATTGTCCCACAGGCCTGGAAGAGTGCTCTTATTCTTCCATTAATTAAAAAACCAACTCTCGATCCCATCATACACGCCAACTATAGGCCTATCTCTCTCCTCCCCGCTCTGGCGAAGGTGGCGGAAAGACATGTGCACCGATCTATCTCGGATTTCATCGAGAATAACAACTTGCTGCACAGTACGCAATCTGGGTTTCGTGCGAATTACAGCACAGAGACCGCATTGCTGGAAGTCACCACCGCCATCAGAGAGGTCTTAGACTCGGGAGGCAAGGCTATGTTGGTTATGTTAGATTTGTCGGCGGCGTTTGACACCGTCCCCCATGATACCCTCCTAATTCGACTCTGGGATTGTGGTCTTAGGGGGACGGTGTGGAACTGGCTTAAGTCATTTCTAGCCAGCCGTCGGCAAACGATCTGGGCGCCACCTCACTCCGCAGCTATGTCAGCCCTGGAAGTGGGGGTCCCTCAGGGGTCTATTCTTAGTCCCCTGCTTTTCAACATCTTTATGGCCCCCCTTGCAGAGGTTGCGGAGTCGTTTGGCGCTCAGATCGTGGCTTACGCTGATGACACCCAGCTCTTGTTCACTCAGAACAAGAACGAGATGTTTGATGGGACACGTATCAGAGGCTGCTTAGAAGCAGTCTTTGATTGGTTCAAGAAACACGGCCTGAAATGCAACTCCGACAAATCGGAGCTGCTTTTTTTCGGGTGTGTCTCTGAACCAAACTGGAAAAGTTGGTGGCCCCAGGATCTTTTTCCCCCTGCCAATGCTAGTACCAAGGCTAAAAATCTTGGCATTATTGTTGACAACGAGCTGACTTTCGGACCCCAAATAGCCTGTCTTGCTGGGAAATGCTTCGGTATCCTGAGGATGCTCAGGAAATTCCTCCCTTTGATTTCCGTGAACCATCGCAGGGTTATCGTCCAAGCATTGGTAGGGTCTCGCATGGATTATGTTAACGTCCTTTATCTAGGTCTTCCTAAATATCTAGTAAGGAGACTTCAGGTTGTGCAAAACTCAGCCGCTCGGGCTATCTATGGTCTTCCTAGAAGAGCTAGTGCCTCTAATTTGCTGAAGGAATTGCACTGGCTCCCTATAGCCAAAAGGGTGCTGTTTAAGAGCTTGACGTTAACTTACAAGGCTCTTCACGACTTGGGTCCCAGGTATATTAAAAAGCGTCTTGTTTTGTATAAACCGAGCAGAGCTCTTCGCTCTGCCTCCTTGTTTCTATTGTCCGTTCCTTCCATCAAACGAACTAGACAAGGGGGGCGCTCTTTTCACTACCTGGCCCCACACGCTTGGAATAAATTGCCTCTGGCTCTTAGACAAGCCCCTAGCCTGATGTCCTTTAGAAAGGCATTAAAAACCTGGCTTTTTACTTATGAATTGTGAAGTCTTTTAATTTCAGTTATGTTTCCTTTCCAATAAAGGCCCTCTTCGCTAAAGCGCCGGGACACTCCATTGCGAGTAGCCGTTGCGCTATAGAAGAGCCCAATTAACAATTAACAATTAACAATTAACTAGCCCAAGAAAGTGGAAGATAATGCAATATCTTCGAGACTCAGACGCTCAGATTTTAGTATTACAAGAGACCCATCTCACGGATACTGAGATCCTGTCCGATCTTAAAAAAAATAGTTGGGTGAGACTTTTGTGTGTCTACCACACAATCTTCAAGTACTAGAGGGGTTGCGATTATTTTAAAAAAATCTCTAAAAGCAAGGTTAATCGATAAATTGGTGGACCCGGGGGGTAGGTGGGTTATAGTCTCGGTAGTTGTTGCGGGGGCCCCTGTTACTATAGTGGGTTACTATGGGCCCAATCAAGACGACCCTTCAGTTTTGAGCGCGGTGTTTTCCCAACTACTCTCCTTCCGAGAAACCGACTGTTCTGGCAGGAGACTTCAATATAGTCTTTGACCCCAAATTAGATAAGTCCTCAACCAATGGACCGATAAAACCCTCCAAAACTAGAGCCTTCTTACTTGACAAAATGAAGGAGTTTGGCTATGTTGATATATGGAGATTAAGATCTGGGCTCCAGCAAGGCATTTCATTCCGCAACTATAAATACCATCATCAGTCACGAATCGATTATATTCTGATCAGCCAGCAGTTAGTTAACTCAGTGCAAAATATTTTCCATCTTCCTTTCCATCTATCAGATCATGCGGCCATTTGTTTGGAACTGGGGGGGTTTTAAAAAACCCGCCGAGAATTTGGTCGTTTGACCGCTCATTACTCGTGGCGCCTGACGATATTACCTTTTTAAAAACCGAAGCACAAAGTTTTTTTGAAAATAACATCGGGTCCGCCTCGCCAAGTTGTGTCTGGGACGCATTTAAAGCCTTTTTGCGAGGCCTGATAACCAACAAGGGCTCATATAAAAAGAGGATTTACAAAGAAGCGGTCTCCTCTCTGGAATCTGACATGGCTAGGGTACAAGAGAATATCTCGTTACATCCTGTTGCCTCCCCGGAAATCTTGAAAGATTGGCAAAATAAGCTACTCACTTTAAAAGGGGAACTGGGCTCAATCTTGAATGCCAGGGTGCTCCAGAGATGGGAGGCTAGTAAGCTGGCCCATTTTCAATATGGAGATGGGGCTGGGAAGCTTTTAGCCTGGAAGGTTAAAACTGATCAAGTGAGAAATAACATAGATCAAATAAAGGTAGATGGTGTGACATATTCGGCTGATGACGAAATCAGGAGAGCCTTCCGAGATTTTTTTAAGAACATCTATCACGAGGATAAGCTCATTGAGGCGAGGCAAGTTGACGACTGGCTAAGGAAAGTGCCCCTCCCCTCCCTTTTGTCTGAACAGAGGGATACCTTAGATAAATCTATTTCGGAGGAAGAGGTTAGAAGTGCCATCTCTAACAGCAAGAAGAGTAAGGCATCCGGACCCGATGGCCTCCCGTCTGAGGTCTATTTGGCCCTGCTGCCAACAATAGTTCCCTTTTTAACACTTTTGTTTAACCAGATTTTCCAAGTAGGGCTGTCTTCCCCTAAATCTTGGAATGACGCTTCTATTACTTTGATTCTGAAGCCAGGTAAACCAGCAGCTAGTTGTGGTCATACAGACCGATTTCCATCTTAAATGCTGACTACAAGCTTTTTACATTTGTGCTAGCCAGTAGATTAGGGGTGGTGGCACCGTCTATTTTGCATCATGACCAGCGGGGTTTTGTGAGGGGTCGCCAGCTCTTTGAGCTCACCTATGATCTTATGGGAGCTATTGATATGGCGACTAAGGACTCCCTTCCCCTTGCCATTATTACGTTGGATGCTGCCAAGGCCTTTGACAGGGTGAACTGGACATTCCTGTCGGGGGTCTTGGGCAAATTCAACATCGGGGAGGGTTTTTGTAGAGCAGTGAGTCTGCTCTATCGGAACCCCACGGCCTCTTTACTGGTCAATGGAGAATTATCAGACCCATTTAACATCACTCGGGGTACCCGGCAGGGCTGCCCCCTCTCCCCTCTCCTATTTGATCTATATATAGAACCCTTTCCCCAACGGCTGAGGGATGACTGTAACATCAAGTCTTTTATCTATGGGGGATGGGAGAGGAAAGTAGCCCTGTACGCGGATGATATTCTCATTTTCTCTTCAGATCTGCGCACTGCCCTCCCTTCTGTGATCGCCTTGGCCCATGATTATGGTGAGATATCTGGTTATCAAATCAATCCGTCTAAGACGGAGATGATGCAGTGGAATGATTCTGAGCCAGTGGCAGGGGCCCAGCTGAGCCACTCTATGCGATATCTCGATCTTACTATTGTCCAAGATATAGATAAAATCGCAATGTTGAATTTTACTACAGTAGCGAGAGATTGTAGAAGACTTATGAGATCTTGGTCTTCACTCCCCTTTACCATTCTGGGTAGAGTTAACCTTGTTAAAATGTCTATTTTACCGAAAATCTCTTTTGTGTTTAATACTGTTCCGTTGTACTTTGAGCCCTCAACTATAGCTAAACTTCAAGGAGACATTAGTTCTTTTATTTGGAACGATCGCATACCCCGGATAGCATGGAAGAAAATAAGGCGCCGGAGGGAAAAAGGAGGGCTTGCAGCTCCGGATTTGCAATGATATGCGTGGGCTTTTCAACTTTCCCACGCTAGGATGCTACTTAAAATGCCTACGAACTTGGGAATTGGTAGCATGTTTGCTGCATTACTTAGAGGAGAGGGGGTAGGCCAGCAGGGTTTTTTGTTTAAATTTGGGGACCCTACATTTTTAAAAAAAAGTGAAGCTGAAGATCTTGCTGGGAATGATAAAAACGTGGGTTAAACTAAGAGGTGCCATAAAGGTGGGCTACTTTGCAGGCAGGTCACCTATGTGGGACTCCCCGGGATGTCCGGCTTGGCTTCTGGATAGCCTAGCGACACCGTTGAGAGAGGCCGGTCTGGAGGTCTGGGGGGACCTTTTTATAGAAGGCTCTTTGCTCCCTTGGGACTCTTTATTAGCTAGAACAGGACCGGGTCTTTCTAGATTTAAATATCTACAAATTGCGAGCTGGGCCAACTCGCAGAGTTCGGTCAGGGGCAGATATCAACTGGGAGGAGATAGCAGTTTAGTGTCCTTGATGCTGGATAAACCACCCGCAAGTAAGGAGATTTCAGTCTGGTATAACTTATTATTAGAAGAAGTCGACGGCGAATTTACATTACCAGCGACGCTATGGAACTCCTCTTTTATCGGTCAGTACCTTGAGAATCTGTGGCATGCCTCCTTTAAGATCATGTGGGACATTGTGAAACCGGCTTGGCTCCGCAGGAACCATCTTTTTACCCTACATAGGGCATACTATTCACCACAGCGGCTATCGAAATTTTCAACTGACTCTCATGTGGCGTGTCCTAAGTGCGGCTTGTTGGCAGCCTCCGACACACATATGTTCTTCGAATGTCCATTGCTGCTCCCCTATTGGAATTCGATTAGTGCACAGCTGACCATATCCTTGGGCTTTCAGATCTCGATCGATGCAACGCTTGCAATTTTTGGAACATCAGCAGAGGTTCGAGGCCCCGCGAAAAAACTTATTTTTTACTGTATTCTGTTGGCCAGAAGAGAAATTTGTAGGAAATGGAAGGCCCCAGTATCTCCTACATTATTAGACTGGCGTATCTCAGTCCTGCAAACCTCTAAAGTTGATCTAGCAAGATCTGGTAACCCTGATAAACGTAATTTTTGGTCCCTTTTGAATTGGGATTAGTTGGCATCCGATGGTGGGGTTTATTTTTTTTTGTTTTTTGTTTTCCCCACTGTCCGATGATTAAGCTGCTTGGTCTGTTCCTTCTCCTCAATATACCCAGAAACACGGTCTCCCCACTTGTAAAGGGTATTGAACTGCAGCAACAGCTCCCTTTTATGGTTGTCAAACTGTGGCGCTTCATGGTAGAGTCTGAATATACTGTGTGTCCACACTGACTTTGTTGGTTGCCGACACTTCCAGTTTATCTGTGACAGTGTATTCTTCTCTCCTAGTGCTTCTATGCGATATACCAAGGGCAAAATGAGGACAAAAAAAAAAAAAAGAAGCAGGGGAAGGTTAATTCTACAAGTGTTTGTGACGAAATTGTCTTGCAGATGCAGAGCAGACAGATTAGCAATCCCAAAGACATAATAGAGATTGATGAGACAGGTCTGGAGGCCATGTTTGACTCTTGTTCTAAGATCACTATCATTAATGCCAAAGAATTTGAGAGGGTACCGAAAGGTAAACTCAAATTGTACAAAATGGATGTCAGACCAGAGGGATATGGTGGCCGACCCATTAACATGAAAGGTTACTTTTGGGGCACCGTAGGCTACAAGGACAGATTAACGGCATCTAAGGTGTATGTATCACTAGAAGGAGACAACATACTGGGATGGCAAGCACAAAAAGAACTGGGCGTATACCTAAACCCCAACAAAACTCCACAGATCTTAGTGCAAGAGGTGGGTGAGAATTGGGGAGGCATTGAAGAGGAGTTCAAGGAGGTGTTCAACGGGGAACTAGGGTGTCTAAGGAATTACTCACACAAAATAAAGTTGAAGGAGCACACCGTGCCTGTCGTAGCAAAAGTGAGAAACCTCCCAATAGCCATACAAGAAGCGGTCAGAACAGAATTAGAAAAACTATACAACCAAGGAGTGATCGAACCGGTGGAGGCGACGGAATGGCTGGCGCAGATCGTCGCAGCAAGGAAGAAAGATGGTTCAGTCCGTCTATGCATCGACCTCAGAGCACTAAACAAAGAGGTAGTGGTGGACAAATTCCCGCTGCCCAACATCACTCAAATGATGAGTATGCTGGAAGGAGCTAAAGTATTCTCAACCCTAGTCTTAACCTCAGCCTACTTCCAAATCAAGCTCCATGAAGATTCCCAGGAACTCACTGCTTTCGTTACCCCTATGAGAGATTACAAGTTCAAGAGGATGCCGTTCGGACTAGTCTCAGCCGCGGCGGTATTCCAGAGACTTATGGCCAGCATACTTAGAGGAATTCCTGGAGTATTATGTTATCAAGACGACGTGCTAGTCTTCGGGCAGACGACAGACAACACTATGCCAGATTGAGACAAGTGCTGAAGAGGTTCAAAGGGCAAGGACTAACGGTGAAGAGAGAAAAGTGCAGGATTGGATGCAAAGAACTAGACTTCTTGGGGCATAAGGTAACACCGGAAGGAATTAGGCCCAAAGCAGAACTCCAAAACACCATCACGGATTTGGTTCCGCCAATAAGCAAAGAAGAAATAAAATCGTTCATGGAAATGCTGGAATTTTACAGCAAGTTTGTGCAGAACTTCGCAGGCAGGACCTATGTCATACGCCAGTTACTCAAAAAGGATGTGACGTTCAAGTGGGATGAAGAGTGCCAAAAAGAATTCAAAGACATCAAGATAGCATTAACAGTGGCCCCAAGCCTGAAAGCGTTCATACCTAACAGGAAGACAGTAGTGACGACGGATGCGAGCTCGAAAGGACTCGGAGCGGTCCTCTCACAAATAGGCGAGAGTGGAGAAGAGACCATAGCCTTCGCGTCGAGATCCCTGAAAAAGTCAGAAGTCAATTACTCTGTAATAGAGAAGGAGGTGTTGGCGGCACACTGGGCCATGAACAAGTTCCGGGACTTCATCTGGGGAACTAAATTCAACCTGAGAACTGACCACAAGCCCCTGGTCGAGGTATTCACTAAAAAAGGGCTCGACGCGATCTCCAGTAGAATCAGAGATCTTGGGTAGTTAATCTACAGGAGTATACGTTCGTTGTTGAGTACGTACCCGGGATAAGAAATCTCGCAGCAGACTGCCTTTCGCGCCTTGTGGGAGTAACGGAAGGATTAGAAGAAGGTGAAGAGTTCGAACACGAAAAGGACGAGTCGCAAGCAGAGAAGGTGTGCGTAATCACCCACGGGGATGTTGGAGAAGAACGTTGGAAAGAAGCTCTTAAAGCTGACAACCAGTTGAGAGCGGTGTGCATGAAGGTAAATACGAACTGGAAACATGGAGACAGACAGGATGAGACCCTAAGGCCGTTCTGGATGATCAGGAATGAACTATCTGTCGCTGAGGAATGTCTGTTCCGCGGAACGAGGTTGGTCCCTCCCAACACATTGCGGAGTTATCTAATAGATCTGACACATGGGGATTACTAAGACTAAACAGAGGATGTGGGAAGACTACTGGTGGCCCGGTATGGACAACATGATCGAGAGAAGTGTAAGAGACTGCATTCCATGCGGCATCAGCGACAAGGTTTTGGAACAGCACACACCTCCCAATGTAGACCAACCCCGTCAGGGCCATGGGAAGAAGTAGCTCTAGACATAATAGGCCCACTGACAGGTGAAGTTCGCACTCCATACATTTTAGTGTTAGTAGACCCATATTCGAGGTAGCCAGAGGTGAAAATAGTATCAGAAATTACCACCAAAGTGGTCATCGAGTTCCTGAAAGAACTATTCCTCAGGGAAGGTCTGCCGAGTAGCCTTTTGACGGACAATGGAGTACAATTATGCTCGAAAGAAATGGGAGACTTCCTCATGAGCAATGGGATTGAGCACAAACGCTGCACGTTGTACCACCCTGAGACCAACAGAATGGTTGAACGTTTCAATAAAACTCTCAAGGAGAGCATGCAACTTGTAAGAACTAATGGATTGAATTGGAAGGACGAAATAGGGAGACGCCTGGAAGCCTACCGGTTGACCCCTCACCAGACTACGGGGGTCACCCCGTTTGAACTGCTCTGAGCCAGAAAGCCTAACACGAAGCTTTCACCGGGGTGAATGGGATGGCAGAAAGGGTGGACAGGTCACATAAAGGAAGCGCAAGGGTTGGACAGGCAGCACAAGGCCATGATAGTGAGAAAGAACAGGTTTGACAAGCTACAATCGGTAAAAGAAGTAGGGTTTAAGGTAGGAGACACAGTAAAAATAAGGGTGCCTACAGGAAAGGCGAGTTGGTCTGAGTTCAGAAAACCCACGAGAATTGTCAAATTGTTTAAGAATGCTGTAAAAACCCAGGAGGGAAAGATATGGAACCTGGGAAGAGTTGTAAGGTATCACTCCCCTCCTGAATGCAGAGTCAATAAGGCCAGGGGGGAAGTGTGTTCACAGAGGTGGGGCGACATGCATGCAGGGGAGCGCTATAGAGAATACCAGGCTCCACGCAGAACTAGCCAAAGGGTTGTTAGTCGCCCTAAACACCTAAAGCAATATGTTACCGAGTAGAGTGCACTTTTATTTTGTTCTCATGTTACTTGCTAATTTCTTGAATTCTGTAAAGAAGGGGGATGTGTGGCATCTTCCACTTTAGAGAGCAACGCCGTCACCAGAGTCACCCCCGCTCCCTTCTACACCTTGGAATGCGCTGTGGTGACATCATTCAGAATGTCACCACAGTCAGGGTTCTAAGGCGAGCGCCGGAGCAAGAGAGCTGTGGCTGGGGTCGTGATGATTCTTATCTTTTTCAATAAAGACTCGTAAGCTAACTAACAAGTGTCTCCCTCAGATTCTTGAATATTACATTATGTTTTAAGAAACAAAACTCGAATAAAAGGGACTATCATGTACAATGCCAATAACACAAACTTTTGTAAATGCGAGACCTAGTGCACTGGGAATGGGAACCAGCATAGAGATATAGGGAAAGAGATAGATGGAAAGAGCGAAGGAACGAATACACATGTGGAGACAGAGAAAAAGAGTGAAAACACTGTGACCATAGATACATTTATTTCTACCGAAACTAAATGCAAATGTAAAACTTCTAAATATGAAAAGCATAATTATTCCACTTACCTTGGAGAAGTTGATTAAAGGGGGTAATGAAGCCCATGGCTGACTTGGTGACCGGTTTCAAATGGAGTTACAGTTTCAAAAGTGCAGGACACTGTAAACAATTTAGAATAACACTGAAAGCGTGATTTGCGGGAGCTAAAGCAACCCAAGGCTGGGTAACCAAAGCTGTTCTCATTGGCCCATATAAGTCCTGCAGTGGAGCAGCGAGCACTAGGATTGGCTGATGGCTTTCAAGCCAATCATAGTAGCTCTCCACAAAAAGTCTGAGGCAACCATTAGAGGGTGAAACACACCACCTTATTGGCTGTCACCCAAAATAATGAAAATTATAGACGTGGCTTCGTATAAAGGCATTCTTATGGAGAGTCTGTGATAAGTAGAGACGGTTAGTCCCCATGGGTGTTGATGGGATTTGTGTGGAGAAATGAGGGATGGAGGAGCACATACGAAGCACACCTGCCACTACGGTGGTGATGAGAAGCCAGTTGTTATTCAGGATGCGATTGCAGTCGCAACCACATCCGCTGTTTCTTTTGTGTTGTTTTGTGGTCACAATTTTAGCTGCTACGGTGATGGGAGTGTAAAAGGGCACACATGTGATGATTTGTATGAGAGAGACCTGGGCAGGAATGACTTTGCATGGTTTTGTGTGTCACTGAATAGGCAAATGTGTGTAAGAAAGCGTGTTTGCAGATTGCTAGCGTTTGCACGGTACATTGCGTACGTGTTAATGTGCATGAAGTGCAAGGGCCTTTGGAGTTCGGTGTTCTGTGCACATGCGAGGAGGGGGGCAGAAGGGGCGCTGAAAACAACTGAATGCTGGCGTTGCGCTGCTTCAGTACCGGCAGCAGGCTCCTGCTCACCTCTGTCATTCTACACTGGCACCACCACCCTCAATGACCTCTGAAGAGGCGGTGACTAAGAATAGTACAAAACAAATATACACAGTTTCAAAAATGCTCTATTATCGCTAAATTCAAATTTCATGTTGCCAGGCAGCACCCAAACAAACTGTTTTCTTGTGGAAAATGGCTTTGTATGGCTTATATGACACTGTTATTTATTGCTGAAACATCAAGTTACCATTTGATGAGATTAGGAACGGGAATGAGTGCCTTGCATGGAGGCAACTTCTGGACCGTAACAATAAACTAAATAAGTAGAAACGGGCGCCCTGCGAAACATGACGCTGCGCACGTGTGGAGAAAAGTAATACAGGTGTGGATATAAAAGCAGTAGTCCCCAAAGGAGCATATGTACAACTACAGCATAACAAAACTGTATTTGGCCGGTGCTCCTGCGAGAAAACAGCAAGTGATGTTACAGGAGTGCCAACCAATCAGAAGCCAACAAAGAAGAGTGATGGGGGAGTAAACCAATGGCAAGCAGCCAGGTGGGATCACACCCCTTGTAATGATTACAGTAGGTCTTGCAGACAGCGCATGCGCTAATGCTCAACCTAAAAAATATATAAGGGGGCAGAGTGGGCACACCAGAAAGGAACCCTCCTTTACAGGCTGGCCACAACATGGACAACATGCCGTGGCAGCCATTACAGGATTCTTGGACATGGAGCCAATTGAAATGAAAAGATGATAACAGTTACAATATACATTATTTGTTGATGGTACCATACTAATTTTAGGAATTGTCTGTTTTAAGGTGATTTTACCGTGTGAAATTAAAGGATGCTAACTGTTACAATAAAAATCATTTGTCGTCTGTTCTAAGCTATGCTAAGCTGATTTTACCCTGCGAAAAATGCTGACCCTCATATGAGATTTCATAAATCATATTTAAGAGAAAACTGTTTTCTCCTGATTTTCTCAGAGAGGTATGGAAGGTGCTCCAAAAGCTAAAATGCAGAGCATGTTTCCTGTAAATCCACCCTGTCTTTCTCAGCCATGTGAGAATAAAGTCTGACATTCTCAGTAAATTGTTTACTACCAGCAGGAGCAGCGTATGTCAGCTGATATACAGTGTTCTACTGCAGCCTCCCAGAGTGTTCTAAAGAACAACGAGAGCGCTAACAGTCTTACTTATGACAAAACTGTGGCACACCTGAAGCCATTTTGATTGAATCAAACTGATAAACCTGAAAACATTTAATTTAAAATGGAACAAAAAGAGGCAGCTCATTTTGTCATGGAAATGATGGTTAGTGCTGTAGAAAGCAAAATTAGAAAACCTTTTAAATGAGCTCTCAAATATCTTCTTCTATTTCATTAAAACGTTTTGGCATGCAGACTGAAACATGCACTTTCAACGCCAGCAGCAGACTGCCAGTTAACTCCCTGGTGATCAGCAGCTGTACCACAGTGTTCTAATGAGCAACTAGAGTACTAACTTTCTGAAATTATTCCAAAAGTGTGGCACAGCTGAAATTCATCTTGATGGAATTGAAGTGGAAAACAGGAAGCACTTTCTACTGAGGATACTGAAGTAAGGTAAACAATTTCTAAGTAACGAAAAGGAAAGTTTAGATTCTATTAAGGACAAAGAGGCGATGGTTATGCATATCTTTCATCACTTTATTAATTCAGAAGCATTCAAAGAACATCTCAATAAAAAACAGCCTTAGCTACATTTCCCATGAACCACCAGCGAATTCAAGAAAGGCACTGAGCAGCGCAGAAGGAGCATGGAATCCTAGGAGCAGCATCGAGCAGCACAGAGGGAGTGGGGAATACAAGGAGTGTTATCAGGCAGTGTAGAGGGGTGAAGGAAGTAACCCGTTTAGGGTCACCCGGGTCGCTAATGACCACCTCTCATTCTTTCACACAAAATGAAGAGTCGGTCAGACGGTAGAGAATACAAACCAATAACTGTTTATTAAAAGTACACTCAGAGCGGAGCCCGGTCTCCCCAGTCACTAGGAGTGCTGCAGAGGCACTGATATCAGCAAGCATAAAGATACATTATGTACATTTCAGAACCAATGAAGGCCCGCCCATCATGGAATTTTCCAAGCAGATGTAGCTAAACAGTGAAATACAAGGAGTAAGTTCCTGTTGATTACCTGCTGCGCTGACTGTTGTTGTTTCAACCCGGGGAAATCGAGGATCGCGCGCCAAGCGATGAGGGCCGCCATTGCCTGCTTCAACGCCGGGGGCCTAGGAGACCATACTACCCAGCATCCCTTGCGGCTTCTGATGCCGCGCTTTGTGCCAGGAGGCGCTTAAAGATCGCCCAGGGCTCCCACAGCGCGGGACACGACTGGTCGTGCCCGGGCGCTGCCCGTCAGAGGCCAAAGGAGGCCAGGCTGGGCCACCCCTCTTAGCGATCCATTAAGGTGAGTGGCATTGAGCAATATGGGGAAGCGTCCGGTAACATCAGGCCCAAGGCCTACTATTACCATTGACAGTATGCTTGAAAGAGCTGTTAGTATCGTCTCATCGGAGATAGAACTAACAGAGAGGAGACTTTCCTTGGGCCTATCAGTATCCCAGCTGCATTCGCCTGAAGGAGCTGAGCGGGGTAATTTAAATGCCCCTCTCCCCCTGACACCTAATGTACTAATTACCACCACCTGCCATTGAGAAACGCGGCCAGTAGGTCCTGAGATTGATGAGGCGTATGTGGAGTTTCTTGATTGTCAATCCTGGACTCAAGCCAATGTCAGCACTGGGAACTTGACCCCAAATACTAAAGCAATGGGGGCAAAAAGGAAGAAAACTATGCCAAAACCCACCAGCAGTAAGAGGAAACAGCCACCTCGTCTAAAATCCCAACCCACACCCTTGAGTTCGTGGATACAGGGTCCATTGCTGTGACCCCGGGCTCTATTGAGCAAACAAACGATATTACTGTGGACTTGACTACATCAGAAGCCACAGCTAACTCTACCCACACTCAGACTGAGCACACCATTACCCCTAGTATTCGTGTGAGGCCGGGCGATATTTCAATTGATACCATAGTGGACTCCGTTTATGAACGTTTAAAGAATTTAGTAGATAAACAATTCAATGCCCTTTTTAAACGTTTGGACAGACTTGAAAATCTGGTAAAGAAATCTGCTACTCAAAAAATTGCAGTTACTATTGTTGATAAAATTAGGGGGAGCAGTACTTAAAACCAATGGAAATAACTAATCAGAGTATGCCACAGCAGATTAGTGACCGTATGCTACCCACTGTTTATACTGTAAATACTGCTTGTGATATGTGTGGTAACCTTAAGAGCAATTCCCTCCCCAAATCTATTCCTAGCTTGATGCCTTTGTCAAGTGCAGCATTTGGCAATAATACCACCAGTAATAGTTTGCCTTGCAATTTAGCATCAGCTATCCCCGTGCAGCTGGTCCCCACACCCACAAGTACAGTAATTGCCCCAAATACGCTCCCTATTTTTGATAAATCTGATAATAGTGTATCTGCAGACGTTCTTCATTTACCACCTGAAGTTTGGCCTTCCCCTCTGAAGAAAGACCAATTTGAGTCTTGGGAGCAACTCCGGAATAAGAGCATTGATTGGTTATCCAAGCATAAAGGCCTAGGGATGGTAAATGCCAGCGAAATATTAATGGTTCGACGAGTGGGATGGGTGGGACCCTCCGATAAGAACATCATAAGGGATTGTATAGTCGTGAATTTTATACGTCCTTTGTTGGTGAAATGGCTACTGCGAGCACAAACGTTTCACAACAAATCCACAAGTCTCATACATTCACTACCCCTGGGCTTTTTCTACAAACCTCCTCTGGTCCCACGTAACTTTACTATTCCTACACACACTTCACAGAATCGGTTTGCTGTTCTGTCCAGCCTGGAGAGTCTGGACTGACTATCGAAATGATTATCGATTGTTGCACCTGAGCCCATGGAACTTTCAATAGCTTGTCCCGTTGTCTCTGAACCCAGATCCCAAGATCCTAATGTAAGTGTGCTTAGTTGGAATATTGCAGGAATAGCAGCCAAGATAAATTCCATGGAGTGGGTTGATCTGGTTAGCAAATATGACATTCTAATGTTCCAGGAGACATGGAGCACAAAGGAACTGTTTTTAGAAGGGTTTGTGTGTCACAACAGCATTGTACCTAGTCCAAAAATAGGTCGGCCAAGTGGGGGTCTATCAACATGGATAAAGATTTCAGCTGGGGGTAGCATAAAACCCCTGGTGACAAACAACGAGAATTTCCAAGCCACGATTTATTCACGGGGGCTTCGATATGTTTAATACATTTTTATAATAATGATTTTACATCACTACCAAACAGGAATGTTTTTAATTTGTTGGAGTTTATTTATAAACTAGAAGATGAACACATGTATGACAAATTGGATGGAATTTGCCTAGGTGGGGATTTCAATGCACAACTTTTGAGCGGTTCTGACATTATCACCATCGCCCCGGTTAAGGAGCACACATGTAAAAGAGGGGTGGAACTTCATAACCATTTATCCTCGTGTAATTTAACTAATGTAATGGAAAGGGTTGGAGTACATCCAAACAATCACCCATTGCCCACTTATAGAGGACGTGGTAGTTCATCTACAAAAGATTATGTTTTTATATCATCCTCACTGGCAAATCTTTTAGTAAAGGCTCAGGTTTTATGTACCAGTCAATGCGATCACAACCCAATTCTGACAATTATCAGATTCTTCTCCAAGCCTACCACCCAAAGAGAAATAGGGGCTAAATATTTAGTGGCATCCACTGACAAACTCAGAGTGATCTGGAAGGGCATAGATAACAAAGCTTTATTTGTAAGCATGATAAAATCGTATCCCTCACTTATAGAGACATGCTTATCAAGTAGCACCTTTGGCGCAGAGATCATTGAGGCGTTCAGTAGTTTATGTATTGGTATCAAACATATAATCTCAAGACCAGCCAACAACACTAGCAAGAATCCCAAATGGTTCTACGGCACATGCGTGTAGCATTAGCGGCTACACCCAGGGACATAACTCTCGTTAGATCACTAAGAGCCTGCTATAAGAAAGCAACCAAACTACGCTCAGATGAGATATTGAAAGAACGCTGGGCGGCAACACTTAAGGATGTAACTGGATTTTGGAAAGCAGTTAAAGCCATGAGGTCTATGGGCTTTGATATTACTCCCATAAATTGTAATATAACGAGTGACCTATGGGAGGCGCACTTTGCCAGAATCTACACGGTACCCATAACGACCTCTAATATTAACATCAGCCCGCCAGTCTTAAAGGTCGCTATAACAGTAACTGAAGTTGAGGATGCCATACATCAAAGTATTGGGGAACAAAGCGCCAGGTTCGGATGGGCTACCAATCGATCTTATAAAACACGAACCGGATTTTAGGGCTCCTCTTTTATGTAATGTTTTTAACAATCTGACTAATACAGCTATCCCGAGCACTTGGTCGACCAGCATTATTGTGCCCATTTTTAAAAATGAGACAGATCCAACCCCAGCTGTTATCGCCCAATTTCCTTGATAGACAATACCCTGAAGATCTTGGGCAGGGTTGTTTTTAATAAGATTAGGACTTGGGTCGAAGACAACCAAATTTTAAATTGCTGTCAGCTGGGTTTTAGAAGTAATGTTGGAGCTGTTGAACAGTGTTTGAATTTAAACCTCATCCTGGGCAAATACACGATTGCTCAAAAGTCACCAGTTTATTTGGGTTTTACGGACCTCACATCAGCTTTTGATTTTGTTAATAGATCCCGTTTGTGGGAGGTCCTTTTAAATTATCGGTTGGACGAGGCTTTGGTTTATTTTTTGGCACATTTTCACAGGGATCTGAAGGCACGGTTGAGGATTAGTAACGATGGGGAGGTCTCTGGGGATATTGTCATTGGTAGAGAGGGGTTAGACAGGGTTGCGTTCTAGCCCCTCTACTTTTTATTCTTTATATGAATGAATTACACAATTCCCTGTCTAAATTGACCAATGGCGTTCCCAAAATCAATGGTAAATTATTCCCCTTGCTTTTATACGCAGACGATGCAGTCCTTACGGGCCGCACGCCTAATGCACTTCGCACTTTAGTCACATGGATTGTGACTTTCATTGGCCGACCTGGAGCTTTGCATTAATTTTAAGAAATCTTATATAATGACCTGCGGCCCGAAAAAACACTGCATTAATTTTATAACATCGGGTAGTGAATCCCTAACATGCACAAGCACTTTTCTCTATTTGGGCCTAGTTTTCTCAGAAACAGGATTCTGGCAAGCCCATGCGGCCCATGGTAGAAGTAAATTCTCTAAAGCGGTCAATTCCATCGTTAGCCTTCGGCAGCCAAAACAAGCAGAGGTGGTGTTACCCCAAACCCAGATTTACAAATCGCAATGTGTCCCAACGGTCACTTATGGTGCGGAAGTCTGGGGATATATAAATTGCAGCGGGATCCAAATAGAGGAAAATAGATTTTTTTTAAAAAGTTCTCGGGCCCAATTTTCATCTTCAACTTATATATGTCATAAGGAATTGAACCTGCGCTATGTAGAGGATTTTATCAGGTCCCGTCCCGCTATATTTTGGTTAAAAATATGGCAGAATCCTTCTGAGAGGGATAATCATAGATTGCCTTAAGTACAACAAGGGCCGTAGTATACCTTGGCTTGCTGCAGTTAAAAAAAGTTTAGCCAGTGTAAAGTTGGAACACATTTTTTAACGTCCACTAGCACTAGAGGGTATAAGCATAAAATCTCTTAGGGGGGCACTGTATGATTTGTACTATAAAGAAAGATACAACACTGAGCACCTCAAACCATCGGTTGTCAGGTATATGCCCCTTTTGGAGGTACCGGGCATTCAACATCTTATGCCACACAAATATCTCAGGAAAAATATAGGGAGATGGAAAAGGTGTTTCCTTTTCCGCTTTAGGGATGGCAGTATAAAATATCTACTTGCGGCACTGGTAGCAAACAAACGGTGTTACATTTTTTACTCTTTTGTAAGTTCTATGCAACATATACAAAACAGTATTTAATTCCGTACTTTAAGGCATGGGCTATTTTGGATTTTAAACTAGCATATTTTGAAATCTTATAACTTGGAAGTGACGATTTTATTTTTCGCGTAAGCTCGTTTTTAGAAGCTGCGGTACGCTCACGTACTTCCATGAGTGTATCGTAACGTGACAAAAACCCTGTAATACTGTTTAGTGAAATACATTTATTTTTGTTTCTCTTCCCATGGTGATCATTAATACTGCCCGAAAACAAAGAATTTTATTTGATTATGTTGCTGCTAGTATTGGTACAACTAGGAATGGGGTTATAATTAATCATACCTGTACCTTGTTGCTAATTGCTGCCAGACCCACTGCACGTTACCGCATTTTATCTGTAACACGCTGCTGATTTTGCACATTGCCCTAATTCTCATATTTGCACTATGTCATTAATGCTGATAGATCTCCTGTCCGTCCAACTCTTTTAATGTGATTTTATTATTTTATTGTGGAATTTATTTTTGCAATATCGTATTTGTATTGGATCATAATGTGTATCTATGTGTTTTTTTAACTTGTACTGTATTTTTCCTGTTGGTGGTGATGAACTGTGCTTTTATGGATATTCTTATCCGAATAAAGATTATTTGAATTGAATTGAACAAAAGGAGTAAGTTTCCATTCTGAGACCGGGCACACATTATCTGCTAATCAAGGTCGTTCTGACCGTCCCTGCCACTAGACAAGTGGTTGAAGGTCTCTATCTAGTGGGAAAGATATGTGTTAATAAGAACAGTGTATTCAGTAGTGAAGCAAAACTCAACCCTGGAGAAATGCAACTCAGAAAAGGCCATTTCACGGAAAAAGCAAAGGATTAATTTCGGTCATGATTCAAAATGGCGCTGAAATAGAAAATGGTTCAGAAAAGGGGGTGGTGATGAACAGAGTGTCTGAATTAAGCAGACCACTCTTACCCAGTCCAAAGATCAGGGCTTGATCCATCACCGTTATTTATCTCACGGCCCCATCCCAGCTCAGAACCTGGCTATATGCAAATTAGTCTGTCCCTGGCCCAGTGCATCATGGGAACAGGGCAGACCAAACTACCAAGCCAATTCTTCACCAGAAAGGAGACAAGCTACTGGGGACCGGTTTCTGGCATTTCAGCCTCTTCGGCCAGGCTTGCTTGAATCCTGATGGAGCAGTGAGAAAGGGACTCATGTCTGAGTATACCCTGCCACACCTATAGTGGCCAAAAACGATTCAGAAAAGGGGGTGGTGATGAACAGAGTGTCTGAATTAAGCAGACCACTCTTACCCAGTCCAAAGATCAGGGCTTGATCCATCACCGTTATTTATCTCACTGCCCCATCCCAGCTCAGAACCTGGCTATATGCAAATTAGTCTGTCCCTGGCCCAGTGCATCATGGGAACAGGGCAGACCAAACTACCAAGCCAATTCTTCACCAGAAAGGAGACAAGCTACCGGGGACCGGTTTCTGGCATTTCAGCCTCTTCGGCCCGGCTTGCTTGAATCCTGATGGAGCAGTGAGAAAGGGACTCATGTCTGAGTATACCCTGCCACACCTATAGTGGCCAAAAACGATTCAGAAAAGGGGGTGGCGATGAACAGAGTGTCTGAATTAAGCAGACCACTCTTACCCAGTCCAAAGATCAGGGCTTGATCCATCACCGTTATTTATCTCACTGCCCCATCCCAGCTCAGAACCTGGCTATATGCAAATTAGTCTGTCCCTGGCCCAGTGCATCATGGGAACAGGGCAGACCAAACTACCAAGCCAATTCTTCACCAGAAAGGAGACAAGCTACCGGGGACCGGTTTCTGGCATTTCAGCCTCTTCGGCCCGGCTTGCTTGAATCCTGATGGAGCAGTGAGAAAGGGACTCATGTCTGAGTATACCCTGCCACACCTATAGTGGCCAAAAACGATTCAGAAAAGGGGGTGGTGATGAACAGAGTGTCTGAATTAAGCAGACCACTCTTACCCAGTCCAAAGATCAGGGCTTGATCCATCACCGTTATTTATCTCACTGCCCCATCCCAGCTCAGAACCTGGCTATATGCAAATTAGTCTGTCCCTGGCCCAGTGCATCATGGGAACAGGGCAGACCAAACTACCAAGCCAATTCTTCACCAGAAAGGAGACAAGCTACCGGGGACCGGTTTCTGGCATTTCAGCCTCTTCGGCCCGGCTTGCTTGAATCCTGATGGAGCAGTGAGAAAGGGACTCATGTCTGAGTATACCCTGCCACACCTATAGTGGCCAAAAACGATTCAGAAAAGGGGGTGGTGATGAACAGAGTGTCTGAATTAAGCAGACCACTCTTACCCAGTCCAAAGATCAGGGCTTGATCCATCACCGTTATTTATCTCACTGCCCCATCCCAGCTCAGAACCTGGCTATATGCAAATTAGTCTGTCCCTGGCCCAGTGCATCATGGGAACAGGGCAGACCAAACTACCAAGCCAATTCTTCACCAGAAAGGAGACAAGCTACCGGGGACCGGTTTCTGGCATTTCAGCCTCTTCGGCCCGGCTTGCTTGAATCCTGATGGAGCAGTGAGAAAGGGACTCATGTCTGAGTATACCCTGCCACACCTATAGTGGCCAAAAACGATTCAGAAAAGGGGGTGGTGATGAACAGAGTGTCTGAATTAAGCAGACCACTCTTACCCAGTCCAAAGATCAGGGCTTGATCCATCACCGTTATTTATCTCACTGCCCCATCCCAGCTCAGAACCTGGCTATATGCAAATTAGTCTGTCCCTGGCCCAGTGCATCATGGGAACAGGGCAGACCAAACTACCAAGCCAATTCTTCACCAGAAAGGAGACCCCCTTTTCTGAGAAATAGAAAATGGTGCACCAAATGCTAACTTACATTTAACAATACATAAACAAAATAATTTCTATTCTAACAGGGGTTTGGGTATCCAAGGTGGGGCATGGAGTAGTGCAGAGGGACCAGGGAATCCAAAGAGCTGCTCAAGTAGAACATCAGAGGAGCAGCAATCAGCAGCGCAGAGGGATTAGGGATTCCAAGCAGTTGTTCGAATAGTAAATACAAGGAGCAACATTGAGCATCACAGAGGGAGTAGGAAATAAAATGAGTGGCATTGAATAGAACAGCTGGAGTAGGGAATCCAAGGAGCAGCATTGAGCAGTGTTGAAGGAATATAGAATGCAAGGTGCTGCGTCGAGCAGTACAGAAGGAGTAGGGAATCCAGGGAGCAGCATCAAGCAGTACAGAGGGAGTAGGAAATAAAAGGAGTGGCATTGAATAGAGCAGCGCAGAGTAGGGAATCCAAGGAGCAGCATTGAGCAGTGTTGAAGGATTAGGGAATGCAAGGGGCTGCGTCGAGCAGTACAGAAGGAGTAGGGAATCCAGGGAGCAGCTTCGAGCAGTACAAAGGGAGTAGGGAATCTAAGGAGCAGTCTCGAGCAGTACAGAGGGAGTAGGAAATAAAAGGAGTTGCATTGAATAGAGCAGCGCAGAGTAGGGAATCCAAGAAGCAGCATTGAGCAGTGTTGAAGGAATATAGAATGCAAGGTGCTGCGTTGAGCAGTACAGAAGGAGTAGGGAATCCAGGGAGCAGCATCAAGCAGTACAGAGGGAGTAGGAAATAAAAGGAGTGGCATTGAATAGAGCAGCGCAGAGTAGGGAATCCAAGGAGCAGCATTGAGCAGTGTTGAAGGATTAGGGAATGCAAGGGGCTGTGTCGAGCAGTACCGAAGGAGTAGGGAATCCAGGGAGCAGCTTCGAGCAGTACAAAGGGAGTAGGGAATCTAAGGAGCAGTCTCGAGCAGTACAGAGGGAGTAGGGAATCTAAGGAGCAGTATCGAGCAGTGCAGAGGGAGTAGGGAATCTAAGGAGCAGTATCGAGCAGTACAGAGGGAGTAGGGGATCTAAGGAGCAGTATCGAGCAGTACAGAGGGAGTAGGGGATCTAAGGAGCAGTCTCGAGCAGTGCTGAACGACATTCAAGGAGAGCATATACAACCAACTCTGATCACCACCAACTCTTCAAAACACTCTACAAGTTTAGGGGCTACATACATCTAAGTGTGAGACCCAACCGTCTCGTGTTACCTTAGCAAGCACCTATATATGACATCCTACACAGATTTACAAGTCATCTGCCAGTCTCCCCACTGTGGCTCAAGTACAAAGGTCTGTACCCACTGCTATAAATGACTGTCACCAGCCATCAGCTGTGTCGTGGCCTGGCCATGGGTACAGTAGTCACTGTTGTTTATTAGTCACTAATGTTTAACAAAAGTTCTGCCCAAACTACCTTCCAGAGTCTAAAACGCTACAGGTGAACCGCACATTATTATCATATTGTGCACTTGTCAGCATATGTGTGACTCTAATCACATGCAGAAGAAAACTTTCTTGGTCTGCCAGAATGATAAGATGAGGTACAAGCTGTCACATGGACATTGGTTCAGGGACTTTCTTCCCCATGCACAACCTACGTGTCTGTGATGACCTTCTAATAAAGAGACTATTGCTCCTATTTTTGCTCGTCTCTTAGTATGGAGTCTGATTCTTGTGTACATTTCTCGATGGTTAAAACACCAGGTGGAACCATTAGTTATTGTTGGGGTGCACCTCGCTTGCAGCCCTGCACATTGTTCACACTTTGGAATCACTTTACTATTGCAGGTTGTACCAGATTCTGTCTCTCTGCTGGTGGCTTTGACTATGCCCTGCCATACTCCCTTCCATACTCCGTCAAACACATAGGTGATATGAGGTACATATCAAATCTATTTGCAGGACATAATATATCTGACATATCTCACTTTTCTCCTGTGAAGAGGCACAGACTTTTTGCTCGTTTTCTTGCAAAGTCGTCTAACTTTTCACACACTGTCAGAAAGTAAGTTCTGTCTGTTACTATCTCTCGTCCTGGTGAAGAGCCTGGTCAGTCTACTCACAGAGTGGATGTAGAGTTGGGCCTGTTCTCTATGGACCTCTCTGCCATCAAACAGAGTGAAGAGCTTGGCCTCACCAAGTCTCTCTCCCACAGTACTCTGGGTTTATAGCCTGGGTCTCCCCTCCGTCACACTGATTGCGAAGCTTGTCCTTTCTGGGGCTCTCTTCCCTCACACTGAGAGCAGACACTGACCTCTCCAGTTCCCTCCTCCATCACACTGGGAGCAGAGACTGACCTCTCCAGGTCTCCCCTCCATCACACTGGGAGCAGAGCCTGACCTCTCCAGGTCTCCTCTTCATCACTCTGGCTGTGGAGCCTGACCTCTCCAGGTCTCTCTTCCATCACACTGGTTGCAGAGCTTGACTTCTCCAGGTCCCTCCTCCATCACACTGGGAGCAGAGCCTGACCTCTCCAGGTCTCTCATCCATCACACTGGGAGCAGAGCCTGACCTCTCCAGGTCTCCTCTTCATCACTCTGGCTGTGGAGCCTGACCTCTCCAGGTCTCTCTTCCATCACACTGGTTGCAGAGCTTGACTTCTCCAGGTCCCTCCTCCATCACACTGGGAGCAGAGCCTGGCCTCTCCAGGTCTCTCATCCATCACACTGGGAGCAGAGCCTGACCTCTCCAGGTCTCCTCTTCATCACTCTGGCTGTGGAGCCTGACCTCTCCAGGTCTCTCTTCCATCACACTGGTTGCAGAGCTTGACCTCTCCAGGTCTCTCCTCCATCACTCTGGCTGTGGAGCCTGACCTCTCCAGGGGTCTCTTCAATCACATTGGTTGCAGAGCTTGACTTCTCCAGGTCCCTCCTCCATCACACTGGGAGCAGAGCCTGACCTCTCCAGGTCTCTCACCCATCACACTGGGAGCAGAGCCTGACCTCTCCAGGTCTCCTCTTCATCACTCTGGGTGCAGAGCCTGACCTCTCCAGGTCTCTCATCCATCACACTGGCTGTAGAGCCTGACCTCTCCAGGTCTCTCCTTCATCACACTGGCTGTAGAGCCTGACCTCTCCAGGTCTCTCCTCCATCACACTGGCTGTAGAGCCTGACCTCTCCAGGTCTCTCCTCCATCACACTGGCTGCAGAGCCTGACCTCTCCAGGTCTCTCTTCCTTCACACTGGGTGCAGAGCCTGACCTCTCCAGGTCTCTCCTCCATCACACTGGCTGTAGAGCCTGACCTCTCCAGGTCTCTCCTCCATCACACTGGCTGTAGAACCTGACCTCTCCAGGTCTCTCCTCCATCACACTGGCTGTAGAGGCTGACCTCTCCAGGTCTGTTCCCCATCACACTTGCTGTAGAGCCTGACCTCTCCAGGTCTCTCCTCCATCACACTGGCTATAGAGCCTGACCTCTCCAGGTCTCTCCTCCATCACACTGGGAGCAGAGCCTGACCTCTCTAGGTCTCTCCTCCATCACACTGGGTGCAGAGCCTGACCTCTCCAGGTCTCTCCTCCATCACACTGCGAGCAGAGCCTGACCTTTCCAGGTCTCTCCTCCATCACACTGGGTGCAGAGCCTGACCTCTCCAGGTCTCTCCTCCATCACACTGGGTGCAGAGCCTGACCTCTCCAGGTCTCTCCTCCATCACACTGGGAGCAGAGCCTGACCTCTCCAGGTCTCTCCTCCATCACACTGGGTGCAGAGCCTGACCTCTCCAGGTCTCTCCTCCATCACACTGGGAGCAGAGCCTGACCTCTCCAGGTCTCTCCTCCATCACACTGGGTGCAGAGCCTGACCTTTCCAGGTCTCTCCTCCATCACACTGGGAGCAGAGCCTGACCTCTCCAGGTCTCCTCTCCATCGCTCTGGAGACCAAAGGGGAAGGTGCACTCAAATGAAGTCAGTAGAGAAAAGTATTTTGTAAATATCTTCTTCTTTATTCTGAATATTTTCTGTAAGCACGGGCACAGCCAACGCGTTTCGTTCCCTTTGTGCCTTGGGAACTTCGTCAGGGCTATAAAAATTACAACATATATATACAAAAAATGAGAAAAACCAAATACACAAATAAGTACTCTTATTACATACAAGCACAAAAAAGTAACATACTAAAGATCACTAACCCAAAGGACAACATACTGAAAAAGTACATAGAATTTACACCCCACAAAGGGGAAAATCACAATATGTCCGATTTTCTTTATACATTACACTAATAGGTGAATCCAAACCATACAAGACAAAAGGTCATAATGACTACAATAAAATCATACTGAATATCCCTGAGATAAAAACACAGGATATTTCAGATGAAAGGAAACATTTAAAAAGTTATTAAAAATACAGAAGAAACATACAATTTGGCATTAAATCTAATTGTGGATTCAGTGTGTCTGCATCAACATCCCAAGAAGGAGTGAGCAGAAAAGAAAAAAAGAAAGCGAATAAACCGTAGGAGAAAAGCGGAGAAGAAGAAAGAAAAAGGGGGGAGTAAGAAAAATAAAGAAGCAAGTGTCTCTACCGAAGAGGTAAATATTATTTGCCCAGTGAAAGGATGCACGAAAGAAGAAACAAGGTTGCAAAGCATGTGCAAAGAAATAGAAAGCCTTAACCAAAAATTCTGAGAAACCAATGGGCAAACCCAACAAAAAGGAAACTCATGATATAGCATAATAAGGCTTACCAACAGTATTATCACGAGGCGGCGACAATCGTACGGCCGCTAGGAATTGAAGGACCAGTTATAAGCGTCCCTGATTATCCAAATTGGCATCCAGAAGGAAGCGAAAACATAATGTTAAAGTTTGTTAATTAAATAAGAACATCTCATGGGATAGTATACGGGAGATATAATGTATTATTAAACATCATTATATAACGACCATCATCCGATATTTGAATCGGAAATAGCTCGAAAAGCATAATGTTAAAAAATAATAATATAAAAGACTTTCTAGGAGGAATATATTGCATATACGATTATTTCGAATATTGGCATAGATGCTACTGAGCGATCTTAAATTAAATAAATTATAACTGAAATGAAATAGTCACGTGTGAACTTTTGCTTAAGTCAAATTGGCACCCCGTTATAGGATACTACGGGATCAACCATATGAAATAATCACTTGTGGTCCGGGTACTACAAAGGAAGTAAAAAACAGGTGACAACTAGACATTGAAGGTACACAGCAGTGCATCAAAGTACAAAGAATTCTTTCAAGCTAATCCATAATACCCAATATCGCCAATTGTACATACCGGATACTCAGTAACAGAGGGATTCTTAATAAAATCCTGAGACGCTCCTTATGCTTCAATATGTGCTAACCGGGGAGGCCTAGACAGAAAATAATAATACGACCCTCTGCAATTTATTCAAAACATATCGTCAAAGTAATAGGTCATATTTTGACGTGTAGAGGCAAATATCGCACTGTTGTCTATAGAGGCAAATCTTACCTATTCGAGTCCTTAAGATCCAAAACGTAGAAACTGTGTAGAGTTAGGCAAATGAATCCCCGTCAGTATATCTACAATAAGAGCGGGGAAGGGGAATGTCAAACATAGTAAACATCGAGGGTCCACTAGTAGTTAAGCAATGTCGTGTATCAACATGCGATTAAGGCAAGGTCATTATTGTGATCCCACCCACTAGAAATTATGATTATAGCTACTTGTGGATTTGTAAGGTACTATAAAAACACTACACATACCTCGCTAAGTAAGGCGATGGGAATGATTAGTAATGGCCATCCGTAACCCCGGTAGTGAACGTTGGTCCAATTAAGACCTAAACCGAACAAGAGCCACAAGTGCTGTACCAAAGTAAAGGATATGACAACGGTCGTCCTTAGTTTAAAGGAAAGGGAGAGAGGTCCTCCTAGTAAACAAGCAATGGACTTTGCAGTCAAACGGGAAGATAAGGCCACTCCGCCCACCCTTTTGAAACGGAGTCCATACCTGTAGTAAGGCACCGGCACCAGGTATACCCGTCAGGAAAGGCGTCCTGCAACCAATCCAAGGCGCCATTGTTTTTATACCTATACCAGAAGGATGCCTGTGTAATGTGTCAGTGTGTCAGTCACACCCAGGTCACCTGTCATGTGACCTGAGTGTGCCTTGCTTCAGTGAAAGGTCGACGCCATTTGTAAGAGGTAAACATTGTGCCGAAAAAGTTGTTTCTTCCCAAATATTAGGTGCCTATGTTCTTGATATGCTTACAGAATCTAAAATGTTACATTGAAAATATCCCGCATGGCTATTCCCGTAAATTTGGGTGCGGGCGGCTCGCAGTTTATCGCAGTATAGTGAGTCGGCGTGGGAATCGTATTCCGGTCACATGACCCAAGTATGCCTTGCTTCCATATAGAGACGGCGCCATTGTTAAAGGGTAAAATTACAGCGAAATTGGCGGTTATACCAAAGATTAGGTACCTTTGTACCTAATGTGCCCACTGAATACCAACATTAAATTGAGTTATCCCGCCCGACTGTTCTTGTAAATTGATAGCGGTTAGTAAAGGGTGGCTGGACCAGACAGGGGTACCCTCCGTCCCCTCTGCCGTTTGCCCTCTGCTGTTTGCCCTCACCCTGGAGCCACTGGCAGCCTGGATCTGTGCAGACCTGATGATTCGTGGATTGCGGTGGTCAGCAGACTGGGAGGACCGAATCTCGCGGATGACGTTCTCCTCTATTTAACCTCCCCAAAAAAATCTTTAATTTGTGTGCTAGACATCGTCACAATATTTGGCAAATATTCGGGCTACTCGATCAACTGGAACAAGTCGCTTCAAAGATACAAAGAAAAAGTTATTTTATCTAGATATTGAATAAATTAGGGAGCACAGTAAGTAGGGCAACATGTGTACTTTTAATCATTATGATTGCCAGTTGGCATTACACAGGTACATTCAGGTGCTCACATGAGTGAAAAAAGTGTGTAACGTGACTAAGTGAGAGTGAAGATACACAAAATATCACAAAGACAACCACAAGAAATCCACAACGAT
Source organism: Lissotriton helveticus (assembly GCF_964261635.1). Lineage (NCBI taxonomy): Eukaryota > Metazoa > Chordata > Amphibia > Caudata > Salamandridae > Lissotriton > Lissotriton helveticus. The sequence goes on along the minus strand of NC_136057.1, from coordinate 91,753,089 downwards.
ATATACAATGGGGGGATTTTCATTGGGGGGGTCGACGGCGTTCCGATCTTTACATAGTCAAGATCATCATCAGGACAGAGTGAGCAGTCTGAAACTGGAGTAAAAAATGAGCTTATGTTAGCACTGTGCCCTACTGGACATTTAATTAATACAGTGTCGTTGTGCTCCCAGTGCCAGAGTAATAACAGTTGGCATGCTTTTAGTTTAGTTCACAGTTTTTTGCATAAAACATCCCAAGGTGTGGGAAGGGATTAGAGCTAATGCGTGTTTAAGTATTTGGGGTAATGACACCAGGGTGACCTTTACATTACGCGCTGTGTCGCATACCTACACTTACTAATTAAGGGAGCAGGTAAATGAAGCAGAGGAGTGTCTGACGTACTCTATGTAGGTTCAGTCTCTTCGAAGCCTGGTTAATGTAGCACTCGAGTACGGAAGGATCCGGGGCGAGTAAGGCAAAACATCAAAAATCAAACCCAATTTTCCATCAATAGGGATTCTAGTCTGGGTCTTAGCGGTACATAGTGGCAACTCAGTTAGAGTAGAGGGTCCTCTACATCAATTAATGGTTACAGGTGAGTATTTAGAGGTCATAGTCTACAAAGGAGTAATCAAACAATATGGAACACAGTACTAATTTATGAAAGGGTGAAAATTACAGTTAAAATCTTGAGCCATGCTTACTTGAGTATACTTTGCAGAGTATACACATATTTAAAGAGGGTTTTGGAGAATTGTTCAAGTCGAGTCCTAAAAACAAGTTATAGATATTTTCAATTAAGATATCCTTGTTGGTACACCTTATTTAGATCCACTTACATTTTTTTGGTTACATAAAACACTATCCGCCTTGGGGGGCTGACCATTGGTGAAAGCGTGGGCTCAAATAGGGCATAAGCATAATTACCAATACAGTCTCTGATTCACGTCTGAGATCTGGATCTGTAATTAAAGTGGCGGGAATTACAAGGTTGAAACGGGAGGTCGTGTACAAGCAGCAGGGTCCGCGGGGCAGGCAGACTTACTAAATCACCGTGTTCTGGGCCAGGATAGCTTTCCTGCTCCACGCGGCGGTCGTGCTGAATGCTGTTGCTGCATCAGCGGGTGGGGGGAGGGGGCCAAGGTAATAATGGCTTCCGGGTGTTTGATCCTACGCGCCCGCACAAGAATTCATGCACACGTCGCTCTAGTGACTGCTAACACGCGCCTGCGTGTTGGAGCAGCATGCGTAAGATGCAGGAGAGACACTACCCGTTTGCGCATGGCTAATCGTTCCCTCTTTTCCAGAATGACATGTCTAATCATTAATGCTGTATACATACTTAAATTTCGGGCTTGGGAATAGCCCTTATTACGTGCCGTAATTCTACTTTAGTGTTGACATTTAAATTCAATTGCGGACTTAAAATGAGCCCCTATTCAATAAGGTATTTAATCTGGCAATACATCTTTTGGGATCAGTAGGTAATAGCTAGCTAGTATTTCCTGCAACCCCTTGTTCGTTATTAAAAATTACAAGTTACAACAGGGTATACGTGCTAATAATTATAATGTGCATATTTTCAACGACAGGGCTTGAGAGTAGCCCTTTAATGCTCAGTTGTGCTTAGTCAGGTATCCAATGTATGTGCTTATATTTACAGTGCGCATGATGAGCCTAAGGGTTTCATAGGTAAGGCAAGTGTAGATATACAGAATTAGCCCCCTAGCTGTAAGGATACATTGGTTACAGTGCACATTCAGTCTAGGAAAAGTACAAACACATGAGGGATGCGTAGCGAATTCCAGCACCGCATTGTAGGTTATGAGATATCTTGATATGTAGATATGGTTAACACAAAAAGTAACATTCCTCATTTCTGTACAAGGTTAGCATAGTGGGTGACAAAAGGCTCATCAGGTTAGACCTATGAGGAGGACAACTGGTTCAAGGGACCTTGGTGGCATGGTATCAAACGCAAGTATTCCACTCATCAAGAGTGTTCAGTCCTCTTTCAATTGTCTTGCAGTTATAGATCCATTTGCATTCTAGACGATAGAGTATGGATTCTTTGTTACCGCCCCTTGTGCCGGGTATCAGCTGTCTATCACCTGCCAGGTGAAATCTGTTTCTGAATGTCCCTGGGCCAAAAGATGTTCCACCATTGGCGCCGTGAGTAATTTACAATGGATCCGGCTTCTGTGTTGTGAGCTCCGGGTCTTGATGTGCTGTGTAGTCTGACCGATGTAGTATAGTTGGCACGGACACTTGATGCAGTAGATTACATTTTTGGAATTGTAGTTGGTAAATGACTTAAGAACATGCTTGGCTCAATATAAGCCAGCCGGACCTAAAATTCAAATTTAGCTATGATGGATGCACACCAGGTTGACTACCTGGATGTAACTATCAAGTGCTTGGATGGCCAGTTATACACTACTCTATTCAGAAAGCCCACCGAACGGAACACCCTGCTTGAATACCACAGTGCGCACCCCAGGGGAGCCAGTGATGGCCTTCCATGTGGGCAATTTCTGAGGATCAGGCGTAACTGCAAATTCAAGGAAGACTTTTTTCATGAGGCAGAGATCCTCTTTCAGTAATTAGCATCCAGGGGCTACCCCAGGAAACTAGTGAAACGCTATATGAAAAGAGTGTGGTATGCCCTCCGGGAACACCTACTCCAACCACGTGATAAGAAATCACTAACTAGGATCACCTGTGTCACCACTTTCAGCACAGTGAGCAATAAACTGACGAAACTGGTGGGAAAACATTGATCTGTACTAGACCCACTCGAACTAAGTACAGCAACCCCCTTTTTCTCTTTTATAAGGGGGCACAACCTTAAAGATCACTTGGTTAAAGCGTCCACCTCAGTCAGAAAAAATAACACTATTGAGGCTTGTTTCAATCTGCCACCAATCGTTGGACACTACAAATGTAATCTCTGCATGGCTTGCGACTCTACAAACAACACAAATGTTGCCACAGAGGCCAGTGCCTCATGCCCTGTGGCTGCAACGGTGAGTTTCCTCAGGACATGATGCACTTTATAATGTTTTGTAGTTTTTCTGCTGTCCCTAGAAAGTTATTGATTATTCCCATTCTCAAAAAAGAGGGTTTTAGGCTGGTGAGACCAGCTCTTATCTTTTTACAACTCCTCTCTAATTACACTGTTTTGCATACGCTTAACATTTTATGGGTCGATGTTAGACTCAGGTCAAGCTGCGATTAACTTCTATACTGTAATTCATGAATTTTTATCTAGTGTTCTGATTAACTTGGACATATTATATTTGTCAATCTGTAACTTGGAAGATGTTTTATGATTTTATGTATGACTTTTATGGTTTTCTTTTATAAAACCGAATAAAGTTTGTTGATAATAATCACTAGGGGATTCATTTACAGGGTAGCATGGTATCCCTCACAATAACTCCAGGAGTCACAGTCCACACAATGTACATGCTTTGTTCCCCCTACTTCCAACCTTACATGTACCCCCAATCACCTGCCCAAACCTCTCCCTGCTGATGCCAATGTGGTCCTCCGTCATCCCGCAGACCATATTTTTGGCCCCTTTGAAAGTGCCCACACAATAAAAATGCTGCAGTTGTAAATACATATCAACTACCATTTGTTGTGTTTGAAACATTTTATTGAATAATAAAACCTAATAAACATAAGCTGATTATTAAAGCAAAACAAAACATCAGTTGCCATACACATAAGAGACAAAAGTAGTACATAAAAATCAACATACTGTAACACAGCAAAGTTATGTAGAGCACAATTCCGAATTTCAGGCAATCTTTAAAGTTCAACGATAGAAACGTTCATAAAGAACAGGAAAGAAAAGAAAGAAGGTGGGATACAGTGATTTCATTAATGTAATGCTTCCTACATATAGAAAAACAAAAATAATTATTTTCCTTAAGCACTAAAGTCTGGAAACTAAAATACTAAGAGAAATATATTGAACAATGAACATTTCATGTGCAATTTGAATTCAATTTGAATGTTTTAAACTCCTCAGCATTCTTTGACTCATGATTACAACCTGAATGCTTGCTGGAAAGGAACCGCCTCATGGGGTTCAAAATCGCATCTTTTCCAACAATAGGATTAAAATGATAAACTTGAATTTCAATTCGATTTATTGATTTAGGCCTTTTTGGAGATCAACAATTTTAAATATATACAAAAACCATACACTTTGGTATATTTGTCACCTAAACTTGAATTCAATCCACCTTTTGATTAAACACTTCCCATTCCAGCAAGCATCACAGGACCACTTGTTGTTATCTTTCCATTTAGTGATGATGTTTCAGATGGCAACAATAATAAATATGTTTAGAATTTTACCTCCGAAAGCAAAAACATGCCATTTCTGAATCATGGTGCACAATAAAATGTAGGAACAGAAGGGCATCTTTAGGTATACCATTCATTAAGGTTCGACCAGTCTTGAAACTAGAATTCCTGAACTTTTGGACATTTAAATGTCATATTTTTAAAGAGTTCAAACAAACACAGAACGAGCTCCGCGAAAAATTGAAGATGAGTGAATTGTACTTAGAGAAAATGTGCTGATTAGTAATCTATGGATGTAAAATACAGTGGTCAGGCAATGCTTGTGGATCTAATCTTTTCAGATTTTAACTGCATAGTTTGTTCAATAAATTGACTGAGCATAATACTTGAAGGTCCATCTCTCAGATCAGTTCTATTACAGTTTTATTTGCGATAACACTAAAAGAAGTCAATGATAAATAGATTTTAAAAGCCATGGGTGGAATTGATCCTTGGTCTAAATTCAGATTATTGTCTGCAATAGAAAACAGTGCAAACATAACAAATCTAAAAGGTTTGAATATGTTTATTATAGTGGGTTAGAGAAACCCTGAAGACACACATTGGTCCTGAAACTCAGAAAATGTATCTAAAGATTATGATTACATCCTATTTTATGTCCAGAGACCGCTTTAGATGCTTTCCTGTTTAAGTAACATTTGCAAATATATTTAACAAAACATTAAAGCTGGATGTCAGAAATTCTGTCTTTAAGTATTGTGTAAGAGTTATGTGTGATGGTTTTATTTGATCTGAAGCAACACTAACACTAAATAGGTACATGCACCGGTTATCATTCAACTAACATTAGCAAACTTAATTTGGAGGGAATTCAGAAAAATGGCCTCATGTATCAAGGGTTTTATTGTTCAAAAATCCACTGGTTCGGTAATTCACAGAGTTTGCAAATGCTAAACCGCTTTTTGAAATGTACTAAGCCCATTTAACAATTCAGAATTTGGAAGGGGAATGTTAATAGTGTCCCTTCTGAATATGTAATACATCCTTAAGGTATATATTAAGCTTTGAAACCTTGAAGCTTTCTTAGAAAAATACTGACGCCAGTTCCTGGTTTCTCCTAGATCTTTTAGCTTTCTCACTAAAACAAGCACAATATTGATTTGAGAGAGGTGGTTATTGTAGTCATACGCGCTGGGGTTAGTTTAGCAATGACCAATTCCTTAATCTTTAGAAATAATACTTGGAAAAGTTTATATTCAATAATTTCGGATAACTTACTGATAAAGATATCAGATAAAGATCCCCAAATGTCTTACCTTGTGGTATCAAAAATATGCTAGAATTAACATACTTCTCTTCTAGATAAATCCAGGTATGAGAAGTTATTAAATGCGATTATCAACTTTCTGTTATTTTAACACATTTTCAGTGCACAGAGTATTTTCCCTACATAGATCATGCAATGGTCTGTGCTTGAACGTACAATGAAGGGGTAAAAATGCTCTTTTGCCATAAGGATTTTCTGCAGTGTGGAGTTTCTCATTGTGAAATAGCGCTTTTCTCTGCAGCTTTTCTGGCATTCAGAGCACTCATTAGGTGTTTCATCAGTATGGAGTTGCTTATAGTTAGTGAGGCTGTGCCTATCAAATAGGAATTTCTGGCATTCACAGCATTGGTAATGTTTTTCCCCTGTGTGCGTCTGCTCATGTAGAGTGAGATTGAGTTTAAAATGTATGATTTTCTGGCATTTGGAGAACTGAATTATTTTGATGGTGTGTTTTCTTATGGCGCTTGTAACCATCTCTAACTCTGAATCTTTTCTGACATTTAGAGCACTGATAATTTTATTCACCAGTGTGGATTCTCACATGTTCAGTGAGATGAGATTTTTGGCTGAAACATTTTTGGCATTCGGAGCACTGATAAGGTTTTTCCCCAGTGTGGATTCTTATATGCTGAGTGAGACTGCTCTTTCGAATGAAACATATCTGGCATTCAGAGCACTGATAAGGTTTTTCCCCAGTGTGGATTCTTATATGCTCAGTGAGATTGTTTTTTTGACAGAAACATTTGTGGCATTCAGAGCACTGATAAGGTTTTTCCCCAGTGTGGGTTCTTATATGCAGCGTGAGATATCTTTTTTCACTGAAACATTTCTGGCATTCAGAGCACTGATAAGGTTTTTCCCCAGTGTGGGTTATTATATGCAGCGCGAGATGTCTTTTTTTACTGAAACATTTCTGGCATTCAGAGCACTGATAAGGTTTTTCCCCAGTGTGGGTTTTTATATGCAGCGTGAGATGTCTCTTTTCATTGAAACATTTCTGGCATTCAGAGCACTGATAAGGTTTTTCCCCAGTGTGGGTTTTTATATGCAGCGTGAGATGCGTTTTTTCACTGAAACATTTCTGGCATTCAGAGCACTGATAAGGTTTTTCCCCAGTGTGGATTCTTATATGCTTAGTGAGACTGCTTTTTTGACTGAAACATTTCTGGCATTCTGTGCACTGATAACGGTTTTCCCCAGTGTGGATTCTTATGTGCTGTGTGAGACTACTTTTTCTACTGAAACATTTCTGGCATTCAGAGCACTGATAAGGATGTTCCACAGAGTGGGTTATTGCATGTCGAGAAAGAATTTGTTGGTTACAAAACCTTTCCTGGCATTCAGAACACTGATAAGGTTTTTCCCCAGTGTGGAATCTCACATGTGCAGTTAGAAGTGATTTAAGTTTGAAATTTTTTGGGCATTCAGAGCACTGATAAGGTTTTTCCCCAGTGTGGATTCTTGTATGTTCAGTGAGTCTGCTTTTGCAACTGAAACATTTCTGGCATTCCGTGCACTGATATGGTTTCTCTCCAGTGTGGGTTATTTTATGCCGAGTGAGACTGTTTTTGTCAATGAAACATTTCTGGCAATCTGTGCACTCATGAGGTTTTTCCCCAGTGTGGGTTCTTGTATGCAGAGTCAGAGTGCTTTGATCACTGAAACATTTCTGGCATTCAGAGCACCGATAACATTTTTCCACAGAGTGGGTTAATGCATGTCGAGATAGACTCGGTTTGTTACAAAACCTTTTCTGGCATTCAGCACACTGATAAGGTTTTTCCACAGAGTGGATTAATTCATGTCGATATAGATTCGGTTTGATACTAAACCTTTTCTGACATTCAGAGCACTGAAAAGGTTTTTCACCAGTGTGAATTCTTGTATGTTCAGTGAGTCTGCTTTTGAAACTGAAACATTTCTGGCATTCCGTGCACTGATATGGTTTCTCTCCAGTGTGGGTTATTGTATGCCGAGTGAGACTGTTTTTGTCAATGAAACATTTCTGGCATTCTGGGCACTGATGAGATTTTTCCCCAGTGTGGGTTCTTGTATGCCGAGTCAGAGTGCTTTGATCACTGAAACATTTCTGGCATTCAGAGCACGGATAACGTTTTTCCACAGAGTGGTTTAATGCATGTCGAGATAGACTCGGTTTGTTACAAAACCTTTTCTGGCATTCAGCGCACTGATAAGGTTTTTCCACAGAGTGGGTTACTTCATGTCGATATAGACTCGGTTTGATACTAAACCTTTTCTGACATTCAGAGCACTGAAAAGGTTTTTCACCAGTGTGGATTCTCATATGCTCAGTGAGATAAGATTTACGCCTGAAACTTTTTTGGCATACTTTGCACGGAGAGTGTTTTCCCCCAGTGTGGATTCTCATATGCTCAGTGAGATAAGATTTACGCCTGAAACTTTTTTGGCATACTTTGCACTGAGAGTGGGTTTCCCCTGTGAGCATTCTGTCAAAAATCTGTGGAATAAGATTTATGGCTGTATCTTTTTGGGCACAGGTAACTTTTCTCCCTAACTTCGGTTATTTTGCCTCGATTTTAGAGTCGGGCTTGTTTAGATAATGTTCAGCACTTTTCTCTAAAAGAAATTGTGTGTAATCTTCTCAACACTTGAATTGAGCAAAAAATGTCGGGAAGCAGTCCTGTAACACCTGTTGACATTTTTCTAGCAGATAATAGTCTTTAGGTAATAGCCTCTTCGGCAGTAACTTAATTTGTGACTGAAGTTTTTCTCAAATCTTTTTGTATAGGTTCTTAGCAATGCAGTAATAAGGTGTTAGTCTGATATTTACTGATTAAACTGATAAGTACCTTTTTGCACTTTGTAATGGCAGTAACTGAGGGCGTTTGAACGTGCAGAGTACTATTGTGGATCATTAGTCGCAGAACATCAGTTCCTTCTACCCTTTCTATGTTTGGTGTAAGGTTAAGGTTTGTAGTTCGGAGTATGACGATTTATTTACATTAGATATAGCGCAACGGTGCTCCTTTAATCCATTTTTATATTTCGCAGTTTTAAATATCACTCCTGCACAACAGATAATGTTCAGGCGATTTACATAGAATTACAGAACAGTACACAATAAAAAGGAAACAATCTGAGATGGTCATTAACACAATAAAGTGTTGAATTTTTAAGGTTTTCGCAAGAGTGAACAGAGTGGGTCAAGGTGTTATATCCCAAGGCAAATAGTCTCAAACTTGCGTAACTGGTTAAAAACGGTTGTTGAACAAAGGTGATTTTCCAATCTTTTGGTTGTTAACGTGTCAGCTTCGGAGTCTTCTTTCAGCGTCTTTTCTTTGATGGTATCCAGAAGAAACCTTTAGTTGTAACTTTCTTTTATGAAGTGTGTGCTTCCTCTCTAGAATTACATGATGCTTTAGATGAACGTTATTCTGTCATGCTGAGGCAATTTGTCTTTCTGATAGTATTTCAGATGAGGATGCTGAAGCGGTCTTTCTACATTATTTCTGATGCTGTGTGCACAGATATGGCTTTGCTCTGGTTTAATGAAATGCAAAATTAGAGACTTCACTTACAGGTATAGTACTTTCCTCGCCACACTTAGATTTTTGGAAATTATTTAAACGTAGAATGCTGGATGTCCTTCAATTTTTCAAAATAATCCTTCTTATGGCACTGACATTCAGTTGCTTAGTGCTAAATCTTGCTTTCTTTGTTCGTAATTTCAATCACCTATAGTATTAAAATTAAATTGTTAATACATGTACATTTCCAAAAATATAATTTACAAGCCAAATCAATGCAGAATTTTGAATATGCTGAGCTGTTTTTCAGACAGAGCAGAGTGTAGAATGGTAGCCTGAGAGTACTTGGATGTAGGAGTGAGGATTTGTAGAATGTTCCACATTTTATTAAGCTCACAAAGGATACATCTACCCTATGGAGTTCAACAAATAATTGAGTTAAACCTAAATGGCCTAAGATTTGAAAACTATACGACACTTCCGGGAGAAATAACGACAGTAAATTATAAGAAACTTTATTGGTCAGATAACACCTAAGATTCTATTACAAACACTGCGCAAGCAATTGTGGATTTTCACTTCGAAGGAGATTATTCGAATGCTGTCGAAAAATGGTCTCTCTTCACAAAGCAAATAATTACCACAATCTCAATAATATGCTAATAAAGGTCAGTGGAGGAAAAAAGCAGCATGTTCATTGGTGAAAATTTCGTTTGAAAGCCATCAATTAAAAAAAGGACGTAACAGAATCCTGAGATTGATCAAAAAGTTTGAAGTTAATTTAATTTACAGAGTAAAACTCAAAAAGATAAATACAGGAGTAAGGAAAATGAGCTGGAAGGACAAAATGCAAGAAAAGCAATAGTTGTGGGCAAAAGCTCTATATGCTTGCAAAATTGAGTAATTCAAAAGGCTTCTGGATTCTATTAAACAAACTGAGTAGATCTAGTAGCAAATCTACTTCATCAACAGTAACTGAATCTGAAAGGGTATCGTTCATAGATACGCATTTGAATCCTACTCCTAACATGGCTGTGAATTCTACTGATTGGGCTATAAATGGAATAGGAGGAGAAAAGAAAGATAACAGAAAACCAAGTATGTAAATTAATAAAGAATCAGAGATCCAATGGTGCCCCCGGCCCACATGGGATTCTCGCTGTGTTTTATAAGGAGAAAGCATCATATTGGTCGAGCTATCGAACACCAGTATTTAATCATGCTCTCCAATAAAGAACAGTCCCCGAGGCATGGATCGGATCTATAATTTCTCCTATATAAAAAAGTGGGAATTGGTCCCTCCCATCCAATTACAGATTAATTACGCTCCAAGATATTGAAGCTAAATTAGTTGCATCGGTTCGACTTAAGGGAGTTAATTCATCGGACTAATGAAAACTATTTATTTCCACCGAACCAATCAGGTTTTGTACACGGTCAAGGTACAACAACAAATGTGTTAACACTGGGAATTTTAATGGAAAAATATAAAACAAAAAAACAGTCATTATATTTATGTTTCGTTGATTTTAGAGCTGCCTTTGACTGCGTAAATAGGAAGATTTTATGGAGGAAACGGGATTGTTATGGCATTAGCTCCAGCCTTTCAAATGCAATACAATTTTTATATACCGATACTTGGACAAGAGTCCAGCTAGGGAATGGCTCAGAAATTTCGAGGAAAATGTAAAAAACTAGAGGCCTAAAGTAAGGGTGTGTTTTAGCTCCATATTTATTTTATCTATTTTTATCAGACTTTACCCTTGCAATGAACAATGAGTTAGCAGACTCACCAAAGCTGGCTGAAAAACAAATATCGAACTTATTATACACTGATGAGGTCGTCCTGCTAAGCCAAACAAGGATAGGACTGCAGCAATTAATAAACAAAACATCAATGTATTCAATTGAGAACAAAATGACAATAAACTAAACAAAACTAAAAGTAATGGAAGTCAGTACCAAGAAACGGAAGGGCAGTCAATACAAATGGTACCACCAAAAGAGGGAGCTAGAAAAAGTTAAATGTTCTAAATATCTTGGGATACAGTTTGACGAGAAAGGATCTTTTTCATATCATAAAATGGAGATGAAGATAAGAGCCAAAAGTCTACAAGGGGCATTTCGCCTACTTTATAGCTCCTTGGGAGGCCCAACCTATACCCCATTAATAAAAGTAATAATAGCTAAATTGCTCCCAAGCTTTATATGGAAGTGAAATACTCAGTGGTTTGGATTCTGCATTATTAAATAATGATATTACAAATACATTTAAACATCTGTTTTGGCTTCCACTTAATGTATCTCCTGCTCTGATAAGTCTGGAATTTGGCTTTTGTAATCAACAATATGCAAGAATGGGTCAGTACGTTAAGACCTGGAGACACATCAAAACTAATATCAATAACCAAATGTGCACATTTTTGTGGAAAGAAATGCAACAAAATGAAAAATTGTCCTTCTTTAAATATCTGCAAAAAGCTCTTGAAGAATTGTCAATTGCGGAGATCTGGGAAATGTCTTTAACAGTACAAAGTTTTAAGAAAATAATTACAAACCAGCTAAATATTTTTCACTTTTAAAAGACAAAGAACTGTTTATTAAGAGAGCCCACACATGGATGTTGGTCCAGGAATATACAAGTCTTAAGGTCAATCAATCAATCAATCAGAACATTTTTAGAGCGCGCTACTCACCCGTGAGGGTTTCAAGGCGCTGACGGGAGGGAGGGGTGCTGTTACTGCTCGAATAGCCAGGTCTTGAGGTGCTTCCTGAAGGTGAGATGGTTCTGGGTCAGTCATAGGTGTGCGGGGAGGGAGTTCCATGTCTTGGCGGCCAGGTAGGAGAACGAACTTCCTCCGGTTGTGGATCTGTGGATCTGTGGATCAGTGGGACGATGGCGTGGGTGAGGCTGGCGGAGCAGAGTTGGCGGGTGGGAGTGTAGAATGAAAGGCGGCTGTTGAGGTATTCGGGGCCCATGTGTGGAACGCTTTGTGTGCGTGGGTGAGGAGCCTGAACGTGATCCTCTTGCTGACGGGGAGCCAGTGCAGGTTTCTCAGTTGGGGGGTTATGTGGCTGTGGCAAGGGATGTCAAGGATGAGTCGTGCGGATGCGTTCAGTATGCGCTGAAGTCGTTTCGGAAGTTTGGCTGTTGTTCCTGCTTATAGGGCGTTCCCGTAGTCCAGGCGGCTGTTAACTCAACTGTTAAATAAAATTGGTCCGGCACTTCACCACATGAGCCTCCAGTACCTTTGCCAGGTACAGGAGCAAAGACATTGGGTGGTAATTCAACAGGTTCTGGGGGTCTGCTCCTGATTTCTTCAGAAGGGAAACCACAATTGCCTCTTTAAAGGCCTTAGGGACACAACCCTAGAATAGGGACTCATTCAGAAGAGAGCGGGCTGGACCCGGGAGGCCGGTGAAGGCTTCTTTTAGGCGTGTGGTGGGCAGCAGTCCGTAGGGGATCCAGATTTTATTTTTTTTAAAAAGGTCTTGGAACACCTGTGTACAGTAGTTCTCTGCAATCTTCTCTGCTGGTGCACATTGGTAGTGGCCGGCTCTTCTTAGGTCATCAGGAACTGAAGTTCAGAGACTGGGGATGCCACCTAAAAACTAGATTTAGGTATTTACAAGGGAGTGACAGGTGGTGTCCAATGGGCCCTTTGCCTGGGGTGTCAACGCCCTCTAACATGCCCACCTTCTGTGAGAGGAGGACACAGTCCTAGCCCTAAGTGGATAAGTCCCATCATCTTCAAGATGGTGGGCACTGAAAAGTGTACATGACCTAGCCTCTAGTACCCGAGGGGTGTAGTTGGCAGAGGGGGGCACATCTCCTATTCTACCAAAGGTTCCCGGCCTGTCCTGCTGCCAAAAAGGGGGTGAGGACAGGATGGAGGCCAGCTCCTTCGAACAGGAGAGGCTGGGGTCGCATTACAAAGGAGGCAAGACCTCTGAAGCTCTCCACCACGGATGGCTCTTCCTGTCCAGTGGGAGATGTGAACACCTCCACCCAGGAATGGCATTGTTCTCAGCCTCAGAGTGCGCAGGCACTCTCCCCTGAGGTCAGAACACACTCTGGTGGTAGCAGGCTGGCTCAGGTCAGTCAATTACCGCACTAAGGATTGGTAGGTTTCAGGGGACCCCTCTAAGGGGCCCTCTGTTTTGCAATTTTTAATAAAAATCTACACTGGAATCATTGAAAGTTTATTATGTTGAGATGTTTGGTGCCAAACATCACATATTTCAGCAAAGCCATCATGGAGCCCGGGAACTCATAATGACGAGTGTCCAACCTATGTACTTGCTATGGGGAGATGATGTGGTGCAGCAGCCAGAGCTGCTGACTCGGGCACCCATCAATGATGAGGCAACCTTCGACGAGGCATCTGTTGACGAAGCAGGTAGAGCCTTGAGAGCCATCGACCGTCTCGTTGACTAGGAGGCATCCGTCGACGATCGACTGGAGACAGTCCTCTTTTTCATCAACAACGAAGTGAGGGAGGTGGCAGACAAGCAAGGCCTCACCGACACCATGACAAACATCGACGGAGAAGACGCCGATGACATAATCATTGTAGGTTGAGGAGAAGAGAAGGTGGAAGTCGTCGTGGTAGCAGTGGCGACAGAAGTCTTCATCGACGAGGAACCCATTTTTTAGGCAAATTTGTCTCTGGAAGAGACTTAGACAACTGAGACTTAGAGGCAGATCTCGGAGGCGTAGAGGGCATAGGTAGTCCCTTAGAAGGAGCAAGAGCCCTTTTTGAGGAAGAAGTCTGGCCTTCATGAGTAGAGGTGTGTTCTTTCTTGAGCACCTTAGACTTAGACCATCTGAGCCTCACTAGCCCACTTCCTAGAGATTACAGTCCTGAGAGAGGAATCACTCTCAACATCTGATAAGGGATTATCCTTGGTCTTGAGGTTCTGTAACCACAGAAGTAGACGTGTCTCTCTGTCTCTTAAACTCTTTTGAGGAAAAGTCATGCAGATTTTACAATCTCTCACCTGATGTTCTGGGTGGAGGCAGTAGATACACTTTTTGTGGGGGTCTTCGGAATGAAGCCGGAGTTTCCCACAAGACTCACAGTGTCTGATGAGTGACCTCTTTCTAGTAGACAAAGCAGTGAAAATATTCTGAAGAGTTTCTGAAGAGAAAAGGTAGAGGTACTGAGCAGAGCTCAGGGAGACTCCCTTCACACAACACGCGGTAGAAAATCTGAGAGCCTGAGCATCTAAGGAGAAGGTTCCAGAGAGTGCTGTCACCTGATTGGCTGGAGTTTGTACCATTTCTAATGACTTGGACAAGTTATTAAAGTGACATGTTTTTTTCCTACTAACATCCATGTTACAATACTTTCTATTGCTCTTTTAGCTATGCTATTGCTATATTGCTATTCTATGTACCGTGGGAATCCCACTTCGACGACGGGGAATGATTCAAGCATGTGAATCTATGAAAGTTACCCCATTACTGGAGAACAACAGATTTCTCACAACTGAAGCTCTTACCCAAGTTGCTTTAGCCTTAGTCATCTCTCATACGGACTACACTAACTCTTTACTTTGGCATTCCGGCATATCAATCTAAAATACTGCAACTAGTGCCAAACCAGGCTGCTAGATTAATCTCTCGCCAGGCAAGAATGCAGTATGTCACCCCTCTTATGAAAAAGTTACATTGGCTTCTGGTAGTCGAACGCAGTGCATTCAAGTTGGGATGCCTCCTCTTTAAAGTGCTCCATGGCAACTGCCCATTGTCTGTATCTACTCGGGTCCAGAGATATATCCACATTCAGGATCTTAGGTCTTCTCATTTGAATCCCCTAGCTACTCCATCCTTTAAACATTAGAAATAGGGGGACTAAGATTTGCGGTTCTGGCCCCTCAATTTTGGAATTCTCTCCTTCAGGACATTAGATCGATGATATCATATCCTCAATTTTGGGAACTCTTAAATACCTGGGGGCAGATTTATGAAGGACTTGCGCCGCCGGTGCGTCATTTTTAACATGGGAAAAAGTGACGCACCGGCGGCGCAAGGCCTTCATAAATAAGGCCCCTGGCTCTTTCGCCAGACTTTTGAATGAATCACTTAGCGGCAGGACTCCCTTGTCCGCAGTACCCTGAAACCTTGTGGTGTACGCACGCTTTATAAGTATTTTTAACATAACATAACATTTAACATCGTCTAAATGGGACAACCTGGAAAGTCCATCCGCATTGGCAGTCCCAGGTCTCTGTTTCACTTCAAAGTCTATTCCCTGTAGGGTGATGGACTACTTTAGCCATTTGGGATTTTCACCTTTCATTTGCATTAACCATTGGAGAGGCCAGTGGTCTGTTTGAACTAGGAAGTGAGAGCCAAACAGGTTTGACCTAAACTTCTCAAGGGACTAAACCACAGCAAAGGCGTCCATCTAAATGGCACTTCAACGCTGTTCCCTGGGAATTTGCCTTCTACTGATGAAAACCAGTGGCTGATCTTGACCTTGGTCATGTTTTTGGGATAGCACTGCTCCTATACCATGTTCAGAGGCATCAGTCTGCACAATGAATTGCTTGACATAATATGCAGCTTTCAGAACAGCTGCAGAGCACATTGCTTCCTTCAGAATGTCTAAAGCCTTTAGACAGCTCACAGTCCAGTTCACTATTTGTGTGCCCCAAAAAACTCACTTAGGAATCTGGGAGTTACTATTGATAATTAACCTGTTTAAGCAGGAGCCCAATGGGACCTGTTTAAGCAGGAGCCCAATGTTTGGGCGCCCTACCTTGCCGTGCTGTTTAATGGAGTTCTCAACGGCATGGAAATCCCCAGTACTTGGCTGGGGGCGGAGGTGGTCCCTATTTTCAAAAAGGGCTCGCCACTTCTCCCAGCCAACTACAGACCAATCAGTCTAATCGATGTGGCACAGAAGCTGTTTGGTAGGGTATTGTTGAACCGGCTCCAAGATTGGGCAGAAGAGTCGGGCGTCCTTAGCCCGTACCAGGCGGGATTTAGGAAGGGAGTTTCCATAGTGGACCAGGTTTTCCGATTGAATATTATCTACTGGAGGGCAGCGATATTCGAGGGCGGCAGCCTATACACAATTTTTGTGGATCTGCGGGCCGCTTTCGACCTGGTGCCCAGAGGGAAATTGAGGAGCGTCTTGGCTGAGATGGGCGTCCCCCCGGACATCTTGATAATCTTGCAGAGATTACATGATAAAAACTATGCTCGAGTGAGGTGCGGGAGGTCCGGGGCTCTGACCGATAGATTCCCCGTTGACCGAGGGGTTAGACAGGGTTGTGTGCTGGCACCGACCCTGTTCTGCCTCTTTGTCAACGGGGTGATTGCCCACCTAAATGCCACTGAATACACTGACGCCCCCAAATTGAACGGTAGTAGGGTGCCTGCAATCATGTTTGCAGACGACACCCTGCTGCTGTCCAAAACCCCAATGGGGATACAGAGGATCCTCGATTCGTTCGTGTCCTTTTGCACCGATAGGGGCTTAGAAATTAACGCGGCCAAAACTAAGTTTATGGTTCTGAACCCAAGTCATAAATTGCGGCCAAATCCGCGATTGGGAGCCTCGCGGCTCGAGAGAGTTTCCACCTTCGATTACCTTGGTGTAACTCTTAATGAAACTATGTCTTGGGGATCACACCAGAGCAGGGCCAATCTAAAACTGGTACAGACTACAGGGGGTATCGCGCGGATGTTGAATGGCTCCACATACCGACCACTGGGGTCGCTCATTCAGATCTACAAGGCGCAGGCCAGGGGTGCTACTATGTATGGAGCGGAATTGTGGGGACACACATCTTGTCGCAGTCTGTCCTTAACAGAGAATAAATTCATCAGACAGATAGTTGCACTTCCGCCCAGCACCCCGCTCCTCCCCCTGAGGCTAGATCTGGGGTTGCGTCCCATAGCTGAAGAATTAGGCTTGAGACCCATAGCCTTCTGGCGAAGGCTGTGGAGTAGCGATGAACTTCTTGCCTATAGGGCGGAACTAATGGAGCTATTGACCCACCCGAAAGTGCTAATGATCCCCTGGATAAAATATATCCGAAACTCCTGTATGGCATTGGGGCTCCCCGACCTTTGGTCTAACCCTGCTAATGCCTCATTAAATATCTCAAAGAGAGCTCTGGCCACCGCCTATCACGAACAAAAATTAGCTACGGCCATAGATAGCCAGTGTGAAGGGTCACTAACTTTTGTTTTCACGCAGAGCAAGGACTCGTATAGGCAGGAGTGGGTCCTAGATGCCATCTCCCCTGTGCTGGCCAGGAAGCTGTTTCTCCAATGGAGATATGGCACATTGCCCCTATGATCTTTTACTAGCTCCTGGTCATCACCTCCCTCCACCAAGCAGTGCCCGGCTTGCGCAGCCGCGGAGGAAAGCGATTTACACGTGGCCCTCTTCTGCCCAGCTTACAAGGCAGCGAGGAAACATTGGCTCCTACCATTGATCAGAAATCTGGGTTGTAGGGAGCACCTCCCAATGTATAGAATTTTAAAAACTGATGCCTCTAGTTTAACTGTGTTTGTATTAGCAAAATTCCTTACCAATGTCTGGCACACTCGTACCCGTATTCTGAAGATGCAGGCTCCCTCGTAATTTTAAGGTTTACAGTTTTTAATGTAGTTTTATGAGTATGTAACTTCAAGGTTTTACACTGTGATTGATTATGTATGTCGATTTTATAGTGATTATATATGTTTTATGGTATATCTTTGATGGCCAATGGCCGAAATAAAGATTGAATGATGATGATAATTAACTATCCATGTCATCTCACGTTAACAAAGTAGTACACACCAGCATAGGACTAATGCGCAGCCTCAGAAAGATCTTTAAGTGGATCCCCATATCATCCCGTATGCCCCTAGTCCAGGGCCTAATCATGAGTCGCCTGGACTACGGGAATGCACTGCTTGTTGCCATCAATGAAAGTCTCCTGACCAAACTCCAGAACCTTCAAAATACAGCGGCCAGGCTGGTCCTTGATCTTCCGCCCCGCACTTCATCGGCCCCTTGTCTCAGGAAATTACACTGGCTCCCCATAAAGAAACGTATCAAATTTAAGATATGCTGCCTGGTCCACAAAACTATCAATGGCCAAAATACCTGGAAAGAAAACTCTATGATTACTGCCCGACTAGAACCCTCCGATCCTCAGACAAACACCTTCTAACAGTCCCAAAAGTCCGCACAGTCAGAAACGGGGACAGATGTTTCTCTAAAATAGGCCCAGAAACATGGAAGTCTCTACCCCTATCAATTAGAATTGATCAGAATCATAACACATTCCGCAAGCACCTGAAAACCTGGCTCTTTTAGACCTTGGTCAACCCCCTATCCAGTTTTCTCACCGAATTCATGCAAGGGCTATGAGACCTATGGGAGATTTACGCGCTATACAAATTCAAATTCAAATTCAAGTCAGTCTGTGAAAGGTGCCACAATGGTGCCATCATCCCTCACAAACCTCCCACAGTACCAGGGAAGCCAAGGAAGGCCCTCACTTGAGTCTGGGTAGTTGGAGCCACCCAGTCCAGAATGGTCTAGATCTTGGGTTGTAAGGGTTGAACCTGGCATCCACTAACAAGGTGACCCAAGTATGCAGTAAGTAAGTAGGGAGAGGAGTTGGCCTAACGGCTAGGGCGCTCGACCTCGGACCTGGGGATCTGGGTTCGAGTCTCGGTAACGACGCCAAAAACCTCCTGTGATTCTGGGCAAATCACTTAATCTCCCTGTGCCTAAAATGAATGCGTGTCCTCATGTAACGTAACTGGTGCTATGTAAAGCGCTCTGATACCTGATTCAGTTCGGGTCTAATTCGCGCTATATAAAACTGCAAAAAAAAAATAATATGCAACCTTTCCCTGCCCTATCTGGCACTTGAATGCCTTGATAATGAGGCCTGCACTTCTCAGAGCCTCCGGTACTTTCCTAAGGTGGATCAGGTGATCCTGCCAGGTGGAGCTAAAGACAGCAATATTGTGTAGATATGCTGCACTCAAGGATTCTAATCCAGCAAGGGCTTAGTTCACCAACCTTTGAAAAGTGGCAGATGCATTTTTCAAACAAAAGGGCATTACAGTGAACTGATAATACCCATCTCAATGCAGATATTTCTTTTGCTCCTGGAGTCGTCTGACCTATCAGCCAGTACACTGATGTGAGATGAAACATACTCAGATACTTGGCTGCTCCCTACCTGTCAATAAATTCATCTACCCATGGGATTAAGACAACCGGGCAGGTCCAGGGGCCCTCAGAAGGCTTTAGAACTCCCAATTCCAGCATCATGCTTACTTCAGCTATGACGATACAGTAAAGGGGGTGGTGATGGACAGAGTATTCCGAATTAATGCAGAACACTCCTACCCAGTCAAGAGATCAGGGCTTGATCCATCACCGTTTTTTAGCTCACTGCACCATCCCAGTTCAGAACCTGGCTATATGCAAATTAGTCTGTCCCTGGCCCAGTGCATCATGGGAACAGGGCAGACCAAACTACCAAGCCAATTCTTTCACTGGAAAGGAAACAAGCTTCCGGGGACCGGTTTCTGGCATTACAGCCGTCTTCGGCCCGGCTTGCTTGAATCCTGATGGTGCAGTGAGCAAGGGACTCGCATCCGAGTATACCCTTCCACGCTTATGGTGGCCAAAACGATACAGTAAAGGGGGTGGTGATGGACAGAGTATTCCGAATTAATGCAGAACACTCCTACCCAGTCAAGAGATCAGGGCTTGATCCATCACCGTTTTTTAGCTCACTGCACCATCCCAGTTCAGAACCTGGCTATATGCAAATTAGTCTGTCCCTGGCCCAGTGCATCATGGGAACAGGGCAGACCAAACTACCAAGCCAATTCTTTCACTGGAAAGGAAACAAGCTTCCGGGGACCGGTTTCTGGCATTACAGCCGTCTTCGGCCCGGCTTGCTTGAATCCTGATGGTGCAGTGAGCAAGGGACTCGCATCCGAGTATACCCTTCCACGCTTATGGTGGCCAAAACGATACAGTAAAGGGGGTGGTGATGGACAGAGTATTCCGAATTAATGCAGAACACTCCTACCCAGTCAAGAGATCAGGGCTTGATCCATCACCGTTTTTTAGCTCACTGCACCATCCCAGTTCAGAACCTGGCTATATGCAAATTAGTCTGTCCCTGGCCCAGTGCATCATGGGAACAGGGCAGACCAAACTACCAAGCCAATTCTTTCACTGGAAAGGAAACAAGCTTCCGGGGACCGGTTTCTGGCATTACAGCCGTCTTCGGCCCGGCTTGCTTGAATCCTGATGGTGCAGTGAGCAAGGGACTCGCATCCGAGTATACCCTTCCACGCTTATGGTGGCCAAAACGATACAGTAAAGGGGGTGGTGATGGACAGAGTATTCCGAATTAATGCAGAACACTCCTACCCAGTCAAGAGATCAGGGCTTGATCCATCACCGTTTTTTAGCTCACTGCACCATCCCAGTTCAGAACCTGGCTATATGCAAATTAGTCTGTCCCTGGCCCAGTGCATCATGGGAACAGGGCAGACCAAACTACCAAGCCAATTCTTTCACTGGAAAGGAAACAAGCTTCCGGGGACCGGTTTCTGGCATTACAGCCGTCTTCGGCCCGGCTTGCTTGAATCCTGATGGTGCAGTGAGCAAGGGACTCGCATCCGAGTATACCCTTCCACGCTTATGGTGGCCAAAACGATACAGTAAAGGGGGTGGTGATGGACAGAGTATTCCGAATTAATGCAGAACACTCCTACCCAGTCAAGAGATCAGGGCTTGATCCATCACCGTTTTTTAGCTCACTGCACCATCCCAGTTCAGAACCTGGCTATATGCAAATTAGTCTGTCCCTGGCCCAGTGCATCATGGGAACAGGGCAGACCAAACTACCAAGCCAATTCTTTCACTGGAAAGGAAACAAGCTTCCGGGGACCGGTTTCTGGCATTACAGCCGTCTTCGGCCCGGCTTGCTTGAATCCTGATGGTGCAGTGAGCAAGGGACTCGCATCCGAGTATACCCTTCCACGCTTATGGTGGCCAAAACGATACAGTAAAGGGGGTGGTGATGGACAGAGTATTCCGAATTAATGCAGAACACTCCTACCCAGTCAAGAGATCAGGGCTTGATCCATCACCGTTTTTTAGCTCACTGCACCATCCCAGTTCAGAACCTGGCTATATGCAAATTAGTCTGTCCCTGGCCCAGTGCATCATGGGAACAGGGCAGACCAAACTACCAAGCCAATTCTTTCACTGGAAAGGAAACAAGCTTCCGGGGACCGGTTTCTGGCATTACAGCCGTCTTCGGCCCGGCTTGCTTGAATCCTGATGGTGCAGTGAGCAAGGGACTCGCATCCGAGTATACCCTTCCACGCTTATGGTGGCCAAAACGATACAGTAAAGGGGGTGGTGATGGACAGAGTATTCCGAATTAATGCAGAACACTCCTACCCAGTCAAGAGATCAGGGCTTGATCCATCACCGTTTTTTAGCTCACTGCACCATCCCAGTTCAGAACCTGGCTATATGCAAATTAGTCTGTCCCTGGCCCAGTGCATCATGGGAACAGGGCAGACCAAACTACCAAGCCAATTCTTTCACTGGAAAGGAAACAAGCTTCCGGGGACCGGTTTCTGGCATTACAGCCGTCTTCGGCCCGGCTTGCTTGAATCCTGATGGTGCAGTGAGCAAGGGACTCGCATCCGAGTATACCCTTCCACGCTTATGGTGGCCAAAACGATACAGTAAAGGGGGTGGTGATGGACAGAGTATTCCGAATTAATGCAGAACACTCCTACCCAGTCAAGAGATCAGGGCTTGATCCATCACCGTTTTTTAGCTCACTGCACCATCCCAGTTCAGAACCTGGCTATATGCAAATTAGTCTGTCCCTGGCCCAGTGCATCATGGGAACAGGGCAGACCAAACTACCAAGCCAATTCTTTCACTGGAAAGGAAACAAGCTTCCGGGGACCGGTTTCTGGCATTACAGCCGTCTTCGGCCCGGCTTGCTTGAATCCTGATGGTGCAGTGAGCAAGGGACTCGCATCCGAGTATACCCTTCCACGCTTATGGTGGCCAAAACGATACAGTAAAGGGGGTGGTGATGGACAGAGTATTCCGAATTAATGCAGAACACTCCTACCCAGTCAAGAGATCAGGGCTTGATCCATCACCGTTTTTTAGCTCACTGCACCATCCCAGTTCAGAACCTGGCTATATGCAAATTAGTCTGTCCCTGGCCCAGTGCATCATGGGAACAGGGCAGACCAAACTACCAAGCCAATTCTTTCACTGGAAAGGAAACAAGCTTCCGGGGACCGGTTTCTGGCATTACAGCCGTCTTCGGCCCGGCTTGCTTGAATCCTGATGGTGCAGTGAGCAAGGGACTCGCATCCGAGTATACCCTTCCACGCTTATGGTGGCCAAAACGATACAGTAAAGGGGGTGGTGATGGACAGAGTATTCCGAATTAATGCAGAACACTCCTACCCAGTCAAGAGATCAGGGCTTGATCCATCACCGTTTTTTAGCTCACTGCACCATCCCAGTTCAGAACCTGGCTATATGCAAATTAGTCTGTCCCTGGCCCAGTGCATCATGGGAACAGGGCAGACCAAACTACCAAGCCAATTCTTTCACTGGAAAGGAAACAAGCTTCCGGGGACCGGTTTCTGGCATTACAGCCGTCTTCGGCCCGGCTTGCTTGAATCCTGATGGTGCAGTGAGCAAGGGACTCGCATCCGAGTATACCCTTCCACGCTTATGGTGGCCAAAACGATACAGTAAAGGGGGTGGTGATGGACAGAGTATTCCGAATTAATGCAGAACACTCCTACCCAGTCAAGAGATCAGGGCTTGATCCATCACCGTTTTTTAGCTCACTGCACCATCCCAGTTCAGAACCTGGCTATATGCAAATTAGTCTGTCCCTGGCCCAGTGCATCATGGGAACAGGGCAGACCAAACTACCAAGCCAATTCTTTCACTGGAAAGGAAACAAGCTTCCGGGGACCGGTTTCTGGCATTACAGCCGTCTTCGGCCCGGCTTGCTTGAATCCTGATGGTGCAGTGAGCAAGGGACTCGCATCCGAGTATACCCTTCCACGCTTATGGTGGCCAAAACGATACAGTAAAGGGGGTGGTGATGGACAGAGTATTGCATACAGCCAGGTTCTGAAACTGGGATGATGCAGCGAGCTAAAAAACGGTGTTGGATCTAGCCCTGATCTCTTGACTGGGTGAGAGTTTTCTGCTTAATTCAGAGACTCTGTCCATCACCACCCCTTGTTGTTAATTATTTTGTCCACCCTAAGCGTGGAAGGGTATGCTCAGACATGAGTCCCTTGCTCACTGCACCATCAGGATTCAAGCAAGCCGGGCCGAAGAGGCTGAAATGCCAGAAACCGGTCCCCGGTAGCTTGTTTCCTTTCCAGTGTAAGAATTGGCTTTGTAGTTTGGTTTGCCCTGTTCCCATCATGCACTGGGACAGGAACAGACTAATTTGCATACAGCCAGGTTCTGAAACTGGGATGATGCAGCGAGCTAAAAAACGGTGTTGGATCTAGCCCTGATCTCTTGACTGGGTGAGAGTTTTCTGCTTAATTCAGAGACTCTGTCCATCACCACCCCTTGTTGTTAATTATTTTGTCCACCCTAAGCGTGGAAGGGTATGCTCAGACATGAGTCCCTTGCTCACTGCACCATCAGGATTCAAGCAAGCCGGGCCGAAGAGGCTGAAATGCCAGAAACCGGTCCCCGGTAGCTTGTTTCCTTTCCAGTGTAAGAATTGGCTTTGTAGTTTGGTTTGCCCTGTTCCCATCATGCACTGGGACAGGAACAGACTAATTTGCATACAGCCAGGTTCTGAAACTGGGATGATGCAGCGAGCTAAAAAACGGTGTTGGATCTAGCCCTGATCTCTTGACTGGGTGAGAGTTTTCTGCTTAATTCAGAGACTCTGTCCATCACCACCCCTTGTTGTTAATTATTTTGTCCACCCTAAGCGTGGAAGGGTATGCTCAGACATGAGTCCCTTGCTCACTGCACCATCAGGATTCAAGCAAGCCGGGCCGAAGAGGCTGAAATGCCAGAAACCGGTCCCCGGTAGCTTGTTTCCTTTCCAGTGTAAGAATTGGCTTTGTAGTTTGGTTTGCCCTGTTCCCATCATGCACTGGGACAGGAACAGACTAATTTGCATACAGCCAGGTTCTGAAACTGGGATGATGCAGCGAGCTAAAAAACGGTGTTGGATCTAGCCCTGATCTCTTGACTGGGTGAGAGTTTTCTGCTTAATTCAGAGACTCTGTCCATCACCACCCCTTGTTGTTAATTATTTTGTCCACCCTAAGCGTGGAAGGGTATGCTCAGACATGAGTCCCTTGCTCACTGCACCATCAGGATTCAAGCAAGCCGGGCCGAAGAGGCTGAAATGCCAGAAACCGGTCCCCGGTAGCTTGTTTCCTTTCCAGTGTAAGAATTGGCTTTGTAGTTTGGTTTGCCCTGTTCCCATCATGCACTGGGACAGGAACAGACTAATTTGCATACAGCCAGGTTCTGAAACTGGGATGATGCAGCGAGCTAAAAAACGGTGTTGGATCTAGCCCTGATCTCTTGACTGGGTGAGAGTTTTCTGCTTAATTCAGAGACTCTGTCCATCACCACCCCTTGTTGTTAATTATTTTGTCCACCCTAAGCGTGGAAGGGTATGCTCAGACATGAGTCCCTTGCTCACTGCACCATCAGGATTCAAGCAAGCCGGGCCGAAGAGGCTGAAATGCCAGAAACCGGTCCCCGGTAGCTTGTTTCCTTTCCAGTGTAAGAATTGGCTTTGTAGTTTGGTTTGCCCTGTTCCCATCATGCACTGGGACAGGAACAGACTAATTTGCATACAGCCAGGTTCTGAAACTGGGATGATGCAGCGAGCTAAAAAACGGTGTTGGATCTAGCCCTGATCTCTTGACTGGGTGAGAGTTTTCTGCTTAATTCAGAGACTCTGTCCATCACCACCCCTTGTTGTTAATTATTTTGTCCACCCTAAGCGTGGAAGGGTATGCTCAGACATGAGTCCCTTGCTCACTGCACCATCAGGATTCAAGCAAGCCGGGCCGAAGAGGCTGAAATGCCAGAAACCGGTCCCCGGTAGCTTGTTTCCTTTCCAGTGTAAGAATTGGCTTTGTAGTTTGGTTTGCCCTGTTCCCATCATGCACTGGGACAGGAACAGACTAATTTGCATACAGCCAGGTTCTGAAACTGGGATGATGCAGCGAGCTAAAAAACGGTGTTGGATCTAGCCCTGATCTCTTGACTGGGTGAGAGTTTTCTGCTTAATTCAGAGACTCTGTCCATCACCACCCCTTGTTGTTAATTATTTTGTCCACCCTAAGCGTGGAAGGGTATGCTCAGACATGAGTCCCTTGCTCACTGCACCATCAGGATTCAAGCAAGCCGGGCCGAAGAGGCTGAAATGCCAGAAACCGGTCCCCGGTAGCTTGTTTCCTTTCCAGTGTAAGAATTGGCTTTGTAGTTTGGTTTGCCCTGTTCCCATCATGCACTGGGACAGGAACAGACTAATTTGCATACAGC
The DNA here is from genome assembly GCF_964261635.1 of Lissotriton helveticus. Lineage (NCBI taxonomy): Eukaryota > Metazoa > Chordata > Amphibia > Caudata > Salamandridae > Lissotriton > Lissotriton helveticus. The sequence continues at coordinate 91,727,358 of NC_136057.1, read as the reverse complement.
CAGGTTCTGAAACTGGGATGATGCAGCGAGCTAAAAAACGGTGTTGGATCTAGCCCTGATCTCTTGACTGGGTGAGAGTTTTCTGCTTAATTCAGAGACTCTGTCCATCACCACCCCTTGTTGTTAATTATTTTGTCCACCCTAAGCGTGGAAGGGTATGCTCAGACATGAGTCCCTTGCTCACTGCACCATCAGGATTCAAGCAAGCCGGGCCGAAGAGGCTGAAATGCCAGAAACCGGTCCCCGGTAGCTTGTTTCCTTTCCAGTGTAAGAATTGGCTTTGTAGTTTGGTTTGCCCTGTTCCCATCATGCACTGGGACAGGAACAGACTAATTTGCATACAGCCAGGTTCTGAAACTGGGATGATGCAGCGAGCTAAAAAACGGTGTTGGATCTAGCCCTGATCTCTTGACTGGGTGAGAGTTTTCTGCTTAATTCAGAGACTCTGTCCATCACCACCCCTTGTTGTTAATTATTTTGTCCACCCTAAGCGTGGAAGGGTATGCTCAGACATGAGTCCCTTGCTCACTGCACCATCAGGATTCAAGCAAGCCGGGCCGAAGAGGCTGAAATGCCAGAAACCGGTCCCCGGTAGCTTGTTTCCTTTCCAGTGTAAGAATTGGCTTTGTAGTTTGGTTTGCCCTGTTCCCATCATGCACTGGGACAGGAACAGACTAATTTGCATACAGCCAGGTTCTGAAACTGGGATGATGCAGCGAGCTAAAAAACGGTGTTGGATCTAGCCCTGATCTCTTGACTGGGTGAGAGTTTTCTGCTTAATTCAGAGACTCTGTCCATCACCACCCCTTGTTGTTAATTATTTTGTCCACCCTAAGCGTGGAAGGGTATGCTCAGACATGAGTCCCTTGCTCACTGCACCATCAGGATTCAAGCAAGCCGGGCCGAAGAGGCTGAAATGCCAGAAACCGGTCCCCGGTAGCTTGTTTCCTTTCCAGTGTAAGAATTGGCTTTGTAGTTTGGTTTGCCCTGTTCCCATCATGCACTGGGACAGGAACAGACTAATTTGCATACAGCCAGGTTCTGAAACTGGGATGATGCAGCGAGCTAAAAAACGGTGTTGGATCTAGCCCTGATCTCTTGACTGGGTGAGAGTTTTCTGCTTAATTCAGAGACTCTGTCCATCACCACCCCTTGTTGTTAATTATTTTGTCCACCCTAAGCGTGGAAGGGTATGCTCAGACATGAGTCCCTTGCTCACTGCACCATCAGGATTCAAGCAAGCCGGGCCGAAGAGGCTGAAATGCCAGAAACCGGTCCCCGGTAGCTTGTTTCCTTTCCAGTGTAAGAATTGGCTTTGTAGTTTGGTTTGCCCTGTTCCCATCATGCACTGGGACAGGAACAGACTAATTTGCATACAGCCAGGTTCTGAAACTGGGATGATGCAGCGAGCTAAAAAACGGTGTTGGATCTAGCCCTGATCTCTTGACTGGGTGAGAGTTTTCTGCTTAATTCAGAGACTCTGTCCATCACCACCCCTTGTTGTTAATTATTTTGTCCACCCTAAGCGTGGAAGGGTATGCTCAGACATGAGTCCCTTGCTCACTGCACCATCAGGATTCAAGCAAGCCGGGCCGAAGAGGCTGAAATGCCAGAAACCGGTCCCCGGTAGCTTGTTTCCTTTCCAGTGTAAGAATTGGCTTTGTAGTTTGGTTTGCCCTGTTCCCATCATGCACTGGGACAGGAACAGACTAATTTGCATACAGCCAGGTTCTGAAACTGGGATGATGCAGCGAGCTAAAAAACGGTGTTGGATCTAGCCCTGATCTCTTGACTGGGTGAGAGTTTTCTGCTTAATTCAGAGACTCTGTCCATCACCACCCCTTGTTGTTAATTATTTTGTCCACCCTAAGCGTGGAAGGGTATGCTCAGACATGAGTCCCTTGCTCACTGCACCATCAGGATTCAAGCAAGCCGGGCCGAAGAGGCTGAAATGCCAGAAACCGGTCCCCGGTAGCTTGTTTCCTTTCCAGTGTAAGAATTGGCTTTGTAGTTTGGTTTGCCCTGTTCCCATCATGCACTGGGACAGGAACAGACTAATTTGCATACAGCCAGGTTCTGAAACTGGGATGATGCAGCGAGCTAAAAAACGGTGTTGGATCTAGCCCTGATCTCTTGACTGGGTGAGAGTTTTCTGCTTAATTCAGAGACTCTGTCCATCACCACCCCTTGTTGTTAATTATTTTGTCCACCCTAAGCGTGGAAGGGTATGCTCAGACATGAGTCCCTTGCTCACTGCACCATCAGGATTCAAGCAAGCCGGGCCGAAGAGGCTGAAATGCCAGAAACCGGTCCCCGGTAGCTTGTTTCCTTTCCAGTGTAAGAATTGGCTTTGTAGTTTGGTTTGCCCTGTTCCCATCATGCACTGGGACAGGAACAGACTAATTTGCATACAGCCAGGTTCTGAAACTGGGATGATGCAGCGAGCTAAAAAACGGTGTTGGATCTAGCCCTGATCTCTTGACTGGGTGAGAGTTTTCTGCTTAATTCAGAGACTCTGTCCATCACCACCCCTTGTTGTTAATTATTTTGTCCACCCTAAGCGTGGAAGGGTATGCTCAGACATGAGTCCCTTGCTCACTGCACCATCAGGATTCAAGCAAGCCGGGCCGAAGAGGCTGAAATGCCAGAAACCGGTCCCCGGTAGCTTGTTTCCTTTCCAGTGTAAGAATTGGCTTTGTAGTTTGGTTTGCCCTGTTCCCATCATGCACTGGGACAGGAACAGACTAATTTGCATACAGCCAGGTTCTGAAACTGGGATGATGCAGCGAGCTAAAAAACGGTGTTGGATCTAGCCCTGATCTCTTGACTGGGTGAGAGTTTTCTGCTTAATTCAGAGACTCTGTCCATCACCACCCCTTGTTGTTAATTATTTTGTCCACCCTAAGCGTGGAAGGGTATGCTCAGACATGAGTCCCTTGCTCACTGCACCATCAGGATTCAAGCAAGCCGGGCCGAAGAGGCTGAAATGCCAGAAACCGGTCCCCGGTAGCTTGTTTCCTTTCCAGTGTAAGAATTGGCTTTGTAGTTTGGTTTGCCCTGTTCCCATCATGCACTGGGACAGGAACAGACTAATTTGCATACAGCCAGGTTCTGAAACTGGGATGATGCAGCGAGCTAAAAAACGGTGTTGGATCTAGCCCTGATCTCTTGACTGGGTGAGAGTTTTCTGCTTAATTCAGAGACTCTGTCCATCACCACCCCTTGTTGTTAATTACTTCAGCTATGATGCACTCTTTCACATGTTCAGTCGGCCTGTATGTTTTATTCTCGGCAGGTAGTCTTTCATCAGCGTCTACATCCTGGATACACCAGCCAGTCTGGCGAGATATCAAAAAGAAGAGCTCAGCAAACTGATTTAGGACTTGCCTGCAATCAGTCTCCTGATGGGTAGGTAGGGTGTCTGACAAGACCACACCTTCCACTGACCCATCTTTTGGATTGTTGGACAGGTCAGGGACAGGTTCACTCTTTGCTTCCTGATCCTCATCTGTAACCAGGAGCATGGTCACATCTGCCATGTCATAGTAGGGTGTGAGGCAGTTAACATGGATGACCCTCTTATGGTTCCTGTCAGAGCCAGGGTCTATCAGGTAGGTGACCGCCCCTTTTCTTTCTAGGATAGGGTAGGGGCCACTCCACTTACCTTGCAGAGCCCTAGGAGCCACAGGCCCCAAAACCCACAGCATCTGCCCTGGCTGGAACTCAACCATAGCAGCCTTTTGGCATCACCAGAGCTTCTGGAGCTAGGATGGCCTCAATGTTTTTGCTTGCTTTTTCCACGTACTCATACATACTGGAGCAAACGCCAAGCACTAAGTCCACTATATCTGCTAAGGTTCAACAAGAGGTTTCTCCAATCCCTCCTTCACAAGGCACAGTGGTCCCGACAGGAAATCCCAAACAGTAGCTAAAATAAGGAGGACCCCACTCCCTTCTATGGCCCTTCCCAATAGGCAAAAAGCAGGCATGGAAGTAAGACATCCCATCTTCTTTTGAGTTTTTCAGGAAGTCCATCAATCATGCCCTTCATGGTCTTGTTAAATCTTTCAACATGGCCATTACACATAGCAGAGTGGCTTTGGCCACACTGACCAGGACTTATGCAGCGGGGGATTGGAGGTCCCATATTTAGACCCCTAATATTATGCCGTTCAATTGCAACACGCTGCTCGATGGCTCAACATAGACCCTAGTTGGGAAATGCGGCACTTGGCGGGAATGGTGGATGCTAGTTATCTTCCAGAGCTGTTAATGGAGGAATTAGGTACACCGAGAGATACTCCATATATTGTGTGACAGACGGCCAGAGTATGGCAATGGTTTGTAGTGAGAGTACTTAAGCGCGCACCATTCCATAGGGAGCTCCCAATCTGGATATTAAAACCAATCAGGCAGATGGCACTCAGTATGTCCTTCCATGCATGGAGGGAGGGGAATGCGAACAATAGGGTGAATTGTACTCAGATGAGACTTATCGCCTTTAAACATGCCCGCAAAGAGTTTGGCCTAAGCCAGTGGCAATTTTTCCAAGATGCGGGCTTGGCAGACACAACTAAGCACACCTGGCCATGCTTTGCGACAGCTCCGCCGCATACTCAAACCCTGGAGATACTGCTAACCTATGGAGCGTGTAGACACCTAATTATGCATCTTTACAGAACAATGCGATCAGATACAGTAGGCACTACACACGGGCCCGAGAGGCCCGGAATTTAGACTTTGACATTCCAATGGAAGATCAAGACTGGTAGAGGGCCTGTGAACTAACACGCATGGTTTCTAATAATGCCTATTTTTGACTGATACATTATAATTTTCTGCGAAGAACCTACTTAACGCCACAAGGCCTTCATCGAATGGTCGGGTCTTGCCCAGATATATGCTTGCGCTGCAACACTCTGGGGGCTGATTTCTTACATTAACCATGGTCCTGCGATGCAATACACTCCTTCTGGCAATTAGCTGTCGAAGAAATGGTGCATGCCTCACAACTAAGTATTCAGCTGACACCCAAATGACACCCAAATGCTGTTTATTAGGCCTCTTTAGTTGTCAGAAAGGGCGCATGATAACCTATACATTTGGTCAGTCGCCTATGGTACTGGCATGACGTAGAATTGTAATCACATGGCTGCCCCAGCATGCCCCAACGATTGCGCTCTGGCACAGAGATGGGCCTCTTCTTCTATGGCGGACGCTTCTATCTCGTCTTGGTCAGATTCTTCCCTGAAAGCATGTCCCGAAGGCACATCTAGGGACTCCAGATAGATTTCGAGGTCAGAATTGGACACTGGAATCGAAAGGGCCTCTTCTTCTACGGAGGACGCTTCTATCTCTTCTTGGTCAGATTCTTCTGCAAAGATATCCAGAGTGTGTTGAATGCTTTGACGCTTCCTCTCTCGTCATCGAGCATGATGATCAGGTAGAGTCCACTTGGACCGAAACGACTTACAAGCATCGCAGTCTTCCTCCTTGTGCTCTGGAGAGAGGCACAAGTTACAAACTTAATGTAGGTCGGTGCGAGGGTGCCACCCAGGACAGAAATGGAATGGAGTCCGTTCCATTTGCAGATGGCTGGCAATATGTAGCAAGGCCCGACGATTGCACACAAGGTTTTCTATCGAAAATGGAGAGTTTGTCGATCGATTTGAAACGCGGAGAACAGGGAAGCGCGTACCTAATCAATACCATTAAGGGTAGAGTGGACTGCACACTGAGAGGAACCCGAAGAGCGGTTTTGGAGCGCAGCAATACACATCAGAACCAGTTTGGGGTAAAAAACAACAATGGAGTCAATGCCCATGCGCACTATCACCGAAAGGAGGGTTCACCTTACCTCGTGACTGGAAAGACTTCTTCGAAGAAAAACAACTTGCAAACATCCGGGCCCCCACAAGATGGCAGGAGTATGCAAAGCATGTGCATCTACAGCACACATGCCTCGAACAGAGGATTAATGGCCCCAAATCCCTGTCGTGGTATCTTGTCATGTTGTGGCTGAGTGTGCCATGTGATGTGGTGGGCTAAAGTGCTTGGTGTGATTCACCGGAGCTCAGGTTTACCTTACCTGAGGTCCGAATGGCTCCCATCGGGTAAAGCCCCAGGGCTGGATAAGGTCCCGGGGGACCTCTATAAACAGGACCCAGAGATTTGGGCCCCTTATCTCTTAATAATTTTTAATGCAGTTCTTGGGGGGATGGCTCCCCCAAATACTTGGTTGGGAGCCGAGTTGGTCCCTATCTTTAAGAAGGGGTCACCTCTCCTCCCAGCCAACTATAGGCCAATCAGCCTGATCGACGTATCCCAGAAACTATTTACCAGGCTGATTTTGGATCGTATTTTAGATTGGGTTGATGACTCAGAAATTCTAAGCGATTATCAAGCAGGTTTCAGAAGGAATGTATCCACTACCGACCAGATTTTCAGGCTAAATATGCTCTTCTGGAAAACGGCCAAAGTCCAGGGCGGTTCCCTCTACACTGTTTTTGTTGACCTCCGTGCGGCCTTCGACTTGGTCCCACGGGGGAAACTTTGGAGAGTATTGAGGGATCTAGGTATCCCATCCTCCCTTTTAGACATCTTAGTACGTCTCCATTCACAGAATTTTGCAAGGGTCAGGTGTGGGAAACAAGGCAATTTGTCATCTAGCTTCCCCGTTGGCAGGGGGGTATGGCAGGGTTGCGTTTTGGCGCCAACCCTGTTTTGCCTCTATGTCAACGGAGTGATTACCCACCTGAATAAGGTTCTTAACAGAGACGTTCCAAGGCTTGCAGGCACAGGGATCTCTGCGATTATGTTCGCAGATGATACCCTGTTGCTGGCTAAGACACCAATGGGTATACAGCGAGTCTTGGATGCTTTTGTCTCATTTTGCCATGATCGGGGATTGGAAATAAACACTTCTAAAACGAAGTTTATGATTTTTAATCCACCGAAAACATCCCGCCCTAGTCCTGCTATAGATGGTGTTCGTTTAGAGAGAGTGCAAGCTTTTGAATATCTGGGACTAACTCTCAATGAGAATATGACTTGGGCACAACATCAGACCAAAATCCAATTAAAACTCTCCCAAAAAGTGGGGGGATTCTTAAACTTCTAAAACAATCTACTTTAAAACCTATCTCTCCCCCACTCGAAATCTACAAAATACAGGCGCGGGGAGCAGTGATCTACGGAGGGGAATTGTGGGGCTACAGTTGTCATCCAGCGATCACCACTGTGGAAAATAAGTTCCTTAGGCAGCTGGTATCTCTGCCTCTTAGTACGCCCCTACGCCCCCTTAGGATGGATCTGGGACTTAGATCAATCAAGGAAGAACTAGGACTTAAGCCCCTTACTTTTTGGAGGCGTCTTTGGGTTACTCCTGAACTCGTCAGCTATAGACGTGAGCTCGCAGAACTGTTGGAAGCCCCTAATGTCTGGAACCTTTCCTGGCTGAAATACATCAGGCAGGAATTTGACAGGCTGGGTTGCCCCTCATTATGGTCTAATCCTGAGGAAGCGTGTAGGGGCATATCTCGAAAGGAATTAGTTAGTCTGTATTGTGATCAAAATTTGTTGGCTTCTCTATCAAATGCCCAAATCGGAACAATAACAAGATCATTCCTGGTTCTGAAAGACTACTATAAACTGGAGACTGCTTTTGATATCATCAGTCCCAATGGTCATAGGAAGCTATACCTCCAATGGAGATATGATACACTACCATTAAGAGCCTTGACCTCACGTTGGCACTCCAATGCCCCTAGGAATTGTCCCGCGTGTGGGGCTGAATTAGAGACAGAGTTACACACGGTTTTCTTCTGCCCCTCCTATAAGGCTTCTAGGAAGAAGTGGATTATTCCCATCTGCAAAAACATAGGCATCAGGCAGTGTTTTCATTCTTACCGAATATTAAAAACGGACTTATCCCCAATAATTGTTTTCGCGGTCACGAAATTTCTGGCCGCCATGTGGAACACTAGAAGAAAATATTTGGTAATCTGAGATGGAATCTAATTATACAACTGTTGAGGTGACAGGGGGTGAGGTGACCCCAGGTGATTCGGGCTGATTGGCCCTTGATTTCAGATAAATGGTTTTATAAAGAATTGAATTCTATGGTTTCCGTATCTTTGTATTTTTAAACTACTGTAATGTTTTATGATGAATTTTATTGTCTGTACTTTTATGACATTTTTTCTTGTCGAAATAAAGATAAAGAAAGAAAGCTTGGTGTGATTTGGTCATTTTTTACAAGGTGGAGTGCTAAACGGTTAGGCAAATTTAGATTTTCTTTGTTTTTGGGATTGTGTGATACAGTGCGGCACCTACCGTATGATGTAAGTAAATAAATAAGGATGTGGGGTGAGTGTTATTAGGGGCGAAGCCTTGCTGATTATATGCAGAATAACAGGTCAGGGAGGTCACTACTGACTAGAGTAGGTTAACAGCTGCACAGGCCTTGGGCATTGATCCTATTGAGGATAATATGTGACGGGCACTGGTGACTGGAGCTGGCTAGCAACAACGCTGACCTCCGTTATTCATTACAGGCAGGGTAACAATGCAAGTCAATATTGACTGGAACTGGTTGGCAGTAGAGTTGACCTCTTGTTTGGAATATTTGCAGGATTTAAGGTACAGGGGTCACTACTGACTGGAGTAACTTAGCAGGATAATAGGTCTCAGGGAGCTAATACTGACTGAAGCTGGTTAGTATGATCACTAGTCCCAAGGTGCTACTAATGACTCAAGTTGGCTAGAATGATAACAGGTCCCAGGGGCCAGTACCAACAGGAGATGGCTAGTAGGCTTACATACAGGCCCAAGGGGCCACTACTGACTGGAGCTGGCTAAAAGAATAACAGGCCCAAAGGTTGGCTAGAAGCATTGACGACCTCTGGTATTGATTAAATGCAGGGTTATAGGTCACAGGAGGCACTGCTGAATACAGCCGGATAGCAGCAGTGGTGGCCTCTAGGAAGAAGGAATTGAGAAAGCATAACTGGATATACTGGTTTCTTTAATACCGATAATTGGTTACACATGAATGCCACAACGTGCATTGATATATTACATTACCAAATTACAATATTCTTATATTAATTTAATGCGTTTGTTCGCCTTAATATGCCTGCAAAGTTACATGGTTCTATTGGGGCCCAGAACCATTTTATATAGTGATGCCCATCTGCACACTTTCCTGCATCTTGTAGTAAATTGAATCTTGACAAACAGAAGTGTTATTTCCAGAAACAGTGAATTCTGCAGCTTGTCTGTGTATCTTTGATCTGCACCTCACGGACTCCTCACATTCCTCTCGAGAGAAGATCCTGCCTCCTACTCTTAGTGTCGTTTTCAGTAACTGTTTCTATCACGTGTTCATGTTTCATTGACTTGTATTAGGCGAAAAGTGTATAAAAATACTTTGTGTAGCATTAGCATTATATACTCCAACTTGCTTTAGGGTGGATGCTCTCGTCCATTGCAAAAACAATTGTCACTTGTTAGTTTGCTTGGCCTTTTGCATTAAATGTATGATAGATGTGTTGGCCTCCCGGTGTGTTGTGTTTTATTTTACATAGCACGAGCGATGCTGGGGAAAATGATAGTCCAGTATACACATTCTTCATATAAATCAACTCACCGTATACTGTTCTGGAGGTTCAGTCCCACAGACATTATCTCTAACTGAACGCCCTAGAAGCAAGTGCTTTTCAAACCAGTTGCCCTCTGATGCAGCGTCCTCGCTATTGGATAAATCAATATGTCCTGAATTTTAGGAGGGTTACCGTATCTAGTGCACTCTGTTAGGCAGCGCTCACCTGTGGCAGTAAGATGTTAATAGGCACCTTATCACCTATGCACGGTGCAGGGCTTTAAGTTACAGAGCTCCTCACGCTGTGGAGAAGATTAGGTCACATTTACCCATTTTCCCATATCTGGTCCTGATGAAATGTCAACAGATTGCTCCATGACTACACAAGGCATGAAAAACATTGACCTGGAGTATAGACTGCAGCTTACCAGCAGGTCCATAGGTGAGCGATACTTTCACACTGATAGGGCCATTAGTTATTCAATTTCTCTGCCACTGTTTTTAATCTTAACATGGACCAGGAAGATCACATTAACTATATTGTGGCAACTGGTCGATAGTTGATCTTATATTCAGACTTCACCAATCTCACATCTTATGACACAACATCCTCTGTCCTACTATGCTCATCCGGCGTACTTATTAAAAGATCTGCAGCAAAGTGCCCTCTTGTGATGCCCGCCAGGCATTGTAGAGTCCGGCCTGGTGAGTAGTATTGCCCAATGATGAAGCATGTCACCTTCAGGTGAGTAAACGCAACTTGCCTTAAAGGCACATGCTTCCTAGGGTGTCTATGTTCAGTTACAGATAATGTTGCTGGGACTGAACCTCCGGAACAGTATACTGTGATTTGACTGTTTTATTTTAACAAATGTACATAGCAGATATTGGCCCTTCCTTGTTTCACAAAAATTATCGGATACCTGCCTCAGAGCGCACTTCTTACAGACGAGTATGGGGTTATCATGTTGCTGCTACAAGCTCCTTACCTGTGCGAGTTATCGGGAACGATGCAGGGGGCAGGCCGAAAACAGCCACACATTGAGATCAATGACAAATACTGAAGAATGAACAGAGCTTCAAAGCTGGTGACCATTACTTAATTGACCCTGAAAATAAAAGAGACGTTTTTAGTATTCTGGTAACTCATGACCATAAAAAACAAAGGTTATAAATTCAATATTGTGTCAAATACTTAAAAAATGGAACTGGATGTGCTGAATCGGATGTTGCCCCAGGTCATGCGTGACACCTTCCACCACTATTGCTTATGGGACTTGTAGTTTTGTTTTTCTCATTAAAAGGATGGGCTCTAGGGGGGTGTGGCTTGGCTGGCGATCATGGCAGTCGTCTAGAGCTTGAGCTCCGACCAGCCTAACATTATCCTGTGCACATATCTTCGCCCTGGGCTTCCATAAGGGCTCTCTGTCCACGATTCGGTTGCTGGAATGGTGGGGCACACTCGGTGGCGACATCAGCCGTGTGGAGGTACTGGGGCCGCAGTGACGACTTGGAGACGCCGTGGGACCAGGAGGCTCCGGTTAGGCCTGTGAAGCCGGGGCCTCGATTTTGGAGCTGCCCAGCTCGGGAGCGACTGTCGGCGGCAACGGAGGGAGTGGCGGAGTGCCTGGGTTTGGCCTGCGGCCTGGCAGATCTGTGGGGGCCCCACGCATATATAAGCGACTGTGCCTGGCACATTGGAGCTGTGCCCTACATCGTGCTGTGGGTGCGAACATCGGAGGAGCCGCCCCCGAGGGAGACAGCTGCCATTCGGGCAGCGGGTCGGCAGAGGAGCCACCTGGCTGCATGGCACTAGCGGGCAGAGGGAAGCCCTTGCGGGTGAGGGGTGAGCTATCGGCTAGCCCTGATGATTGGGTGCCAGGCTGCAGCGGCGGGGGCCCCACACGGCGGTGATCCTAGCAAGGAGCCGGACCCGGCCTGCACAGCCCAGCAGAATCTCCGTGGCAGGGGTGAGTGAGGGATAGCCAGGGATCTGGTTTCTCGGGGGCTAGATCGGGCCCCGGTGGGGAGGACAAGCAGCACCCGCCACAGCTTGCGGCAGAGCCGGGACCTTAATTTTGGAGTGGCTGGACGGGGGCGAGCTTGCCGGAGGCCACGGCGAGAGCGGTGAGGCCCGAGAACCCTCCCTGGCACCGGAGTGAACTGTACCACCGCCCGCACCGTTGGTGGCCTACCGGGGGGTGTGGTGCCCGGCACTGCGGAGGAGCGCCTGAGCCCCAGAGAGGTCCGGCAGTGACCGTGTGAGCCCCGACGTCTGGCCGATCCGGTGCGGCCTGCAAAGCCGGGACCTGGATTTTGGTGTGGCCTGGCGGAAGTGGCTCCGTCGGCGGCTGCGGCGAGTGAGGCGCTGCATGGGGGCTCGCCCCGGGCACAGGAGTGTATCGTGCCAGCACCCTCGCCGCTGGGGGCCTGCCTGGAGGTGCGGTGCCCTGCGCAGTTGAGCAAAGCCTGGGTTCTGGTGAGGCTGGTGAGGAGCGCCGCCATTTTGTGCAGCCCACTCATCGCAGCAGCAGGGGAGAGCCCCCGGTGGTGGAGGAGAGAGTGCCAGGTGATGCCCGACCAGATGACGCTTGGCAGCGGAGACCGGTGGTGAGTGGCACACACCATGTTAGGAAACTCGGGGGTCAGATCGGGCCCCGGAGGGAGGGAATCTGTGACATCTTGAGGCCGGAGGAGTGCCGCGGACGGTCAAATTGGCAGAGGGCGCCTTTACGAGGGTCCCTGAGACTGTTGAGCACACGGCTGGTGGTTGGTCCGGTGAGGCTCTGTGCCAGTGCATGAGGGGGAAGACACCTATCTGATAACTGCTTATTGCAGCCATGACTGACCCTCCAGCCTTAGACTGTAGTCTGAGATACTCAAGCCACCGGGGAGTATTCATAGCCCATACTGCGTTGCCTGTGAGCCATGACACGAGGAGGAGCCGGAGGGGGACAGGACAAACAGGGGCCCATTGATAAATATACAGAGGCGGTGGGTCCCAGTAGCCCCTCGGCGCCCGTGCCCGACAATGCAGCGCTGCTTGCCGTGATCACGCAATCAAGGGATATGCTTGACGCTAAGATAGGAGCTGTCAGGGCCGACGTTAGTCTTCTCCGCCAGGACTTGCGGAATGCGGTGGAGCGTATTACAGGTGCGGAGACTCACATATCTGTGGTAGAAGACGACGTGTCTATCCTTAAACAGAAAGTCGCAGAAATGGAGAAGGTACAGAAGCGCCTGGTCCTGAGGGTGGAGGACGCGGAAGGACGGGCCCGACGCAACAACCTGCGCTTTGTTGGCTTTCCGGAAGGGTGTGAGGGAGATAAGGTGGAGTCCTTCATAGCGCGGTGGCTGGAGAGCTGGATCCCGGCGGACGCACTAGGTGCTTCGTGGTGGAGAGAGCACATCGGGCGCTGGTGCAGAAGCCCCCGGTCGGAGCGCGCCCGAGGCCGATCATTGCCAAATTCCTGAACTATGCAGACCGGGATGTCATCCTGCGGCAGGCAAGAATGAAGGGTGCACTTACACATGACAACGCCAACATCATGATCTTCCCGGACTACACGAGGCTGGTGCCGCAGCCGCGCCAGTCCTTCCTCGCGGCCAAGGCCCGCCTTCGCGGCCTAAAGCTTCAATATGCGCTACTCTATCCAGCGAGGCTGCGGGTTGTTTACAAGTCCTAAACGCTGTTCTTTGACACTCCGGAAGAAGTGTTCCAGTGGACTTATGAGACGGTGAAAATTCAGATTAATACTGCCAAGGAAGGAGAATCGGACTCTTCCTTGAGTGGTATTGCCAGGGAGGGTCTCCGGAGTCAGCGTCGACGCCGCAGAAAATCGCAATCAGGCAGGAGATCGCGCTCGGGCTCGGCCACACGCCGGGACGACCCGACACAGGACCAGCAGCCAGATCCGTCTTGATGACAGAGGGACTTGAATGTTAATTAAAGTATATGGTGTTTAAGGGAGCTCAGGTACAATGTTACTTTAGGCTGGGAGCCCGTCCTGTTCAGTATGGGAAGGTGAGAGTGACAGCCTAGTTTATATGGGTTGTTACTGGGGGATTCATTGGAGGACGTGGGGCATGCTCCCCCATTGGGGGCGAGGCCGCGATCCGTCCGCGACAGGTACTTCCATGTTTTTTGAGGTGCGGGGTGGGGGGAGGGTGGTGGGGATGGGAGTTATTGGGGTTTTGGGGGGGGTCTTGTTAGCGTGCGCTCTGCTGCCTGCTGATTGCCTTGTACCATGCCGGTTGGGTGTTGACACTACTGGTGCTGTATATGCTGTCTTGCTCAAATGTCTAATACTGCAGAGGGAGGGCGGGTAGGCCCGGGGTCGCTACGAATCATGAGCTGGAATGTGAGGGGGATGCTCTACAAAATTAAGCGGGGGCTGTATTTCAGTATGCCAAAAGGGTGGGTGTGGATGTACTACTGCTGCAGGAAACCCATCTTCTTGGCACCAAGGCACTGTGTCTGCCGCGTTCAGGGTTACGCTGGCATTTCACTCTGGGTTCACGAGGGGCTCCAGGGGGGTGGCGGTTCTTATACATCGCAGGGTGCCATACATACATAAGCGCGCCTGGACAGACACACAGGGTAGATACGTTGTGGTGCAGGGGGAGGTAGGCGGAGATAGGGTGACCCTCGGCAGCGTGTATGCCCCACCACCGCTCCAGTGGTCCCTGGTTGAAAAGGTCTTATCCCTGTGGGGCGCGGTGCCTGACTCTTTGTCCATGATAGGGGGGATTGGAATGACGTCATGGATAGGGGCTGCGATAGGTGTCGGAGTGGTGCAGCGGCTCCTGATCAGGGGGTTGAGGGAACCACCACCAGACTGGCTGCCTTAGTTACAGGGCTCAACTGGTTGGACGCTTGGCGATACAAACATGGTGCAAGAAGGGATTACACATACTTTTACGTGGCGTGAGAATCGTTCTCCAGACTGGACTACATCTTTATCCCAAGGGCGCGTGCCTCCAGCATAATCTTGGTGGAGATTCTGCCACGGGCCCTATCGGACCACTCGCCGGTGCTTGCCTCGCTTCATGTGGGCCCTGCCGCTCAGCCGTTTCGGTGGCGTATGTCGGCCTGGAAGCGCATCTCACGGTCGAACTAGATCACTACCTAACTGTGAATGAGGAGTCCGTGGACTCCCCGACTACTCTATGGGAGGCCATGAAGCCCACGTTACGAGGTGTAGACATATCTTGGTGTGCGGCAGCCCGGAGGGAGAGGCGTAGTGACCTGGTGCGGCGAGAAGCAGAGCTGGAGGTGCTGGAGTGTGGGGCTCGAGGGGTGGATGGTGGGCTGGCGAGACGACAGCTAGTGCTGGCGCAGCAACAATACGCCTCAGTTCTTATGGATGAGGCGCAGCCGGCCTGGTTTGCGACTCACAGTCGAGTCTACCAGTGGGGCGACAAGTCCTGCAAAATGCTGCACCGTCTATGCCAGGGTACTATGCATGCCCAGCCGCTGCCCCGGATCGTGACCCCCGAAGGGGAGCCCATGCTAGATCCCGTGGAGATTGCGGAGAGTTTTGCCGGGTACTATGAGACGTTGTATGCACCTCGGGAGTGTCTGGGGCCAGCACTGTTCAGCGCTTTATTGATGACCTCCCGCCGAAGGCCGTCTTGGATGAGGTGAGGGACCTGTTGGACCGACCCCTATCAGACGACGAACTAGGTGCAGCCCTGGGAGAGCTGAACCCGGGCAAGGCTCCGGGTCCTAATGGATTTCCCAGCGCATTCTTTCGGAGGTTTTCGGTCCAGCTGGTCCCGCTTTTTCTGCCGGTGGTAGAGGAATCGTGCGAGACCGGGGCGCTCCCACCAGACTGGCGTCATGCCGAGGTTGTGGTCTTTTTGAAGCCCGGGAGACCCCCTGAGAGTCATGCCTCCTACCGCCCCATTTCGCTCCTGAATACCGAAGCTAAAATCTTGGCAAAGGCCCTTGCCACCAGGCTCAAGCCATACATTACGGACTAGATCCACCCGGATCAGGCTGGGTTTATGCCACAGCGGGCTACCCGCCATAATATCAGACGGGCTCAGGTCGCGGTCTCGGCTTGGAAATGTCTGGGGGAGCCGGCCGCGCTGTTCCTTGCGGATATGGACAGGGCCTTTGATTCCCTAAGCTGGATGTATCTTTTTGCTCTGCTGAGCCGTCTGAATCTTGGCCTGCGCTTTCTGGCATATGTCCAATTACTGTATACAGACCTTACGGCGTCGGTGCGTGTTAGAGGCGCGGTGTCCCGCCCGTTTCTGGTCCAAAGGGGGATGCGGCAGGGCTGTCCCCTCTCCCCATACTTATTTGCGCTCGCCATGGAGCCTTTGGCGGCGTGGGTGCGCATCGATGCTCAACTAAAGGGCTTCTGTTGGTCGCCGGGCCTCACAGATAAAATAGCGTTGTATGCCGATGACGTCCTGTTTTTTCTCACCGACTTGGACCGCTCCAGGCCGCGACTGCTGCGCATCTTACAAATTTTTGGTGAGACCTCCGGCCTCTACATGAATCCGGGCAAATCCACGCTGTGGACGCTGGGTGGTCAGCGGAGTGTTGGGGACTGGGCTACAGGCCTCCAGGTGGCGTCGGGCGGTGTGAAATACCTGGGGGTTTTCCTATCTGAAGATGCGGTACTCTCCCGGGACCGCAACATCACTCCAGTGTGGGATCGGGTACGTGAGGATATGAAGGTTTGGGCGCGGATGCCGCATTCTATACTTGGTACAAAAGGGGGTGGTGATGGATGGAGCATCTGAATTAATCAAACACTCACACCTGTCGCAGGGTTTCTGTTCTCACACAGAACTGTGCACAGAGGAGTGGAACCTCGGCAAATTAGGGTGTCCCAAAACTCACCTTAGCAACCAACTCACCCCTTACCGAGCTAGCTACAGTGTCTCATTGGACATATCAAACTCCCAATGTTTAGACAAACCAGAACATGAACTTACAGTACCTCAGGGTACGTGGGACTCATGAACACTCTTTCGTTATATTATCATTACAAACCAGAACATGGAGTAAAGAAGACACATGTGCATTTGAAATGTTTATTTACTAATGCCGTCTTCTCAGGCGCAGTATCTTAGATAATACAAGTATACTTATTATCAGTAGCAAAATTATCAGCATAGTTACTAAGACATAAAAAGCGAATGGTGACAGCATGTTAACATACTGTAATGAATAAGAGTTAACAACACTTATATCTCACCCTCCCTAACACATATATTATATTATTAGCTAAGAAGGTCTCTTTGGGTTGTTTCAGGGCGGGCCCATACCTTAGTGTCCTAGCATGAAGGAATCACATCAGCATACACCAGCTCTCTCTGCATGTGCACCGCATCAAGTGTGTTCTATGTGCCTCGTGCAAAGCAATATCAATCCCGCCTGAAGCCAGAGTTGGCAAAGGCTGCACTTGTGTTATGACTATGAAGGCGTGGAGATCAGACCTCATAACAATTCCACACAGGCGCATACCCAATTCAACCGCTGCCTCTGGACCGTGATCATTCTGAACACGTCTAATGATGTCAGGCAGGGCAGTCATAGACGGGGTGCCGAAGCACCTTGTATAAACTGCCGCAAATGTTTTTCCCCAGCTTTCACAGTCAACAAGTTCAGGAGTTAAATCCTTCGGTAAAGTAATCGTCAACATTCTATGCTTATCAGCAGGAGTAGAATTCGGAAAAACCGCCTCCAGTTGATCAAACTTCTCTGCTAGCCAGAATGGGAAGTCATCGTTGTCAACTGGACGAGCACCAAAAACCGAATTAACCATCACTGGATTGAGACGCATTCCGCCTAGATTCATGGGAACGCCCGTACCCCCCTGGGGACCACCAGGCAGGTGGCGACCGATGTATTGCACTAATGCACGAATCACGGAAATGGAAACAACATGCAGCCTACGAATTTCCTGCAGGGTACAAGCGCCGTGATTCGGATGCGGGGTAAAGCCACCCAACGCAGGCTAATTTGTACCTGGAATTGAGAGTGGACCTAACCTCGCAGCGGACAAAGAGTGGGGGAGGGCGCCATCAAACCAAACTCGATGCTGCCAATGATCAATAGGTATTTCCAATGCCCTGTACGGTGTATACTCAGCCGGGACAGCCGAGGCGGTGTAGGAGTGGAACAAACCAGAATTAGCGTCCACAGCCGGAAACGTAACCCAAGAGTAAAACAACTCGTAAGGGAACGCCGGATCTGCACATACCACGAAAATCACAGCCATCCCATCCACCGGGACCTGGTACGTCTGAAGATGGTTGCGTACCGCTACGCGACTATGCTGCGCAATGGCCACCGCCGCCATGACAACACTGGAAACAAGAAAACACAAAGAATACTTTGTAGCACAACTGGGTAGTAATTCAAAGAAACCGTTTAAGAAAGAATCAAGCTTGAATAATACCTATCTCAAAAAATAGGTAGGTTTCACCGACACCCCGCTTTCCGGAAACGGAGGTGAAGGGGTTAAGGTATGAACGATAAACTACTCGAGTGTCATGATATAAGACCACCGAAACCGTTGGGCGCCATGTCGCAGGGTTTCTGTTCTCACACAGAACTGTGCACAGAGGAGTGGAACCTCGGCAAATTAGGGTGTCCCAAAACTCACCTTAGCAACCAACTCACCCCTTACCGAGCTAGCTACAGTGTCTCATTGGACATATCAAACTCCCAATGTTTAGACAAACCAGAACATGAACTTACAGTACCTCAGGGTACGTGGGACTCATGAACACTCTTTCGTTATATTATCATTACAAACCAGAACATGGAGTAAAGAAGACACATGTGCATTTGAAATGTTTATTTACTAATGCCGTCTTCTCAGGCGCAGTATCTTAGATAATACAAGTATACTTATTATCAGTAGCAAAATTATCAGCATAGTTACTAAGACATAAAAAGCGAATGGTGACAGCATGTTAACATACTGTAATGAATAAGAGTTAACAACACTTATATCTCACCCTCCCTAACACATATATTATATTATTAGCTAAGAAGGTCTCTTTGGGTTGTTTGAGGGCGGGCCCATACCTTAGTGTCCTAGCATGAAGGAATCACATCAGCATACACCAGCTCTCTCTGCATGTGCACCGCATCAAGTGTGTTCTATGTGCCTCGTGCAAAGCAATATCAATCCCGCCTGAAGCCAGAGTTGGCAAAGGCTGCACTTGTGTTATGACTATGAAGGCGTGGAGATCAGACCTCATAACAATTCCATATCGTGTTGTTCCTGAAACTTCAGCACTCTTCGTGCAGACATAGTTTATTAAGCAAAGCTGATATCAGAGCAATAACATATTATTCTCACATACACCACGGCAAACTACTAGGTTGAAAGCTAAGTCAACAATTAAGTGTCGTGTGCAGAAGTTGCAAGAAAGAAAAATGGCGTTTAAACCTCAAATGTACCTATGCTAACTTAACACGATATAAGGGTATACAGGAGCTATATGACACCCCCCCATGATCCGAGAACGGACTAAATATGATAACAGAAGTGCCATCTCATGAGAGCAGAACTCAACAGTAAACGAGCATGAATTGAAACTAAAGATCAAAAAGGTAATGTTAAAAAGAGCCCAAAAATATAATGTGGCTCAAGCCAATAGGCAAGAAAAATTAAAAATTCATGACAAATAAGTCAACGAAATGCTATAAATCAGCAAGTCAATTCGAAGCAGTGTCTATGGCAAAACTGTATATGAAAAATAAGTAGCAACAGCCTCCAATATGAAGTCACTGTCCTCATCCGAAAACAGTTCAGCCATCCAATTTAAAAGATGAAAGGAACTTTCGTGTTCCTCCAGCACCGGATCCTCTATAACCATCAGAGGACAGCTCGGTGGGTTTTCAAGAAAACTCAGTTCCAAGAAATTCCGTGCTGCCGACAACACATCCCAGGGACCAATTAGTCCATGCGCCACTGCTAAGGCCATAATCCTCTCGTCAGAACAAACCAACTCGTGAGCAATGATAGGACTCATCAGTTGATTAAAATCGACGTCAGGAGAAACCGGTCCGCAGAGACACAAATCAATGGCCCACTGGAAATCACAGGTCAGGCAGTGAAATACAGGCTGGACACAGGTGAAGTAGGAGAATCGAAAAGATAATCCATATGCCGTGCTCAATGTCGCCAACGGCAATGTGCCATAATATTCAAGCATGCGGTTGCGAAACCGCGTCAGTAGCTGTTGCGCGGGGTCTTGCACAGGATGGACATCCATATTTAAAGAGACAAAAAACCACTAGCGCGCCAGCTGCTAATGCAAGTAAAAACGGGAACCCTCCAAACAAGGATGAAAAAATAGAATGGAAGAAAGCAGGGATGACTCCAAAAATCTTTTCAAAGGAAGTCACGAGACCACTGCTAACAACTTTAAAAAAATGTGCAAGGCCTTTTGTGGAGGATGCGTTAAAGATAGTTCGAACCATCGCTCCGAAATGCAAAGGCAAATCAGTATTCAAAAGAGCCTGAACCTCTGTACGGGTGTTTGCAATGTGAAGCACGAAAGTTTCACGGGCCGAGCTCAAGGCCACCTCTTTCTGGGACAAAAGAGCCCTTATTCTTGCCATGCCGCTGAATTCTGCTCCCAAGGTTGGTATCTGTGGCCAGATGGAAGACTCCCTATGTTCACGTGTGGGAGGATAAAGCACATTTCTGCAGCAAAAAACCCGCTCACTTACTGTTACTATGAAAGGAATACCTTTAATTAACCCACAACAGTCCTCATTATTGAGCATTAAATAACTACCATTCTCTAATAATTTAAACGTGGGGATGATAGCAGGAACTGGCGTGCCCTGTAAAACGCAAGCCATATTCGGTCGGTCCTTGTTGCATGAACCGTGTAACTGTATATGTCTACACATTAAAGAATGATCTGGCGTCTCAGTGCACTCCTCCCCTGTCAGATAAACTTCCTGGTCATCCTTAAAACATCTGTATGTGTATGGGAGTGACCAGACTTCATGAAGGAAACCGCTACCTAAAGGTTCATAACGACCTATGGGTACATATTTCATGCAATTTGAAAACTTATATAAAGCAAAAGGCAGCGTTATTAAACCGTGGATAAGCCACGTTGCAGCAGTGGCTTCAGCCACGGAAAAAGGTAAAGATTCTAACCTTTCAATATGTAACATAGAAAAGGAAGCATCACGCATTGAAAGTAAGCGTTGTTTGTCAGTCAAATTAAACAGTGCAAATAAAGAAGAAACGTTCATGTACCCCCAGGGAACTTTACCCATTTTCAGTGTTTGAAGGGTCCATGCAAACTGCATGATTGATCGTAATTGATTTTGACCATGGTATAATACTGACACTTCATCATGTATAATATCGACGACTGACGACACAATATTATCCAATGTGTAAATTCTAGAGGAAAGCACATTAATGCTATTGTCAACAACTGCAAGCACTTTCTCAAGATTTGCTTGATCAATGGCCCTAAGGCGTGTAGCAGCCTCAATCTGTGATAGCTTCCAAATTTCATTGTAAACCCCATATAACCACCTTTTCGACCTGCCACTAGCCGGGCCTTTAATGAAATCATTCAAGTCCACGTCTGCATTTAGTTTAGAAAGGTGATTCTTAACCGCAGGTAAAGTTGAATGTTTCAGCCAGGTTTGACACAATTTGCCTACAGAATACGATGTGACAGTATGACCTAAGTCAAAACGGGGATCAGATCTAACAGTTTTAAAACCCTCAGTTAAATTCAAAAATCTATGTTGGCAAGAATCAGCACTACGGTGCCAAAGCAGCCAACCCTTAGGATTCACACTGGAAATGTTAAAGGAGGAATTAAGAAGTAGAGTCTGTAATTCTCTAATGGATAACTGAGTAAAATTACTCCAACCATCATATTCCTCTAACTCCGGGAAAGAAGGAGCGTTTAATTTTTTAGAAGTAGCCAATCCAAAGCATGTGGTCTGGGAAATTGTTTCATTCAGAAACAGCATATGATTCGGGATGAGACATGCACGGTGCAAAGCCTCAGTGCCTTGTACCTGCCAGGCCTTTGAACCCCAAACTGATTTAAGGTCTATCGTATCCTTCCATAACTCATAGCCTCCAGTAACTAATTGATCAAGGAAGGACTTGGAATACAACAATTTAGTATCGGTAAGTCTAACCTTGGACATTGGCATTTTTCGAAACTTAAAATAAAAGGACTCGGGATTGGACTTATTAAAGTCAGTGAAGTAAGTATACTTTCTCAGAAATGTTTCAGAACTCCCCTGATGAGGCGCTGGGCAATGTTCCCACTGAGTAAAGTTAACAGTATCCCTTCTGGATGATGTTTTGTGTAAGAAGTGATTGCCATAATGTTGGTAACAGAATAATTCACCATAATTAGCAGATTCTAAATATAAATCCTCAGCATCAAATGCAGCATAGTATTGCAAATCAGAAAATAAACTTTCTACAGCATTGACATCCCAGTCATCAGAACGAATGTTTTGTTTCACCACATCCCCCATATTCACTCTAAGTACATTAGGGACATTAACGACTTCCGTTGGGCCATGAATCTGAAACCGAACTGCATCCCACACGATTCCATCAAGGACAGGCCATGCTGTGAAGTTAACCAAAGTCAAGTCTCTTTTTAATCTGTGTGTAGAATGTGAAGAGGAAAGTGGGGCCAAAGTTCCATTTAAATGAGTAATGCAAGTTCTCTCCTCGACATAGTGTCCATTCATAATTCGAAAAAAATAAAACACAAAACCAATTGACATAAAAAGGTAAACTGAAAAAAGGACCAGCCAAATGTAAGTCCAAGGGGGTATCAAAAAATGTTTTTTACACAGGCTAGCATAAACTGCAATTCGAGAGGGTTTCTTCGAGGCAAGGGAAGCAGAGTCAAATGAAAATCTGGATTCCGTGGCTAAACGAGCTTGCAGGTCAGGCATGGACAAATCAGTGGGGTAGGTATAGTCTATCTCATCAATGTTAGTTCCGGGTAAATTATTTAATAACGGACTGGAAACAGCAGGTAATTCGATGGCCACTTCAGGTTCAATATTAGAAGCAGTGGGCATAACTGAATTCCTCACAATGGAAGGACAGGAAACAGCCGGTGTCATGCTAAGAAGAATCGGCCACTCTGTGTATCTTGACATTGTCAATTGAAATAAACCTGTTTTCCTTACGTCCAGGAAGTGGTGGTAAAATGACAGTTCTTGTGCCTTTCACTCCAAGGACTGGAACCGGAGCTCGATAGGAAGGACCAAATTCTTTCTTGTTATCGATCTTCTCCCGAACCAGTTCTCCAACTTGGGGTAGCCAGCCAACTACCGGGATCTGCAACGCATCATCCGACGTGGAGGGCAAATGTTCCTTTGCAAGACTGTCTCTGGTCTTTTGTAGATTCTGTAAAACATTGCAATGTTCATCTGCGTCAAAGGAAGTGGCGCGAACCACATAGTCTAGACCGTCAAGGTCAGGGACGTACATCTTGATGCCAAAGAGCATTTCGTATGGGGTCCGCCCACCCAGAGACCTTCTAGGGAGATTATTAAGAGCACGCTGCACGCCATAGAGGTGAGCCAGCCAGTTTCTGCCAGTGCCTATAACTCGGGCTGTCAAAGATTGCTTTAAATCACGGTTCATTCGCTCAACTACACTATTACCCTCAGGTCTGTAGGGAGACGAAAACTTGACTTGGACCCCCATCGAAGTCATGGCATCCTTATACGCCTTAGAGGCGAAAGCCGGACCCTGATCCGAATGGAAGGTACCACAGACAAAAATCCCTATAAAGACACGCAAATCTCTAATGACAGTCCGTGAATCAGCGCTGCGATGTGGCCAAACCCACACAAAGCGCGTGCATGAGTCAACTGCTACTAAGATGTACTTATACGCAGTATCAGATGAAAAAGGACCGCAGTGATCTAAATAAACACAACCAAGCGGTTTATTCGAAATGTACAACTGTGTCTGTGGCGGACGCGTAGCAGTTGAAGGTTTAATCTGCTGGCATATGTCACAAAGAAGGACATAATCACGCGTCTGTTTGTACAGTCCCCGCCACCAGAAACGTTGCTGTAATTGAGTTACAGTGGCCGAGACGCCCGCATGCGCAGACGCCACACCTTCATGTGCCGCTGTAATCAAGTCTGCTCTGCGATCCAAATTGGGAATCAGCCGTTCCCCAACGTCAGGAATTGTCACAAAAGGAACCTTTTCGGGACTTAAGTGGTATTTGTACTTCGAAGGGAATCCCGCAGGATGTTTACTTCCCTTTTCAGAGGCAGCAACTGCCGCCAAGATGTCGCTATCAATCTTGGTTTTGGATCTAGTAACCGCTGCAACTAAGTATGTAGATACTGCTGATTTTGCCGCTTCATCAGCAAGCGAATTGCCAACAGCGTGTACTCCCACGCGCTGATGACCGAGAGTATGAATCACATAAACGAGTGGCAACATAGCCTTAAGCTCTGCCACTCGAACCCAGATCATTTTATGTTTTATTGTGCTACCCTTGGAATCATGAAAATCATTTTGAATCCAAAAGAACAAGTTCTCATTGTAAGACTGGACACAGTAGTAAGAATCACTTACAATCAGAGTAGTAACACTTGGATCTGCGTACTCCAACGCTAGTAAAAGAGCACGAAGCTCAGCCAATTGTGCAGTGCAATCGCCCAGGGGCAACGTGTGTACCTCCCTGGAAATGAATTAATCGTTTAACATAGCACCAACCACAATAGCGCATGCGGAAACGTAGGCATGTTTAGAGCCATGCGCAACCTGCGCCGACCCATCAGTGTAAATGATGCAATGGAAGTCCTCCAAAGGTCGCATAGCCAGAGGAGCAGGATGAACGAACTCATACTGCAAGTACTCTTGCGACCGTAAGGAAGCGTCAAAAATGAACGTGACATCCGTGGATGTCAATGACGCAGCCCACTGAATCCACCGAGGGTGCAAAGCTTTTGAATTTGGTACACTGGCTTTCGTGACTGCCTCCAAATGAGGACAGGGTGTTACCACTAACATGCGTTTCCCCTGCGACAGTGCTCGTTCTTTAAGAATCGCCATCTGTACAGCAGTTAAAACTTTCTCCACAGTGGGAAACCGCAATTCAGCCGAAGTATACAAGTGTGACTTGTAAGCAATAGGTACTGTGTCACCTTCATTAAAAGTCAGGTACGTGAAACCCACCGCCCCTGGAATTATTCTTATCACCAGGTTGGTGTGGTTATCACGAGTCAGTAAGTATTTAGAAGCGAGCAGATCGGCCTGCAAAGATTGCAAAATGGCCGAATGCTCAGGCAGCCAGCATGATTTTGAAAAAGTTGGTTGTATCAAAGCATACAAAGGCTTGATACGCTGGGCATATTCCGGAACATAAGTTCTGCCGAAATTCAAGAAGCCCAGTAAAGACTGTAATTTCTTCAGTGTTGTTGGAGCGCGCAACTGTGCGCATTTCTCCAGGAAGTGAGGAGCCAATCCTCGACCTTCATTGTTCAGCTCATAGCCGAGGAACAACACTGTGTGTTCTGCAATGTGCGATTTTGCACAATTAAACTTGTAACCCATATCAGCAAAGTTACAAATTATTGAATTCACCCGACACAGATGCATCCAAATTTCGTCGTCTGTGAGATAAATGTCATCCACATAAGAACATGCATCTGGATCGATACTCTCCAATATAGTGACTATTCTTGAGGTGAAGACTCCAGGACTATTTTTGTAGCCCATTGGAAGTCGCCGGAAGCGTTTTTGCACACCAGCGGACGTAAAACTTGTCCATTGGGAGCTGAAGCTATCCAGTCTGTGTGCATAAAAACCGTTAGATATGTCAAGCGTTGTCTTGAAACGCTTACGCACTAGACTATCCACTAGCGCAGAGCCGTGAGTATTCTGTACCGCACAGTTACGGCAATGCGAGTTCAAATGACGGTAATCCAATACCAAACGATATGATCCGTCAGGTTTGGTCACAGTAAAAAGGGGATTATTCATCGGTGACACACACGTTTCAATAACTCCCTGATATTCCAATTGTTCAAGGATTTCTGCGACGGCAGCTTTAGCTTCACGCCGTATGGGATATTGAGGCTGAGGCTGAGGCTCAGACCGCAAAGGAATTTCGTGGGAAGGAGACAATTTATCCCAACCACATTGGTTGCGGTACAGAGCCGGTGCAAGAGCCCGAGCCCACTCTTCTGCAAAATGCTGCGCATGCTCAGTCGAGACAGTGTGCGCGAAACTGGGAAGGATTACCTCCTCCCCTCGCGGCGCTGCGAGCACAAAAGGTGGGGGCCAGTCAGCCTCAGAAAGCAAAATGTCGTACGTAGACGAAAGGTTCTCCCAAAATACCCCTCTGACAGTACGCTGTATGTCACCTTCAATTAACAGGACAATTTCAAAAAGTCTTTCAGGGGGAGCCAGTCTTGTATCGGCTGTTTCAATTACAACGAACACTTCAGTCGCTGTCACCCTCAGTAGTGGACGCAGCGCCTCTCTGACTATGGTTATCTCCGCCGCGCTGTCCAGCAAGGTCAGAGCCCACGTCAGATTCCGAAGCCGCGTTCTCACTATCTGTGGCATATCGATGCGCTGTTAAGGCTGCGACTTTCTTTTTCGCAAACTGCGGTCTTTTAGGCGTAGAATCCTCCTGCTTCACTGCGCCGTCAGCATGGCGGGACTGACCACGTCCCTGTTGGCCACCACGTCCACGTCCACCCCCTCCTCCACCGGTCTTCGGGCCGATGTTTCCTGTAAGGAACGAGGAGAGCGTTGATCAGAACCCTGAAAACGATCAGGTGATTTAATCATCGCGCGATCGCGCAAATCATATACTTTCTCTGTCGGCGCAGGAGCCTGAAGCGCAGGAAAAGAATCCTGAGTCTGCTTATATTGCTTCCCCTGTGTCTGTTTTTTAGGCCAATTCTGTTTTTTGGACTTGGGCGGGACATCTGCAACTGCAGATTGTCCCTGAGGTTGTTTTTTCTCCTTTACTGCAAAATATTTCAGACCTCTACTTGTGCGGCCAATTGTCTTATAAGCGGCCACTACAATTTTTGCCAACTGACGGGGTTTGTCGGCATCGGGCAGAGCAGCCAAAGCATTCGACACCTGAAAGTTAACTGCATCTCCTTTAACATTGGAGAGAATGAGATCACATACAATCTCAAAAGAACCACACAGGCGCATACCCAATTCAACCGCTGCCTCTGGACCGTGATCATTCTGAACACGTCTAATGATGTCAGGCAGGGCAGTCATAGACGGGGTGCCGAAGCACCTTGTATAAACTGCCGCAAATGTTTTTCCCCAGCTTTCACAGTCAACAAGTTCAGGAGTTAAATCCTTCGGTAAAGTAATCGTCAACATTCTATGCTTATCAGCAGGAGTAGAATTCGGAAAAACCGCCTCCAGTTGATCAAACTTCTCTGCTAGCCAGAATGGGAAGTCATCGTTGTCAACTGGACGAGCACCAAAAACCGAATTAACCATCACTGGATTGAGACGCATTCCGCCTAGATCCATGGGAACGCCCGTACCCCCCTGGGGACCACCAGGCAGGTGGCGACCGATGTATTGCACTAATGCACGAATCACGGAAATGGAAACAACATGCAGCCTACGAATTTCCTGCAGGGTACAAGCGCCGTGATTCGGATGCGGGGTAAAGCCACCCAACGCAGGCTAATTTGTACCTGGAATTGAGAGTGGACCTAACCTCGCAGCGGACAAAGAGTGGGGGAGGGCGCCATCAAACCAAACTCGATGCTGCCAATGATCAATAGGTATTTCCAATGCCCTGTACGGTGTATACTCAGCCGGGACAGCCGAGGCGGTGTAGGAGTGGAACAAACCAGAATTAGCGTCCACAGCCGGAAACGTAACCCAAGAGTAAAACAACTCGTAAGGGAACGCCGGATCTGCACATACCACGAAAATCACAGCCATCCCATCCACCGGGACCTGGTACGTCTGAAGATGGT
This sequence comes from Lissotriton helveticus, assembly GCF_964261635.1. Taxonomy (NCBI): domain Eukaryota; kingdom Metazoa; phylum Chordata; class Amphibia; order Caudata; family Salamandridae; genus Lissotriton; species Lissotriton helveticus. Next base: position 91,699,756 of record NC_136057.1, on the reverse strand, counting down.
TGCGTACCGCTACGCGACTATGCTGCGCAATGGCCACCGCCGCCATGACAACACTGGAAACAAGAAAACACAAAGAATACTTTGTAGCACAACTGGGTAGTAATTCAAAGAAACCGTTTAAGAAAGAATCAAGCTTGAATAATACCTATCTCAAAAAATAGGTAGGTTTCACCGACACCCCGCTTTCCGGAAACGGAGGTGAAGGGGTTAAGGTATGAACGATAAACTACTCGAGTGTCATGATATAAGACCACCGAAACCGTTGGGCGCCATGTCGCAGGGTTTCTGTTCTCACACAGAACTGTGCACAGAGGAGTGGAACCTCGGCAAATTAGGGTGTCCCAAAACTCACCTTAGCAACCAACTCACCCCTTACCGAGCTAGCTACAGTGTCTCATTGGACATATCAAACTCCCAATGTTTAGACAAACCAGAACATGAACTTACAGTACCTCAGGGTACGTGGGACTCATGAACACTCTTTCGTTATATTATCATTACAAACCAGAACATGGAGTAAAGAAGACACATGTGCATTTGAAATGTTTATTTACTAATGCCGTCTTCTCAGGCGCAGTATCTTAGATAATACAAGTATACTTATTATCAGTAGCAAAATTATCAGCATAGTTACTAAGACATAAAAAGCGAATGGTGACAGCATGTTAACATACTGTAATGAATAAGAGTTAACAACACTTATATCCCACCCTCCCTAACACATATATTATATTATTAGCTAAGAAGGTCTCTTTGGGTTGTTTCAGGGCGGGCCCATACCTTAGTGTCCTAGCATGAAGGAATCACATCAGCATACACCAGCTCTCTCTGCATGTGCACCGCATCAAGTGTGTTCTATGTGCCTCGTGCAAAGCAATATCAATCCCGCCTGAAGCCAGAGTTGGCAAAGGCTGCACTTGTGTTATGACTATGAAGGCGTGGAGATCAGACCTCATAACAATTCCATATCGTGTTGTTCCTGAAACTTCAGCACTCTTCGTGCAGACATAGTTTATTAAGCAAAGCTGATATCAGAGCAATAACATATTATTCTCACATACACCACGGCAAACTACTAGGTTGAAAGCTAAGTCAACAATTAAGTGTCGTGTGCAGAAGTTGCAAGAAAGAAAAATGGCGTTTAAACCTCAAATGTACCTATGCTAACTTAACACGATATAAGGATATACAGGAGCTATATGACACACCCAGTCAAAAGATCTGGGTTTAATCCATCACCGTTCTTTAGCCCACTCTGCCACCCCAGTTCAGACATGGCTTTATGCAAATCAGTCTGAACCTGTGCTTCATGGGAACAGTCCAGCCCGAACTGCCAAGCCATGTCTTCCCTGGACCGGAAACAAGCTTCCGAGGACTGGTTTCTGGCATTCCAGCCGTCTTCAGCCCGGCTTGCTTGAATTGCTTGATTAAACCCAGATCAGTTGACTGGGGGTGAGTGTTTGATTTGCTCAATCGCTCCGTCCATCATCCCCTTTTGTATTGCTTTGTTCGCCCTAAGTGTGGCAGGGTATGCTCAGACGTGAGTCCATTGCTCACTTGGCCACTGGATTCAAGATAACCTGGCTGATGAGGATTATGAATCTGAAACCGGTCCCAGGATGCTTGTTTCCGGTCCAGGGAAGACATGGCCTGGCAGTTCGGGCTGGACTGTTCCCATGAGGCACAGGGTCAAACTGATTTGCATATGGCCATGTCTGAACTGGGGTGGCTGAGTGAGCTAAAGAATGGTGATGGATTAAACCCAGATCAGTTGACTGGGGGTGAGTGTTTGATTTGCTCAATCGCTCCGTCCATCATCCCCTTTTGTATTGCTTTGTTCGCCCTAAGTGTGGCAGGGTATGCTCAGACGTGAGTCCCTTGCTCACTTGGCAACTGGATTCAAGATAGCCTGGCTGATGAGGATTATGAATCCGAAACCGGTCCCAGGATGCTTGTTTCCGGTCCAGGGAAGACATGGCCTGGCAGTTCGGGCTGGACTGTTCCCAAGAGGTACAGAGTCAGATTGATTTGCATATGGCCATGTCTGAACTGGGGTGGCTGAGTGAGCTAAAGAATGGTGATTGATTAAACCCAGATCAGTTGACTGGGTGTGAGTGTTTGATTTGCTCAATCGCTCCGTCCATCATCCCCTTTTGTATTGCTTTCTATACTCGGCAAGTCTGCTATTTTCAAAATGGTGGCGCTCCCACGCCTGGTGTATCAACTGCAGAATCATCCCCATGTGATCCCACCCCGCTGGTTTCGGCAGCTTAACTCGGCCCTGAACGGATTTTTGTTGGAGGGGGTGTGGCTCGGATGGCTCTACGGACGTGCTTTTTGTCGACATATACCGGAGGCCTGGCGACGTCGGACGTGCACTCGTATTATCAAGCGGTGCATCTCCTGGTTTTGAACGACTGGTGGTATGGCGACAGGGGCGACCCGGCCTACGCAGTTGAGAGACATTTAATGGGCTCAGCCACCTTGCATATGCTGCTGTATGCGGCACCTCTCCGGAGAACCCTTCCCTCGGCCACGCAGGTAGTCTTTCATGTGTGGAGGCAGGCACTGCGGCGGATGGGCTTGTGGAATGTCCTTACGCAAGAAACCCCCCTATGGCGCAATGGTCGGCTCCCCCAGCTGAACGCCTAGTTGGGCTTCAGGGGATGGGACGCCATAGGAATTTCAACCCTGGGCGATGTACTGTCCGGCGATACCCTTAAATCCTTTACGAACCTGCAGGAGGACTTCGGGATGCCCCGCACCCAGTTTTACAAGTACCTCCAGTTTCGCCATGCCCTGGCACCCTCACTAGTGGGCCTGGAACGGATCCCCGAATTCAGTCCCTTAGAAGCCAAAATATTCATGGGAGAGCTGCCAGACAAGAAGCTATCGCGTATCTATCAGACACTGGTGCACCACTGCTCCTCGGACCTGAGCGGCCTTAAAGCCCACTGAGAGCGGGACGTCGAGGACTTGGACGAGGAGGACTGGGTGGAGGCCCTTGAAAGTCCTAGGGGGGCGGCAATCTCGACGCGCCTGCGACTTATTCAGTTCCATTATCTGCACCGCACATACTACACCCGACATCGCTTATGGACGGCGGGGTTGGTAGCGTCCCCCGAATGCCTTCGTTGTGGCCAGGTGGTAGGCACATTACTACACACAGTTTGGGAGTGTGCATCGCTGCAGAGGTTTTGGGATGGGGTCCACCGTTGCTTAGTCAAAGTTTTGTCCTGAGAGATTCAGAGAGACCCTAAGCTAGCGCTGCTGCATGTCATGGCCGGGTTGGGGGAAACAGGTATAAGCATCACCTAATGCTGCTGGGGTTTACACTGGCAAAACGCGATATTGCGAGAGCTTGGTAGGCCCCCCGGGCCCCATCGCTCACAGCCTGGAAGAACGGAATGGACTACTGAATGGGTATAGAACAGCCCATCTTTATTGCAAGGGGATGTCCCAGGAAGCATTTCAAAATTTGGAAACAGTGGGCGGACTATCGGGGTCTGGACTTGGACCCACCGCCTGAGGAGGCCACCCTCCCGACAGTGTGAGGAGATGGACTATGAACAATGGCAGATGGCATGATATGTACATGGCGTCGTAATGTGTTTGTATTCTATGCTACAGGTGGGCGAGTGGGCACGCAGGGAGGGTGCGGGGGGTTGGGGGGGTTGAACATTTACAGCATCCTGTGATTGCCATGCCTTACGGGGGGTTTGTTTTTCATCTTTTAAATTGTAACTAACGATTCTCGTGATTCATTGATGAAGGCTGTTGCCTCTGGATGACAGGGCTATGCATAATATGTGAGTTCAGACAATAAAGTTTGTTGTGAAAAAAAAAGAGGATGGGCTCTAAAGTCCCAGTGTTCTAAGCGATGTTGGTTAAAATCAGAGGCCTGAGTGAGGGTGAAGCAGGCTCTGCTCTGCTTAGCAGTGAGATGACTGACAGTTCCCCAGCCCTTCCATTCTTTGACAGACAGAGGCTCGTCGGCCGTTCATATTTGTTTGCAATGACAAAGAAACCTTTATTCCAGCTTGAGTCAACTGAAGAGATAAAACCCCTGGACGTGTTTAATTAACTACTGACAAACATGAACAATCAAGAACATGAGTTTCTGGAAAATTATCAAGCACCCAATCATAATCAGCCGCCCTTCACACCCAGGAATTCTTGAGGCATTGGAGAGGGTGAATTGCACTTGGTACAAGAGAACACTACTTCGACTCAAAGCTCACTTCTCAGGGATGTACTGAACTGCCAGCCTCATGGCACACTTAGCCAGCTCTTCACCTCCTCCTCCTCAAACTGTTGACCAGCTATCAGGGCAAATGAGGCTGCAGCAAAGCATCGCTGGCTTGGTTCCACACCGGACCAGGAAAGGTGGTCAACTCCATACTCCTCCAAGTCAGCAAGCACTCTGGTCGAGCCAGTCCTAACCTCACACGAATGTTCCCCATCACAACTATTTTAATGGTACTAAGTTATGTTTCTGCCAAATGATGGAGTCAAAAATTGAAAGGTTTTACTTTGAAGTGCGGAAAGAGAAATCATGATGTTTTTCAATATTTCTGAGTCTGCCACAGTACACAGGAGCATTATTTCTATACAGCAGCAAATCATGTATGCGCCCTGTAGAAAGCACGTTTGAATGAAACATGAAATGCATTGCAGCCAAAAATCCATGCAACAACATAGAGTGCAAGATAACTTGTGTTATTATTCCAGCAGAACGAAATGCCATTCCTAATGTGTACATCATTTTAAAGACAAACCCAGAAAAATGTATGTCAGTGTTGTTCTTCTGCCAGTTAAAAGACAATCTCCATTAATGTGTCAGGAAATAAAATACTATGAGAAATCCTACTCTATGGCAGGGTGCTGCCTGCCACTATATTGCAGGTTACTTCCAACATAATCTGATTTATACATACATACTCCAGGGTGCTGCCAGCTATCGGGCCTGCACACAGCAGTCTGGAGCCACTCAGGAAGGAGGTAAGCTCTACAACTCATCTCAAGCCCTTAGGTTACATTCACAGCCTGATGGGTCCGGAGAACTTTATCCACGCTCTAACTGCTCCGAGCAGATAGACGTAGCCCATCATAGGCTGTGTTGTGTGCTGGGTGATGCCTGGCATCTTATTATCGTTGGCGGGAAGATGAAGCTCTGATAGGAGCTACTACAAGAAGAGCAGAGAAACAGGACCAAAGATCGCCACAGAGTGACAACTATCCAGAAGCTGAAGAAAGAACTCTGAAACAGCAAATCTCCTCCACCCTGGAGAATCTCCAGGATAAGCAAATGATGGCAAATAAATGCAAACTGCAGCATTAAGGTCACACACTACAACATCTTTCCCTTTAAACAGAATATAACAGCCTACAATAAAAAACTAACCAAAAAGCAACAAAATTAGAAAATGTATTTTCAAATGCTGCAAAAGAGAAAAAGTTAATACAAATGTATAATATTAAACTTTGTTGGTACCTTAGTAATGTGCTTACTTCTGGGCTTCACTCTATCTGCAGCAATAACGCTCTGAAAGGAGAAATTACTGCTGTGAGTCTCAGAGTCTTCAGGATTACTGGTCTTAGTCACGAAGACTGCGATGCCGGAAGATAAATTTCTCTTATTTGGCTTTATTGTTCCACCAGTCACGCCATCGCTTTTAGCAGGCACGCTACTGTCAGCAGCATCATAACTTCAGGCAGATCAGCAAAGCGGATATCACCACTCACATTGGGTGAACAGACTCGTTTCTGTAACATACATCCACTCTGTTCTCAAATTTGCTTGGGGCTGTCAAAATGCTGCAATATATTCGCCACACTTTCCTGACTACCTTGTTTTAAAAAGTTATGACATTCAAGCGTAATTCTTGGTTCGGCTGCAAGCTGAAGTTTTTAAGACATTCTATTTCCACACAATACTTGTCCCATATTTCAATCTGTCCACATGGTGCTTCTGTAGTGTAGTTCCTATTATCCCAATAGGCTCTGCGCATTGGAATAATACCTTCAATAGTATAGACCTAGGGCAGAGGTTAACTAGGTCTTCTACTGACGATATTAGACTTAAAGTTTTGTGTTTGCCAGCTAGCTCAGAGTTCACTAGAAACTTTCTCGAATAGGCAAGGAGGATTTTAACCTCCCTGGATAGACAAGAAGGGATTTAGTTTCTGACAACCATAGAACATGACAACTTTGCTCTCCCCTAATCAAGAGTGTATCTCTAGAGTCGTGTGAAAACAAAAGACAACTTATTTTACTCATTCAGTTCAGTGCATTCTTAGTTTCACCAGATTGTAGAGAAAAGGAAGAGACGGGCGTGTTCAATAAAAGATGTTATTTATTGATCAGTCTCTTTTCTCCTACAAGAGAAATGGATCGATATTATTGCGATACTTATGGTTAAGTAAAGTGCATACAATAAAAGCAGAATTATGAAATAATACTGTAAAAGCATTGATATGGTTTCTAAGCCATATGATATTTAAAATGGATAAAATAGATACATACATATATACATTTGACTAATCGTACTCAACTGGTGCTTCTAACCACGCCTACCCCGGTGTACCTGACCTAAGCCTAATACGTGGGTGGGAGTAGATAAGTAGCAGTTTAAGTTAAGTTTGTTTTGCCAAGTGACTGACTCAAGAATTCTCTGCAAGGGGTTATTCAGTTCTGTACCTGAGATCTAGAATGGTTGAGGGCTGGTATCTCTCGTCTTTGGTCTTGATATTCCAGCTGCCTGCAAGGGCTGCTTGGAAGCGCCGGAGCTGGATTTCTCGGCAGGAGAAAGGCAGCGTCTCTTTCTCAGCGCATCAGGAAGGCGGGGCAGCGCCAGTGGGCTTCGCTCTGTGCTGGGCTCTTCGGCAAGTCTCGCTGCTCCGATCTCGTCACCACCGCGTGTGTTTGCTTAAGGCAATGTCGGTAATATTTATACCTGTAAGGTGCCGAGATTGACGTAAGGATGGACATATATACGTCAATAAGGATGTCATACGAACTGGTCGTTAGCACATTCTTTTACTGAAGTTCTCGGTGAAATCAAAACAATGGCTGTCGGGATTTTCCCAGGTTGTCATAGGTTTGATTTGTTTTGAGAACTCCGTATGCCTTATCAGGGGCTGGAGGAATAGTGCTTGCCTAATTAGATGGCATGCGTTATGACCTAATCAAATAACACGTTTCTGTGCCGTGGTGTGGCTTAATCAGATAACGGTTTTTGCACCGTGGGATGGCTGCTAGTTAATTATTAACCAAACCAGGGTCAGGAATAGGGGGATCGATACAGAACCTATAGGAATACATCACACCCACTCCACGCAGACTATGTCCATATTTACAAATCTAGGCATAGTAAATATACAGTAGTGTATGTGTATACCGTACCACCCCAAAATACATTCATATGCATTTTGAAATTATGTAATATACGAGAAAAAAAGAATCATATGTACTATATGTACTCAAGCAGTAGAATAATGCTAAATTAATCACGCATATCCATACATTATTATTAATCTTATATGATAATTACACATGAAATGGCTCTTAATACAGAAGAAAAATGCGCGAGACCATTTCATCACAGAATAAGATATTTATGAACATGCCAGAGGGCAGCTAATGTCTCTAAAGTTCCTAAAAATAGAAATTTAGTTCTCTAAGAATAGTTTCAACCTTAAGCAGAAGATAAGTGTCCCGAAAAATTGCAAAAATATTTTGGGGCCGCTAAAAAAAATTGTGGTCCGCTGTCCATAAACTGGAGAAAAATTGTTCATGATACTTTATTATCAAAGTTGAAGGCCAAATTCAGGGTGTTGGGAGCGCCGTGTGCTAGCTTGCTCAAAAGTCATTATTTCTGCTCTGGTGAGAACATCATATCATTTAGACTGTCGAAAAAGCTGTCAACAGCTTCCTGTGAAAGTTCCACTAACTCGGAAAGGGATGTCACCATGCATTCATGAGCATGATTGCCTTCATTGATGTTTTGATTAGCACTACTGACAGAAGGTCGTACCTGATCGATGCTGCTTTCATCTTGAACTTCACTACCCCTCAATCGTAGTGGTGAAGTCTCCACGAATGCCGTCATCAGGATTGGTAGCCGCTGGGGACAGCACAATGCATGAGCCGTTACCGGACCCAACAAGGTTTCTGCGTCCATTGGCATGTCCGATTGTAGTGTCAGACAGGTGTCCAACACGCATTCTTCTCCGCACAGCATGCACCTTAATACAGGTAAAACACATCGTTGCCACATTGGTCGAAATGAAAGAAACCAAGTCATGTTTAGGTCTCTAAGCCGGGATAGTCCCAGTATTTTAGATATCCGGTCCCGGTATCCAATGGCTAGGATTGTTTCTTCCCTTGTCGCAGGTGTTTTGTCTGTGACACGGTTTGCCATAACGAAATAACAGGATCAAAAATAGGATTCCTGCCACTAGTCCCAAAAGGAGAGGAAGTCCGCCAAAGATGGAATGGACGAAGTCTGGAAAAATACCCAGAATGGCTTTGAATGGTGTTAAAGCCCCCGAAAACACAGTCTTAAATACATTTGAGACTCCACTGGTATCAGAAATATTTAAGATTTCGTTCAGGATTTCTGCGAAATGTATGGGGGAATTAGTTGATAACAATGAATGAATCTCTGCCGTTGTCCTTGCAACTTGGAGATCATATGTCTCTTTTGATGACGTGAGCCTGGTCGGCGTCTGAAGGAGCACTGTCTTCATTCTGCTTAAAGTATCAATTCGAATAGAAGTAATTTTCAAACTGGGCCATAACCTTGCCTCTCTGTCTGGCGTGGTGCTGGGGAACAATATCCGTTCACAGCACATGACCTTCGCAGTCGTAGTTATGAGATAAGGTATTCCGGGCAGCAAACTACAACATCTGCGGTCTACTATTAAAATGTAACTCCCGTTCGATAGTCTCCTAAAGAATGGTTCTATATGTGTTGCAGGTGTGCCTAGCTGGTGACATGAAAGGTTATTTGAAGTCCCTTCACAGGCTCCATGCAAATTAATACCATTACACAGAAGTGTACCGCTTAGTGACATCGCACAATTATTGCCACTAAGAAAAACTTTCTGGCCTTTATTACTGACACATGCATGTGAATAGGGCAAGTTCCATATTGACTTAATGTACCCTTTTCCCAATTTTTCGTACATGCCAGCCTGTATATATTTTTGGCAGTATTGAAACCTGAAAGTAGATATTGGAATATTAATTATCCCATGTATTATCCATTCAATGACAGGTCGTTCTGACATTGTCAATGGTAATCTCTCGAGTTTCTCAATGCTCAGGATTGTATAATCAGCACCCTTCTGTGCCATACTGATTTGTTTATCAGTAAGGTTAAAGATATTGAATAGTGACGTTATGTTGATTAAACGCCAAGGCACATAGCCTGAACGCAGATTTTGTAACGTCCAGCCAAGCTGTATAATAGAACGCAATTGGGACTGACCGTGTTGTAACAACAGTAAGTCTTGCGATATTATGTCGATTGCTGAAGACACAATGCTGTCCAATGAAAAAATTCTGGAGGACAGAGTCATTAACCCATTGTCCACTACAGAAAGTGATTTTTCCAAATTAATACGGTCAATTTCCCGTATTCTTTCTGCTGTCTCAATTTGAGTTATTTTCCAGGCTTCGTTATAAGCTGCATATATAGAGGCTGCTATGAAGCGTTTTTGACGCTGTTTGCGCGGTCCCATAATGAAATCACGCAAGTCAGCACCATCAGTAAGTAAAGTTAGGTGTTGCTTAATTTCTGCCAGTGTGGATGTTTGTAGCCATTGAAGGCAGAGCTTGCCCACACTGTACGTGGTAATTATCCCTGGGTGTTGTCTTTGGGAATATCTAGGGTCTGGCCTGGTCAATGTGAACCCCTGTATTTTGTCCAGGAATCTGTCTTGACAGTTATTAGTATCTGTGGGCCAGATCAACCATTGTTTCCAATCAGGATGTGTTCTGTTTTGGCTTAATACATGTTTTACGTCTATCTCCTCATCTATAGAGCTATTACTGTTCATTGTTGGCTTTGGAATAGACGGTTTGTTTAAATCTTTGATTTTGGCTAGCCCAAGACAGGTAGTTTGTTGAATAGTGTCATTCAAAAATATAATTTGTTCCGGGATCATGCAGGCTCTAAACAATGATTCCATACCTTGTACTTGCCATTCTTTTGCACCCCAAACACTTTTTACTTCAACATTTTTGTCCCAGTAATCAAAACCAAAAGTATTCATTTGCTCAAAAAATGAGTTAGAATATATCAATTTAGTGTTTGTAAGCATGGTCTTCGTACCTGTCTTGTTTGACAATTTGAAATAAAATGTTTCAGCACTACTTGTGTTGAACCCTGAAAAATATGAATATTTGTCATAAAAAGTTCTTGAGCTACCTTTTGGAGGGGTTGCACAGTGTTCCCATTGATTATAATTTAAAACATTTCTAGGTTGTGCAGATTTATGCAGATAATGGTTACCAAAGTGATTATAGCAGAACATTTTATCATAATTAGACGAACCCTGCAAATAATCATGTTTTGTAAATTTAGCAGACATCACTAGGTCAGACATCATATCATTAATACTTTCAAAGTCCCAATCATCAGCAAATGAGCTTGGTTTTACAAAGTCACTCAATGAGATCTTAATTTGATGTGGATACTTCAGGATTTCAACCGGACCATAGATTTCATAATCAGTATTGTCCCATGCTACCCCACCGGGTATAGGATTGGCTGTGAAGTTGACTGAAGAAAGTTCTCTTTTCTCGACGTGTGAATATGTGTGTGGTTTGAGGACCAAGTTGATTTTCTGGCTTGCTGTGTCCATCTTAGCATATTTTCCCTCAATGAAATGTCCCAAACATAGTACCATGATGAGCCAAGGTATGAGGATAAATGCACCAAAACCCACCCAAAATTCAATCCATGGAGAAATCAGATATGTTTCTTTCAGCTGTTGAAAAAGTTCCTTTGTTTTGTCTTTAACAGTTTTTGTTGATGTCTGTTTCTTAGAATCACTCAGATCTTCAGATGAATCATCGAAGTTGATGAAGTAGCCGGATGCTGTTCTGTCTATTGTTCCAATTGCTTCTGGATTCTTTTTCGTTCTAGGAGTTTCCTTTGTTTCATCAGCATAATCATATGTTACTTCATTGTAGGTTGGTGTGTCTCGACTAAATGTTTTTATTTGGGTTTTTAGAGGTTTAAGTTCAATTGCTTTGTTGCATAGTCTTTCTTGATGTTCTGTAGGCATTTCGAATGTGATTAGCCTCTTAGTTTGAACCTCTGTATTTGTAGCAAACCTTGGTGTTCTACTACTTATTGGGAGTCCACTTGGCCTACTGTTTGTTATCGGCCACATGATTGTGGTTTTACCAGGTCGATGGATACAACTCTGTTCTCCTTTTTACCAGCAAGAGGCAGTAGTACTACTGATCTTGTCCCATTGATAGACAAGACAGGAACCGCTTTTCTGTAAGAAGGCCCAAATTCCTTCTTTACCGCGATCTTTTCTCTGACTAGATCCCCGACTTTTGGAATCCAGACAGGTCTTGCTGGGACAGGTGGTTTTTCTTCAGTGGTTGTTGGCTGTTGTTTCAACTTTATGTTGCTCAGGTCTTTCCTTGTTTCGTTTAAGTCCTGCAAAATAGCCACACGATCTTTGATGTCAAAGCTTTTTTCTTTAACCACTGAAGTCTGACTGTCAAGATCTAAGATCATCATTCTAGTCCCAAACAATAATTCGTACGGACTGAATCCCCTCAGAGAATTTCTTGGCAGGTTGTTTAGACTACGTTGGACACTTATTAGATGTTTGACCCACCCAGCTCCCGAACCTAATACCTTTTCCGTTATAGATTGCTCTATGTCTTTGGTTTTTTCTTTACACCATCCCGTATCCCTCAGGAAGGAAGTGAGAAGAGTCCCGCTATGCTATGCTCATTTGGCCATGCTTCCTCATAAGCTTGAGGGCTAAATAGAAGATATTAGTCCAAACGTAGCATGCTCCTAGCGTATATGCCATTATAGACTCGCAAATCTTTTTATAACAGTCCAGACGTCAGCCGAGCGCTGGGGTCTACATTATAAGTGAAAAAATAGTCTTTACATGTTAATTTTGACGCAATATCTACACTGGGTATATATTTTTTGTTGATTCGATTCATTCTGGAGTGAAACGACATGGTAATATACCGTTTCTCTCGCTCCTGCGATCTCTGTTACAGTCTGGGCAGTTTTTTACAAAAATATGATGATGCAAGCTCATGCCTGGCCACCAGTACACTGATTGTAAGTCTTCCAGAGAATCTTTTAGCTTGAGGTGTCTGAGACCCTCACGCATATGTGCGTCTGCTATTAACAAGCCTCTCCTGTCCGTGTTTGGAATTACTCTATCCCCCACTCCAGGGATTCGAGCAAAAGGGACGGAGTTTGCATCGATTATGTATGTATAATTGAGTGGATAGTTGATCGGTAGCGCTGAGCAGTCGCCTTTTGATGATGTTTTCACCGCCAGCACTGTTTCACCGTCAATGTATTTTACTACATGCTTTTTTCTAACTACGGAAGCCGATTCAGTTGCTACCGTTGTGGCTTTCTCAGCCAATGAATTCCCTGCAACGTGAACGCCATCACGCTGATGACTCAGTGAGTGTATCACGTGAGTCTTTGGTAGTTCTTTCTGCAAAAGAACTATTTATTTCCAAAGCACTTTTTGCTTTATTGTTGCACCTGTGTCATCTTTGTAACCGTTTTGAATCCATTTCTGCAAATCGTTATTATATGATTTGACGCAGTAACCTGAGTCGCACACTATAAGTGTCGGGAATTTGCGATCGGCATTATCTAGCGCCATTTTCAATGCTATTATTTCAGTCTGTTGTTCTGAATTAGTTTCTACTGAGTGTGTTTTTATTAGCAGAGGTCTCAGTTTCCCTCCGCGCCACACTTCTTTTGTAATCTCACATGTGGGGTTGTACGCCTCTTCTCCCCACCCTGGTGGTTGAGCATAGCCGTTTGTATAGATTACACAGGCGTACTGTCGTAAGGGCAGAATGTTGATTGGCAGAGGGTATGTTCTTTCATATTCTAGATATTTTAATTCCTTTAATTCTGGATCAAAGTAGTATTTTACTTTGTCCGTTGTAATAGAATTCACCCATTGTATCCATTCTGGATTCAACGCTGTTGTTGGTAAATTACATGGGGTTGTTAATGCCTCAAAGGCTGATTCTGCTGTTCTGACTGTGATACGTCTACCGTCAGATTTGTCTTTTTCTCTTGCTATAGCCGTTTGAACTGCATGAACAATGTTCTCTTTAATACTGAACTTCTTTTCAGCTTCTGTGTACAAGTGTGATTTGAATGCAATTGGTACCTTTTCTCCCTCATTAGAGGTCAGGTATGTGAATCCGCATCTTCCTGGGATGACTCGAATCACAAGGTTGCGTGTGTTATCACGTGTTTGTAATTTTGTTTTAATTAACATGTCTGTTTGTAAGGATCTCAAAATTTCTGTGTGTTTTTGAGTCCAATTGATTCTTTTAAAATCTGGTTTTATTAGGTCATAAAGGGGTTTGACCCTTTCTGCGTAATTTGCAATGTATGTTCTTCAGAAATTTAGGAAGCCTAGAATTGATTGTAGGTTTTTTAGTGTTCTAGGTGCTTGGAGTACAGCACATTTCTCTAGGAAATTGTCAGCCAGGCTTTTGCCTTCACTTGATAATTCATATCCTAAAAACAGGACTGTTAGATGGGCAATTCTGGATTTTTTAAAGTTGAATTTGTAACCCTCTGCTGCGAACCCAAGTATTATGGTGTTCACTCTCTTCAAGTGAGTATCCAAGTCATCATCTGTTAGGTAAATGTCGTCGACATAAGATAATGCCTCGTCATCATAGGTTTGTAGTAACTCTGTTACTCTCGCTGAGAATAATCCTGGGCTGTTCTTGAACCCCTGGGGCAAACGACAGAAATTTTTTTGCGCGCCATTTATTGAGAACGCGGTCAAATATCTGCTCTCTGGTGCTATATTCTGACAAAAGAATCCATTAGAGATGTCTAATGTTGTTTTGTATTTTTTGCGCACTATGTTATTCATTAGTGCAGCACTATGCGAGTTTTGCAACATGAGTTAAGGTGTCTGTAGTCCAAAACAAGACGATATGAATTGTCTGGTTTGGAGACAGGAAACAAAGGATTGTTCATTTGTGAGGTGCAAGTTTCAATCACCCCCTGGTATTCAAGTTGATCTTGGATCTCTTTTACCTGTTGTTTAGCTTCTTGCTTAATTGGATACTGCCTCTGTGCAGTAGGTTGTGATTTTAACTGGATTTTGTGAGGAGGGGAGTCCTCATCCCATCCTACATGATTTTTATATAAAGCAGGAGCTTGAGCTACTGCCCACTTTCTAGCAAGTGTATATTTTTTATGAATTGGAATATGATTTGAGAAGGCAGGCATAATTATTTCTTCGCCATGAGGGCACCCCCTGACAAACTCTGGTGGCCAGTCTCTTTCAGCTAGAAGGATGTCATAGCCCTCGGAGAGATTATCCCAAAATAAACCCCTTCTTTTTCTAGTCTTATCCCCCTCTATACCTAATGTTATTTCATATATTTTGTGAGGTTTGCTAACTCTGGTGTCTGCAGTTTCCACTTGAATATATTCATTTGTGTCCACTGTCTCCAGATGATTCATAAGGACTTTGCGAGCTATGCTCACTTCTGCTGCGCTGTCTAGCATTGTCTGAGCCCATTCTCCGTTTTTTAGCTGTGTCCTCAGAATTCTCGGCATCTTTGATTACTTTAATACTGGCTACCTTCTTTTTTGGAAATTGTAACTTTTTATTTGGATGAGCAGGTTCCTTGTCTTTGGACTTGACGTGCTCTTCCCTGTGTTCTGATCGTCCTCTTCTTTCGGATTTCTGCGAGGAAGTCTGAAAAGATTGAGAGGGACGTGTATCATTATCTTGATATCTATCAGGTTTCTTTATATTATCCCTATTTCTAAGGTTGTATTTTTTCACAGAGGGCTCCCGTTGGGGAGACTTGCGTCCTTGGTCAGGAGATCTTTCTCTCCGCCGAGGAGACCTTCCTCTGGACTGGAATCTTTTTTCTTTAGGATTGGATTGTTTGTTTCCATCCCAGCTCTTTTTTTGAGTGTTCAAATTATTTTTAATAAATACTTTTTCTGGACTTTCAATTAGTTGGGGTTTTACCGGTATTCCACCCAAACTATCTCTACCTAGTTCCTCATAGGATTTTTCTATAATTCTGGCAATTTCAGCTGGTTGGTCTGCTATATTTGTCTCTTTTAACCTCTGGCGGATCGCCACATTCGCTGCTTCTCCCTTTATGTTGGCTAGTAATATTGCCGAGACCTGCTTGAAGTCTTTCAGTAATTTCATACCAAGAGTTAAAGCGGGTTCTGGACCGTATTCATCTTGAATTTGTTTTAGCACATCTGGTATTACTGACATGGATGGTACACCATGTGTTTTTGTGTAAATGGAAGCAAAGACTGTACCCCAAGTGTCACAGTCCTCCAAGTGTGGTGCGATTCCCATTGGAAGACAGATAGTCAGAATCCTGTGTTTCTCAAGAGGAGTGGTGTCTGGAAATACCGCCTCGATTTGAGTGATTTTTTGTGCTAACCAGAATGGAATTTGTTCCCGTTTAGCTGGTACTTTACCTAGGCAGGACTGTATGTTCTGTGGTGTAATTTTATTTGTGTTCCCCTGATGAGGGGTCAGCTGTGGAATTTTAATTGCTGGTTGGACTGTTGAAGTCCGCATTACATATTGGACTAATTGTCTATGTATTTTGATTAGTTGTTTTAGCTGTATTAAAAGTTCTGGTGCAGGCATTTCTTCAATGTTTGGATGTGGTGTGTATCCGGCTAATCTGATTTATACATACATACTCCAGGGTGCTGCCAGCTATCGGGCCTGCACACAGCAGTCTGGAGCCACTCAGGAAGGAGGTAAGCTCTACAACTCATCTCAAGCCCTTAGGTTACATTCACAGCCTGATGGGTCCGGAGAACTTTATCCACGCTCTAACTGCTCCGAGCAGATAGACGTAGCCCATCATAGGCTGTGTTGTGTGCTGGGTGATGCCTGGCATCTTATTATCGTTGGCGGGAAGATGAAGCTCTGATAGGAGCTACTACAAGAAGAGCAGAGAAACAGGACCAAAGATCGCCACAGAGTGACAACTATCCAGAAGCTGAAGAAAGAACTCTGAAACAGCAAATCTCCTCCACCCTGGAGAATCTCCAGGATAAGCAAATGATGGCAAATAAATGCAAACTGCAGCATTAAGGTCACACACTACAACATCTTTCCCTTTAAACAGAATATAACAGCCTACAATAAAAAACTAACCAAAAAGCAACAAAATTAGAAAATGTATTTTCAAATGCTGCAAAAGAGAAAAAGTTAATACAAATGTATAATATTAAACTTTGTTGGTACCTTAGTAATGTGCTTACTTCTGGGCTTCACTCTATCTGCAGCAATAACGCTCTGAAAGGAGAAATTACTGCTGTGAGTCTCAGAGTCTTCAGGATTACTGGTCTTAGTCACGAAGACTGCGATGCCGGAAGATAAATTTCTCTTATTTGGCTTTATTGTTCCACCAGTCACGCCATCGCTTTTAGCAGGCACGCTACTGTCAGCAGCATCATAACTTCAGGCAGATCAGCAAAGCGGATATCACCACTCACATTGGGTGAACAGACTCGTTTCTGTAACATACATCCACTCTGTTCTCAAATTTGCTTGGGGCTGTCAAAATGCTGCAATATATTCGCCACACTTTCCTGACTACCTTGTTTTAAAAAGTTATGACATTCAAGCGTAATTCTTGGTTCGGCTGCAAGCTGAAGTTTTTAAGACATTCTATTTCCACACAATACTTGTCCCATATTTCAATCTGTCCACATGGTGCTTCTGTAGTGTAGTTCCTATTATCCCAATAGGCTCTGCGCATTGGAATAATACCTTCAATAGTATAGACCTAGGGCAGAGGTTAACTAGGTCTTCTACTGACGATATTAGACTTAAAGTTTTGTGTTTGCCAGCTAGCTCAGAGTTCACTAGAAACTTTCTCGAATAGGCAAGGAGGATTTTAACCTCCCTGGATAGACAAGAAGGGATTTAGTTTCTGACAACCATAGAACATGACAACTTTGCTCTCCCCTAATCAAGAGTGTATCTCTAGAGTCGTGTGAAAACAAAAGACAACTTATTTTACTCATTCAGTTCAGTGCATTCTTAGTTTCACCAGATTGTAGAGAAAAGGAAGAGACGGGCGTGTTCAATAAAAGATGTTATTTATTGATCAGTCTCTTTTCTCCTACAAGAGAAATGGATCGATATTATTGCGATACTTATGGTTAAGTAAAGTGCATACAATAAAAGCAGAATTATGAAATAATACTGTAAAAGCATTGATATGGTTTCTAAGCCATATGATATTTAAAATGGATAAAATAGATACATACATATATACATTTGACTAATCGTACTCAACTGGTGCTTCTAACCACGCCTACCCCGGTGTACCTGACCTAAGCCTAATACGTGGGTGGGAGTAGATAAGTAGCAGTTTAAGTTAAGTTTGTTTTGCCAAGTGACTGACTCAAGAATTCTCTGCAAGGGGTTATTCAGTTCTGTACCTGAGATCTAGAATGGTTGAGGGCTGGTATCTCTCGTCTTTGGTCTTGATATTCCAGCTGCCTGCAAGGGCTGCTTGGAAGCGCCGGAGCTGGATTTCTCGGCAGGAGAAAGGCAGCGTCTCTTTCTCAGCGCATCAGGAAGGCGGGGCAGCGCCAGTGGGCTTCGCTCTGTGCTGGGCTCTTCGGCAAGTCTCGCTGCTCCGATCTCGTCACCACCGCGTGTGTTTGCTTAAGGCAATGTCGGTAATATTTATACCTGTAAGGTGCCGAGATTGACGTAAGGATGGACATATATACGTCAATAAGGATGTCATACGAACTGGTCGTTAGCACATTCTTTTACTGAAGTTCTCGGTGAAATCAAAACAATGGCTGTCGGGATTTTCCCAGGTTGTCATAGGTTTGATTTGTTTTGAGAACTCCGTATGCCTTATCAGGGGCTGGAGGAATAGTGCTTGCCTAATTAGATGGCATGCGTTATGACCTAATCAAATAACACGTTTCTGTGCCGTGGTGTGGCTTAATCAGATAACGGTTTTTGCACCGTGGGATGGCTGCTAGTTAATTATTAACCAAACCAGGGTCAGGAATAGGGGGATCGATACAGAACCTATAGGAATACATCACACCCACTCCACGCAGACTATGTCCATATTTACAAATCTAGGCATAGTAAATATACAGTAGTGTATGTGTATACCGTACCACCCCAAAATACATTCATATGCATTTTGAAATTATGTAATATACGAGAAAAAAAGAATCATATGTACTATATGTACTCAAGCAGTAGAATAATGCTAAATTAATCACGCATATCCATACATTATTATTAATCTTATATGATAATTACACATGAAATGGCTCTTAATACAGAAGAAAAATGCGCGAGACCATTTCATCACAGAATAAGATATTTATGAACATGCCAGAGGGCAGCTAATGTCTCTAAAGTTCCTAAAAATAGAAATTTAGTTCTCTAAGAATAGTTTCAACCTTAAGCAGAAGATAAGTGTCCCGAAAAATTGCAAAAATATTTTGGGGCCGCTAAAAAAAATTGTGGTCCGCTGTCCATAAACTGGAGAAAAATTGTTCATGATACTTTATTATCAAAGTTGAAGGCCAAATTCAGGGTGTTGGGAGCGCCGTGTGCTAGCTTGCTCAAAAGTCATTATTTCTGCTCTGGTGAGAACATCATATCATTTAGACTGTCGAAAAAGCTGTCAACAGCTTCCTGTGAAAGTTCCACTAACTCGGAAAGGGATGTCACCATGCATTCATGAGCATGATTGCCTTCATTGATGTTTTGATTAGCACTACTGACAGAAGGTCGTACCTGATCGATGCTGCTTTCATCTTGAACTTCACTACCCCTCAATCGTAGTGGTGAAGTCTCCACGAATGCCGTCATCAGGATTGGTAGCCGCTGGGGACAGCACAATGCATGAGCCGTTACCGGACCCAACAAGGTTTCTGCGTCCATTGGCATGTCCGATTGTAGTGTCAGACAGGTGTCCAACACGCATTCTTCTCCGCACAGCATGCACCTTAATACAGGTAAAACACATCGTTGCCACATTGGTCGAAATGAAAGAAACCAAGTCATGTTTAGGTCTCTAAGCCGGGATAGTCCCAGTATTTTAGATATCCGGTCCCGGTATCCAATGGCTAGGATTGTTTCTTCCCTTGTCGCAGGTGTTTTGTCTGTGACACGGTTTGCCATAACGAAATAACAGGATCAAAAATAGGATTCCTGCCACTAGTCCCAAAAGGAGAGGAAGTCCGCCAAAGATGGAATGGACGAAGTCTGGAAAAATACCCAGAATGGCTTTGAATGGTGTTAAAGCCCCCGAAAACACAGTCTTAAATACATTTGAGACTCCACTGGTATCAGAAATATTTAAGATTTCGTTCAGGATTTCTGCGAAATGTATGGGGGAATTAGTTGATAACAATGAATGAATCTCTGCCGTTGTCCTTGCAACTTGGAGATCATATGTCTCTTTTGATGACGTGAGCCTGGTCGGCGTCTGAAGGAGCACTGTCTTCATTCTGCTTAAAGTATCAATTCGAATAGAAGTAATTTTCAAACTGGGCCATAACCTTGCCTCTCTGTCTGGCGTGGTGCTGGGGAACAATATCCGTTCACAGCACATGACCTTCGCAGTCGTAGTTATGAGATAAGGTATTCCGGGCAGCAAACTACAACATCTGCGGTCTACTATTAAAATGTAACTCCCGTTCGATAGTCTCCTAAAGAATGGTTCTATATGTGTTGCAGGTGTGCCTAGCTGGTGACATGAAAGGTTATTTGAAGTCCCTTCACAGGCTCCATGCAAATTAATACCATTACACAGAAGTGTACCGCTTAGTGACATCGCACAATTATTGCCACTAAGAAAAACTTTCTGGCCTTTATTACTGACACATGCATGTGAATAGGGCAAGTTCCATATTGACTTAATGTACCCTTTTCCCAATTTTTCGTACATGCCAGCCTGTATATATTTTTGGCAGTATTGAAACCTGAAAGTAGATATTGGAATATTAATTATCCCATGTATTATCCATTCAATGACAGGTCGTTCTGACATTGTCAATGGTAATCTCTCGAGTTTCTCAATGCTCAGGATTGTATAATCAGCACCCTTCTGTGCCATACTGATTTGTTTATCAGTAAGGTTAAAGATATTGAATAGTGACGTTATGTTGATTAAACGCCAAGGCACATAGCCTGAACGCAGATTTTGTAACGTCCAGCCAAGCTGTATAATAGAACGCAATTGGGACTGACCGTGTTGTAACAACAGTAAGTCTTGCGATATTATGTCGATTGCTGAAGACACAATGCTGTCCAATGAAAAAATTCTGGAGGACAGAGTCATTAACCCATTGTCCACTACAGAAAGTGATTTTTCCAAATTAATACGGTCAATTTCCCGTATTCTTTCTGCTGTCTCAATTTGAGTTATTTTCCAGGCTTCGTTATAAGCTGCATATATAGAGGCTGCTATGAAGCGTTTTTGACGCTGTTTGCGCGGTCCCATAATGAAATCACGCAAGTCAGCACCATCAGTAAGTAAAGTTAGGTGTTGCTTAATTTCTGCCAGTGTGGATGTTTGTAGCCATTGAAGGCAGAGCTTGCCCACACTGTACGTGGTAATTATCCCTGGGTGTTGTCTTTGGGAATATCTAGGGTCTGGCCTGGTCAATGTGAACCCCTGTATTTTGTCCAGGAATCTGTCTTGACAGTTATTAGTATCTGTGGGCCAGATCAACCATTGTTTCCAATCAGGATGTGTTCTGTTTTGGCTTAATACATGTTTTACGTCTATCTCCTCATCTATAGAGCTATTACTGTTCATTGTTGGCTTTGGAATAGACGGTTTGTTTAAATCTTTGATTTTGGCTAGCCCAAGACAGGTAGTTTGTTGAATAGTGTCATTCAAAAATATAATTTGTTCCGGGATCATGCAGGCTCTAAACAATGATTCCATACCTTGTACTTGCCATTCTTTTGCACCCCAAACACTTTTTACTTCAACATTTTTGTCCCAGTAATCAAAACCAAAAGTATTCATTTGCTCAAAAAATGAGTTAGAATATATCAATTTAGTGTTTGTAAGCATGGTCTTCGTACCTGTCTTGTTTGACAATTTGAAATAAAATGTTTCAGCACTACTTGTGTTGAACCCTGAAAAATATGAATATTTGTCATAAAAAGTTCTTGAGCTACCTTTTGGAGGGGTTGCACAGTGTTCCCATTGATTATAATTTAAAACATTTCTAGGTTGTGCAGATTTATGCAGATAATGGTTACCAAAGTGATTATAGCAGAACATTTTATCATAATTAGACGAACCCTGCAAATAATCATGTTTTGTAAATTTAGCAGACATCACTAGGTCAGACATCATATCATTAATACTTTCAAAGTCCCAATCATCAGCAAATGAGCTTGGTTTTACAAAGTCACTCAATGAGATCTTAATTTGATGTGGATACTTCAGGATTTCAACCGGACCATAGATTTCATAATCAGTATTGTCCCATGCTACCCCACCGGGTATAGGATTGGCTGTGAAGTTGACTGAAGAAAGTTCTCTTTTCTCGACGTGTGAATATGTGTGTGGTTTGAGGACCAAGTTGATTTTCTGGCTTGCTGTGTCCATCTTAGCATATTTTCCCTCAATGAAATGTCCCAAACATAGTACCATGATGAGCCAAGGTATGAGGATAAATGCACCAAAACCCACCCAAAATTCAATCCATGGAGAAATCAGATATGTTTCTTTCAGCTGTTGAAAAAGTTCCTTTGTTTTGTCTTTAACAGTTTTTGTTGATGTCTGTTTCTTAGAATCACTCAGATCTTCAGATGAATCATCGAAGTTGATGAAGTAGCCGGATGCTGTTCTGTCTATTGTTCCAATTGCTTCTGGATTCTTTTTCGTTCTAGGAGTTTCCTTTGTTTCATCAGCATAATCATATGTTACTTCATTGTAGGTTGGTGTGTCTCGACTAAATGTTTTTATTTGGGTTTTTAGAGGTTTAAGTTCAATTGCTTTGTTGCATAGTCTTTCTTGATGTTCTGTAGGCATTTCGAATGTGATTAGCCTCTTAGTTTGAACCTCTGTATTTGTAGCAAACCTTGGTGTTCTACTACTTATTGGGAGTCCACTTGGCCTACTGTTTGTTATCGGCCACATGATTGTGGTTTTACCAGGTCGATGGATACAACTCTGTTCTCCTTTTTACCAGCAAGAGGCAGTAGTACTACTGATCTTGTCCCATTGATAGACAAGACAGGAACCGCTTTTCTGTAAGAAGGCCCAAATTCCTTCTTTACCGCGATCTTTTCTCTGACTAGATCCCCGACTTTTGGAATCCAGACAGGTCTTGCTGGGACAGGTGGTTTTTCTTCAGTGGTTGTTGGCTGTTGTTTCAACTTTATGTTGCTCAGGTCTTTCCTTGTTTCGTTTAAGTCCTGCAAAATAGCCACACGATCTTTGATGTCAAAGCTTTTTTCTTTAACCACTGAAGTCTGACTGTCAAGATCTAAGATCATCATTCTAGTCCCAAACAATAATTCGTACGGACTGAATCCCCTCAGAGAATTTCTTGGCAGGTTGTTTAGACTACGTTGGACACTTATTAGATGTTTGACCCACCCAGCTCCCGAACCTAATACCTTTTCCGTTATAGATTGCTCTATGTCTTTGGTTTTTTCTTTACACCATCCCGTATCCCTCAGGAAGGAAGTGAGAAGAGTCCCGCTATGCTATGCTCATTTGGCCATGCTTCCTCATAAGCTTGAGGGCTAAATAGAAGATATTAGTCCAAACGTAGCATGCTCCTAGCGTATATGCCATTATAGACTCGCAAATCTTTTTATAACAGTCCAGACGTCAGCCGAGCGCTGGGGTCTACATTATAAGTGAAAAAATAGTCTTTACATGTTAATTTTGACGCAATATCTACACTGGGTATATATTTTTTGTTGATTCGATTCATTCTGGAGTGAAACGACATGGTAATATACCGTTTCTCTCGCTCCTGCGATCTCTGTTACAGTCTGGGCAGTTTTTTACAAAAATATGATGATGCAAGCTCATGCCTGGCCACCAGTACACTGATTGTAAGTCTTCCAGAGAATCTTTTAGCTTGAGGTGTCTGAGACCCTCACGCATATGTGCGTCTGCTATTAACAAGCCTCTCCTGTCCGTGTTTGGAATTACTCTATCCCCCACTCCAGGGATTCGAGCAAAAGGGACGGAGTTTGCATCGATTATGTATGTATAATTGAGTGGATAGTTGATCGGTAGCGCTGAGCAGTCGCCTTTTGATGATGTTTTCACCGCCAGCACTGTTTCACCGTCAATGTATTTTACTACATGCTTTTTTCTAACTACGGAAGCCGATTCAGTTGCTACCGTTGTGGCTTTCTCAGCCAATGAATTCCCTGCAACGTGAACGCCATCACGCTGATGACTCAGTGAGTGTATCACGTGAGTCTTTGGTAGTTCTTTCTGCAAAAGAACTATTTATTTCCAAAGCACTTTTTGCTTTATTGTTGCACCTGTGTCATCTTTGTAACCGTTTTGAATCCATTTCTGCAAATCGTTATTATATGATTTGACGCAGTAACCTGAGTCGCACACTATAAGTGTCGGGAATTTGCGATCGGCATTATCTAGCGCCATTTTCAATGCTATTATTTCAGTCTGTTGTTCTGAATTAGTTTCTACTGAGTGTGTTTTTATTAGCAGAGGTCTCAGTTTCCCTCCGCGCCACACTTCTTTTGTAATCTCACATGTGGGGTTGTACGCCTCTTCTCCCCACCCTGGTGGTTGAGCATAGCCGTTTGTATAGATTACACAGGCGTACTGTCGTAAGGGCAGAATGTTGATTGGCAGAGGGTATGTTCTTTCATATTCTAGATATTTTAATTCCTTTAATTCTGGATCAAAGTAGTATTTTACTTTGTCCGTTGTAATAGAATTCACCCATTGTATCCATTCTGGATTCAACGCTGTTGTTGGTAAATTACATGGGGTTGTTAATGCCTCAAAGGCTGATTCTGCTGTTCTGACTGTGATACGTCTACCGTCAGATTTGTCTTTTTCTCTTGCTATAGCCGTTTGAACTGCATGAACAATGTTCTCTTTAATACTGAACTTCTTTTCAGCTTCTGTGTACAAGTGTGATTTGAATGCAATTGGTACCTTTTCTCCCTCATTAGAGGTCAGGTATGTGAATCCGCATCTTCCTGGGATGACTCGAATCACAAGGTTGCGTGTGTTATCACGTGTTTGTAATTTTGTTTTAATTAACATGTCTGTTTGTAAGGATCTCAAAATTTCTGTGTGTTTTTGAGTCCAATTGATTCTTTTAAAATCTGGTTTTATTAGGTCATAAAGGGGTTTGACCCTTTCTGCGTAATTTGCAATGTATGTTCTTCAGAAATTTAGGAAGCCTAGAATTGATTGTAGGTTTTTTAGTGTTCTAGGTGCTTGGAGTACAGCACATTTCTCTAGGAAATTGTCAGCCAGGCTTTTGCCTTCACTTGATAATTCATATCCTAAAAACAGGACTGTTAGATGGGCAATTCTGGATTTTTTAAAGTTGAATTTGTAACCCTCTGCTGCGAACCCAAGTATTATGGTGTTCACTCTCTTCAAGTGAGTATCCAAGTCATCATCTGTTAGGTAAATGTCGTCGACATAAGATAATGCCTCGTCATCATAGGTTTGTAGTAACTCTGTTACTCTCGCTGAGAATAATCCTGGGCTGTTCTTGAACCCCTGGGGCAAACGACAGAAATTTTTTTGCGCGCCATTTATTGAGAACGCGGTCAAATATCTGCTCTCTGGTGCTATATTCTGACAAAAGAATCCATTAGAGATGTCTAATGTTGTTTTGTATTTTTTGCGCACTATGTTATTCATTAGTGCAGCACTATGCGAGTTTTGCAACATGAGTTAAGGTGTCTGTAGTCCAAAACAAGACGATATGAATTGTCTGGTTTGGAGACAGGAAACAAAGGATTGTTCATTTGTGAGGTGCAAGTTTCAATCACCCCCTGGTATTCAAGTTGATCTTGGATCTCTTTTACCTGTTGTTTAGCTTCTTGCTTAATTGGATACTGCCTCTGTGCAGTAGGTTGTGATTTTAACTGGATTTTGTGAGGAGGGGAGTCCTCATCCCATCCTACATGATTTTTATATAAAGCAGGAGCTTGAGCTACTGCCCACTTTCTAGCAAGTGTATATTTTTTATGAATTGGAATATGATTTGAGAAGGCAGGCATAATTATTTCTTCGCCATGAGGGCACCCCCTGACAAACTCTGGTGGCCAGTCTCTTTCAGCTAGAAGGATGTCATAGCCCTCGGAGAGATTATCCCAAAATAAACCCCTTCTTTTTCTAGTCTTATCCCCCTCTATACCTAATGTTATTTCATATATTTTGTGAGGTTTGCTAACTCTGGTGTCTGCAGTTTCCACTTGAATATATTCATTTGTGTCCACTGTCTCCAGATGATTCATAAGGACTTTGCGAGCTATGCTCACTTCTGCTGCGCTGTCTAGCATTGTCTGAGCCCATTCTCCGTTTTTTAGCTGTGTCCTCAGAATTCTCGGCATCTTTGATTACTTTAATACTGGCTACCTTCTTTTTTGGAAATTGTAACTTTTTATTTGGATGAGCAGGTTCCTTGTCTTTGGACTTGACGTGCTCTTCCCTGTGTTCTGATCGTCCTCTTCTTTCGGATTTCTGCGAGGAAGTCTGAAAAGATTGAGAGGGACGTGTATCATTATCTTGATATCTATCAGGTTTCTTTATATTATCCCTATTTCTAAGGTTGTATTTTTTCACAGAGGGCTCCCGTTGGGGAGACTTGCGTCCTTGGTCAGGAGATCTTTCTCTCCGCCGAGGAGACCTTCCTCTGGACTGGAATCTTTTTTCTTTAGGATTGGATTGTTTGTTTCCATCCCAGCTCTTTTTTTGAGTGTTCAAATTATTTTTAATAAATACTTTTTCTGGACTTTCAATTAGTTGGGGTTTTACCGGTATTCCACCCAAACTATCTCTACCTAGTTCCTCATAGGATTTTTCTATAATTCTGGCAATTTCAGCTGGTTGGTCTGCTATATTTGTCTCTTTTAACCTCTGGCGGATCGCCACCTTCGCTGCTTCTCCCTTTATGTTGGCTAGTAATATTGCCGAGACCTGCTTGAAGTCTTTCAGTAATTTCATACCAAGAGTTAAAGCGGGTTCTGGACCGTATTCATCTTGAATTTGTTTTAGCACATCTGGTATTACTGACATGGATGGTACACCATGTGTTTTTGTGTAAATGGAAGCAAAGACTGTACCCCAAGTGTCACAGTCCTCCAAGTGTGGTGCGATTCCCATTGGAAGACAGATAGTCAGAATCCTGTGTTTCTCAAGAGGAGTGGTGTCTGGAAATACCGCCTCGATTTGAGTGATTTTTTGTGCTAACCAGAATGGAATTTGTTCCCGTTTAGCTGGTACTTTACCTAGGCAGGACTGTATGTTCTGTGGTGTAATTTTATTTGTGTTCCCCTGATGAGGGGTCAGCTGTGGAATTTTAATTGCTGGTTGGACTGTTGAAGTCCGCATTACATATTGGACTAATTGTCTATGTATTTTGATTAGTTGTTTTAGCTGTATTAAAAGTTCTGGTGCAGGCATTTCTTCAATGTTTGGATGTGGTGTGTATCCGGCTAGGACCGGCCACGTCGCTCCTGGTCTACCTAGTGGACCGAGCCTGGTGATGTGATTATTATGTTTTAGGGCGCCATTAAACAAGAGCAGGTGCTCTTGGAATTTGAGTGGTACTTCCACCTCCTCGAAAGGAGTGTACTCATTAGGAGGTTCCTCTGTTTTGTAATAGTGGAAGTCCTTTGTTACAGCGTTTGCTGCTGGAAAGTTTATCCATGAATAGAATACCTCTGTCTGCCGATATTCGTGTGCCTCAATTACGAATATGACTGTGCCACCTCTCGGTGTCAGTCCATTTTCTATAAGTTTTAAAGTTATAGATTTTCTTATGTTGACCGGGATGAGTATTATATCCGGGTCATTTTCCAGCAGAGTATTATCAGCTGCTATGAGTTCAGCTGTTATTCTAGCTGTCTCTCTTTCTTCTTCACTGTCTACCATTTTACCGACAGGAAGGTTATTTTGTTTGTTTGCAGATCAGGTTTCTTATGGAAACAAAGATTAGATGCAAAATATTTTGGAACAGTGTATCCTTCAACGTTGACTAAACCAAGAACCATACATAGGAGTCTCCTCCTGCGAGGTTTGGCGGATATGACCTTTCACCCACTCCAGACGTCTTTGGAGTATTATGGGAAAAAAAGGGGTTCTGTGTGAAAAAGCACGACTGAGTTACTCTAATGTCTTGCGTTAGTTTTATCGCATATCCAAACGTTTGGGCGCCATGTAGTGTAGTTCCTATTATCCCAATAGGCTCTGCGCATTGGAATAATACCTTCAATAGTATAGACCTAGGGCAGAGGTTAACTAGGTCTTCTACTGACGATATTAGACTTAAAGTTTTGTGTTTGCCAGCTAGCTCAGAGTTTACTAGAAACTTTCTCGAATAGGCAAGGAGGATTTTAACCTCCCTGGATAGACAAGAAGGGATTTAGTTTCTGACAACCATAGAACATGACAACTTTGCTCTCCCCTAATCAAGAGTGTATCTCTAGAGTCGTGTGAAAACAAAAGACAACTTATTTTACTCAGTCAGTTCAGTGCATTCTTAGTTTCACCAGATTGTAGAGAAAAGGAAGAGACGGGCGTGTTCAATAAAAGATGTTATTTATTGATCAGTCTCTTTTCTCATACAAGAGAAATGGATCGATATTATTGCGATACTTATGGTTAAGTAAAGTGCATACAATAAAAGCAGAATTATGAAATAATACTGTAAAAGCATTGATATGGTTTCTAAGCCATATGATATTTAAAATGGATAAAATAGATACATACATATATACATTTGACTAATCGTACTCAACTGGTGCTTCTAACCACGCCTACCCCGGTGTACCTGACCTAAGCCTAATACGTGGGCGGGAGTAGATAAGTAGCAGTTTAAGTTAAGTTTGTTTTGCCAAGTGACTGACTCAAGAATTCTCTGCAAGGGGTTATTCAGTTCTGTACCTGAGATCTAGAATGGTTGAGGGCTGGTATCTCTCGTCTTTGGTCTTGATATTCCAGCTGCCTGCAAGGGCTGCTTGGAAGCGCCGGAGCTGGATTTCTCGGCAGGAGAAAGGCAGCGTCTCTTTCTCAGCACGTCAGGAAGGCGGGGCAGCGCCAGTGGGCTTCGCTCTGTGCTGGGCTCTTCGGCAAGTCTCGCTGCTCCGATCTCGTCACCACCGCGTGTGTTTGCTTAAGGCAATGTCGGTAATATTTATACCTGTAAGGTGCCGAGATTGACGTAAGGATGGACATATATACGTCAATAAGGATGTCATACGAACTGGTCGTTAGCACATTCTTTTACTGAAGTTCTCGGTGAAATCAAAACAATGGCTGTCGGGATTTTCCCAGGTTGTCATAGGTTTGATTTGTTTTGAAAACTCCGTATGCCTTATCAGGGGCTGGAGGAATAGTGCTTGCCTAATTAGATGGCATGCGTTATGACCTAATCAGATAACACGTTTCTGTGCCGTGGTGTGGCTTAATCAGATAACGGTTTTTGCACCGTGGGATGGCTGCTAGTTAATTATTAACCAAACCAGGGTCTGGAATAGGGGGATCGATACAGAACCTATAGGAATACATCACACTTCAACCCTGGTAGGTTATCAACTGCCTGTTTTGCAGATAATGTTAGATAGTTTCTATAAGAAACTGAATTATTATTTGCGGTAGATGTGGAACAATCACAACCGTTGTCAGAATGAACTTTCAAAGCCATTCAATTAACCTAGAATCAACCCCCTGGTACCTAAGCACCGAACAGGCAGGCTTAACTTAAGGTAATATGTAAAATATGTATGCAGAAACCAAAAAAATAAAAGTCAAAATGCAAAACAAAATAAAACAAAAAAAGAAATAGAAAAATAAAGTAAAGTGTATTGAACAAAATGACACTAAAATGACAAAATCCAATAAGGGGAATGAGATATGAACTGTAACGCTATAAGAATCACAAGGTGCCAATGGGTGAGGGGCCCGGGCATGGATTAGTCTCTCTGGAGCTGACTGCCAAGTCAGAGGAAACCGGAGGCCATGGCCTGCAAGCACATAATGCAGGAATTAGCCGCAGTGGTACTAGAAGACATCTAGTGCTCCAGGCTCAGATAGGGCTGCTGGCCTACAGGGGGATTCACAGCAGGTTCGGGCGCAAAGTGCTTAGAGTATTGAGAACAAGCAGCAGATGCCCAGCAGGGCAATAGCAGACGGTCGAAGACAGCATGGCCCGGACAAGACTGAAAGGGAGTGACACCTAGGGCCCTCACCATCAAGTAACAGCGTAGTCGAGCTCAGCGGGAGGACAATCCGGTGACTGCCACCCACTGGGGCTGGGACCCCCACGATAAGGCATGCCGGTCTGGTTATGTGGTAAGAGATATAGCAACCATGTCCTCAGCGAGAAGCAAGAAGAATCAGAATCTAAAAAATATGCTAACCAAGCTCCCGATGACCGGCAGCGGAGAAGGGATGCTCTCTCCAACGACACAAATCAGCCAAGATGTGGACACCTCTGAAGCCCCAGTTACCCACGCCTTTTTAGAGTCTCTATTCGGTGCATTACAAGGCGACTTGCAGACCCTGAAAAGGGAAATAGCGGGGGAGATGAAGGAGATAACCGTTGGAGGCAACACGTTCCCAAGCGGCATCAACGTCCCGCCTTCTGATAAGGCGGGACGTTGATGCCGTTGGGGACCGTATGGCCTCCATCGAGAATCAGGAGCAAGCCCAGGAACAGGAGGTGGAGCATCTCCAGCAAGCGATAGTCCGGCTTAAGGCTCAACAGATCAATCTCCAGGCACACAGAAAAGACCTGGAGAATCGGTCTCGGCAAAACAACATCCGTGTTAAGGGAGTTCCACCTAAAGAAGACGGGCCAGACATCACACAATACCTGCAGGGTCTCTTCAGGAGCATACTGGGCGCTCCCACTGTATATTTTGGCTTACATTTCAGACTTTCAACTAAAAGAGTGTATGCTACGTGCTGCCAGGGACAAGCAACCACTAAGATATAAGGCCCACTCCATAGCTTTGTACCAGGACCAGGCTCTTATACCCCTTCAAAAGTGTAGAGAGTTCCGAGTGGCAACTCTGCGTCTTCGAAATCAAGGAATACCGTATTCTTTGGGTCACCCTTTCCGGCTGATTTTCATATGGCAGGGCATACTCCTCCAGCTCAGATCCGTGGAGTAGTGTGGCTCACTGGTTAGAGGCGGCAGACCCGAGAGCAGAAGTCAGCCAGGGACCAGGGTTCGATTCCCAACGCGGCAGGGTCGTGGACCTGGGTCAGCGGACTCGATAATTCTCGCTTCGATGCTTACTCTAATCAGGGGTTCCACTCGGCAACTCTGGGCATTAGCTTGCCTAATTTCCACAACGGCCCCATCAATTCCGGGGATGCCTGGCTCCACCTTGGGGACTCCCAGCAGGGACCATCCCACAGGGAAAGCCAGGACAGGTTCCCCAGAGTTATACAGCACCAGGAGACCTATGGACGGGTAGCAGTGCGCTTTATAACCTTAAATACATTTACATTTACATTTTCATGCAGGACACTTGCCAGGTGCTGGGCATTGAGAATCCAATCTAGGAGGAGACAGAGGGCCCACAGACCAAAACTCCTCGAGAAAGATGGCATAAGGTCTACAGGAGGCGTAACACAGAGCGAGCAACGAGACCGGACCCCAAGACCATGGCACGAGAAATTCTGGCAGTGCTGAAGACATTGTCAAAGGAGACATTCCCCCATGATGACACCGTGAACGACTGAGGGACAGATAAGTGAAATTTGCAAGGCTTGGTGAGCGGCGAAGAAGTCTGCGGGGAGCGTAGAGACATGGGGAGTGTAGAGACACGGGGAACAGGCCACACACGTTCCCAACTATTCTGACTTCCAAGGACGTGCACGTACGAAAGGCGGGCCCTGGACAATCTGAGGTTAATGGGTTTCTAAGTTGGAGTTAGGGAGGGGAGGGTGGAGAACTGGTATGCAGGTTAAAGACGTTGAAGAGAGGATCAAAGGGCAATGAAGGCCGGGCAGACGTTGGGGGCTCAGGGGGAAAAGGGATCACAGGGACCCAAATACAGGCTAAAGCTGGTGCACTCACTATGACACACTATTTCCCAGCCCACACTGAAAATTCTCACTCTCAATGTGAGAGGTCTCAACAATCCCAAAAAAAGGAGGTCCATCCTTTCCTACCTGGATAACATGGAGGCAGATGTGTGCCTCCTCCAGGAGACACAGCTCCTCTCCAAAGATTGGCATAGAATGAGGTCACAACTCTTTCCCCAGCAGTTCTTTTCATCTACCCTGGATAAAAAGGCGGGTGGCTATTTTAGTAGCCAAACGTTTTAAGGGGACAGTGGGGGGAAAGTTGGCCGAAATCAAAGAGGTTGATGGGAGCAGGGCCATCGATAGTGTAGGTGTTGGTATGAGTATTTTAGATGCCAAAATTGGGTCGCAAACCGCCAGAGTTACTGCTCCCGCAATCACCCTTCACCCGATATTTACGATCAATCCAGGGGCTGCCTCAATTGTCTATAGATAGAACCGGGTCCTCTCCCTCACCCCCCTGTACCAATAACCATTTCAAATACCAACCCCACCAGGGATTGTGCTAATAGGTTAAACAGGCACAGGGGCTCGAATCAGAACAGGTTGTCTAGTACCTCGTGCATTAATGTTCCTGCCACCCCAAGTATGAATGGCTAATCAGGATGTCCTGAGTCTGCCGCCCACTGCTTGCCCTTTTGTGTTGGTACTGGCAGGGGTACCTACTTTAAAGAGCGATCAGCATGAGTCATGGGACCAGCTATGCAATAAATGTGCTGACTGGCTATCAAGGCATAGAAGCTTCCATGTATCGGAAATAAAGGATATTATTATGGCACGCAGGGTTGGGTGAGTCAGTGCATCTACAAAAAATATCGAAGGGGACAGTATTCTAATTAACTTTCGCAGACCTTCTTTGGTGAGACACCTACTAAGGGGTTGCAAATTCATAACACATAATAGCACTAACATATGCGCACTACCACTTGGTTATTTCTACAAACCAAGTCATGCTCCTTTCACCAACAATTCCTCTTGAATTACTACCTCTAATAGGTTCCAGACCTTGTCTGGATTTGATATCCAAGACTGACTATCAACTTTTGGGGAAAATACTGATCCTGCTATTAGGTTACCTCATGCCCTGCCAGAAACTGAGGGTACTATTCCCACAACCCACTTATCCCTCCTATGCAAACGAAGGCCTCAGCAAGTTCAGACCTCCGTATCTTAAGCTGGAATGTTGCAAGGTTGTACTCTGAACTTCACCAGCCAGATTGGGTACATCTTATTAAAGACCAAGATATCCTTTTATTTCAAGAAACATGGGCCACACAAGAATTGCATATTGAGGGGTTTGAATGCCATAATATCCTAGCAACAACCCCCAAGCGGGGGGGAGGGCTTTATCAATCTGGGTCAATATTAAGTCAGGGGGATGCATAAAAACTGTACATACAGATAACAATAATTTTCTAGGCATATTATTTAATAGGGGAATTTCCTTTTGGATAATTTATTTTTATAACAATGATTTTCATTCTGTTCCAATTATGCATTTTATAAATGTGATTAATTTTATTGCATCTATTGGAAAATCCAAAGACTCTTTCAAGTCAGAAGGAATCTGTCTGGGGGCGATTTTAATGCTAAGCTATCTTACTCATGGTCAAGCGAATATTCACACAGCAGCAGACAAACATGCAATAGGGGTAGAGAGCTAATGGACCATTTGAACACTCTTAACTTAATTGATGTTATAGAAATTGATGCAACTACAAAAGATAATGCACCCCCTGAACCGACATTCAGAGGAAGGGGCTGTTCATCTACAATTGATAATGTTTTTTATCTCCCCCGCTTTTGAAGCAGCTAACTTAAAGCCGAAATTATGGCCACAATCTTTGGGGACCATAACCCAATACAAATAACGTTACGGATGTCTCCAGTTCCAACGCCTCAGACAGAATGTGGTGCTGGAGATCTATCACCATCCACAGATAATCGCAGACTGGTATGTCGAGGCATTAATAACGCAGACCGATTCAGTTCTATGGTTAGTGGAAACATGAATCTTATTAACATCTGTTTAGAGGCCCTGTTGCACACCCAGTGGCTATCAGCGCCTTTACCGAACTCAGTGGAGCCATTAAATCCTTGCTGTCTAAACCCATTTGTACAGTACTGCCGAACCTAAATGGTTCAATCAGGAGTGCTCAATTGCCAACAGGAAGCTCCGCAAGGCCCTATCTCAAAGCCCTAGGTGTAATGATTTGGTCAAGTCCTTAAGGTTGACATATAAGCAGGCTATTACTAATAGGAAGGAACTGTTATTAGATGAGTACTGGGATGCGCTCATTAATGCTGCCAGCTTAAATAATGGGAGTATATTTTGGACTACCATTAAAGAGCTAAGATCAATGGGACAACCGTTCACTCCCATCAGATGCAACATAATGAGCACTACCTGGCAAAGTTACTTTTCCACTATTTACCAAGAGCCTGCTTTTTAATCCGACCCTTTTATTAACAGGGTGCAACCTGGAGTCTCATTATCAATAAACGAGGTTGAGGAGGCTATACGTCAGAGTGTGAGCAATAAAACTCCAGGCTCTGACGGGATGGCCATCAATCTTATGTAACATGCATTTACAATGCAACGGTCTCGCCTTATCAAAAGTTAGAGCTAATGGTATTGTAAATGACACATTTTTTATTTATGTGTTGGTTTTGAAAACAGATAAATAAATTGCATTGTCATTTACAATGCCAATAGCTTAATCTCTTGCAAATGCGCGAACTATTGCATTTCCAAAGAGTGAGCAACACACACACACACACACACACACACACAGAGCGAGCAACACACACACACACACAGAGCGAGCAACACAGACACACAGAGCGAGCGCACATCGTAGGCAGCTACTGCCTTGGACTTTTTCTCAGTTTTAACAGGGACAGATAAGAAGAAGACAGTCTAAGTTAAGCAAAAAAAAATGAAATTACAAACAGAACAGATGAAATAAATTGAACAGATTTCGTAAAGATGAACGGACTAAGCAGCCAAGTTCACAAAACAGGCTTGAGATAATTAGTTTAACGTTACTTCAACAGTATTCCCTTTACCAACTGTCGTATTGGAAGTGCAAGCAAGGCTCTATGTATCTTTTTCCAGGTCATCTGCTGAGTTACTAAACCAGGCTAAATATACAAATTTTAGTCATAGGGTATTTCACCTAAACGCATGTTTGCAGTATCATACATGATCACCAAACTGCTGCTAAGATGTTCACACCTGTTACTGCACGAGCCCCTCTGAGGAGGTAGCCCTTTGGTTTCTCTAGGTCCAGGACTGGCTGCATTGGTATCGAACTGAGCCCAGGCAGGGGTCAGCCACACAAGAGCCATCCTCCTTGACCATGTGCTCCATCACCAGAGCGAAATGAACTAAGCCCCGTCCTTTTCAGATTGGGGGGCGTGTTTTTTTGATTGACTGAAGACGTCACAGAAAGAAAGAACTGAAAAAACATGCCCCCCCCAATCCAAAAAAGACGGGGCTTATATTGACAGACAAACCTCTTCTCCAATGGCAGGCTGCCGTTTAGGAAGCCAGCCAATGAAGAAGAGGGGCGGGTTTAAGCCCCACTACTAGAAAACATAAAATCTCGCCAGCGAGACTGCGCAAGCGCAGCCTACGCTAGCCGAGACCTAATAATGGCATCAATGTTGTGCATTGGCATGCTGAAAGCACCATCTATGCATGTTCCATACTCCATACTCCTGAGGCGTGATCCGGGAGATTTGCTAGCGCTGCATTAATAATTTCGCTGCTCATACATATTTGTGCTTCTAACTGTGTGGGGACTTAATTGCTTTTATCTTCTACCTCTTTGCGCCGTATTTTAAAGCTGATTGCACTGTTGCTGTCCTCGGGGATCCACTGGTCGGGGCAAGGGAGGGAGTGTGTTCGCCATATTGGGGGAGGACCGACGAGGTCGCAGACTAGTGTTTGCTGGCTCGCCTGCCTGGCCACCTCCGGGGCCTAAGGCAAGTCCATCTGCACCCGTCCGCGCCGGGCCGTCGCCAGGACCCCTGCCCTTTTCACTGCTGCTCGCATTGTGTATGCGCGTGATGAGCTATTGGCGTGGGAAGTTAAGTGTCTCTCTCCTGTCTGGGTTCCAAGCGAGGATGCTTTTCACTGCAAGTACTGTGCCTGCCATTTTCCATCTAAGAATTCCTATTCCCGCCTGGGAGATGGTATTGATCTAAAGTTTTTGAGTCTGAACTGTAGAT
This sequence comes from Lissotriton helveticus, assembly GCF_964261635.1. NCBI lineage: Eukaryota > Metazoa > Chordata > Amphibia > Caudata > Salamandridae > Lissotriton > Lissotriton helveticus. Next base: position 91,663,948 of record NC_136057.1, on the reverse strand, counting down.
CTCTTGCCAAACATCACAGTGAGGTTTTCGATCTCCTAACAGAGGAGGCTCCGGATGTTCTATTCCTGACCGAGACATGGCTTACGCCTGACTCAGTGGCTGAATCCTGGTTGGCCCTTCCTTCGGGATATAGGTTATATAGTATGTGCAGAGAGGCCGGCAGAGGGGGGGGGGGGCATTGCAATAATTGCAAAGGAAGTCTACAATTATTCCCTGAGCAAAGAGAACAATGCTGGCTGTGAAAGCGCTCTGTTTAAAATCACACTGAATTATAATTTCACTATGACCGGCCTCCTCATTTACCACTTGCCAGGTCAATCTTTTCCCTTTAGAGAAGATCTGCTCAACAAAGTCGCGCAATATGCATGCAGGACGGCAAATTTCACTATTCTCGGGGACCTCAACCTCCATCTTGATAATTGCGGGACGGCTGAGATCGCCAGCTTTTTGGCGGATCTGGAGGTCTATCCGATGATTCAACAGGTTCAAACAGGTACTTATGTGGCTGGTCACCTGCTGGACCCTATCTTTTCCAAATTAAGCCCTTTTACGATTCTACCGCCCATTCTGCAGGCATGGACTGACCATTATTTGGTCCCTTTTAACATGCGACTTCAGGTAAAAGGCGACTTGATCGGCCCAGCTCCGGTTCTAAAGCGCCCTTGGAACAAGCTCGACCCTGGCTGTGTCTCGACATGGCTGTCGAGCCATAGGCCCCAGTTGCCGCCGGATATTGAAACAGCAAATTCCTGCTTTAATGAGTGGGTAACCTCAGGCCTGGATAGTTGTATTCCGGCGAGACTGGGAGGGAAATTTCGTGGGCCATCGAACCCTTGGTTTAGTGACTCATTAGCCACGGCCACAAAGGGCTGCAAGCAGTTGGAAAGTGCCTGGAGGCGCTCCTATGACCAGGCGGCAAAAAGGAAATATCGTGCCGCAATTAATCGGTATCATAAGCTTATTCAGCAAGCTCGAGCCAAGTTTGTGGCCGATAAAATTCTGGCCAGTACTAACCCTGCTAAAACGATCTTCGCTGTGCTGAAGAGCATGAAGAGCGGAGGCACCGCAGGGACTTCTTCGATCTCCTCCGATCAGCAGTGTACTGAGTTGGCCGTGTACTTTGTGAATAAAGTCGATAAGATTTATCAGGGTTTACCCACCCCTATTTCGCCCCAGCTGGTGGGGGACCCGGGGACTTTGGGTTTCATGGGGGTTAGCACCCTGTCATCTTTTCCTCCGCTGTCTCAGCAGGAGTTTGAGACTCTCTGCTCAAAGATCAAATCAGGTTCACCAGCGGATCCACTGACGCCTGCTCACTTTCGTCAGTTCCATTTTCTTCTTTTTCCGCTGAACCTTAACCTGGTTAATCTCTCTTTGACCTCAGCGTCTGTTCCAAGGCCCTGGAAACATGCCAAGGTTATTCCTCTGCTCAAAAAACCCTTGTTGGACCATGCAGAGTCAGCTAACTATCGCCCGATCTCCCAACTGCCATTCTTGGCAAAGGTGGCAGAATCGAATGTGAATTCCATTTTATACAAGTTTGCGGAGCAGAATGCCATCTTTGACCCATCCCAACATGGCTTCCGTGCCTGCCATAGCACTGAGTCTGCATTATTGGTAGTCACGGAGGCCATTCGGGTGAACCTGGATGTTGGAGACTCAGCGGCCTTGGTCCTTTTGGACCCAAGTGCCGCTTTCGACACCGTCTCCATGCGATACTCTTAAACCGCCTGCAGGAAATTGTCATCAGGGCATGGCTCTGGAGTGGCTACGGTCTTTTCTGGAGGGATGGTCCTTCCAAGTTCACGTCCCTCCTTTCCATTCTCAAGAGCTCGCCTTGCGCCAGGGTGTACTGCAGGGTTCAGTGTTAAGCCCTCTATTGTTTAACATATACGTCCAGCCACTGGCTGTGTTGGCGAAGGGAAGGGGTTTGTCACTGGTATCATACGCTGATGATACACAGCTAGTGATCGCTTTTTCCAAGAAAAGCTGTACCAACTTCCCGCGCATCCGAAAATCCACCATGGGTGGCAGATCCTTCTCCTTCCTGGCTGCCAAGACCTGGAACTCACTCCCCACTCACCTCCGCCTTACCCAGAACCACATCTCCTTCAGAAAAGAACTTAAAACCTGGTTATTCGACAAATAATGAACCCCTTCCCCTAGCGCCTTGAGACCCTCTGGGTGAGTAGTGCGCTATACAAATGCCTGAACTTGAACTTGAAATTGATCAAGTTTAAAGAGGACCTCTCTGTGATTGTGGACTGGATGGCGATGAACTGCTTACAGCTTAATGCCAGCAAGTCCGAGATCTTGCTGTTTGGGAAAGATCAGGGGCTGTGGTCTGAGATTTATTGGCCGGACCGCCTGAAAACTGCCCCCTCGCCCAAGGAGACAGTGAAAAACCTAGGCATTTGGTTTGACAATGGCCTAACATTTGACACCCAATCCAAAGCAGTGGCTGTGGCTTATTTTGGGCTTCTGAGGAGCCTGAAACCATTGTTGTGCTTTTTCCCTCCTAAAGTTCGCCAAATCATCCTTCAGTCGACAATTTGTCTAGACTGGATTACGGGAACTGCCTATACCTGGGCGCGAACAAGGCTAGCGTCAAGCGTCTTCAAAGGGCACAGAATGCAGCTGCCCGCATGCTGATGGCCCTTCCGCACACTTGCTCGGTTTCCAATGTACTTCAGAAACTTCACTAGTTACCGGTAGAAAAGCGCATTCAATTCAAGGCGCTTTGTTTGGCGCATAAAATCTTGTTACCTCAGGCACCGGCAGGACTGACGGGGCTGCTAGAGTTCTATGCGCCACGACGTCCTTTAAGATCTGCCGCCTTAGCTCTGGTGTGCACCCAGCGTGTCTGGAAAGCCAGGGACGGGTGGCCGTTCCTTTCGCAGCCTGGCCGCGTAACTCTGGAACTCACTCCCTGTGTTCATCAGAGTGATCCAGTATCATCTTGCATTCCGGAAGGCCATAAAGACCTGGCTCTTTCCAGCTTAAAGCTTTTCGTATCTGGTTCTTGTCCGGGAGTCTGTGGTCTGCGCTGGGACGGCCCGTCGCTGGGGCAGCCATGCGCAGTATAAATCTGATAAATAAATAAAATAAATAAATAAATAAATGTTTGTAATTCTGAGGAGAAATGATATTATTCTATTCTGACTCATGTTGCAGGCGAACCCTAGTACGAGTCTACACTAACTGTTTATTGCTCATTTTAAACTAATAAAGAGATTCAATTGAAGGACTCTGAGACTCTGAAAATGCATCTCTGCCACGGACCAGACCTCTCTGGTTGTTTATTTGGAAGCAGGAGTAAATCTTGCAACAATACCTGAACTCCCGATAGTCATCTCCAAAAGTCTGAGTATAAAACAAGCTTGCAAAAACTATTTTCTTTACAGGTGCTTGTTGTTGTCCTAGATATTCATGTATGCATGCGTATCTGCGGTGGTTGTCCTTAAGTGGCATTTTGTTAACTATTCAAAAGTGTACTCAAAGCGAGCTCTGGCTAATGCTTGCGCATCCACGGAGCCATCGTTGAATGAACAGGTTTTGTTTAAGTAAAGCACATTCGAATATTCTCCCTGTAGATGTGTGTGCATCAGTGGTAGGAGCGATCTTTGATGAGATTTGTTAAAGCAAGTGCCATTTGAAGATGCAAGTAGTGCACGCGTGCACTTGCAGCACGTTAGAATGTCAGCGTGCGTGTGTGCACAGTCAGCTCTTTTTGGAAGCACATACTTGTGATTGTGGCGCAACCTTGCTTGCTCCCGCAAGGCGGATGCCGCCACAAGCACGAGTATGTGCTTCCAAAAAGAGCAAAGCAACGGCTAAAGGTCCTCCTATGCACACTGCGTATGCGAGACCTAAAAATGGCATCCAGTATGGTACCCTTTACAAGGGTGCTTGTGTTTATCAGTTGTTTCAGTTGCATGGCCTCCATGTCATGAATTAATCTAACTGCTGTGGTATTATCAGGTTCATTCAGATGGAAGTTAAAGTCCCCCAATAATGTAATGGAGCTCTTGCTGGCCACCATGTCTGCTATTAAGCTGGGAAATTCCTCTAGGAATGGAGTGGGGGGTCCTGGGGGTCTATGTAGCAGTGTGCCTGAAAACGAGTTATTAGCCGATGTTTTAGGCTGAATTGTAGTTTCACTGCTGGTGGTGGCAACAGATGATATCATGCATTCATAGTCATTTTTGTAAATGATTGCTACCCCGCCTCCGGTTTTTCCCATCCTATCTTGCCTTTGGATAAGGAAATCTGGGGTTAGTCCTTGGATTATGTCAGGGTCGGAAAATTCTTTCAACCACGTTTCAGTAACGAAGAGAATGTCAAGTTCTTCATTCTCTATTAGCATTATGATTTCTGTGGTGTGTGCTGGCAAGGATCTACTGTTAATAAGACCCATATCTCATTCCTAGTGGGCCTATCTAGTTGTAGTGGCCCTTCAATCTTGCCTGAGTTAAACTTAGTCCGGCAGAGAGGGCATGAAATCTTCTTCCCTATCAAGCTTGTTGGCGCTAGAGTCATCTCACAATGGGCTCTACCCGAGTATCTCAATGAGAGTAATAATGCTCTATCATATGTGATGAGCTTACCGTTTTCTGGGACGAATCCGGCATGGTTCCTTGCCCTTGACCGTGTCCGGACGCAAGCGGGCTAGCCTTAGGCGCACCAGCAGCGTGCTGCTGCACGTCCGTGCTGCAGGCACCATAAGTAGGCTTTTGCTTAACTACTAGAGCGCTGACCTGTCCCTCGCGCCCAATGAGGGCGAGTCCTCTCAGCTGTGCTCACTGGTCTTGCCCGGCCCAGCTCCCGTTCTACTGTTCGACGTAGGTCAGGCTTCCCCACAGTGACTAAGCATTCAATTCAATTTCAGTTTAAAAAAAACATTTGTTTCAAAAAGCTTTACATTTAAAAAGCGATTGTCTTAGAAGCATTCAGAGTAATTTTAAAAGCGATACATTCTATCATTCAAAATACTCTGCCTTAAAAAGACTGTGCAAACAAGCAAGTTCTCAGTTAGTACTCTCTGGTACCTTGTGTCTGACCTGTCTCAGTTTCTATGATTCTTCCTGTTTCTCTTGTTTAGAAATGGCAGCTTATTGAGCTCTGCAGGATGTGAGCATCTGGAAGGGCAGCCCCAGCTCTACCCCTCCCACTCTCCCCAATGAACGCGCTATGGCTTAGCAAGAGAAACAGGAAGAATCTGATCTGAGCCTCTTGTCACCATACATTAGGAATAAACAGACTCGCTGAATAAATGTTGCAAAAATGTAACAGACTCACTCAGTATCCAAGAATCACTCAGCGAGTCTGTCTGCTCTGACACTTCTGGAAAGTTAGGGAAGGATTAGCAGAATGAGCAGCTTTTACTCCCATGGGACCACCGAGAGCAAAAGAGATACAGCGACCCCGGCTCAACCCCGACCCCTTTTTCAAGAACATGGAAATACACATGTAGCTAGGGCGGTTGCCAGGAGGATCTAGATCAGTGATAATCAAAGTACGGCCCGGGGGCCGGATAAGGCCCTCCAGGTCTTTACATGCTGACCCCTGGGCAGCAGCAGTACTGGGCTGCCGTTTACTCGACTCAGAACTAACATGAAAAAGAAACATACGTGGAGAAGCGTGGCTCAGTGGTTAGAGGCGGCAGACCCGGAAGCTGAGATCGGTCGTGGACCAGGGTTCGATTCCCCGCCTCGGCGGATCTCGGGCTCAAAATTCCACGGACTCGATAATTCTCGTTCCGGTGCCTACTCGACTCACGGGGTCACACTCTGCGACTCTGGGCAATAGATTGCTTAATCTCCACTACGGCCCCTCGCGGCGGGATGCCTGGCTTTCACCTTGTGGATACTCTGCCGGGATATCTCACAGGGGAATACCAGGACGGGTTCCCTAGCAAGCGCTTAGATACCGTGTCGGTGATTTGCGCTATATAAATACATGTACATACAGCAAACACTTATTTAAAGGTTAATTGCAGTTAGGAAAAGGAGGTAACTAGGCCTTTAACTTTAGGAACACCTTCATTCTTAAAGGCAGCCACTAGATATACATGCTTTGTTTCCCTACCCCGACTTTACACCCCCGCTGGCATCAGTGCGTCCCTCGGTCACACCATAGACCAAACTTTGCGGCCTCTGGGAAAATGTTTGTGAGTACCCGTGATCTACATCAACAAAAGGCAGGAGTAGTTAGACAGGAGGACAAAACAGAAGCATGCATCTCTAAAAGGCTCAAACAGGAACCAATTAAAACAAGTTAGCCATGCAACAGTTGATGTTGCACCAAGGATATTGTGCTGGATAACTAAACACGTATAAGGTCCCAAAGGCGAGACCTATTGGCTATGGCAATGCTTTTTGTTTAAGTTTAGCAATACAATAATTAGGTGTTCAATCTTTCTATCTCATGACCTCACCTGGGGTTTAATATGGGTGATAGGGTCCCTGCTGTGGGTCTGGCACCCTCGCTGGCCCTGCTGAGCTTTCTAATGCCTTTGTGTAAATAACACCAGGACTGAACTAAAGAGGGCCTGTGGATGAACAACTGCGCATGCGCTAAGGACATACACAGCTGCCCGCCGTGGTTAAAGAAGGCCTTGATTTAATAACTGCGCATGCGCTGAGGACAGACACAGTCTTCCGTGGCGGAGCGTGGATTAAAGAGGGTCTTAAATGAAAAACTGCGCATGCGCTGGGGACAGACACGGCCTACCACGGAATAAAGAGGGACTGCGCTGAGGACAGACGTTGCTTTTAAGACAATCAAACTCCAGAAGTCGTTGACAAAAAGATGTATATCTCCCCAACACAGGCTCCGTCAGGACGGAGCTCAGTAAACGGCGACACCTGTGACTCGTCAGCTGACAGCTCAGAGCCAGCACAGGTGGGACGGTGTCCTCGCAAGGATACAAAGACGCACAATAATTAGTGACAATGAATAAGACACACGGAGCACGCACCACAGCAGACGCTGAAGTTTATTCGATGGGTGGATGTATCTCTCCTCTGCGCAGGCGCAGTGAGACTGAACTGAATTAGCCCTCGATGGGGGGGCGGTATCTCTCCTCTGCGCAGGCGCAGTGAGACTGAGTATCCTCGCTGGATTGGCCCTCGATGGGCGGAGGTGGCTCTCTTCTGCGCAGGCGCAGTCAGACTGAGTGTCCACGCTGGATTGGCCCTCGATGGGGGGGAGGTATCTCTCCTCTGCGCAGGCGCAGTCAGACTATCCTCGCTGGATTGGCCTCTTTCCTGGCTGCGCCCCGCGCTCAAGGCCGTTCACAGTCCGTACTCGGCGCGAGGCCCCACCTAACGCTGCGCCAGGAAGCAGTGTCTTCGCTGCGCGCGCGCGTTACGTGGGGGGAGGAATAACACACCGGACCTCACTCCTCACAGGCAGCCGGGCCCCCGGTGCCCCCTCTCCCCGGGCCCTGAAGCCCCCACGGACCGGAGCTCAAGCAGAGGTGAGGTGTCCTCAAAGCGCCAACCAGGTGTGTGTGGTTTAAACAAAATAATAATATTTTTATTGGATTTTATGTTATTGTTTTAATTGTTATTTATGAAGAACAAAAGTCCATGTAACCCCGTTCCCCGTGTGTGTGTTTGTGATCCCAGGTGATGTCCCTGGCGTCTGATTCCTGGTGTTTGTTTAGGAGTCCAGAGGTTACATGGCAAAACCTTGTCTCTGCATGCCGTGTAGTTTTCATTCATTATTGTCGTGTTTATGTAATCCCCTCATCGCGTGCCGGAAGGGAGATGTGTGTGGCTAGAGCTGTGTCGGCGCCGACACTGTTGGGGGGCTAAGCTGGGGCCTAGGGCTTGCAATAACCACAGGAGGCATTAATGGGTGTTTAATTGGGTCTCGCCTGCATAGCCCGACTGGCGTACGTTCCGGCGTACCCACTTTATTAACTCTAGGATCACATGACCCTCACGTTACGTGCCTGTTTCGTCACAGGCACGACTCAACATTCCTCCCCAACAAACATCAGACCAATATCAGTAGCTAAACACAGCACCTAGCCATAAATGGCCGGTCACACCAGCTTCAGGCGCATAATAAACAAGTCTCTCATTCACACAACTGAGAACAGACTTACGTGAAGTAGTCCCGCAGGCGGTGAGAGGGCTCCGGATTCTCCCGTAGACGATGCTGGGACGGGCCCCGCCCCGGGGCCTCACGGCCTCCGGCCTCAGGTGTTGCCTCACCTCGATCGGTCCCAGAGTGACCACAATCTTCCTCCGGCATTCCACTCACTGCTCCTTCTCCACAGGTCAGGACCTAGTTACCTGGTTCACTGCTGCTCTCCGCGGGTGACGTTTTCGCCATCCGTCCTGGCTGGCATCAGCCGAATGCATCACGCTAGGGCATGCCTCAACCCGGGCTGGCTCGGGCTCCGAGACTGCCCGCTGGTACTTTTTGAAATGCGATACATTTCGAGTCAGTCTCTCTCCCTAGGGTCGCAATGATTCAAGTTCCTTTGACCTTGACCACAGTCCATGGGTCCTTCTCGTACGGCAACTGAAACTTGCCACTGGTTAAGCGGTTTCTAATTAGCACCAGGTCACCTTTTTCAATCTGCGGGGGCCCGCCGTCTGTGACTGACTTGAGCATGAGCCCTCTGACGTTTCACATCCACTCAACTGTCATCTGGTGCAACAGGGCACCACTGGGGATTGTGTGGAATGGAGTCCGTAACCACTCTTCCTATGAGGAGATGGGCTGGGGCTACCCCCGTGGTGGTGTGGGGGGTCTGGCAGTAGCTTTGTAGAAATGTGAAAATGGCAAACTCTACAGACTGACCCTTGTTATGAGCGATTCGTATTATCTTATTTAAAGTCCGCATAAACCTTTCCACCTCTCCATTTGCTTGCAGCCATCGTGGGGTGATCCTCCGGTGGTGAATGCCGAGGCCGCTTAGGTAGGTAGCTAGCTCTTGCCCTTGAAAGGGGGGCCCATTGTCAGTCTTTAGTTCCTGGATGAGACCGTGAGTCAGCATGATCTTTTCAATCTTTGGGATCACCTCCGCAGCACTAGGCGCTTCTGTGATTTCGACTTCTGGGTATTTTAGAGTGATCATTGATGGCTACAACTCCACCCTCCAACTCCACTTCCACCCTCCAACTACACCCTCCAACTCCACCCTTCAACTGCAACTCCAACTCCACCCTCCAACTCCACCCTTCAACTCCAACTCCACCCTCCAACTCCACCCACTCCACCCTTCAACTCCAATTCCACCGCAACTCCACCTCTACCCTCCACCTCCACCCTCCAACTCCACACTCCAACTCCACCATTCAACTATGTTTTTTTGTCGTCCACTAAAGAGTGCGGGAGAGGCGCCAAACGGGAGCACGAAAAATATTTGTTTATATTACATTTCAAAACTTCGATACAAGTTACCTATCTCGGTTAGGTGGCGAAAATTTAATAAGAAACCAATGTTACCTTTAATAATTCACATACATTTGTCAGCACCTGCGGCGATGGTTGGTGGGAACTGCAATGCAATAGGTCTCGCATTTACCAGAGTTTGAGCTATTGACATTGCAAATGACAATGCCTTTTACTTTTGTTTTCGTTTTTAAAACCTATATAAAAGGCATTGTCATTTACAATGCCAACAGCTCAAACTCATATAAATGCGAGACCTATTGCATTGCAAATGCTTGTTACGTTTGCAGGTAGAACTCTAGCGGAAACCATCCTCTTACACTTCTCGCACCTTAGCGTGTGCGTCAAATAGGAGCCTGTACATACTCTGTAGTCTCCGGTTTTAATTCACAAACTCACATAATGGTCCTGATGAAAGCCAGTTTTACCACAAGGCCTGTCTGAAACTAGTTGACCACACTGGATGTGGGAGCCCGTGATTACCTCCACATCATGTCCATAGCCTTGCTTTTAAATACTGCAAAGAGCCCACAAATAAAAAACCCCCGTGGACCTTGGGACCCTTTGGACAATTTTTTATTCCACACTCACAACACCATCACTGCACACTCACCTAACACAGTACGCTCCACTGTAAACACGTCGCAGCACACCCGAGGCACATTCGGTGCCCTGGGTGGGGCCCGATGATGAAGCATGCCACCAACTAGGTTGATGGGTTCACAAAATGTAATTTTCCCAGCCACTTGTGAGCCCCCTGTAAGCGATCCTAGCAGCACTTCTCCATGACCAGTGCAGCTCGTTAGCTGCTGCCCAATGCCGCCTCTGTATGCGCGCATTCCCACGATCTCTCCCTGAGTCTCCCGGCACCAACTCTGCTCTCTGGCTGCCTCCACCCTCATGCCGGGTCTGAGCATGCACTGCGAGCCCGCTGCCGCCGTCCACGCCATGGGGAGCCCGCGCCCCCGCTCGCCTGCCTCTAGAGAATGCCCTGTGTTTAGTGGTAGATTCCTTTTCTTCTTTTTTCCTTAATAATGTCCTTCTGATAGGGGCCGATTCATGTTGTTTCCTCGCCTAGAAATGGACGGCACTCACGACCGGACTGCTCAGCCAGCCACCATGTACTCGGCCTCGAAAATTATCGATCACAATCCTGTCCTGATCAAGTTGTCATAAGCGGAAAGGCGGAAAGCAGCTTCCATTTGGGACAATTTACAAAATTCATTATGTGCAACATACATAAATTGTTTCTTACGAGGGGATTTAGGCCCTAAAAGGAAGTCGGGCAAATCTGTGTCCCCATTTAAAAGAGACAAATGTTGTTTGACAGATGACAATGTGGAGTTTCCCAACCACTGCAGACATACTTTACCTACTGAGTACGTAGTGCCGATATGGGATTGAGGGAAGCGAGGGTCAGGTATACTGAGCGTAAACCTGGTGGAAGCATTAGAAAAGCATAATTGACACGCATTGGTACTTATTGGCCACTTCCACCAGCCAAATTGATTACTGTCTGAGGAGTTAATAGTACCATTTTGAACCATGTCATATAGGGAGGCCATAGAACAATTTTTGTAGAGTGGCCATGCGCCTTACGCAGCCAATTGCGGAAGTGAGGGAGCATTCACATTTTTAGTAGTAGCTAAACCAAGACATGTAGTCTGTTGCACCATGTCATTCAAAAATATCAACTGTGATGGAATTAAACAAGCACGATGTAATGACTCAGTACCCTCAGTACTTCACTCTTTGGCCTCTCCGGGACGAGATCGGAGCTCACGCGCTGGCTTCTCGGATGCAATCGCATCTAAGGGGTGAGCTAACGGGTCAATGGCCCCTAAACCATTGAAGTGGAAAGAGTCTATATGCTTGACAATGTGGGGTTGGAGGTGGGGGCGCCTCTCTTCACGCGACTTCACACTATTCTGTTCGAAGATGACGACTGGCACATCAGGCCCCGTCAGGGCTTTTGTGCAGGTCACTATGCATATGCAAGATCACAACAAAGCGGGCACGCTGTTCTCAGCGCGAGGGCCCTTTCAGATGCAGGGGTGCATCTTGGCTGCAGCGTTGGGAGGCGCTCGGCTCTGGGCACTCACAGCAGCAGGCCTGGCTCCGCCGCGAGGCCGGACAGCCTGGGTTTAATCAGCTGCATTCCTTCCCGCTGGCTCACACACTCAGATAGGAGTCACCCAGGCACCCCTGCGCTGGTCTCTCGTGCGCACTTACATGCCGCCTGGGTGCAATCTCACTCACACTCCGCCTCTACACAATCTCATGCACACTCACACTTCAACTGGGCAGAATTTCATGCACTCATACTCTGCCTAGACACAATCATTCGCCTGCACACTGACACTGTGTTTAGACACAAGCTGATGCACACTTCACCTCACACAATGCACACTGAAACTCCACCTACACATTCCCATTTATTTATTTATTTATTTATTTTGAAAGTTTTATATAGCGCGAACAAGATCCTTGCAGATATCAGAGTGCTTTACACATGTATGGGATTAAAAGACAAAAGAGTGATTAACAGGCGTTTTGTGCAAAGAGGAGCAGAAGGTTATCAATGGAGAGCAATGTAAGGTAACAAGGTACTTAGTTGGTCAGGCCAGACAAAGTAGTAAAAGGTTAGATGATGAGTCTCGAGAGTCCCTCAGCTTATATTCATGTGAATTTAGCCATGAGGATCGATTTTACTTGTTTTTTAAAAGATACCGTGGAGGAGATAAGGTATCTCTGGTTTCTGGAGGGAGGGCATTCCAGATCCTGGGTGCCATCCCTGAGAAGGAGCGTTTATAAGTTTTTTCCTTGTGGAATGTTTGTGGTTTGAAAAGAAGATTTTCTGTGCTTCTTGTGGCTCTTGAACCACCTGAAATTGTCAATTTCTGAGTGAGGTAGCTGGGCGAGTTGTGGTGTATAGCCTTGTGTGTCATGCAAGCGATTTTCAGATGAATTCTAGCTTCGTAAGGCAGCCAGTTCAGGGATTTTAAGTCAGGAGAAATGTGTGAGCGCTTTTTTGATCCAGTGATAAGTCTCGCTGCAGCATTCATAGAGGCTCTTAGTGGTGCGGTTGTCGATATGGGGAGGCCACAGAGGGCGACACTTCCATAATCTATCCGAGGAATAACTAGGGCTTGTACTGCGGTCTGGAAGTCATTGGCTGGGAGGAAGGGTTTAAGCTTCCTCAAAGTATTAATTTGGAAATTAGCTCCCTTAGTTGCCTTGCTGATATGATGTTGCGTATTGAGATTGGCGTTGAGGGTTATACCTAAAGATTTAGCTTAATCCACGATGGTAGGTTGGACGTTGAGTGCAGTTAGGTGTTTAAGCCAAGCCTGAGTGATGGGGATTTTAGCGGGAGGTGCTATTAGAAGGAATTCCGTTTCTAGAGCGTTAAGTTTGAGATGATTCTCGGCCAGCCGTGTCTGTGTGTTCCTAAGCATTGTGTTGAGTAGTTTGATGTCTTCAGGGGATTGTATATTGAGGTAGAGTTGGGTGTCGTCTGCGTACATGTGAAATTGTACATTAGATGCTTGCAGCAGTATGGTGAGTGGTTCCATGACTTGATTGAACAATGTTGGGGATAGGGAAGATCCTTGTGGGACACCTAGTGTTACTGGAACGGATTAGGACATCGTGTTGTTGATCTTGAATTTCTGAGTCCGGTTATGCAGAAAGGAGGTAAACCACTTGAGTACAGTCCCTGATAGACCAATTCTGATATTCATCAGCTCAATTAAGTTCTCGTGTTTGACGGTGTAAAAGGCTGATGAGAGGTTGAGTAGGATAAGGAGGCAGGTATCGTTCTGATCTAGGATTTGAAGTGCGTCATCAACTATGTGTGTCATGGCTGATTCCGTGTTGTGTCCTGCTCGGAAGCCTGATTGGTGTGAGTTGAGGAGGTCAAAGCGATCGATGTGTTTTGTCAGTTGGAGGTATAGGAATATTGGAAATAGGACGGTAGTTGTTTTGGTCGGTAGGGTCTGCTGTGGGTTTCTAAAGTATGAGCGAAACTTGTCCCACTTTGAGGGAGTCGGGGATGAGTCCTTGTTGAAGTGAGCTGTTAATAATTTTGGTCCAAAGCGGGAGAAGCAGTGGGGTGAAGTCCTTTACAGCATTTGCAGGTAGGGGGTCTGTAAGGTGATTAGAGAGTTTCATGATACTGAGCACCTTGCCTATCGTTTCTTCTATGTAGGTGTCAAAGGACGACCATGTAGCATTGTTTTTTGATTCAATGGGTGTTTTGCGGAGGGGGCTGGAGTATAGGCTTAGATCATTGAGGAGATCATTCCTGATGTTATCATGCACTCATACTTCTCCCCCAGACAATGAGCCTGATGGTTCAAGCCACCTTTCGTGACGTCACTTCCTGTCGTGACGTCACTTCCGCTGACAGCTTCCCCCCACTTCTTTTTTTAGGACTCGTGCCCTGCATCCATCCATCTAGCTTCTACCACCAAAGGGAGAAGCAGGGGGGGCCCTCACACATGGAGAAAGAGAGGGGCCCCTCCCACAAGGGGCAGCAGAGGGGCCCCTCCCAGAAGCAGAGGGGCCCCTCCTAACCTACTACAGGGGTCCCCAGGGGGAGGCAGCAGCAGTCCCCCAGGGAGGGGTTCATTCTGTATTAATTTTAGGATGTTTATAATGCGTGAACGAGGCCGGGGGGAGTCAATGCGCCTCGTATTAAACATTTATTATCACAAGTTGTGCACAAGAAGAGATACACACAGTATAACACCCCCAGAGGGACAGACATCAGTAGTGGGGTACAGTGGGGTGCAGTGTCAGCTGCACAAGACACGATCATCAGCACAAGTCAGAAATACCCCAGGAGATCTGCCCCCTCCAGAGAGGACACTTCTGGGTAAAGGACACTTTTTGGAGACGGATCATTGAGGGGGATGGGGGGGCAGCAGCATCACCGGAACCAGGTCCCGGGGCTGAAAGATGGAAATGGATCAGGACATTTCCCTCATTCGCCTTATTCTGAGGGATGAACACGTGCCTCGTGTGTAGCGCCTCGTGTCTGGTGTGTGGTATTAAAGCGCCTCGGTCTGAGCCACAGTCCTGCCCCCGGTGGGTGCCTCTGGGCAGGTCCAGGGGAGCAGTGTCTCTTCGGGGCCTGTGCATAGCGCCCCGAGGCTCAGGGTGGAGTCAGAGGCTCTGTATGGGGTGGAATGAACTCTGGGCCCCTCGGTCCTTAATGAGAATCATCCTTCACCGAGAGGCCTGTCCAGAGGAGGGGCAGAGGAGGAGAGGCCTGTCCAGGAGTGCATTAGAGGTGAGGCCTGTCCAGTGGGGTGCAGAAGAGGTGAGGCATGCCCAGGGGGTGCAGAGGAGGTGAGATCTTCCCAGGGGGTGCAGAGGAGGTGGGGCCTGTCCAAGGGGTGCAAAGGAGGGGAGGCAGGTCCAGATGGTGTAGCATAAGGCACACTCCTTGCCATGCTTGCGGCAAACTGGTAAACGGGAACATGAATCAGATGGCAGAGAATGGGATGTCACAGCCAATGGTCCCAGCCAACTGGCATCTGTGCTGAGCATGCAGAATCAAAGGCAGTCAAATTGGAACATGCCTTCGGTACCGATGGTCCCACAGCCCAATACAGAATAGAATGTCAAATTCTTAACAAATTCAGGATTTCAATGAAATCCTTCAGTGATTAATAAGAATTTCCCACAACTTGCATCTACACTAGGAGTTTCTACTGGAGTGAATGAGACACAATGTCGGTGCCTGAGACGGTAGAAGGGTTGCATTCTTGGTGCAGTCCTAGAGGTCACCCAGAGTAGCCCTTTTGTAGAAGAAGTAAATGGATATCCAGCATCACTTTTAATCAATAAATGTGCCTCTCGTCCCAAAGTCAGACTGACGGCAGCTCCCAACCCACCCCTCTTGGAAAAGGAGTCTAAGTTGTAGGCCTTTCTAATAAACAACTAATAAGCTGCCAGCAAATGTTCCCGTACAAATTGGGTCAATGATGAATGGCCAAAAACTTAAACTGTGATTAAGATCCAGTTATTATGTTAGGGAATAACCTTGTAAAAATGACTTGTGGCTTTTAGGTGAAGTGTCACAATTCATTATTCATTTTGTAGGTGTGGTTTTAAATTACATTTTGTTGTGCCATGTTGTCATGAACATTCATTGATTGCTGTCATTTTTACCTCATCATGAAGTCTGAAAACTTTTACTGTTTTGGGATATTTGCTGGAATTGTTTTATTTTACACTTTTCCTAAAATCAGACTACATGTCAATCATCTTACTAATTTTGTACTTAAGAACTTTTCTTGATTTTTAACTAAGCAGATTCTATGTCAGTTTGCTATTTGATATTATAGAAAAAGGTTTTCTTATTTCTTAGCACACATTTGTTGTGGTGGTCTGTCTATTGACTCTACAGCTAGAGTTATTTCTGAGTCTGGCTTTTGATATAATTTAGAGGTTACCATTATGTGATCCTCCTGCAAATATCATGATAATTATTTCTCTGACTGTGTAACCATGTTTATGTCTTCAATAATTATTTGAAACCTTTAATATAGCTTTGTAGCTTGTTGTAGCTCCAAAGGCAAGGGCCTTTACCAAGGGAGCAGTCCTTTAAGGGGCTGTACTGCTGCTATGGCTGACTATAAGGTCATTACCCTGTTTGCCCCATGAGGGCAGAATGTGTTAAATTATTATAACGGTGTCCCAGAGACCGAGGGAGTTGTAACACCTCCGGTACTCCGGAACCTTTGATTCACAGCTGTTGCTGTGAATGTTGAACAGTTAACAGCTGCCTGCAGGGCCATGGTGGTTAATTGTGGAACATTCACAGCAATAGCTGTTAAAGTAGGCTGAAGTCATCCCCTGGTTCTCCCTGTGCTCGGTTGTTTTGTAAATCCAGGACGTTTATTTGTAAAATGTGATGAAGTGTGATTGTCGTCTGATGCAAAATTATTTCTTTAATTCCTTTCAAGGTATTCTGGGATGACAGGCAGTGCAGCGTGGCTGCCACTCTTGGGGAAACAAATAAAATAATTGTCAGGTAAGGATTCCTATAACTCTGTTTCCTTTTCCCCTGTTTCTTTCTTTCTTTTTTTTTTGTCTTTTCCCTTTTGACTCACTCTGTGCACTATTCTTCTTGTTATCAAACTTCTGATAATCACATGATGGAGCCACATTCCACTCTTGGAACATGTTGGGGGGTGTAGTGCAGGTCCAGTTCCTTTTTAGGGCTCGGGCTCTGCGTACACTGCACATGCAGTGTCGCTCAGCGAGAGTCCTATTCCGGGCGTTTTGAAAATGGATCCTGAAATTCCACATAGCTTGTGCGTGTGGATTTCCAAGGCCCATTTTCATTGGCCTTCGGTGCATGCTGCTTTTAAACAGAACACGCAATAGGCCATAGGCGGTCGCATAGCTCCGCCTACGGCCTATTGGTGTCTGTTACGTGCACCAGAGGCCATATGTTTTGAATTATCGCGGCTTGATCTATCTATCTATCTATCTATCTATCTATCTATCTATCTATCTATCTATCTATCTATCTATCTATCTATCTATCGCCCTCACTTTATCTCTCTATCGCCCTCACTCTATCTATCTGTCTATCTGTCTATCTATCTATCTATCTATCTATCTATCTATCTATCTATCTATCTATCTATCTATCTATCACCCTCACTCTATCTATCTATCGCCCTCACTTTATCTATCGCCTTCACTCTATCTATCGCCCTCACTCTATCACTCTATCACCCTCACTCTATCTATCTATCGCCCTCACTCTATCTATCTTTCGCCGTCACTCTATCGCCCTCACTCTATCGCCCTCTATCTATCGCCCTCTATCTATCGCCCTCTATTTATCGCACTCTATCTGTCTATTGCCCTCTATCTGTCACCCTCTATCTATCCCCCTCTATCTATCTATCGTCCTCGCTCTATGTATCGCCCTCACTCTATCTATCGCCCTTACTCTATCTATCTATCTCTCTATCTATCTATCTATCGCCCTCTATCCATCTATCGCCCTCACTCTATCTATCGACCTCTATATATCGCCCTCTATCTGTCTATCGCCCTCTATCTGTCTATCGCCCTCTATCTGTCTATCGCCCTCTGTCTATCTATCGCCCTCACTCTATCACCCTCACTCTATCTATCTATCGCCCTCTATCTATCTATCACCCTCTATCTATCGCCCTCTATATATCGCCCCCTATCGTCCTCTATCTATCGCCCTCAATCTATCTATCGCCCTCACTCTATCTATCGCCCTCTATCTATCTATCACCCTCTATACCCCTCTATCTATCGCCCTCTATCTATCGTCCTCTATCTCCCTCACTCTATCTATCGCCCTCACTCTATCTATCTGTCTATCTATCTCCCTCTATCAATGTATTGCCCTCTATCTATCTATCTATCTATCTATCTATCTATCTATCTATCTATCTATCTATCTATCTATCTATCTATCTATCTATCGCCCTCTATTTATCGCCCTCCCTCTATTTATCGCCCTCCCTCTATCTATATATCGCATCATCACCACAGCATCACTCAGCACCACCACCGCATCACTCAGGGGCACCACAACATCACTCAGGGGCACCACAACATCACTCAGGAGCACCACAACATCACTATGCGCTACCACAGCATAACTGAACGCCACAGCATCACTCAGCGCCACCACATCATCAATCTGTGCAACCATTTAACAACAACTGGTTCAAATATGTTCTCTCAATGTTTCAAGCTTTATTACAAATGTCACAAAAAGATGTTAATATTTCACTTCTGTTCTTGGATTTTCGTCATTATTAAATACACTGAACATATTCTTCACAACAGTTCTTTACAAAAGTTTAAGCTATTGCTATTATAAATTACATTAACTTTTATTTAAGTATTAATTATTTAAAAAAATTAAAAGACATTGTTATTTGTAATATCAATACATGTAAGTCACGTAAATACAACACATATTGCATTACAAATGCTATAGATGTTACATTTGCGAAAGTTAAAACAATTGACATTGTAAATGACAAAGCTATTAATTTCGCTATTTTCAAAACCAACACATAAATACAAAATGTGTCATTTACAATACCAATAGCTCAAACTTTCCTAATGCGAGACCTATTGCATTGCAAATGCTTGTTTTGCAAAGTGCCTAGCTATAGTTTTTGAACCCTACCTCTGCCGGCACCGTAGGAAACCTATACATTTTTGAAAACTAGACACCCAGGGGAATTCAGGATGGGGTGACTCGACTGCCTCCCATCAGGTTCTGTTACCCAGAACCCCTTTCAAACCTAAAGAATTGTCCAAAAAAACACATTTTCCCCATATTGCTGTGGTGGAAAGTTCTAGAATCTGTGTGGATCCACAAATTTCCACCCACCCCCATTCCCCAAAGTCTTCCGAGACAAATGGTACCTCACCTGTGTGGGTCGGCCTAGTGCCTGCGACAGGAAACGGTGCAAAACGCAACGTGGTCATACCTCAATTGTGCAGTGAAAAATGACCCTTTTTGGCAAAGTGCCTAGCTGTAGTTTTTTAACCCTAGCTCTGCCAGCACCTAGGGAAACCTAGCAAACCTATCCATTTTTGAAAACTAGACACCATGGGGAATTCAGGATGGGGTCACTCGACTGCCTCACATCAGGTCTGTTACCCAAAATCCCTTGCACACCTAAAGAATTGTAAAAAAAAAACATTTCCCCCACATTTCTGTGGTGGAAAGTTCTGGAATCTGTGTGGATCCACACATTTCCACCCACCCCGCGTTCCCCAAAGTCTTATAAGAAAAATGTACCTCACTTGTGTGGGTCGGCCTAGTGCATGCAACAGGAAACGTCGCAAAACGTAACGTGGTCACACCTCAATTTTGCAATGAAAAATGACCCTTTTTGGCAAAGTGCCTAGCTGTAGTTTTTTAACCCTCGCTCTGCCGGCACCTAGGGAAACCTAGCAAACCTATACAGTTTTGAAAACTGGACACGCAGGGGAATCCAGGATGGGGTCACTTGACTGCCTCCCACCAGGTTCTGTTACCTAGAATCTCTTGCAAACCTCAAAAATTGCCAAAAAAAACACATTTCCCCCTCATTTTTGTGGTGGAAAGTTCTGGAATCTGTGTGTATACACACATTTCCACCCACCCCGCGTTCCCTTAAGTCTTATGAGAAAAATGGACCCTCACTTGTGTGGGTCAGCCTAGTGCTCGCGACAGGAAAAGGCGCAAAACGCAATGTGGTCACACCTCAATTTTGAGCTGAGCTCCTTATGAGCACACGAGCACTGTGTGCCATGACGAGCTCAGCTCGTCATGAGCACCCAAGGGGTTAATATCCAGGCTCCGGGTAGTGCTGTAGTCTAGGCATGCAGAGTAATTCAGGGGTCGAGGGGTGCTTCAACAGGGTCAAAGTCTTGTCACTTTCCTCTTTGCATAATTTCTCAGATTTTGTATTACAGACTTATTATAGACTCCAATGGCTCAGCGACTTATGGACAGATCAACCTTAAGTACTCGCCACACACCTCTTTCAACATGTCACTCACTACTCACTGTTCATTGCTTGTTCGTTGCTATTCATAGCTGTCAAGAGTACAAGGGGGAATGCTGGCAATCCTTGAGGAGCAAGAGCGAGATCCAGAGACAGTCCCATTACAGATGGCAGATGTAGGCACTTCCCTCCACTCCTCGGCTCAGCTCTGCTCTGCTCAATGCTTGGTATATATGTAAAATCAGGCGGCAGGCCAAGGCTCTTCTGTGCTCCTCTGTGCCTCTGTGCCCTGGAGCAGCCTCCGCACCAGCAGCACCGCAGGCCAATGCTCCTTTGACCCCTGCAGCGCCTTAGCACAGCGGTGCCGGCAGCGGCCGTTCGTGCCCCCACAGCAATCCATAGAACTTAAAGCTCCCGTATAACAGGACGCGGGTGAAGCGGGAGAAACATTCGGGAGCAGGAACCGGTCACAAAACAAACCCTGGCAGTCGTCCCAGGCTCCTCTCCACTTGCTCATCAACTCCTGCTCGGCTCGGCCCCTCGCCTCTACTCGATGCGCTCTGCCGAATCACAGGCCGACAACAACTGTGAACACCAACAGAGGGAAGAATTGTGTGTTTCCCCCAGTTAGTAAAAAAAACAGCATAAGTCTTGGCTGCTTCTGCTGCACCCAGAGTCTTATGCGTCTTTTCAGTCTGATTTTTCTGTCTGTAAAAAAATTGTGTCCTAATTTTCTGCACCCAGTAAATCCAGGTGCAGAAAAACCTAACAACTGATAATCAGGTGGAATAAAATGAACACATGTAAGTACGCCTCAATTTCATTGCCCTTGATTCACATTCTGGACCATAGTTGAGGGATTGGTCTAGGCATAGTCCTTGCAGCACACAATAGATTTGCTTGTGGCAGAGGCCAAAACTCAAAAGTCAGGATACCAGATACAAGTAGGTGGTAACTCAGGGCAGGGGAAAATGCCTGTTGTCCGTGGTGGAGTCATTCCGTTCCCAGAAATCTGCATTACAAATTAATTAATAGTATATATTTTTTTTATATCTGTTTGGTGCCAGTCCATATGACTTTAATATTTGTCTATGGGATTCTATGTTACAACTCCATTGGGTACATGTATCCTTTGTGAGCTTAATAAAATGTTGAAAATTCTACAAATCCTCACTCCTACATCCAAGTACTCTCATGCTACCATTCCACACTCTGCTCTGTCTGAAAAACAGCTCAACATTTTCAAAATTCTGCATTGATTTGGCTTGCACATTATATTTTTGGAAATGTACATGTATTAACTATTTAATTTTAATACTATAGGTGATTGAAATTACGGACGAAGAAAGCAAGATTTAGCACTAAGCAACTGAATGTCAGTGCCATAAGTAGGATTATTTTGAAAAACTGAAGGACATCCAGCATTCTACGTTTAAACAATTTTCAAAAATCTAAGTGTGTCAAGGAAAGTACTATACCTGTAAGTCAAGTCTCTAATTTTGCTTTTCATTAACCCAGAGCAAAGGCATATCTGTGCACACAGCATCAGAAGTAATGTAGAAAGACCACTTCAGCATCCTCATCTGAAATATTATCAGAGAGACAAACTACCTCAGCATGACAGTATAAAGTTCATCTAAAGCATCATGTAATTCCAGAGAAGAAGTACACACTGCATCAAAGAAAGTTACAACAAAAGTTTCTTCTGGATACCACAAAGAAAAGACGCTGAAAGAAGACTCCAAAGCTGACACATTAACAACCAAAAGATTGGAAAATCACCTTTGTTCAACAACCGTTTTAACCAGTTACGCAAGTTTGAGACTATCTGCCTCGGGATATAACACCTCGACCCACTCTGCTCACTCTTGCGAAAACCTTAAGGGTTCACCACTTTATTGTGTTCATGACCATCTCAGATTGTTTCCTTTTTATTGAGTACTGTTCTGTAATTCTATGTAAATCGCCTCAACATTATCTGTTATGCAGGAGTTATATGTAAAACTGTTAAAAATAAAAATGGATTAAAGGAGCACCATTGCGCTATAGCTAATGTAAATAAATCCTCATCTTCAGGATTACAAACCTTAACCTTACACCAAACATAGAATAGGTAAAAGGAACTAATGTTCTGCGACTAATGAGTCTCAATATTACTGTGCACGGTCTAACCCCCTCAGTTACTGCCTTTACGTCAGTGCAAAAAGGTACTTATCAGTTTATTAATTAAATATCAGACTAACACCTTATTACTGCATTGCTAAGAACCTATTCAAATAGACTTGAGAAAAACTTCAGTCACAAAATAAGTTGCTGCCGGAGAGGCTATCACCTAAAGACTATTATCTGCTAGAACAATTTCAACAGGTGTTAAAGGGCTGCTTCCAGACATATTTTGCTCAATTAAAGTGTTAAGAAGATTACACACACTTTCTTTTAGAGGTAAATGCTGAACATTATCTAAACAAGCCTGACTCTAAAATCAGGTTCACCCTTACCGTGGCATATAAGCAAGAGAAAACTAAACGTAGAGATATTAACTCTAGGTATACACCTTATAAAAACACGGACTAGGAGAACAAATTCAGTGTTCAAAACCGCCTCAATCGAGGCAAAATACCCTAAGTTGGGGAAAAAAGTTACATGTGCCAAAAAAGATACAGCCATAAATCTTATCTAACAGAATTTGACAGAATGCACACTGGGGGAAACCACTCTCAGTGCAAAGTATGCTAAAAATATTTCAGGCGTAAATCTTATCTCACTGAGCATATGAGAATCCACACTGGGGAAAACCACTCTCCGTGCAAAGTATGCCAAAAAAGTTTCAGCCGTAAATCTTATCTCACTGAGCATATGAGAATCCACACTGGGGAAAAACCTTATCAGTGCTCTGAATGCCAGAAAAGCTTTAGAGTCAAACCCAGTCTATATCAACATGCATTAACCCACTCTGTGGAAAAACCTTACCAGTGCTCTGAATGCCAAAAAAGTTTCTGCCGTAAATCTAAACTCACTGAACATATGAGAATCCATTCTGGGGAAAAACCTTATCAGTGCGCTGAATGCCAGAAATGTTTCAGTGACAAAAGAGGACTCACTCTACATACAAGGACCCACACTGGGGAAAAACCTTACCAGTGCTCTGAATGCCAGGAATGTTTCAGTGACCAAAGCAGTCTCACTCGGCATATCAAAACCCACACTGGGGAAAAAGCTTTTCAGTCCTCTGAATGCCAGGAATGTTTCAGTTACCAAAGCAGTCTCACTCGGCATATCAGAACCCACACTGGGGAAAAATCTTTTCAGTGCTCTGAATGCCAGAAATGTTTCCGTGACCAAAGCAGTCTATCTCGGCATATAAGAACCCACACTGGGTATAAACCTTTTCAGTGCTCTGAATGCCAGAAATGTTTCAGTTACAAAATCAGACTCACTGAACATATAAGAATCCACACTGGGGAAAACCCTTATCAGTGCTCTGAATGCCCAAAACATTTCAAACTTAAATCACTTCTAACTGCACATTTGAGATTCCACACTGGGGAAAAACCGTATCAGTGTTCTGAATGCCAGGAAAGGTTTTGTAACAAACAAAGTCTTTCTCGACATGCAATAACCCATTCTGGGGAACAACCTTATCAGTGCTCTGAATGCCAGAAATGTTTCAGTATAAAAAGTAGTCTCACACGGCATAGAAAGATCCACGCTGGGGAAAAACGTTATCAGTGCACTGAATGTCACAAATGTTTCAGTGAAAAAAACTGTCTCAATCGGCATACAAGAATCCACACTGGGGAAAAACCTTATCAGTGCTCTGAATGCCAGAAATGTTTCAGTGAAAAACGCTTTCTCACGGTGCATATAAAAACCCACACTGGGGAAAAACCTTTTCAGTGCTCTGAATGCCAGAAAAATTTCCGAGACAAAAGAAGTCTTTCTCAACATACAATAACCCACACTGGGGAACAACCTTATCAGTGCTCTGAATGTCAGAAATGTTTCACAAACAAATTCAGTCTCACTCAGCATATAAGAACCCACACTGGGGAAAAACCTTATCAGTGCTCTGAATGCCCAAAAGATTTCAGACTTAAATCACTTCTAACTGCACATGTGAGATTCCACACTGGGGAAAAACCTTATCAGTGCTCTGAATGCCAGAAATGTTTCAGTGACAAAATGAGACTCACTAAACATACAAGAACCCACTCTTGGGTAAAACGTTATCGGTGCACTGAATGCGACAAACGTTTCAGTGAAAAAAGCAGTCTCACTCTGCATATAAGAACCCACACTGGGGAAAAACCTTATCAGTGCTCTGAATGCCAGATATGTTTCATTCAAAAAAGCAGTCTCACTCAGCATATAAGAATCCACACTGGGGAAAAACCTTATCAGTGCTCCGAATGCCAAAAATGTTACAGCCAAAAATCTCATCTCACTGAACATGTGAGAATCCACACTGGTGAATAAAATTATCAGTGCTCTAAATGTCAGAAAAGATTCAGAGGTACAGATGGTTACAAGCGCCATAAGAAAACACACCATCAAAATAATTCAGTGCTCCAAGTGCCAGAAAAGCATCAATTTTAAACGCAATCTCACTCTGCATGAGCAGACGCACAGAGGGGAAAAACATTACCAATGCGGTGAATGCCAGAAATTCCTATTTGATTGGCACAGCCTCACTAACCATAAGCGACTCCATTCTGATGAAAAACCTTATGAGTGCTCTGAATGCCAGAAAAGCTGCCGAGAAAAACGCTATCTCACCATGAGAAACTCCACACTGGAGAAAATCCTTATGCCATAAAAGCTTGAATCTGAGAGACAGTGTTATGCTTCATGAGAGATCCCACTCTGGGGAAAAACCTTATGAGTGCTCGAAATGCAAGCAAAGATTTGGCTACAAATTACTTCTCACTTGTCAAGAGCGAACTCACATGGGAGAAAAAAGCCTTATGTGTGTTCTGAATGTCAGATAAGGTTTAGCCTCGAATACAATGTCACTTCATATGAGAGAATTCAAACTGGACTAAAGCCTTATACAGGAGGGGAAAGCCAGAAACGTTTTACTCAGAAAGGAGATCTCACTAAACATGACAAATGCATCCACACCAGGTGAATAGTAAGGCGTATCTTGAGTTGCAGAAAAGCTTCTAACAACCTGACTTTACATGAGAGAGCACATATTGTAGTTGCAATAGGATTCATCAAAAAACTCTTGCAGGATAATTTAGGCTGCCCACATGCAACCTCCAAAGAAATTTTAGGCCTTGAACATTTTTAATTGCAACAAAATCCACAATTTGAGTATGTGAAAGTTACATAACTCGCAAGATCTTTACTTTACACAGAGAAGTGTTAGTGCTTGCAAAAATCAACAAATTGCCAAAAAAATCACAATATTAATGTCTCAAATTTTACTCCACCCAAAATGTTTCTACTCACCCTTGTTTCTTAACATATGCCTGATATCTATATTTTCATGATAAGATTAAGCTTAGGTAGAGTTCCTCAATGAAGAACTCAGCGAAGTGACAAAAAAACTCTGGCGCTCTACTCGGAGTTCTGCGAGCAGCGGAGTGCGTTAGGGTCATGCCCTTCTTGGTTATTTTGATCCAGGGGTGTTTGTCCCGCCCTGTAAAAATAATCGCGAAAGGCATCATGTGCAGCACAAGAGGGTGCAGTTGCTTCTACTCGAGCGGCAGCTTTGCCAATGCGAAGGAAGGTTTCTCAACGCGAGTGGTTGTGACCTGCCGCGACCACTTGCATTGAGAAATCCGATGCCCAACTTTGAGAAATCTCAAGTTACACAAACAAGATAAAAATTCATGAATTACAGTAGTAGCATTTTCTGTGAGATCTCAATGAATGCCGTCATCAGAATCGGTAGCTGCTGGGGACAACACAGTGCATGGGCCATTACTGGTTCAAGCAAAATATCAACATCCGTTGGCATGACTGATGGGAGTGTGAGACATGTGTGTAACACTCATTCTTCTCCACATAGCAGGCAGCGTAGAACAGGTAGGATGCAATCTTGCCAAAATTGGTCTGAATGACAGAAACCATGTGGTATTTAATTCTCTTAGACAAGGTAGTCCCAAAATTTGTACGATGCGCTCACGACACTTCATCGCCAGTAGAGTTGTCTCCATGGAGAACTAGGTGTCGTTTGTGAAATGACTTGCCATGTCGCAGCAATAGAAGCAAAATAGTATTCATGCAGCGAGTCCCAAAATGAGAGGCAATCCGCCAAACACAGAGTGCACAAAGTTTGGAAATATTACTAGAACTGCTTCAAAAGGTGCTAACAGTCCAGAAAATATGGTCTTAAATACATGTAGAATACCACTCGTATCAGACATGTTTAAGATACGACTTAAGATTTCTGAGAAATGTATAGGGAAATTTGTAGTTAAGAGGGCGTGTAACTCTGCAGAAGTCCTTGCGACTTGCAGATCATAGGTTTCTTTGGCCGAGGTCAGTGCCACTGTTTTTTGCAAAAGAATGGCTTTTATTCGGCTTAAAGTATCAATTTGTATAGAAGAGAGGTTCAGTGAAGGCCAAAGTGGCGACTCCCGGCTGTCTTGGTTTTAGGAAACAATACTTGCATACAGCAAGTGAACCTGGCTGACACAGTTACTAGATATGGTATTCCTGGCAACATGCGACAGCAGCTGCGATCATTCAATGTAAGGTAACTCCCATTCGAGAGTTGTCCAAAAACCTTGCAGGTGGCAGGATACGTTTTTAGAGAAACTATCACAGGCCCTGTGTAAGTTTATACCCTGACATACGAGAGAACCGCTTAGTGAATTTTAACAATTTTCCCCACAAAGAAATATTTCACGACCCCCACTCCAACATCTGTATGTGTACGGCAATTCCCAGGATATCTTAATGTATTCTTTACCCAACTTTTTATATGTGCCTGCTGGTATATGTTGTAGGCAATATTGAAAATGGAAAATTGTAACAGACTGAGTGAATGTTCCAATGTATAATCCATTCCATAACTGGCTTTTCAGCGACAGTAAATGGCAATCTTTCCAGTTTTTCAATGCTCAGCACCGTATTGTCTGCTCCCCTTTGTGCCAATTTGATCTGCATATCAGTGAGATTGAATTCTGAAAACAGTGACGTAGTATAGCCTGAATGAAGGTTTTGCAACATCCAGCCTAATAGCATGATAGAACGTACTTGCGACTGACCATGTTGCAACATGACCAAGTCCTGTTCCATGATGTCTATGGCAGAAGATACTATGCTATCTAAAGAGTATATCCTGGACCACAGAGTCTTTAACCCATTGTCAACCACAGAGAGAGATTTCTCTAAATTAATACGATCAATTTCTCGGATTCGTTCTGCAGTCTCTGCTTGCGTAATTTTCCATGCTTCATTATAAACAGCAAAGAAACCGGGGTATATAAAACGTTTATGACGCGTTGTTCTTGGTCCTAGCAACAATTCCCTAAGATCAGCGCCATCTTTAAGTAAATATAAGTGTTGCTTTACATCCTTAAGTGTAGATCTGTGTATCCGTTGTGGGTGCCTTGCTGAGAAAGGAGACCAAAAGGACTGAAAGTGACTTTTGCTACTTGTGCTTCAAACAATCTCCAAGGGTTTGTGGGTGAGCTTGCCCCCTGAACGGAGTCCCAGGATTATTGGACTCCTCCTGCCTTCGCTGACAAATCTGCTGAACTTTGCCCTTCCTTATCGCTGGAGCCACGATCCCCAGTGCGGCTCGTCCCCTCCTTTGCCGTGACGCTTGTGCCTGGCCGCCCCCGCACCAAGTGAGCCTGCTCTGCTTCAAGCCGTTCCTTGCACCGTCCCGCTGGGCAGCCCACACTCTGCCCCACTATTCCTTCCTTTTCGAGCCGCACTGCTCGCCTCGCCGCCCCCACTGCTGGAAGCCGAACGGAGTGCCTCACGAAGCCAAGGACGGTCCGTACGCACGAAGCGTACCAGCCGCCTCACATCGCACTCATGGCGCGCCACACTAAGAGAGCCCGGCCGTACGCCTCGTACTGGCTGCCTCTTGCCGCGCCTGTCCGCATTGAATCAGCAGCTACAAACCGAAGGTACGGCTCTCCGGAGACAACCTGCTTCGCCCGCCTTGATCCTCGAGGCCCCCCTGCTCTACTCTTCGAACCGAGACACCTATCAGAGCCTGGGCCCGCCTCGCAGAGGAGCCGCCAGCATCTTTGTGTTGCCTGCACGTCCCAGACGCTGCATTCGAACTGGACTCCTCATCTCAGAAAAGGTACTGTCACTCAACGCGTACCACAGTGTGCATGCCACGGACCACGGAGTCCGCAACGCTGGTTTAATACCTTTTTGACATTGTTTTTCAATGGTAAGAGTCGGACAAGAGTGTGCAACTCGCACAGGAACGAAGAATTACGCATTTTTAACAGAATCCTCATTTTATTGCTAAATAGTATTGTGGCCTCATTTTACAAACGTTATTTGAGTCTTGTGCTAAGCCTTATATAAAGATACTTATTTTTATACAAAACTAGACTGGTGTCATTTTGTGGTGTGTCATTGAATTACTGTATGTGGTCATAAATGCTTAACCCATAACGCTCTGAAGTTTAGCATTGTCTGCTCGCGCCACGCAACCTAGAGGGTGAGCAGGAGTTATTTTAAAGAGTAAGTCCCTTGCCCTGACTGGAAGAGAGGGTCCCTGCTTGTCACAGTACTGAACTTCGCCAACCAGAGACACCCAAATCTAACATTGAAGGCAGCGGTGAGGATTTCGAATTTGCATTTGTGATTAATATATGTAATTGGTGAACACCACGTAATGAGTTCAGACCAATAATGCATCCACATACTTGTTGATTTTTGTTTTTGCCAAGAGATCTCCCTTTTTTTTTTTTTAAAGAAAAGTCATGCCTGATTCAGTCAGTGGAGAAAAGGCGGCATCTGTAGTCTCTGACATTGAAGGAATAGAATGGGTAGAAGAGAGACTAGAGAGCTATTCCTTAGCCCAGCTGAAGGGCTTCTGCTTAAAGTTTAGTTTTACAGTCTGGATGTAAAAACAAAGCTCACTTCCAAAAGGCACTGAGGGCGTGGATTGAGTCAAGGGCACCTGAGAATAGAGTGGAAATTGAACCAGCAGAAAACATCCATGATTTTAGCAGAGTCCTGTCTCCAGAGGAGTTGGCACCCGGGCACATGCAATGGAGATGGCAAAACTAAATGGTCAGCTGGAGATGGAAAGCAAAAGGCTGGCATTGGAAGAAAGAAAAATTCAAATGGAGCATGAAATGAAGTTGAGGGAGCTGGAGCTGAAAGCTAAAAGTATGGAAACTACTCCCTCTGGTGGCAGCGCATAGCCAATGCAGGTAGAATCAAGGGTGTACATGCCAAAGGACGTGGTGAAATAATTTTTTAAGAATGATGACATAGGGCAGTGGTTCCAGGCCTATGAGGTAGCCATGTCTTCCCACCGGTTCACTGAGAGAGATTGGGGAGCGGGGTTGAGGGGGCGGTTTCTTAGTGAGGGGCGGGACACACTGCTAGATTTGCCCTCTGAAGTTTATAATTATTACCCACACATGAAGGAAGCTTTGATGACCAAGTATGGGTTAACTCCTGAATTGTACAGACAGAGGTTCAGGGGTTGTGCAAAGATTCCTAACAGTACGTATGTTGAGTATGTAACTTTTTTCTGCAGAGCACTGGATGGTTGGGTGAAGGGTAGCAAAGTTAATAATTTTCAAAGTCTCGTTGATTTAATTGCATGGGAGCACTGTCTAGTAATTGTTTTCCTGAGCTAAGCCAGCACCTGATTGACAGCAAGCTGACTTACTCTAGGAAGCCTGTTGGGTCAGCACCAGGGTCCACAAGGGTCAAGTAGGAGACTCCGCCAAGGGTGGGCAGGGTCCCCAGCAGAGGAGTGGGGGCGACAAGGGCAAACAGAGGGAGTTTCAGAAGAGGCCCCAAAGTAATCCCCAAGGGAACCAAGGGAAAGGTTCTCAGCCTCCCCCATCCCAGAAACCGACGGGGCCCGACAGGTACCCCTGTTCAAAGAGGGCCCCTAAAGTGTTGCAAATGTGGTGAACTGGGGCATTTTGCCAATGATCCCAAGTGTCGACTGTTTGGTAAACCAGCACCCACTGGTGCTCCGCCCCGGCAGATGGCTAGTGTAGCCTTTGAGAGGGAGGTAGTAGTCCAAGGTGGGTGGGATCCCGTTCAGATGACCCTGGTCTCGTTAGGAGAGAGTGAGATGGTCCATGAGAACCAACTGCCCTCTAACACTAAGAAATATGGGCAGTGGGTGACCGTCAATGGCCAAAGGGTGGAAGCTCTTAGAGATACAGGAGCCAGTGTGACTACTGTCAAGCAGCACCTGGTGTCTAAAGAGCAGGTTGTCCCCCATGCATACTGCCAGGTTGTCAACGCTGACAACACAGAGAGTTGTTGTCCAATGGCTCAGGTTCCCTTTGATTGGGGGGGATCTCTGGTACTCTTCAAGTAGCTGTGAGAACTGCCATGCCTGTAGACTGTTAGGGAACGACTTGGAAAGTTCACCTTGGGAAAAGGTGGAGAAAAGTACTCAACTAAGGATGGTGGGTCTGCCTGACTGGGCGTACGTGACCACCTGGTCAATGGCAGCCAGGAGGGGTGCTCAAGAGGTCCTGGAGCCTGAGGGAGAGGCCCAGGAACCGGCCTTAGAGAGAAGGCGCAGGAGGCGCGGGAAACCGGCCCCTGAAGTTCCTACGGCCCAGGAGGAAGCAGACCTTGAGGGGGATGCCCTGGAGTCTACCGGGGAACAGATAGCTGAACTAGGGGACCTGCCTGAGCTGACCCATTGGCAGCAGGAAGGAGGCCCCTCCAGGGAGGAATTCTGCAGGGTGCAGAAAGAGTGTCCTTCTCTCATAGGTCTGCGGCAGCAGGCTGCAGACCAGGCCAAAGGTGATCAGTCTGGAACACATTTAATTTATTGGGAGAATGACCTCCTGTATTCAGAGCCTAAGTTTGCTGAACCAGGGGCAGCCCGTGCGCTGGTGGTACCCCAGAGATTCAGGGCCTTCCTACTGGGGCTGGCTCACAATGTGCCATTGGCAGGGCATTTGGGGCAGGACAAGACCTATGAAAGGCTTGTCACCCACTTTTATTGGCCTCAAATGCACAAGAACTCTGATCCTCACTGTAGGACCTGCCAGACTTGCCAGGCAAGTGGAAAGAGTGGGAGGAAGCAGAAGGATCCTCTCCAGCCATTCCCTGTAGTCAGTACCCTATTCCAGCGAGTGGGAATTGACATTGTGGGGCCACTGGACCCCAGGACAGCCATGGGCAACAGGCTCATCCTGGTCCTGGTGGACCATGCCACCTGGTACCCGGAAGCTATCCCTCTGAGGAAAGTTGCGGCCCCGTGGTGGGACGTGCGCTGATGGGAATTTGCTCCAGAATGGGATTCCCTCTAGAGGTGATGTCTGACCGGGGTACTAATTTCATCTCTAAATATATGAAATCCCTTTGGCAAGAGTGTGGTGTAATCTACAAATTCACCACGCCTTTCCACCCCCAAGGAAACGGGTTGGTTGAGAGATTCAACCGAACTCTGAAGGGCATGCTTATGGGTCTGGAAGAACCCATGAGGCGTAAGTGGGATGTCCTCTTGCCATGCCTGCTCTTTGCTTACCGTCAGGCGCCACAGAAGTCTCTAGGGTCCAGCCCCTTTGAGCTACTGTATGGCCACCCAGTGAGAGAACCTCTAAGTCTGGTCAAGGAAGGCTGGGAGCAATCTCCCAGGAAACCTACCCAAAATATATATATATATATATATATATATTTTTTTTTTTATAAACATTTTATTAGAGCAAAGTGACGCAAACCATAGTAATACAACAGACATATTCTGATCAAAGCGTCCAAATATGCATATTCAAATCAGGTCCGGGAACATAAAAGTGACGCTAGGAAAGTAAACAGTTAGGTCGCATCATGGAGCAAAACCAATGACACAGTAGTAAAATTTTCTGATAAGCAACTGAAATGCAAAGCAAACATAAACAATAGTCCAAAAACTCAAAAAAAGGAAGAAAAGGAATATCATGCAGAAGTAACAGATTGCGAGACCAACACATTAGTCCGTTCCGTATCACAGTAGGAGGCATCGCAGACAGTGACCACATTTCCATAACAGCCAGCATCTAATCATCCCACCCGGGAGGAACAGGAGTAAAAACAGGAGGCCACAGAGCGCCAAAATGCCTGGGGGACCAAGAGTAGGGTAATGCAGCGAGACAAGGGACCTCCCAGCCCCACGTCATAGGGAAGCCGCGTGCTGTGGCAGAAGCCCTAACTGATGGAGTGCAAAGTGGGTTCCCTGAGGCCTAGCCCACCCCAGTAGGTAAATTGGGGTGTAAGGACTGAGATGAAGCTTCCTTCGCCCTCCCCGCAATGTATTGGCGATATGGATCCCAGATGTCCGTGGGGCGGGAGGATGCCGGGAGTTGGTCAGAATATTCCACACTATTGACATTGCAATAAGCCACACTTCGCAGCCAAGCGGCAACCGTGGGAGCACGTCTCAAGCACCAGTGCAGTGCCACCTCTCTCTTGGCCAGAAGGAAGCAGATCGATGCCAATTTACGTATCTTTCGGGGAAAGTTGGACATGTAGCCCATCAGGGCAATCTCTGGTAAGACTGCCAGTGGTAAGCCTATAATCGCACCCAGTGTGTCATGTATAGCAACCCAAAAGGCGTGCAGCTGTGGGCATGTCCAGGAAAGATGGGCAAAGTCCGCATACGGGGCGTTGCATTTAGGACAGGTGTGGGGGCGCGCAGGGTCGATTCTGTTGGCCATCGCTGGGGTGTGGTATAGACGACGAAGGAATTTAAAATGAATGAGTTTGTGTCTGCTATTCATCGATACCTCTCTGGTCGTGGCACAGCATGCGTCCCATTGAGCGTCAGAGATCTGGGTGCTCAGATCCGTTTCCCAAGCGGCCCGGACCGCCTCATCAGATGATGGGAGTGAGAGTAAGCATAATTTGTAAAGTTTGGACACTACGTGGGCCCCCGAAGTGTTCTGGATAATGGAAGTGAGTGCAAGAGTGTCATCCGGCGGCAGCGGGAAGGTGTGGAACGTGGTACGCATCAGCGCCCTGAGTCTAGCAAACACAAAGGTGTCCATGAATGTGCGTTCCGAGAAGCGAGGGTCCTCGGAAACGGAAAGCGCGTGGCCGTCGGGGAACAAGTCACCGATCGTATTCAGATGGTATTTAGCTAGTGTACGACAGATCAATGTTTCGCCAGTTATGGGGAGCCAATGCGGGTTGGGTAGTGGGAGGGCCTGTGAGTACAGAGTGTCAGCACGCAGTAAGCGCCTAAGTTTGTCCCAGGCCCAAGCCGTAGTGGAAAGAGGAAGTATGTCATGTGGATCGCGAGGAAGGCCCTTAGGGAGCACATTGTCCAGAGATACAGGGAGTGCGGCGTCCGCCTCAGGTTTCAGGTGTTGAATCCTGGCGTCCGGGTGGAACCAGGAGTGGGCCTTCGAGCCCTGGGCAACCAGGTAATAGAGGTAGAAGTCCGGGACCCCAAAGCCTCCTCTCTCATATGGCAGTGTCAACGCGCTCCAGGCCAGGCGAGGGCGCTTCCCACCCCAAACCAGTCTCAGCAGGGCCGTGCGCAGTTGCGTGAAGAAAACCCGAGTAAGGGGGATGGGGATATTGTTGAATAGATATAAAAACCGGGGCAGTACCACCATTTTCACTATGGCAATGCGCCCAGCTATCGACAGGAGAAGGCAAAGCCATCTATCAGTGTTATCTTCCAAGAAATCGAGGGCGCGACCATAGTTCATGCGAATGATAGCCACGGTATCCAAGTGGATGTGAATCCCTAGGTATTTAACGGAGTCCTCGCACCATTCCAATGGGAGGGAGCAAGGCCATCTCGAAGTGGCAAGGGTAAGGGGGAACAGCTGCGATTTGTGCCAATTAACCCTGAGGCCAGAGTAATCACCAAAACGCACAATCTCCGACAGCAGAGGTTGCAGGTTGGTTTCTGGAATGCGGATGTACAGAACCATGTCGTCCGCGTAGAGCGATACAAGCAGAGGTCCCGTGCGGAACTGGAGTCCCCTGTGCAAGTGTTTCTCTTGAAAGTGACGGACCAGAGGATCCATAGCCAAAATAAAAAGTAAGGGGGATAAGGGGCATCCCTGGCGGGTACCTCGAGACAGAGTGAACATGTCGGTGATAGTACCATTGAGGCGAAGACGAGCCGTGGGAGCCGTGTACAGCAATTCGACGGTCGCCACAAACATAGCAGGCATGCCCATTCTACGCATCACGTCCAGAAAAAAGGGCCACTCCAAGGTGTCGAATGCCTTCTCAGTGTCCAAAAAGACCGCAGCAGCTGGAACTGACGGGTCAATTCTATGCAGGACCGAGAAGACCGTGCGGAGGTTCAGGGAGGTCGACCTCTGGGGCACGAATCCTGACTGAATTGGTGAAATGATAGAATTCACTAGCAGCGCGAGCCGCATAGCGAGGACCTTGGCAAGGATTTTATAGTCTAGGTTTAGGAGTGACAGCGGGCGATAGGAACCGCAGACCGTCGGGTCCCGGCCAGGTTTGGGTAGCAAGACAATAACTGCCTCACAGAGCGTGGGGGGGAGAACACCGGACTCCAGGGCTTCAGCGTACACCTCGACCAGGATAGGAACCAACTCCTCCTTGTATGCTTGGTAAAAATCGGCTGTGAAACCATCCAGGCCCGGCGCCGAGGAACCCTTTAGCTAGTCTATCGCCTCTGCGATCAGGTCGGGAGTGATAGGGTGCGCCAAATAGTCTTGCATGTACTTTTCCAAGAATACCATGGCTATTTCGTTGATGTAGGGACCCGGGTCGCGCTTGTCCCCGGTTAGGTCAGATTTGTAGAGATGCTTGTAGTAAGACAAGAAAGTGTTGCAAATGTCAGGCGTGGTGAAGTGAGGTGTGCCATCTGCAGCCACAATCTGTGTGATGTACGCTGCCTGCTGGGGGGGGGGGCGCAGCAATTGCGCCAATAACCGTCCCGGTCTGTCCCCCTCGCCATATTGGTGGGCCGAATGGTACTTGCCTAAGTATTTTAGTTCCCTGTCCGCCGTGTCTCTGAACTCTAACAGGAGCTCGATGCGTTTGGCTTCGTTGGCAGGGGAGGGGTCAGTCAGGATCCGAGATTCAATGGCTGATAGGTCAGTCTCAAGGCGGGACAGGGTGGACCGTATCTCATGCAGCGCCCCTACATGCTTGGTTATGCAGACCCCCTGATTGTCGCCTTGAATCCCTCCCATAGTGTGGCCCACGCAGTCACGGAGCCAGTGTTGAGGTCAAAATAGTCCTCAATCGCCAAGCGAATCTCCTCCGTGAAAACCGGGTCCGCCAGTGCGCGCCCAGGGAATCTCCACTGCCTCTCATACCCACCCAACCTTGGGATCGCAAGCGCCAGAACCACCGGAGAGTGGTCAGATATGGTACGTGGTAGCGTGCGCAAATCAGTAACCCAACCCGCCAAGCCAGGGGACAACAGCCAGTAGTCAATCCTGGTGCTCGTGTTGTGGTAGCCAGAGTGGTGTGTGAAGGACGGGGAGGTAGAGTGCCGGGTAGCCCCAATGTCCTGCAGTGCAAAGTGGGAACATAGATCCGCCATCGCCGCGCGGGATAGTGGTTTACGATCAGGGGAGGGGGATGTGCTGTCCCTGCCGGGGTTCATCAACAAGTTAAAGTCGCCCCCCAACGCCAGAAGGTCAATATCTGCGCGCACTAGAGACATGTGCAGGTTCGCAAGGCAGGCCGGGGAGTCGACATTAGGGCCATAAACCCCTACAATGGAAACCTTGTACCCAAACAGCAGCCCGCGTAGAATCACATAGCGTCCCTCCCCGTCCACCTCGCTACCAGTCAGGACAAAGGGTAAGCGTTTGTGAATCAAGACCGCCACCCCTCGAGCATATCTACTGAAGCTAGAGAACACTCTTTTCGCGCCCCAGCTCCGTGCAAAGGAGGGTGTGTCTGACTGAACCATGTGCGTTTCCTGCAGTATTAGAATATCAACATTATGTCTTGCTGCATACTGTAAAACCTGTTTCCGTTTCCGGGTGGAGTTCAAGCCCCGGACATTCCAGGTCATCAGCTTTAGAATAGAAGGGCCAGTCTGCAATCCTACTCGGGCCATAGAGTCAATTCGAAAATCGTGGGCAATAAGCGCCCAGTGAACAAACCAGTGCCAGATGTCTCGCGATCAATATAAAGGAGAAGAAAACAACACAAAAAATACAAACAACCTCACCCCCCCCCACCACCCAGCCTCCCAACTCCCCATGAGAGGCAGAACCCCCCCATTCGCAAATCTGAAAGGCAAAACAGCAAGTGCAATATGGGAAAAATTTGCAAAAAAAGGGAGTCTACACATGCTAGAAACCCCCAGAAGATGCAACTAAACATATCAGCCCGCGCTAGTGGGGGAGGCAACGCTAACCCCCGGGCGGGCAATCCAACGGAACATTGAGAATGTCGTAAACGGATGGGTATGTAGGAACTTTAGCCACTCCCGCTATAAAGAAAGGAACCAAGACTAAAGCGGAGTGAGCAGTCAGCCCTGTCCAGCGTCTGTGAACAGGTCAGCGCTGACCTGCGTATCTGACTGCGGGGGAGAAGTGGGCCCAGAGCCGGGGTCCGATCCAGGCCCAGACTTATAAGTGTGACAGAAGTCCTGAACCTCCGCTGGAGAGTCAAAAATGCGATACCGGCCATTGATGTCCACTTTCAGTCGGGCTGGGTAAAGCATATTGTATTTTAGGCCCAGGTTTCGGAGAGCCGCCTTGACGCTGGTGTATTTTCTCCGGGCCTCCTGCACCATGACCGTGTAGTCGGGGAAGAAGGACAGTTTGCTCCCCTGCCATCGCACCTCGCCCATTTCTCGCGCCGCCCGAAGCGCGGCATCACGGTCTCTAAAGTTCATAATCCTTGTGATGATGGGCCGGGGCAACTGTCCCGTGCGCGGCTTAGGCCCCAATGATCTATGTGCCCTCTCCACAACAAAACCAGCCGTAAATGTGTCTTTACCAAACAATTCGATGAGGAGATTTTCCACAAAGGTGTCAAATCGGCCAGTAGCAGTTGTCTCCGCCACGCCCAGGATTCTGATGTTATTGCGTCTGCCTCGCGCTTCTAAATCCTCGTTTTTAATGGCAACTTCCTTTAGAATTTTCTCCACCCTCTCAAGCCTCTTTCGGGTTTTGGAGGAGTCGTCGTCAAGGTCGGATATTCTAGACTCCGCCAAGTCCAGACGCCTATCGTGGGCTTGTACGGTTGAATTGATGGCGGACAGCTTCTGCTCCAAGCTGTCGAACCTAGTATCCAGGGCTTTGAAGCCAGCCCGCATCTCCCCCATCATAGTGGCCATCATGGACGCCGCATCACCAGCAGACTGTGTCACCAGGCCTCCAGCAGAAGCACCCGGAGGGGGATCCGCAGCAGGGAGAGCCTTGTCGAAATTGAGAGTCTTTTGGGCCGGATCCTTCTTCCCCATCGTGGGGGATGTGTGGCGTGGTCGCAGTCTCTGCGACAGTGGAGGTGAGCGGGGATCAATGGCAGAAGCAGGCCGGCCCCCAGTGACCGGCCGCGTGGACAGGACAGCAGGCGAAGGTCCAAGCCACAGTCAAGGTAGCAGGGATGCAAGTGGCCGAGGAGCTCAAAATGGCGCCGCGAGGAGCAGTAGCAGGCCTCCCATCCGAGGCGTCAGCAGCAGCAGTTTTGCGGCGGCAACGGAGGGGGCGCGGTGTTCAGGCGCACGGCGGGGCTGCCGCGTGTCATCAGGGAGCGCCCCCGGTCCGACCAGCAAGTCCGCACCCCCTCCCCCCCCCGGACCCCTGAACGCGCCCGCCGCACTCCCCCCCAACCTGGCCCGGGACCCAAATCCAGCCCCTGGCTCTACCCCCGGAGCAGGCCAAAAATAGCAGCCACACCCGTGAGCCCGGAACCAGGGGCAAGACGGGCCGAGCCAGGGGGAAGCAGAGCGCGAAAGCGCCAGAGGCAGGGGATTAAAGGAGTGGCGGCGTGGCCGCAGTCCGCCGAGGCGCACTCACCCGGCTCTCCAGTGTTGCGGGGAAGATGGCGCCAGGCTCCGGCGGTCTCAGATCCCCTTCGTCGCGGCCACTGCAATTAGCCGCCCCCGCGGCTCAGGAACGCCTCCAAGGCTGCCCAGGACCATCAGGCGGCCGGACGGTGCAGTTAGGAATGGCAGGGATGCGGACTACATTCCTTATTGTCCGAATTGGGCGCCCGCCCGGAGGAGCTTCACGGCAGAGCGGCCATTGCGGTTGCCGCCGTGGCCACGCCCCCCCAAAATATATATAGCTACATGCTGGCCTTCTGGAACCAGACTAGGCGTTTCAGAGCACTTGCTGAGGCAAATCTGGAAGCCAGCCAGGAGGAGATGAAGCGGTGGTATGACCAGAATGCCACTCTGGTAGAGCTTCAGCCTGGACAGAAGGTGTGGGTCTTGGCCCCCGTGGAGCCTTGTGCGCTCCAGGATAAGTGGACAGGCCCCTTTGAGGTTGTGGAGCGCAAGAGTCCAGTTACCTATTTGGTGGACTTGCAATCTCCCAGAAACCCCTTGAGGTTCCTGCATGTCAACCGCCTTAAGCCCCACTTGGAGAGGTCCGAAGTGGGCATGCTCTTGGCAACAGATGATGGAATGGAGTAGGAGACTGAGCCTCTTCCTGACCTCCTGGTAGCCAGAGAGCAAGATGGGTCAGTGGATAGAGTTAACCTCTCTCCCACCCTGACCCCTGAGCAACAGAATGACTACTGGCAGTTGCTGGGGCAGTTCTCTGACCTGTTCTCCCTTGTTCCTAGTATCACTGACTGGTGCGTCCTTGATGTGGATTGTTAGAAATGGGATTTGCGGTTGGCTAAGGCTTGCGCCAAAGCCAGGCAGAAACCACCACTCTAGTTAGGGTAAGGGAGTTGCACACCAAAGATAACACTTGCTCACCCTCTAGGTAACGTGACACGAGCAGTAAGGCTTATCCCGGAGGCAATGTAAGTTAAGTATTTGCGCACACACCCACCAGCAGCAACATCCTAGCCCCCCCACAAAAGGAACTCCGCACAAGGTTATATGTAAAAATAGCCTTTGTATTATACCAAACACATTAGATAAGAAACACACACTTTACAATATGCCATAGGCACGGGCAGAATTTGCAGGGGATTATGTACATGGGACAGGGCCACGTGGGCCACTGTCAGGAATAAGCACTTTTAAAACTAGCACTTGGTAGAATTAGCACTTTGTAGGAATAACACTTAGCACATATAATAACTGTAGCACCAAATAACAAATGTAGCACACAACCAGTAACCACTGGTAAAAGGTAAGTACCACCTACGCAATCCTAAACACTTTAGGCAAATATCACGCAGGGAACCATGAACTCCCTAGTAGAACCTATACTAGGAAAAACAACCTCCTAAGCATTAACATATGTCTAGAGGTATCAGAACAGGGTGCACAAAACATTCTACACACAGTACATTTTCTAGAACCCTAAGAAGCACATAAATCACATTTAGCGCAGAAATCACATTAAAGTCCAGGTTGCACCACTGCACCAAAACCTAAACGTAGCAGCTGCCCACTACTTGCAGCTGAGGACAAGAACAGGGCCTAAACGCTGCAGCTGGCACTAAGTACTGCGCAGCTGGGGAAGGCCAAAGTAGGGATGAAGGTGTGCGACTCACTCCTGAGTCCAAAGTACATGTGCCTAGGAAGGAAAACCTAAACGGTGCAGCTGCCCACTACTTGCTGGGCAGCTGGGATCTCAAAACTGCGACAGGGCCCCTCCCTAGCCCTTCAGAACAAAACTGCGCTAACTGTTGGAGCCCTCTGGCTCTAGAAATACATGTTGGTGTACGGTGGAGCCCTCTAGGCACTGAAATCAGCTATGCCCCTTGGAGCACTCTGGTTCCTAAACTAATTATGCGCAATCCAGAAAAAGAACTGGCCCCCAACGGTGGAGCCCTCTGGCTCTAGGACAACGGGGGCCCTCAGGGGCAAGAACACGGGCCCCTCTAGCCCTCGGGACCCCCACTGGGGCTTTTGGGATCATTTGAGCCAAGTTCAAGTTCAAGTTCAAAAGACCTTTATTCGAATTCCTTAAAATTCATAAAAGTACTGAACATAATTCATCAACAAACCATAATAATATATATACATGCAAATAATAAATAAAATAGGCATACATGTGACATTCCATTTCATACAGTGACAATACAATATGTTTTAAAACAATATGCTAAATTTCCATAACAATGCTAGCAAAGCTGATTTACTATACTCAAGGGTTTTCCATCATTTTACGTGCTCGTATAGCCAATCTTAAAAAGGAGCTGACACGAAAAGTCAATTCATCACTATCCAGAGCAATCAGCATATTATATGAATCTTGAAGTGTCCGTGGTCTGGATTTTTTAAAATACGGAGTTAAAAACCATTTAATGTACACAAGATAAAATTTACAGAAGAATAAAAAGTGCAAATCATCCTGAATACTCACGCCATCACACGGACATAAAATAGAATCAATACTGTGGCAATGCCCTAGTGGGAATGACAACATGAATTTTACTGTTCCTGCCCTTAAACGAAACAGCAATGATCTCTCCCAGCTAGTCATAGGCAGCGAGAGATAGGGCGGTAGAATCGATCCACACAATCCGTTGCCTATGTATTTCGTTACAGTTGATTTTTGTGATTCGCTTCTAAGCCTTTCATTATTGTAAAGTGCATATAGCGCATTCTTGACCTGAACTTTATCCTGTAATTCTATAGTTGTGGGATCAGTAAACAAAGTACCTCTACCAACTTCATTCAGAGATTTTGAGACTTCAGATAGCCATGGAATTCTCATTCCGTAGTCGCTGCCTAAACAGTCCTTTATGATGTTCTGAGTAAGAGCAGCAGCTTCATTCCTCCAGATTCTGATCCAGAAGGGTGCCGGTCTTGCTCTGATAAAATCACTGATATATGGAAGGTTTAATTCACTATGACAAATGAAGGTGGATGAGGAAATTGGTGCACCCAGCACTTTCCTGCAGAAGCGATTCTCCTCACTTTGGACGCAGGGGCTGTTTCTTGATCCCCATACCTCTGCTCCATACGTGGCAACAGGTGCGCACTGTAATTTAAAAATCTTTAAAATAGCCCTAGTGGCACCTATTTTCTTTGGGCGAGGGAGACTTAAAACAGAGTTGTTGGCTTTCGAGAACTTGCTCGTGGCGTGGGCCATGTGCCCACTCCACGAGCCGTTCGCAGCGAAAACCAACCCTAAATATGGAAATTTAGGGACAGATCCCAATTTGTCTGTACCTAACTGTATAGTGTTAAGTTTCCTTTTGCCAGGGCCACAGGACATGATAAAAGATTTTTTTAAATTGACCTTTAGATCCAGATCCTCCATGAACTTAACAAAACTATGTACAAGCAGACGAAGGGCATTAGGAGTGCGGGCCATAAGCACCGCATCGTCTGCATATAAGAGCACTGGAAGTGGTTTCCCTAAAATGAATGGGACATCTGTGGTGACTTTTTTCAGACAGGTGGATAAGCCGTTAATATAAATGATGAACAACAGGGGTGCTAAAACGCACCCCTGTCTCACCCCCCTCCCTATCTCAATGGCTCCTGATACCTCTCCGCCCATCCCGATACGTACCCGTGCTTTCAGGTCAGTATGGAGATAGGCTAAGAAATTTACCAGGGTATTGTCGAGACCATTAGTTGAAAGAATGGACCAGAGCTTTGATCTATTGACAAGATCAAAAGCGGACGAGAGATCCATAAATGCAAGGTAAGTGGGGGAGGAGCGGGCAACACTGTATTTGTCAATTATTAGTTTTAAGTTTAGGCATTGCTCCACTGTTCCTACCCCACTACGGAACCCCATCTGACACGGGTCTAAAAGATCAGTGTCATTTGCCCAGTCCAATATTCTATGAAAGATTATACGACCCAATACTTTTAAAGTATTGTCCAAAAGGGAAATAGGGCGATAATTCGCGGGATCAGACCTATCTCCCTTTTTGTAAATAGGGACAATAATGCTGGTGGTCCAAGTGGTCGGCATGGCTGTTTTTGGTAAACTATTGAAGATATTGAGAAATATGGGTGTCCACAAATCAACATCATATTTAATGATGTCAATGGGAAGACCATCTGGTCCGGGTGCCTTATTTCCCAGACTCTCTTTTATAGCTGTTCTAACTTCATGCTCTAAAATTAATAGACCGCCTAGTTGGTCTGGAGTAGATGGAAAATACTCCTCTATAGGGGCTGCATAGATGCTAGAAAAATGGGTCTCCCATGCTGCACTTGTTATGTTACAGCTAATTTGGGTAAGTTTCTTTCCCATTTCCCGTGTTTTTCTGACAGCTGACCAAAATGGGCCGTTACCACCCAAGTTTGCACTGATTACCAAAGAGTCCCATTGGTCGGAGAGTAAATTGGCCTTCCGTTCTGATATTTTAGCTTTGTAGTATTTCCTTGCTAATTGAACGGTGGCTTTACACCTTGGTTTCA
The DNA here is from genome assembly GCF_964261635.1 of Lissotriton helveticus. Classification (NCBI taxonomy): domain Eukaryota; kingdom Metazoa; phylum Chordata; class Amphibia; order Caudata; family Salamandridae; genus Lissotriton; species Lissotriton helveticus. The sequence continues at coordinate 91,621,414 of NC_136057.1, read as the reverse complement.
TAGAGAGAGCCTTTCTTAATTCTCTGTTTGCCAAGGAACATGTCGAGTCGAACCACCTTGGCTCTTTACCTTCTATAGGTAGTGGAACAGACAAAAGAGTTTTGATGGCTGAACACAAGATTTCAAAATCAGCAATTAATTGATCATAGTTGTTACTTAAGGATTTACAAGAATCAATCAAATGCGGGTATAGCAATTGTACATTTGTTAAAATAGCTTCACAATTCACTCCCCTCCATTTTAACCGAAGGCCATCAATTGATGGGGTAATGTCCCTTGCACCATTTAAATTTTCAAAAATCGGACTTGGGACAAGATCCAAAATTACAACCAGTGGATTGTGATCGCTAAGGGGTGTTTGTACCACAGAGGTTTTTACTATACAATCTGTTAGCAGTGATGACGTAAAAACATAATCAATAGTGGAACTACTGTTCCCACCAGTATATGTAGGAGCGTAATGGGAATCATAATTATGTCCTGCACTCAAAGCATCATCTAGATCAAATTCAATGAGTAGTTTTGACAGTTCAGATCCCCTACGCTCTGCTGGATCAGAGTGAGTTTGATTAACAGATCCAGCGCTCACTGCTAATTTTGCATTGAAATCACCCCCTATTAAAATGCATGACTTTTTATCTACTGCAAGGGAACATTCCAAATTTCTTAAAACTTTAGATAATGCCAAAAAATTCTTGTTCGGTACATGATAAAAGTAATTGTTATAAAAATGTATTAAATAAATTATGGTCTTTGACTTCAACTTATACTCAAGAATCTGGATGTTGGAATTTACCGGACCATCGTTCTGCAGGTTTTTGATTGTACCACCTGCAAGAATCTTGATCCCAACAAAAAGACCACCCACCGCTCGGCCAAAACATGGTTTGGACGATGTTAGGCTGAAGCAGTGATAGCCCTCGATATACAGATTACCAACAGCCCATGTTTCCTGAAACATAAGAATATCCGCATCATTGATTATCTTAATCCATGCAGGGTCCGATAGTTTAGATTCAAGTCCTGCAACATTCCAACTTAAGATTGATAACCCATGAGTATTGCTAAGGTTACCTGGCCTAACCCTATTACAAATACTCCCTGCTTTTTCAGAAGTAGTATTAACAACTGCAGGTTGATTGCCGTCAACAGGCATTGATTCCAGGATTTCTACGGTGCCAGCTGAAGCCTGACAATGTACGACCGGAGCTAAATATCCCTCTGGTGTACTAACTGTAATTAGGCTATCAATGTCTTTTGCTGGCGTTATATTCAGTCAATCCTGATCATCTAAGTTGGAAAAATAATCAAAACGATTATAAGTAGGGATATTAAATGTTGACCTTGCTTCAATTGATGGTTGGAACGAATGAAGGTCAGGGGCAGGATAGGATCTTTCTCTATAGTTAGGTTGGTGCATGTTTGGGAATTGAAAATGATGCGGGGGATAACTGGGGGGTACTAACATTGACATCTGGTTTGGCATCCGGTTCCGCCAATTGTTATGGCCGTTCAAATGACCAAAGTCCTGATTTTGTAAGAAGAGCGGTGATTTGAATCTTGCACCAAAATTCAAATCTTGATAAGTAGTAGTGGGATTGCTCTCCATAACTTGGTTCTGGGGTATCAAATGTCTGTAGAAATAGCCTAATGGAAGGAGTGTAGTGTTGAATTCCCGGGTTGAGGGTGATGGGGCGTTTGCTAATGTTTTCTCTGCCCACTGTGGATTTTTAAAATTAATTGTAACACAGTCACCCTCAAACTTTTTCCTAAGTGGGCCTATCCAACCCACCCGCTGAGTATTAATAATTTCTCTTGCACCTTCTATCGGGAAATTGCAGTTTGCAATTAACCAATGTAAGGTTTTATTTTTGAGAGATGTGGGAGTTTCTTCTTGGTCCTTCCTTAATTTAGATACGTTAACTAAAACAAGGACATAGGCCCCGCATTCTGGTGGTAAATTAATGCGAGAAGGAGCCTGTCTAGATGGTTTTTGTAGTGGTTGGGCCAGGATGGAACCACCTCCGGAATTCGGGGGCTGGCCCACCGTAGGCACATTTACATGTTTTGTAATGTTATCCTTCCTTATTACTGGGGCTGCCTTGTTACAATTGGCTATTGGTTGACTGACACTTATCCCCTTCGCCAAAGCGGGTTTGGATAAATTAACTATATTTATAGATGGTACTTGGGAGACATTGGAATTGTGACCTACTACTTTATTAGGAGTAGGTTGAATATCATCATTTGCAACAGTTACTTTAGCTAGGCTCTTAATGGGCGTGATTAGTTCTGCTAGATGCTTTTCTATCCGGGTGAGCCTACTTTCAATAGGGGATAGATAAATACCAAGAAGTTCACCCAGTTTTGCCAATATATAGTCGTTCACTAATTCAGTGGGGTCGATCGTTTTACCATCCTTTACCATTAGCCCTTCCTGATGTTCCGTTTCTTTCCTTTTTCCAGCCTCATACTCATCTCGATCATTAGCTGTTTCCACAGTCCTGCTTATATTTGGGTTGGGGTTGGTACTAGTTTCTTCCCCTTGATATTTGCTGACCATAGGGGCTTTAGACGTAGATGCGTTTTGGTTCTGTTGTAATTTTTGGATAGCGCCCTCACGTCTTCCCCTTAATTCCCTAGTGTTTACTACTGATATAATTTCGGGTGAGGGAGTCATGTGTAGGTCAGGAGTCTTCTCCAAATCTAAGCTAATGTCTGTGTCGGAATCTATCAGGGGAATGGAAGCAGATAGATTTACTTCATTGGGGATGGTATGGATATCAACACATGTGTTTAGTAAAGGTCTGTTATTAGTGGGCAAAACCTGGATAGGAGTAGTTGCGGAAGCAATAAGTCCCAAGGAAGAGCGTCTTGCATGAGCAAGATCTTGTGAGACCCTACGTTCCAAGAGAGATATACCCTGATTTATGGCATCATTGGCCTTAATTATAAAGTTGTCAATGGGGCCAGTTTTGCTAACTTTACTACTATCCCCGGCAGCTGCAGTTCTACTGCGACTTCCCCTTGGAGACATATTTGGCGATAGGTAGGAGTAACTATAGATATTAAAATCGAAGTGTAGGGACCTACTCAAACACTGCGAAAATCAATTGACAAGTTAGCAAATACCAGATGCCTAAGGCAAGATATGCATAGTCTCACAGTCTATAAATCAATAGCAATTGGTAGCTGGTAAGAACAGTCTGATTTTCTCCCGATCCAATAGTCTTTTGAATAGGTGGCCAGACACAGAGTCAATCAAAGGAGAACTACCAAATACCTTATGTTAATAGCGTTAGAGGACTGGCCCCGTCCCGTCCTCCTCCGGCCTCTGAGGGCCGTAGAGGGCCCGCCCTTTGCCCGGGCTTAGCCCCGGGCGCTCCCGCGCGCGTCTCGCGGGGCGATGGGGGGTGTCAGGCTTTATCCGGCGCCTCTGGCGCTCTCTGCGCGTCACGGGCGCGCTGCTGGCAGATGGAGTTCTGGGGAGTGTGGTCCGTTCACACTTGCCGCCTCCCCGCGTCTGCTGCTCCCGCCGTTTCCCTCACGGCTATGCCCGTTGGCAAGATACGCTGGTAAATATGCGTGGTGTTCCCCCACTGGGCTCCCGGGGGGTCAGGCTTTATCCGGCGCCTCTGGCGCTCTCTGCGCGTCCCGGGCGCGCTGCTGGCAGAGGGAGTTCTGGGGAGTGTGGTCCGTTCACACTTGCCGCCTCCCCGCGTCTGCTGCTCCCGCCGTTTCCCTCACGGCTATGCCCGTTGGCAAGATACGCTGGTAAGTATGCGTGGTGTTCCCCCACTGGGCTCCCGGGGGGTCAGGCTTTATCCGGCGCCTCTGGCGCTCTCTGCGCGTCACGGGCGCGCTGCTGGCAGAGGGAGTTCTGGGGAGTGTGGTCCGTTCACACTTGCCGCCTCCCCGCGTCTGCTGCTCCCGCCGTTTCCCTCACGGCTATGCCCGTTGGCAAGATACGCTGGTAAGTATGCGTGGTGTTCATTTGAGCCATCGTTGGAGCCACGCATGGCTCTGGGGGACACTGGCCCCCGGGACCCCCATGGGGCCCCTTGAAACTACCAAAGAGCCATTGGTGGAGGGCCCGCTTCCATCTGGGGCGGCTCTGAAGAAGGGCACCACTCTCAGGTGCCTGGGGAGCACATGTGGCCTCCCCCCCGCCCCAGTTGTCTTAACTTACCAGCTCTCGGCGCGGGGGGAGGCTCTCTTCGTCGGGCGGCGGGGCAGGCACCGACAATGTGCCTCGAGCCCCTCCGCTTCTCTGGAGCCGTCGGTGACGCCTGCGGGGCTCTCCCTCGCTTCTGGGAGCCCTGCCTTTGCAAAGGCGCCACGCCTTACCCGGTCCTCTTTCCTCATGGGCCGGGACTTCGTGTACAGCCCTCGAGGGTCCGTGCAGCTTTTCCTTCGCGGGCAGCATCCCCAGTCTCCCTCTCCCTATGGGAGACCGGCAAAGCGGGCATGGCTTCCCCCAGGCAGGGGGGAAGCGGAAGTGAGTCAATCCAGGCCCTGCCCACAGTCAGGCAGTTTTGCCACGGCGGCGGCTTCTCATGTCGGGGGCTATAATGACGGGTAGGCTCCCTTCGTAGAAAAAGTAAATAGCGGGGTGTGCACCCGCAGTGATAACCACAAAAATAAGCGGGGTGGCACCCAAGCTTAGTTAAATCTAAATACGGGCAAAACGCAGGGTGGGCACCTGCGAGGTACACAAGGGCAGGAGTGCTTCCCCTAGAGGGAATACAGCAGCGCTCTGCCTATAAATGCAGAATAAAGCGCTCACCAGGCGCTGGGGGGTACAGAGACCACCAGGCCCCCAAGGAATGACCCCCCAGGAAAGAAAAGGGCCCAGCAACAGGCAGAAAATCACAGGACAAGGCTTCCAGGGCCAGGAACAAGGGTCCACAAGAAGTCCATCAGTAATTCAGGGGCTGGGCAGGGCCCAGAGAGGCAAGCCTTCCCCTAGTCGCCACCAGCAGCACGCCCCTGGTAGATTCTAGTCAGGAAAACAAGAACATTTAACATGAGGTCACAGCCTCATTTTATACACAAAATGCCTTTCTCTCTAGGGTGCAGGATGGGGGAAAGCCAGACACAGCTGGTTCAGGAGCACTTTGTTTTGCTCAGCCCCTCTTCCCATTCACAGGACAGGCTAGGGTCATCAGTCGCACCACAGGGGGCGGAGCCAGCATTGTGGAGGGAAAGCCCAGCCCTATTCAGGTCCCAGGTGCAGCCCCTCCCTGCCATCAACATGCAGCTCTCCCCATTCACCACCGGGGCAGACCCATCCTGACTTCTGGAGCCAGGCACACCAGCCAGCTCCAGCCAATCACAAGCCAGACAGTCAAATCACATTTACTGGACAGGCAGGCCAACTTCTAGAAGTGGCACTTCCACACTAGACACATTAAAGCCGCACACATCATCGCGCAGCATTTATTCACACGAGTCCACACATACCAAACTCAACCTTGCACTCCCCATGCATCAGGAATGACCATGGACACACATATCCCCCATGCATTCCTATGGGAGGGCTGGCCAATCTCACACACGCACTCAGAGAGCGCACGCACTTTACCCTGCGCCACAGTGCTAAAGTGCGCAAAGACCAGAAATCACTATAATGATGTAACATTAAAAGGCAAAAAGTTCAGGGGTGAACGTCCCAGAAAGGCCAAATCCAACATGGTTACAGGAGACAGTTTACCTGTGAAGCACAAGGCTTACAGGGTAGCTGACAGGGTCAGGGTCTGCATCAAAGAGGAGGTCTCAAAGATGCTTGCTCTTGGGGTGATTGAGTCCTCCAGCAGTCCTTGGGCCAGACCAGTGGTCTTGGTCCCGAAGGCTGCAGCGCCGGGTGCCACACCCGAACTCCGGTTCTGTGTGGACTACAGAGGACTCAATTTAGTCACGAAGACTGACACTCACCCCATCTCCAGAGCTGATGAGCTCATCGATCGGTTAGGGGCTGCACGGTACCTCAGCACGTTTGACTTGACGTCTGGGTACTGGCAGACCGCCCTGACTGATGGGGCCAAAGAGAGGGGAGCATTCTCCACACCAGATGGGCATTTCCAGTTCCGGGTTATGCCATTTGGGTTGAAGAATGCCCCTGCCATCTTTCAGAGGTTGGTCAATCAGGTGTTGGTTGGGCTGGAAGAGTTCAGTGCCGCCTACCTGGATGACATCACAGTGTTCAGTGTCACCTGGGAAGAACATCTGGGCCACCTCTGGGAAGTGTTGATGGCCCTGCGCAAGGCTGGCCTCACGATCAAGGCGAGTAAGCGCCAGATCGGGCAGGGTTCCGTGGTGTACTTTGGACACCAAGTGGGGAGCGGCCAGGTGGTGCCCCTACAACCCAAGATTGAAACCATCCTGGCTTGGGAACCCCCAAAGACACAAACAGAGGTGAGGGCCTTTTTAGGACTCACGGTGTACAGGAGGTTTGTCAAGGGTTCTGGCAACATTGTTGCACCCTTGACAGAGCTGACTTCCAAGAAGCAGCCCAGGAAAGTGATTTGGACTGACACCTGTCAGAAAGCGTTTGGAACTCTGAAAACTGCCCTGTGCACGGCGCCCGTGCTCCTCGCGCCCAAATTCTCCAAAGAGTTCCTTGTGCAGACAGACGCTTCAGAGTATGGTGTAGGGGCTGTTCTCTCACAGATGACTGAGGAGGGCTTTGACCAACCCATAGCCTTCATCAGTAGGAGGTTACTTCCAAGGGAACAGAGGTGGAGTGCAATTGAGCGTGAGGCTTTTGCTGTGGTCTGGGTACTGAAGAAGCTAAGACCCTACCTGTTTGGGACTCACTTCCGGGTTCAGACAGACCACAGGCCCCTCGGATGGTTGATGCAAATGAGGGGTGAGAATCCAAAGCTGTTGAGGTGGTCCATTTCCCTACAGGGTATGGGTTTCACGGTGGAACATCGCCCTGGTACAGATCACACCAATGCTGACGGTCTGTCCAGATTTTTCCGCCTTAGTGATGAGAACTCCCTGGGGTAGGGTAGTTCTCCCCACATTTCAGCTGGAGGGGACACTTGTTAGACCTGGCACCATTGGCGTGGGTCTCCCTTCCATTTTTGTTACTGTTGCCTCATGTGTTTTGCTGATGTTAGCTGCTCAGAGCACTGTGCCATTGCCAATTAGTGCCACAGTGCTAGTGCTCCCTGTATAAAGTGTATATGTTGATTGGTTTCCATGATTGACTTTTTTGGTTTACTGTCAGACCCCAGTAAAGTGCACCAGGAGTGCCCAGGGCGTGTAAATCCAAATGCTGCTAGTGTGCCTGCAGCACTGGTTGTGCCACCAACAGAAGCAGCCCTGTAAAATGTGTCTAAGGTCTGCCGATGCAGAACCTGCATGCAGTCTGGTACTGTCATGCTGATTGGGCAAGTGCACCCACTTGCCAATCCGTAAACCTTCCCTTAACTTAATATTAGTTACCCTATGGTAGGCCCAAGGGCTGGGTGCATTGTAAGAATAAGGTAAGACAAGCCCTGATGTGTGTGGCATGTCCTAATAGTGAATTACATAGTGAATTACAGCCATTTTCGTTTTTCACTATTGTAAGGCTGCCTGTTCTCATAGGCCAGAATTGGCTGTTGGAATTGTTACATTCTACATTCCTAACAGACTCAGGGAACATGGTAGAAATTCGAGTTTAGTATGCCTGAACTCAGAATAATAAAATACATCTTTTAGTAAAGTTTATTTTAATGTTCTGTTTGCAAATACCACTTTTAGAAAGTTGGTATTTGCTTGCCTAACCATTTCAGCCCGCCCTCTGCTCTGATGTGTATCTGCTGTCTGGTTTCTGTGTGTGACAGGGCTGGGGAATTCCAGGAGACAGGTTGGGGCTGCCAGGTGGTGAATAGGAAGATGAAAGCCAGATGGGTGGGAGGAGTGCACCAAGGTTCTGGGCTGTGCTCTGCCACCACAATGCTTTCTCCACCCCCTGTGGAGTGTCTGAGGTCCCTGCCCTGCACCTTGTAAAGAGAGAGGGAAGACTGTCAACAGAGTACTCCTGGACCGTACTTGTCACCACAATGCTGGCTCCACCTCCTGCAGAGCGTCTGATGTCTCTGCCCTGCACACTGAAAGCAGAAGCCTGCATCCTATCAACAAAGTGCTCAGAAACTGGACTTAACTAGGAAAAGGCCCCCTGGCCTGAAAGAACAAAAGAAATGCAGTATAAGTATAGGAGCCCTGCTCCTAAGAAATCAGATCCTGTTTGACCAAGAAGAACCACTGACCGACGAGAAGGACCTGGAAGAAGCTGTGAGGAGGAGTACTGTCCCTGACCTGAGGGACTGGCCTGCAGTGGGTACCTTGCTGAGAAAGGAGAGAAAAAGGACTGAAAGAGACTTTTGCTACTTGTGCTTCAAACAATCTCCAAGGGCTTGTGGGTGAGCTTGCCCCCTGAACGGAGTCCCAGGATTATTGGACTCTTCCTGCCTTCACTGACAAATCTGCTGAACTTTACCCTTCCTTATCACTAGAGCCGCGATCCCCAGTGCGCCTCGTCCCCTCCTTTGCCGTGACGCTTGTGCCTGGCCGCCTATGCACCGTGTGAGCCCGCTCTGCTTTGAGCCGTTCCTTGCACCATCCCGCTGTGCCGCCCGCACTCTGCCTCACTCTTCCCCCCTTTTCGAGCCGCACTGCTCGCCTCGCCGCCCCCACCGCTGGAATCCGAACGGAGTGCCTCACAAAGCCAAGGACGGCCCGTACACACGAAGCGTACCAGCCGCCTCGCATTGGACTTGTGATCACCGGTGTTACGCCGCACTAAGAGAGCCCGGCCGTACGCCTCGTACTGGCTGCCTCGTGCCGCGCCTGCCCGCATTGAATCAGCAGCTACGAACCGAAGGTACGGCTTGAACGCCGTGAATGTGGGAGGCCACCCGCATCGACCACTGAAGGACTGGGCTATTTAAGGCCCAGCGGTGCCAGGGGACAACACCTAATACCTTCGTGAGATACCTGTTCTGGCGCACTAAAGACAGAGACACGGGACACTTCCTTCGGCGTCAAAGATCAGCGTTTATTACTGCAGGGAGGCAAAAGTCACGAGAAGTACAACAGAGTGTAGGTTCTGAGAGTCTGCTTCCAATTGCATATGTGAGTGGCTCTCTTTTATACAAGATTTTGTCATTGCACAACATGTAAGCAAAAGGTTACAACTCAGTTCCCACAGTAAAATTCAAAAGGATCGCTTTCATGTATTCAGAACCCCGGAACATAATTACATTAACATCACCAGTTCCCAACTGTAAAAGCACATCTTCCCACCGTTAGGTACATTCCACTTGAGTTGTAAATAAGCAAGAGAAGAGACAAGAACAGCTGCAAGGAAGTCAGACAACAGGGAAGAGAGAGAGTGAGGATAATATTGGATGTGTAATCGTAGCTTAAAAGGGCTTGATCCCAGCACACGCGAGGCTGAAACAATAGACCGGCACGGCAAAATCACCTTCGAGCGGAGGCAGCTGCCTTTGCAGTGTCCTCCACCTTGTCATAAAAGGCGCATGAAAGGAATATGCTTCTTCCGTAAAGCTTGGGAACTAGAAGGTCATGAGGCGGACAGTTGCCTGTTCGCTGACTACGTGAGGGCAAGAAACAAAATGGATGTCGTATCTAAAATGGAACCCGAGGGTTCAGATGTAGAAACACGTAAATAAGACGAACCCTGTCAAGTAGTGTAGTGGAAACGCGTACACTTACCGAACTCGTCATTTACGGTTCATCGATACCAAACTTGGCCATATTCGTTCATCCCCAGGATACCATGCTGATTCCCACGGAACCTCACCGCCCCACTCCTCGAGGCCCCCCCTGCTCTACGCGTCGCACCGAGACGCCTACCAGAGCCGCCAGCATCTTTGTGTTGCGTGCACGTCCCGGATGCCGCATTCGTACCGGACTCCTCATCGCAGAAAAGGTACTGTCACTCAGCGCGTACCACAGTACGGTAAGAGTCGGACAAGAGTGCGCAACGTGCACAGGAACCTAGAATTACGCATTTTTAACAGAATCCTTATTTTATTGCTAAATAGTATTGTGGCATCATTTTACAAACGTTATTTGAGTCTTGTGTTAAGCCTTATATAAAGATACTTATTTTTTTATACAAAACTAGACTGGTGTCCATATGTGGTGTGTCATTGAATTACTGTATGTGGTCATAAATGCTTAACCAATAACGCTCTGAAGTTTAGCATTGTCTGCTCGCGCCACACAACCTTGAGGGTGAGCAGGGGTTATTTTAAAGAGTAATCCCTTGCATGACTAGAGGAGAGGGTCCCTGCTTGTCTCAAGTACTCACCTCTGCCAACCAGAGACCCCCAAATCTAACATGCAGAATGTCAGGTGCGCACGTCACTGTGGGGTAAACGTACATAAAGAGATTTAAGGTGTGCGTATCACCGTGGAGGACACGCCGACAGGAGACCTTGACCACCAAGAGGATATGGAGTGCTAGATAGACTGCCAAATGTCAACAGAAACGTGGAAAAACTTGATGCGGCAGAGTAAGTGAGTGCCTCAACCGGAGGGAACATAGGCAAAAGAACAAGATGGCTGGAACAGTCTGGTGAGAAGAGAAAAAGTGGAGACTTGGAAGTATAGGCAAACTGCAGAAAAGTCAGAGGCAGCCGTGAAAAAGACAAAACCCTTGAAACACCAAGCAAGGAAAGCTTACTTGTTACAACAAAGGTTGCTGGTACCAACGCTTGTTCAACTCACCACAGTTTTCAAGAGTTGCCTCCTGGAGACGACAGACTGAGGCAAAGCGAACATGCAGGTGACCACCACAGCCCTAGAGAAAGGAACGGTGCTGAAAAGGCTGGTGCGCCGGCAGCTGTCCTGCTGTGACGCAGCTGAGCTGGAAAAGCTGGTGCGTCGCTGGAATGGAGAACCCCACAGGGCTCTTCACAGTAGTAGGGTTCTGAGGGGCTGGTGCGCCGGACAGTAGTGAGGTGAGGACTCCTCCTACCAGACACTTCGACGGATGTTAATTCGCACGCTAGGATGTCCTGGAAAACAGCAGAAGTAGTACACTCCTGAGTAAACACTCTCCGGTCGGCCAACCACATCGGACATCGGGATAGGAGGAACAGCGAAAACAGGGTCCTCAACAAAGGCTATCCGCGTGAAATGGTGACAGCGCCTTAGAGAAAACAGACACGTGTGAGGTACCCGCTAACGCCAACACAGCAGGGCTAGTAGCGATCAGCAGAGCAGCTTCCTTCAGGCAACCCCATGGCCTCGAGGCAACAGCAGGCGCAGGCAACCCAGATGCCCAGTAAGGTGTCACAGATAGGAGAAAATCTGAGAATCCACCGGGATGAGAAAAAATCTCAAAGTAGGAGGCTGAGACTTCTTCACAGTTTGAGAGAACCTTCTCTGAATTCAAACAAATAGAACTGAGGAATAAGCAAGTCTCTGGTATACCTTCAGTGAGACCTCCGCTCCATCAGAAAGGGAGAAAATTCTTCATAGCTTAAGAGCACGCTTCTCGGGAATCAATACATCAGAACTGAAGAATCATCAAGTTGAACCAGCAGGAAGGAGAGAGTAAAGAAAGGGGAGATGACAGGAATGGCCCCCTTTGCCAATCGTCGGCAGTGTTGAAATTAAAGATGAGACTGAAGCAAGGTAAGTTCAAGCACCTTATTCTGTCATCCACTCTCCGTAACTGACCACATGTCCAACATTCCAAAGAGAACTCTAGGGTAACGTTCCAAAAGGTAGGAGGAGGCGGGGAGAGGGGGAAGATACCAAAAGGGGCAGGGAGGAAAGAAACAACAGTGAGGAAAGAGCCAGGTGGAAAAAGGAGAGAGATTACAACAATTACATCATGCCTTCATTGTGACACCACAAACACTTTCGTTACAAGTTTGTACATTCGATTTTGTGCGGAAACTGGAGTTTCTGATCTAAGGGATGTTGCAAAGAAAGTAACAGTACTTCACTCACTGGGCTTCTCATGGACACCTTTGGTCAGGTAAAACCTTGTGGAACTTGTCCATGGAAAACAGCTCTGTACTTGGGAAAAGCCTGTCAAAATCAGGGCAGAAAGGTGGACATCAGCTGTAATTCTCCAGTGTTTAGAGGAAAATGCCTAAAAAAACAATTGATGGACAGAATGCAGAACAATGTCATACATTCACCCCAGTACAGAGATATGGGCCTAAATCCATAGTCACCAGTCAAGGATAGATTTAGCGCTGGTCAGTCAGGAATTAGTTAAATATGTGCAGAGTGTCTATTTTCTTCCTTTCCATCTATCTGATCATGCAGCTCTATGCTTGGAATTGATTGGCCTGTCTAAAAATACATCCAGAACATGGTCGTTTGACCGCTCCTTCCTTAATGCTCCAGAAGACATTTCCTTTTTAAAATCAGAAGCACAAAACTTCTTCGGCAATAACATAGGGTCCGCTCCCCCAGGTTGTGTTTGGGATGCGTTTAAGGCATTTCTGCGAGGCCTAATTACCAACAAGGTCTCGTATAGAAGGAAGATCTATAGGGACACGGTCACCTTGCTGGAAGCTGATTTAGCTAGGGTGCAGGAGAATATCCAGTTATATCCCACAGCACCATCGGATATTTATGAAGATTGGCAAAATAAGCTAATAACATTAAAAGGGGAACTGGGCTCAACCTTAAATGCACGAGTTCTCCAGAGATGGGATGCCAGTAAAATGGCTCATTTTGAATATGGAGAAAGTGCAGGTAAGCTCTTGGCATGGAAGGTAAAGACAGATCGAGTCAGAAATAACATAGATAATATCAAAATTGAAGGAGTGGCCCACTCGCTAGATAGTGACATTAGAAATGCCTTTCGTGATTTTTTTAAGGACATCTACCAGGAGGACAAAACTATAGAGGCGAGGCAAGTAGATGATTGGCTGATCGGAGTATCTCTCCCTTCTCTTTCATCTGACCAGAAAACTACCTTAGACAGACCCATTACGAAGGTAGAGGTCACTAGAGCTATCACAGATAGTAATAAGGGCAAGGCATCAGGTCCCGATGGCCTCCCTTCCGAGGTCTACCAGGCCCTCTCACCAACAATAGTTCCCTTCTTAACCCAGTTATTTAATCAGATATTCCGCGAGGGTTCATTTCCACCAGATTCATGGAATGATGCTTCAATCACTTTGATATCGAGGCCTGGTAAACCAGCTGATAGCTGTGGCTCGTATAGACCGATCTCAATTTTAAATGCAGATTATAAGCTTTTTACATCTGTCCTTGCCAGAAGACTTGGGGAGGTGGCACCCTGTATTCTACATCAGGACCAACGAGGCTTTGTGAAGGGCCGCCAGCTCTTTGAGCTGACTTACGATCTACTGGGAGCCATAGATATGGCTACAGCGGACTCTCTGCCCCTAGCTATGATCCCGCTGGATGCCACTAAGGCCTTCGACAGGGTGAATTGGGCATTCCTGTCGGGGGTCTTGGGGAAGTTCAACATAGGGGAGAGTTTTCGCAGAGCAGTGAGTCTACTGTATAGGAACCCCACAGCCTCTTTACTGGTCAATGGGGAATTGTCAGCCCCTTTTAACATCACTCGAGGAACCAGGCAGGGCTGCCCCCTCTCCCCTCTCCTATTTGATTTATATATCGAACCCTTTGCCCAACGGCTGAGGGACGACGTCAACATCAAGCCTTTTATCTATGGGAGATGGGAGAGGAAAGTAGCCCTGTACGCTGATTACATTCTTGTCTTCTCTTCGGATCTGCGTACAGCACTTCCCACGGTCATCGCACTGGCACAAAACTACGGTGAGTTGTCTGGATATCAAATTAATGCATCCAAAACCGAGATGATGCTGTGGAATGAGGCTGAGCCAGTGGCAGGGGCTCAGCTAAGTCGGTCCATGCGCTATCTGGGTCTTACTATCGTAAAAGACATAGATAAGATCGTACAGCTGAACTTTGACATTGTTGCGAGGGAGTGTAAAAGGCTTATGAGGTCTTGGTCATCGCTCCCCCTTTCCATCTTGGGTAGAGCTAACCTGGTTAAAATGTCTATTTTACCCAAAATCACCTTTTTGTTCAATACCGTCCCGTTATACTTTGAACCCTCCATTTTAACAAAACTTCAAGGCCACATTAGTTCTTTTATTTGGAATGACCATATACCACGGATAGCATGGAAAAAGATCAGGCGTCGCAGGGAAAAGGGGGGCCTGGCAGCACCTGACTTACAACTTTATGCCTGGGCTTTTCAATTTTCCCACGCCAGGATGTTGCTTAAAATGCCGACCAACGTAGGGGTAGGCATTATGTTTGCCGCACTACTTAGAGGAGAGGGAGCAGGCCAGCAAGGTTTTTTACTTAAATTTGGGGATCCTAAGTTTTAAAAAAAAGTTAAATTGAAGATTCTGTTGGGATTTACAAGGACATGGGTTAAATTAAGAAGTGCCATTAAGGTGGGGTACTATGCAAGTAGGTCTCCACTGTGGGACTCCCCGGGTTGTCCGGCGTGGCTTCTTGATAGCTTGGCAACACCCTTAAGAGAGGCTGGTCTGGAGGTCTGGGGGGACCTTTACCTAGACGGAGTTTTGTTACCATGGGACTACCTATCAGCTAGAGTGGGGTTGAGGCTATCTAGATTTAAATATCTACAGATAGTGAGCTGGTCCCATACACAGAGTTCTGTTAGGGGTAGATTTCAAATTGGAGGGGATAGTAGAATATTGACCCCGATGATGGATAAACCTCCTGTAACTAAGGAGATCTCATTCTGGTACAATTTATTACTAGAAGAGGTCGATGGGGATTTTACCCTACCTGAAACATTGTGGAATTCCTCATTCATGGGAAAGATCTTGAGGATATCTGGTACTCCTCCTTTAAGATCCTTTGGGACACAGTCAAGCCAGCGTGGTTGCGTAGGAACCATCTTTTTACGCTGCATAGGGCGAACTATTCCCCACAGAGGTTATCAAAGTTTTCGACTGACTCCATCATGGCCTGCCCTAAGTGTCAGTTGCTGGCAGCCTCTGACCTACACATGTTCTTCGAATGCCCATCTTTGTCATCTTATTGGGACTCTATCAGTATCATGTTGTCAACATCTTTAGGGTATCGAATCTCAATCAACGCAATGCTAGCAATCTTCGGAACATCACCGGAAATACATGGTCCAGCCCAAAAACTTTTGTTTTACTGTATCCTGTTGGCAAGGAGAGAAATTTGCAGGAAATGGAAAGAAGCACTGCCTCCCACCATGTTGGATTGGCGTATATCAGTCCTGCAAACTTCTAGAACCGACCTAGCAAGATCTGGTAACCCCGAGAAACGGGGCTTCTGGCACCTCTTAAATTGGGTTTAGGTGTTTTCTCTTTTGACCGTGTTTTTTTTTTTTCTTTTTTTTCTTCTCCACAGTCCAATGATTAACGCTGCTTGGTCTGCTCTCCTCCCTCGACTTACCCAACGTCATGGCTTCCCCGATCTATAATGGGTGTCGAATAGCAGCAACATCGCTCTTAAATACTTAACACCTAGCGGTGCACCTTGTTGAGGGTTTGAACATTACTGAGTGCCAATCATAGTTGGTGTGTGGCACTACCAGTCTACCTGAGACAGTATAGTTCATTTCCCTCGCCTAGTGCTCCTACGTGGTCTTTCCAAGAGCAAAATGAGGACACAAAAAAAAAAACAAAAAAACAATTGTTGGACAGAATGCAGAACAATGTCATACATTCACCCCAATACGGAGATCTGGGCCTAAATCCATCGTTTTTTTGCACTCCACACCACCCCAGGTCAGACATGGCCATATGCAAATCAACCTTGACCCTGTGCCTCATGGGAACAGTCCAGCCCGAACTGCCAAGCCAAGTCTTTCCTGGACCGGAATCAAGCATCCAAGGACCGGTTTCTGGCTATCAGCCTTCATCAGCCTGGATAGCTTGACTCCAGTGGTGTGGAGAGCATGAGACTCACGTCTGAGCATACCCATCCCACTCGGGGTGACAAATGCAAAAACAACAATTGATGGACAGAATGCAGAACAATGTCATACAATCACCCCAGTACAGAGATCTGGGCCTAAATCCATCGTTTTTTTGCACTCCACACCACCCCAGGTCAGACATGGCCATATGCAAATCAGCCTTGACCCTGTGCCTCATGGGAACAGTCCAGCCCGAACTGCCAAGCCATGTCTCTCCTGGACCGGAATCAAGCATCCAAGGACCGGTTTCTGGCTATCAGCCTTCATCAGCCTGGATAGCTTGACTCCAGTGGTGTGGAGAGCATGGGACTCACGTCTGAGCATACCCATCCCACTCGGGGTGACAAATGCAAAAACAACAATTGTTGGACAGAATGCAGAACAATGTCATACATTCACCCCAATACAGAGATCTGGGCCTAAATCCATCGTTTTTTGGACTCCACACCACCCCAGGTCAGACATGGCCATATGCAAATCAGCCTTGACCCTGTGCCTCATGGGAACAGTCCAGCCCGAACTGCCAAGCCATGTCTTTCCTGGACCGGAATCAAGCATCCAAGGACCGGTTTCTGGTTATCAGCCTTCATCAGCCTGGATAGCTTGACTCTAGTGGTGTGGAGAGCATGGGACTCACGTCTGAGCATACCCATCCCACTCAGGGTGACAAATGCAAAAACAACAATTGATGGACAGAATGCAGAACAATGTCATACAATCACCCGAGTACAGAGATCTGGGCCTAAATCCATCGTTTCTTTGCACTCCACACCACCCCAGGTCAGACACGGCCATATGCAAATCAGCCTTGACCCTGTCCCTCATGGAAACAGTCCAACCCGAACTGCCAAGCCATGTCTTTCCTGGACCGGAATCAAGCATCCAAGGACCGGTTTCTGGCTATCAGCCTTCATCAGCCTGGATAGCTTGACTCCAGTGGTGTGGAGAGCATGGGACTCACGTCTGAGCATACCCATCCCACTCGGGGTGACAAATGCAAAAACAACAATTGATGGACAGAATGCAGAACAATGTCATACATTCACCCCAGTACAGAGATCTGGGCCTAAATCCATCGTTTTTATGCACTCCACACCACCCCAGGTCAGACATGGCCATATGCAAATCAGCCTTGACTGTTCCCATGAGGCACAGGGTCAAGGCTGATTTGCATATATGGCCATGTCTGGGGTGAATGTATGACATTGTTCTGCATTCTGTCCATCAATTGTTGTTTTTGCATAGAGGAAAATGCCTCACAGTGCAATATTCCGCATCATAGAATGTTAAAAGCCTACAGTATCGTCGATTGAAGTTATGGAATTTCTGATGTGGTACCAGCACAGATCATCATGGGATCAGCGCCATGGTGCAAGAGCACGGCTGTCACATGTTCATGCACATTATAGCATTAGCCAGTCAATGAACCATCACACATTCACAAGGTTCTCCCAGTCAACTGCCCCACCCAAGAAGAGGATGGACAGGTCCAGACCGTTCAACTGATCACATGGAGGGGAAGGGAGAATGGGATGGTGCCTGGGGGATGGAATGATATAGGGACTGTGTGTTACCGCTACATGGAACTCACAAATCCACCTCATTAATATTAATGAGCTGTTTTCAGCTCCAGTATGTAAGTATATACAGAGAAAAGACCATTTGGGTTATATTTAATTACACATGTGTTCCCTTGATTATAATAATCACATTTTAATTTAAGTCATGAATGGCTATGAATACGGCTCATAGGAAATATAATATTCATTTATATCATATAGGAGAACGTATGCAGCAGAAGAGTATGGAGGGTATTAGGAGAGACCATATGGGCAGCGGGATGACTGTGGACACATTTGACAGTAATACAAGAAAACTAAGGTAGAAAAAGGGTAATGAGCCCCCCTGAAAGATTGGCAAGGGGAGATTTAGGACCAAAAGCGACATTTGAAAAAAGAAAGTGATGGAAAAGAAGTACTTTTATGAATGGAAAGAACAAGTGAGGATTAGCCATCAAGAACGGAAGTTGTCGGAGAAAGTACACTGAGTTCATAGAAAATCTAGCTTCTAAGTTGTTGTAATACGTAGAAGGAACGCATTCAAGATTTTTGAAAAGATATTTTAGAGCGGTGGTTCTTGACCTTTTGGCTTCTGCGATTCACTGTGGGGCCGAAGCTGTAACACAATAGGCAGCGATCTGTAACTGTTCTCAGCATGTCCCAAACTTTATTATGTATCAATGGGCAGCGATCTGTAACTGTTCTCAGTGTGTCCCAAACTTTATTATGTATCAATGGGTAGCGTGTCGTAACAGGCTGCAGTGGGCCCTAGTTGGAGTATGTATAAATGGGCAGTGAGCTGTAACAGGTCTCAGTGGGTTCCAAGAGGTAACATAACATGAGTATTTGTAAAGCGCGTGTTCACCCAGAGGTATCTTGGCACTGAATAACAAATGTTTATTGTTACCCATCTCAATGGTACTCATTTTATCGACCTCAGATGGATGAAAGGCTGAGTGGACCCGCCAGGCTTTTAACCTGTGACCATGAGGTCCAACACAGGACCCTGAAGTGGGCGCAATAGTCCACTGAGCCACCAAACCCAGCATTCTGGCAACATGAATCAATGAGAAGCAGGCTGTAACAGGTCACAGGGGGTCCCAAGCTGTAACTTGTATCAATGGGCAGCGAGCTGCAGCAGGCCGAAGGGGGTCCCAACATTTAATATGTATCTGAGGGCAACGATCTGTAACAGGCCGGAGTGGGTCCCAAGATGTAACATTTATCAATGGGCAAAGATCTGTAGCAGGCCGAAGTGGGTCCCAACATTTAATATGTATCTGAGGGCAACGATCTGTAACAGGCCGGAGTGGGCCCAAGCTGTAACATGTATCAATGGGCAGCGAGCTGTAGCAGGCCGAAGTGGGTCCCAACATTTAATATGTATCTGAAGGCAACGATCTGTAACAGGCCGGAGTGGGCCTCGAGCTGTAACATGTATCAATGGACAGCGAGCTGTAGCAGGCCGAAGTGTTTCCCAACATTTAATATGTATCTGAGGGCAACAATCTGTAACAGGGCGGAGTGGGTCCCAAGATGTAATATGTATCAATGGGTAACGATCTGTAACAGGCCGGAGTGGTTCCCAAGATGTAACATGTATCAATGGGCAACGATCTGTAACAGGCCGGTGTGGGTCCCAAAATGTAACATGTATCAATGGGCAGCGAGCTGTAGCAGGCCAAAGTGTTTCCCAACATTTAATATGTATCTGAGGGCAGCGATCTGTAACAGGCCGGAGTGGGTCCCAAGATGTAACATGTATCTATCAATGGGCAGTGAGTTGTGGCAAGCCTAAGTGGGTCCGAAGCTTTAATATGAATCTAATGGGCAGCGATCTGTAACAGGTTACAGTAGGTCGCAAGCTGTAATTGACGTTATTAGGCCCCGAGCTGTGACACGCTCAAAGGCCTCATTGGCCTCATGCAGCTCTGGGCATCAATCAGCCCCAAATAGTAACAGACATTAATGTGATTCCAGCTGTAATCAGCATCAATGGTTCTCAAGGTGTAACAGGTAACAATTGCCTTCATTTGATAATATGCATCAATGTTCCACAAGCTCTAACAGGCATTAATGGCTCCCAAGCTAGAATAGGCATCAGTGGATCTCAGGATGAGCGTCACAGTAGGCCATGTGCCTGGGTACGAGTTGCTTGGTAAAATTACTGATTCCAGCTGGTTATTGCACCCCTGCAATATGCAATGCCGAGCTTGTGATTCCAGAATGGAGAAAGATGACGTAGACACGAAATTACCAGGCACTTTACTGCAAATGGATATCTATAATTCCAGGGACATTTTTTCTCCCATTTATTCATCTTAATTGACCACGTGGATAATTTGATCCGTGGGAGAGGCATTGGGGTTGTGGGTGGGGGTGTAGTTCCACGGTTTACTGCCCAGTCCTCTTTTTACGTTTAAGGTACTTGTAGTGCCGAGAAGCTCCGCCCAGAGATTATTTAACAACAAGGGGAGGTGATGGACAGAGTTTCTGAATTAAGCAGAATACTCTCACCCAGTCAAGAGATCAGAGCTAGATCCAACACAGTTTTTTAGCTCACTGCACCATCCCAGTTCAGAACCTGGCTATATGCAAATTAGTCTGTTCCTGTCCCAGTGCATGATGGGAACAGGGCAAACCAAACTACCAAACCAATTCTTACACTGGGAAGGAAACAAGCTTCCGGGGACCGGTTTCTGGCATTTCAGCCGTCGTCGGCCCGGCTTGCTTGAATCCTGATGGTGCAATGAGCAAGGGACTCACATCTGAGTATACCCTTCCACGCTTAGGGTGGACAAAATATTTGACAACAAGGGGTGGTGATGGACAGAGTTTCTGAATTAAGCAGAATACTCTCACCCAGTCAAGAGATCAGGGCTAGATCCAACACCGTTTTTTAGCTCACTGCACCATTCCAGTTCAGAACCTGGCTATATGCAAATTAGTCTGTTCCTGTCCCAGTGCATGATGGGAACAGGGCAAGCCAAACTACCAAGCCAATTCTTACACTGGGAAGGAAACAAGCTTCCGGGGACCGGTTTCTGGCATTTCAGCCGTCGGCGGCCCGGCTTGCTTGAATCCTGATGGTGCAATGAGCAAGGGACTCACATCTGAGTATACCCTTCCACGCTTAGGGTGGACAAAATATTTGACAACAAGGGGTGGTGATGGACAGAGTTTCTGAATTAAGCAGAATACTCTCACCCAGTCAAGAGATCAGGGCTAGATCCAACACCGTTTTTTAGCTCACTGCACCATCCCAGTTCAGAACCTGGCTATATGCAAATTAGTCTGTTCCTGTCCCAGTGCATGATGGGAACAGGGCAAACCAAACTACCAAGCCAATTCTTACACTGGGAAGGAAACAAGCTTCCGGGGACCGGTTTCTGGCATTTCAGCCGTCGTCGGCCCGGCTTGCTTGAATCTTGATGGTGCAATGAGCAAGGGACTCACATCTGAGTATACCCTTCCACGCTTAGGGTGGACAAAATATTTGCATATAGCCAGGTTCTGAGCTGGGATGGGGCAGTGAGCTAAATAACGGTGATGGATCAAGCCCTGATCTTTGGACTGGGTAAGAGTGGTCTGCTTAATTCAGACACTCTGTTCATCACCACCCCCTTTTCTGAATCGTTTTTGGCCACTATAGGTGTGGCAGGGTATACTCAGACATGAGTCCCTTGCTCACTGCTCCATCAGGATTCAAGCAAGCCGGGCCGACGAGGCTGAAATGCCAGAAACCGGTCCCCGGTAGCTTGTCTCCTTTCTGGTGAAGAATTGGCTTGGTAGTTTGGTCTGCCAGGGACAGACTAATTTGCATATAGCCAGGTTCTGAGCTGGGATGGGGCAGTGAGCTAAATAACGGTGATGGATCAAGCCCTGATCTTTGGACTGGGTAAGAGTGGTCTGCTTAATTCAGACACTCTGTTCATCACCACCCCCTTTTCTGAACCGCTCAGAGATTGTCACCTCTATGGACAGGTGCAAGCTTTCAAAAATGTTTTGATCTTATGAAAGCGGAACCTTTCTTTCCGTGTCTTTCTGCTTCTCCCCTTTTGAGCACAGGATCTTTCCTAGCTACTTTTGCCCAGTTTCTTTTTCCTATTTCCTGAACTCAGAGACACATGAAATGTTTTGCCAGGGTAATAATGCACCTTGACAGCTGGAGCAGGAACTACACATGCCCCACCAGCAGGCAGCGTGTATCCTGCAGGTCTCCAGGCCTTCACTCCAGGGGCAACAGTCACTGAATGTACCAGGAAAGAGGAAACGTTTCTCGCACCAAAATCACCCACAATGCACCATTAAACTGTATATCATCATGGACGTCATTTAAGGGTCAAAGCTGCGACCCATGGCTTGTCCTTTGCTACCCCTGGCACTGCCTTTGCGACCCCTGGACTCAGAGGTGGCAAATTCAGTGCCAGGAACACAGGGACAGCTTGGACTCCACTCTTTATTTTCTGTCAATTCTTTATCACACTAATGTGTAAGTATGTGTGTGTGAATGAAAGTGGGTGTCAAAGGGCGTGTAATGTCACTTCCGCTACCCCTGGCATTTTGGTGAATTGACGTCCATGTATATCTGTTGTTGCTTGGTATCAGTTTGTGTTACGCCTGCAAGGTATTTTATGTGTGTAGCTTAAGGTGTGCTTCAGTGGTGAATGACTTGTACAGGGGGAGGGGAAATACAAACCAAAAACATCACTAAAGACAGAATAAAAAATATGTAAATTTGCACTTACCTGCTCCGACGGCTGCCCACGTGCTCCTGATCCTCTTCTTTCTGACGTCAGAAACTGCTGCACACTGGGCAGGTTCCCAGATGCCAATCCCAGGGCTATTCTCTGCTGGGAATACTATTTCCTGGTTCGGCCCCCAGACAGGAACTGGGAGTCTGTGTTGGTTCTCCATCTGGCTGTACAACACAGCTAAGTGTTGGAGAAAGGCTACCAGCGCATGACAGTCTGGCCCACCCCTTCCGCCATCCTCCTGGTGCCGCAGCGTCACTATGGATGGCCCAATGCCCTATCACATCATCCTTGTGCATTTTGTAAAAACTAAAATCGAGAACAAATAAAACAACTTGGGAATTGCACTCCAAAAAAAAAAAATCAATTAAGAAATAAAAGAATGGCAGAGTAAGATGAGAAAAAAACCAGCAGTGAATAAACTGAGGAAAAGAAAAGACATGAGGAGCAGGGAAAATAACATGATGAAAGTAAAAATGCAAGATAAAGAAATTAAAAAATGAAATAAAGACATTGTAAAGAATGGCGAAGAAACAAAAGAGAAAGATAAAGTATGGGCGAAAGAATGAGAAAAGCTATTCTGGACAAGAGAAAGTGCGAGAATCAACTTTAGAAAGAAGAAAAGCAATAAGGAGCGTGGGAAGTCAATGAGATAAAAGAACAAATTTAAGACTAAAACAATAGGAAACAGAAGAATTAAATAAGGAAGGAATGAAAGAAAGTTTGTGGAGAATGAGGTGAGATGTAGATGTTAAAACTGAGAAAAGAAAAAAGCAGGAAGAAAGCAGCTAGGAACAAGATATGTAACAGAAAAAAAGAAATCAAAGACAGTGCCAGCTCCTTTCATCCAAAACAGGTCAAATTAGCACAAGTTCATGGGTAAACTTGTGAGCAGTAGCACCACGCCAAGGATTTGACCTTTGCTACTGAACATTCACACCATTCACACCTTCATTCATAGTACCTTGCTTCACATCAGACCCACAGACATTCCGCACCCAGCTCCAGATACGGGCGGTGCCAGAATTCCTGGAGCTCAAGGCAAAATTCAATTTGCCTGAGGGAGAACCCCAGAAATTGCTATTAAAAGCTGTTTGGTACAACTACAAGGAAACTCATAAGGCATTACCACACCTTATGGAAGCTCCGCCCCCACCTCAAAGTGCATCTCAGTGGCGGTCTGCGAGGTGCTGCCTGGTTTCTCCCACTGAACGATCAAACAAGCAAATGGCAGAGGCCACCAAAAGCAGAACTGCCGCAGCCATCCTGTGAGTCTGATGTTAGCTCGGTGCCCCCAAGTCCCTCATTCACACCTCTTTCCCACCATTCATAGCCCCGTCCACAGACTGCACTTACCCTGCAGCCATCCCAGACCACACCTCTATACACAGCTGAGAGGTGAATGATACCATAAAGCCCGCCAGGACCAAGGGTGTGATGAAATAGATGACATCACAAGGGATTGTTGGGAAATGCTGATAACACTCCAGGAAGCAGGAGAGAAAAGACAGGATGAAAGCAGCTAGGAACAAGGCACAGAACAGGAAGAAAACAGTGCACACCTCTTTCATCCAAAACAGGTCAAATTAGCACGAGTTCATGGGTAAACTTGTGAGCAGTAGCACCACGCCAAGGTTTTGACCTTTGCTACTGGGCATTCACACCATTCACACCTTCATTCATATTACTTTGCTTCCCATCAGACCCACAGACATTCCGCACCCAGCTCCAGATAGGGGTTATGCCAGAGTTCCTGGAGCTCAAGGCAAAATTCAATTCGCCTGCTAAGAGGACCCCAGGAATTGCTATTAAAAGCTGTTTACTGCAACGACAACGAACCTCATAAGGCCTTACCACACCTTATGGAAGGCTCCGCCCCCACCTCAAAGTGCATCTCTCTGGCGGTCTGCGAGGTGCTGCCTGTTTTCTCCCACTGAACAACCAAACAACACATGGCAGAGGCCTCGAGAAGCAGAACTGCCGCGGCCATCTGATCACTGACACAATATCGACGGAAAAAATATCGACCTACACAAAAATCGACGTTGGAATATCGGAAGCAAGAATATCGACAGCCTATCTACAACATGGTAAGTACAAAAATATCAAAACAAAAATATCGAAGTTAAAAATATCGTAATTAAAAATATCGTAACTACAATTGAATAATTAATTAACAATAAATAAACAATAAATACCAATAAATATTAATTAATTAATATTAGTCACCAAATAATAAATATTGAACTATAAAATATTTTTCATTACAATTTTTTTTTTATTTAAAATTCATTCACAATTAAAAAATATTAAATAAAATTATTTTTTACATCAAATAATACTTTTTATGAAACATTGATTACCAATTAATTAAAAATAATTTCCAATTAATAAAACATAATTACCAATTAAAGCAATTATTTGCCAATTAAAAACATTAATTACCAATTAAAAAAATTAATTACCAATCAGAAAAATTAATTACCAATTAAAGCAATTATTTACCAATGAAAAACATTAATTACCAATTAAATAAATTAATTATCAAATAAAATATTTAATTGCCAATTAATAATTAAAAATAAAATATTTACCCATGCCAATAAATAAAAATAAATCATTAATTATCATTAAATTACTTCCCACCCAATTCCCCTATAAACCCACAACCCGCTACAGAAATAAACTCAAACATAATTAAAATTAATTTATAATTCCTAAAAATTTATAATTAATTTAGTATATTTAAATTACTTCCCACCCTTATCCCCTATAAACCCACAACCCGCTCCGGTACTAAAACATAAAATTTACTTAAAAATAACATTATTAATATATAAAAATAATACACATATATTTTAAAACAACTAAAATACTTAACAAAAAATATTACACATCTATAATAAAATACATAACAATAATACAAATATCGATATTAGTAACTTCGATATTACTTACATCAATATAACCTTGACCTTCATATTAAGTACGTTAGATATTTCCAACACAATATTTTTGTAGGTCGATATTTCAAAATCGATATTTTCACTGTGCACCCTGTGAGTCTAATGTTAGCTTGGTGCCCCCAAGTCCCCCATTCACACCTCTTTCACACCATTCATAGCCCAGTCCACAGACTGCACTCACACTACAGGTATCCCCAACTACACCTCTAAGAGGTGAATCATTTCATAAAGCCTGCAGGGCCAGGGGTGTGATGTAGTAGATGATGACTCAAGCCTGCAGGGCCAGGGGTGTGATGTAGTAGATGATGTCACAAACCTGCCAGGATCAAGGGTGTGATGTAGTTGATGACATCACAAGCGACTGATGGGAAACGCTGATAACACTCAAGGCTGCCTG
Organism: Lissotriton helveticus; assembly: GCF_964261635.1. Taxonomy (NCBI): domain Eukaryota; kingdom Metazoa; phylum Chordata; class Amphibia; order Caudata; family Salamandridae; genus Lissotriton; species Lissotriton helveticus. The sequence continues at coordinate 91,595,762 of NC_136057.1, read as the reverse complement.
GAGAGACCAGTGATACATTATGTTGGTCGGTGTGGGCCCATCTGACACATAACATCACAGAAGCAGAAGATTGAGGGAAGGAAGTCAGTTACAATAATCATATTATTAAGGTTTCCTGTGTTCTCTTTATTGCATACAGACTGCTATAAAGACAGAATAGGTCAGAGTATTTGTTTCAGAATTTCTCACTCTCTTGATTATTCTACAGATTTTGTGGCCTCGATGGTCAATAATTCACAATAGTCATCTCCTTTCAAAGTTGCTGCCAAAATGAATGCCCTTCATACCCATGTTAACAGAATCTGTAAAGACGCTGGTGAGATGGGCCTAGTGCACCGCGCAGGAATGCACAGCTTTTCATTCTGTTTCTTCCTATCTCCTCTGCCCACTTCACAGGTGTGATTCAGGTTTTCAAATGGCAGGGTGGATCAAAGGTTTAGAAGACATCTCACATCAGTCTTCTGCACTGACTATCATAGCCTGGAGGCGGTTTTATGCCTGGGCTCTGAGTCTTCATCTGTGTGAAGACTGCCATGGACTCCTTCTTGTGTGACTATACACAGCTTCAAGGGCATTGCACACATACATTCAATAGAAGGTAGTTCTGGATACCCTTGGGGGAAATGATGCCTAAGGAATCTGTGGTCTTGAAATCTACTGTTTTCTACTCCCAAAATTAAGATATCACACATAGCTGCTGCTTCAACCTTAAAAAACATTTCTTTTGTGCAAGAGGCCTTCCAAATGTAGAATTTGCATTCCATACATAGTTCTGACGTTTGAAATTAGAAGTGTCCTTCCAATCTACATTGTAAAGGAATTCTTTCAATTCCATATTAGAACTCTCATTCCTAAATTAGAAAGTCCTTTACAAATCAGAACTGTTAATCTTAGAACTCGAACATTACTTTTGTAATTAAAGATGAGACTGAAGCAAGGTACGTTCAAGCACCTTTAGTCTGTCATCCACTTTCCGTAACTGACCACATGTCCAACATTCCAAAAAGAACTCTAGGGGAACGTTCCAAAAGGTAGGAGGAGGCGGGGAGAGGGGGAAGATACCAAAAGGGGCAGGGAGGAAAGAAACAACAGAGAGGAAAGAGACAGGGGAAAAAGGAGAGAGATTACAACACATCTCCCTTCGGGGGGGAAGGGAAAGCAGGGGAACCTGTGGAGAAACATAACATGAACAGTGAGCAACAAGAAAATCCCCAGGGGGGGTGAGACGGCCGGGTACCGGGTACCTGTAAAAACAATATGCAAGGAAGACTATGCATGGCAATTCAATGGGGTATGGGATTGGCAAACGGATCCCTTCCCCTGATGGGCGCAAAATGGGTGACTCTCGTTATCATGTCAGGAGAGGTGTGATACGCCCAAATGTATTCTCTTAACATTTTATCAACATCCATATTTTTGATACAAGCTAGCTGAGTAAGACTTTTTATCCAGAGCATTGACATAAGAATGGGGTCCTCGACTCCATGGCAGTTCTCGGTGGATTCCTCAAGCTTGATGCCCAGCTCACAAGGGAATGACTTCATTTCCATAGATGAGAATTGGATTTCCTTGTTGGTGACTATGCAAGCTGGCACACCTTCACATACAAATGAGTCTCTTAAGAAGTCGATAAGGACTTTTGTCGAAACACGTGGGACACATTTGTATTTAATCCAGTGAGTTGTGCAGTCCATGAGAACAATCAAAAATCTCTTCGAGATTCCCGATTGTCCCGTGGGACAGATTATCTCCAATGCCAATTTAGTCCATGGAGTCTGGGGAACTGCTGTGGTCTTACAAGAGAGATTAAGCATATTGGAACTAACATGCCTACTCTTAACAACATCAGTACTAGATACAGCATGAACCATCTCTGGCATGATGTACATTCCTGTGGGAGGTACGTCGCAGGCATTACTATTTACAGTTTGACCTAATTCAGTGAACAACTCAGGACAACCGTTTAGATCCTTGCTGGTTACCTCCACTTCCTCAGCTACAAGAACTTGATTTTTATTGTTGGGGTCGAGTACCATCCCCAGCTCTCTTTGATGATGCCAAGCCAACAGATTAGACCCTTTGCTTACCATGTAGACTTTGCCCAATGTAGTTCTATCTTTAAATGTAATACTCACACTCGTCATCCCTACTAAAGGAATGTTCTCATCGGCATACCCTACTGCTGAAATGTCTGGTTCTAGCATCTTGAAACTGGAGGTATCAAAAATGTCATTTATGACATCAATGTTGAATAAGGTTACAGGGGCACAGGAGTCCGCCAACAAGTCTATGGGCTTACTATTCACCAAGATGGTAGATTTAGGATGTTCAATAGGCCTGAGGTCACTGAATTGCCCTTGAGAACTTGGGGAAGCTTGATTGTCTCTAACATTTACTTGGAAATCATACTTGGGGCCAAGTCCCCTTCACTGTGTACTGCTTTCACTTAGTGGTTTTCACTGTTGTTGCACACTCTACCCGGGTGCCCTTTCTTGTTACATTTAACAGATGTGACATTGCGGGCAGTACAACACACATCATTAGCAAGGTGATTGCTGCTGCCACATCTATAGCATTTCAACTTTCCCTTTTCTCTGGCTGAATGGTTATCCTTGTCTTCTCCAGGTTTGATCTTAAATACCTCATTATCAGTGGAATTGGCCTGTGCATCACAGCTATTGCGAACATTGGCAACAAGCTCATTGGGAGTTCTCATCTCTTTGATACACTTAGCAGTGTGTTCCACAGAGACTGCTATGCTAACCGCTTCTTTTAAGGTGGGGTTTTTTGCCAGGAGCTTTTTGTTGTTGTTGTTTGACTTGGCCCTTTTCCCCCAAACTTTTTCGCTTTTCGCCCCCCTAATGTAGGATGTCTCCCCCATGGTAAAGGTTACTGAATAGGCCATGTGAGGTATGAGAAGCCCTGTGTAATGTTAAATGCAATGCAATGGTGTGTACACTTATTTTCCCCCATTGTAAACATGTACCCTGGTGAAATGCTGCAATTGTGTTTTGCATTTAAAATGGCTGCCAAGACTGTGCGTTGTGCCACCTGCCTGCAGGAGGTTAGCAGTCTAGATGTTAGGTACCCAGCCATCCCTGCATTTGGAGGGAAAGTCTGGCACCCAGGGTGCTCCACTCCTCCCCCTGAGCCAGTTAGAACTAGTGTGCCTGTCTGAGGTGGGGTAGCGGTCTAGTTGTCTGGTACCCAGCAATCCCAGCATTTTGAGGGACCTTCTAGAAGCTTCCAGCTGGTATAGGGAGAGCAGTAGAGATGTGATGTGCAGAGACAGAGCTGGGACAGGAATGTGAGGGGACCTGCTGCCAGGGGATACCGCCACTTGGGCCTGTGTGCTGGGCCCTGCACCCATCTAGGAGCCCCTACTGTCCCCAGGGCTTGTGAAGCCCCACTTCAGGAGTTCAGGCTGCCGTGTGGGAGGAGGGCCACGCTGCAGTAGGGATGGTGAAAGCCTATCACCCTGCTTTGATGATGCCCCCACTACCTGCTGACCTGGCCCAGTAGTGCCTATTGCTCTGTCTCCCGGGCCCCTGAGGAAGGAGGGCCCCCCTAGGTCCCTGGAGCTGCCGGGACCCTGCGCTACGCAAGCGCTGTGCAAAGAAGCACCCAAAAGGGAAGGAGCGGCTGGGACCCCGCCAGGAGGTGAGGAGTGTTACCCTGGGCCTGCTGCTGGGACTGTCTGCCCCCCTTTCGCTGTGCTCCTGGATGTGCTGGGCCTGGAGGAGGCGCTGCGTGCCAAGCGATATAATCCTGGAAGCGCTGTGCTGCAGAAGCCCTGGGTAGTCCTGAAGTGCCTGAACTGTACTGCCTGCTGTGTGTGCCTGCAAAGCGCCGCTTCAACCAAGCGCTGGACTGTTGGAAGGGCTGCCTGGCCCTGGATAAGTGCTGCTTGCTAAGCGCTGTGATCTAGAAGCGCTGTATGAGGAGCTGGGCTGAGGAGAAGCGCTGTGTGGCGGCTAGCGCTGCGCAGCTGAAAGAGGCTGCTTTTGTGTTCCTAAGCGCTACCGCACCAGATCCTGCCGCCTCTCAGCCTTGTTAATAGGGCAGGAGCCTACCCCACCTGCGCTCGGGGAGCAGTGTCTGCGTCTGTCTGGTGAGGCCTCGAGGCACATTGTCGGTGCCTGCCTCCCAACCTACTGTCCAGGAAGCCCGGAGCGAGGAGCAGAAGCGTGGAGACCTTGCCAAGAGCCCGGTGAGTGTGGGGCTCAAACAGACTGTGTTGGGGGGTGTATCGGGGCATACTGTCGGTGCCCAACCCCCGGTGCCAGCATTCCGTGGTGAACTGCCGCCCCCAGGAACAGTATTGTTCTCCAGGTGCCCCACCTGGCAGCGGGCACCTGCAACGTTGGGCCAGTAGACCCAGGACAGAGACTCGGAGGTGTCTCGACCGGGTGGTTCAGGGACCTGGGTTTTGCCTGCAGTAGTGAGTTGCCTGATTCCAGGCCAAAAGGGGAAGTCAGGCTATGGAAGTTTAGCTGCAGATGGTCCTGCCTCATGTGTGATAACACTGTTGGGGGGGGAATGCCGGTCTTGGGTGCCTAGTGTTTTTATGTCACTGGGAGGTGCTTTTGAGCCCCTATTCGGTGAAGGCTGGGTACTTAGGTCACTGCGCCCCTACTCATGATTAGTTGAGCCAATGTGGATGTGTGCGCTGCCATTCTTATGAGCACCGTGATTCCTGCCCAAGGATAAGGCTCCTGCCTGACGCCCAGAGGGCCCTCTACTGAGGTTGTAGGCCCGATGTCAATGTTATGCACCCATTGTTTCTTTTCTTGCAGGAGGTACTAAGGCCAGGCCGGCTGTGTTATGCCCACTGTTGATATGTTCTGTGCCAAAGGTATGTGCCCCAGGGTGGGCGTGATTATGCCAGCCCAGGCCTGATATTACATTTGCATGTCTATGCCAGTTGTTAAGGCCAGGTGCCGCCTGTTTCTTTTCACAGGAGACGCGGATGCAGGCCCTCTTGTGTGGCTATGCCTCCATACCTAGTGTGTATTTTATATCTAATGCTTTAGTTTACGCCTACAGCTTACGTCTAGGTGAGGCCAAGGATTAGGGCCTGAGTTTTCCCTGCGATATTGACCTTAGGTTTCAGCATTAGTATTTCTTTCCATCACGTATTCTCCTAAGGTTTCATGTCAATGATAACACGTTTTTATTTCAGCCATGGACTCACAGACTTTTTTTTTGTTGTTAAATCTGTTTATTAGCATTTGCATTAATATACCATACCAACATTCAGTCTAGATGCAATGCAATATGATCAAAAGCAGATACAGTGTTCATTTAAACTTCTGTACAAAACAACATCACAAGCAAGTCAGGGTATTCCTAAGAATGCATGTCATATCAAGGCGCTGGGTACAGGTGGAATGATAGGAAGAAAAAGCCAATAGTTATTCATCAACTAGCATGAAAAGATGAGGCAACCATGCAAATAGATCATTAAACAGTAAACAAGGACAATGTACGGAACCATGTGAGTCAGGACATAGGGGGGAATGCCATATGGAAGGGAAATGTGTCGTAGATCATGACAGGTGATCTGACCGGCAAGCTCAAGTGTCAAAAACATGACATGTACGATCCACACATTAGGACATGCACTACATAGGAGTGGTCAAATGGCATTGTCTGAACCGACAGGGTGGGGGGAGTGCTCCCTTGACTTGTGCCATTGCAAAAAGGGTTCCCAGATATCCCTAGGTCTAGAGGCTGTGGGCATCAGTTCCCAAAATGTTCCCAGTTGTGTGTGTCCATAGCTCACATCCTCCAGCCATGCCCTAATCATGGGTGTCCCACGTCTGCCCCATTTCATAGCGATTTGCCTCCGGGCCTACAGGAGCAGCAGGGCATGCAGCTTACGACTGTTAGGTACAGTGTCTTGCACCATTCCCAGTAGTCCCAGGTGTGGCCTCACCTCATCATTTCTGCCAATGATTTGATTGATTGCGAGGAAGACATCAGACCAGAACTGTTCTAGCTCCGGGCAGCTCCATGCCATATGGAGAAACTTAGCTGGTTCATACCCGCACCTCCAACATATGGGGTTTTCTCTCAGCCCCATGCGATGTAAGCTAATGGGTGTCCTATAAAATCTATGCAAAAATTTGAAATGAACTAAATGTAATTTGTAATTAGGGGAGAGTTCTAACAACTGCCTGCAGCAGAAATTCCATTGGTCTTCATCAAGTTGGGGATCTAACTCAGTATTCAACAGCTCTAGGGATCGTGGCTTGATTATCGGGGCCCGATCTTGCATAGACGTATACAGTCTGGTTACCAACTTTTTCGGCGTGGCCCTCACAAGTAATGCTTGTAGGGCATGGATTGTGGGGGCGCCTCTGGGAAGGTATCGCCAAGCGATTGGCAAGCCAGTTGGAGCTTATGGTAAGTAAATCTCTCCAAGAAAGGGGACTCATTCCTGTCTATCCTGAATGGGTGGGGGGGGTGGGGGGGCGAAATGAGCCGTCTGGGTATAAGTCAGCAAAAGTTAGCAACTGAGAGCCGTCTAGTGTAGGTGCTCCTCCCCCCAACTCCAAGCATGTCAGCATCGGGTTTTGGCGAAGGTGGATGGCGGGAGCATATAATTGCGGAAGGTCCGCCCTTTTCTGAAAAGCTCTCCAGGCCCATCTAAGCACGTTTGCGGTGTCCACGTCCTTGCCAGGTCTAAGCACTGTCTTGTACACCGCCACTGTCAAGGGCAGTGGCGCCACGGCATCTAATTCTACAGCCACATGTGGTTGATAAGGATTTGGATATATCCAAAAGTGTAGGAATTGGGCCTGCGCGCATAGTGCATAGAGCTGCATATCCGGCGCCCCCAGCCCGCCCTGGTGGAGGGGAAATGTCAGGAGTTCGTATGAGATCCGTGCCTGTCCTCCCGCCCATATCAAAGACAGCAGGTGAGTGCGGAGACATCTAAAAAATTGTTATGTGAGTGGAATCGGTATATTAACGAAGAGATATAGAAAGTTCGGAAGTATGACCATTTTAGCCAACGCCACCTTACCGGCAATTGACAAGGGGAGTTTGGCCCACAATGCCACTTTTCCTTCAAGCCACGCTACGGCTCTACCGAAGTCCATGGTCCAGATGTCCTGTAAATTTCAACACAGCCATATACCCAAATACTTGACCTCCTCTGCCTCCCATCGCAGTGGATATTCCGACACTACTTCTGGAGTACCATCCATGAGCGGGAATATAACCGATTTTCCCCAATTTACCGAAATCCCCGATAGCCCTCCGAATTTGATGAATTCCCTCAATACTGGGTCTAGATTCTCGGAAGGGTTCGAAATGTACAAGGTGACATCGTCTGCATACATCGAAATTAATAGGCTTTGGGAACTGAAGCCAATACCCCTGGCAGTGTGATGCTGTTGGACACGCGCAGCCAGTGGCTCCATGGCAATGGCAAACAGGAGTGGTGATAGTGGACAACCCTGTATGGTGCCACGTAGGATCGGGAATGTGTCAGAAATCAGCCCATTAATCCGTACCCTGGCCAATGGGGCAGTGTACAGTAATTGTATACGCTTTATAAATAAAGGGCTAAATCCCATCCGGGTCAGAATTCGAAATAGGTAAGGCCATTCTAGGGAGTCGAATGCCTTCGTGGCATCTAAAAATATCACAGCGGCCTTCACGGAGGGGTGTAAATAGTGCAAGACTGAAAATACAGTCCTAAGGTTGTGAGATGTCGAGCGGCCTGGTATAAAGCCAGACTGATCTGGGAGGGCCACTATCGGGAGGAGTGGCTGGAGTCGGTTGGCCAGCATCTTAGCATACATTTTTACGTCCACATTTATGAGCGACAGGGGACGGTATGAGTCCAGCTCAGCTTTGTTCCTGTCCGGTTTAAGCAGTGCCTCTCATGGAGGTTGGGAGAATTTTAGTTTCTAGGGCCTCCTCATAGACCGCGTGAAGTCTAGGCGCTAACTCGTCAGCGTATGTCTTATAGAACGCAGTCGTTAGACCATCAGGTCCTGGTGCTTTATTGAGGGGAAGACTTTTTATCAATAGTTTGATGTCTTCAACATTAAATGAGAGGTCCATGTATTTACGATGTGCATCGCTGAACCACACAAGCGCAATCGATTCAAGGAACTCCTGCAGCCCATCTGCGCACTCAGTCTGTGTGGCCGTATAGAGGTGAGAATAAAAGTCGCGAAATGCACCCAGAACCTGCTCCTGACCTAGTGCAGTACCACCTTCCGGGGTATTTATTGCGTGAATGTACGGGTAGGACGTCGACTTACAGATCATGGCAGCTAGCGTACGTCCCGGCCTATCCCTTCGCCATACCGTCGTGCCTCAGCGTGTTTACCTAAAAATTTCAGTTCGCGTTGGGCTTCCTCTGCGTAATCTAGCAGTCTCGCCTTCAGTTCCGCTGCCACCTGGGGAGTACTGTCAGTACAGAATTTAGTCTCAAGATGTCGGATTTGCGACTCCATATCTTTGAGGGTGTCCCTGATAGCCTTTAATACCCCAGCTTGCCTCGCTATGCATGTACCCCTGATCACCACCTTGAATGCATCCCATAGAGTTGCAATTTTAGAGACCGAACCAACATTCAAGTCAAATTATTCAGAGATATCAGATCTAATGCTCTCCTTAAACGCTTCGTCCATAAGGGCGTGTTGTGGGAGCCTCCAATGGAACGCTCTGGGCGATAGATCAGGGATGGCGATCGTCAATAAACAGGGGGCGTGGTCCGATAGGGAGCGAGCCAAGTGTCTGACTTCAACTGTCCAGGTAGCCACGTCTCGCGAAACTAGCCAGTAATCAAGCCTAGACCAGGCAGCATGATATGAGGAGATGCAAGTCCCCACCCGCAGATCTGGATGGCGGAGCCTCCAAATGCCAACCAGGTTGCCCTCGTCCATAATGTCGTGGAGCACTTGTGTCGCGGAGGGGTGCAGCTGTCTAGCCGCACCCTTTCTATCTATCGTGTCCTGCAACACCACATTAAAATCTCCACCTCAAATTATGGTGGTGCAATCTGTCGATGCAAGTTTAGCCCCGACCTCTCTGAAAAAATTGGGGGAATCAACATTTGGGCCATATATGGCAACCAATACAACAGGAGTCCCCGTAGTATAATATATCTGCCTTCAGGGTCAACGTCAACTGCGCTCTCTCTCCAAGCAAGGCCACGGCGCAGGAGTATGGCCACCCCCCTCGCATAATTAGAATATATTGCAGAGTGTATATCTGACCACCTACTGTGTTTTAGACACGGGGACTGTATGGTATTTAGGTGCGTTTCCTGCAAAAAAACAGATATCAATGTGGTGCCTTGTTAGATAAGTTTGTATTAAGCGCGCCTTTCGTCCATCGTTCATCCCCCGTACATTCCAGGTAAGGAATTTACATAATGCAGCCTCAGTCTCTACCAGTATGTCCAGAGTCTTACATGAGATCCTCCCATCTTTGTGCACTCATCCCCACCAGACCTGCGCAGCCAGCTAGACAACCCTGACGACTCAAACATGCAAACCTCTCTTACAACCCCTACCTCCCCCCCCTCCTGCCTCAACCCCCCAATTAGGTTGCGACATATCCCACCCAGAACCACTTAAAACTGTGGGAACATGTGAACATTGGGAACAATCCCTTAGGGGCATGGGAGAACAAGCTTACACCCCCGTTTACACAAGGTGGCTGAGATTATAAGAAACTCAACCGCAGGGTCACCTAAATGACCAAAACCAGGAGCCAACAAATGTATAGTAATAATGTTAAGCAGGAATTGTTGGACAGTATATCGGAGTACCACACAACAAAATACCTTTACAGCTTTCAGAGGGTGTCGTCAGTTCGCATCCGAAGGACCCACAGTACATTACTGTAGGTCAGGCAAGGAGTGTCACATAGCAAAGCCAAAAATATCAGTCATTGTCGCTGAGGTGGTCATCACGTCCGGGTTTCTCGGCACCATGCATCGCTTTCTTCTTAGGGCCGCAGATGTGCTTGGCAAACTTGAGGGCAGACTTGGTGTCCGTGAAGAAGTGCGCAGTTCCATCGGGGGACACCTTTAATTTTGCAGGATAGAGCAGCGCGTACGGTATCTCAGCCTCCCAACAGCATGCGCTTGACTTGTAGAAATTCCCGTCTCACCGCCTGTACCGTCGGTGTGAAGTCTGGGTAGAAGGAGATGGCGTTGCCTTTATGCGTGATACTGCCCTTCTCCCTAGCTAGTAGTAGAACTGTGTCCCTATCTTGGCAGTTCAAGAGTTTAGCGAGTATAGGCCTCGGCGTACCTCCCACCGGTGGTTTCGGGCCCAGTGCTCTGTGTGCGCATTCCACCACAAAGACAGTGGACAGATGAGGGTCAAAGAGGTCATGCAGGAGTTCTGTTATGAACACTTCCATCTTCGTGATAGCAGTTGTCTCTGGAATGCCAGTAATCCGGACGTTGCTTTGTCGGGAACGTGCTTCCAAATCCTCCGACTTGGCACGTATGACTTCCAACACTTTTTCCATGTTCAGGATTTGTGCTTTAGTCTCTTGTTGGAACTCGTGCTGTTCGGTATGTCGGTTTTCCAGATAGTTCAGTCGTGTCTCATGGGTCGCGACTTGGGTCTTGACCGAGTCAAGTTGGGACGTCAGAGTGTCAAGCTCCGCATCTATGTTACGTAAGCTGTTGCGCACTTCCAGCATTAGTGCCTTGAGATCCTCTCCCTGATTGTCGCTAACCTCCTCGCCCCCCATGGCCCCGAGGCCTCCTGGGCCCGGTCTGCTGGCTTCACAGGATGCTTATTCTCGAACGTGATTTTTGATTGGCGGGTATCCGCTTTGTCCATGATGTACTCTCGAGTCTATCCAGCGCTTGCGGTGCAATGCCGGGCCAGAGATGATGATAGTGTGGAGGGCAGGTTCACGCTTTTCCTTCTTATTAGGAGTGGTCACGTTACAACGTGCACCTGGAGTCCCCCTCAGTCCATCCCCCACACTGGGGTCCGTGGGCAATCGCCTGAGTCCTTCTGTGTCGAATGGATGTTAGGGGGGGCGCTACCCAACCCCTGTGTCGTGACTGGGCAGCCGTCTCCCCCAGAGATCAGGGGTCTACAGCACCCTCCACGTGGACCAAGTCTCCTTGCCCTTCACACAGCTTTGCTCAATGGTCTGGTAACGTGATGAGGTTCACACGGCAGGCTCAGCGAAGGGGGGGTGCCTAGGGGACAGGGCCAATGCGGACTCACTCGGGGCAAATCAATGCAGCAGTGCACGGGGGTTCCAGCGCAGTAAATCCACGCACCTTCCACTCGCGGTCAGCGTTTCCCCTGCCCAGCTCTCGACTGCAAGTTCCTCACCTTGGCAGCTACAGGCAAGTGTCCTGTGCGGGGCTTCCGTATGTCACCGGTCTCCAGATCTCCCGGGGTCCGTAGGGGGAGAATCGCCCAGCAACTCGGCGGACGCAGATGCGGGGGTGCGTCTGATCAGTGCGCGCCTCCTTTCGCCAGGCTATGGCCTTCCCTGCATAGCTCTCCCAGGATCGCCGCTGAAGGGGGGCTGAGCACGGCCGATCGGGACCCACAAAATGGCGCCCGGCAAAACCGAGGGTCCTGCAGCCACTCAGGGTCAGTATGTAACGTCTGGATGTACAATGTTAGAAAGGGCTACAAGGTCCTCATGTAGTCTCAGGGCATGTGCGGCGGCATGGTCGGGCCCCAACCGCCAGCCTTGTCCTCAGCTCGTATGCATCGCGGGCACACGTAGCCTCGGGCTCGAGTGTGGAGTCCCTCCGGGGAGGCTCGCCTCAGTACCGGCCACAGCGGCGATGGCCACTTGGCCGCAGCGTCGGTCTCGTTAGGGCTATCAGATGAGCTTCGATTTCTCCGAGATTTGGACTGCAGCTGCTGCTCGGGGTCTGGTGCCTGATGTGTGGTCAGTGCGACCCCACAGTGTTGTTTTTTGCAGGATTAATGCAGGATTCTTTAATGCAGGATTCTTATCTCTGCTAGCTGAGCTCGCTTACACAGCGGCCATTATGCTGCCTGGCTAGCCACGCCCATGGACTCACGGACTTAACCTTTTATTCCTGCCCATTTTCCCTTGTAAATAATCCCCCTTGCATTCATTGCTCTGGCGCCAGTTGGCGCCCCCTTGTGATTACTGCTATTGTTGTGTTTTACCTTTGCAAGTTGGAGATAATACAACACTTATTCTTTTTCCAACCAGAAGCGGTGTCGTGTCTCTTTTGTGGTGTGCCTGGTACGTCGTATGGGGGTACTGCGTGAATGCTTCACACATGTCCTCTGAAGTTTGGCCTGCCCGCTGTGCTCCATGCTACCCCTGTAGAATTGGCAACCCCACTTCTAACAGTTGTATACGACTATTGTTTGTGCACCTGACAAGTTGGTCGCTGATGAGTGAATCGGTGAGTTCACCAAAGTCACATAGTTGTGGCAGGCCTCTAAGTGCAGCAATGTAATTAATGAAAGATTCCTGTTTACCTTGGATGCGGGTAAAGAACTTATGTCGCTCCAAAACTACGTTTACTGTCTCAGCAAAATGTGCCTTTAATTTTAACAGGGTGATTGTAAAAAAAACTTAGTATCCTCCTCATCCTCTTCTAGTTCTGGTTTGGGTAAGGTGTCATAAATCTTCCTACCTTGTATGCCTAGGTTATGCAACAATATGTGTTGTTTCCTAACTGCTGAATACCTTTTGCCGCCTATGGCTATGAGGTATGAGGCGAATAAATGTATCCATTCCTTCCAGTGAATTTGCGGTTCCCCGATTTAATTTAGGAATGGAGGGGGTTGGCTCATAGCTTGCCCAGCCATAGTAGAGGGGGGGGGCAGAACTAGCAAGCTGCAACACGAGTCACAGGTCAGAAAAGGTCACACAAAATACAGCTGCACTTAGGGGGTGAAGATAAGGGACTAAATCATAAGAGGTGGGGTTTCCACATAGGGCTATAATTTAAATACCCTGTAATGAAATATGCATGTAAGGCAGCACTACCAGAAATCTAGAACACAGAATTTGAAACATTACCTGGAAAGAGTAATATTGAGAGGAATACAATCCACACAGACGGTAACGTAGTACTAATGTCCTTTAAGTAAGTAGCAAAACAGCCCCACAGATAGAATTGCAACGGAAATATTGTGTACATTACAACTACACCGATTTGAGGTGACACTGAAGTCACTGAAGCACTACACAAACTTCCCCCACAAGTAGAGTCATAGCAAAATATATAAATTACGTAATGGGTTGTCTTCTGTAGGATAGGTGTACGTATCATCATAAAAAAAACCTCAAATGGAGAAATAAGGTTCACAAGATGATAACGTGTGTGGTTAACTTAGGAAAAATAGGAAAATAGACAACAACTCTGTTTTAGATTCCTTAAGGCGATGGGGAGCAAGGTAAGGACACCTCTATAAGTTTCTCACAAAGGGGTGCACACAAAGGTAGAACAGTGAAGTGTGTTTCACCATGAACGATAGTCCTGCAGAGTTAGACCTGGCACCATTGGCGTGGGTCTCCTTCCATTTTTGTTACTGTTGCCTCGTGTGTTTTGCTGGTGTTAGCTGCTCAGAGCACTGTGCCACTGCCAATCAGTGCCACAGTTCAAGTGCTCCCTGTATAAAGTGTATATGTTGATTGGTTTCCATGATTGACTTATTTGGTTTACTGTCAGACCACAGTAAAGTGCACCAGGAGTGCCCAGGGTTTGTCAATCCAAATGCTGGTAGTGGGCCTGCAGCACTGGTTGTGCCACCCACAGAAGCAGCCCTGTAAAATGTGTCTAAGGACTGCCGAAGCAGAACCTGCATGCAGTCTGGCACTGTCATGCTGATTGGGCAAGGGCACCCACTTGCCAGTCCCTAAACCTTCCCTTAATTCATATTGTTCACCCCTATGGTAGGCCCAAGGGCAGGGTGCATTGTAAGCATAAGGTAGGACAAGCCCTGATGTGTGTGGCATGTCCTTATAGTGAATTACAGCCATTTTCGTTTTTCACTATTGTAAGACTACTTGTTCTCATAGGCCAGAATGGCTGTTATAATTGTTACAGTCTACATTCCTAACAGGGAACATGGTAGAAATTCGAGTTTAGTATGCCTGAACTCAGAATAATAAAATACATCTTTTAGTAAAGTTTATTTTAATGTTCTGTGTTTGCAAATACCACTTTTAGAAAGTTGGTATTTGCTTGCCTAACCATTTCAGCCCATCTCTGATGTGTATCTGCTGCCTGGTTTCTGTGTGTGACAGGGCTGGGGAATTCCAGGAGACAGGCTGGGGCATTCTAGGAGACAGGCTGGGGCTGCCAGGTGGTGAATAGGAAGATGACAGCCAGAATGGTGGGAGGAGTTCACCTAGGTTCTGAATAGGGCTGTGCTCTGCCACCACAATGCTGGCTCCACCCCCTGTGGAGTGTCTGAGGTCTCTGCCCTGCACCTTGTAAAGAGAGAGGGAAGACTCTCAACAGAGTACTCCTGGACTGTACTTGTCACCCCAATGCTGGCTCCACCTCCTGCAGAGCGTCTGATGTCTCTGCCCTGCACACTGAAAGCAGAAGCCTGCATCCTATCAACAAAGTGCTCAGAAACTGGACTTAACTAGGAAAAGGCCCCCTGGCCTGAAAGAACAAAAGAAATGCAGTATAAGTATAGGAGCCCTGCTCCTAAGAAATCAGATCCTGTTTGACCAAGAAGAACCTCTGACCGACGAGAAGGACCTGGAAGAAGCTGTGAGGAGGAGTACTGTCCCTGACCTGAGGGAATGGCCTGCAGTGTGTGTCTTGCTGAGAAAGGAGAGAAAAAGGACTGAAAGAGCCTTTTGCTACTTGTGCTTCAAACAATCTCCAAGGGCTTGTGGGTGAGCTTGCCCCCTGAACGGAGTCCCAGGATTATTGGACTCCTCCTGCCTTCGCTGACAAATCTGCTGAACTTTGACCTTCCTTATCGCTGGAGCCGCGATCCCCAGTGCACCTTGTCTCCTCCTTTGCCGTGACGCTTGTGCCTGGCCGTCCCCGCACCGTGTGAGCTCGCTCTGCTTTGAGCCATTCCTTGCACCATCCCGCTGGGCCGCCCGCACTCGGCCTCACTCTTCCCCCCTTTTCGAGCTGCACTGCTCGCCTCGCCGCCCCCACCGCTGGAAGCCGAACGGAGTGCCTCACGAAGCCAAGGACAGCCCGCGCGCACAAAGTGTACCAGCCACCTAACATCGCACTCGTGATCACCGGGGCCGCGCCGCACTAAGAGAGCCCGGCTGTACGCCTCGTACTGGCTGCCTCGTGCCGCACCTGCCCGCATTGAATCAGCAGCTACGAACCGAAGGTACGGCTCGAACGCCGTGAACGCCGGAGGCAACCCGCATCGACCGGCCGCTCCTCGAGGCCCCCCTGCTCTACGCCTCGCACCGAGACGCCTACCAGACCGGGGCCCGCTTCGCAGAGGAGCCGCCAGCATCTTTGTGTTGCCTGCACGTCCCGGACGCCACATTCGAACCGAACTCCTCATCGCTGAAAAGGTACTGTCACTCAACGCGTACCACAGGGTGTACGCCACGGACCACGGAGTCCGCAACGCTGGTTAAATACCTCTTTGACATTGTTTTTCAACTGTAAGAGTCGGACAAGAGTGTGCAACGCACACAGGAACCAAGAATTACGCATTTTTAACAGAATCCTCTTTTATTTTTAATTTTTTTGCGAATCGCAAATAAGGATGCGATTTCAAGGGTAATTGCAAACACAACAGTGATGGACAGAATGTGGATCAATGTCACACATTCACCCCAGTCCAAAGATCTGGGCCCAAATCCATCGTTTTTCCACTCCACACCACCCTGGGTTAGACAATGGCGATATGCAAATCAGCGCTGACCCTGTGCCCCATAGGAACAGTCCAGTCCGAACTACAAAAGCCATGTCCTTCCCAGAACGGAAACAAGCATCCGAGGACCGGCCCGGTTTCGAGGTAACACCTCTCATCAGCCCGGCTAGCTTGCCTCCAGTGGTGTGGAGTGCCTGGGACTCACGTCTGAGCATCCCCAGTACACTTAGAGCGGTAATTGCAAACACAACAGTGATGGACAGAATGTGGATCAATGTCACACATTCACCCCAGTCCAAAGATCTGGGCCCAAATCCATTGTTTTTCCACTCCACACCACCCTGGGTTAGACAATGGCGATATGCAAATAAGCGCTGACCCTGTGCCCCATGGGAACAGTCCAGTCCGAACTACAAAAGCCATGTCCTTCCCAGAACGGAAACAAGCATCCGAGGACCGGCCCGGTTTCGAGGTAACACCTCTCATCAGCCCGGCTAGCTTGCCTCCAGTGGTGTGGAGTGCCTGGGACTCACGTCTGAGCATCCCCAGTACACTTAGAGCGGTAATTGCAAACACAACAGTGATGGACAGAATGTGGATCAATGTCACACATTCACCCCAGTCCAAAGATCTGGGCCCAAATCCATCGTTTTTCCACTCCACACCACCCTGGGTTAGACAATGGCGATATGCAAATCAGCGCTGACCCTGTGCCCCATAGGAACAGTCCAGTCCGAACTACAAAAGCCATGTCCTTCCCAGAACGGAAACAAGCATCCGAGGACCGGCCCGGTTTCGAGGTAACACCTCTCATCAGCCCGGCTAGCTTGCCTCCAATGGTGTGGAGTGCCTGGGACTCACGTCTGAGCATCCCCAGTACACTTAGAGCGGTAATTGCAAACACAACAGTGATGGACAGAATGTGGATCAATGTCACACATTCACCCCAGTCCAAAGATCTGGGCCCAAATCCATTGTTTTTCCACTCCACACCACCCTGGGTTAGACAATGGCGATATGCAAATAAGCGCTGACCCTGTGCCCCATGGGAACAGTCCAGTCCGAACTACAAAAGCCATGTCCTTCCCAGAACGGAAACAAGCATCCGAGAACCGGCCGGTTTCGAGGTAACACCTCTCATCAGCCCGGCTAGCTTGCCTCCAGTGGTGTGGAGTGCCTGGGACTCACGTCTGAGCATCCCCAGTACACTTAGAGCGGTAATTGCAAACACAACAGTGATGGACAGAATGTGGATCAATGTCACATATTCACCCCAGTCCAAAGATCTGGGCCCAAATCCATCGTTTTTCCACTCCACACCACCCTGGGTTAGACAATGGCGATATGCAAATCAGAGCTGACCCTGTGCCCCATGGGAACAGTCCAGTCCGAACTACAAAAGCCATGTCCTTCCCAGAACGGAAACAAGCATCCGAGGACTGGCCCGGTTTCGAGGTAACACCTCTCATCAGCCCGGCTAGCTTGCCTCCAGTGGTGTAGAGTGCCTGGGACTCACGTCTGAGCATCCCCAGTACACTTAGAGCGGTAATTGCAAACACAACAGTGATGGACAGAATGTGGATCAATGTCACACATTCACCCCAGTCCAAAGATCTGGGCCCAAATCCATCGTTTTTCCACTCCACACCACCCTGGGTTAGACAATGGCGATATGCAAATCAGCGCTGACCCTGCGCCCCATGGGAGCAGTCCAGTCCGAACTACAAAAGCAGTTCAGAATCTGGCCCTTTGCGAGCCGATTTTTGTTTCATGAATCTGGCTGTAAGTCCCTTGCCCTGACTAGAGGAGAGGGTCCCTGCTTGTCACAAGTACTCACCTGTGACCCCCAAATCTAACATGCAGAATGTCAGGTGTGCACGTCACCGTGGGGTGAACATACATAATGACATTTAAGGTGTGCGTATCACCGTGGAGGACACGCCGACAGGAGACCCTGACCACCAAGAGGATATAGAGTGCTAGATACACTGCCAAATGTCAAAAGAAACATGGAAAAACTTGATGCGGCAGAGTCCTTCAACCGGAGGGAACATAGGCAAAAGAACAAGATGGCTGGAACAGTCTGGTGAGAAGAGAAAAAGTGGAGGCTTGGTAGTATAGGCAAACTGCAGAAAAGTTAGAGGCATCCGTGAAAAAGACAAAACCCTTGAAACACCAAGCGAGGAAAGCTTACTTGTTACAACAAAGGTTGCTGGTACCAACGCTTGTTCAACTCACCACAGCTTTCAAGAGGTGCCTCTTGGAGACGACAGACTGAGGCAAAGCAAACATGCAGGCGACCACCACAGCCCAAGAGAAAGGAACGGTGCTGAAAAGGCTGGTGCTCCGGCAGCCGTCATGCTGTGACGCAGCCTGTACTGAAAACTGGTGCGTCACTGGTGTGGAGAACACCACAGGGCTCTTGACAGAAATACGGTTCTGAGAGGCTGGTGCGCCGGCAGCTGTCGTTCTGTGACGTAGCAGGAATGGAGAACCCCACAGGGCTCTTCACAGTAGTACGGTTCTGAGGGGCTGGTGCGCCGGACAGTAGTGAGGTGAGGACTCCTCCTACCAGACACTTCGACGGATGTTGATTCGCACGCTAGGATGTCCTGGAAAACAGCAGAAGTAGTACACTCCTGAGGAAACACTCTCCGGTCGGCCAACCACATCGGACATCGGGATAGGAGGAACAGCGAAAACAGGGTCCTCAACAAAGGCTATCCGCGTGGAATGGTGACAGCGCCTCAGGGAAAACAGACACGCGTGAGGTACCCGCTAACACCAACACAGCAGGGCTAGGAGCGATCCGCAGAGCAGCTTCCTTCAGGCAACCCCACAGCCTTGAGGCAACAGCAGGCGCAGGCAACCCGGATGCCCAGTAAGGTGTCACAGATAGGAGAAAATCGGAGAATCCACCCGGATGAGAAAAAATCTCAAAGGAAGACGCTGAGACTTCTTCACAGCTTGAGAGAACCTTCTCTGAATTCAAACGATTAGAACTGAGGAATCAGCAAGTCTCTGGTATACCTTCAGTGAGACCTCCGCTCCATCAGAAAGGGAGAAAATTCTTCATAGCTTAAGAGAACGCTTCTCGGGAATCAATACATCAGAACTGAAGAATCATTGAAGAATCATCAAGTTGAACCAGCAGGAAGGAGAGAGTAAAGAAGGGGGAGATGACAGGAATGGCCCCCTTCGCCAATTCGTCGGCAGTGTTGAAATTAAAGATGAGACTGAATCAAGGTAAGTTCAAGCACCTTTATTCTGTCATCCACTCTCCGTAACTGACCACATGTCCAACATTCCAAAGAGAACTCTAGGGGAACGTTCCAAAAGGTTGGAGGAGGCGGGGAGAGGGGGAAGATACCAAAAGGGGCAGGGAGGAAAGAAACAGTGAGGAAAGAGACAGGGGAAAAAGGAGAGAGATTACAACAATTACATCATGCCTTCATTGTGACACCACAAACACTTTCGTTACAAGTTTGTACATTCGATTTTGTGCTGAAACTGGAGTCTCTGATCTAAGGGATGTTGCAAAAAAAGTAACAGTACTTCACTCACTGGGCTTCTCATGGACACCTTTGGTCAGGTAAAACCTTGTGGAACTTTTCCATGGATAACAGCTCTGTACTTGGGAAAAGCCTGACAAAATCAGGGCAGAAAGGCGGACATCAGCTATAATTCTCCAGTGTTTAGAGAAAAATGCCTCGCAGTGCAATATTCCACATCATAGAATGTTCAAAGCCTACAGTATCGTCGATTGAAGTTATGGAATTTCTGATGCGGTGCCAGCACAGATCATCATGGGATCAGCATCAAGGTGCAAGAGCATGGCTGTCACATGTCCTTGCGCATTATAGCATTAGCCAGTCAATGAACCATCACACATTCACAAGGTTCTCCCAGTTAACTGCTCCACCCAAGAAGAGGATGGACAGGTCCAGACCGTTCAACTGATCACATGAAGGGGAAGGGAGAATGGGATGGTGCCTGGGGGATGGAATGATATAGAGACTGTGTGTTACCGCTACATGGAACACACAAAGCCACCTCATTAATATTAATGAGCTCTTTTCAGCTCCAGTATGTAAGTATATACCCAGAAAAGACCAGTGTATTCATATTTAATTACACATGTGTTCCCTTGATTATAATAATCACATTTTAATTTAATTCATGAATCGCTTTTGTTACAAAGAGGCTATGAATATGGCTCATAGGAAATATAAAATTCATTTACATCATATAGGAGAACGTATGCAGCAGAAGAGTATGGAGGGTACTAGGAGAGACCATATGCGCAGGGGGATGACCGTGGACACATTTGACAGTAATACAAGAAAACTAAGGTAGAAAAAGGGTAATGAGCCCCCCTGAAAGATTGACAAGGGGAGATTTAGGACCAAAAGGGACATTTGAAAAAAGAAAATGAATGGAAAGAAAAAGTGAGGATTAGCCATCAAGAACGGAAGGTGTCGGAGAAAGAACGCTGAGTTCATAGAAAATGTAGCTTCTAGTTGTTCTAATATGTAGAAGGAACACATTCAAGATTTTTGAACAGACATTTTAGAGCAGTGGTTCTTAACCTTTTGGCCTCTGTGATTCACTGTGGGTCCGAAGCTGTAACACAATAGGCAGTGATCTGTAACTCTTCTCAGTGTGTCCCAAACTTTATTATGTATCAATGGGCAGCGAACTGTAACGGTTCTCAGCGTGTCCCAGACTTTATTATGTATCAATGAGCAGCGATCTGTAACGGTTCTCAGCGTGTCCCAGACTTTATTATGTATCAATGGGCAGCGTGTCGTAACAGGCTGCAGTGGGCCCAAGCTGTGGTATGTATAAATGGGCAGTGAGCTGTAACAGGTCTCACTGGGTTCCAAGAGGTAACATAACATGAGTATTTGTAAAGCGCATGTTCACCCAGAGGTATCTTGGCACTGAATAGCAGATGTTTATTGTTACCCAACTCAATGGTACTCATTTTATCGACCTCAGATGGATGAAAGGCTGAGTGGACTCGCCAGGATTTGAACCTGTGACCATGAGGTCGAACACAGGACCCTGAAGTGGACGCATTAGTCCACTGAGCCACCAGACCCAGCATTCTGGCAACATGAATCAATGAGAAGCAGGCTGTAACAGGTCACAGGGGGTCCCAAGCTGTAACATCTATCAGTGGGCAGCGAGCTGCAGCAGGCCGAAGTGGGTCCCAAGATGTAACATGTATCAGTGGGCAGCGAGCTGCAGCAGGCCGAAGTGGGTCCCAACATTTAATATGTATCTGAAGGCAACGATCTGTAACAGGCCGGAGTGGGCCCCGAGCTGTAACATGTATCAATAGACACCGAGCTGTAACCGGCCGCAATGGGTCCCGAGCTGTAACATATATCAAGGGTCAGCGTGCTGTAACAGGCCGCAATGGTTATGAAGCTTTATTATGTATCAATGGGCAGCGAGCTGTAACAGATCTCAGTATGTCCCGAACAGTAACATGCATTTACGGGCAGTGAACAGGTCTCTGGGTTCCGAGAGGTCACATGCATCAATGAGAAGCTGTAACAGGTCACGGGGGGTCCCGAGCTGTAACTTGTCTCACTGGGCAGCAGGCTGCTACAGGCCGAAGTGGGTTCAAAGATGTAACATGTATCAATGGGCAGCGAGCTGTAGCAGGCCGAAGTGGGTCCCAACATTTAATATGTATCTGAGGGCAGCGAGCTGTAGCAGGCCAGAGTGGGTCCCAAGATGTAACATGTATCTATCAATGGACAGTGAGTTGTGGCAGGCCTCAGCGGGTCCGAAGCTTTAATATGAATCAAATGGGCAGCGATCTGTAACAGGTTACAGTAGGTCCCAAGCTGTAATTGCCGTTCTTAGGCCCCAAGCCCGTGACACGCTCAAAGACCTCATTGGCCTCAAGCAGCTTTGGGCATCAATCAGCCCCAAGTAGTACCAGACATTAATGTGATTCCAGCTGTAATCAGCATCAATGGGTCTCAAGGTGTAACAGGCATTAATGGCCCCCAAGCTAGAATAAGCATCAGTGGATCTCAAGATAAGCGTCACAGTAGACCATGTGCCTGGGTACCAGTTGCTTGGTAAAATTACTGATTCCAGCTGGTTATCGCACCCCTGCACCATGCAATGACGAGCTTGTGTTTCCAGAATGGAGAAAGATGATGTAGACACGAAATTACCAGGCACTTTACGGCAAATGGATATTTATAGTTCCAGGGACATTTATTCTCCCATTTATCACCTTAATTGACCACGTGGGTAATTTGATCCGTGGGGGAGGCATTGGGGTTGTGGGTGGGGGTGTAGCTCCACGGTTTACTGCCCAGGCCTCTTTTTACGTTTAAGGTACTTGCAGTGCCGAGAAGCTCTGCCCAGAGATTGTCACCTCTATGGACAGGTGCGGGGTTTTTAACATTTTTTTGATCTTATGAAAGCGGAACCTTTCTTTCCGTGTCTTTCTGCTTCTCCCCTTTTGAGCACAGGATCTTTCCTAGCTACTTTTGCCCAGTTTCTTTTTCCTATTTCCTGAATTCAGAGACACATGAAATGTGTTGCCAGGGTAATAATGCACCTTGACAGCTGGAGCAGGCACTAGACCTGCCCCACCAGCAGGCCACGGGTATCCTGCAGGCCTCCAGTCCTTCACTCCAGGGGCAACAGTCACTGAATGTACCAGGAAAGAGGGAACGTTTCTCACACCAAAATCACCCACAATGCACTATTAAGCTGTATATCACCATGGACGTCATTTAAGGGTCGAAGTGCAACCCATGGCTCCTTTGCGACCCCTGGCCTCAGAGGTGGCAAATTCAGTGCCAGGAACACAGGGACAGATTGGGCTCCACTCTTTATTTTCTGTCAATTCTTTATCACACTAATGTGTAAGTATGTGTGTGTGAATGAAAGTGGGTGTCAAAGGGCGTGTAATGTCACTTCCGCTACCCCAGCCATTTTGGTGAATTGACGTCCACGTATATCTGTTGTTGCTTGGTAGCAGTTTGTGTTACGCCTGTAAGGTATTTTATGTGTGTAGCTTAAGGTGTGCTTCTGTGGTGAATGACGTGTAGAGGGAAAGCCCTCCAGTTGTAGAAAAATACAAAAAAAGTCTCAGCAGCAAAGTTTTCATAAACACCAATAGTATTTCAAGCATAACCTTATAGATATGCTTGATTCCGGTATCAACTAAATATAGTGCCTAGCTTATGTTAAAGCACCTGCAACAGACGGTTTCTCATCAAACACTGGGTCGCTTCCTCACTTGCCTTTACATCAGCCTCACCAGCAGCGATATCAATGTATCGCCTATTTATGTTAAAACTTTTAACAATTTGGGAGTCTTTAGAAATACGTTGTAAACCTTATTGTGGACAGGTAATTTGTACTACCCACTCCCTCATGCAACAACCATGAGTTCTGGATTCGTGGTAGGTCTGAGAGATGTGAGGGTTGTCTGAAATGTGTTTTACTTTCAAATAAATGTTTATATAGCACAACTATTTAACTGATGAGACACGCTGAAGGACTTCTAGCACTCGAATATCGAAGTAGCGGCTGCTCCCATTGCAAAGTGGTAAAGCGGGGAAGGGGGAATACAAACCAAAAACATCACGGAAGACAGAATTAAAAATATATAAAATTGCACTTACCTGCTCCGACGGCTGCCCTCGTGCTCCCGATCCTCATCTTTCTGATGTCAGAAACTGCTGCCCACTGTGCAGGATCCCAGATGCCAATCCCAGGGCTTTTCTCATGCTGGGAATACTATTTCCTGGTTCGGCCCCCAGACAGGAACTGGGAGCCTGTGTTGGTTCTCCACCCGCCTGTACAGCACAGCTAAGGGTTGGAGAAAGGCTACCTGCGCATGCCGGTTTCGCCCACCACTTCCCCCA
The DNA here is from genome assembly GCF_964261635.1 of Lissotriton helveticus. Classification (NCBI taxonomy): domain Eukaryota; kingdom Metazoa; phylum Chordata; class Amphibia; order Caudata; family Salamandridae; genus Lissotriton; species Lissotriton helveticus. Next base: position 91,572,028 of record NC_136057.1, on the reverse strand, counting down.
ATACCCCTGGTGCTGCAGCATTAATATGAATTCGTACAAGACCCTAGCCCCGCAACAATACTTTAACCTAGGCTACTCAAAAGCACTGAAATAAAAATTTCTAAAGCTACGACTCGGAGTGATACCATGCATGCAGCATCTTCCACCATGGAAAAGGGTTCAGGTTTTCACAGTATGCAGTTTGTGTAAAAACGGCCAGGGGGACATTATCCATACCATCTATTCTTGCACGGAGATGCTTCAAGAAAGGAGGGAACTGCTAAAAATGCCCTTTAATAAAAGGGGGATTCGGACAAGGAGGCAGGCAGTTTTGGCCTGCTTCAACCCAGCATCACCACAATTGAATACTAGACTAGTTAGATTTCTTGAAGCTGCCAGGGCAAAAATGCATTGCAATGGTTTTAAGTAACTCTGCAAAATAAACAAACTGAAACTGAAACTATCACATCATCTTTGTCTTTTTTGTAAAAACAAAAATCGAGAACAAATAAAACAAATTGGGAATTGCACCCATAAAAAATCAAGTAAGAAATAAAATAATGGCAGACAAGATGAGAAACAAAACAGCAACAAATAAAGTGAGGAAAAGAAAAGACATGAAAAATCGATCTCGGAAAGAATTCACATATAGAGCAGGGAAAATAACATGATGAAAGTAAAAATGCATGATAAAGAAATGAAAAAATAAAATAAAGAGCGTAAAGAATGACGAAGAAACAAAAGATAAAGATAAAGTATGGACGAAGGAATGAGAAAAGATATTCTGGACAAGAGAAAGTCTGAGAATCAACTTTAGAAAGAAGAAAAGTAATGAGGAGCGAGGGAAGGCAATGAGATAAAAGAACAAAATTAAGACAAAAAAAATAAGAAACACAAAGCCCACAGAAGAATTAAACATGGAAGGAATGAAAGAAAGTGTAAGGAGAAATAAGTGAGATGTAGATTTTAAAACTGTGAAAAGAAAAAAGCAGGAAGAAAGCAGCTAGGAACAAGACACAAAACAGGATAAAGACAGTGCATGCCCCTTTCATCCAAGGCAGGTCAAATTAGCACAAGTTCATGGGTAAACTTGTGAGCAGTAGCACCACGCCAAGGTTTTGACCTTTGCTACTGAACATTCACACCATTCACACCTTCATTCATACTACTGTGCTTACCATCAGACCCACAGACATTCCGCACCCAGCTCCAGATAGGGGCGGTGCCAGAGATCCTGGAGCTCAAGGCAAAATTGAATTCGCCTGAGGGAGAACCCCAGAAATTGCTATTAAAAGCTGTTTGGTACAATGACAAGGAACCTCATAAGGCATTACCACACTTTATGGAAGCTCCGCCCCCACCTCAAAGTGCATCTCACTGGCAGTCTGCGAGGTGCTGCCTGGTTTCTCCCACTGAACGATCAAACAAGCAAATGGCAGAGGCCTCGAGAAGCAGAACTGCCGCGGCCATCCTGCGAGTCTGATGTTAGCTCGGTGCCCCCAAGTCCCTCATTCACACCACTTTCACACCATTCATAGCCCAGTCCACAGACTGCACTTACCCTGCAAACATCCCAGACCATGCCTCTATACACAGCTGTGCGGTGAATGATGTCATAAAGCCAAGTGTGTGATCTAGTAGATCACATCACAAGGGATTGTTGGGAAATGCTGATAACACTCCAGGAAGCAGGAGAGAAAAGACAGGAAGAAAGCATTCAGGAACAAGGCACAGAACAGGAAGAAAACAGTGCACACCTCTTTCATCCAAAACAGGTCAAATTAGCACAAGTTCATGGGTAAACTTGTGAGCAGTAGCACCACGCCAAGGTTTCGACCTTTGCTACTGGGCATTCACACCATTCACACCTTCATTCATACTACCTTGCTTCCCATCAGACCCACAGACATTCCGCACCCAGCTCCAGATAGGGGCGGTGCCAGAGTTCCTGGAGCTCAAGGCAAAATTCAATTCGCCTGCTAAGAGAACCCCAGGAATTGCTATTAAAAGCGGTTTACTGAAACGACAAGGAACCTCATAAGGCCTTACCACACCTTATGGAAGGCTCCGCCCCCACCTCAAAATTCCTCTCACTGGCGGTCTGCGATGTGCTGCCTCTTTTCTCCCAGGAACCCCGCCTGCTACCAAGCCACCCCGAAACGCACCCACGGACCCTTCACCTGCCAAGCCTGCAAATTCACCTGCCTCCGAACCTGCACCGCTCCCGCCAAGCCAGACACCAGCAACACTCACCTCAAGTGCATCCTGCTCAACACCCGCTCCGTCCACAGACACGCCGTCTAACTCTGGAACCTCCTCGACACAACATCACCAGATGTCGCCTTCCTCACAGAAACCTGGATGAACGCCTCCTCAGCCCCCGACATCGCCATAGCCATCCCGGAGGGCTACAAGATCAGCCGGAAGGACCGCTTCAACCAAACCGGAGGAGGCATCGCCATCGTCCACAGAAACACCATCCGAATCACGACCAACTCTGACGACACCATCACCGCCGCCGAGGACCTCCACTTTCAGATACAGACCAACCCCAAGTCCACCCTCAGAGGCACTCTCATCTACAGACCCCCGGGACCACGCACACAATTCAGCGAAACCATCGCAGACTTCATCAGCCAGCACGCCCTTACCACCACAGACTACATCCTCCTAGGGGACCTCAATTTCCACCTGGAGAACAACAATGACAGCAACACCGCCGCCCTCCTGGACAACCTCACCAACCTCGGACTCAAGCAACTGGTGAACACCCCCACCCACAACGCCGGCCACACGCTTGACCCCATCTTCTCCTCCAGCAAGCACATCTCCTTCAGCCACTCCACCGGACTACACTGGACAGATCACAGCTGCGTCCACTTCAACTACAGGAGAACCACGACTCACCACCACCCGCAACAGGTTCCCCGCAGAATCTGAAGCAAGATCACCGCCGACTATCTCACCACCTCCCTCAGCCAGAACCCTCCCACCAACACGAGGGACCCCAACGAAGCAGCCCGCAACCTCACACAGTGGCTCACCAACTGCGCCGATGACCTCGCGCCACTGAAGAACCCTCCCAGCAGACCCGGCAGCAAGAAAGCTTCGTGGTTCACCAACAACCTCAAAAACCTGCCACACCCTCGAAAAAGCCTGGCGTCACGACCAGACAACAGAGAACATGAAAGCCCTCAAGAACGCCACCCGCAAACACCACCAGCTGATCGGCACCACCAAAAGGACAACATTCAAAGAACGTCTGAACAACAACACCCACAACAGCAAGGAACTCTTCAGCATCGTTAAAGAGCTCTCCAACCCCAACGCCTGCAACAACGACATCACACCCTCGCAAGACCTCTGCGACTCACTCGCCTCGTTCTTTCACCGCAAGATCGCCGACATACACAACAGCTTTGGCGCACAGATCACGCACCCAACCACCGAACCAGCACCCCCCACCACCACCCTCTGCAACTGGACCCCGGTCAGCACCGAAGACACCACCCGCACGATGAACACCATCCACTACGGCTCCCCAACCGACCCCTGTCCTCACCACATCTTCTACAAAGCCGACTCCTTCATCGCACCCCAACTCCGGGACATCATTAACAGCTCCTTCGCATCCGCCACCTTCCCGGAGTGCTGGAAACATGCCGAGCTCAGCGCCCTCCTGAAGAAACCCACCGCAGACCCCACGGACCTCAAGAACTTCCGCCCCATCTCGCTCCTCCCCTTTCCTGCCAAAGTCATCGAGAAGATCGTCAACAAACAACTCTCCGCCTTCCTCGAGACAAACGGATCCCTCGACCCCACGCTGTCCGGTTTCCGAGCAAACCACAGCACCGAGACCGCCCTCATCGCAGCTACTGACGACATCAGGTCCCTGCTCGACAACGGGGAAACAGCGGCACTCATCCTCCTGGACCTCTCAGCAGCCTTCGACACCGTATGTCACCGCACCCTGATACAACGCCTCAGCAACACCGGAATCCAAGGAACGGCCTTGGAATGGATCATCTCGTTCCTCGCCGGAAGAACCCAGAGTGTCCGCCTCCCCCCGTTCCGATCCGCGGCCACCGAAGTCATCTGCGGCATTCCGCAAGGTTCCTCGCTCTGCCCCACCCTCTTCAACGTCTACATGAGCCCCCTTGCAGCCATCGCACGCCAACACAACCTAAACATCATCTCTTATGCAGATGACACCTAGCTGATCCTCTCCCTCTCCAACGACCCCACCACCGCCAGAGCCAGCCTCCAGGAAGGAATGAAAGACGTCGCGGAATGGATGAAGCTCAGCCGTCTGAAACTGAACTCCGACAAGACGGAAGTCCTCATCCTGGGACCATCCCCCTCTGCCTTGGACGACTCCTGGTGGCCCCCTGCCCTGGGCACTGCCCCCAAGCCAATGGACAAGGAACGCAACCTGGGCTTCATCCTGGACTCCTCCTTCACGATGCCCAAGCAAGTGAACGCCGTCTCGTCATCCTGCTTCAACACCCTGCGCATGCTCCGAAAGATCTTCCGGTGGATCCCCACCGAAACCAGGAAGACGGTCACCCAGGCCCTCGTCACCAGCCGACTGGACTACGGGAACACCCTCTACGCTGGAACCACAGCCAAACTCCAGAAAAGCCTCCAGCGCATACAGAACGCATCTGCATGACTCATCCTGGACATCCCCCATCACGGCCATATCTCTGACCACCTGAGAGACCTGCACTGGCTCCCCGTCAGCAAGAGGATCACGTTCCGACTCCTCACCCACGCACACAAGGCTCTCCGCGACACGGGCCCCAAATACCTCAACAGCCGCCTCGCATTCTACACACCCACCCGCCAGCTCCAATCCGCCAGCCTCGCCCTCGCCACCGTCCCACGAATTCGCAGATTCACCGCCGGAGGAAGATCCTTCTCCTACCTGGCAGCCAAGACATGGAACTCCCTCCCCACCCACCTACGGCTGACCCAGGATCATCTCTCCTTCAGGAAACAACTCAAGACCTGGCTGTTCGAGAAGTAGCGACTCCCCCTCCTCCCAGCGCCTTGAGACCATAGCGGGGGAGTAGTGCGCTTTACAAATCTGCTGATTGATTGATTGACTGAACAACTAAACAACACATGGCAGAGGCCTCGAGAAGCAGAACTGCTACCGCCATCCTGTGAGTCTGATGTTAGCTCGGTGCCCCCCAAGTCCCCCATTCACACCTCTTTCACACCATTCATAGCCCAGTCCACAGACTGCACTCACACTGCAGGCATCCCCGACTACACCTCTATATATAGCTAAGAGGTGAATAATGTCATAAAGCCTGCAGGGCCAGGGTGTGATGTAGTACATGATGTCACAAACCGGCCAGGGTCAAGAGTGTGATGTAGTTGACATCACAAGCGATTGATGGGAAATACTGATAGCACTCATGGGTGCCTGGGGGGGACCAGTGATGCATTATGTTGGTAGGTGTGGGCCCATCTGCCACATAACATCACAGAACCAGAAGATTGAGGGAAGGAAGTCAGTTTCCTGTGTTCTCTTTATTGCATAAAGACTGCTATTTTTAAGCTGCCTAGAAAGACAGATTGGGTCAGAGGATTTGTTTCAGAATTTCTCACTCTCTTGATTGATTATTCTACAGATGTGGCCTCGATGGTCAATAATTAACAAGTCATCTCCTATCAATTTTGCTTCCAAAAAGAATGTCCTTCAAACCTATGTTAACAGAATCTGTAAAGGCGCTGGAGAGATGGGCCTAGTGCACTGCACAGGAATGCACAGCTTTTCATTCTGTTTCTTCCTATCTGCTCTGCCCACTTCACAGGTGTGATCAGGTATTCAAATGTCAGGGTGAGATCTAAGGATTAGAAGACACCCTACATCTTTCTTCTGCACTGACTAGCAGAGCCTGGCAGCTGTCTTATGGCTGGGCTCTGAGTCTTTATCTGTGTGAAGACTGCCATAGACTCCTTCTTGTGTGACTACGCACAGCTTCATGATCAATGCACACGTTCATGAAATAGAAGGTAGTTCTGTATACCCTGGAGGGTCAAGGTGCCCAATGAATCTGTAGTCTTGGAATCTCCTGTTTTCTACTAAAAAAATTAAGATATCACACATAGCTGCGGCTTCAACCTTAAAAAAGATTTGTTTTGTGCAAGAGGCATTCCAAATGTAGAATTTGCATTCCATACATAGCTCTTGCGTTCCAAATTAGAAGCGTTGTTCCAATCTGCATTCTAAAGGAATTCTTTCCATTCCAAATTAGAACTCTCATTCCCAACTTAGAATGTCCTTTACAAAATAGAACTGTCAATCTTAGAACTCAAATTTCATTTGAGCAAGGCCTGAACATTGGCTTGTGTTTTGTGGGTCACGGCTGTGCCCACTTGTTATTGATTGTTTCTTAAACGCTACTTATTGAAAAATATTATGAAAATAAATTCTTGTCCGGCTGGACAAAAGTCATACTTTCTATCTAGTGTATGATTATCTCCTCTTGTTTATTCTTTTAGAATAGGGACCACTGTGTTGGGATCTGGTTCATCAGATCTGGGAACCTTGGAGTTTGAATGTTCCCTGCGTGGAACATGCTGTGGGGAATGTTCTTTCTTTGGCAGTTGCTGCCGGGGAGTTCCTGTGTCTGGTAGGAATAAAGTATCCTCCTACTTACCTTCTGTGTGGAGCTGTACTTCCTTTCACTGGCGACGATCGATGCCAGATCCAGCCCCCCCATCGTCGTTTCAGCTGCTGTGGCCAGCCGTTTTTGTGTAACTGCCTTCGTTGGACTGCCGGATTCCTTCATTTACCTGCTCCTCCTCCAGCGATGTCTGCCTCTTTTCCTGTTGTCCCGATGGTCTTGGTGAAGTTCTAACCCATCTGAACCTTCGTGATCAGTATCGTAAGGTACTCTGTATTTCGTTTTTCGTGATCGAGCCATCCTGCTCTCGCGTCAGCGCGTGTTCACCTGATCCTGTCACAAAAGGAAATCACCCTCCTGCAATATTTCTGTAAACAATACCAGTCTGACTTTTTTGGCTGATTCTGGTTCTCCTTTTACTTTCATTAATGCTGCAGATTTTGACATGTTTAGTAATGTGCAACTTGGGGAATCTTTGCATATGGCGGGAAACGGGTTGAAGTTTTAGGGAAGTTTGCTGCTAATCTCAAATTTCATTCTGATCTTACTTCTGGTACTATATTTGTGGTCAAGGAGTGAACCAACCTTTCAGGCTGGGATGATCAGGGTAATTTAAACATTGTTTTGGATCCCAATCATCCTGGCATGGTGATTTCTCGTAGCGAATTTTATAATTCGGCTCCTGTTTCTCCTTCTCACATCATAACTCAACTCTCTGGTGTCAAATGGGAACATATGTTTCCTGAAGTTTTCGACGGGAAGCTCGGAAAACTTATTGGTTTCCAACACCAAATTGTTCTCAAGAATGATGCTAAAGCTGTTGCACATAAGGTTCGTAAGGTACCTTTGAGTCTTCGCCCTGAACTCAAAAAAGAATTGGAACGTTTGTGTGCGGCTGGTGTAAAAGAGCCTATTGAGGGTTCCAAGTGGCTCGCACCTATTGTTTTAGCTCGGAAATCAGACAATTGTCTGAGAATGTGTATTGATTTACGTGACCTTAACGCCAACATCTGGCTTGACCGTCAACCGCTCCCTAATATTAATGAATTATTGACCACCTTAGACAGTGCTAAATTCTTTACTTCCCTCGATATTTCTTCTGCGTACCATCAGATTGAGCTTAGTAAAGAATCTAGGCATTTGACCTCCTTTGTTACTCCTGAAGGCGCTTATTGCTACATTCGTATGCCCTTCAGCCTTGTATCAGCTTCAGCTGTTTTCCAATGTTTAATGAAAAACTTATTTAAGGATATTCCTGGAGTTGTATTCTTTCAGGATGACATTCTCATACATGGGAAAACTGAACTTGAACATGATGAGAGAGTCAAACATGTTTTGAGCATAATGATGTCTAGTGGTTTAACATTGAGGGCTGACAAATGTAAGTTCTTGCAGGATGGCATTGATTATTTAGGTCACCACATTTCTCAAAATGGTATCAAACCCAAATTTAAAATTATGAATGCAATTCAAAACGCACCCATGCCTACGAATAGAGATCAGCTTCGGTCATTTTTGGGGTTAGTGGAATATTATTCCAAATTTGTCAACAACTTTTCCACTAAAACTGCTTCTATGCGCAATTTGTTAAAAAAAAAAATTCAAATTTGTATGGGATGATGATTGTCAGAATAATTTTGTGTCGATTAAGAATGAAATTGTACAAGCTAGTGCGCTTAAATTGTTCAATATTAATGACTTATGCATTATTTCAACCGATGCTAGCAATGTGGGTCTAGGTGCAGTTCTTCTTCAAAGAAGAAGTGATGGTCGTGAAGAAACTATTGCTTTCGCTTCTAGGACACTGAGGGGTGCTGAAGGCACTTATTCAATTATTGAAAAGGAGGCTTTGGGTATGTGGTGGGGTGTGCAACACTTCAAGAACTTTTTATGGGGAAATGAATTCATACTGAGAACCGATCACAAACCGTTAGTTGACTTATTCACTACTAAAGGGGGTGGTAGAGCTACACCGCGAGTTGCCAAATGGCAATTCAGATTGCAAGAGTTCCGCTATCAGTATTGAGTATGTGCCCGGTGTTAAAAATCATGTTGCTGATTGTTTGTCTAGATTGCCCCTTTGTTCTGAGAATGACAGCCTTGAGTGCGATGATTTGGAGATGGTGTGTGCTGTGTGTTCTTTACATGACACTGTTGGTTGTGCTCTTTCTGAGCAAGAGTGGTTGGATGGAGTAACTGGAGATAACGTGATTTTGAAAGTAGTTGACTGTTTATCTGGTGTGTGGCCGTGTGATAAGGATTGTCGTCCTGAATTGGTTCCTTTTAATAGAATCAAAGATGAGTTGTCTGTTGTAGATGGCATATTACGTAGAGGTGGTTTACTCGTGGTTCCCTTTTCCATTCGGAACAGAATTCTTGATCTGGCTCATGAAGGCCATCCTGGCATTCGTGCTATGAAGCGCAGGGTTAGACAAGATTTTTGGTGGCCAGCATTGGATAAAGATGTTGAGCATTTTGTGCGTGATTGTTAGACATGTGTCACTAGTGACAAGTCTCAAGTGACAAGACCTTCTCCTGTTGAACCTATTGTGGTAAAGAATTTACCTTGGTCGAAACTGGCTTTTGACATTGCAGGTCCTTTTGGTCTCATTGGTTGTTCTCCCAGGTATGCCCTTGTTCTTATTGATTACATGTCTAAGTGGCCTGAGGTGAGGTTTGTTGATAATGCCAACTCATCATCCATCATTGGTTTCTTTCTTGATGTTTTTCTTAGGGAGGGTTTTCCGGCAGAGCTGGTCTCTGATAACGGCACTCAGTGGACCTCTTTCGAGATGCAAGGATTTTTTAAGGATGCGGGTATTAAGCATGTTTGTACATCACTTTATCACCCACGTAGCAATGGTTTAGTTGAGCGCTTCAACCGAGTTGTCAAAGAACAGGTGCAACTTGCTTTGGTGAATGGTTTGCATTGGCGTAAAGCTCTTTGTGATATGTTGTGGGCTGTGAGAACTACTCCTCATATTAGTACTGGTGTTGCTCCATTCACTTTACTTCGGGGAAGGGTGGCTGGTTCCAAATTAAATAAAGAGTGGATGTCTAGAAGAAAGGTTGATTCTGGTAAATTGTCTGGTGTAACGGATGTCAGAGCTGCTGTACAAACAAAGTATGATACCAGGCCTGGTGCAAGTTATCCCCTGAATGTTAAAGTGGGTGATTGGGTGAGGTTCAAAAAATCTGGTTTTCTTCGCAAAGGTGAATCTCGGTTTTCGTCCCCTAAAAAAGTGTCTGAGGTGAAAGAACGAGTGGTGGTACTGATGGATGGTAGAGTATGGAACAAGTCTTGCATTTCCATTGTTCCTATGTCTATGGTTGGCGAGGTCAACAGAAGATTGGGTACACATTCCCCTTCTGTTGAAGTGTCCTCTGAAGTTGGTGGGAGGGATGATGTGGTTCTTTCTAAGCGTTCAAAGCGATACAAAAGGGGATGATGGACGGAGCGTTTGAACAGATCAAACACTCACCCCCAGTCAACTGATCTGGGTTTAATCCATCACCATTCTTTAGTTCACTCAGCCACCCCAGTTCAGACATGGCTATATGCAAATCAGTCTGACCCTGTGCCTCGTGGGAACAGTCCAGCCCGAACTGCCAAGCCATGTCTTCCCTGGACCGGAAACAAGCATCCTGGGACCGGTTTCGGATTCATAATCCTCATCAGCCAGGCTATCTTGAATCCAGTGGCCAAGTGAACAAGGGACTCACGTCTGAGCATACCCTGCCACACTTAGGGCGAACAAAGCGATACAAAAGAGGATGATGGACGGAGCGTTTGAACAAATCAAACACTCACCCCCAGTCAACTGATCTGGGTTTAATCCATCACCATTCTTTAGTTCACTCAGCCACCCCAGTTCAGACATGGCTATATGCAAATCAGTCTGACCCTGTGCCTCGTGGGAACAGTCCAGCTTGAACTGCCAAGCCATGTCTTCCCTGGACCGGAAACAAGCATCCTGGGACCGGTTTCGGATTCATAATCCTCATCAGCCAGGCTATCTTGAATCCAGTGGCCAAGTGAACAAGGGACTCACGTCTGAGCATACCTTGCCACACTTAGGGCGAACAAAGCGATACAAAAGGGGATGATGGACGGAGCGTTTGAACAAATCAAACACTCACCCCCAGTCAACGAAGCGTTCTTCTTCTGTCCGTGTGCCATCCAGGCCTTCCAGAACTAAGCGCTTACCTGCCAAATTTCATGATTATATGATGCTGTAAGTGTGGTTTTACCATTCTGTCATCTTCTGGCAATTATTCTCTCTGATTATGTTCTCTTACTAATGTTTGTGGTTATGCTTCTTTTCTCGTTCTCTTCTTTATCCATCTTGTTCCTCATTTTTCCTTTCTTCCTTCCTGTTCTCCTATTCTTTTCGCTCATTTTTTCTGTTGTGTCTTCCTATTGAAAGAGGGGAGATGTGTTGGGATCTTGTTCATCAGATCTGGGAACCTTTGAGTTTGAACGTTCCCTGCGTGGAACATGCTGTGGGGAATGTTCTTTCTTCGGCAGTTGCTGCGGGGGAGTTCCTGTGTCTGGTAGGAATAAAGTATCCTCCTACTTACCTTCTGTGTGGAGCTCTACTTCCTTTCACACTGTTCTCTAAAATATGATGCTACCCAAGGTCCCTACCGAATTACCTTTGGGTTCCCTCGTCCTTGTATAAAAGGCCTGAACATTACATCTTGCCTTCCTTGTGACACCACAAATACCTTCATTATACGTTTGTAAATTCGATTTTTGCGCTGAAACTGGAGTTTCCGATCTAAGGGATGTTGCAAACAAAAAGAAACACTACTGCACTCACTGGGTTACTCATGGACAGATTTGGTCAGGTAAAACCTTGTGGAACTTGTCCATGGAAAACAGCTCTGTACTTTGGAAAAGTCTTGACAAAATCAGGGCAGAAAGGTGGACATCAGCTATAATTCACCTTTGCTGGGAGGAAAATGCCAAGCAGTGCAATATTCCGCATCATAGAATGTTCAAACCCTACAGTATTGTCGATTGAAGTTATGGAATTTCTGATACGGTGTCCGCACAGCACTGGTGTTGTTTCGATTTAGATGTCCATATATAGGTTTTCCTAAAACATGTCCTTATATAGGCACACTTTGCATTACCCTTATGTAGGCACAAGATCCCAGCCCTTATTTAGGCATTAGCCATGCTCTCCAAATATGACATCCGTCCACCCCAACGTCACGAGTTCTTAGAAACCAGACCCTTAAGCCATTGGGACTTTCCCTAGTCTAGGATTATTGATTTCTCCAATAACTCATTTTTTATGCATGAACGGCTATGCCTTAAGGGTTCATTCATGATGTCTTCCTCTGCCCGACTTTACGTCAATGCTAACATTCCAAGGCACCTCCCAGGTATAAATATACCTTCCCATAACAAGCGAAACGACGGCTGCACGGCTTGATTCGCCTTGGCTCGCCTCGGCAAGTTCGGAAGAAACCACGACTCCAGGAGAATTTATGTCCCAGCCTGACGCACTGACTAGATGCTGTCATCCCTGTGTTAAAACAATTTCGTCGGGTCGGGGACAATCGATATTTGCCCGGCGGTATTGCCTCTGTGACCCTCTAGTTATTTAATCAATGAAGAGGCAGGCGCTGGAGACTGGAAAGCAGGAAACAAGGTTTTTATTCTCTCCGGAGGAGAACACAGCAAAACGGACAGCAGGTATCGTTCTGAGGTGCTCTAGCTTATGTTTGAGGCCTGGCCCCTTATATACAGTGTTTGCGGTTTTTATTACAGTTTACATACATATGATAAAGCTTTGATGTACGGAAAGACATTCCCGGAATCCCCCCTTCGGGCCCGTTCCCACACACATTTACAGTTGAAGTCCCCACCCTAGTCACAACAGGTGATGAGTATCGCGCAGCTGGATATTCCGCCGATTCATGGAATGTGGGGGGTCGATCGGATCTCATGGGGAGGGGGCTTTGATTAACCCGGGGATCCTTTGATGGGGGAAGCTTTCTATTGTGCGGGGAGGGGCAAGGAATAGTATCGGCAGAGCTGGGTGTCGGCCGGGGAACGGGGAAGACAAACGGGCACACGGGGAAAAGGGGGTTTGCATCTAAGGGCCGGGGATCATGAAAGAGAAGAAGGGAGGTGTCGCGCTGGGAACAGGATGAGGGCCTGGGGCAGAGCAGCGCCGAAGAGGGGTTTATGATTCAAGGCAGGTGCAAGCAGGGGGTTGGTCAGCGTGCAGGCTTAGTGAGGGCGAAGGGCTATGTCAGGGGCCAGCGGCATGCAAAAGGGTTCGTTCTGATCAGGGCATCTTAAAATGGCGGGTGCGCACGACAAAAGTGTGGCATCAGGGGAAGAGGCAAGATGGCGCAGATAATGTTCACCAAACCGTACTAATTTTCAACAGTCCTCCCTTTAACATATTCAAGACATCTTGCTGGTTCATTTTCTACTTGGTTCTATTGTGGTGGGCATGAGAAAGAAAACGGTAGGAACCCTAGATGAAAGAGTTGTAAACAATACATTTTGAGATTTCTAGTTTTTAGGAGGTGGACCTATTTGATAAACTTTGATAAACTTGTTCAGCAGGAAAGTCATAGAAATGCAATACAAAAACGATTCTGTAGCGAGAGCAGCAAGTACATTTCATAACGTGGACTGGTAGGTTATTACATATATCAGATTCGGATTGGAGCATGATCAATACAAAGGCGGCTGGGAGAGAAATGAGGCGCAGCAGAAACGGTGATTGAGGACGTCAAAAGGTTCGTAGTTAACGAGTTCTCAGTATTCTTTGTTGTCTTTCGTTGGCGCTGTGGAGCACCGGCGATGGAGCTACGGGTCCAGCTCTATTCTAGGTCTCGCGTTGCAGGGCACGACCTTTCCCTCGTATTCCTGGTCGGAAAGGTCCTTTTCGCCCTGTGTCCTTTGAGGTGATTGTCAGAAAGTTCAGATGGAAGAAGATCGTACAAAACAGTCCACAGGGTAGGTCGGAGAAAAAGGGGGATGGAGCAAGGCCAAATTAGGAACAAACTAGGGGAACGAGAGACTTCAGATGGGCGGGCTCATGACCGAGTCTAGAGAGCGGGGACCTTTCGGCACACATTCGAACATAGAGCGGGGGCATCAGGTTAGCCCTTTCTTCTCACTTTGCTGGAGGTAGTGCCTCGTCCTGTAGCTCTGTTCTGTCGCGGTCTCGCCTTGGCCCATGTCGCAGGTGTTCCATAGTCTGCAGTCAGGCCTCGTGCTCCCACATCCGGTCCTTCTCTCTCCTGACAGCCGTACCCTTAAACGAGTTTGAAAAGACAGTCTTTAGAGAATTTGCAGAGGAAGGTAATCACAAAAGTCTAGTTCTCTCCCAGCTTCAGACAGAAATGAAAACGACCGTTATTTTAGGTTCACAACTAACATATAAATGACCGATGACGGCCTGTTGGATGTACTATGACTTTCCTTCATAATTATTTATTACAGTTTCGACAGTTTATCTGATGGAGACCTACCTTCGTAAGACGAGCTTGACAAAGATATGCCGTTCTCTAGGGTTTTATATTTACCAAGGGTACTGTGTGCGATCGACATGGTACTAAACAGGTATTTTGCTGAGGACGAACATAGGCTAAACATTTCTTTTTATCAATGCGTCCTGGTTTTCAACTAAACATTTTTCACTTTCGGCAGGGTTCATTTCAACGATTTCTTCACTTTGGTCTAGTCTTTTAACCTTGTAAAACATCATTCTGGTTCCTACGTAGCTTCCTACGGCCTGATTACTTAATCAGAAAAGACAGGGGTTATATGGGAAACAACTAGGGACATAGAAAACTTATGGTAAGGGCGTAAAATCGACCCATCTCTCACAACCGGGAATGAGGGGTAGTTTCATAACTCCAGTTTGGAGCGGCTGATACAGGGGATGTAACAGGGGTGATCATTTTTCCTGTTTGGGTATTGCGACAATCGGGGCGGGGGAGGTCGCGTATTCTGAGGCCCTTTCTATGACATAGGAGCCGTTGACATGTAGTTCCCTTATTACGGGCCAGATTTAGGGAACCTCTGTCGTCTTACCTGTCCTTTCCCCTTACGGCCCAACCTCGGTTCATTGACTTCTAGCGGAAAAGGAGAGGTAATGACACGGTCTCAGGGTGATTGTATTAAAGACAAGTTTTTGTGCAAATACTGACGGTATTTGAAGCCAATTAGGTGGTGTGCTAGGGGTGGCAGTCTGCCAATTTCGGGGCTAATCGCTCGGAAGAGTGGGAGTGCAAAAAGAGAAGAGAGAGAGAGAGAGAGAGAGAGAGAGAGAGAGAGAGAGAGAGAGAGAGAGAGAGAGAGAGAGAGAGAGAGAAGAGAGAGAGAGAGAGGAGAGAGAGAGAGAGAGAGAGAGAGAGAGAGAGAGAGAGAGAGAGAGAGAGAGAGAGAGAGAGAGAGAGAGAGAGAGAGAGAGAGAGAGAGAGAGAGAGAGAGAGAGAGAGAGAGAGAGAGAGAGAGAGAGAGAGAGAGAGAGAGAGAGAGAGAGAGAGAGAGAGAGAGAGATGCAACGGCAGGCTAAATAGTACACGTGCAACAGAGAGGGTGGCAGTGTATTCAAAAAAGGCTATTTAGTGCATTACACAGTAAAGGACATTCACGGGTCGGCGTTAGAATTAGTAAATGCAGTTTTGAGCATTAGTCAGGG